>NW_028270245.1:0-1303784 GCF_037043375.1 Chiloscyllium plagiosum | reverse complement strand
CACACTCTCTCCCAACTGCACTCTCACACTCACACTCTCTCCAATCCTCACTGTCAATCTCACACAATCTCTCCAATTCTCACGGTCACTCTCACATTCTCTCTCCCATCTTCACTCTCACTCTCACACTCTCTCTCCCATCCTCACTCTCACTTTCACTCTCACACTCTCTCTCCATTCCTCACTCTCAAACTCTCCCTCACACTCTAACTCTCACACTCTCTTCCCTTCTCAATCTCACTCTCACACTCTCTCCCATCCTCACGCTCACTCTCACTCTCACACTCTCTTCCCTTCTCATCCACAATCTCACACTCTCTCCCAATCGCACTCCCACTCTCACACTCTCTTCCATTTTCAATCTCACTCTCACACTCTCTCCCATCCTCACTCTCACTTTCACTCAACACACGCTCTTCCCTTCTAATCCTCACTCTCACACTCTCTCCCAATCGCACTCTCACTCTCACACTCTCTTCATTTCTCATTCTCACTCTCACACATTTTCTACCATCCACACTCTCACTCTCACACACTCTCCCATCCACACTCACACTCTCACACTATCTCTCCGATTCTCACTCTCACTCTCACACTCGCTCGCATCCACACTCTCACTCTCAAAATCTCTCTCCCATCCACACTCTCGCTCTCACACTCTCTCCAATCCACACTCACACTCATTCACTCTCTCTCCCATTCTCACTCTCACTCTCACTCTCACACTCTCTCGCCCATCCTCAAAGTCACTCTCACACTCTCTCTCCCATCCTCACTCTCAAACTCTCTCTCGCACTCTCTCTCCCATCCTCACTCTGACACTCTCTCCCATCTGCACTCTAACTCTCACACTCTCTTCCCTTCTCAATCTCACTCTCACACTCTCTCCCATCCTCACTCTCACTCTCACTCTCACACTCTCTTCCAAACTCATACTCACTCTCACACTCTCTCCCAATCGCACTCTCACTCTCACACTCTCTTCCCTTCTCATTCTCACTCTCACACTCTCTCTCCCATCCTCACTCTCACTCTCACTCTCACACTCTCTCCCATCCACACTCACACTCTCTCACTCTCTCTTCCATCCTCACTCTCACTCTCACTCTCAATCTCACATCCTCATTCTCACTCTCACACTCTCTCCCATTCTCACTCTCACTCTCGCACTCTCTCTGCCATCCTCGCTGTCACTCTCACTCTCTCTCCCATCCTCACTCTCACTCTCACTCTTACACTCTCTCCAATTCTCACTCTCACTCTCACACTCTCTCCCATCCTCACTTTCACTCTCACATTCTCTCCCATCCTCACTCTCACTCTCTCTCTCCCATCCTCACTCTCACTCTCCCTCCAATCGTCACTCTCACTCTCACTCTCACACTCTCTCCCATTCTCACTCTCACTATCACACTTTCTTTCCCATCCTCACTCTCACTCTCACTCTCACACTCTCTCTCCCATCCTCATTCTCACTCTCACACTCTGTCCCATTCTCACTCTAACTCTCACACTCTCTCTCCCATCCTCACTCTCACTCTCACACTCTCTCTCCCATCCTCGCTGTCACTCTCACACTCTCTCTCCCATCTTCACTCTCACCCTCACACTCTCTCTTCCATCCTGACTCTCACCCTCACACTCTCTACAATCCTCATTCTCACTCTCACACTCATTCTCCCATTCTCACTCTCACTCTCACTCTCTCTTCCATCCTCAATCTCATTCTCAAACTCCCTCCCATCCACACTCACGCTCGAACTCTCTCCGATTCTCACTCTCACTCTCACACTCTCACTCCCATCCTCATTCTCACTCTCATTCTCAAACACTCTTTCCCATCCACACTCTCACACACTCACTCCCATTCTCACTCACACTCACACTCTCTCACCCATCCTCACTCTCACTGTCACACTCACTCTCCCATCCTCACACTCGCTCTCACACTCTCTCCCATTCACACTACCGCTCTCACTCTCTCACTCCCATTCTCACTCACTCTCTCACTCTCTCTTCCATCCTCACTCTCACTCTCAAACTCCCTCCCATCCGCACTCACACTCTCACTCTCTCCGATTCTCACTCTCACGCTCACACTCTCACTCCCATCCACATTCTCACTCTCATTCTCACAAACTCTCTCCCATCCACACTCTCACACATTCTCTCCCATCCACACTCTCACTCTCACCCTCACACGCTCTCTCCCATCCTCACTCTCACTCTCACACTCTCTCTCCAAACCTCACTCTCACTCTCACAATCACACTCTCTCCCATCCGCACTCTCACTCTCGCTCTAGCACTCTCTCTCCGATTCTCACTCTCATTCTCACACTCTCTCTCCCATCCTCACTCTCACTCTCACACTCTCTCTCCCTCCCCCTCTCTCACGCTCACACTCGCACTGTCTCCCACCCACACTCTCACACTCACTCTCACACTCTCTCCCATCCTCACTCTCACTCTCACAGTCTCTCCCATCCTCACTCTCACTCTCACTCTCTCTCTCTCCCAACCGCACTCTCACTCTCACACTCTCTCTCCCATCCTCACTCTCACTCTCACTCTCACTCTCACTCTCACACTCTCTCCCATCCTCACTCTCACTCTCACACTCTCCCTCACATCGTCACTCTCACTCTCACTCTCACACTCTCTACCATTCTCACTCTCACTATCACACTTTCTCTCCCATCCTTTCTCTCACTCACTCTCTCACACTCTCTCTCCCATCCTCATTCTCACTCTCACACTCTCTCCCATTCTAACTCTCACTCTCACACTCGCTCTTCCAACCTCACTCTCAATGTCACACTCTCTTTCCCATCCTCGCTGTCACTCTCACACTCTCTCTCCCATCCTCACTCTCACCCTCACACTCTCTCTCCCATTCTCACTCTCACTCTCTCACTCACTCTCACATTCTCACTCTCACTCTCACACTCACACTCATTCTCCCATTCTCACTCTCACTCTCATTCTCTCTCGCATCCTCAGTCTCACTCTCACACTCTCTCTCCCATCCTCACGTTCACTCTCACGCACACACTCCCATTCTCACTCACTCTCACACTCTCGCTTCCTCACTGTCACTATCACACTCTCTCTCCTATCCTCATTCTCCCTCTCAGACTCTCTCCCATTCACACTGTCACTCTAACTCTCTCACTCCCATTCTCACTCACTCTCACATTCCCTCTTCCACCCCGCCTTCACTCTCACACTCACTCCCATCCGCACTCTCACTCTCACTCTCTCTCCGATTCTCACTCTCACTCTCACACTCTCTCTCCCATCCTCATTCTCACTCTCACTCTCACACACTCTCACCCATCCTCACTCTCACACTCTCTCTCCCATCCACACTCTCACTCTCACACTCTCTCTCCCATCCTCATTCTCACTCTCACACTCTCTCCCATTCTCACTCTCAATCTCACACTCTCTCTCCAATTCTCACTCTCACTCTCACACTCTCACCCATCCTCATTCTCACTCTCACATTTTCTCCCATGCTCACTCTCACTCTCACTCTCCCTCTCACATCCTCATTCTCACTCTCAAACTCTCTCCCATTCTCACTCTCACTCTCACACTGTCTCTCCCATCCTCACACTCCCTCTCACACTCTCTCTCCCATCCTCGCTGTCACTCTCAATCTCTCTCCCATCCTCACTCTCAATCTCACTCTCACACTCTCTCCAATTCTTACTCTCACTCTGACACTCTCTCCCATCCTCACTTTCACTCTCACTTTCTCTCCCATCCTCACTCTCACTCTCACTCTCTCTCTCTCCCATCCTCACTCTCACACTCTGTCTCCCATCCTCACTCTCCTCTCACTCTCATACTCTCTCCCATCTTCACTCTCAATCTCACAATCTCCCTCCCATCGTCACTCTCACTCTCACTCTCAAACTCTCTCCAATTCTCACTCTCACTATCACACTTTCTTTCCCATCCACGTTCTCACTCTCACTCTCACACTCTCTCTCCCATCCTCATTCTCACTCTCACACTCTCTCCCATTCTCACTCTCACTCTCACACTCTCTATCCTATCCTCGCTGTCACTCTCACACTCTCTCTCCCATCTTCACTCTCACCCTCACATTCTCTCTTCCATCCTCACTCTCCCTCTACAATCCTCATTCTCACTCTCACACTCATTCTCCCATTCTCACTCTCACTCTCACTCTCTCTTCCATCCTCACTCTCACTCTCAAACTCCCTCCCATCCGCACTCACACTCTCTCCGATTCTCACTCTCACTCTCACACTCTCACTCCCATCCTCATTCTCACTCTCATTCTCACACACTCTCTCCCATCCACACTCTCACACACTCACTCCCATTCTCACGCACACTCACACTCTCTCACCCATCCTCACTCTCACTGTCACACTCTCTCTCCCATCCTCACTCTCGCTCTCACTCTCTCTCTCTCCCATCCTCACTCTCACACTCTGTCTCCCATCCTCACTCTCACTCTCACTCTCATACTCTCTCCCATCTTCACTCTCAATCTCACAATCTCCCTCCCATCGTCACTCTCACTCTCACTCTCACACTCTCTCCAATTCTCACTCTCACTATCACACTTTCTTTCCAAACCACGTTCTCACTCTCACTCTCACACTCTCTCTCCCATTCTCACTCTCACTCTCACACTCTCTATCCTATCCTCGCTGTCACTCTCACACTCTCTCTCCCATCTTCACTCTCGCCCACACACTCTCTCTTCCATCCTCACTCGCACCCTCACACACCCTCTACAATCCTCATTCTCACTCTCACACTCATTCTCCCATTCTCACTCTCACTCTCACTCTCTCTTCCATCCTCACTCTCACTCTCAAACTCCCTCCCATCCGCACTCACACTCTTTCCGATTCTCACTCTCACTCTCACACCATTCCATCCTCACTCTCACTCTCAAACTCCCTCCCATCCGCACTCACACTCTCACTCTCTCCGATTCTCACTCTCACTCTCACACTCTCTCTCCCATCCTCATTCTCACTCTCACACTCTCTCCCATTCTCACTCTCACTCTCACACTCTCTATCCTATCCTCGCTGTCACTCTCACACTCTCTCTCCCATCTTCACTCTCACCCTCACATTCTCTCTTCCATCCTCACTCTCCCTCTACAATCCTCATTCTCACTCTCACACTCATTCTCCCATTCTCACTCTCACTCTCACTCTCTCTTCCATCCTCACTCTCACTCTCAAACTCCCTCCCATCCGCACTTACACTCTCTCCGATTCTCACTCTCACTCTCACACTCTCACTCCCATCCTCATTCTCACTCTCATTCTCACACACTCTCTCCCATCCACACTCTCACACACTCACTCCCATTCTCACGCACACTCACACTCTCTCACCCATCCTCACTCTCACTGTCACACTCTCTCTCCCATCCTCACTCTCGCTCTCACTCTCTCTCTCTCCCATCCTCACTCTCACACTCTGTCTCACATCCTCACTCTCACTCTCACTCTCATACTCTCTCCCATCTTCACTCTCAATCTCACAATCTCCCTCCCATCGTCACTCTCACTCTCACTCTCACTCTCACACTCTCTCCAATTCTCACTCTCACTATCACACTTTCTTTCCCATCCACGTTCTCACTCTCACTCTCACACTCTCTCTCCCATTCTCACTCTCACTCTCACACTCTCTATCCTATCCTCGCTGTCACTCTCACACTCTCTCTCCCATCTTCACTCTCACCCTCACACTCTCTCTTCCATCCTCACTCGCACCCTCACACACCCTCTACAATCCTCATTCTCACTCTCACACTCATTCTCCCATTCTCACTCTCACTCTCACTCTCTCTTCCATCCTCACTCTCACTCTCAAACTCCCTCCCATCCGCACTCACACTCTTTCCGATTCTCACTCTCACTCTCACACCATTCCATCCTCACTCTCACTCTCAAACTCCCTCCCATCCGCACTCACACTCTCACTCTCTCCGATTCTCACTCTCACTCTCACACTCTCACTCCCATCCTCATTCTCAGTCACATTCTCACACACTCTCTCCCATCCACACTCTCACACTTTCTCTCCCATCCACAATCTCACTCTCACCCTCACACGCTCTCTCCCATCCTCACTCTCACTCTCACACTCTCTCTCCCTTCCTCACTCTCACGCTCACACTCTCTCTCACTCTCGCTCTAGCACTTTCTCTCTGATTCTCACTCTCATTCTCACAATCTCTCTCCCATCCTCATTCTCACTCACACCCTCACTCACTCTCTCCCATCCTCACTCTCACTCTCACACTCTCTCTCCCTTCCTCACTCTCACGCTCACACTCTCTCCCATCCGCACTCTCACTCTCACTCTCACACTCTCTCCCATCCTCATTCTCACTCTCACATTCTCTCCCATCCTCACTCTCACTCTCACTCTCTCTCAACCATCCTCACTCTCACTCTCAAACTCTATCTACAATCCACACTCTCACTCTCACTCTCACACTCTCTCCCATCCTCACTCTCACTCTCACACTCTCCCTCCCATCGTGACTCTCACTCTCACTCTCACACTCTCTCCCATTCTCACTCTCACTATCACAATTTTTCTCCCATCCTCACTCTCACTCGGAGACTCTCTCTCCCATCCTCATTCTCACTCTCACACTCTCTCCCATTCTCACTCTCACTCTGACACTCTCTCCCATCCTCACTCTCACTCTCACACTCTCTTTCCCATCCTCGCTGTCACTCTCACACTGTCTCTCCAATCGTCACTCTCACTCTCACACTCTCTCCCATCCTCACTCTCACTCTCACACTCTCTCTCCTATCCTCACTCTCACTCTCACACACTCTCTCCCATCCTCACACTCACTCTCACTCTCACAATCTCTCGCCCATTCTCAGTCTCACCATCACACTTTCTCTCCTATCCTCACTCTCACTCTCACTCTCACACTCTCTCTCCCATCCTCACTCTCACCCTCACTCTCTCTCTCCCATCCTCACTCTCACCCGCACACTCTCTCTCCCATTCTCACTCTCACTCTCACTCACTCTCCCATTCTCACTCTCACTCTCACTCTCACACTCAATCTCCCATTCTCACTCTCACTCTCATTCTCGCTCGCATCCTTACTCTCACTCTCACACTCTCTCTCCTATCCTCACGTTCACTCTCACGCACACACCCATTCTCACTCATTCCCACACTCTCTCGCTTCCTAACTGTCACTATCACACTCTCTCTCCCATCCTCATTCTCACTCTCACACTCTTTCCCATTCACACTGTCACTCTCACTCTCTCACTCCCATTCTCACTCACTCTCACATTCCCTCTTCCACCCTCGCTTTCACTCTCACACTCTCTCCCATCCGCACTCTCACTCTCACTCTCTCTCCGATTCTCACTCTCACTCTCACACTCTCCCTCCCATCCTCATTCTCACTCTCACTCTCACAAAATCTCTCCCATCCTTACTCTCACACTCTCTCTCCCATCCACACTCTCACTCTCACACTATCTCTCACATCCTCATTCTAACTCTCACACTCTCTCCCATTCTCACGCTCAATCTCACACTCTCTCTCCAATTCTCACTTTCACTCTCACACTCTCTCCCATCCTCACTCTCATCCTCACATTCTCTCCCATCCTCACTCTCACTCTCACTCTCACATCCTCATTTTCACTCACACACTCTCTCTCATTCTCACTCTCACTCTCACACTGTCTCTCCCATCATCACACTCACTCTCACACTCTCTGTCCAATCCTCACTCTCACTCTCACACTCTCTCCCATCCTCACTCTCACTCTCGCACTCTCTCTCCTATCCTCACTCTCACTCTCACACACTCTCTCCCATCCTCACTCTCACTCTCACTCTCACACTCTCTCCCATCCTCACTCTCACTCTCACACTCTCCCTCCCATCGTCACTCTCACTCTCACTCTCACACTCCCATTCTCACTCTCACTATCACACTTTTTCTCCCATCCTCACTCTCACTCGGAGACTCTCTCTCCCATCCTCATTCTCACTCTCACACTCTCTCCCATTCTCACTCTCACTCTGACACTCTCTCTCCCATCCTCACTCTCACTCTCACACTCTCTTACCCATCCTCGCTGTCACTCTCACACTCTCTCTCCAATCCTCACTCTCACACTCTCTCCCATCCTCACTCTCACTCTCACACTCTCTCTCCTATCCTCACTCTCACTCTCACACTCTCTCCCATCCTCACTCTCACTCTCACACTCTCCCGCCCATCCTCACTCTCACTTTCACACTCTCCCTCACATCGTCACTCTCACTCTCACTCTCACACTCTCTCCCGTTCTCACTCTCACTATCACACTTTCTCTCCTATCCTCACTCTCACTCTCACTCTCACACTCTCTCTCCCATCCTCATTCTCACTCTCACACTCTCTCCCATTCTCACTCTCACTCTTACACTCTCTCCCATTCTCACTCTCACTCTTACACTCGCACTCCCAACCTCACTCTCACTCCCACACTCTCTTTCCCATCCTCGCTGTCCCTCTCACACTCTCTCCCATCCTCACTCTCACCCGCACACTCTCTCTCCCATTCTCACTCTCACTCTCACACTCACTCCCTCATTCTCACTCTCACTCTCACTCTCACACTCATTCTCCCATTCTCACTCTACACTCATATTCTCTCTCTCATCCTCACTCTCACTCTCACACTCTCTCTCCCTTCCTCACTCTCACGCTCACACTCACACTCTCTCCCATCCGCACTCTCACTCTCACTCTCACACTCTCTCCCATCCTCATTCTCACTCTCACATTCTCTCCCATCCTCACTCTCACTCTCACTCTCACTCTCTCTCAACCATCCTCACTCTCACTCACAAACTCTATCTCCAATCCTCACTCTCACTCTCAATCTCACACTCTCTCCCATCCTCAATCTCACTCTCACACTCTCCCTCCCATCATGACTCTCACTCTCACTCTCACACTCTCTCCCATTCTCACTCTCACTATCACACTTTTTCTCCCATCCTCACTCTCACTCGGAGACTCTCTCTCCCATCCTAATTCTCACTCTCACACTCTCTCCCATTCTCACTCTCACTCTGACAGTCTCTCTCCCATCCTCATTCTAACTCTCACACTCTCTCCCATTCTCACTCTCAATCTCACACTCTCTCTCCAATTCTCACTTTCACTCTCACACTCTCTCCCATCCTCACTCTCACCCTCACATTCTCTCCCATCCTCACTCTCACTCTCACTCTCACATCCTCATTCTCACTCACACACTCTCTCTCATTCTCACTCTCACTCTCACACTGTCTCTCCCATCATCACACTCACTCTCACACTCTCTGTCCAATCCTCACTCTCACTCTCACACTCTCTCCCATCCTCACTCTCACTCTCGCACTCTCTCTCCTATCCTCACTCTCACTCTCACACACTCTCTCCCATCCTCACTCTCACTCTCAAACACCCTCCCATCTGTACTCACACTCTCACTCTCTCCGATTCTCACTCTCATTCTCACACTCTCACTCCCATCCTCATTCTCACTCTCACCCTCACTCACTCTCTCCCATCCTCACTCTCACGCTCACACTCACACTCTCTCCCATCCGCACTCTCACTCTCACTCTCACACTCTCTCCCATCCTCATTCTCACTCTCACATTCTCTCCCATCCTAACTCTCACTCTCACTCTCTCTCAACCATCCTCACTCTCACTCTCACACTCTATCTCAAATCCTCACTCTCACTCTCACTCTCACACTCTCTCCCATCCTCACTCTCACTCTCACACTCTCCCTCCCATCGTCACTCTCACTCTCACTCTCACACTCCCATTCTCACTCTCACTATCACACTTTTTCTCCCATCCTCACTCTCACTCGGAGACTCTCTCTCCCATCCTCATTCTCACTCTCACACTCTCTCCCATTCTCACTCTCACTCTGACACTCTCTCTCCCATCCTCACTCTCACTCTCACACTCTCTTACCCATCCTCGCTGTCACTCTCACACTCTCTCTCCAATCCTCACTCTCACACTCTCTCCCATCCTCACTCTCACTCTCACACCCTCTCTCCTATCCTCACTCTCACTCTCACACACTCTCTCCCATCCTCACTCTCACTCTCACACTCTCCCGCCCATCCTCACTCTCACTGTCACACTCTCCCTCACATCGTCACTCTCACTCTCACTCTCACATTCTCTCCCATTCTCACTCTCACTATCACACTTTCTCTCCTATCCTCACTCTCACTCTCACTCTCACACTCTCTCTCCCATCCTCATTCTCACTCTCACACTCTCTCCCATTCTCACTCTCACTCTTACACTCTCTCCCATTCTCACTCTCACTCTTACACTCGCACTCCCAACCTCACTCTCACTCCCACACTCTCTTTCCCATCCTCGCTGTCCCTCTCACACTCTCTCCCATCCTCACTCTCACCCTCACACTCTCTCTCCCATCCTCACTCTCACCCTCATACTCTCTCTCCCATTCTCACTCTCACTCTCACACTCACTCTCCCATTCTCACTCTCACTCTCACTCTCACACTCATTCTCCCATTCTCACTCTACACTCTCATTCTCTCTCGCATCCTCACTCTCACTCTCACACTCTCTCTCCCTTCCTCACTCTCACGCTCACACTCACACTCTCTCCCATCCGCACTCTCACTCTCACTCTCACACTCTCTCCCATCCTCATTCTCACTCTCACATTCTCTCCCATCCTCACTCTCACTCTCACTCTCACTCTCTCTCAACCATCCTCACTCTCACTCACAAACTCTATCTCCAATCCTCACTCTCACTCTCAATCTCACGCTCTCTCCCATCCTCAATCTCACTCTCACACTCTCCCTCCCATCATGACTCTCACTCTCACTCTCACACTCTCTCCCATTCTCACTCTCACTATCACACTTTTTCTCCCATCCTCACTCTCACTCGGAGACTCTCTCTCCCATCCTAATTCTCACTCTCACACTCTCTCCCATTCTCACTCTCACTCTGACACTCTCTCTCCCATCCTCACTCTCACTCTCACACTCTCTTACCCATCCTCGCTGTCACTCTCACACTCTCTCTCCAATCCTCACTCTCACACTCTCTCCCATCGTCACTCTCACTCTCACACTCTCTCTCCTATCCTCACTCTTACTCTCAGACACTCTCTCCCATCCTCACTCTCACTCTCACACTCTCCCACCCATCCTCAATCTCACTGTCACACTATCTCTCCCATCCTCACTCTCACTCTCACACACTCCCTCACATCGTCACTCTCACTCTCACTCTCACACTCTCTCCCATTCTCACTCTCACTATCACACTTTCTCTCCCATCCTCACTCTCACTCACTCTCTCACACTCTCTCTCCCATCCTCATTCTCACTCTCACACTCTCTCCCATTCTCACTCTCACTCTCACTCTCACACTCATTCTCCCATTCTCACTCTCACTCTCATTCTCTCTCGCATCCTTACTCTCACTCTCACACTCTCTCTCCCATCCTCACGTTCACTCTCACGCACACACTCCCATTCTGACTCGCTCTCACACTCTCTCTCGCTTCCTCACTGTCACTATCGCACTCTCTCTCCCATCCTCATTCTCACTCTCACACTCTCTCCCATTCACACTGTCACTCTCATTCTCTCACTCCCATTCTCACACTCCCCCTTTCACCCTCGCTTTCACTCTCACACTCTCTCCCATCTGCACTCTCACTCTCACTCTCTCTCCGATTCTCACTCTCTCTCTCACACTCTCTCTCTCATCCTCATTCTCACTCTCACTCTCACACTCTCTCTCCCATCCACACTCTCACTCTCACACTCTCTCTCACATCCTCATTCTCACTCTCACACTCTCTCCCTTTCTCACTCTCAATCTCACACTCTCTCTCCAATTCTCACTCTCACTCTCACACTCTCTCCTATCCTCACTCTCACTCTCACATTCTCTCCCATCCTCACTCTCACTCTCACTCTCACATCCTCATTCTCAGTCTCACACTCTCTCCCATTCTCACTCTCACTCTCACACTGTCTCTCCCATCCTCACACTCACTCTCACACTCTCTCTCCCATCCTCTCTGTCACTCTCACTCTCTCTCCCACCCTCACTCTCAATCTCACTCTCGCACTCTCTCCAATTCTCACTCTCACTCTCACACTCTCTCCCATCCTCACTTTCACTCTCACATTCTCTCCCATCCTCACTCTCACTCTCTCTCCCATCCTCACTCTCACTCTCTCTCTCCTATCCTCACTCTCACTCTCACACACTCTCTCCCATCCTCACTCTCACTCTCACACTCTCCCGCCCATCCTCACTCTCACTGTCACACTAACTCTCCCATCCTTACTCTCACTCTCACACTCTCCCTCACATCGTCACTCTCACTCTCACTCTCACACTCTCTCCCATTCTCACTCTCACTATCACACTTTCTCTCCGATCCTCACTCTCACTCTCTCTCACACTCTCTCTCCCATCCTCATTCTCACTCTCACACTCTCTCCCATTCTCACTCTCACTCTCACTCTCACACTCATTCTCCCATTCTCACTCTCACTCTCATTCTCTCTCGCATCCTTACTCTCACCCTCACACTCTCTCTCCCATCCTCACGTTCACTCTCACGCACACACTCCCATTCTCACTCGCTCTCACACTCTCTCTCGCTTCCTCACTGTCACTATCACACTCTCTCTCCCATCCTCATTCTCAATCTCACACTCTCTCCCATTCACACTGTCACTCTCATTCTCTCACTCCCATTCTCACTCACTCTCACACTCCCCGTTTCACCCTCGCTTTCACTCTTACACTCTCTCCCATCCGCACTCTCACTCTCACTCTCTCTCCGATTCTCACTCTCACACTCACACTCTCTCTCCCATCCTCATTCTCACTCTCACTCTCTCTCCCTTTCTCACTCTCAATCTCACACTCTCTCTCCAATTCTCACTCTCACTCTCACAATCTCTCCTATCCTCACTCTCACTCTCACATTCTCTCCCATCCTCACTCTCACTCTCACATCCTCATTCTCACTCTCACACTCTCTCCCATTCTCACTCTCACTCTCACACTGTCTCTCCCATCCTCACACTCACTCTCACACTCTCTCTCCCATCCTCTCTGTCACTCTCACTCTCTCTCCCACCCTCACTCTTAATCTCACTCTCGCACTCTCTCGAATTCTCAATCTCACTCTCACACTCTCCCATCCTCACTTTCACTCTCACATTCTCTCCCATCCTCACTCTCACACTCATTCTCCCATCCTCACTCTCACTCTCTCTCTCCCATCCTCACTCTCACTCTCACTCTCATACTCTCTCCCATCATCACTCTCAATCTCACACTCTCCCTCCCATCGTCACTCTCCCTCTCACTCTCACACTCTCTCCCATTCTCACTCTCACTATCACACTTTCTTTACCATCCTCACTCTCACTCTCACTCTCACACTCTCTCTCCCATCCTCATTCTCACTCTCACACTCTCTCCCATTCTCACTCTCACTCTCACACTCTTTCTCCCATTCTCACTCTCACTCTCACACCCTCTATCCTATCCTCGCTGTCACTCTCACACTCTCTCTCCCATCTTCACTCTCACCCTCGCACTCTCTCTTCCATCCTCACTCGCACCCTCACACTCCCTCTACAATCCTCATTCTCACTCTCACACTCATTCTCCCATTCTCACTCTCACTCTCAAACTCCCTCCCATCCGCACTCACACTCTCTCCGATTCTCACTCTCACTCTCACACCATTCCATCCTCACTCTCACTCTCAAACTCCCTCCCATCCGCACTCACACTCTCACTCTCTCCGATTCTCACTCTCACTCTCACACTCTCACTCCCATCCTCATTCTCAGTCACATTCTCACACACTCTCTCCCATCCACACTCTCACACTTTCTCTCCCACCCACACTCTCACTCTCACCCTCACACGCTCTCTCCCATCCTCACTCTCACTCTCATACACTCTCTCCAAACCTCACTCTCACTCTCACACTCACACTCTCTCCCATCCGCAGTCTCACTCTCGCTCTAGCACTTTCTCTCAGATTCTCACTCTCATTCTCACAATCTCTCTCCCATCCTCATTCTCACTCACACCCTCACTCACTCTCTCCCATCCTCACTCTCACTCTCACACTCTCTCTCCCTTCCTCACTCTCACGCTCACACTCACACTCTCTCCCATCCGCACTCTCACTCTCACCCTCACACTCTCTCCCATCCTCATTCTCACTCTCACATTCTCTCCCATCCTCACTCTCACTCTCACTCTCTCTCAACCATCCTCACTCTCACTCTCAAACTCTATCTCCAATCCACACTCTCACTCTCACTCTCACACTCTCTCCCATCCTCACTCTCACTCTCACACTCTCCCTCCCATCGTGACTCTCACTCTCACTCTCACACTCTCTCCCATTCTCACTTTCACTATCACAATTTTTCTCCCATCCTCACGCTCACTTGGAGACTTTCTCTCCCATCCTCATTCTCACTCTCACACTCTCTCCAATTCTCACTCTCACTCTGACACTCTCTCCCATCCTCACTCTCACTCTCACACTATCTTTCCCATCCTCGCTGTCACTCTCACACTGTCTCTCCAATCGTCACTCTCACTCTCACACTCTCTCCCATCCTCACTCTCACTCTCACACTCTCTCTCCTATCCTCACTCTCACTCTCACACACTCTCTCCCATCCTCACACTCACTCTCACTCTCACAATCTCTCGCCCATTCTCACTCTCACTATCACACTTTCTCTCCTATCCTCACTCTCACTCTCACTCTCACACTCTCTCTCCCATCCTCACTCTCACCCTCACACTCTCTCTCCCATCCTCACTCTCACCCTCACACTCTCTCTCCCATTCTCACTCTCACTCTCACTCACTCTCCCATTCTCACTCTCACTCTCACTCTCACACTCATTCTCCCATTCTCACTCTCACTCTCATTCTCCCTCGCATCCTCACTCTCACTCTCACACTCTCTCTCCCATCTTCACGTTCACTCTCACGCACACACACCCATTCTCACTCATTCTCACACTCTCTCGCTTCCTAACTGTCGCTATCACACTCTCTCTCCCATCCTCATTCTCACTCTCACACTCTTTCCCATTCACACTGTCACTCTCACTCTCTCACTCCCATTCTCACTCTCACATTCTCACTCACCCTCTCTTCACTCGCTCTTCCACCCTCCTTCAACTCTTACTCTCATCTCTCTCATCCGACTCTCACTCTCACTCCTCTCATTCTCACTCTCACTCTCACACTCTCCTCCCATCCTCATTCTCACTCTCACTCTCACAAACTCTCTCCATCCTCACTCTCACACTCTGTCTCCCATCCACACTCTCACTCTCACACTCTCTCTCACATCCTCATTCTATTTTCACACTCTCTCCCATTCTCACTCTGAATCTCTCACTCTCTCTCCAATTCTCACTTTCACTCTCACACTCTCTCCCATCCTCACTCTCACTCTCACATTCTCTCCCATCCTCACTCTCACTCTCCCTCTCCCTCTCACATCCTCATTCTCACTCACACACTCTCTCTCATTCTCACTCTCACTCTCACACTGTCTCTCCCATCCTCACACTCACTCTCACACGCTCTCTCCCATCCTCGCTGTCACTCTCACTCTCTCTCCCATCCTCACTCTCAATCTCACTCTCACACTGTCTCCAATTCTCACTCTCACTCTCACACTCTCTCCCATTCTCACTCTCACTCTCACTCTCTCTCTCTCTTCCATCCTCACACTCACTCTCAAACTCCCTCCCATCCACACTCACACTCTCACTCTCTCCGATTCTCACTCTCACTCTCACACTCTCACTCCCATCCTCATTCTCACTGTCATTCTCACACACTCTCTCCCATCCACACTCTCACACACTCACTCCCATTCTCACTCACACTCACACTCTCTCACCCATCCTCACTCTCACTGTCACACTCTCTCTCCCATCCTCATTCTCACTCTCACACTCTCTCCCATTCTCACTCTCACTCTCACACTCTCTCGCCCATTCTCACTCTCACTCTCACACTCTCTCTCCCATCCTCGCTGTCACTCTCACACTCTCTCTCCCATCTTCACTCTCCCCCCCTCACTCTCTCTTCCATCCTCACTCTCACCCTCACACTCTCTCTACAGTCCTCATTCTCACTCTCACACTCATTCTCCCATTCTCACTCTCACTCTCACACTGTCTCTCCCATCCTCACACTCACCCATCCTCACTCTCACTCTCACACTCTCTCTCCCATCCTCACTCTCACTCTCACACTCTCTCTCCCATCCTCGCTGTCACTCTCACACTCTCTCTCCCATCTTCACTCTCACCCTCACATTCTTTCTTACATCCTCACTCTCACCCTCACACTCCCTCTACAATCCTCATTCTCACTCTCACACTCATTCTCCCATTCTCACTCTCACTCTCACTCTCTCTTCCATCCTCACTCTCATTCTCAAACTCTCTCCCATCCGTACTCACGCACGCACTCTCTCCGATTCTCACTCTCACTCTCACACTCTCACTCCCATCCTCATTCTCACTCTCATTCTCACACACTCTCTCCCATCCACACTCTCACACACTCACTCTCATTCTCACTCACACTCACACTCTCTCACCCATTCTCACTCTCACTGTCACACTCTATCCCATTCACACTACCACTCTCACTCTCTCACTCCCATTCTCACTCACTCTCTCACTCTCTCTTCCATCCTCACTCTCACTCTCAAACTCCCTCCCATCCGCACTCACACTCTCACTCTCTCCGATTCTCACTCTCACACTCACACTCTCACTCCCATCCTCATTCTCACTCTCATTCTCACACACTCTCTCCCATCCACACTCTCACACTCTCTCTCCCATCCACACTCTCACTCTCACCCTCACACGCTCTCTCCCATCCTCACTCTCACTCTCACACTCTCTCTCGCAACATCACTCTCACTCTCACACTCTCTCCCATTCTCACTCTCACTCTCACACTGTCTTTCCCTTTCCTCACACTCACTCTCGATCTCTCTCCCATCCTCGCTGTCACTCTCACTCTCTCTCCCACCCTCACTCTCAATCTCACTCTCACACTCTCTCCAATTCTCACTCTCACACTCTCTCCCATCCTCACTTTCACTCTCACATTCTCTCCCATCCTCACTCTCACTCTCACTCTCTCTCTCCCATCCTCACTCTCACACTCTCTCTCCCATCCTCACTCTCACTCTCACTCTCATACTCTCTCCCATCTTCACTCTCAATCTCACACTCTCCCTCCCATCGTCACTCTCCCTCTCATTCTCACACTCTCTCCCATTCTCACTCTCACTATCACACTTTCTTTCCCATCCTCAGTCTCACTCTCACTCTCACACTCTCTCTCCCATCCTCACTCTCACTCTCGCACTCTCTATCCCATCCTCGCTGTCACTCTCACACTCTCTCTCCCATCTTCACTCTCACCCTCACACTCTCTCGTCCATCCTCACTCTCACCCTCACACTCTCTCTACAATCCTCATTCTCACTCTCACACTCATTCTCCCATTCTCACTCTCACTCTCTCTTCCATCCTTACTCTCACTCTCAAACTCCCTCCCATCCGCACTCACACTCGCACTCTCTCCGATTCTCACTCTCACTCTCACACTCTCACTCCCATCCTCATTCTCACTCTCATTCTCACACACTCTCTCCCATCCACACTCTCACACACTCACTCCCATTCTCACTCACACTCACACTCTCTCACCCATCCTCACTCTCACTGTCACTCTCTCTCTCCCATCCTCACTCTCGCTCTCACACTCTCTCCCATTCACACTACCACTCTCACTCTATCACTCCCATTCTCACTCTCTCTCTCACTCTCTCTTCCATCCTCACTCTCACTCTCACTCTCACATCCTCATTCTCACTCTCACACTCTCTCCCATTCTCACTCTCACTCTCACACTGTCTTTCCCATCCTCACACTCACTCTCGCACTCTCGCTCCCATCCTCGCTGTCACTCTCACTCTCTCTCCCATCCTCACTCTCAATCTCACTCTCACACTCTCTCCAATTCTCACTCACACTCTCACACTCTCTCCCATCCTCGCTTTCACTCTCACATTCTCTCCCATCCTCACTCTCACTCTCACTCTCTCTCTCTCCCATCCTCACTCTCACTCTCTCTCTCCCATCCTCACTCTCACTCTCACTCTCATACTCTCTCCCATCTTCACTCTCAATCTCACACTCTCCCTCCCATCGTCACTCTCACTCTCACTCTCACACTCTCTCCCATTCTCACTCTCACTATCACACTTTCTTTCCCATCCTCACTCTCACCCTCACTCTCACACTCTCTCTCCCATCCTCATTCTCTCTCTCACACTCTCTCCCATTCTCACTCTCACTCTCACACTCTCTCCCCCATCCTCACTCTCACTCTCACACTCTCTCTCCCATCCTCGCTGTCACTCTCTCACTCTCTCTCCCATCTTCACTCTCAACATAACACTCTCGCTTCCATCCTCACTCTCACCCTCACACTCTCTCTCTACAATCCTCATTCTCACTCTCACACTCATTTTACCATTCTCACTCTCACACTCTCTCCCATTCTCACTCACACTCTCACACTGTCTCTTCCATCCTCACACTCACCCATCCTCACTCTCACTCTCACACTCTCTCTCCCATCCTCACTCTCACTCTGACACTCCCTCTCCCATCCTCACTCTCACTCTCACACTCTCTCTCCCTTCCTCACTCTCACCCTCACACTCTCTCTTCCATCCTCAATCTCACCCTCACACTCTCTCTACAATCCTCATTCTCACTCTCACACTCATTCTCCCATTCTCACTCTCACTCTCACTCTCTCTTCCATCCTCACTCTCATTCTCAAACTCCCTCCCATCCGCACTCACGCTCGCACTCTCTCCGATTCTCACTCTCACTCTCACACTCTCACTCCCATCCTCTTTCTCACTCTCATTCTCACACACTCTCACCCATCCACACTCTCACACACTCACTCCCATTCTCACTCACACTTACACTCTCTCATCCATTCTCACTCTCACTGTCACACTCACTCTCCCATCCTCACTCTCGCTCTTACACTCTCTCCCATTCGCACTACCACTCTCACTCTCTCACTCCCATTCTCACTCACTCTCTCACTCTCTCTTCCATTCTCACTCTTACTCTCAAACTCCCTCCCATCCGCACTCACACTCTCACTCTCTCCGATTCTCACTCTCACTCTCACACTCTCACTCCCATCCTCATTCTCACTCTCATTCTCACACACTCTCTCCCATCCACACTTTCACACTCTCTCTCCCATCCACACTCTCACTCTCACCCTCACACGCTCTCTCCCATCCTCACTCTCACTCTCACACTCTCTCTCGCAACATCACTCTCACTCTCATACTCTCTCTCCAAACCTCACTCTCACTCTCACAATCACACTCTCTCCCATCCGCACTCTCACTCTCGCTCTAGCACTCTCTTTCCGATTCTCACTCTCATTCTCACACTCTCTCTCCCATCCTCATTCTCACTCTCATCCTCACTCACTCTCTCCCATCCTCACTCTCACTCTCACACTCTCCCTCCCTCCCCCTCTCTCACGCTCACACTTACACTGTCTCCCATCCGCACTCTCACTCTCACTCTCACACTCTCTCCCATCCTCACTCTCACTCTCACTCTCTCTCTCCCATCCTCACTCTCACTCTCACACTCTCGCTCGCATCCTCACTCTCACTCTCACTCTCACACTCTCTCCCATACACACTCTCACTCTCACACTCTCCCTCACATCGTCACTCTCACTCTCACTCTCACACTCTCTCCCATTCTCACTCTCACTATCACACTTTCTCTCCCATCCTTACTCACTCACTCTCTCACACTCTCTCTCCCATCCTCATTCTCACTCTCACACTCTCTCCCATTCTCACTCTCATTCTCACACTCGCTCTTCCAACCTCACTCTCACTCTCACACTCTCTTTCCCATCCTCGCTGTCACTCTCACACTCTCTCTCCCATCCTCACTCTCACCCTCACTCTCTCTCTCCCATTCTCACTCTCACTCTCTCACTCACTCTCCCATTCTCACTCTCACTCTCACTCTCACACTCATTCTCCCATTCTCACTCTCACTCTCATTCTCTCTCGCATCCTCACTCTCACTCTCACACTCTCTCTACCATCCTCACGTTCGCTCTCACGCACACACTCCCATTCTCACTCACTCTCACACTCTCTCTCGCTTCCTAACTGTCATTATCACACTCTCTCTCCCATCCTCATTCTCCCCCTCACACTCTCTCCCATTCACACTGTCACTCCCACTCTCTCACTCCCATTCTCACTCACTCTCACACTCCCTCTTCCACCCTCGCCTTCACTCTCACACTCTCTCCCATCCGCACTCTCACTCTCACACTCTCTCCAATTCTCACTCTCACACTCTCTCCCATCCTCACTTTCACTCTCACATTCTCTCCCATCCTCACTCTCACTCTCACTCTCTCTCTACCATCCTCACTCTCACTCTCTCTCTCCCATCCTCACTCTCACTCTCACTCTCATACTCTCTCCCATCTTCACTCTCAATCTCACACTCTCCCTCCCATCGTCACTCTCCCTCTCACTCTCACACTCTCTCCCATTCTCACTCTCACTATCACACTTTCTTTCCCATCCTCACTCTCACTCTCACTCTCACACACTCTCTCCCATCCTCACTCTCACTCTCACACTCTCTATCCCATCCTCGCTGTCACTCTCACACTCTCTTTCCCATCTTCACTCTCACCCTCACACTCTCTCTTCCATCCTCACTCTCACCCTCACACTCTCTCTACAATCCTCATTCTCACTCTCACACTCATTCTCCCATTCTCACTCTCACTCTCTCTTCCATCTCAAACTCCCTCCCATCCGCACTCACACTCGCACTCTCTCCGATTCTCACTCTCACTCTCACACTCTCACTCCCATCCTCATTCTCACTCTCATTCTCACACACTCTCTCCCATCCACACTCTCACACACTCACTCCCATTCTCACTCACACTCACACTCTCTCACCCATCCTCACTCTCACTGTCACACTCTCTCTCCCATCCTCACTCTCGCTCTCACACTCTCTCCCATTCACACTACCACTCTCACTCTCTCACTCCCATTCTCACTCACTCTCTCACTCTCTCTTCCATCCTCACTCTCACTCTCACTCTCACTCTCACATCCTCATTCTCACTCTCACACTCTCTCCCATTCTCACTTTCACTCTCACACTGTCTTTCCCATCCTCACACTCACTCTCGCACTCTCTCTCCCATCCTCGCTGTCACTCTCCCTCTCTCTCCCATCCTCACTCTCAATCTCACTCTCACACTCTCTCCAATTCTCACTCTCACTCTCACACTCTCTCCCATCCTCACTTTCACTCTCACATTCTCTCCCATCCTCACTCTCACTCTGACTCTATCTCTCCCATCCTCACTCTCACTCTCTCTCTCCCATCCTCACTCTCACTCTCACTCTCATACTCTCTCCCAAATTCACTCTCAATATCACACTCTCCCTCCCATCGTCACTCTCCCTCTCACTCTCACACTCTCTCCCATTCTCACTCTCACTATCACACTTTCTTTCCCATCCTCACTCTCACCCTTACTCTCACACTCTCTCTCCCATCCTCATTCTCACTCTCACACTCTCTCCCATTTTCACTCTCACTCTCACACTCTCTCCCCCATCCTCACTGTCACTCTCACACTCTCTCTCCCATCTTCGCTGTCACTCTCTCACTCTCTCTCCCATCTTCACTCTCAACATCACACTCTCTCTTCCATCCTCACTCTCACCCTCACACTCTCTCTACAATCCTCTTTCTCACTCTCACACTCATTTTACCATTCTCACTCTCACACTCTCTCCCATTCTCACTCACACTCTCACACTGTCTCTCCCATCCTCACACTCACCCATCCTCACTCTCACTCTCACACTCTCTCTCCCATCCTCACTCTCACTCTGACACTCCCTCTCCCATCGTCACTCTCACTCTCACACTCTCTCTCCCATCCTCACTCTCACCCTCACACTCTCTCTACAATCCTCATTCTCACTCTCACACTCATTCTCCCATTCTCACTCTCACTCTCACTCTCTCTTCCATCCTCACTCTCATTCTCAAACTCCCTCCCATCCGCACTCACGCTCGCACTCTCTCCGATTCTCACTCTCACTCTCACACTCTCACTCCCATCCTCTTTCTCACTCTCATTCTCACACACTCTCTCCCATCCACAGTCTCACACACTCACTCCCATTCTCACTCACACTTACACTCTCTCACCCATTCTCACTCTCACTGTCACAATCACTCTCCCATCCTCACTCTCGCTCTCACACTCTCTCCCATTCGCACTACCACTCTCACACTCGCTCTTCCAACCTCACTCTCACTCTCACACTCTCTTTCCCATCCTCGATGTCACTCTCACTTTCTCTCCCATCCTCACTCTCACTCTCACTCTCACACTCTCTGCAATTCTCACTCTCACTCTCTCACTCACTCTCCCATTCTCACTCTCACTCTCACTCTCACACTCATTCTCCCATTCTCACTCTCACTCTCATTTTCACTCGCATCCTCACTCTCACTCTCACACTCTCTCTACCATCCTCACGTTCGCTCTCACGCACACACTCCCATTCTCACTCACTCTCACACTCTCTCTCGCTTCCTAACTGTCATTATCACACTTTCTCTCCCATCCTCATTCTCCCTCTAACACTCTCTCCCATTCACACTGTCACTCCCACTCTCTCACTCCCATTCTCACTCACTCTCACACTCCCTCTTCCACCCTCGCCTTCACTCTCACACTCTCTCCCATCCGCACTCTCACTCTCACTCTCTCTCCGATTCTCATTCTCACTCTCACCCTCACACAATCTTACCCATCCTCACTCTCACACTCTCTCTCCCACCCTCACTCTCACTCTCACTCTCCCTCTCACATCCTCATTCTCACTCTCACACTCTCTCCCATTCTCACTCTCACTCTCACACTGTCTCTCCCATCCTCACACTCACTCTCACACTCTCTCTCCCATCCTCGATGTCACTCTCACTTTCTCTCCCATCCTCACTCTCACTCTCACTCTCACACTCTCTGCAATTCTCACTCTCACTCTCACACTCTCTCCCATCCTCACTTTCACTCTCACTTTCTCTCCGATCCTCACCCTCACTCTCACTCTCTCTTTCCCATCCTCACTCTCACACTCTCTCTCCCATACTCACTCTCACTCTCACTCTCATACTCTCTCCCATCTTCACTCTCAATCTCACACTCTCCCTCCCATCGTCACTCTCACTCTCACTCTCACTCTCTCCAATTCTCACTCTCACTATCACACTTTCTTTCCCATCCTCACTCTCACTCTCACACTCTCTCTCCCATCCTCATTCTCACTCTCACACTCTCTCCCATCCTCACTCTCACTCTCACACTCTCTATCCCATCCTCGCTGTCACTCTCACACTCTCTCTCCCATCTTCACTCTCACCCTCACACTCTCTCTTCCATCCTCACTCTCACCCTCACACTCTCTCTACAATACTCATTCTCACTCTCACACTCATTCTCCCATTCTCACTCTCACTCCCACTCTCTCTTCCATCCTCACTCTCACTCTCAAACTCCCTCCCATCCGCACTCACACTCGCACTCTTTCCCATTCTCACTCTCACTATCACACTTTCTCTCCCATCCTCACTCTCACTCTCACTCTCACACTCTCTCTCCCATCCTCATTCTCACTCTCACACTCTCTCCCATTCTCACTCTCACTCTCACACTCTCTTCCATCCTCACTCTCACTCTCAAACTCCCTCCCATCCGCACTCACACTCTCACTCTCTCCGATTCTCACTCTCACTCTCACACTCTCACTCCCATCCTCATTCTCACTCTCATTCTCACACACTCTCTCCCATCCTCACTCTCACTATCACACTCTCTATCCCATCCTCGCTGTCATTCTCACACTCTCTCTCTCATCTTCACTCTCACCCTCACACTCTCTCTTCCATCCTCACTCTCACCCTCACACTCTCTCTACAATCCTCATTCTCACTCTCACACTCATTCTCCCATTCTCACTCTCACTCTCACTCTCTCTTCCATCCTCACACTCACTCTCAAACTCCCTCTCATCCGCACTCACACTTGCACACTCTCCGATTCTCACTCTCACTCTCACACTCTCACTCCCATCCTCATTCTCACTCTCATTCTCACACACTCTCTCCCATCCACACTCTCACACACTCACTCCCATTCTCACTCACACTCACACTCTCTCACCCATCCTCACTCTCACTGTCACACTCTCTCTCCCATCCTCACTCTCGCTCTCACACTCTCTGCCATTCACACTACCACACTCACTCTCTCACTCCCATTCTCACTCACTCTCTCATTCTCTCTTCCATCCTCACTCTCACTCTCAAACTCCCTCCCATCAGCACTCACACTCTCACTCTCTCCGATTCTCACTCTCACTCTCACACTCTCACTCCCATCCTCATTCTCACTCTCATTCTCACACACTCTCTCCCATCCACACTCTCACACTCTCTCTCCCATCCACACTCTCACTCTCACCCTCACACGCTCTCTCCCAACCTCACTCTCACTCTCACACTCTCTCTCCCAACATCACTCTCACTCTCATACTCTCTCTCCAAACCTCACTCTCACTCTAACACTCACACTCCCTCCCATCCGCACTCTCACTCTCGCTCTAGCACTCTCTCTCCCATCCTCACTCTCACTCTCACACTCTCTCTCCCTTCCTCACTCTCACGCTCACACTCACACTCTCTCCCATCTGCACTCTCACTCTCACACTCTCTCTCCCATCCTCATTCTCACTCTCATATTCTCTCCCATCCTCACTCTCACTCTCACTCTCTCTCAACCATCCTCACTCTCACTCTCAAACTCTATCTCCAATCCTCACTCTCACTCTCACATTCTCTCCCATCCTCACTCTCACTCTCACACTCTCCCTCCCATCGTGACTCTCAATCTCACTCTCACACTCTCTTCCATCCTCACTCTCACTCTCACTCTCTCTCAACCATCCTCACTCTCACTCTCAAACTCTATCTCCAATCCTCACTCTCACTCTCACATTCTCTCCCATCCTCACTCTCACTCTCACACTCTCCCTCCCATCGTGACTCTCATTCTCACTCTCACACTCTCTCCCATTCTCACTCTCACTCTGACTCTCTCTCTCCCATCCTCACTCTCACACTCTCTTACCCATCCTCGCTGTCAATCTCACACTGTCTCTCCTATCCTCACTCTCACTCTCACACACTCTCACCCATCCTCACTCTCACTCTCACTCTCACACTCTCTCGCCCATCCTCACTCTCACTGACACACTATCTCTCCCATCCTCACTCTCACTCTCACTCTCACACTCTCTCCCATCCTCACTCTCACTCTCACACTCTCCCTCACATCGTCACTCTCACTCTCACACTCTCTCCCATTCTCACTCTCACTATCACACTTTTTCTCCTATCCTCACTCTCACTCTCACTCTCACACTCTCTCTCCCATCCTCATTCTCACTCTCACACTCACTCCCATTCTCATTCTCACTCTTACACTCGCTCTCCCAACCTCACTCTCACTCCCACACTCTTTTTGCCATCCTCGCTGTCACTCTCACACTCTCTCTCCCATCCTCACTCTCACCCTCACACTCTCTCTCCCATCCTCACTCTCACCCTCACACTCTCTCTCCCATTCTCACTCTCACTCTCACACTCACTCTCCCATTCTCACTCTCACTCTCACTCTCACACTCATTCTCCCATTCTCACTCTCACTCTCATTCTCCCTCGCATCCTCACTCTCACTCTCACACTCTCTCCCATTCTCACTCTCACTATCACACTTTCTTTCCCATCCTCACTCTCACCCTCACTCTCACACTCTCTCTCCCATCCTCATTCTCACTCTCACACTCTCTCCCATTTTCACTCTCACTCTCACACTCTCTCCCCCATCCTCACTGTCACTCTCACACTCTCTCTCCCATCTTCGCTGTCACTCTCTCACTCTCTCTCCCATCTTCACTCTCAACATCACACTCTCTCTTCCATCCTCACTCTCACCCTCACACTCTCTCTACAATCCTCATTCTCACTCTCACACTCATTTTACCATTCTCACTCTCACACTCTCTCCCATTCTCACTCACACTCTCACACTGTCTCTCCCATCCTCACACTCACCCATCCTCACTCTCACTCTCACACTCTCTCTCCCATCCTCACTCTCACTCTGACACTCCCTCTCCCATCGTCACTCTCACTCTCACACTCTCTCTCCCATCCTCACTCTCACCCTCACACTCTCTCTTCCATCCTCAATCTCACCCTCACACTCTCTCTACAATCCTCATTCTCACTCTCACACTCATTCTCCCATTCTCACTCTCACTCTCACTCTCTCTTCCATCCTCACTCTCATTCTCAAACTCCCTCCCATCCGCACTCACGCTCGCACTCTCTCCGATTCTCACTCTCACTCTCACACTCTCACTCCCATCCTCTTTCTCACTCTCATTCTCACACACTCTCTCCCATCCACAATCTCACACACTCACTCCCATTCTCACTCACACTTACACTCTCTCACCCATTCTCACTCTCACTGTCACAATCACTCTCCCATCCTCACTCTCGCTCTCACACTCTCTCCCATTCGCACTACCACTCTCACACTCGCTCTTCCAACCTCACTCTCACTCTCACACTCTCTTTCCCATCCTCGCTGTCACTCTCACACTCTCTCTCCCATCCTCACTCTTACCCTCACACTCTCTCTCCCATTCTCACTCTCACTCTCTCACTCACTCTCCCATTCTCACTCTCACTCTCACTCTCACACTCATTCTCCCATTCTCACTCTCACTCTCATTTTCACTCGCATCCTCACTCTCACTCTCACACTCTCTCTACCATCCTCACGTTCGCTCTCACGCACACACTCCCATTCTCACTCACTCTCACACTCTCTCTCGCTTCCTAACTGTCATTATCACACTTTCTCTCCCATCCTCATTCTCCCTCTAACACTCTCTCCCATTCACACTGTCACTCCCACTCTCTCACTCCCATTCTCACTCACTCTCACACTCCCTCTTCCACCCTCGCCTTCACTCTCACACTCTCTCCCATCCGCACTCTCACTCTCACTCTCTCTCCGATTCTCATTCTCACTCTCACCCTCACACAATCTTACCCATCCTCACTCTCACACTCTCTCTCCCATCCACACTCTCACTCTCACACTCTCTCTCCCATCCTCATTCTCATTCTCACACTCTCTCCCATTCTCACTCTCAATCTCACACTCTCTCTCCAATTCTCACTCTCACTCTCACAGTCTCTCCTATCCTCACTGTCACTCTCACATTCTCTCCCACCCTCACTCTCACTCTCACTCTCCCTCTCACATCCTCATTCTCACTCTCACACTCTCTCCCATTCTCACTCTCACTCTCACACTGTCTCTCCCATCCTCACACTCACTCTCACACTCTCTCTCCCATCCTCGATGTCACTCTCACTTTCTCTCCCATCCTCACTCTCACTCTCACTCTCACACTCTCTGCAATTCTCACTCTCACTCTCACACTCTCTCCCATCCTCACTTTCACTCTCACTTTCTCTCCGATCCTCACCCTCACTCTCACTCTCTCTTTCCCATCCTCACTCTCACACTCTCTCTCCCATACTCACTCTCACTCTCACTCTCATACTCTCTCCCATCTTCACTCTCAATCTCACACTCTCCCTCCCATCGTCACTCTCACTCTCACTCTCACTCTCTCCAATTCTCACTCTCACTATCACACTTTCTTTCCCATCCTCACTCTCACTCTCACACTCTCTCTCCCATCCTCATTCTCACTCTCACACTCTCTCCCATCCTCACTCTCACTCTCACACTCTCTATCCCATCCTCGCTGTCACTCTCACACTCTCTCTCCCATCTTCACTCTCACTCTCACACTCTCTCTTCCATCCTCACTCTCACCCTCACACTCTCTCTACAATACTCATTCTCACTCTCACACTCATTCTCCCATTCTCACTCTCACTCCCACTCTCTCTTCCATCCTCACTCTCACTCTCAAACTCCCTCCCATCCGCACTCACACTCGCACTCTTTCCCATTCTCACTCTCACTATCACACTTTCTCTCCCATCCTCACTCTCACTCTCACTCTCACACTCTCTCTCCCATCCTCATTCTCACTCTCACACTCTCTCCCATTCTCACTCTCACTCTCACACTCTCTTCCATCCTCACTCTCACTCTCAAACTCCCTCCCATCCGCACTCACACTCTCACTCTCTCCGATTCTCACTCTCACTCTCACACTCTCACTCCCATCCTCATTCTCACTCTCATTCTCACACACTCTCTCCCATCCTCACTCTCACTATCACACTCTCTATCCCATCCTCGCTGTCATTCTCACACTCTCTCTCTCATCTTCACTCTCACCCTCACACTCTCTCTTCCATCCTCACTCTCACCCTCACACTCTCTCTACAATCCTCATTCTCACTCTCACACTCATTCTCCCATTCTCACTCTCACTCTCACTCTCTCTTCCATCCTCACACTCACTCTCAAACTCCCTCTCATCCGCACTCACACTTGCACACTCTCCGATTCTCACTCTCACTCTCACACTCTCACTCCCATCCTCATTCTCACTCTCATTCTCACACACTCTCTCCCATCCACACTCTCACACACTCACTCCCATTCTCACTCACACTCACACTCTCTCACCCATCCTCACTCTCACTGTCACACTCTCTCTCCCATCCTCACTCTCGCTCTCACACTCTCTGCCATTCACACTACCACACTCACTCTCTCACTCCCATTCTCACTCACTCTCTCATTCTCTCTTCCATCCTCACTCTCACTCTCAAACTCCCTCCCATCAGCACTCACACTCTCACTCTCTCCGATTCTCACTCTCACTCTCACACTCTCACTCCCATCCTCATTCTCACTCTCATTCTCACACACTCTCTCCCATCCACACTCTCACACTCTCTCTCCCATCCACACTCTCACTCTCACCCTCACACGCTCTCTCACAACCTCACTCTCACTCTCACACTCTCTCTCCCAACATCACTCTCACTCTCATACTCTCTCTCCAAACCTCACTCTCACTCTAACACTCACACTCCCTCCAATCCGCACTCTCACTCTCGCTCTAGCACTCTCTCTCCCATCCTCACTCTCACTCTCACACTCTCTCTCCCTTCCTCACTCTCACGCTCACACTCACACTCTCTCCCATCTGCACTCTCACTCTCACACTCTCTCTCCCATCCTCATTCTCACTCTCATATTCTCTCCCATCCTCACTCTCACTCTCACTCTCTCTCAACCATCCTCACTCTCACTCTCAAACTCTATCTCCAATCCTCACTCTCACTCTCACATTCTCTCCCATCCTCACTCTCACTCTCACACTCTCCCTCCCATCGTGACTCTCAATCTCACTCTCACACTCTCTTCCATCCTCACTCTCACTCTCACTCTCTCTCAACCATCCTCACTCTCACTCTCAAACTCTATCTCCAATCCTCACTCTCACTCTCACATTCTCTCCCATCCTCACTCTCACTCTCACACTCTCCCTCCCATCGTGACTCTCATTCTCACTCTCACACTCTCTCCCATTCTCACTCTCACTCTGACTCTCTCTCTCCCATCCTCACTCTCACACTCTCTTACCCATCCTCGCTGTCAATCTCACACTGTCTCTCCTATCCTCACTCTCACTCTCACACACTCTCACCCATCCTCACTCTCACTCTCACTCTCACACTCTCTCGCCCATCCTCACTCTCACTGACACACTATCTCTCCCATCCTCACTCTCACTCTCACTCTCACACTCTCTCCCATCCTCACTCTCACTCTCACACTCTCCCTCACATCGTCACTCTCACTCTCACACTCTCTCCCATTCTCACTCTCACTATCACACTTTTTCTCCTATCCTCACTCTCACTCTCACTCTCACACTCTCTCTCCCATCCTCATTCTCACTCTCACACTCACTCCCATTCTCATTCTCACTCTTACACTCGCTCTCCCAACCTCACTCTCACTCCCACACTCTTTTTGCCATCCTCGCTGTCACTCTCACACTCTCTCTCCCATCCTCACTCTCACCCTCACACTCTCTCTCCCATCCTCACTCTCACCCTCACACTCTCTCTCCCATTCTCACTCTCACTCTCACACTCACTCTCCCATTCTCACTCTCACTCTCACTCTCACACTCATTCTCCCATTCTCACTCTCACTCTCATTCTCCCTCGCATCCTCACTCTCACTCTCACACTCTCTCTCCCATCCTCACGTTCACTCTCACGCACACACTCCCATTCTCACTCACTCTCACACTCTCTCTCGCTTCCTCACTGTCACTATCACACTCTCTCTCCCATCCTCATTTTCACTCTCACACGCTCTCCCATTCACACTGTCACTCTCACTCTCTCACTCCCATTCTCACTCACTCTCACATTCCCTCTTCCACCCTCGCTTTCACTCTCACACACTCTCCCATCTGCACTCTCACTCTCACTCCCTCTCCGATTCTCACTCTCACTCTCACACTCTCTCTCCCATCCTCATTCTCACTCTCACTCTCACAAACACTCTCCCCTTCCTCACTCTCACACTCTCTCTCCCATCCACACGCTCACTCTCACACTCTCTCTCACATCCTCATTCTAACTCTCATACTCTCTCCCATTCTCACTCTCAATCTCACACTCTCTCTCCAATTCTCACTTTCACTCTCACACTCTCTCTCATCCTCACTCTCACTCTCACATTCTCTCCCATCCTCACTCTCACTCTCACTCTCCCTCTCACATCCTCATTCTCACTCACACACTCTCTCTCATTCTCACTCTCACTCTCACACTGTCTCTCCCATCCTCACACTCACTCTCACACGCTCTCTCCCATCCTCGCTGTCACTCTCACTCTCTCTCCCATCCTCACTCTCAATCTCACTCTCACACTCCCTCCAATTCTGACTCGCACTCTCACACTCTCTCCCATTCTCACTCTCACGCTCACTCTCTCTTCCATCTTCACTCTCACTCTCAAACTCCCTCCCATCCACACTCACACTCTCACTCTCTCCGATTCTCACTCTCACTCTCACACTCTCACTCCCATCCTCATTCTCACTCTCATTCTCACACACTCTCTCCCATCCTCACTCTCACTATCACACTCTCTATCCCATCCTCGCTGTCATTCTCACACTCTCTCTCTCATCTTCACTCTCACCCTCACACTCTCTCTTCCATCCTCACTCTCACCCTCACACTCTCTCTACAATCCTCATTCTCACTCTCACACTCATTCTCCCATTCTCACTCTCACTCTCACTCTCTCTTCCATCCTCACACTCACTCTCAAACTCCCTCTCATCCGCACTCACACTTGCACACTCTCCGATTCTCACTCTCACTCTCACACTCTCACTCCCATCCTCATTCTCACTCTCATTCTCACACACTCTCTCCCATCCACACTCTCACACACTCACTCCCATTCTCACTCACACTCACACTCTCTCACCCATCCTCACTCTCACTGTCACACTCTCTCTCCCATCCTCACTCTCGCTCTCACACTCTCTGCCATTCACACTACCACACTCACTCTCTCACTCCCATTCTCACTCACTCTCTCATTCTCTCTTCCATCCTCACTCTCACTCTCAAACTCCCTCCCATCAGCACTCACACTCTCACTCTCTCCGATTCTCACTCTCACTCTCACACTCTCACTCCCATCCTCATTCTCACTCTCATTCTCACACACTCTCTCCCATCCACACTCTCACACTCTCTCTCCCATCCACACTCTCACTCTCACCCTCACACGCTCTCTCACAACCTCACTCTCACTCTCACACTCTCTCTCCCAACATCACTCTCACTCTCATACTCTCTCTCCAAACCTCACTCTCACTCTAACACTCACACTCCCTCCCATCCGCACTCTCACTCTCGCTCTAGCACTCTCTCTCCCATCCTCACTCTCACTCTCACACTCTCTCTCCCTTCCTCACTCTCACGCTCACACTCACACTCTCTCCCATCTGCACTCTCACTCTCACACTCTCTCTCCCATCCTCATTCTCACTCTCATATTCTCTCCCATCCTCACTCTCACTCTCACTCTCTCTCAACCATCCTCACTCTCACTCTCAAACTCTATCTCCAATCCTCACTCTCACTCTCACATTCTCTCCCATCCTCACTCTCACTCTCACACTCTCCCTCCCATCGTGACTCTCAATCTCACTCTCACACTCTCTTCCATCCTCAATCTCACTCTCACACTCTCTCGCCCATCCTCACTCTCACTGACACACTATCTCTCCCATCCTCACTCTCACTCTCACTCTCACACTCTCTCCCATCCTCACTCTCACTCTCACACTCTCCCTCACATCGTCACTCTCACTCTCACACTCTCTCCCATTCTCACTCTCACTATCACACTTTTTCTCCTATCCTCACTCTCACTCTCACTCTCACACTCTCTCTCCCATCCTCATTCTCACTCTCACACTCACTCCCATTCTCATTCTCACTCTTACACTCGCTCTCCCAACCTCACTCTCACTCCCACACTCTTTTTGCCATCCTCGCTGTCACTCTCACACTCTCTCTCCCATCCTCACTCTCACCCTCACACTCTCTCTCCCATCCTCACTCTCACCCTCACACTCTCTCTCCCATTCTCACTCTCACTCTCACACTCACTCTCCCATTCTCACTCTCACTCTCACTCTCACACTCATTCTCCCATTCTCACTCTCACTCTCATTCTCCCTCGCATCCTCACTCTCACTCTCACACTCTCTCTCCCATCCTCACGTTCACTCTCACGCACACACTCCCATTCTCACTCACTCTCACACTCTCTCTCGCTTCCTCACTGTCACTATCACACTCTCTCTCCCATCCTCATTTTCACTCTCACACGCTCTCCCATTCACACTGTCACTCTCACTCTCTCACTCCCATTCTCACTCACTCTCACATTTCCTCTTCCACCCTCGCTTTCACTCTCACACACTCTCCCATCTGCACTCTCACTCTCACTCCCTCTCCGATTCTCACTCTCACTCTCACACTCTCTCTCCCATCCTCATTCTCACTCTCACTCTCACAAACACTCTCCCCTTCCTCACTCTCACACTCTCTCTCCCATCCACACGCTCACTCTCACACTCTCTCTCACATCCTCATTCTAACTCTCATACTCTCTCCCATTCTCACTGTCAATCTCACACTCTCTCTCCAATTCTCACTTTCACTCTCACACTCTCTCTCATCCTCACTCTCACTCTCACATTCTCTCCCATCCTCACTCTCACTCTCACTCTCCCTCTCACATCCTCATTCTCACTCACACACTCTCTCTCATTCTCACTCTCACTCTCACACTGTCTCTCCCATCCTCACACTCACTCTCACACGCTCTCTCCCATCCTCGCTGTCACTCTCACTCTCTCTCCCATCCTCACTCTCAATCTCACTCTCACACTCCCTCCAATTCTGACTCGCACTCTCACACTCTCTCCCATTCTCACTCTCACGCTCACTCTCTCTTCCATCTTCACTCTCACTCTCAAACTCCCTCCCATCCACACTCACACTCTCACTCTCTCCGATTCTCACTCTCACTCTCACACTCTCACTTCCATCCTCATTCTCACTCTCATTCTCACACACTCTCTCCCATCCACACTCTCACACACTCACTCCCATTCTCACTCACACTCACACTCTCTCACCCATCCTCACTCTCACTGTCACAATCTCTCTCCCATCCTTACTCTCGCCCTCACACTCTCTCCCATTCACACTACCACACTCACTCTCTCACTCCCATTCTCACTCACTCTCTCACTCTCTCTTCCATCCTCACTCTCACTCTCAAACTCCCTCCCATCCACACTCACACTCTCACTCTCTCCGATTCTCACTCTCACTCTCACACTCTCACTCCCATCCTCATTCTCACTCTCACCCTCTCTCACTCTCTCCCATCCTCACTCTCACTCTCACACTCTCTCTCCCTTCCTCACTCTCACGCTCACACTCACACTCTCTCCCATCCGCGCTCTCACTCTCACTCTCACACTCTATCCCATTCTCATTCTCACTCTCACATTCTCTCCCATCCTCACTCTCACTCTCACTCTCTCTCAACCATCCTCACTCTCACTCTCACACTCTATCTCCAATCCTCACTCTCACTCTCACTCTCACACTCTCTCCCATCGTCACTCTCACTCTCACACTCTCCCTCCCATCGTCACTCTCACTCTCACTCTCACACTCTCTGCCATTCTCACTATCACTATCACACTTTTTCTCCCATCCACACTCTCACTCGGAGACTCTCTCTCCCATCCTCATTCTCACTCTCACACTCTCTCCCATCCTCACACTGACTCTCACACTCTCTCCCATCCTCACTCTCACTCTCACACTCTCTCTCCTATCTTCACTCTCACTCTCACACACTCTCTCCCATTCTCACTCTCACTCTCACTCTCACACTCTCTCGCCCATCCTCACTCTCACTGTCACACAATCTCTCCCATCCTCACTCTCACTCTCACACTCTCCCTCACATCGTCACTCTCACTCTCACTCTCACACTCTCTCCCATTCTCACTCTCACTATCACACTTTCTCTCCTATCCTCACTCTCACTCTCACTCTCACACTCTCTCTCCCATCCTCATTCTCACTCTCACACTCTCTCCCATTCTCACTCTCACTCTTACACTCGCACTCCCAACCTCACTCTCACTCCCACACTCTCTTTCCCATCCTCGCTGTCCCTCTCACACTCTCTCTCCCATCCTCACTCTCACACACTCTCTCCCATCCTCACTCTCACCCTCACACTCACTCTCCCATTCTCACTCTCACTCTCACACTCACTCTCCCCTTCTCACTCTCACTGTCACACTCAAATTCCCATTCTCACTCTCACTCTCATTCTCTCTCGCATCCTCACTCTCACTCTCACACTCTCTCTCCCATCCTCACGTTCACTCTCACGCACACACTCCCATTCTCACTCACTCTCACACTCTCTCTCGCTTCCTAACTGTCACTATCACACTCTCTCTCCCATCCTCATTCTCACTCTCACACTTTCTCCCATTCACACTGTCACTCTCACTCTCTCACTCCCATTCTCACTCACTCGCACATTCCCTCTTCCACCCTCGCCTTCACTCTCACACTCTCTCCCATCCGCACTCTCTCTCTCACTCTCTCTCCGATTCTCACTCTCACTCTCACACTCTCTCTCCCATCCTCATTCTCCCTCTCACTGTCACACACTCAATCCCATCCTCACTCTCACTCTCATTCTCTCTCGCATCCTCACTCTCACTCTCACACTCTCTCTCACATCCTTATGTTCACTCTCACGCACACACTCCCATTCTCACTCGCTCTCACACTCTCTCTCCCATCCACACTCTCACTCTCACACTCTCGCTCACATCCTCATTCTAACTCTCACACTCACTCCCATTCTCACTCTCAATCTCTCACTCTCTCTCCAATTCTCACTTTCACTCTCACACTCTCTCCCATCCTCACTCTCACTCTCACATTCTCTCCCATCCTCACTCTCACTCTCACTCTCCCTCTCACATCCTCACTTTCACTCTCACACTCTCTCCCATCCTCACTCTCACTCTCACATTCTCTCCCATCCTCACTCTCACTCTCACTCTCCCTCTCACATCCTCATTCTCACTCTCACACTCTCTCTCATTCTCGCTCTCACTCTCACACTTTCTCTCCCATCCTCACACTCACTCTCACACGCTCTCTCCCATCCTCGCTGTCACTCTCACTCTCTCTCCCATCCTCACCCTCAATCTCACTCTCACACTCTCTCCAATTCTCACTCTCACTCTCACTCTCTCTCCCATCCTCACTCTCACCCTCACACTCTCTCTCCCATTCTCACTCTCACTCTCACACTCACTCTCCCATTCTCACTCTCACTCTCACTGTCACACTCATTCTCCCATTCTCACTCTCACTCTCATTCTCTCTCGCATCCTCACTCTCACTCTCACACTCTCTCTCACATCCTTATGTTCACTCTCACGCACACACTCCCATTCTCACTCGCTCTCACACTCTCTCTCGCTTCCTAACTGTCACTATCACACTCTCTCTCCCAACCTCATTCTCACTCTCACACTCTCTCCCAAGCGCACTCTCACTATCACTCTCTCTCCGATTCTCACTCTCACTCTCACACTCTCTCTCGCATCCTCATTCTCACTCTCACTCACACACTCTCTCCCATCCTCACTCTCACACTCTCTCTCCCATCCACACTCTCACTCTCACACTCTCTCTCACATCCTCATTCTCACTCTCACACTCTCTCCCATTCTCACTCTCAATCTCTCACTCTCTCTCCAATTCTCACTTTCACTCTCACACTCTCTCCCATCCTCACTCTCACTCTCACATTTTCTCCCATCCTCACTCTCACTCTCACTCTCCCTCTCACATCCTCATTCTCACTCTCACACTCTCTCTCATTCTCGCTCTCACTCTCACACTGTCTCTCCCATCCTCACACTCACTCTCACACGCTCTCTCCCATCCTCACTCTCACTCTCACTCTCTCTCCCATCCTCACTCTCAATCTCACTCTCACACTCTCTCCAATTCTCACTCTCACTCTCACACTCTCTCCCATTCTCACTCTCACTCTCTCTCTCCCATCCTCACTCTCACTCTCACACTCACTCTCCCATCCTCGCTGTCCTTCTCACACACTCTCTCCCATCTTCACTCTCGCCCTCACACTCTCTCTCCCATCCTCAGTCTCACTCTCACACTCTCTCTCCAATCCTCATTCTCACTCTCACACTCATTCTCCCATTCTCACTCTCACTCTCTCTCCCATCCTCACTCTCACTCTCACACACTCACTCCCATTCTCACTCACACTCACACTCTCTCTCCCATCCTCACTCTCACTGTCACACTCTCTCTCCCATCCTCACTCTCGCTCTCACACTCTCTCCCATTCACACTACCACTCTCACTCTCTCTCTCCCATTCTCACTCACTCTCTCACTCCCTCTTCCATCCTCACTCTCACTCTCACACTCCCTCCCATCCGCACTCACACTCTCACTCTCTCCGATTCTCACACTCACTCTCACACTCTCTCTCCCATCCTCATTCTCACTCTCATTCTCACACACTCTCTCCCATCCACACTCTCACACTCTCTCTCCCATCTTCATTCTCACATTCACTTTCACACGCTCTCTCCCATCCTCGCTGTCACTCTCACTCTCTCTCCCATCCTCATTCTCAATCTCACTCTCACACTCTCTCCAATTCTCACTCTCACTCTCACACTCTCTCCCATTCTCACTCTCACTCTCACTCTCTCTTCCATCTTCACTCTCACTCTCAAACTCCCTCCCATCCACACTCACACTCTCACTCTCTCCGAGACTCACTCTCACTCTCACACTCTCACTCCCATCCTCATTCTCACTCTCATTCTCACACACTCTCTCCCATCCACACTCTCACACACTCACTCCCATTCTCACTCACACTCACACTCTCTCACCCATCCTCACTCTCACTGTCACACTCTCTCTCCCATCCTTACTCTCGCTCTCACACTCTCTCCCATTCACATGACCACACCCACTCTCTCACTCCCATTCTCACTCACTCTCTCACTCTCTCTTCCATCCTCACTCTCACTGTCACACAATTTCCCCCATCCTCGCTCTCACTCTCACACTCTCCCTCACATCGTCACTCTCTCTCACTCTCACACTCTCTCCCATTCTCACTCTCAGTATCACAATTTCTCTCCTATCCTCACTCTCACTCTCACACTCTCTCTCCCATCCTCATTCTCACTCTCACACTCTCTCCCATTCTCACTCTCACTCTTACACTCGCACTCCCAACCTCACTCTCACTCCCACGCTCTCTTTCCCATCCTCGCTGTCCCTCTCACACTCTCTCTCCCATCCTCACTCTCACCCTCACAGTCTCTCTCCCATCCTCACTCTCACCCTCACACTCTCTCTAACATTCTCACTCTCACACTCACTCTCCCATTCTCACTCTCACTCTCACCGTCACACTCATTCTCCCATTCTCACTCTCACTCTCATTCTCTCTCGCATCCTCACTCTCACTCTCACACTCTCTCTCCCATCCTCACGTTCACTCTCACGCACACACTCCCATTCTCACTCACTCTCACACTCTCTCTCGCTTCCTAACTGTCACTATCACACTCTCTCTCCCATCCTCATTCTCACTCTCACACTCTCTCCCATTCACACTGTCACTCTCACTCTCTCACTCCCATTCTCACTCACTCTCATATTCCCTCTTCCACCCTCGCTTTCACTCTCACACTCTCTCCCATCCGCACTCTCACTATCACTCTCTCTCCGATTCTCACTCTCACTCTCACACTCTCTCTCCCATCCTCATTCTCACTCTCACTCTCACACACTCTCTCCCATCCTCACTCTCACACTCTCTCTCCCATCCTCACTCTCACTCTCACACTCTCTCTCACATCCTCATTCTAACTCTCACACTCTCTCCCATTCTCACTCTCAATCTCTCACTCTCTCTCCAATTCTCACTTTCACTCTCACACTCTCTCCCATCTGCACTCTCATTCTCACATTCTCTCCCATCCTCACTCTCACTCTCACTCTCCCTCTCACATCCTCATTCTCACTCTCACACTCTCTCTCATTCTCGCTCTCACTCTCACACTGTCTCTCCCATCCTCACACTCACTCTCACACGCTCTCTCCCATCCTCGCTGTCACTCTCACTCTCTCCCCCATCCTCACTCTCAATCTCACTCTCACACTCTCTCCAATTCTCACTCTCACTCTCACACTCTCTCCCAATCTCACTCTCACTCTCACACTCTCTCTCCCATCTGCACTCTCACTCTCACACTCTCTCTCCCATCCTCGCTGTCACTCTCACACTCTCTCTCCCATCTTCACTCTCACCCTCACACTCTCTCTCCCATCCTCACTGTCACTCTCACACACTCACTCCCATTCTCACTCACACTCACACTCTCTCTCCCATCCTCACTCTCACTGTCACACTCTCTCTCCCATCCTCACTCTCGCTCTCACACTCTCTCCCATTCACACTACCACTCTCACTCTCTCACTCCCATTCTCACTCACTCTCTCACTCCCTCTTCCATCCTCACTCTCACTCTCACACTCCCTCCCATCCGCACTCACACTCTCTCTCTCCGATTCTCACACTCACTCTCACACTCTCTCTCCCATCCTCATTCTCACTCTCATTCTCACACACTCTCTCCCATCCACACTCTCACACTCTCTCTCCCATCCACACTCTCACTCTCTCACTCTCTCACCCATCCTCACTCTCACTCTCACACTCTCTCTACCATCCTCATTCTCACTCTCACACTCTCTCTCACAACATCACTCTCACTCTCATACGCTCTCTCCAATCCTCACTCTCACTCTCACACTCACACTCTCTCCCATCCGCACGCTCACTCTCGCTCTAGCACTCTCTCTCCGATTCTCACTCTCATTCTCACACTCTCTCTCCCATCCTCATTCTCACTCTCACCCTCACTCACTCTCTCCCATCCTCACTCTCACTCTCACACTCTCTCTCCCTTCCTTACTCTCACGCTCACACTCACACTCCCTCCCATCCGCACTCTCACTCTCACTCTCAGACTCTCTCTCCCGTCCTCACTCTCACTCTCACACTCGATCTCCCATCCTCACTCTCACTCTCACACTCACACTCTCTCGCATCCTCAGTCTCAGTCTCACACTCTCCCACCCATTGTCACTCTCACTCTCACACTCTCTCCCATTCTCACTCTCACTATCACACTTTTTCTCCCATCCTCACTCTCACTCTCACACTCTCTCTCATTCTCACTCTCACTCTCACACTCTCTCTCCCATCCTCACTCTCATTCTCACACTCTCTTACCCATCCTCGCTGTCACTCTCACACACTCTCTCCAATCCTCACTCTCACCCTCACACTCTCTCTCCCATCCTCACTCTCACCCTCACACTCTCTCTCCCATTCTCACTCTCACTCTCACACTATCTCTCCCATTCTCACTCTAACTCAAACTCTCACACTCATTCTCCCATTCTCACTCTCACTCTCATTCTCTCTCTCGCATCCTCACTCTCACTCTCACACTCTCTCTCCCACCCTCACTTTCAGTCTCACGCACTCACTCCCATTCTCACTCACTCTCCCACTCTTTCTCGCATCCTCACTCTCACTGTCACACTCTCTCTCCCATCCTCACTCTCACTCTCACACTCTCTCCCATTCACACTATCACTCTCACTCTCTCACTCCCAATCTCACTCACTCTCACACTTCCTCTTCCATCCTCACTTTCCCTCTCACACTCTCTCCCATCCTCACTCTCACTCTCACTCTCTCTCTCTCCCATCCTCGTTCTCACTCTCCCTTTCACACACTCTCTCCCATTCTCACTCTCACACTCTCTCTCCCATCCACACTCTCACTCTCTCACTCTCTCTCCCTTCCCCACTCACTCTCACACTCTCGCTCCTATCCTCACTCTCACACTCACACTCTCTCTACCCTCCTCATTCTCACTCTCACCCTCACACGCTCTCTCCCATCCTCACTCTCAACCCCACACTTTCTCTCCAATCCTCACTCTCACTCTCACACTCTCTCTCCAATCCTCACTCTCACTCTCACTCTCACACAGTCTCCCATCCGCACTCTCACTATCGCTCTCACACTCTCTCTCCGATTGTCACTCTCATCCTCATTCTCACTCTCACTCGCTCTCTCCCATCCTCACTCTCACTCTCACACTCTCTCTCCCATCCTCACTATCACTCTCACTCTCACACAGTCTCCCATCCGCACTCTCACTATCGCTCTCACACTCTCTCTCCGATTGTCACTCTCATCCTCATTCTCACTCTCACTCACTCTCTCCCATCCTCACTCTCACTCTCACACTCTCTCTCCCATCCTCACTATCACTCTCACACTCTCTCTCCCATCCTCACTCTCACTCTCAAACTCTCTCCAAATCTCATTCTCACTCTCACACTCTCTCTCCCATCCTCACTCGCACTCTCACACTCTCTCTCCCATCCTCAATGTCACTCTCACACTCTCTCTCCCATCCTCACTGTCACTCTCACACTCTCTCTCCCATCCTCACTCTCACCCTCACACTCTCTCCCATCTGCACTCTCACTCTCGCTCTCACACCCTCTCTCCCATCCTCACTCTCACTCTAACTCTCACACTCTCTCTCCCATCCTCACTCTCACTCTCACTCTCTCTCCCATCCTCACTCTCACTCTCACACACTCACTCCCATTCTCACTCACACTCACACTCTCTCTCCCATCCTCACTCTCACTGTCACACTCTCTCTCCCATCCTCACTCTCGCTCTCACACTCTCTCCCATTCACACTCTCACTCTCACACACTCACTCCCATTCTCACTCACACTCACACTCTCTCTCCAATCCTCACTCTCACTCTCACTCTCACACAGTCTCCCATCCGCACTCTCACTATCGCTCTCACACTCTCTCTCCGATTGTCACTCTCATCCTCATTCTCACTCTCACTCACTCTCTCCCATCCTCACTCTCACTCTCACACTCTCTCTCCCATCCTCACTATCACTCTCACTCTCACACAGTCTCCCATCCGCACTCTCACTATCGCTCTCACACTCTCTCTCCGATTGTCACTCTCATCCTCATTCTCACTCTCACTCACTCTCTCCCATCCTCACTCTCACTCTCACACTCTCTCTCCCATCCTCACTATCACTCTCACACTCTCTCTCCCATCCTCACTCTCACTCTCAAACTCTCTCCAAATCTCATTCTCACTCTCACACTCTCTCTCCCATCCTCACTCGCACTCTCACACTCTCTCTCCCATCCTCAATGTCACTCTCACACTCTCTCTCCCATCCTCACTGTCACTCTCACACTCTCTCTCCCATCCTCACTCACACCCTCACACTCTCTCCCATCTGCACTCTCACTCTCGCTCTCACACCCTCTCTCCCATCCTCACTCTCACTCTAACTCTCACACTCTCTCTCCCATCCTCACTCTCACTCTCACTCTCTCTCCCATCCTCACTCTCACTCTCACACACTCACTCCCATTCTCACTCACACTCACACTCTCTCTCCCATCCTCACTCTCACTGTCACACTCTCTCTCCCATCCTCACTCTCGCTCTCACACTCTCTCCCATTCACACTACCACTCTCACTCTCTCACTCCCATTCTCACTCACTCTCTCACTCCCTCTTCCATCCTCACTCTCACTCTCACACTCCCTCCCATCCGCACTCACACTCTCACTCTCTCCGATTCTCACACTCACTCTCACACTCTCTCTCCCATCCTCATTCTCACTCTCATTCTCACACACTCTCTCCCATCCACACTCTCACACTCTCTCTCCCATCCACACACTCACTCTCTCACTCTCTCACCCATCCTCACTCTCACTCTCACAGTCTCTCTACCATCCTCATTCTCACTCTCACACTCTCTCTCCCAACATCAGTCTCACTCTCATACTCTCTCTCCAATCCTCACTCTCACTCTCACACTCACACTCTCTCCCATCCGCACGCTCACTCTCGCTCTAGCACTCTCTCTCCGATTCTCACTCTCATTCTCACACTCTCTCACCCATCCTCATTCTCACTCTCACCCTCACTCACTCTCTCCCATCATCACTCTCACTCTCACACTCTCTCTCCCTTCCTTACTCTCACGCTCACACTCACACTCCCTCCCATCCGCACTCTCACTCTCACTCTCAGACTCTCGCCCATCCTCATTCTCACTCTCACATTCTCTCCCATCCTCACTCTCACTCTCACTCTCTCTCTCCCGTCCTCACTCTCACTCTCACACTCACACTCTCTCGCATCCTCAGTCTCAGTCTCACACTCTCCCACCCATCGTCACTCTCACTCTCACATTCTCTCCCATCCTCACTCTCACTCTCACTCTCTCTCTCCCATCCTCACTCTCACTCTCACACTCACACTCTCTCGCATCCTCAGTCTCAGTCTCACACTCTCCCACCCATCGTCACTCTCACTCTCACACTCTCTCCCATTCTCACTCTCACTCTCACACTTTCTCTCCCATCCTCCCTCTCACTCTCACTCTCTCTTACCCATCCTCGCTGTCACTCTCACACACTCTCTCCAATCCTCACTCTCACCCTCACACTCTCTCTCCCATCCTCACTCTCACCCTCACACTCTCTCTACCATTCTCATTCTCACTCTCACACTCTCTCTCCCATTCTCACTCTAACTCACACTCTCACACTCATTCTCCGATTCTCACTCTCACTCTCATTCTCTCTCGCATCCTCACTCTCACTCTCACGCACTCACTCCCATTCTCACTCACTCTCCCACTCTTTCTCGCATCCTCACTCTCACTGTCACACTCTCTCTCCCATCCTCACTCTCACTCTCACACTCTCTCCCATTCACACTATCACTCTCACTCTCTCACTCCCATTCTCACTCACTCTCACACTTCCTCTTCCATCCTCACTTTCACTCTCACACTCTCTCCCATCTTCACTCTCACTCTCACTCTCTCTCTCTCCCATCCTCATTCTCACTCTCCCTTTCACACACTCTCTCCCATCCTCACTCTCACACTCTCTCTCCCATCCACACTCTCACTCTCTCACTCTCTCTCCCTTCCCCACTCACTCTCACACTCTCGCTCCTATCATCACTCTCACACTCACACTCTCTCTCCCCTCCTCATTCTCATCCTCACCCTCACACGCTCTCTCCAACCCTCACTCTCAATCCCACACTTTCTCTCCAATCCTCACTCTCACTCTCACACTCTCTCTCCAATCCTCACTCTCACTCTCACACTCACACTGTCTCCCATTCGCACTCTCACTATCGCTCTCACACTCTCTCTCCGATTGTCACTCTCATTCTCACACTCTCTCTCCCATCCTCACTCTCACTCTCACACTCTCTCTCCCATCCTCACTCTCACTCTCACACTCTCTCTCCCATCCTCACTCTCACTCTCACTCTCCCACTCTCTCACATTCTCACTCTCACTCTTTCACTCCCATCCTCACTCTCAATCTCACACTCTCTACCATCCTCACTTTCACTCTCACACACTCTCTCCCATCCTCACTCTCACTCTCAAACTCTCTCCAATTCTCATTCTCACTCTCACACTCTCTCTCCCATCCTCACTCGCCCTCTCACACTCTCTCTCCCATCCTCAATGTCACTCTCACACTCACATTCTCTCTCCCATCCTCACTCTCACCCTCACACTCTCTCCCATCTGCCCTCTCACTCTCGCTCTCACACTCTCTCTCCCATCCTCACTCTCACTCTAACTCTCAAACTCTCTCTCCCATCCTCACTCTCACTCTCACACTCTCTCTCCCATCCTCACTATCACTCTCACTCTCCCATTCTCACTCTCACACTCTCTCTCACATTCTCACTCTCACTCTCTCACTCTCTCCCATTCGCACTTCCACTCTCACACTCTCTCCCATTCTCACACTCTCACTCTCTCTCCCATCCTCACTCTCACTCTCACACTCTCTCCGCATCCTCACTCTCACTCTCACACTCTCTCTTCCATCATCACTCTCACACTCTCTCCCATCTTCACTCTCACACTCACACTCTCTTCTCCCATCCTCACTCTCACACTCACACTCGCTCCCATCATCACTCTCACTCTCACACTCGCTCTCCCATCCTGACTGTCACTCACACACTCTCTCCATTCGCACTCTAACTCTCACACTCTCTCCACCATCATCGCTCTCTCACTCTCTCCCATCCTCACTCTCACTCTCACACTCTCTCCCATCCTCACTGTCACTCTCACACTCTCTACCAATCGCACTCTCACTCTCACACTCTCTCCACCATCATCACTCTCTCACTCTCTCCCATCCTCACTCTCACTCTCACATTCTCTCTCCCATCCTCATTCTCACTCTCACTCTCTCTCCCCTTCGCACTCTCACTCTCACACTCACTCCCCCATCCTCACTCTCACTCTCACAATCTCTCCCATTCGCACTCTCACTCTCACAATCTCTCTCCCATCCTCACGCTCTCTGTCACACTATCGTTCCCATACTCACTCTCACTCTCACACTTTCTCTCCCATCCTCACTCTCACTCTCACTCTCACACACTCTCTCCCATCCTCATTCTCACTCTCACACTCTCTCCCATTCTCAATCTCACTCTCACACTCTCTCTCCCATCCTCTCTCTCACTCTCACACTCTCTCTCATCCTCGCTCTCACTCTCACACTCTCTCTCCCATCCTCACTCTCACCCTCACACTCTCTCTCCCATCCTCACTCTCACCCTCACACTCTCTCTCCCATTCTCACTCTCACTCTCACACACACTCGCCCATTCTCATTCTCACTCTCACTGTCACACTCATTCTCCCATCCTCACTCTCACTCTCACAATCTCTCTCGCATCCTCACTCGCACACTCACACTCTCTCCCATTCACACTGTCACTCTCACTCTCTCACTCCCATTCTCACTCACTCTCCTCACTCCCTCTTCCGTCCTTTCTCACTCTCACACTCTCCCTCCCATCGTCACTCTCACTTTCACTCTCACACTCTCTCCCATTCTCACTCTCACTATCACACTTTCTCTCCAATCCCCACTCTCACTCTCACTCTCACACTCTCTCTCCCATCCTCATTCTCACTCTCACACCCTCTCCTATTCTCACTCTCACTCTTACACTCGCACTCCCAACCTCACTCTCACTCGCACATTCTCTTTCCCATCCTCGCAGTCACTCTCACACGCTCTCTCCCATCCTCACTCTCACCCTCACACTCTCTCTCCCATCCTCACTCTCCCCCTCACACTCTCTCTCCCATCCTCACTCTCACCCTCACACTCTCTCTCCCATTCTCACTCTCACTCTCACACTCACTCTCCCATTCTCACTCTCACTCTCACTCTCACACCCATTCTCCCATTCTCACTCTCACTCTCATTCTCTCCCGCATCTTCACTCTCACCCTCACACTCTCTCTCCCATCCTCACGTTAACTCTCACGCACACATTCCCATTCTCACTGACTCTCACACTCTCTCTCGCTTCCTAACTGTCACTATCACACTCTCTCTCCCATCCTCACTCTCACTCTCACACTCTCTCCCATTCACACTGTCACTCTCACTCTCTCACTCCCATTCTCACTCCCTCTCACATTCCCTCTTCCACCCTCGCTTTCACTCTCACACTATCTCCCATCCACACTCTATCTCACACTCTCTCTCCGATTCTCACTCTCACTCTCACACTCTCTCTCCCATCCTCATTCTCACTCTCACTCTCACACTCTCTCTCCCATCCTCACTCTCACACTCTCTCTCCCATCCACACTCTCACTCTCACACTCTCTCTCACATCCTCATTCTAACTCTCACACTCTCTCCCATTCTCACTCTCAATCTCACACTCTCTCTCCAATTCTCACTTTCACTCTCACACTCTCTCCCATCCTCACTCTCACTCTCACATTCTCTCCCATCCTCACTCTCACTCTCACTCTCCCTCTCACATCCTCATTCTCACTCTCACAATCTCTCTCATTCTCGCTCTCACTCTCACACTGTCTCTCCCATCCTCACAATCACTCTCACACGTTCTCTCCCATCCTCGCTGTCACTCTCACTCTCTCTCCCATCCTCACTCTCAATCTCACTCTCACACTCTCCCCAATTCTCACTCTTACTCTCACACTCTCTCCCATCCTCACTCTCACTCTCACATTCTCTCCCATCCTCACTCTCACTCTCACACTCTCTCTCCAATCCACACTCTCACTCACACAGTCTCTCTCCCATCCTCACTCTCACTCTCACCTTCTCTCTCCGATCCTCGCTCTCACTCTCACACTCTCTCTCCCATCCGCACTCTCATTCTCAATCTCTTTCTCACATCCTCACTCTCAATATCACACTCTCTCTCCCATCCTCACTCTCACTCTCATACTCTCTCCCATCCTCACTCACACTCTCACACTCTCTCCCATTCTCACACTCACTCTCACACTTTCTCTCCGATCCTCATTCTCACTCAAACTTTCTCTCCCACTCTCATTCTCACTCTCACTCTCACACTCTCTCGCCCATCCTTACACTCACTCTCACGCTCTTCAACCCATGCTCACTCTCACTCTCACACTCTCTCTCCCATCCTCACTCTCCCTCTCACAGTCTCTCTCCCATCCTCAATCTCACTCTCACCCTATCTTGCGATCCTCACTGTCACTCTCAAACTCTCTCTCCCATCCTCACTCTCACTCTATTTCTCCCTTTCTCACTTTCACTCGCAAACTCTCTCTCTCATCCTCACTCTCACTCTCACACTCTTCCCATCCTCACTCTCACTCTCACACTCTCGCGCCCAACCTCACTGTCACTCTCACATTCTCTCCTCTCATCCACACTCTCACCCTCACACACTCTCTCCCATCCTCACTCGCACTTTCACGCTCTTCATCCCATGCTCACACACACTCTCACAATCTCTCTCCCATCCTCACTCTCACTCTCACACTCTCTCTCCCATCCTCACTCTCACCCTCACACTCTCTCCCATCCTCACTCTCACCCTCACACTCTCTCTCCTATCCTCACTCTCACGCTCTTCATCCCATGCTCACTCACACTCTCACACTCTCTCTCCCATCGTCACTCTCACTCTCACAGTCTCTCTCCCATCCTCACTCTCACTCTCCCCCTCTCTCTCCGATCCTCACTCTCACTCTCAGACTCTCTCTCCCATCCTCACTCTCACTCTCTTTCTCCCATCCTCACTCTCACTCTCACACGCTCTCTCCCATCCTCACTCTCACTCTCACACTCACTCTCCCATCCTCACTCTCACCCTCACACTCTCTCTCCCATGCTCACTCTCACTCTCACACTCTCCCACCCATCCTCACTCTCACTCTCACAGTCTCTCTCCGATCCTCACTCTCACTCTCACACTCTCTCTCCCATCCTCACTCTCACAGTCTCTCTCCGATCCTAACTCTCACTCTCACACACTCTCTCCCATCCTCACTCGCACTTTCACGCTCTTCCTCCCATGCTCACACTCACTCTCACAATCTCTCTCCCATCCTCACTCTCACTCTCACAATCTCTCTCCCATCCTCACTCTCACCCTCACACTCTCTCCCATCCTCACTCTCACCCTCACACTCTCTCTCCCATCCTCACTCTCACACTCTTCATCCCATGGTCACTCACACTCTCACACTCTCTCTCCCATCCTCACTCTGACTCTCACAGTCTCTCTCCCATCCTCACTCTCACTCTCCCCCTCTCTCTCCGATCCTCACTCTCACTATCAGACTCTCTCTCCCATCCTCACTCTCACTCTCACACTCTGTCTCCCATCCTCACTCTCACTCTCACACTCACTCTCCCATCCTCACTCTCACCCTCACACTCTCTCTCCCATCCTCACTCTCACTCTCACGCTCCTCATCCCATGCTCACTCACACTCTCACACTCTCTCTCCCATCCTCACTCTCACAGTCTCTCTCCGATCCTCACTCTCACTCTCACACTCTCTCTCCCATCCTCACTCTCACTCTCATGTCTCTCTCCGATCCTCACTCTCACTCTCACACTCTCTCTCCCATCCTCACTCTCACTCTCTCTCCCATCCTCGCTGTCACTTTCACACTCACTCTCCCATCCTCACTCTCTCCCTCACGCTCTCTCTCCCATCCTCACTCTCAATCTCACGCTCTTCATCCCATGCTCACTCTCACTCTCACACTCTCTCTCCCATCCTCACTCTCACACTCACAGTCTCTCTCCGATCCTCACTCTCACTCTCACACTCTCTCTCCCATCCTCACTCTCACTCTCACAGTCTCTCTCCGATCCTCACTCTCACTCTCACACTCTCTCTCCTCATCCTCACTCTCACTCTCAAACTCTCTCTCCCATCCTCGCTGTCACTCTCACACTCACTCTCCCATCCTCACTCTCACCCTCACACTCTCTCTCCCATCCTCACTCTCACTCTCACGCTCTTCATCCCATGCTCACTCTCACTCTCACACTCTCTCTCCCATCCTCACTCTCACTCACACAGTCTCTCTCCGATCCTCACTCTCACACTCTCTCTCCCATCGTCACTCTCACTCTCACAGTCTCTCTCCGATCCTCACTCTCACTCTCACCCTCACACACTCTCTCCCATCCTCAGTCTCAATCTCACACTCTCTCTCCCACCCTCACCCTCACTCTCTCACTCTGTCTCAGATTCTCACTGACACCCTCACACTCTCTCCCATTTGAACTGTCACTCTCACACTCTCTCCCATCCGTAATCTCACTCTCAATCTCACACTCTCTCTATCATCCTCACTCTCACTCTCCCTTTCTCACTCTCCCTCCCATCCTCACTCTCTCGCTCTTCATCCAAAGCTCACTCTCACACTCACACTCTCTCTCCCATCCTCACTCTTACTCTCACAGTCTCTCTCCCATCCTCACTCTCACTCTCACCCTCACTCTCTGATCCTCACTCTCTCTCTCACACTCTCTCTCCCATGCTCACTCTCACTCACTTTCTCCCATCCTCTCTCTCACTCTCACAGTCTCTCTCCCATCCTCACTCTCACTCTCACACTCTCTCCCATCCTCACTCTCACTCTCACACTCTCTCGCCCATCCTCACTGTCACTCTCACCCTCACACACTCTCTCCCATCCTCACTCTCATTCTCACACTCTCTCCCCCATCCTCACACTCACTCTCACACACTGTCTCCCATCCTCACTCTCACACTCTCTCTATCATCCTCACTCTCACTCTCCCTTTCTCACTCTCCCTCCCGTCCTCACTCTCACTCTCACGCTGTTCACCCCATGCTCACTCTCACTCTCACACTCTCTCTCCCATCCTCACTCTCACTCTCATAGTCTCTCTCCCATCCTCACTCTTACTCTCACGCTCTTCATCCCATGCTCACTCTCACACTCACACACTCTCTCCCATCCTCACTCGCACTTTCACGCTCTTCATCCCATGCTCACACTCACTCTCACAATCTCTCTCCCATCCTCACTCTCACTCTCACACTCTCTCCCATCCTCACTCTCACCCTCACACTCTCTCCCATCCTCACTCTCACCCTCACACTCTCTCTCCCATCCTCACTCTCACCCTCTTCATCCCATGCTCACTCACACTCTCACACTCTCTCTCCCATCCTCACTCTGACTCTCACAGTCTCTCTCCCATCCTCACTCTCACTCTCCCCCTCTCTCTCCGATCCTCACTCTCACTCTCAGACTCTCTCTCCCATCCTCACTCTCACTCTCTTTCTCCCATCCTAACTCTCACTCTCACACTCTGTCTCCCATCCTCACTCTCACTCTCACACTCACTCTCCCATCGTCACTCTCACCCTCACACTCTCTCTCCCATCCTCACTCTCACTCTCACGCTCCTCATCCCATGCTCACTCTCACTCTCACACTCTCTCTCCCATCCTCACTCTCACTCTCACAGTCTCTCTCCGATCCTCACTCTCACTCTCACACTCTCTCTCCCAAGCTCACTCTCACTCTCATGTCTCTCTCCGATCCTCACTCTCACTCTCACACTCTCTCTCCCATCCTCACTCTCACTCTCTCTCGCCCATCCTCGCTGTCACTTTCACACTCACTCTCCCATCCTCACTCTCACCCTCACACTCTCTCTCCCATCCTCACTCTCAATCTCACGCTCTTCATCCCATGCTCACTCTCACTCTCACACTCTCTCTCACATCCTCACTCTCACTCTCACAGTCTCTCTCCGATCCTCACTCTCACTCTCACACTCTCTCTCCCATTCTCACTCTCACAGTCTCTCTCCGATCCTCACTCTCACTCTCACACTCTCTCTCCTCATCCTCACTCTCACTCTCAAACTTTCTCTCCCATCCTCGCTGTCACTCTCACACTCACTCTCCCATCCTCACTCTCACCCTCACACTCTCTCTCCCATCCTCACTCTCACTCTCTTTCTCCCATCCTCACTCTGACTCTCACACGCTCTCTCCCATCCTCACTCTCACTCTCACACTCACTCTCCCATCCTTACTCTCACCCTCACACTCTCTCTCCCATGCTCACTCTCACTCTCACACTCTCCCACCCATCCTCACTCTCACTCTCACAGTCTCTCTCCGATCCTCACTCTCACTCTCACACTCTCTCTCCCATCCTCACTCTCACTCTCACAGTCTCTCTCCGATCCTAACTCTCACTCTCACACACTCTCTCCCATCCTCACTCGCACTTTCACGCTCTTCATCCCATGCTCACACTCACTCTCACAATCTCTCTCCCATCCTCACTCTCACTCTCACACTCTCTCTCCCATCCTCACTCTCACCCTCACACTCTCTCCCATCCTCACTCTCACCCTCACACTCTCTCTCCCATCCTCACTCTCACGCTCTTCATCCCATGGTCACTCACACTCTCACACTCTCTCTCCCATCCTCACTCTGACTCTCACAGTCTCTCTCCCATCCTCACTCTCACTCTCCCCCTCTCTCTCCGATCCTCACTCTCACTATCAGACTCTCTCTCCCATCCTCACTCTCACTCTCTTTCTCCCATCCTCACTCTCACTCTCACACTCTGTCTCCCATCCTCACTCTCACTCTCACACTCACTCTCCCATCCTCACTCTCACCCTCACACTCTCTCTCCCATCCTCACTCTCACTCTCACGCTCCTCATCCCATGCTCACTCACACTCTCACACTCTCTCTCCCATCCTCACTCTCACAGTCTCTCTCCGATCCTCACTCTCACTCTCACACTCTCTCTCCCATCCTCACTCTCACTCTCATGTCTCTCTCCGATCCTCACTCTCACTCTCACACTCTCTCTCCCATCCTCACTCTCACTCTCTCTCCCATTCTCGCTGTCACTTTCACACTCACTCTCCCATCCTCACTCTCTCCCTCACGCTCTCTCTCCCATCCTCACTCTCAATCTCACGCTCTTCATCCCATGCTCACTCTCACTCTCACACTCTCTCTCCCATCCTCACTCTCACACTCACAGTCTCTCTCCGATCCTCACTCTCACTCTCACACTCTCTCTCCCATCCTCACTCTCACTCTCACAGTCTCTCTCCGATCCTCACTCTCACTCTCACACTCTCTCTCCTCATCCTCACTCTCACTCTCAAACTCTCTCTCCCATCCTCGCTGTCACTCTCACACTCACTCTCCCATCCTCACTCTCACCCTCACACTCTCTCTCCCATCCTCACTCTCACTCTCACGCTCTTCATCCCATGCTCACTCTCACTCTCACACTCTCTCTCCCATCCTCACTCTCACTCACACAGTCTCTCTCCGATCCTCACTCTCACACTCTCTCTCCCATCGTCACTCTCACTCTCACAGTCTCTCTCCGATCCTCACTCTCACTCTCACCCTCACACACTCTCTCCCATCCTCAGTCTCAATCTCACACTCTCTCTCCCACCCTCACCCTCACTCTCTCACTCTGACTCAGATTCTCACTGACACCCTCACACTCTCTCCCATTTGAACTGTCACTCTCACAGTCTCTCCCATCCGTAATCTCACTCTCAATCTCACACTCTCTCTATCATCCTCACTCTCACTCTCCCTTTCTCACTCTCCCTCCCATCCTCACTCTCTCGCTCTTCATCCAAAGCTCACTCTCACACTCACACTCTCTCTCCCATCCTCACTCTCACTCTCACAGTCTCTCTCCCATCCTCACTCTCACTCTCACCCTCACTCTCTGATCCTCACTCTCTCTCTCACACTCTCTCTCCCATCCTCACTCTCACTCACTTTCTCCAATCCTCTCTCTCACTCTCACACTCTCTCTCCCATCCTCACTCTCACTCTCACACTCTCTCGCCCATCCTCACTGTCACTCTCACCCTCACACACTCTCTCCCATCCTCACTCTCATTCTCACACTCTCTCCCCCATCCTCACACTCACTCTCACACACTGTCTCCCATCCTCACTCTCACACTCTCTCTATCATCCTCACTCTCACTCTCCCTTTCTCACTCTCCCTCCCGTCCTCACTCTCACTCTCACGCTGTTCACCCCATGCTCACTCTCACTCTCACACTCTCTGTCCCATCCTCACTCTCACTCTCATAGTCTCTCTCCCATCCTCACTCTTACTCTCACGCTCTTCATCCCATGCTCACTCTCACACTCACACACTCTCTCCCATCCTCACTCGCACTTTCACGCTCTTCATCCCATGCTCACACTCACTCTCACAATCTCTCTCCCATCCTCACTCTCACTCTCACACTCTCTCCCATCCTCACTCTCACCCTCACACTCTCTCCCATCCTCACTCTCACCCTCACACTCTCTCTCCCATCCTCACTCTCACCCTCTTCATCCCATGCTCACTCACACTCTCACACTCTCTCTCCCATCCTCACTCTGACTCTCACAGTCTCTCTCCCATCCTCACTCTCACTCTCCCCCTCTCTCTCCGATCCTCACTCTCACTCTCAGACTCTCTCTCCCATCCTCACTCTCACTCTCTTTCTCCCATCCTAACTCTCACTCTCACACTCTGTCTCCCATCCTCACTCTCACTCTCACACTCACTCTCCCATCGTCACTCTCACCCTCACACTCTCTCTCCCATCCTCACTCTCACTCTCACGCTCCTCATCCCATGCTCACTCTCACTCTCACACTCTCTCTCCCATCCTCACTCTCACTCTCACAGTCTCTCTCCGATCCTCACTCTCACTCTCACACTCTCTCTCCCATCCTCACTCTCACTCTCATGTCTCTCTGCGATCCTCACTCTCACTCTCACACTCTCTCTCCCATCCTCACTCTCACTCTCTCTCCCATCCTCGCTGTCACTTTCACACTCACTCTCCCATCCTCACTCTCTCCCTCACGCTCTCTCTCCCATCCTCACTCTCAATCTCACGCTCTTCATCCCATGCTCACTCTCACTCTCACACTCTCTCTCACATCCTCACTCTCACTCTCACAGTCTCTCTCCGATCCTCACTCTCACTCTCACACTCTCTCTCCCATTCTCACTCTCACAGTCTCTCTCCGATCCTCACTCTCACTCTCACACTCTCTCTCCTCATCCTCACTCTCACTCTCAAACTCTCTCTCCCATCCTCGCTGTCACTCTCACACTCACTCTCCCATCCTCACTCTCACCCTCACACTCTCTCTCCCATCCTCACTCTCACTCTCACGCTCCTCATCCCATGCTCACTCTCACTCTCACACTCTCTCTCCCATCGTCACTCTCACTCTCACAGTCTCTCTCCGATCCTCACTCTCACTCTCACCCTCACACACTCTCTCCCATCCTCAGTCTCAATCTCACACTCTCTCTCCCACCCTCACTCTCACTCTCTCACTCTGTCTCAGATTCTCACTGACACCCTCACACTCTCCCATTCGAACTGTCACTCTCACACTCTCTCCCATCCGCAATCTCACTCTCAATCTCACACTCTCTCTATCATCCTCACTCTCACTCTCCCTTTCTCACTCTCCCTCCCATCCTCACTCTCTCGCTCTTCATCCAATGCTCACTCTCACACTCACACTCTATCTCCCATCCTCACTCTTACTCTCACAGTCTCTCTCCCATCCTCACTCTCACTCTCACCCTCACTCTCTGATCCTCACTCTCTCTCTCACACTCTCTCTCCCATCCTCACTCTCACTCACTTTCTCCCATCCTCACTCTCACTCTCACACTCTCTCTCCCATCCTCACTCTTACTCTCACACTCTCTCCCATCCTCACTCTCGCTCTCACACTCTCTCGCCCATCCTCACTGTCACTCTCACCCTCACACACTCTCTCCCATCCTCACTCTCACTCTCACACACTGTCTCCCATCCTCACTCTCACACTCTCTCTATCATCCTCACTCTCACTCTCCCTTTCTCACTCTCCCTCCCGTCCTCACTCTCACTCTCACGCTGTTCACCCCATGCTCACTCTCACTCTCACACTCTCTCTCCCATCCTCACTCTCACTCTCATAGTCTCTCTCCCATCCTCACTCTTACTCTCCCCCTCTCTCTAACAGCCTCACTCTCTTCTCACACTCTCCCATCCTCACTCTCACTCTCACGCTCTTCATCCCATGCTCACTCTCACACTCACACTCTCTCTCCCATCCTCACTCTCACTCTTACAGTCTCTCTCCCATCCTCACTCTCACTCTCACACTCTCTCTCCCATCGTCACTCTCACTCTCACAGTCTCTCTCTGATCCTCACTCTCACTCTCACACTCTCTCTCCTCATCCTCACTCTCACTCTCAGACTCTCTCTCCCATCCTCACTCTCACTCTCTTTCTCCCATCCTAACTCTCACTCTCACACTCTGTCTCCCATCCTCACTCTCACTCTCACACTCACTCTCCCATCGTCACTCTCACCCTCACACTCTCTCCCATCCTCACTCTCACTCTCACGCTCCTCATCCCATGCTCACTCTCACTCTCACACTCTCTCTCCCATCCTCACTCTCACTCTCACAGTCTCTCTCCGATCCTCACTCTCACTCTCACACTCTCTCTCCCAAGCTCACTCTCACTCTCATGTCTCTCTCCGATCCTCACTCTCACTCTCACACTCTCTCTCCCATCCTCACTCTCACTCTCTCTCGCCCATCCTCGCTGTCACTTTCACACTCACTCTCCCATCCTCACTCTCACCCTCACACTCTCTCTCCCATCCTCACTCTCAATCTCACGCTCTTCATCCCATGCTCACTCTCACTCTCACACTCTCTCTCACATCCTCACTCTCACTCTCACAGTCTCTCTGCGATCCTCACTCTCACTCTCACACTCTCTCTCCCATTCTCACTCTCACAGTCTCTCTCCGATCCTCACTCTCACTCTCACACTCTCTCTCCTCATCCTCACTCTCACTCTCAAACTTTCTCTCCCATCCTCGCTGTCACTCTCACACTCACTCTCCCATCCTCACTCTCACCCTCACACTCTCTCTCCCATCCTCACTCTCACTCTCTTTCTCCCATCCTCACTCTGACTCTCACACGCTCTCTCCCATCCTCACTCTCACTCTCACACTCACTCTCCCATCCTTACTCTCACCCTCACACTCTCTCTCCCATGCTCACTCTCACTCTCACACTCTCCCACCCATCCTCACTCTCACTCTCACAGTCTCTCTCCGATCCTCACTCTCACTCTCACACTCTCTCTCCCATCCTCACTCTCACTCTCACAGTCTCTCTCCGATCCTAACTCTCACTCTCACACACTCTCTCCCATCCTCACTCGCACTTTCACGCTCTTCATCCCATGCTCACACTCACTCTCACAATCTCTCTCCCATCCTCACTCTCACTCTCACACTCTCTCTCCCATCCTCACTCTCACCCTCACACTCTCTCCCATCCTCACTCTCACCCTCACACTCTCTCTCCCATCCTCACTCTCACGCTCTTCATCCCATGGTCACTCACACTCTCACACTCTCTCTCCCATCCTCACTCTGACTCTCACAGTCTCTCTCCCATCCTCACTCTCACTCTCCCCCTCTCTCTCCGATCCTCACTCTCACTATCAGACTCTCTCTCCCATCCTCACTCTCACTCTCTTTCTCCCATCCTCACTCTCACTCTCACACTCTGTCTCCCATCCTCACTCTCACTCTCACACTCACTCTCCCATCCTCACTCTCACCCTCACACTCTCTCTCCCATCCTCACTCTCACTCTCACGCTCCTCATCCCATGCTCACTCACACTCTCACACTCTCTCTCCCATCCTCACTCTCACAGTCTCTCTCCGATCCTCACTCTCACTCTCACACTCTCTCTCCCATCCTCACTCTCACTCTCATGTCTCTCTCCGATCCTCACTCTCACTCTCACACTCTCTCTCCCGTCCTCACTCTCACTCTCTCTCCCATTCTCGCTGTCACTTTCACACTCACTCTCCCATCCTCACTCTCTCCCTCACGCTCTATCTCCCATCCTCACTCTCAATCTCACGCTCTTCATCCCATGCTCACTCTCACTCTCACACTCTCTCTCCCATCCTCACTCTCACACTCACAGTCTCTCTCCGATCCTCACTCTCACTCTCACACTCTCTCTCCCATCCTCACTCTCACTCTCACAGTCTCTCTCCGATCCTCACTCTCACTCTCACACTCTCTCTCCTCATCCTCACTCTCACTCTCAAACTCTCTCTCCCATCCTCGCTGTCACTCTCACACTCACTCTCCCATCCTCACTCTCACCCTCACACTCTCTCTCCCATCCTCACTCTCACTCTCACGCTCTTCATCCCATGCTCACTCTCACTCTCACACTCTCTCTCCCATCCTCACTCTCACTCACACAGTCTCTCTCCGATCCTCACTCTCACACTCTCTCTCCCATCGTCACTCTCACTCTCACAGTCTCTCTCCGATCCTCACTCTCACTCTCACCCTCACACACTCTCTCCCATCCTCAGTCTCAATCTCACACTCTCTCTCCCACCCTCACCCTCACTCTCTCACTCTGACTCAGATTCTCACTGACACCCTCACACTCTCTCCCATTTGAACTGTCACTCTCACAGTCTCTCCCATCCGTAATCTCACTCTCAATCTCACACTCTCTCTATCATCCTCACTCTCACTCTCCCTTTCTCACTCTCCCTCCCATCCTCACTCTCTCGCTCTTCATCCAAAGCTCACTCTCACACTCACACTCTCTCTCCCATCCTCACTCTCACTCTCACAGTCTCTCTCCCATCCTCACTCTCACTCTCACCCTCACTCTCTGATCCTCACTCTCTCTCTCACACTCTCTCTCCCATCCTCACTCTCACTCACTTTCTCCAATCCTCTCTCTCACTCTCACACTCTCTCTCCCATCCTCACTCTCACTCTCACACTCTCTCGCCCATCCTCACTGTCACTCTCACCCTCACACACTCTCTCCCATCCTCACTCTCATTCTCACACTCTCTCCCCCATCCTCACACTCACTCTCACACACTGTCTCCCATCCTCACTCTCACACTCTCTCTATCATCCTCACTCTCACTCTCCCTTTCTCACTCTCCCTCCCGTCCTCACTCTCACTCTCACGCTGTTCACCCCATGCTCACTCTCACTCTCACACTCTCTGTCCCATCCTCACTCTCACTCTCATAGTCTCTCTCCCATCCTCACTCTTACTCTCACGCTCTTCATCCCATGCTCACTCTCACACTCACACACTCTCTCCCATCCTCACTCGCACTTTCACGCTCTTCATCCCATGCTCACACTCACTCTCACAATCTCTCTCCCATCCTCACTCTCACTCTCACACTCTCTCCCATCCTCACTCTCACCCTCACACTCTCTCCCATCCTCACTCTCACCCTCACACTCTCTCTCCCATCCTCACTCTCACCCTCTTCATCCCATGCTCACTCACACTCTCACACTCTCTCTCCCATCCTCACTCTGACTCTCACAGTCTCTCTCCCATCCTCACTCTCACTCTCCCCCTCTCTCTCCGATCCTCACTCTCACTCTCAGACTCTCTCTCCCATCCTCACTCTCACTCTCTTTCTCCCATCCTAACTCTCACTCTCACACTCTGTCTCCCATCCTCACTCTCACTCTCACACTCACTCTCCCATCGTCACTCTCACCCTCACACTCTCTCTCCCATCCTCACTCTCACTCTCACGCTCCTCATCCCATGCTCACTCTCACTCTCACACTCTCTCTCCCATCCTCACTCTCACTCTCACAGTCTCTCTCCGATCCTCACTCTCACTCTCACACTCTCTCTCCCATTCTCACTCTCACAGTCTCTCTCCGATCCTCACTCTCACTCTCACACTCTCTCTCCTCATCCTCACTCTCACTCTCAAACTCTCTCTCCCATTCTCACTCTCAGACTCTCTCTCCCATCCTCACTCTCACTCTCTTTCTCCCATCCTAACTCTCACTCTCACACTCTGTCTCCCATCCTCACTCTCACTCTCACACTCACTCTCCCATCGTCACTCTCACCCTCACACTCTCTCTCCCATCCTCACTCTCACTCTCACGCTCCTCATCCCATGCTCACTCTCACTCTCACACTCTCTCTCCCATCCTCACTCTCACTCTCACAGTCTCTCTCCGATCCTCACTCTCACTCTCACACTCTCTCTCCCATCCTCACTCTCACTCTCATGTCTCTCTGCGATCCTCACTCTCACTCTCACACTCTCTCTCCCATCCTCACTCTCACTCTCTCTCCCATCCTCGCTGTCACTTTCACACTCACTCTCCCATCCTCACTCTCTCCCTCACGCTCTCTCTCCCATCCTCACTCTCAATCTCACGCTCTTCATCCCATGCTCACTCTCACTCTCACACTCTCTCTCACATCCTCACTCTCACTCTCACAGTCTCTCTCCGATCCTCACTCTCACTCTCACACTCTCTCTCCCATTCTCACTCTCACAGTCTCTCTCCGATCCTCACTCTCACTCTCACACTCTCTCTCCTCATCCTCACTCTCACTCTCAAACTCTCTCTCCCATCCTCGCTGTCACTCTCACACTCACTCTCCCATCCTCACTCTCACCCTCACACTCTCTCTCCCATCCTCACTCTCACTCTCACGCTCCTCATCCCATGCTCACTCTCACTCTCACACTCTCTCTCCCATCGTCACTCTCACTCTCACAGTCTCTCTCCGATCCTCACTCTCACTCTCACCCTCACACACTCTCTCCCATCCTCAGTCTCAATCTCACACTCTCTCTCCCACCCTCACTCTCACTCTCTCACTCTGTCTCAGATTCTCACTGACACCCTCACACTCTCCCATTCGAACTGTCACTCTCACACTCTCTCCCATCCGCAATCTCACTCTCAATCTCACACTCTCTCTATCATCCTCACTCTCACTCTCCCTTTCTCACTCTCCCTCCCATCCTCACTCTCTCGCTCTTCATCCAATGCTCACTCTCACACTCACACTCTATCTCCCATCCTCACTCTTACTCTCACAGTCTCTCTCCCATCCTCACTCTCACTCTCACCCTCACTCTCTGATCCTCACTCTCTCTCTCACACTCTCTCTCCCATCCTCACTCTCACTCACTTTCTCCCATCCTCACTCTCACTCTCACACTCTCTCTCCCATCCTCACTCTTACTCTCACACTCTCTCCCATCCTCACTCTCGCTCTCACACTCTCTCGCCCATCCTCACTGTCACTCTCACCCTCACACACTCTCTCCCATCCTCACTCTCACTCTCACACACTGTCTCCCATCCTCACTCTCACACTCTCTCTATCATCCTCACTCTCACTCTCCCTTTCTCACTCTCCCTCCCGTCCTCACTCTCACTCTCACGCTGTTCACCCCATGCTCATTCTCACTCTCACACTCTCTCTCCCATCCTCACTCTCACTCTCATAGTCTCTCTCCCATCCTCACTCTTACTCTCCCCCTCTCTCTAACAGCCTCACTCTCTTCTCACACTCTCCCATCCTCACTCTCACTCTCACGCTCTTCATCCCATGCTCACTCTCACACTCACACTCTCTCTCCCATCCTCACTCTCACTCTTACAGTCTCTCTCCCATCCTCACTCTCACTCTCACACTCTCTCTCCCATCGTCACTCTCACTCTCACAGTCTCTCTCTGATCCTCACTCTCACTCTCACACTCTCTCTCCTCATCCTCACTCTCACTCTCAGACTCTCTCTCCCATCCTCACTCTCACTCTCTTTCTCCCATCCTAACTCTCACTCTCACACTCTGTCTCCCATCCTCACTCTCACTCTCACACTCACTCTCCCATCGTCACTCTCACCCTCACACTCTCTCTCCCATCCTCACTCTCACTCTCACGCTCCTCATCCCATGCTCACTCTCACTCTCACACTCTCTCTCCCATCCTCACTCTCACTCTCACAGTCTCTCTCCGATCCTCACTCTCACTCTCACACTCTCTCTCCCAAGCTCACTCTCACTCTCATGTCTCTCTCCGATCCTCACTCTCACTCTCACACTCTCTCTCCCATCCTCACTCTCACTCTCTCTCGCCCATCCTCGCTGTCACTTTCACACTCACTCTCCCATCCTCACTCTCACCCTCACACTCTCTCTCCCATCCTCACTCTCAATCTCACGCTCTTCATCCCATGCTCACTCTCACTCTCACACTCTCTCTCACATCCTCACTCTCACTCTCACAGTCTCTCTCCGATCCTCACTCTCACTCTCACACTCTCTCTCCCATTCTCACTCTCACAGTCTCTCTCCGATCCTCACTCTCACTCTCACACTCTCTCTCCTCATCCTCACTCTCACTCTCAAACTTTCTCTCCCATCCTCGCTGTCACTCTCACACTCACTCTCCCATCCTCACTCTCACCCTCACACTCTCTCTCCCATCCTCACTCTCACTCTCTTTCTCCCATCCTCACTCTGACTCTCACACGCTCTCTCCCATCCTCACTCTCACTCTCACACTCACTCTCCCATCCTTACTCTCACCCTCACACTCTCTCTCCCATGCTCACTCTCACTCTCACACTCTCCCACCCATCCTCACTCTCACTCTCACAGTCTCTCTCCGATCCTCACTCTCACTCTCACACTCTCTCTCCCATCCTCACTCTCACTCTCACAGTCTCTCTCCGATCCTAACTCTCACTCTCACACACTCTCTCCCATCCTCACTCGCACTTTCACGCTCTTCATCCCATGCTCACACTCACTCTCACAATCTCTCTCCCATCCTCACTCTCACTCTCACACTCTCTCCCATCCTCACTCTCACCCTCACACTCTCTCTCCCATCCTCACTCTCACGCTCTTCATCCCATGGTCACTCACACTCTCACACTCTCTCTCCCATCCTCACTCTGACTCTCACAGTCTCTCTCCCATCCTCACTCTCACTCTCCCCCTCTCTCTCCGATCCTCACTCTCACTATCAGACTCTCTCTCCCATCCTCACTCTCACTCTCTTTCTCCCATCCTCACTCTCACTCTCACACTCTGTCTCCCATCCTCACTCTCACTCTCACACTCACTCTCCCATCCTCACTCTCACCCTCACACTCTCTCTCCCATCCTCACTCTCACTCTCACGCTCCTCATCCCATGCTCACTCACACTCTCACACTCTCTCTCCCATCCTCACTCTCACAGTCTCTCTCCGATCCTCACTCTCACTCTCACACTCTCTCTCCCATCCTCACTCTCACTCTCATGTCTCTCTCCGATCCTCACTCTCACTCTCACACTCTCTCTCCCATCCTCACTCTCACTCTCTCTCCCATTCTCGCTGTCACTTTCACACTCACTCTCCCATCCTCACTCTCTCCCTCACGCTCTCTCTCCCATCCTCACTCTCAATCTCACGCTCTTCATCCCATGCTCACTCTCACTCTCACACTCTCTCTCCCATCCTCACTCTCACACTCACAGTCTCTCTCCGATCCTCACTCTCACTCTCACACTCTCTCTCCCATCCTCACTCTCACTCTCACAGTCTCTCTCCGATCCTCACTCTCACTCTCACACTCTCTCTCCTCATCCTCACTCTCACTCTCAAACTCTCTCTCCCATCCTCGCTGTCACTCTCACACTCACTCTCCCATCCTCACTCTCACCCTCACACTCTCTCTCCCATCCTCACTCTCACTCTCACGCTCTTCATCCCATGCTCACTCTCACTCTCACACTCTCTCTCCCATCCTCACTCTCACTCACACAGTCTCTCTCCGATCCTCACTCTCACACTCTCTCTCCCATCGTCACTCTCACTCTCACAGTCTCTCTCCGATCCTCACTCTCACTCTCACCCTCACACACTCTCTCCCATCCTCAGTCTCAATCTCACACTCTCTCTCCCACCCTCACCCTCACTCTCTCACTCTGACTCAGATTCTCACTGACACCCTCACACTCTCTCCCATTTGAACTGTCACTCTCACAGTCTCTCCCATCCGTAATCTCACTCTCAATCTCACACTCTCTCTATCATCCTCACTCTCACTCTCCCTTTCTCACTCTCCCTCCCATCCTCACTCTCTCGCTCTTCATCCAAAGCTCACTCTCACACTCACACTCTCTCTCCCATCCTCACTCTCACTCTCACAGTCTCTCTCCCATCCTCACTCTCACTCTCACCCTCACTCTCTGATCCTCACTCTCTCTCTCACACTCTCTCTCCCATCCTCACTCTCACTCACTTTCTCCAATCCTCTCTCTCACTCTCACACTCTCTCTCCCATCCTCACTCTCACTCTCACACTCTCTCGCCCATCCTCACTGTCACTCTCACCCTCACACACTCTCTCCCATCCTCACTCTCATTCTCACACTCTCTCCCCCATCCTCACACTCACTCTCACACACTGTCTCCCATCCTCACTCTCACACTCTCTCTATCATCCTCACTCTCACTCTCCCTTTCTCACTCTCCCTCCCGTCCTCACTCTCACTCTCACGCTGTTCACCCCATGCTCACTCTCACTCTCACACTCTCTGTCCCATCCTCACTCTCACTCTCATAGTCTCTCTCCCATCCTCACTCTTACTCTCACGCTCTTCATCCCATGCTCACTCTCACACTCACACACTCTCTCCCATCCTCACTCGCACTTTCACGCTCTTCATCCCATGCTCACACTCACTCTCACAATCTCTCTCCCATCCTCACTCTCACTCTCACACTCTCTCCCATCCTCACTCTCACCCTCACACTCTCTCCCATCCTCACTCTCACCCTCACACTCTCTCTCCCATCCTCACTCTCACCCTCTTCATCCCATGCTCACTCACACTCTCACACTCTCTCTCCCATCCTCACTCTGACTCTCACAGTCTCTCTCCCATCCTCACTCTCACTCTCCCCCTCTCTCTCCGATCCTCACTCTCACTCTCAGACTCTCTCTCCCATCCTCACTCTCACTCTCTTTCTCCCATCCTAACTCTCACTCTCACACTCTGTCTCCCATCCTCACTCTCACTCTCACACTCACTCTCCCATCGTCACTCTCACCCTCACACTCTCTCTCCCATCCTCACTCTCACTCTCACGCTCCTCATCCCATGCTCACTCTCACTCTCACACTCTCTCTCCCATCCTCACTCTCACTCTCACAGTCTCTCTCCGATCCTCACTCTCACTCTCACACTCTCTCTCCCATCCTCACTCTCACTCTCATGTCTCTCTGCGATCCTCACTCTCACTCTCACACTCTCTCTCCCATCCTCACTCTCACTCTCTCTCCCATCCTCGCTGTCACTTTCACACTCACTCTCCCATCCTCACTCTCTCCCTCACGCTCTCTCTCCCATCCTCACTCTCAATCTCACGCTCTTCATCCCATGCTCACTCTCACTCTCACACTCTCTCTCACATCCTCACTCTCACTCTCACAGTCTCTCTCCGATCCTCACTCTCACTCTCACACTCTCTCTCCCATTCTCACTCTCACAGTCTCTCTCCGATCCTCACTCTCACTCTCACACTCTCTCTCCTCATCCTCACTCTCACTCTCAAACTCTCTCTCCCATCCTCGCTGTCACTCTCACACTCACTCTCCCATCCTCACTCTCACCCTCACACTCTCTCTCCCATCCTCACTCTCACTCTCACGCTCCTCATCCCATGCTCACTCTCACTCTCACACTCTCTCTCCCATCGTCACTCTCACTCTCACAGTCTCTCTCCGATCCTCACTCTCACTCTCACCCTCACACACTCTCTCCCATCCTCAGTCTCAATCTCACACTCTCTCTCCCACCCTCACTCTCACTCTCTCACTCTGTCTCAGATTCTCACTGACACCCTCACACTCTCCCATTCGAACTGTCACTCTCACACTCTCTCCCATCCGCAATCTCACTCTCAATCTCACACTCTCTCTATCATCCTCACTCTCACTCTCCCTTTCTCACTCTCCCTCCCATCCTCACTCTCTCGCTCTTCATCCAATGCTCACTCTCACACTCACACTCTATCTCCCATCCTCACTCTTACTCTCACAGTCTCTCTCCCATCCTCACTCTCACTCTCACCCTCACTCTCTGATCCTCACTCTCTCTCTCACACTCTCTCTCCCATCCTCACTCTCACTCACTTTCTCCCATCCTCACTCTCACTCTCACACTCTCTCTCCCATCCTCACTCTTACTCTCACACTCTCTCCCATCCTCACTCTCGCTCTCACACTCTCTCGCCCATCCTCACTGTCACTCTCACCCTCACACACTCTCTCCCATCCTCACTCTCACTCTCACACACTGTCTCCCATCCTCACTCTCACACTCTCTCTATCATCCTCACTCTCACTCTCCCTTTCTCACTCTCCCTCCCGTCCTCACTCTCACTCTCACGCTGTTCACCCCATGCTCACTCTCACTCTCACACTCTCTCTCCCATCCTCACTCTCACTCTCATAGTCTCTCTCCCATCCTCACTCTTACTCTCCCCCTCTCTCTAACAGCCTCACTCTCTTCTCACACTCTCCCATCCTCACTCTCACTCTCACGCTCTTCATCCCATGCTCACTCTCACACTCACACTCTCTCTCCCATCCTCACTCTCACTCTTACAGTCTCTCTCCCATCCTCACTCTCACTCTCACACTCTCTCTCCCATCGTCACTCTCACTCTCACAGTCTCTCTCTGATCCTCACTCTCACTCTCACACTCTCTCTCCTCATCCTCACTCTCACTCTCAAACTCTCTCTCCCATCCTCGCTGTCACTCTCACACTCACTCTCCCATCCTCACTCTCACCCTCACACTCTCTCTCCCATCCTCACTCTCACTCTCACGCTCTTCATCCCATGCTCACTCTCACTCTCACACTCTCTCTCCCATCCTCACTCTCACTCACACAGTCTCTCTCCGATCCTCACTCTCACACTCTCTCTCCCATCGTCACTCTCACTCTCACAGTCTCTCTCCGATCCTCACTCTCACTCTCACCCTCACACACTCTCTCCCATCCTCAGTCTCAATCTCACACTCTCTCTCCCACCCTCACTCTCACTCTCTCACTCTGTCTCAGATTCTCACTGACACCCTCACACTCTCTCCCATTCGAACTGTCACTCTCACACTCTCTCCCATCCGTAATCTCACTCTCAATCTCACACTCTCTCTATCATCCTCACTCTCACTCTCCCTTTCTCACTCTCCCTCCCATCCTCACTCTCACTCTCATGTCTCTCTCCGATCCTCACTCTCACTCTCACACTCTCTCTCCCATCCTCACTCTCACTCTCTCTCGCCCATCCTCGCTGTCACTTTCACACTCACTCTCCCATCCTCACTCTCACCCTCACACTCTCTCTCCCATCCTCACTCTCAATCTCACGCTCTTCATCCCATGCTCACTCACACTCTCACACTCTCTCTCACATCCTCACTCTCACTCTCACAGTCTCTCTCCGATCCTCACTCTCACTCTCACACTCTCTCTCCTCATCCTCACTCTCACTCTCAAACTCTCTCTCCCATCCTCGCTGTCACTCTCACACTCACTCTCCCATCCTCACTCTCACCCTCACACTCTCTCTCCCATCCTCACTCTCACTCTCACGCTCTTCATCCCATGCTCACTCTCACTCTCACACTCTCTCTCCCATCCTCACTCTCACTCTCACAGTCTCTCTCCTATCCTCACTCTCACTCTCACACTCTCTCTCTCCCATCGTCACTCTCACTCTCACAGTCTCTCTCCGATCCTCACTCTCACTCTCACCCTCACACACTCTCTCCCATCCTCAGTCTCAATCTCACACTCTCTCTCCCACCCTCACTCTCACTCTCTCACTCTGTCTCAGATTCTCACTGACACCCTCACACTCTCCCATTCGAACTGTCACTCTCACACTCTCTCCCATCCGCAATCTCACTCTCAATCTCACACTCTCTCTATCATCCTCACTCTCACTCTCCCTTTCTCACTCTCCCTCCCATCCTCACTCTCTCGCTCTTCATCCAATGCTCACTCTCACACTCACACTCTATCTCCCATCCTCACTCTTACTCTCACAGTCTCTCTCCCATCCTCACTCTCACTCTCACCCTCACTCTCTGATCCTCACTCTCTCTCTCACACTCTCTCTCCCATCCTCACTCTCACTCACTTTCTCCCATCCTCACTCTCACTCTCACACTCTCTCTCCCATCCTCACTCTTACTCTCACACTCTCTCCCATCCTCACTCTCGCTCTCACACTCTCTCGCCCATCCTCACTGTCACTCTCACCCTCACACACTCTCTCCCATCCTCACTCTCACTCTCACACACTGTCTCCCATCCTCACTCTCACACTCTCTCTATCATCCTCACTCTCACTCTCCCTTTCTCACTCTCCCTCCCGTCCTCACTCTCACTCTCACGCTGTTCACCCCATGCTCACTCTCACTCTCACACTCTCTCTCCCATCCTCACTCTCACTCTCATAGTCTCTCTCCCATCCTCACTCTTACTCTCCCCCTCTCTCTAACAGCCTCACTCTCTTCTCACACTCTCCCATCCTCACTCTCACTCTCACGCTCTTCATCCCATGCTCACTCTCACACTCACACTCTCTCTCCCATCCTCACTCTCACTCTTACAGTCTCTCTCCCATCCTCACTCTCACTCTCACACTCTCTCTCCCATCGTCACTCTCACTCTCACAGTCTCTCTCTGATCCTCACTCTCACTCTCACACTCTCTCTCCTCATCCTCACTCTCACTCTCAAACTCTCTCTCCCATCCTCGCTGTCACTCTCACACTCACTCTCCCATCCTCACTCTCACCCTCACACTCTCTCTCCCATCCTCACTCTCACTCTCACGCTCTTCATCCCATGCTCACTCTCACTCTCACACTCTCTCTCCCATCCTCACTCTCACTCACACAGTCTCTCTCCGATCCTCACTCTCACACTCTCTCTCCCATCGTCACTCTCACTCTCACAGTCTCTCTCCGATCCTCACTCTCACTCTCACCCTCACACACTCTCTCCCATCCTCAGTCTCAATCTCACACTCTCTCTCCCACCCTCACTCTCACTCTCTCACTCTGTCTCAGATTCTCACTGACACCCTCACACTCTCTCCCATTCGAACTGTCACTCTCACACTCTCTCCCATCCGTAATCTCACTCTCAATCTCACACTCTCTCTATCATCCTCACTCTCACTCTCCCTTTCTCACTCTCCCTCCCATCCTCACTCTCACTCTCATGTCTCTCTCCGATCCTCACTCTCACTCTCACACTCTCTCTCCCATCCTCACTCTCACTCTCTCTCGCCCATCCTCGCTGTCACTTTCACACTCACTCTCCCATCCTCACTCTCACCCTCACACTCTCTCTCCCATCCTCACTCTCAATCTCACGCTCTTCATCCCATGCTCACTCACACTCTCACACTCTCTCTCACATCCTCACTCTCACTCTCACAGTCTCTCTCCGATCCTCACTCTCACTCTCACACTCTCTCTCCTCATCCTCACTCTCACTCTCAAACTCTCTCTCCCATCCTCGCTGTCACTCTCACACTCACTCTCCCATCCTCACTCTCACCCTCACACTCTCTCTCCCATCCTCACTCTCACTCTCACGCTCTTCATCCCATGCTCACTCTCACTCTCACACTCTCTCTCCCATCCTCACTCTCACTCTCACAGTCTCTCTCCGATCCTCACTCTCACTCTCACACTCTCTCTCTCCCATCGTCACTCTCACTCTCACAGTCTCTCTCCGATCCTCACTCTCACTCTCACCCTCACACACTCTCTCCCATCCTCAGTCTCAATCTCACACTCTCTCTCCCACCCTCACTCTCACTCTCTCACTCTGTCTCAGATTCTCACTGACACCCTCACACTCTCCCATTCGAACTGTCACTCTCACACTCTCTCCCATCCGCAATCTCACTCTCAATCTCACACTCTCTCTATCATCCTCACTCTCACTCTCCCTTTCTCACTCTCCCTCCCATCCTCACTCTCTCGCTCTTCATCCAATGCTCACTCTCACACTCACACTCTATCTCCCATCCTCACTCTTACTCTCACAGTCTCTCTCCCATCCTCACTCTCACTCTCACCCTCACTCTCTGATCCTCACTCTCTCTCTCACACTCTCTCTCCCATCCTCACTCTCACTCACTTTCTCCCATCCTCACTCTCACTCTCACACTCTCTCTCCCATCCTCACTCTTACTCTCACACTCTCTCCCATCCTCACTGTCACTCTCACACTCTCTCGCCCATCCTCACTGTCACTCTCACCCTCACACACTCTCTCCCATCAACACTCTCACTCTCACACACTGTCTCCCATCCTCACTCTCACACTCTCTCTATCATCCTCACTCTCACTCTCCCTTTCTCACTCTCCCTCCCATCCTCACTCTCACTCTCATAGTCTCTCTCCCATCCTCACTCTTACTCTCCCCCTCTCTCTAACAGCCTCACTCTCTTCTCACACTCTCCCATCCTCACTCTCACTCTCACGCTCTTCATCCCATGCTCACTCTCACACTCACACTCTCTCTCCCATCCTCACTCTCACTCTTACAGTCTCTCTCCCATCCTCACTCTCACTCTCACACTCTCTCTCCCATCGTCACTCTCACTCTCACAGTCTCTCTCCGATCCTCACTCTCACTCTCACACTCTCTCTCCTCATCCTCACTCTCACTCTCAAACTCTCTCTCCCATCCTCGCTGTCACTCTCACACTCACTCTCCCATCCTCACTCTCACCCTCACACTCTCTCTCCCATCCTCACTCTCACTCTCACGCTCTTCATCCCATGCTCACTCTCACTCTCACACTCTCTCTCCCATCCTCACTCTCACTCACACAGTCTCTCTCCGATCCTCACTCTCACACTCTCTCTCCCATCGTCACTCTCACTCTCACAGTCTCTCTCCGATCCTCACTCTCACTCTCACCCTCACACACTCTCTCCCATCCTCAGTCTCAATCTCACACTCTCTCTCCCACCCTCACTCTCACTCTCTCACTCTGTCTCAGATTCTCACTGACACCCTCACACTCTCTCCCATTCGAACTGTCACTCTCACACTCTCTCCCATCCGTAATCTCACTCTCAATCTCACACTCTCTCTATCATCCTCACTCTCACTCTCCCTTTCTCACTCTCACTCCCATCCTCACTCTCTCGCTCTTCATCCAAAGCTCACTCTCACACTCACACTCTCTCTCCCATCCTCACTCTTACTCTCACAGTCTCTCTCCCATCCTCACTCTCACTCTCATCCTCACTCTCTGATCCTCACTCTCTCTCTCACACTCTCTCTCCCATGCTCACTCTCACTCACTTTCTCCCATCCTCTCTCTCACACTCACACTCTCTCTCCCATCCTCACTCTCACTCTCACACTCTCTCCCATCCTCACTCTCACTCTCACACTCTCTCGCCCATCCTCACTGTCACTCTCACCCTCACACACTCTCTCCCATCCTCACTCTCATTCTCACACTCTCTCCCCCATCCTCACACTCACTCTCACACACTGTCTCCCATCCTCACTCTCACACTCTCTCTATCATCCTCACTCTCACTCTCCCTTACTCACTCTCCCTCCCGTCCTCACTCTCACTCTCACGCTGTTCACCCCATGCTCACTCTCACTCTCACACTCTCTCTCCCATCCTCACTCTCACTCACATAGTCTCTCTCCCATCCTCACTCTTACTCTCACGCTCTTCATCCCATGCTCACTCTCACACTCACACACTCTCTCCCATCCTCACTCGCACTTTCACGCTCTTCATCCCATGCTCACACTCACTCTCACAATCTCTCTCCCATCCTCACTCTCACTCTCACACTCTCTCCCATCCTCACTCTCACCCTCACGCTCTCTCCCATCCTCACTCTCACCCTCACACTCTCTCTCCCATCCTCACTCTCACCCTCTTCATCCCATGCTCACTCACATTCTCACACTCTCTCTCCCATCCTCACTCTGACTCTCACAGTCTCTCTCCCATCCTCACTCTCACTCTCCCCCTCTCTCTCCGATACTCACTCTCACTCTCAGACTCTCTCTCCCATCCTCACTCTCACTCTCTTTCTCCCATCCTCACTCTCACTCTCAAACTCTCTCTCCCATCCTCGCTGTCACTCTCACACTCACTCTCCCATCCTCACTTTCACCCTCACACTCTCTCTCCCATCCTCACTCTCACTCTCACGCTCTTCATCCCATGCTCACTCTCACTCTCACACTCTCTCTCCCATCCTCACTCTCACTCACACAGTCTCTCTCCGATCCTCACTCTCACACTATCTCTCCCATCGTCACTCTCACTCTCACAGTCTCTCTCCGATCCTCACTCTCACTCTCACCCTCACACACTCTCTCCCATCCTCAGTCTCAATCTCACACTCTCTCTCCCACCCTCACTCTCACTCTCTCACTCTGTCTCAGATTCTCACTGACACCCTCACACTCTCTCCCATTCGAACTGTCACTCTCACACTCTCTCCCATCCGTAATCTCACTCTCAATCTCACACTCTCTCTATCATCCTCACTCTCACTCTCCCTTTCTCACTCTCCCTCCCATCCTCACTCTCTCGCTCTTCATCCAAAGCTCACTCTCACACTCACACTCTCTCTCCCATCCTCACTCTTACTCTCACAGTCTCTCTCCCATCCTCACTCTCACTCTCACCCTCACTCTCTGATCCTCACTCTCTCTCTCACACTCTCTCTCCCATGCTCACTCTCACTCACTTTCTCCCATCCTCTCTCTCACTCTCACAGTCTCTCTCCCATCCTCACTCTCACTCTCACACTCTCTCCCATCCTCACTCTCACTCTCACACTCTCTCGCCCATCCTCACTGTCACTCTCACCCTCACACACTCTCTCCCATCCTCACTCTCATTCTCACACTCTCTCCCCCATCCTCACACTCACTCTCACACACTGTCTCCCATCCTCACTCTCACACTCTCTCTATCATCCTCACTCTCACTCTCCCTTTCTCACTCTCCCTCCCGTCCTCACTCTCACTCTCACGCTGTTCACCCCATGCTCACTCTCACTCTCACACTCTCTCTCCCATCCTCACTCTCACTCTCATAGTCTCTCTCCCATCCTCACTCTTACTCTCACGCTCTTCATCCCATGCTCACTCTCACACTCACACACTCTCTCCCATCCTCACTCGCACTTTCACGCTCTTCATCCCATGCTCACACTCACTCTCACAATCTCTCTCCCATCCTCACTCTCACTCTCACACTCTCTCCCATCCTCACTCTCACCCTCACACTCTCTCCCATCCTCACTCTCACCCTCACACTCTCTCTCCCATCCTCACTCTCACCCTCTTCATCCCATGCTCACTCACACTCTCACACTCTCTCTCCCATCCTCACTCTGACTCTCACAGTCTCTCTCCCATCCTCACTCTCACTCTCCCCCTCTCTCTCCGATCCTCACTCTCACTCTCAGACTCTCTCTCCCATCCTCACTCTCACTCTCTTTCTCCCATCCTCACTCTCACTCTCACACTCTGTCTCCCATCCTCACTCTCACTCTCACACTCACTCTCCCATCGTCACTCTCACCCTCACACTCTCTCTCCCATCCTCACTCTCACTCTCACGCTCCTCATCCCATGCTCACTCTCACTCTCACACTCTCTCTCCCATCCTCACTCTCACTCTCACAGTCTCTCTCCGATCCTCACTCTCACTCTCACACTCTCTCTCCCATCCTCACTCTCACTCTCATGTCTCTCTCCGATCCTCACTCTCACTCTCACACTCTCTCTCCCATCCTCACTCTCACTCTCTCTCGCCCATCCTCGCTGTCACTTTCACACTCACTCTCCCATCCTCACTCTCACCCTCACACTCTCTCTCCCATCCTCACTCTCAATCTCACGCTCTTCATCCCATGCTCACTCTCACTCTCACACTCTCTCTCCCATCCTCACTCTCACTCTCACAGTCTCTCTCCGATCCTCACTCTCACTCTCACACTCTCTCTCCCATTCTCACTCTCACAGTCTCTCTCCGATCCTCACTCTCACTCTCACACTCTCTCTCCTCATCCTCACTCTCACTCTCAAACTCTCTCTCCCATCCTCGCTGTCACTCTCACACTCACTCTCCCATCCTCACTCTCACCCTCACACTCTCTCTCCCATCCTCACTCTCACTCTCACGCTCTTCATCCCATGCTCACTCTCACTCTCACACTCTCTCTCCCATCCTCACTCTCACTCTCACAGTCTCTCTCCGATCCTCACTCTCACTCTCACACTCTCTCTCTCCCATCGTCACTCTCACTCTCACAGTCTCTCTCCGATCCTCACTCTCACTCTCACCCTCACACACTCTCTCCCATCCTCAGTCTCAATCTCACACTCTCTCTCCCACCCTCACTCTCACTCTCTCACTCTGTCTCAGATTCTCACTGACACCCTCACACTCTCCCATTCGAACTGTCACTCTCACACTCTCTCCCATCCGCAATCTCACTCTCAATCTCACACTCTCTCTATCATCCTCACTCTCACTCTCCCTTTCTCACTCTCCCTCCCATCCTCACTCTCTCGCTCTTCATCCAATGCTCACTCTCACACTCACACTCTATCTCCCATCCTCACTCTTACTCTCACAGTCTCTCTCCCATCCTCACTCTCACTCTCACCCTCACTCTCTGATCCTCACTCTCTCTCTCACACTCTCTCTCCCATCCTCACTCTCACTCACTTTCTCCCATCCTCACTCTCACTCTCACACTCTCTCTCCCATCCTCACTCTTACTCTCACACTCTCTCCCATCCTCACTCTCACTCTCACACTCTCTCGCCCATCCTCACTGTCACTCTCACCCTCACACACTCTCTCCCATCCTCACTCTCATTCTCACACTCTCTCCCCATCCTCACTCTCACTCTCACACACTGTCTCCCATCCTCACTCTCACACTCTCTCTATCATCCTCACTCTCACTCTCCCTTTCTCACTCTCCCTCCCGTCCTCACTCTCACTCTCACGCTGTTCACCCCATGCTCACTCTCACTCTCACACTCTCTCTCCCATCCTCACTCTCACTCTCATAGTCTCTCTCCCATCCTCACTCTTACTCTCCCCCTCTCTCTAACAGCCTCACTCTCTTCTCACACTCTCCCATCCTCACTCTCACTCTCACGCTCTTCATCCCATGCTCACTCTCACACTCACACTCTCTCTCCCATCCTCACTCTCACTCTTACAGTCTCTCTACCATCCTCACTCTCACTCTCACACTCTCTCTCCCATCGTCACTCTCACTCTCACAGTCTCTCTCCGATCCTCACTCTCACTCTCACCCTCACACACTCTCTCTCATCCTCAGTCTCAATCTCACACTCTCTCTCCCACCCTCACTCTCACTCTCTCACTCTGTCTCAGATTCTCACTGACACCCTCACACTCTCCCATTCGAACTGTCACTCTCACACTCTCTCCCATCCGCAATCTCACTCTCACTCTCACACTCTCTCTATCATCCTCACTCTCACTCTCCCTTTCTCACTCTCCCTCCCATCCTCACTCTCTCGCTCTTCATCCAATGCTCACTCTCACACTCACACTCTCTCTCCCATCCTCACTCTTACTCTCACAGTCTCTCTCCCATCCTCACTCTCACTCTCACCCTCACTCTCTGATCCTCACTCTCTCTCTCACACTCTCTCTCCCATCCTCACTCTCACTCACTTTCTCCCATCCTCACTCCCACTCTCACACTCTCTCTCCCATCCTCACTCTAACTCTCACACTCTCTCCCATCCTCACTCTCACTCTCACAATCTCTCGCCCATCCTCACTGTCACTCTCACCCTCAAACACTCTCTCCCATCCTCACTCTCATTCTCACACTCTCTCCCCCATCCTCACTCTCACACTCTCACACACTGTCTCCCATCCTCACTCTCATACTCTCTCTATCATCCTCACTCTCACTCTCCCTTTCTCACTCTCCCTCCCATCCTCACTCTCACTCTCACGCTCTTCACCCCATGCTCACTCTCACTCTCACAGTCTCTCTCCCATCCTCACTCCTACTCTCACCCTCTCTCTAACAGCCTCACTCTCTTCTCACACTCTCTCTCCCATCCTCACTCTCACTCTCACGCTCTTCATCCCATGCTCACTCTCACACTCACACTCTCTCTCCCATCCTCACTCTCACTCTTACAGTCTCTCTCCCATCCTCACTCTCACTCTCACCCTCACTCTCCGATCCTCACTCTCACCCTCACACTCTCTCTCCCATTCTCATTCTCACTCTCACACTCTCTCCCATCCTCACTCTCACTCTCACACTCTCTCGCCCATCCTCACTGTCACTCTCACCCTAACACACTCTCTCCCATCCTCACTCTCATTCTCACACTCTCTCCCCCATTCTCACTCTCACTCTCACACACTGTCTCCCATCCACACTCACACACTCTCTCTCCCATCCTCAGTCTCACTCTCACACTCTCTCTTCAATCCTCACTGTCCCTCTCACACTTTCTCTCCCATCCTCAATCTCACGCTCTCACTCCCTTCCTCACTCACACGCTCACTCTCTCTCTCATTCTCACTCTCACTCTCACACTCTCTCTCCCATCCTCAATCTCACTCTCACTCTCACACTCTCTCCCATCCTCACTCTCACTCTCACTCTCATACTCTCTCCCATTCTCACTCTCACTCTCACTCTCACACTTTCTCTCCCTATCTCACTCTCACTCTCACACATTCTCTCCGATCCTCATTCACACTCCAACTTTCTCTCCCACCCTCGTTCTCACTATTACTATCACACTCTCTGTCCCATCCTCACTCTCACTCTCTCACTCTCCCCCATTGTCACTCTCACTCTCAAACTCTCTCGCCCATCCTCACTCTCACACTCACACTCTCTCTCCCTTTCTCACTCTCACCCTCACACTCTCTCTCCCATCCTCACTCTCACTCTCACACTCTCTCCCCATCCTCTCTCTCACTCTCACCCTCACTCTCCGATCCTCACTCTCTCTCTCTCACACTCTCTCTCCCATCCTCACTCTCACACTCTTCCAATCCTCACTCTCACTCTCACACTCTTTCGCCCATCCTCACTGTCACTCTCACCCTCACACACTCTCTCCCATCCTCACTCACATTCTCACACTCTCTCCCCCATCCTCACTCTCACTCTCACACTCTGTCTCCCATCCTCACTCTCACACTCTTTCTATCATCCTCACTCTCACTCTCCCTTTCTCACTCTCCCTCCCATCCACACTCTCACTCTCACGCTCTTCATCCCATGCTCACTCTCACACTCACACTCTCTCTCCCATCCTCACTCTCACTCTTACAGTCTCTCTCCCATCCTCACTCTCACTCTCACCCTCACTCTCCGATCCTCACTCTCACCCTCACACTCTCTCTCCCATCCTCATTCTCACTCTCACACTCTCTCCCATCCTCACTCTCACTCTCACACTCTCTCGCCCATCCTCACTGTCACTCTCACCCTCACACACTCTCTCCCATCCTCACTCTCATTCTCACACTCTCTCCCCCATTCTCACTCTCACTCTCACACACTGTCTCCCATCCTCACTCACACACTCTCTCTCCCATCCTCAGTCTCACTCTCACACTCTCTCTTCAATCCTCACTGTCCCTCTCACACTTTCTCTCCCATCCTCACTCTCACGCTCTCTCTCCCTTCCTCACTCACACGCTCACTCTCTCTCTCATTCTCACTCTCACTCTCACACTCTCTCTCCCATCCTCAATCTCACTCTCACTCTCACACTCTCTCCCATCCTCACTCTCACTCTCACTCTCATACTCTCTCCCATTCTCACTCTCACTCTCACTCTCACACTTTCTCTCCCTATCTCACTCTCACTCTCACACTTTCTCTCCGATCCTCATTCACACTCCAACTTTCTCTCCCACCCTCATTCTCACTATTACTATCACACTCTCTGTCCCATCCTCACTCTCACTCTCTCAGTCTCCCCCATTGTCACTCTCACTCTCAAACTCTCTCGCCCATCCTCACTCTCACACTCACACTCTCTCTCCCTTTCTCACTCTCACCCTCACACTCTCTCTCCCATCCTCACTCTCACTCTCACACTCTCTCCCCATCCTCTCTCTCACTCTCACCCTCACTCTCCGATCCTCACTCTCTCTCTCAAACTCTCTCCCATCCTCACTCTCACTCTCACACTCTCTCCCATCCTCACTCTCACTCTCACACTCTCTCGCCCATCCTCACTGTCACTCTCACCCTCACACACTCTCTCCCATCCTCACTCTCATTCTCACACTCTCTCCCCCATCCTCACTCTCACTCTCACACACTGTCTCCCATCCTCACTCTCACACTCTTTCTATCATCCTCACTCTCACTCTCCCTTTCTCACTCTCCCTCCCATCCACACTCTCACTCTCACGCTCTTCATCCCATGCTCACTCTCACCCTCACACACTCTCTCCCATCCTCACTCTCATTCTCACACTCTCTCCCCATCCTCACTCTCACTCTCACACACTGTCTCCCATCCTCACTCTCACACTCTCTCTATCATCCTCACTCTCACTCTCCCTTTCTCACTCTCCCTCCCATCCACACTCTCACACTCACGCTCTTCATCCCATGCTCACTCTCACGCTCACACTCTCTGTCCCATCCTCACTCTCACTCTCACAGTCTCTCTCCCATCCTCACTCTCACTCTCACCCACTCTCTATCATCCTCACTCTCACTCTCCCACTCTTTCTCCCATCCTCACTCACACTCTCACGCTCTTCATCCCATTCTCACTCTCACACTCACACTCTCTCTCCAATCCTCACTCTCACTCTTACAGTCTCTCTCCCATCCTCACTCTCACTCTCACCCTCACTCTCCGATCCTCACTCTCTCTCTCACACTCTCTCTCCCATCCTCACTCTCACTCTCTTTCTCCCATCCTCACTCTCACACTCTCTCTCCCATCCTCACTCTCACTCTCACACTCTCTCCCATCCTCACTCTAACTCTCACACTCTCTCACCCATGCTCACAGTCACTCTCACCCTCACACACTCTCTCCCATCCTCACTCTCATTCTCTCAATCTCTCCCCAATCCTCACTCTCACTCTCACACTCTCTCCCATCCTCACTCTAACTCTCACACTCTCTCACCCATCCTCACTGTCAATCTCACCCTCACACACTCTCTCCTATCCTCACTCTCATTCTCACACTCTCTCCCCCATCCTCACTCTCACTCTCACACACTGTCTCCCATCCTCACTCTCACACTCTCTCTCCCATCCTCAGTCTCACTCTCACACTCTCTCTTCAATCGTCACTGTCCCTCTCACACTTTCTCTATCATCGTCACTCTCACACTCTCTCTCCCTTCCTCACTCACACTATCACTCTGTCTCTCATTCTCACTCTCACTCTCACACTCTCTCACACATCCTCAATCTCACTCTCACTCTCACACTCTCTCCCATCCTCACTCTCACTCTCACACTCACCCTCCCATCCTCACTCTCACTCTAACTCACATACTCTCTCCCATTCTCAATCTCACTCTCACTCTCACTCTCACACTTTCTCTCCCATTCTCACTCTCACTCTCACACATTCTCTCCGATCCTCATTCTCACTCAAACTTTCTCTCCCATCCTCATTCTCACTCATACTATCACACTCTCTCTCCTATCCTCGCTCTCACTCTCTCACTCTCCCCATTCTCACTCACTCTCTAACTCTCTCGCCCATCCTCACTCTCACACTCACTCTCCCTTCCTCACTCACACTATCACTCTGTCTCTTATTCTCACTCTCACTCTCACACTCTCTCACACATCCTCAATCTCACTCTCACTCTCACACTCTCTCCCATCCTCACTCTCACTCTCACACTCACCCTCCCATCCTCACTCTCACTCTAACTCACATACTCTCTCCCATTCTCAATCTCACTCTCACTCTCACTCTCACACTTTCTCTCCCATTCTCACTCTCACTCTCACACATTCTCTCCGATCCTCATTCTCACACAAACTTTCTCTCCCATCCTCATTCTCACTCATACTATCACACTCTCTCTCCCATCCTCGCTCTCACTCTCTCACTCTCCCCCCATTCTCACTCACTCTCAAACTCTCTCGCCCATCCTCACTCTCACACTCACACTCTCTCTCCCATCCTCACTCTCACCCTCACACTCTCTCTCCCATCCTCACTCTCACTCTCGCAATCTCTCCCCCATTCTCACTCTCACTCTCACACTCTCTCGCCCATCCTCACTCTCACCCTCACACTCTCTCTCCCCTTCCTCACTCTCACTCTCACATTCTCTCTCCCATCCTCGCTGTCACTCTCACACTCTCTCTCCAATCCTCACTCTCACTCTTTTTCTCCCATCCTCACTCTCACTCTCACACTCTATCTCTCATCCTCACTCTCACTCTCACACTCTCTCCCATCCTCACTCTCACTCTCACACTCTCCCCCATCCTCACTCTCACCCTCACACTCTCTCTCCCATCCTCACTCTCACTTTCACGCTCTTCATCCCATGCTCACTCTCACTCTCACACTCTCTCTTCCATCCTCACTCTCACGCTCACAGTCTCTCTCCCATCCTCTCTCTCACCCTCACACTCTCTCCAATCCTCACTCTCACCCTCACACTCTCTCTCCCATCCTCACTGTCACGCTCTTCATCCCATGCTCACTCACACTCTCACACTCTCTCTCCCATCCTCACTCTCACTCTCACAGTCTCTCTCCCATCCTCACTCTCACTCTCACCCTCTCTCTCCGGTCCTCACTCTCACACTCTCTCTCCCATCCGCACTCTCACTCTCTTTCTCCCATCCTCACTCTCACTTTCACACTCTCTCTCCCATCCTCACTCTCACTCTCACACTCTCTCAAATCCACACTCTCACTCTCACTCTCTCTCGCCCATCCTCACTGTCACTCTCACACACTCTCTCCTCATCCTCACTCTCACACTCACACTCTCTCTCCCAAGCTCGCTGTCACTCTCACACTCACTCTCCCATCCTCACTCTGACCCTCACACTCTCTCTCCCATCCTCACTCTCACTCTCACAGTCTCTCTCCCATCCTCACTCTCACTCTAACACCCTCTCTCCGATCCTCACTCTCACTCTCACACTCTCTCTCCCATCCTCACTCTCACTCTCTTACTCTCTCTCCCATCCTCACTCTCACTCTCACATTCTCTCCCATCCTCACTCTCAATCTCACACTCTCTCACCAATCCTCACTGTCACTCTCACCCTCACACACTCTCTCCCATCCTCACTCACAATCTCACACTCTCTCTCCCATCCACACTCTCACTCTCTCACTCTGTCTCTGATTCACACTCACACTCTCACACTCTCACCCATTCGCACTCGCACTCTCACACTCTCTCCCATCCGCAATCTCACTCTCACTCTCACACTCTCTCTATCATCCTCACTCTCAATCTCCCTTTCTCACTCTCTCTCCCATCCTCAATCTCACTCTCACGCTCTTCATCCCATGCTCACTCTCACTCTCATTCTCTCTCTCCCATCCTCACTCGCACTCTCACAGTCTCTCTCCCATCCTCACTCTCACTCTCACTGTCTTTCTCCCATCCTCACTCTCACTCTCATACTCTCTCGCCCATCCTCACTCGCACTCTCACAGTCTCTCTCCCAACCTCACTCTCACTCTCACTCTCTTTCTCCCATCATCACTCTAACTCTCACACTCTCTCTCCAATCCTCACTCTCACTCTCACATTCTCTCCCATCCTCACTCTCACTCTCACACTCTCAAGCCCATCCTCACTGTCACTCTCACTCTCACACACTCTCTCCCATCCTCACTCTCATTCTCACACTCACTCCCCCATCCTCACTCTCACTCTCACACACTTTCTCCCATCCTCACTCTCACACTCTCTCTCCCATCCTCACTCTCACTCTCACACTCTCTCTTCCATCCTCACTGTCCCTCTCACACTCTCTCTCCCATCCTCACTCTCCCACTCACACACTCTCTCCCATCCTCACTCTTACTCTCACACTCTCTCTCCCATCCGCACTCTCACTCTCACACTCTCTCTTCCATCCTCGTTGTCACTCTCACTCTCACTCCCCCATTCTCACTCTCACCCTCACACTCTCTCTCCCATCCTCACTCTCACTCGCACGCACTTCATCCCATGCTCACTGTCACTCTCACACTCTCTCTCCGATCCTCACTCTCACTCTCACGCTCTTCATCCCATGCTCACGCTCACTCTCACATTCTCTCTCCCATCCTCACTCTCACTCTCACAGTCTCTCTCCGATCCTCACTCTCACTCTCACACTCTTTCTCCCACCCTCACTCTCACTCCCTCTCTCTTTCTCCCATCCTCACTCTCACTCTCACACTTTCTCGCCCATCCTCACTTTCAGTCTCACTCTCTTCATCCCATGCTCACTCTCACTCTCACACTCTCTCTCCAATCCTCACTCTCACTCACACAGTCTCTCTCCCATCCTCACTCTCACTCTCACCTTCTTTCTCCGATCCTTGCTCTCACTCTCACACTCTCTCTCCCATCCGCACTCTCACTCTCAATCTCTTTCTCCCATCCTCACTCTCACTATCACACTCTCTCTCCCATCCTCACTCTCACTCTCATACTCTCTCCCATCCTCACTCTCACTCTCTCACTCTGTCTCAGATTCTCACTCACACTCTCACACTCTCTCCCATTCGAACTCTCACTCTCACACTCTCTTCCATCCGCAATCTCACTCTCACTCTCACACTCTCTCTATCATCCTCACTCTCACTCTCCCTTTCTCACTCTCTCTCCCATCCTCACTCTCACTCTCACACTCTCTCTCCCATCCTCACTGTCACTCTCACCCTCACATACTCTCTCCCAAGCTCACTCTCACTCTCACGCTCTTCATCCCATGCTCACTATCACTCTCACACTCTCTCTCCCATCCTCACTCTCACTCTCATAGTCTCTCTCCGATCCTTACTCTCACTATCACACTGTCTCTCCCATCCTCACTCTCACTCTCACACTCTCTCTCTCATCCTCACTCTCACTCTCACACTCTCTCCCATCCTCACTCTCACTCTCACACGCTCTCACCCAACCTCACTGACACTCTCATCCTCACACACTCTCTTCCATCCTCACTCTCAATCTCACACTTTCTCTCCCATCCTCAATCTCACTCTCTCACTCTGTCTCCGATTCTCACTCACACTCTCACACTCTCTCCCATTCGCACTCTCACTCTCACATTCTCTCCCAATAGCAATCTCACTCTCACTCTCACACTCTCTGTATCATCCTCACTCTCACTCTCCCTTTCTCACTCTCTCCCATCCTCACTCTCACTCTCACGCCCTTCATCCCATGCTCACTCTCAGTCTCACTCTCACTCTCTCTCTCCCATCCTCACTCTCACTCTCACAGTCTCTCTCCCATCCTCACTCTCACTCTCACCCTGTCTCTCCGATCCTCAATCTCACTCTCACACACTCTCTCCCATCCTCACTCTCACTCTCAATCTCTTTCTCCCATCCTCACTCTCACTCTCACACTCTCTCTCCCATCCTCACTCTCACTCTCAATCTCTTTCTCCCATCCTCACTCTCACTCTCACACTCTCTCTCCCATCCTCACTCTCACTCTCACACTCTCTCCCATCCTCACTCTCACTCTCACACGCTCTCACCAATCCTCACTGTCACTCTCACCCTCACACACTCTCTCCCATCCTCATCTCAATCTCACACTCTCTCTCCCATCCGCAATCTCACTCTCTCACTCTGTCTCCGATTCTCACTCACACTCTCACTCTCTCTCCCATCCTCACTCTCACTCTCCCGCTCTTCATCCCATGCTCACTCTCAGTCTCACTCTCACTCTTTCTCTCCCATCCTCACTCTCACTCTCACAGTCTCTTTCCCATCGTCACTCTCACTCTTACCCTCATTCTCCGATCCTCACTCTCACTCTCACACTCCTTCTCCCATCCTCACTCTCACTCTCACTCTCTTTCTCCCATCCTCACTCTAACTCTCCCACTCTCTCTCCCATCCTCACTCTCACTCTCACACTCTCTCCCATCCTCACTATCACTCTCACAGTCTCTCGCCCATCCTCACTGTCACTCTCACTCTCACACACTCTCTCCCATCCTCACTCTCATTCTCACACTCACTCCCCCATCCTCACTCTCACTCTCAATCTCTTTCTCCCATCCTCACTCACACTCTCACACTCTCTCCCATTCGAACTCTCACTCTCACACTCTCTCCCATCCGCAATCTCACTCTAACTCTCACACTCTCTCTATCATCCTCACTCTCACTCTCCCTTTCTCACTCTCCCTCCCATCCACACTCTCACCCTCACGCTCTTCATCCCATGCTCACTCTCACTCTCACACTCTCTCTCCTATCCTCACTCTCACTCTCACAGTCTCTCTCCCATCCTCACTCTCACTCTCACCCTCAGTCTCCGAACCTCACTCTCTCTCACACTCACGCTCCCATCCTCACTCTCACTCTCACTCTCTTTCTCCCATCCTCAATCTCACCCTCTCTCTCCCATCCTCAATCTCACACTCACACTCTCTCTCATCCTCACTCTAATACTCACACTTTCTCGCCCATCCTCACTGTCACTCTCACACTCTAACACAGTCTCCCATTCGCATTCTCACTCTCACACTCTCTCCCCCATCCTCACTCTCACTCTCACACACTCTCACCCATCCTCACTCTCACAATCCCTCTCCCATCCTCAGTCTCACTCTCACACTCACTCTTCCATCCTCACTCACACTCTCACTCTCTCTCTCATTCTCACTCTCACTCTCACACTCTCTCTCCCATCCTCACTCTCACTCTCACACTCTCTCGTCCAACCTCACTGTCCCTCTCACACTCTCTCTCCCATCCTCACTCTCACTCTCACACACTCTCTCCCATCCTCACTCTCACTCTCACACTCTCTCTCCCATCCGCACTCTCACTCTCACACTCTCTCTCCCATCCTCACTGTCACTCTCACGCTCTTCATCCTATGCTCACTCTCACTCTCACATTCTCTCTCCCATCCTCACTCTCACTCGCCCATCCTCACTCTCACGCTCACACTCTCTCTCTGATCCTCACTCTCACACTCGCACTCTCTCTCCCATCCTCACTCTCACTCTCATGCTCTTCATCCCATGCTCACTCTCACTCTCACACTCTCTCTCCAATCCTCACTCTCACTCACACAATCTCTCTCCCATCCTCACTCACACTCTCACACTTTCTCGCCCATCCTCACTCTCACTCTCACACTCTCTCTCCCATCCTCACTCTCACTCTCACGCTCTTCATTCCATGCTCACTCTCACTCTCACACTCTCTCTCCAATCCTCACTCTCACTCACACAATCTCTCTCCCATCCTCACTCTCACTCTCACCTTCTCTCTCCGATCCTCGCTCTCACTCTCACACTCTCTCTCCTCATCCTCACTCTCACTCTCACACTCTCTCCCATCCGCACTCTCACTCTCAATCTCTTTCTCCCATTCTCACTCTTACTCTCACTCTCTCTCTCCCATCCTCACTCTCACTCTCATACTCTCTCCCATCCTCACTCTCACTCTCACACTCTCTCGCCCATCCTCACAGTCACTCTCACCCTCACACAGTCTCTCCCATCCTCACTCTCAATCTCACACTCTCTCTCCCATCCTCACTCTCACTCTCTCACTCTGTCTCAGATTCTCACTCACACTCTCACACTCTCTCCCATTCGAACTCTCACTCTCACACTCTCTTCCATCCGCAATCTCACTCTCACTCTCACACTCTCTCTATCATCCTCACTCTCACTCTCCCTTTCTCACTCTCTCTCCCATCCTCACTCTCACTCTCACACTCTCTCTCCCATCCTCACTGTCACTCTCACGCTCTTCATCCTATGCTCACTCTCACTCTCACATTCTCTCTCCCATCCTCACTCTCACTCGCCCATCCTCACTCTCACGCTCACACTCTCTCTCTGATCCTCACTCTCACTCTCGCACTCTCTCTCTGATCCTCACTCTCACTCTCATGCTCTTCATCCCATGCTCACTCTCACTCTCACACTCTCTCTCCAATCCTCACTCTCACTCACACAATCTCTCTCCCATCGTCACTCACACTCTCACACTTTCTCGCCCATCCTCACTGTCACTCTCACACTCTCTCTCCTCATCCTCACTCTCACTCTCACACTCTCTCCCATCCTCGCTGTCACTCTCACACTCACTCTTCCATCCTCACTCACACTCTCACACTCTCTCTCCCATCCTCACTCTCACTCCCACGCTCTTCATCCCATGCTCACTCTCACTCTCACACTCTCTCTCCAATCTTCACTCTCACTCACACAATCTCTCTCCCATCCTCACTCTCACTCTCACCTTCTCTCTCCGATCCTCGCTCTCACTCTCACACTCTCTCTCCCATCCGCACTCTCACTCTCAATCTCTTTCTCCCATCCTCACTCTCACTCTCACTCTCTCTCTCCCATCATCACTCTCACTCTCACACTCTCTCTCCTATCCTCACTCTCACTCTCACAGTCTCTCTCCCATCCTCACTCTCACTCTCACCCTCAGTCTCCGAACCTCACTCTCTCTCACACTCACGCTCCCATCCTCACTCTCACTCTCTTTCTCCCGTCCTCAATCTCACCCTCTCTCTCCCATCCTCAATCTCACACTCACACTCTCTCTCATCCTCACTCTAATACTCACACTTTCTCGCCCATCCTCACTGTCACTCTCACACTCTAACACAGTCTCCCATTCGCACTCTCACTCTCACACTCTCTCCCCCATCCTCACTCTCACTCTCACACACTCTCACCCATCCTCACTCTCACAATCCCTCTCCCATCCTCAGTCTCACTCTCACACTCACTCTTCCATCCTCACTGTCCCTCTCACACTTTCTCTCCCATCCTCACTCTCACACTCTCTCTCCCATCCTCACTCACACTCTCACTCTCTCTCTCATTCTCACTCTCACTCTCACACTCTCTCTCCCATCCTCACTCTCACTCTCACACTCTCTCGTCCAACCTCACTGTCCCTCTCACACTCTCTCTCCCATCCTCACTCTCACTCTCACACACTCTCTCCCATCCTCACTCTCACTCTCACACTCTCTCTCCCATCCGCACTCTCACTCTCACACTCTCTCTCCCATCCTCACTGTCACTCTCACGCTCTTCATCCTATGCTCACTCTCACTCTCACATTCTCTCTCCCATCCTCACTCTCACTCGCCCATCCTCACTCTCACGCTCACACTCTCTCTCTGATCCTCACTCTCACACTCGCACTCTCTCTCCCATCCTCACTCTCACTCTCATGCTCTTCATCCCATGCTCACTCTCACTCTCACACTCTCTCTCCAATCCTCACTCTCACTCACACAATCTCTCTCCCATCCTCACTCACACTCTCACACTTTCTCGCCCATCCTCACTCTCATTCTCACACTCTCTCTCCCATCCTCACTCTCACTCTCACGCTCTTCATTCCATGCTCACTCTCACTCTCACACTCTCTCTCCAATCCTCACTCTCACTCACACAATCTCTCTCCTCATCCTCACTCTCACTCTCACACTCTCTCCCATCCGCACTCTCACTCTCAATCTCTTTCTCCCATTCTCACTCTTACTCTCACTCTCTCTCTCCCATCCTCACTCTCACTCTCATACTCTCTCCCATCCTCACTCTCACTCTCACACTCTCTCGCCCATCCTCACAGTCACTCTCACCCTCACACACTCTCTCCCATCCTCACTCTCAATCTCACACTCTCTCTCCCATCCTCACTCTCACTCTCTCACTCTGTCTCAGATTCTCACTCACACTCTCACACTCTCTCCCATTCGAACTCTCACTCTCACACTCTCTTCCATCCGCAATCTCACTCTCACTCTCACACTCTCTCTATCATCCTCACTCTCACTCTCCCTTTCTCACTCTCTCTCCCATCCTCACTCTCACTCTCACACTCTCTCTCCCATCCTCACTGTCACTCTCACGCTCTTCATCCTATGCTCACTCTCACTCTCACATTCTCTCTCCCATCCTCACTCTCACTCGCCCATCCTCACTCTCACGCTCACACTCTCTCTCTGATCCTCACTCTCACTCTCACACTCTCTCTCCCATCCTCACTCTCATGCTCTTCATCCCATGCTCACTCTCACTCTCACACTCTCTCTCCAATCCTCACTCTCACTCACACAATCTCTCTCCCATCCTCACTCACACTCTCACACTTTCTCGCCCATCCTCACTGTCACTCTCACACTCTCTCTCCTCATCCTCACTCTCACTCTCACACTCTCTCCCATCCTCGCTGTCACTCTCACACTCACTCTCCCATCCTCACTCTCACTCTCACCTTCTCTCTCCGATCCTCGCTCTCACTCTCACACTCTCTCTCCCATCCGCACTCTCACTCTCAATCTCTTTCTCCCATCCTCAATCTCACTCTCACTCTCTCTCTCCCATCATCACTCTCACTCTCACAGTCTCTCTCCCATCCTCACTCTCACTCTAACCCTGTCTCTCCGATCCTCAATCTCACTCTCACACACTCTCTCCCATCCTCACTCTCACTCTCAATCTCTTTCTCCCATTCCCACTCTCACTCTCACACTCTCTCTCCCATTCTCACTCTCACTCTCACACTCTCTCCCATCCTCACTCTCACTCTCACACGCTCTCACCAATCCTCACTGTCACTCTCACCCTCACACACTCTCTCCCATCCTCATCTCAATCTCACACTCTCTCTCCCATCCTCAATCTCACTCTCTCACTCTGTCTCCGATTCTCACTCACACTCTCACTCTCTCTCCCATCCTCACTCTCACTCTCCCGCTCATCATCCCATGCTCACTCTCAGTCTCACTCTCACTCTTTCTCTCCCATCCTCACTCTCACTCTCACAGTCTCTTTCCCATCGTCACTCTCACTCTTACCCTCATTCTCCGATCCTCACTGTCACTCTCACACTCTTTCTCCCATCCTCACTCTCACTCTCACATTCTCTCTCCCATCGTCACTCTCACTCGCCCATCCTCACTCTCACGCTCACCCTCTCTCTCTGATCCTCACTCTCACACTCGCACTCTCTCTCCCATCCTCACTCTCACTCTCATGCTCTTCATCCCATGCTCACTCTCACTCTCACACTCTCTCTCCAATCCTCACTCTCACTCACACAATCTCTCTCCCATCCTCACTCACACTCTCACACTTTCTCGCCCATCCTCACTCTCACTCTCACACTCTCTCTCCTCATCCTCACTCTCACTCTCACACTCTCTCCCATCCTCGCTGTCACTCTCACACTCACACTTCCATCCTCACTCTCACTCTCACACTCTCTCTCCCATCATCACTCTCACTCTCACGCTCTTCATTCCATGCTCACTCTCACTCTCACACTCTCTCTCCAATCCTCACTCTCACTCACACAATCTCTCTCCCATCCTCACTCTCACTCTCACCTTCTCTCTCCGATCCTCGCTCTCACTCTCACACTCTCTCTCCTCATCCTCACTCTCACTCTCACACTCTCTCCCATCCTCACTCTCACTCTCATACTCTCTCCCATCCTCACTCTCACTCTCACACTCTCTCGCCCATCCTCACTGTCACTCTCACCCTCACACACTCTCTCCCATCCTCACTCTCAATCTCACACTCTCTCTCCCATCCTCACTCTCACTCTCTCACTCTGTCTCAGATTCTCACTCACACTCTCACACTCTCTCCCATTCGAACTCTCACTCTCACACTCTCTTCCATCCGCACTCTCACTCCCACGCTCTTCATCCCATGCTCACTCTCACTCTCACACTCTCTCTCCAATCTTCACTCTCACTCACACAATCTCTCTCCCATCCTCACTCTCACTCTCACCTTCTCTCTCCGATCCTCGCTCTCACTCTCACACTCTCTCTCCCATCCGCACTCTCACTCTCAATCTCTTTCTCCCATCCTCACTCTCACTCTCACTCTCTCTCTCCCATCATCACTCTCACTCTCACACTCTCTCTCCTATCCTCACTCTCACTCTCACAGTCTCTCTCCCATCCTCACTCTCACTCTCACAATCTCTCTCCCATCCTCACTCTCACTCTCACCTTCTCTCTCCGATCCTCGCTCTCACTCTCACACTCTCTCTCCCATCCGCACTCTCACTCTCAATCTCTTTCTCCCATCCTCACTCTCACTCTCACTCTCTCTCTCCCATCCTCACTCTCACTCTCACAGTCTCTCTCCCATCCTCACTCTCACTCTAACCCTGTCTCTCCCATCCTCAATCTCACTCTCACACACTCTCTCCCATCCTCACTCTCACTCTCAATCTCTTTCTCCCATCCTCACACTCACTCTCACATTCTCTCTCCCATCCTCACTCTCACTCGCCCATCCTCACTCTCACGCTCACACTCTCTCTCTGATCCTCACTCTCACACTCGCACTCTCTCTCCCATCCTCACTCTCACTCTCATGCTCTTCATCCCATGCTCACTCTCACTCTCACACTCTCTCTCCAATCCTCACTCTCACTCACACAATCTCTCTCCCATCCTCACTCACACTCTCACACTTTCTCGCCCATCCTCACTCTCACTCTCACACTCTCTCTCCTCATCCTCACTCTCACTCTCACACTCTCTCCCATCCTCGCTGTCACTCTCACACTCACTCTTCCATCCTCACTCTCACTCTCACACTCTCTCTCCCATCATCACTCTCACTCTCACGCTCTTCATTCCATGCTCACTCTCACTCTCACACTCTCTCTCCAATCCTCACTCTCACTCACACAATCTCTCTCCCATCCTCACTCTCACTCTCACCTTCTCTCTCCGATCCTCGCTCTCACTCTCACACTCTCTCTCCTCATCCTCACTCTCACTCTCACACTCTCTCCCATCCGCACTCTCACTCTCAATCTCTTTCTCCCATTCTCACTCTCACTCTCACTCTCTCTCCCATCCTCACTCTCACTCTCACACTCTCTCTCCCATCCTCACTGTCACTCTCACCCTCACATACTCTCTCCCAACCTCACTCTCACTCTCACGCTCTTCATCCCATGCTCACTATCACTCTCACACTCTCTCTCCCATCCTCACTCTCACTCTCATAGTCTCTCTCCGATCCTTACTCTCACTATCACACTGTCTCTCCCATCCTCACTCTCACTCTCACACTCTCTCTCTCATCCTCACTCTCACTCTCACACTCTCTCCCATCCTCACTCTCACTCTCACACGCTCTCACCCAACCTCACTGACACTCTCATCCTCACACACTCTCTTCCATCCTCACTCTCAATCTCACACTTTCTCTCCCATCCTCAATCTCTCTCTCTCACTCTGTCTCCGATTCTCACTCACACTCTCACACTCTCTCCCATTCGCACTCTCACTCTCACATTCTCTCCCAATAGCAATCTCACTCTCACTCTCACACTCTCTCTATCATCCTCACTCTCACTCTCCCTTTCTCACTCTCTCCCATCCTCACTCTCACTCTCACGCCCTTCATCCCATGCTCACTCTCAGTCTCACTCTCACTCTCTCTCTCCCATCCTCACTCTCACTCTCACAGTCTCTCTCCCATCCTCACTCTCACTCTCACCCTGTCTCTCCGATCCTCAATCTCACTCTCACACACTCTCTCCCATCCTCACTCTCACTCTCAATCTCTTTCTCCCATCCTCACTCTCACTCTCACACTCTCTCTCCCATCCTCACTCTCACTCTCACACTCTCTCCCATCCTCACTCTCACTCTCACACGCTCTCACCAATCCTCACTGTCACTCTCACCCTCACACACTCTCTCCCATCCTCATCTCAATCTCACACTCTCTCTCCCATCCGCAATCTCACTCTCTCACTCTGTCTCCGATTCTCACTCACACTCTCACTCTCTCTCCCATCCTCACTCTCACTCTCCCGCTCTTCATCCCATGCTCACTCTCAGTCTCACTCTCACTCTTTCTCTCCCATCCTCACTCTCACTCTCACAGTCTCTTTCCCATCGTCACTCTCACTCTTACCCTCATTCTCCGATCCTCACTCTCACTCTCACACTCCTTCTCCCATCCTCACTCTCACTCTCACTCTCTTTCTCCCATCCTCACTCTAACTCTCCCACTCTCTCTCCCATCCTCACTCTCACTCTCACACTCTCTCCCATCCTCACTATCACGCTCACAGTCTCTCGCCCATCCTCACTGTCACTCTCACTCTCACACACTCTCTCCCATCCTCACTCTCATTCTCACACTCACTCCCCCATCCTCACTCTCACTCTCAATCTCTTTCTCCCATCCTCACTCACACTCTCACACTCTCTCCCATTCGAACTCTCACTCTCACACTCTCTCCCATCCGCAATCTCACTCTAACTCTCACACTCTCTCTATCATCCTCACTCTCACTCTCCCTTTCTCACTCTCCCTCCCATCCACACTCTCACCCTCACGCTCTTCATCCCATGCTCACTCTCACTCTCACACTCTCTCTCCTATCCTCACTCTCACTCTCACAGTCTCTCTCCCATCCTCACTCTCACTCTCACCCTCAGTCTCCGATCCTCACTCTCTCTCACACTCTCTCTCCCATCCTCACTGTCACTCTCACCCTCACACACTCTCTCCCATCCTCACTCTCAATCTCACACTCTCTCTCCCATCCTCACTCTCACTCTCTCACTCTGTCTCAGATTCTCACTCACACTCTCACACTCTCTCCCATTCGAACTCTCACTCTCACACTCTCTTCCATCCGCACTCTCACTCCCACGCTCTTCATCCCATGCTCACTCTCACTCTCACACTCTCTCTCCAATCTTCACTCTCACTCACACAATCTCTCTCCCATCCTCACTCTCACTCTCACCTTCTCTCTCCGATCCTCGCTCTCACTCTCACACTCTCTCTCCCATCCGCACTCTCACTCTCAATCTCTTTCTCCCATCCTCACTCTCACTCTCACTCTCTCTCTCCCATCATCACTCTCACTCTCACACTCTCTCTCCTATCCTCACTCTCACTCTCACAGTCTCTCTCCCATCCTCACTCTCACTCTCACAATCTCTCTCCCATCCTCACTCTCACTCTCACCTTCTCTCTCCGATCCTCGCTCTCACTCTCACACTCTCTCTCCCATCCGCACTCTCACTCTCAATCTCTTTCTCCCATCCTCACTCTCACTCTCACTCTCTCTCTCCCATCCTCACTCTCACTCTCACAGTCTCTCTCCCATCCTCACTCTCACTCTAACCCTGTCTCTCCCATCCTCAATCTCACTCTCACACACTCTCTCCCATCCTCACTCTCACTCTCAATCTCTTTCTCCCATCCTCACACTCACTCTCACATTCTCTCTCCCATCCTCACTCTCACTCGCCCATCCTCACTCTCACGCTCACACTCTCTCTCTGATCCTCACTCTCACACTCGCACTCTCTCTCCCATCCTCACTCTCACTCTCATGCTCTTCATCCCATGCTCACTCTCACTCTCACACTCTCTCTCCAATCCTCACTCTCACTCACACAATCTCTCTCCCATCCTCACTCACACTCTCACACTTTCTCGCCCATCCTCACTCTCACTCTCACACTCTCTCTCCTCATCCTCACTCTCACTCTCACACTCTCTCCCATCCTCGCTGTCACTCTCACACTCACTCTTCCATCCTCACTCTCACTCTCACACTCTCTCTCCCATCATCACTCTCACTCTCACGCTCTTCATTCCATGCTCACTCTCACTCTCACACTCTCTCTCCAATCCTCACTCTCACTCACACAATCTCTCTCCCATCCTCACTCTCACTCTCACCTTCTCTCTCCGATCCTCGCTCTCACTCTCACACTCTCTCTCCTCATCCTCACTCTCACTCTCACACTCTCTCCCATCCGCACTCTCACTCTCAATCTCTTTCTCCCATTCTCACTCTCACTCTCACTCTCTCTCCCATCCTCACTCTCACTCTCACACTCTCTCTCCCATCCTCACTGTCACTCTCACCCTCACATACTCTCTCCCAACCTCACTCTCACTCTCACGCTCTTCATCCCATGCTCACTATCACTCTCACACTCTCTCTCCCATCCTCACTCTCACTCTCATAGTCTCTCTCCGATCCTTACTCTCACTATCACACTGTCTCTCCCATCCTCACTCTCACTCTCACACTCTCTCTCTCATCCTCACTCTCACTCTCACACTCTCTCCCATCCTCACTCTCACTCTCACAAGCTCTCACCCAACCTCACTGACACTCTCATCCTCACACACTCTCTTCCATCCTCACTCTCAATCTCACACTTTCTCTCCCATCCTCAATCTCTCTCTCTCACTCTGTCTCCGATTCTCACTCACACTCTCACACTCTCTCCCATTCGCACTCTCACTCTCACATTCTCTCCCAATAGCAATCTCACTCTCACTCTCACACTCTCTCTATCATCCTCACTCTCACTCTCCCTTTCTCACTCTCTCCCATCCTCACTCTCACTCTCACGCCCTTCATCCCATGCTCACTCTCAGTCTCACTCTCACTCTCTCTCTCCCATCCTCACTCTCACTCTCACAGTCTCTCTCCCATCCTCACTCTCACTCTCACCCTGTCTCTCCGATCCTCAATCTCACTCTCACACACTCTCTCCCATCCTCACTCTCACTCTCACCCTGTCTCTCCGATCCTCAATCTCACTCTCACACTCTCTCTCCCATCCTCACTCTCACTCTCACACTCTCTCCCATCCTCACTCTCACTCTCACACGCTCTCACCAATCCTCACTGTCACTCTCACCCTCACACACTCTCTCCCATCCTCATCTCAATCTCACACTCTCTCTCCCATCCGCAATCTCACTCTCTCACTCTGTCTCCGATTCTCACTCACACTCTCACTCTCTCTCCCATCCTCACTCTCACTCTCCCGCTCTTCATCCCATGCTCACTCTCAGTCTCACTCTCACTCTTTCTCTCCCATCCTCACTCTCACTCTCACAGTCTCTTTCCCATCGTCACTCTCACTCTTACCCTCATTCTCCGATCCTCACTCTCACTCTCACACTCCTTCTCCCATCCTCACTCTCACTCTCACTCTCTTTCTCCCATCCTCACTCTAACTCTCCCACTCTCTCTCCCATCCTCACTCTCACTCTCACACTCTCTCCCATCCTCACTATCACGCTCACAGTCTCTCGCCCATCCTCACTGTCACTCTCACTCTCACACACTCTCTCCCATCCTCACTCTCATTCTCACACTCACTCCCCCATCCTCACTCTCACTCTCAATCTCTTTCTCCCATCCTCACTCACACTCTCACACTCTCTCCCATTCGAACTCTCACTCTCACACTCTCTCCCATCCGCAATCTCACTCTAACTCTCACACTCTCTCTATCATCCTCACTCTCACTCTCCCTTTCTCACTCTCCCTCCCATCCACACTCTCACCCTCACGCTCTTCATCCCATGCTCACTCTCACTCTCACACTCTCTCTCCTATCCTCACTCTCACTCTCACAGTCTCTCTCCCATCCTCACTCTCACTCTCACCCTCAGTCTCCGATCCTCACTCTCTCTCACACTCTCTCTCCCATCCTCACTCTCACTCTCACTCTCTTTCTCCCATCCTCAATCTCACCCTCTCTCTCCCATCCTCAATCTCACACTCACACTCTCTCTCATCCTCACTCTAATACTCACACTTTCTCGCCCATCCTCACTGTCACTCTCACACTCTAACACAGTCTCCCATTCGCACTCTCACTCTCACACTTTCTCCCCCATCCTCACTCTCACTCTCACACACTCTCACCCATCCTCACTCTCACAATCCCTCTCCCATCCTCAGTCTCACTCTCACACTCACTCTTCCATCCTCACTGTCCCTCTCACACTTTCTCTCCCATCCTCACTCTCACACTCTCTCTCCCATCCTCACTCACACTCTCACTCTCTCTCTCATTCTCACTCTCACTCTCACACTATCTCTCCCATCCTCACTCTCACTCTCACACTCTCTCGTCCAACCTCACTGTCCCTCTCACACTCTCTCTCCCATCCTCACTCTCACTCTCACACACTCTCTCCCATCCTCACTCTCACTCTCACACTCTCTCTCCCATCCGCACTCTCACTCTCACACTCTCTCTCCCATCCTCACTGTCACTCTCACGCTCTTCATCCTATGCTCACTCTCACTCTCACATTCTCTCTCCCATCCTCACTCTCACTCGCCCATCCTCACTCTCACGCTCACACTCTCTCTCTGATCCTCACTCTCACACTCGCACTCTCTCTCCCATCCTCACTCTCACTCTCATGCTCTTCATCCCATGCTCACTCTCACTCTCACACTCTCTCTCCAATCCTCACTCTCACTCACACAATCTCTCTCCCATCCTCACTTACACTCTCACACTTTCTCGCCCATCCTCACTCTCACTCTCACACTCTCTCTCCCATCCTCACTCTCACTCTCACGCTCTTCATTCCATGCTCACTCTCACTCTCACACTCTCTCTCCAATCCTCACTCTCACTCACACAATCTCTCTCCCATCCTCACTCTCACTCTCACCTTCTCTCTCCGATCCTCGCTCTCACTCTCACACTCTCTCTCCTCATCCTCACTCTCACTCTCACACTCTCTCCCATCCGCACTCTCACTCTCAATCTCTTTCTCCCATTCTCACTCTTACTCTCACTCTCTCTCTCCCATCCTCACTCTCACTCTCATACTCTCTCCCATCCTCACTCTCACTCTCACACTCTCTCGCCCATCCTCACAGTCACTCTCACCCTCACACACTCTCTCACATCCTCACTCTCAATCTCACACTCTCTCTCCCATCCTCACTCTCACTCTCTCACTCTGTCTCAGATTCTCACTCACACTCTCACACTCTCTCCCATTCGAACTCTCACTCTCACACTCTCTTCCATCCGCAATCTCACTCTCACTCTCACACTCTCTCTATCATCCTCACTCTCACTCTCCCTTTCTCACTCTCTCTCCCATCCTCACTCTCACTCTCACACTCTCTCTCCCATCCTCACTGTCACTCTCACGCTCTTCATCCTATGCTCACTCTCACTCTCACTTTCTCTCTCCCATCCTCACTCTCACTCGCCCATCCTCACTCTCACGCTCACACTCTCTCTCTGATCCTCACTCTCACTCTCGCACTCTCTCTCCCATCCTCACTCTCACTCTCATGCTTTTCATCCCATGCTCACTCTCACTCTCACACTCTCTCTCCAATCCTCACTCTCACTCACACAATCTCTCTCCCATCCTCACTCACACTCTCACACATTCTCGCCCATCCTCACTGTCACTCTCACACTCTCTCTCCTCATCCTCACTCTCACTCTCACACTCTCTCCCATCCTCGCTGTCACTCTCACACTCACTCTTCCATCCTCACTCTCACTCTCACACTCTCTCTCCCATCCTCACTCTCACTCCCACGCTCATCATCCCATGCTCACTCTCACTCTCACACTCTCTCTCCAATCTTCACTCTCACTCACACAATCTCTCTCACATCCTCACTCTCACTCTCACCTTCTCTCTCCGATCCTCGCTCTCACTCTCACACTCTCTCTCCCATCCGCACTCTCACTCTCAATCTCTTTCTCCCATCCCCACTCTCACTCTCACACTCTCTCTCCCATCCTCACTCTCACTCTCACACTCTCTCACATCCTCACTCTCACTCTCACACGCTCTCACCAATCCTCACTGTCACTCTCACCCTCACACACTCTCTCCCATCCTCATCTCAATCTCACACTCTCTCTCCCATCCTCAATCTCACTCTCTCACTCTGTCTCCGATTCTCACTCACACTCTCACTCTCTCTCCCATCCTCACTCTCACTCTCCCGCTCATCATCCCATGCTCACTCTCAGTCTCACTCTCACTCTTTCTCTCCCATCCTCACTCTCACTCTCACAGTCTCTTTCCCATCGTCACTCTCACTCTTACCCTCATTCTCCGATCCTCACTGTCACTCTCACACTCTTTCTCCCATCCTCACTCTCACTCTCACATTCTCTCTCCCATCCTCACTCTCACTCGCCCATCCTCACTCTCACGCTCACCCTCTCTCTCTGATCCTCACTCTCACACTCGCACTCTCTCTCCCATCCTCACTCTCACTCTCATGCTCTTCATCCCATGCTCACTCTCACTCTCACACTCTCTCTCCAATCCTCACTCTCACTCACACAATCTCTCTCCCATCCTCACTCACACTCTCACACTTTCTCGCCCATCCTCACTCTCACTCTCACACTCTCTCTCCTCATCCTCACTCTCACTCTCACACTCTCTCCCATCCTCGCTGTCACTCTCACACTCACATCCTCACTCTCACTCTCACACTCTCTCTCCCATCATCACTCTCACTCTCACGCTCTTCATTCCATGCTCACTCTCACTCTCACACTCTCTCTCCAATCCTCACTCTCACTCACACAATCTCTCTCCCATCCTCACTCTCACTCTCACCTTCTCTCTCCGATCCTCGCTCTCACTCTCACACTCTCTCTCCTCATCCTCACTCTCACTCTCACACTCTCTCCCATCCGCACTCTCACTCTCAATCTCTTTCTCCCATTCTCACTCTCACTCTCACTCTCTCTCTCCCATCCTCACTCTCACTCTCATACTCTCTCCCATCCTCACTCTCACTCTCACACTCTCTCGCCCATCCTCACTGTCACTCTCACCCTCACACACTCTCTCCCATCCTCACTCTCAATCTCACACTCTCTCTCCCATCCTCACTCTCACTCTCTCACTCTGTCTCAGATTCTCACTCACACTCTCACACTCTCTCCCATTCGAACTCTCACTCTCACACTCTCTTCCATCCGCAATCTCACTCTCACTCTCACACTCTCTCTATCATCCTCACTCTCACTCTCCCTTTCTCACTCTCTCTCCCATCCTCACTCTCACTCTCACACTCTCTCTCCCATCCTCACTGTCACTCTCACGCTCTTCATCCTATGCTCACTCTCACTCTCACATTCTCTCTCCCATCCTCACTCTCACTCGCCCATCCTCACTCTCACGCTCACACTCTCTCTCTGATCCTCACTCTCACTCTCGCACTCTTTCTCCCATCCTCACTCTCACTCTCATGCTCTTCATCCCATGTTCACTCTCACTCTCACACTCTCTCTGCAATCATCACTCTCACTCACACAATCTCTCTCCCATCCTCACTCACACTCTCACACTTTCTCGCCCATCCTCACTGTCACTCTCACACTCTCTCTCCTCATCCTCACTCTCACTCTCACACTCTCTCCCATCCTCGCTGTCACTCTCACACTCACTCTTCCATCCTCACTCTCACTCTCACACTCTCTCTCCCATCCTCACTCTCACTTTCACGCTCTTCATCCCATGCTCACTCTCACTCTCACACTCTCTCTCCAATCTTCACTCTCACTCACAAAATCTCTCTCCCATCCTCACTCTCACTCTCACCTTCTCTCTCCGATCCTCGCTCTCACTCTCACACTCTCTCTCCCATCCGCACTCTCACTCTCAATCTCTTTCTCCCATCCTCACTCTCACTCTCACTCTCTCTCTCCCATCCTCACTCTCACTCTCAGAGTCTCTCTCCCATCCTCACTCTCACTCTAACCCTGTCTCTCACATCCTCAATCTCACTCTCACACACTCTCTCCCATCCTCACTCTCACTCTCAATCTCTTTCTCCCATCCTCACTCTCACTCTCACAGTCTCTCTCCCATCCTCACTCTCACTCTAACCCTGTCTCTCCGATCCTCAATCTCACTCTCACACACTCTCTCCCATCCTCACTCTCACTCTCAATCTCTTTCTCCCATCCTCACTCTCACTCTCACACTCTCTCTCCCATTCTCACTCTCACTCTCACACTCTCTCCCATCCTCACTCTCACTCTCACACGCTCTCACCAATCCTCACTGTCACTCTCACCCTCACACACTCTCTCCCATCCTCATCTCAATCTCACACTCTCTCTCCCATCCACAATCTCACTCTCTCACTCTGTCTCCGATTCTCACTCACACTCTCACTCTCTCTCCCATCCTCACTCTCACTCTCCCGCTCATCATCCCATGCTCACTCTCAGTCTCACTCTCACTCTTTCTCTCCCATCCTCACTCTCACTCTCACAGTCTCTTTCCCATCGTCACTCTCACTCTTACCCTCATTCTCCGATCCTCACTGTCACTCTCACACTCTTTCTCCCATCCTCACTCTCACTCTCACTCTCTTTCTCCCATCCTCACTCTAACTCTCCCACTCTCTCTCCCATCCTCACTCTCACTCTCACACTCTCTCCCATCCTCACTATCACTCTCACAGTCTCTCGCCCATCCTCACTGTCACTCTCACTCTCACACACTCTCTCCCATCCTCACTCTCATTCTCACACTCACTACCCCATCCTCACTCTCACTCTCACACACTCTCTCCCATCCGCACTCTCACACTCTCTCTCCCATCCTCACTCTCACTCTCACACTCTCCCTTCCACCCTCACTGTCCCTCTCACACTCTCTCTCCCATCCTCACTCTCACTCTCACACACTCACTCCCATCCTCACTCTCACTCTCAAACTCTCTCTACCATCCGCACTCTCACTCTCACACTCTCTCTCCCATCCTCGTTGTCCCTCTCACACTCACTCTCTGTGGTGAAAGGGTTAAAATTGTGTCCCAATACATGTGTGAATCTAACCGAAAATGGAAGGTGTCGCTTAGTCCCGTGTGAATCTTATTATACACCTTCCCGTGTGAATCTTCCTATCTGTATGTAACCAGAATGGAATGTGTGAATCTAACCGAAAATGGAAGGTGTCGCTTAGTCCCGTGTGAATCTTATTATACACCTTCCCGTGTGAATCTTCCTATCTGTATGTAACCAGAATGGAATGTGTTTTTTAGCCTTGCTCTGCTGTTCACATGAATGTTTATATCTGGAAAAGAGTATATCAGCTGGAAAAGTCTCCAGTTCGGTAGAGTCTGCTCCGGGGTTGCGTTTAACCGCCGAGCGTGGGTTGTTGGCAACCGCTCTACGAGAACTGACGGCTCCCAGTTCCGGTAACACGTAGAGTGAGTATAAACCAGACCCGTTGTAAGTACGAGACTGGTTGTGGCGACGCTGCGGGGAATAAAACACTTATATTCTAGCAGACTCGCCTCTTGGCTGTTTGTTCTGTGTCAGAATACTTTCCTGCGAGCCTGGTCCTTGACCTTGAGAATTTTTTAAAACACTCTCCCATCCTCACTCTCACCCTCACACTCTCTCTCCCATCCTCACTCTCACTCGCACGCACTTCATCCCATGCTCACTCTCACTCTCACACTCTCTCTCCCATCCTCACTCTTTCTCTCACAGTCTCTCTCCCATCCTCACTCTCACTGTCACCCTCTCTCTCCGATCATCACTCTCACTCTCACACTCTCTCTCCAATCCTCACTCTTACTCTCACACTCTCTCTCCCATCCTCACTCTCACTCTCACACTCTCTCTCCGATCCTCACTCTCACTCTCACACTCTCTCTCCCATCCTCACTCTTACTCTCAATCTCTTTCTCCCATACTCACTCACACTCTCACACTCTCTCCCATTCGAACTCTCACTCTCACACTCTCTCCCATCCGCAATCTCACTCTCACTCTCACACTCTCTCTATCATCCTCACTCTCACTCTCCCTTTCTCACTCTTCCTCCCATCCTCACTCTCACCCTCACGCTCTTCATCCCATGCTCACTCTCACTCTCACACTCTCTCTCCTATCCTCACTCTCACTCTCACAGTCTCTCTCCCATCCTCACTCTCACTCTCACCATCAGTCTCCGATCCTCACTCTCTCTCACACTCTCTCTCCCATCCTCACTCTCACTCTCACTCTCTTTCTCCCATCCTCACTCTCACTCTCACCCACTCTCTCCCATCCTCACTCTCACACTCACACTCTCTCTCATCCTCACTCGAATACTCACACTTCCTCGCCCATCCTCACTGTCACTCTCACACTCTCACACACTCTCCCATTCGCACTCTCACTCTCACACTCTCTCCCCCATCCTCACTCTCACTCTCACACCCTCTCACCCATCCTCACTCTCACTCTCACCCTCATTCTCCGATTCTCACTCTCACTCTCACACTCTTTCTTCCATCCTCACTCTCACTCTCTTTCTCCCATCCTCACACTAACTCTCCCACACTCTATCCCATCCTCACTCTCACTCTCACAGTCTCTCCCATCCTCCCTATCACTCTCACACTCTCTTGCCCATCCTCACTGTCACTCTCACTCTCACACACTCTCCCATCCTCACTCTCATTCTCACACTCACTCCCCCATCCTCACTCTCACTCTCGCACACTCTCTCCCATCCTCACTCTCACACTCTCTCTCCCATCCTCACTCTAACTCTCACACTCTCTCTTCCATCCTCAATGTCCCTCTCACACTCTCTCTCCCATCCTCACTCTCACTCTCACACACTCACTCCCATCCTTACTCTCAATCTCACACTCTCTCTCCCATCTGCACTGTCACTCTCACACTCTCACACGCTCTCACATTCTCGTTGTCACACTCTCTCTCCCATCCTCACTCACACTCTCACTCTCTCTCTCCCATCCGCATTCTCACTCTCATACTCTCTCCCATCCTCACTCTCACTCTCACACTCTCTCGCCCATCCTCATGTCACTCTCACCCTCACACACTCTCTCCCATCCTCACTCTCAATCTCACACTCTCTCTCCCATCCTCACTCTCACTCTCTCACTCTGTCTCAGATTCTCATTCACACTCTCACACTCTCTCCCATTCGAACTCTCACTCTCACACTCTCTTCCATCCGCAATCTCACTCTCACTCTCACACTCTCTCTATCATCCTCACTCTCACTCTCCCTTTCTCACTCTCTCTCCCATCCTCACTCTCACTCTCACACTCTCTCTCCCATTCTCGTTGTCACACTCTCTCTCCCATCCTCACTCACACTCTCACTCTCTCTCTCCCATCCGCACTCTCACTCTCATACTCTCTCCCATCCTCACTCTCACTCTCACACTCTCTCGCCCATCCTCACTGTCACTCTCACCCTCACACACTCTCTCCTATCCTCACTCTCAATCTCACACTCTCTCTCCCATCCTCACTCTCACTATCTCACTCTGTCTCCGATTCTCTCATTCTCTCTCCCATCCTCACTCACACTCTCAATCTCTTTCTCCCATCCTCACTCACACTCTCACACTCTCTCCCATTCGAACTCTCACTCTCACACTCTCTCCCATTAGCAATCTCACTCTCACACACTCTCTCCCATCCTCACTCTCATTCTCACACTCACTCCCCCATCCTCACTCTCACTCTCAATCTCTTTCTCCCATCCTCACTCTCACTCTCACACTCTCTCTCCCATCCTCACTCTCACTCTCATACTCTCTCCCATTCGAACTCTCACTCTCACACTCTCTCCCTCCGCAATCTCACTCTCACTGTCACACTCTCTCTATCATCCTCACTCTCACTCTCCCTTTCTCAGTCTCCCTCCCATACTCACTCTCACTCTCACGCTCTTCATCCCATGCTCACTCTCACTCTCACACTCTCTCTCCCATCCTCACTCTCACTCTCACAGTCTCTCTCCCATCCTCACTCTCACTCTCACCCTCACTCTCCGATCCTCACTCTCTCTCACACTCTCTCTCCCATCCTCACTCACTCTCACTCTCTTTCTCCCATCCTCACTCTCACTCTCACACTCTCTCTTCCAACCTCACTCTCACTCTCACACTCTCTCTCATCCTCACTCTAACACTCACACTTTCTCGCCCATCCTCACTGTCCCTCTCACCCTGTCTCTACCATCCTCACTCTCACACTCTCTCCCCCATCCTCACTCACACTCTCAAACACTCTCCCCCATCCTCACTCTCACTCTCACACACTCTCGCCTATCCTCAATCTCACAATCCCTCTCCCATCCTCAGTCTCATTCTCACACTCTCTCCCATTCCCACTCTCACTCTCACACTCTCTCCCCATCCTCACTCTCACTCTCACACACTCTCGCCCACCCTCAATCTCACAATCCCTCTCCCATCCTCAGTCTCACTCTCACACTCTCTCTTCCATCCTCACTGTCCCTCTCACACTTTCTCTCCCATCCTCACTCTCACACTCTCTCACCCATCCTCACTCACACTCTCACTCTCTCTCTCATTCTCACTCTCACTCTCACACTCTTTCTCTTCCTCACTCTAACTCTCACACTTTCTCGCCCTTCCTCACTGTCACTCTCACACTCTCACACTCTCTCCCATTCGCACTCTCAATCTCACACTCTCTCCCCCATCCTCACTCTCACTCTCACACACTCTCGCCCATCCTAACTCTCACAATCTCTCTCCCGTCCTCACTCTCATTCTCACCCTCATTCTCCGATCCTCACTCTCACTCTCACTCTCTTTTTCCCATCCTCACTCTAAATCTCCCACTCTCTGTCCCATCCTCACTCTCACTCTCACACTCTCTCCCATCCTCACTATCACTCTCACACTCTCTCGCCCATCCTCACTGTGACTCTCAATCTCTTTCTCCCATCCTCACTCACACTCTCACACTCTCTCCCATTCGAACTCTCACTCTCACACTCTCTCCCATCCGCAATCTCACTCTCATTCTCACACTCTCTCTATCATCCTCACTCTCACTCTCCCTTTCTCACTCTCTCTCCCATCCTCACTCTCACTCTCACACTCTCTCTCCCATCCTCACTGTCACTCTCACGCTCTTCATCCTATGCTCACTCTCACTCTCACAGTCTCTCTCCCATCCTCACTCTCACTCTCACCCTCACTCTCCGATCCTCACTCTCTCTCACACTCTCTCTCCCATCCTCACTCTCACTCTCACTCTCTTTCTCCCATCCTCACTCTCACACACTCTCCCCCATCCTCACTCTCACTCTCACACACTCTCGCCTATCCTAAATCTCACAATCCCTCTCTCATCCTCAGTCTCACTCTCACAATCTCACACTCTCTCCCATTCGCACTCTCACTCTCACACTCTCTCCCCCATCCTCACTCTCTCTCTCACACACTCTCGCCCATCCTCAATCTCACAATCCCTCTCCCATCCTCAGTCTCACTCTCACACTCTCTCTTCCATCCTCACTGTCCCTCTCACACTTTCTCTCCCATCCTCACACTCACACTCTCTCTCCCATCCTCACTCACACTCTCAATCTCTCTCTCATTCTCACTCTCACTCTCACACCTGTCTCATCCTCACTCTAACTCTCACAATTTCTCACCCATCCTCACTCTCACTCTCACACTCTCTCCCCCATCCTCACTCTCACTCTCACACACTCTCGCCCATCCTAACTCTCACAATGTCTCTCCCATCCTCACTCCAACTCTCACACTCTCTCTCCCATCCTCACTCTCACACTCACATTCTCTCCCACCCTCACTGACACTCTCACTCTCTTTCTCCCATCCTCACTCTCACTCTCTCACTCTCTCCCATCCGCACTCTCACGCTCACTCTCACACTCTCTCTATCATCCTCACTCTCACTCTCACTTTCACACTCTGTCTCACATCCACACTGCCAGTCTCACACTCTCTCTCCCTCATCACTCTCAATCTAACTCTCACATTCTCTCCAATCCTCACTCTAACTCACACACACTCTCTCCCATCCTCACTCTCAATCTCACTCTCACACTCTCTCCCATTCTCACTCTCACCCTCACACTCTCTCTCACAACCTTCACTCTCACTCTCACACTCTCTCTCCCATCCTCACTTTCAATCTCACACTGTCTCTCCCATCCTCACTCTCACACTCTCTCCCATCCTCACTCTCACTCTCACACTCTATCCCATCCTCACTCTAACTCTCACACTCTCTCTCCCATTCTCACTCCCACTCTCACTCTGACACTTTCTCCCACTCTCTCACTTTCACACTCTGTCTCACATCCACACTGCCAGTCTCACACTCTCTCTCCCATCCTCACTCTCAATCTAACTCTCACATTCTCTCCAATCCTCACTCTAACTCACACACACTCTCTCCCATCCTCACTCTCAATCTCACTCTCACACTCTCTCCCATTCTCACTCTCACCCTCACACTCTCTCTACCATCCTCACTCTCACTTTCACACTTTACCTCCAAACATCACTCTCACTCTCACTCTCACATTCTCTCGCCCATTCTCTCTCACTCTCACACTCTCTCTCCCATCCTCACTCTCACACTCTCTCTCCCATCCTCACTCTCACTCTCAAACTCACTCTCACATCCTCACTCTTACTCTCACAGTCACACCCATTCTCACTGTCACTCTCAATCTCTCTCTGCCATCCTCACTCTCACTCTCACTCTCACACTCTCTCCCATCCTCATTGTCACTCTCACATTCTCTCCTATCCTCACTCCTACTCTCACACTCTCTGTCCCATTCTCACTCTCACTCTCACACTCTCTCTCCCATCCTCACTGTCACACTCACACTCTCTCCCATCCTCACTCCAACTCTCACACTCTCTCTCCTATCCTCACTCTCACTCTCACATTCTCTCCCATCCTCACTGACACTCTCACACTCTTTCTCCCATCCTCACGCTCACTCTCAAACTCTCTCCCATTCGCACTCTCACTCTCACTCTCACACGCTCTCTATCAGACTCACTCTCACTCTCACTTTCACACTCTCTCTCACATCCACACTGCCAGTCCCTCACTCTATCTCCCATCCCCACTCTCAATCTCACTCTCACACTCTCTGCAATCCTCACTCTAACTCACACACTCTCTCTCCCATCCTCACGCTCAATCTCACTCTCAAACTCTCACAAATTCTCACTCACTCTCACACTCTCTCCCATCCTCACTCTCACTCTCACTCTCCCAACCTCACTCTCACTCTCACACTCTCTATCCCATCCTCACTCTCACTCTCACTCTCACACTCTCTCCCATCCTCACTCTCACTCTCACAATCTCCCTCCCGTCATCACTCTCACTCTCACTCTCATATTCTCTCTCCCATCCTCGCTCTCAATCTCACACTCTCCCTCCCATCCTCATTGTCACTCTCACACTCTCTCTCCCATTCTCACTCTCTCTCCCATCCTCACTGTCACTCTCACTCTCTCTCTCTCTCCCATCCTCACTGTCACTCTCACTCTCTCTCTCCCATCCTCACTATCTCTCTCTCCCATTCGCACTCTCACTCTCACACTCTCTCTCCCATCCTCACTCTCACTCTCAAACTCTCTCTCCCATCCTCACTGTCACTCTCACATAATCTCTCCCATCCTCATTCTCTCTCTCACACTCTCGATCGCATCCTCACTCCACTCTTACTCTGACACTCTCTCCCATCCGCACTCGCACTCTCACACTCTCTCCCATTCGCACTCTCACTCTCAGACTCTCTCCCCCATTCTCACTCTCACTCTCACACACTCACTCTCATCCTCACTGTCACTCTCACTCACACACATTCTCTCCCATCCTCACTGTCACTCTCATAGTCTCTCTCCCATTATCGCTGTCACTCTCAAACTCTCTCTCCCATCCTCAATCTCACTCTCACACTCTCTTTCCCATCCTCACTGTCACTCTCACCCTCTCTCCCATCCGCACTCTCACACTCTCTCTCTCAACCTCACTCTCAATCTCACACTGTCTCTACCATCCTCACTCTCACTCTCACTCTCACACTCACACTCTCACCCATCCGCACCCTCACTCTCACTCTCACACTCTCTCTCCCATCCTCACTCTCACACCCTCTCCCATTCTCACTCTCACTGTCACACTCAATCTCCCATCCTCACTCTCACAATCACTCTGACATTCTCTCCCATCCGCACTCTCACTCTCACACTCTCACCCATCCTCTCTGTCACTCTCACACTCTCTCTCCCATCCTCAATCTCACTCTCACATTCTCACTCCTACTTTCTCACTCTCTGTTCCATCCACACTCTCACTATCACACTGCCTCTCCCATCCTCCCTGTCACACTCACACTCTCTCCCATCCTCACTCCAAATCTTACACTCTCTCTCCCATCCTCACTCTCACAATCACATTCTCTCCCATCCTCACTGACACTCTCACACTCTCTCTCCCATCCTCACACTCACTCTCACACTCTCTCCCATCCGCACTCACACTCTCACTCTCACACTCTCTCTATCATCCTCACTTTCACTCTCACTTTCACAGTCTCTCACATCCACACTGCCAGTCTCACACTCTCTCCCATCCTCAGTCTCACTCTCACACTCTCTCCCATCCTCACTTTCACTCTCACATTCTCTCCCATCCTCACTCTCACTCTCACTCTCTCTCTCTCCCATCATCACTCTCACTCTCACATCTCTCTCCTATCCTCACTCTCACTCTCACACTGTCTCCCATCCTCACTCTCATTCTCACACTCTCCCTCCCATCGTCACTCTCACTCTCATACTCTCTCTCCCATCCTCGCTCTCAATCTCACACTCTCTCTCCCATCCTCACTCTCACTCTCACTCTCACACTCTCTCCCATTCTCATTCTCACTCTCACACACTCTCTCCCATCCTCACTCTCACCCTCACACTCTCTCTCCCGCCCTCACTCTCACTCTCACACTCACTCCCATCTGCACTTCCCCTCCCCCACTCTCTCCCATTCTCGCTCTCACACTCTCTCTCCCATCCTCACTGTGACACTCACACTCTCTCTCCCATCCTCACTCTCACTCTTACACTCTCTCTCCCATCCGCACTCTCACTCTCACACTCTCTCACATCCTCACTCTCACTCTCACACTCTCTCCCATCCGCACTCTCACCCTCACACTCTCTCCTATTCGAACTTACACTCTCACACTCTCTCTCCCATTCTCTCTCTCAAACTCATTCTCACACTCTCTCCAATCCTCATTCTACCTCACAAACTCTCTCTCTCATCCTCACTCTCAATCTCACTCTCACACTCTCTCCAATTCTCACTCTCACACTCTCTCCCATCCTCACTCTCACTCTCACATTCTCTCCCATCCTCACTCTCATTCCCACTCTCTCTCTCCCATCAACACTCTCACTCTCACACTCTCTCTCCCATCCTCACTCTCACTCTCACACTCTCTCCCATTCTCACTCTCATTCTCACACTCTCCCTCCCCTCGTCACTCTCACTCTCATACTCTCTCTCCCATCCTCGCTCTCAATCTCACACTCTCTCTCCCATCCTCACTGTCGCTCTCACTCTCTCTCTCCCATCCGCACTATCAATCTTCTCTCCCATTCGCACTCTCACTCTCACACTCTCTCTCCCATCCTCACTCTCACTCTCAAACACTCTCTTCCATCCTCACTGTTATTTGCACGCTCCATCTCCCATTCTCACTCTCTATCCCATTCTCATTCTCACTCTCACACACTCTCTCCCATCCTCACTCTCACCCTCACACTCTCTCTCCCGCCCTCACTCTCACCCTCACACTCACTCCCATCTGCACTTCCACTCCCCCACTCTCTCCCATTCTCGCTCTCACACTCTCTCTCCCATCCTCACTGCGACTCTCACACTCTCTCTCCCATCCTCACTCTCACTCTTACACTCTCTCTCCCACCCTCACTCTCACTCTCACACTCTCTCCCCATCCTCACTCTCACTCTCACACACTCTCTCCCATCCTCACTCTCACACTCTCACCCATCCTCATTCTCACTCCCACACTCTCTCCCATCTTCACACACACTCTCACACTCTCTCCCCATCCTCACTCTCACTCTTACACTCTCTCTCCCACCCTCACTCTCACTCTCACACTCTCTCCCCATCCTCACTCTCACTCTCACACACTCTCTCCCATCCTCACTCTCACACTCTCTCCCATCCTCACTTTCACTCTCACATTCTCTCCCATCCTCACTCTCACTCTCACTCTCTCTCTCCCATCATCACTCTCACTCTCACATCTCTCTCCTATCCTCACTCTCACTCTCACTCTCACACTGTCTCCCATCCTCACTCTCATTCTCACACTCTCCCTCCCATCGTCACTCTCACTCTCATACTCTCTCTCCCATCCTCGCTCTCAATCTCACACTCTCTCTCCCATCCTCACTCTCACTCTCACTCTCACACTCTCTCCCATTCTCATTCTCACTCTCACACACTCTCTCCCATCCTCACTCTCACCCTCACACTCTCTCTCCCGCCCTCACTCTCACTCTCACACTCACTCCCATCTGCACTTCCCCTCCCCCACTCTCTCCCATTCTCGCTCTCACACTCTCTCTCCCATCCTCACTGTGACACTCACACTCTCTCTCCCATCCTCACTCTCACTCTTACACTCTCTCTCCCATCCGCCCTCTCACTCTCACACTCTCTCACATCCTCACTCTCACTCTCACACTCTCTCCCATCCGCACTCTCACCCTCACACTCTCTCCTATTCGAACTTACACTCTCACACTCTCTCTCCCATTCTCTCTCTCAAACTCATTCTCACACTCTCTCCAATCCTCATTCTACCTCACAAACTCTCTCTCTCATCCTCACTCTCAATCTCACTCTCACACTCTCTCCAATTCTCACTCTCACACTCTCTCCCATCCTCACTCTCACTCTCACATTCTCTCCCATCCTCACTCTCATTCCCACTCTCTCTCTCCCATCAACACTCTCACTCTCACACTCTCTCTCCCATCCTCACTCTCACTCTCACACTCTCTCCCATTCTCACTCTCATTCTCACACTCTCCCTCCCCTCGTCACTCTCACTCTCATACTCTCTCTCCCATCCTCGCTCTCAATCTCACACTCTCTCTCCCATCCTCACTGTCGCTCTCACTCTCTCTCTCCCATCCGCACTATCAATCTTCTCTCCCATTCGCACTCTCACTCTCACACTCTCTCTCCCATCCTCACTCTCACTCTCTAACACTCTCTTCCATCCTCACTGTTATTTTCACGCTCCATCTCCCATTCTCACTCTCTATCCCATTCTCATTCTCACTCTCACACACTCTCTCCCATCCTCACTCTCACCCTCACACTCTCTCTCCCGCCCTCACTCTCACCCTCACACTCACTCCCATCTGCACTTCCACTCCCCCACTCTCTCCCATTCTCGCTCTCACACTCTCTCTCCCATCCTCACTGCGACTCTCACACTCTCTCTCCCATCCTCACTCTCACTCTTACACTCTCTCTCCCACCCTCACTCTCACTCTCACACTCTCTCCCCATCCTCACTCTCACTCTCACACACTCTCTCCCATCCTCACTCTCACACTCTCACCCATCCTCATTCTCACTCCCACACTCTCTCCCATCTTCACACACACTCTCACACTCTCTCCCCATCCTCACTCTCACTCTCACACACTCTCTCCCATCCTCACTCTCACTCTCACACTCTCTCCCATCCTCACTCTCACTCTCGCACTCTCTCTCACATCCTCACTCTTACTCTCACACTCTCTCTCCAATCCTCACTCTCACCCTCACACACTCTCTCCCATCCTCACTCTCACTCTCACTGTCACACACTCTCTCCCATCCTCACTCTCACTCTCACACTCTCTCCCATCCTCACTCTCACTCTCACACTCTCTCTCCCATCCTCACACTCATTCACACACTCTCTCTCCCATGCTCACTCTCACTCTCACACTCTCTCTCCCATCCTCATCCTCACTCTCACTCTCACACTCTCTCCATTCGCACTCTCACTCTCACAGTCTCTACCATCCTCATTCTCACTCTCACACTCTCTCTCTCCCATCCTCACGCTCACTCTTTCACTCTCTCCCATCCTCATTCTCACTCTCACACTCTCTCCCATCTGCACTTTCACTCTTACACTCTCTGTCCGATCCTCACTCTCACGCTCTCCCATCTCACTCTCACACTCTCTCTGCCATCCGCACTCACACTCTCACACTCTCTCTCCCATTCTCAATCTCTCTCCCATCCTCATTCTCACTCTCACACTCTGTCTCCCATCCTCACTGTCACTCTAACACTATCTTTCCCATCCTCACTAAAACTCTGACTCTCTCACTCTCTCACATTCTCACTCTCACTCTTTCTCTCCCATCCTCACTTTCACTCTCACATTCTCTCCCATCCTCACTTTCACTCTCACATTCTCTCTCCCATTCTCACTCTCACTCTCACACTATCTCCCATCTTCACTCTCACTCTCACACTCTCTCTGCGATCCTCACTCTCACTGACTCCCATCTCACTCTCACTCTCACACACTCTCTACCATCCTCACTCTCACTCTCACACTCTGTCTCCAATCTTCACTCTCATTCACACACTCTCTCCAATCCTCACTCTCACTCTCACACTCTCCTTCCCATCCTCACTCTCACTCTCACACTCTCTCTTCCATCGTCACTCTCACTCTCACACTCTCTCTCCCATCCTCACAGTAACTCACACTCTCTCTACAATCCTAACTCTCACCCTAAAACTCTCTCTCCCATCCTCACTCTCACTTTTACTCTCACACTCTATCTCCAATTCTCACTCTCAGTCTCACACTCTCTCCCATTCTCACTCTCACACTCTCTCCCATCCTCGCTCTCAATCTCACACTCTCTCTCCCATCCTCACTCTCACTCTCACTCTCACACTCTCGCCCATCCGCAGTTTCATTCTCACACTCTCTCCCCTATCCTCAGTCTCACTCTCACACTCTCTCCCATCCTCACTCTCACTCTCATACTCTCTCCCATCCTCACTGTCACTCTCACACTCTCTCCCTTCCTCGCTCTCAATCTCACACTCTCTCTCCCATCCTCACTCTCACTCTCACTCTCACTCTCAAACTCTCTCCCATCTTCAGTGTCACTCTCACTCTTTCTCTCCCATTCGCAGTATCATTCTCACCCTCTCTCCCTATTCTCATTCTCACTCGCACGCTCTCTCCCATCCTCACTCTCACTCTCACACTCTCTCTCCCATCCTCGCAGTCACTCTCACACTCTATCCCCATCCTCACTCTCACTCTCACACTCTCTCCCATCCTCATTCTCACTCTCACACTCTCTCCCATCCGCAGTTTCATTCTCACACACTCTCTCTCAACCTCACTCTCACTCTCACACTTTCTCTCCCATCCTCACTCTCACTCTCACACACTCGCCAATCCTCACTCTCACTCTCACACTCTCTCCCATCCTATCTGTCACTCTCACACTCTCTCCCATTCGCACTCTCACTCTCACACTCTCTCCCCCATCCTCACTCTAACACTCACTCCCATCTTCACTCTCACACACTCTCTCCCATCCTCACAGTCACTCTCACACTCTCTCCCATTCGCACTCTCACTCTCACACTCTCTCCCATCCTCTTTCTCACTCTCACACACTCTCTCCCATCCTCATTCTCACTCTCACACTCTCACCCATTCGCACTCTCACTCTCACACTCTCTCCCCCATCCTCACTCTCACTCTCATACTCTCTCCCATTCGCACTCTCACTCTCACACTCTCTCTCCCATCCTCACTCTCACTGTCACACTATCGGTCCCATCCACACTCTAACTCTCAGTCTGCCACTCTCTCACATTCTCACTTTCACTCTTTCTCTCCCATCATCACTCTTACTCTCACACTCTCTCCCATCCTGACTTTCACTCTCACACTCTCTCTCCCATCCTCACTCTCACTCACACACTCTTTCCCATCCTCACTCTCTCTCAGATCCTCATTCTCACTCTCACAGTCTCTCTCTCATCCTCACTCTCACTCTCACACTGTCTCTCCCATCCTCACTCTCACTCTTCCTCTCCCACTCTCTCACATTCTCACACTCACTCTTTCTCTACCATCCTCACTGTCACTCTTACTCTCTCAATATCTCTCCCATCCTCACTTTCACTCTCATACACTCTCTCCCATCCTCACTCTCACGCTCACACTCTCTCTCCAATCCTCACTCTCACTCTCACACTCTCTCCCATCCTCACTCTCACTCTCACACACTCTCTCCCATGCTCACTCTCACTCTCACACTCTCTCTCCAATCTTCACTCTCATTCACACACTCTCTCCCATCCTCACTCCCACTCTCTCACTCTCCTTCCCATCCTCACTCTCACTCACACTCTCTCTCCAAACCTAACTCTCCCCCTAACACTCTGTCTCCCATCCTCACTCTCACTCTTACTCTCACACTCTATCTCCAATTCTCACTCTCAGTCTCACACTCTCCCCGTCCGCACTATCACTCTCACACTCTCTCTACCATCCACACTCTCACTCACACACTCTCTCTCCCATTCTCTCTCTCAATCTCATTCTCACACTCTCTCCAATCCTCATTCTAACTCACAAACTCTCTCTCTCATCCTCACTCTCAATCTCACTCTCACACTCTCTCCAATGCTCACTCTCACACTCTCTCCCATCCTCACTCTCACTCTCACATTCTCTCCCATCCTCACTCTCATTCCCACTCTCTCTCCCATCAACACTGTCACTCTCACACTCTCTCTCCCATCCTCACTCTCACTCTCACACTCTCTCCCATTCTCACTCTCATTCTCACACTCTCCCTCCCCTCGTCACTCTCACTCTCATACTCTCTCTCCCATCCTCGCTCTCAATCTCACACTCTCTCTCCCATCCTCACTCTCGCTCTCACTCTCTCTCTCTCCCATCCTCACTGTCACTCTCACTCTCTCTCTCCCATCCTCACTCTCACTCTCACTCTCACACTCTCTCCCATCCGCAGTTTCATTGTCACACACTTTCTCCCAACCACACTCTCACTCTCTCTCTCCCACCCTCACTCTCACTCTAACACTCTCTCTCCCATCCACACTCTCACTCTCAAACTCTCTCTTCCATCCTCACTGTTATTTTCGCGCTCCATCTCCCATTCTCACTCTCTCTCCCATTCTCATTCTCACTCTCACACACTCTCTCCCATCCTCACTCTCACCCTCACACTCTCTCTCCCGCCCTCACTCTCACTCTCACACTCACTCCCATCCGCAATTCCACTCCCCCACTCTCTCCCATTCTGGCTCTCACACTCTCTCTCCCATCCTCACTGTGACTCTCACACTCTCTCTCCCATCCTCACTCTCACTCTTACACTCTCTCTCCCATCCGCCCTCTCACACTCACACTCTCTCACACCTTCACTCTCACTCTCACACTCTCTCTCCCATCCACACTCTCACCCTCACACTCTCTCCCATTCGAACTTCCACTCTCACACTCTCTCCAATTCTCACTCACACACTCTCCCTCCCACCCTCACTCTCACTCTCACACTCTCTCCTCATCCTCACTCTCACTCTCACACTCTCTCTCTCCCATCCTCACTCTCACACTCTCATCCATCCTCATTCTCACTCCCACACTCTCTCCCATCCTCACACACACTCTCACACTCTCTCCCCATCCTCACTCTCACTCTCACACTCTCTCTACCATCCTCACTCTCAATCTCACTCTCACACTCTCTCTCCCAATCTCACTCTCACTCTCACAATCTCTCTCCCATCCTCACTGTCACTCTCACACACTCTCTCCCATCCTCACTTTCACTCTCACACTCTCTCTCCAAACCTCACTCTCAGTCTCACACTCTCTCTCCCGTCCTCACTATCACTCTCACACACTCTCTCCCATCCTCACTCTCACTCTCACACTCTCTCCCATCCTCACTCTCACTCTCACACTCTCTCTCCCATCCTCACTCTCATTCTTCCACTCTCTCTCCAATTCTCACTCTCACCCTCACACACTGTCTCCCATCCTCACTCTCACTCTCACTGTCACACACTCTCTCCCATCCTCACTCTCACTCTCACACTCTCTCCCATCCTCACTCTCACTCTCGCACTCTCTCTCCCATCCTCACTCTCACTCTCACACTCTCTCTCCAATCCTCACTCTCACCCTCACACACTCTCTCCCATCCTCACTCTCACTCTCACTGTCACACTCTCTCTCCCATCCTCACTCTCACTCTCACACTCTCTCCCATCCTCACTCTCACTCTCACACTCTCTCTCCCATCCTCACTCTCATTCACACACTCTCTCTCCCATCCTCACTCTCACTCTCACACTCTCTCTCCCATCCTCATCCTCATCCTCACTCTCACAATCTCTCCATTCACACTCTCACTCTCACACACTCTCCCATCCTCATTCTCACTCTCACACTCTCTCTCCCATCCTCACGCTCACTCTTTCACTCTCTCCCATCCTCATTCTCACTCTCACACTCTCTCCCATTCGCACTTTCACTCTTACACTCTCTGTCCGATCCTCACTCTCACGCTCTCCCATCTCACTCTCACACTCTCTCTACCATCCGCACTCACACTCTCACACTCTCTCTCCCATTCTCAATCTCTCTCCCATCCTCATTCTCACTCTCACACTCTGTCTCCCATCCTCACTGTCACTCTAACACTATCTTTCCCATCCTCACTAAAACTCTCACTCTCTCACTCTCTCACATTCTCACTCTCACTCTTTCTCTCCCATCCTCACTTTGACTCTCACATTCTCTCCCATCCTCACTTTCACTCTCACATTCTCTCTCCCATTCTCACTCTCACTCCCACACTATCTCCCATCCTCACTCTCACTCTCACACTCTCTCTGCGATCCTCACTCTCACTGACTCCCATCTCACTCTCACTCTCACACACTCTCTACCATCCTCACTCTCACTCTCACACTCTGTCTCCAATCTTCACTCTCATTCACACACTCTCTCCAATCCTCACTCTCACTATCACACTCTCCTTCCCATCCTCACTCTCACTCTCACACTCTCTCTTCCATCGTCACTCTCACTCTCACACTCTCTCTCCCATCCTCACAGTCACTCACACTCTCTCTACAATACTAACTCTCACCCTAAAACTCTCTCTCCCATCCTCACTCTCACTTTTACTCTCACACTCTATCTCCAATTCTCACTCTCAGTCTCACACTCTCTCCCATCCTCACTCTCACTCTCACACTCTCTCCCATCCTCGCTCTCAATCTCACACTCTCTCTCCCATCCTCACTCTCACTCTCACTCTCACACTCTCTCCCATCCGCAGTTTCATTCTCACACTCTCTCCCCTATCCTCAGTCTCACTGTCACACTCTCTCCCATCCTCACTGTCACTCTCACACTCTCTCCCTTCCTCACTCTCACTCTCACACACTCGCCAATCCTCACTCTCACTCTCACACTCTCTCCCATCCTATCTGTCACTCTCACACTCTCTCCCATTCGCACTCTCACTCTCACACTCTCTCCCCCATCCTCACTCTAACACTCACTCCCATCTTCACTCTCACACACTCTCTCCCATCCTCACAGTCACTCTCACACTCTCTCCCATTCGCACTCTCACTCTCACACTCTCTCCCATCCTCTTTCTCACTCTCACACACTCTCTCCCATCCTCATTCTCACTCTCACACTCTCACCCATTCGCACTCTCACTCTCACACTCTCTCCCCCATCCTCACTCTCACTCTCATACTCTCTCCCATTCGCACTCTCACTCTCACACTCTCTCTCCCATCCTCACTCACTGTCACACTATCGGTCCCATCCACACTCTAACTCTCAGTCTGCCACTCTCTCACATTCTCACTTTCACTCTTTCTCTCCCATCATCACTGTTACTCTCACACTCTCTCCCATCCTGACTTTCACTCTCACACTCTCTCTCCCATCCTCACTCTCACTCACACACTCTTTCCCATCCTCACTCTCTCTCAGATCCTCATTCTCACTCTCACAGTCTCTCTCTCATCCTCACTCTCACTCTCACACTGTCTCTCCCATCCTCACTCTCACTCTTCCTCTCCCACTCTCTCACATTCTCACACTCACTCTTTCTCTACCATCCTCACTGTCACTCTTACTCTCTCAATATCTCTCCCATCCTCACTTTCACTCTCATACACTCTCTCCCATCCTCACTCTCACGCTCACACTCTCTCTCCAATCCTCACTCTCACTCTCACACTCTCTCCCATCCTCACTCTCACTCTCACACACTCTCTCCCATGCTCACTCTCACTCTCACACTCTCTCTCCAATCTTCACTCTCATTCACACACTCTCTCCCATCCTCACTCCCACTCTCTCACTCTCCTTCCCATCCTCACTCTCATTCACACTCTCTCTCCAAACCTAACTCTCCCCCTAACACTCTGTCTCCCATCCTCACTCTCACTCTTACTCTCACACTCTATCTCCAATTCTCACTCTCAGTCTCACACTCTCCCCGTCCGCACTATCACTCTCACACTCTCTCCCCATCCTCACTCTCACTCTCACACTCTCTCTACCATCCACACTCTCACTCACACACTCTCTCTCCCATTCTCTCTCTCAATCTCATTCTAACACTCTCTCCAATCCTCATTCTAACTCACAAACTCTCTCTCTCATCCTCACTCTAAATCTCACTCTCACACTCTCTCCAATGCTCACTCTCACACTCTCTCCCATCCTCACTCTCACTCTCACATTCTCTCCCATCCTCACTCTCATTCCCACTCTCTCTCCCATCAACACTCTCACTCTCACACTCTCTCTCCCATCCTCACTCTCACTCTCACACTCTCTCCCATTCTCACTCTCATTCTCACACTCTCCCTCCCCTCGTCACTCTCACTCTCATACTCTCTCTCCCATCCTCGCTCTCAATCTCACACTCTCTCTCCCATCCTCACTCTCGCTCTCACTCTCTCTCTCTCCCATCCTCACTGTCACTCTCACTCTCTCTCTCCCCCATCCTCACTCTCACTCTCACTCTCACACTCTCTCCCATCCGCAGTTTCATTCTCACACACTCTCTCCCAACCACACTCTCACTCTCTCTCTCCCACCCTCACTCTCACTCTAACACACTCTCTCCCATCCACACTCTCACTCTCAAACTCTCTCTTCCATCCTCACTGTTATTTTCACGCTCCATCTCCCATTCTCACTCTCTCTCCCATTCTCATTCTCACTCTCACACACTCTCTCCCATCCTCACTCTCACCCTCACACTCTCTCTCCCGCCCTCACTCTCACTCTCACACTCACTCCCATCCGCAATTCCACTCCCCCACTCTCTCCCATTCTGGCTCTCACACTCTCTCTCCCATCCTCACTGTGACTCTCACACTCTCTCTCCCATCCTCACTCTCACTCTGACACTCTCTCTCCCATCCGCCCTCTCACACTCACACTCTCTCACACCTTCACTCTCACTCTCACACTCTCTCTCCCATCCACACTCTCACCCTCACACTCTCTCCCATTCGAACTTCCACTCTCACACTCTCTCCAATTCTCACTCACACACTCTCCCTCCCACCCTCACTCTCACTCTCACACTCTCTCCTCATCCTCACTCTCACTCTCACACTCTCTCTCTCCCATCCTCACACTCACACTCTCACCCATCCTCATTCTCACTCCCACACTCTCTCCCATCCTCACACACACTCTCACACTCTCTCCCCATCCTCACTCTCACTCTCACACTCTCTCTCCCATCCTCACTCTCAATCTCACTCTCACACTCTCTCTCCCAATCTCACTCTCACTCTCACAATCTCTCTCCCATCCTCACTGTCACTCTCACTCTCTCAATATCTCTCCCATCCTCACTTTCACTCTCACACACTCTCTCCCATCCTCACTTTCACTCTCACACTCTCTCTCCAAACCTCACTCTCAGTCTCACACTCTCTCTCCCGTCCTCACTATCACTCTCACACACTCTCTCCCATCCTCACTCTCACTCTCACACTCTCTCCCATCCTCACTCTCACTCTCACACTCTCTCTCCCATCCTCACTCTCATTCTTCCACTCTCTCTCCAATTCTCACTCTCACCATCACACACTCTCTCCCATCCTCACTCTCACTCTCACTGTCACACACTCTCTCCCATCCTCACTCTCACACTCTCTCCCATCCTCACTCTCACTCTCGCACTCTCTCTCCCATCCTCACTCTCACTCTCACACTCTCTCTCCAATCCTCACTCTCACCCTCACACACTCTCTCCCATCCTCACTCTCACTCTCACTGTCACACTCTCTCCCATCCTCACTCTCACTCTCACACTCTCTCCCATCCTCACTCTCACTCTCACACTCTCTCTCCCATCCTCACTCTCATTCACACACTCTCTCTCCCATCCTCACTCTCACTCTCACACTCTCTCTCCCATCCTCATCCTCATCCTCACTCTCACAATCTCTCCATTCACACTCTCACTCTCACACACTCTCCCATCCTCATTCTCACTCTCACACTCTCTCTCCCATCCTCACGCTCACTCTTTCACTCTCTCCCATCCTCATTCTCACTCTCACACTCTCTCCCATTCGCACTTTCAATCTTACACTCTCTGTCCGATCCTCACTCTCACGCTCTCCCATCTCACTCTCACACTCTCTCTACCATCCGCACTCACACTCTCACACTCTCTCTCCCATTCTCAATCTCTCTCCCATCCTCATTCTCACTCTCACACTCTGTCTCCCATCCTCACTGTCACTCTAACACTATCTTTCCCATCCTCACTAAAACTCTCACTCTCTCACTCTCTCACATTCTCACTCTCACTCTTTCTCTCCCATCCTCACTTTCACTCTCACATTCTCTCCCATCCTCACTTTCACTCTCACATTCTCTCTCCCATTCTCACTCTCACTCTCACACTATCTCCCATCCTCACTCTCACTCTCACACTCTCTCTGCGATCCTCACTCTCACTGACTCCCATCTCACTCTCACTCTCACACACTCTCTACCATCCTCACTCTCACTCTCACACTCTGTCTCCAATCTTCACTCTCATTCACACACTCTCTCCAATCCTCACTCTCACTATCACACTCTCCTTCCCATCCTCACTCTCACTCTCACACTCTCTCTTCCATCGTCACTCTCACTCTCACACTCTCTCTCCCATCCTCACAGTCACTCACACTCTCTCTACAATACTAACTCTCACCCTAAAACTCTCTCTCCCATCCTCACTCTCACTTTTACTCTCACACTCTATCTCCAATTCTCACTCTCAGTCTCACACTCTCTCCCATCCTCACTCTCACTCTCACACTCTCTCCCATCCTCGCTCTCAATCTCACACTCTCTCTCCCATCCTCAATCTCACTCTCACTCTCACACTCTCTCCCATCCGCAGTTTCATTCTCACACTCTCTCCCCTATCCTCAGTCTCACTGTCACACTCTCTCCCATCCTCACTGTCACTCTCACACTCTCTCCCTTCCTCGCTCTCAATCTCACACTCTCTCTCCCATCCTCACTCTCACTCTCACTCTCAAACTCTCTCCCATCTTCAGTCTCACTCTCACTCTTTCTCTCCCATCCGCAGTATTATTCTCACCCTCTCTCCCTATCCTCATTCTCACTCTCACGCTCTCTCCCATCCTCACTCTCACTCTCACACTCTCTCTCCCATCCTCGCAGTCACTCTCACACTCTATCCCCACCCTCATTCTCACTCTCACACTCTCTCCCATCCTCATTCTCACTCTCACTCTCACACTCTCTCCCATCTGCAGTTTCATTCTCACACACTCTCTCCCAACCTCACTCTCACTCTCACACTTTCTCTCCCATCCTCACTCTCACTCTCACACACTCGCCAATCCTCACTCTCACTCTCACTCTCACACTCTCTCCCATCCTATCTGTCACTCTCACACTCTCTCCCATTCGCACTCTAACACTCTCTCCCATCTTCACTCCCACACACTCTCTCCAATCCTCACAGTCACTCTCACACTCTCACCCATTCGCACTCTCACTCTCACACTCTCTCCCCCATCCTCACTCTCACTCTCATACTCTCTCCCATTCGCACTCTCACTCTCACACTCTCTCTCCCATCCTCACTCTCACTGTCACACTATCGGTCCCATCCGCACTCTAACTCTCAGTCTGCCACTCTCTCACATTCTCACTTTCACTCTTTCTCTCCCATCATCACTCTCACTCTCACACTCTCTCCCATCCTGACTTTCACTCTCACACTCTCTCTCCCATCCTCACTCTCACTCACACACTCTTTCCCATCCTCACGCTCTCTCCGATCCTCATTCTCACTCTCACAGTCTCTCTCTCATCCTCACTCTCACTCTCACACTGTCTCTCCCATCCTCACTCTAACTCTTACTCTCCCACTCTCTCACATTCTCATTCTCACTCTTTCTCTACCATCCTCACTGTCACTCTTACTCTCTCAATATCTCTCCCATCCTCACTTTCACTCTCATACACTCTCTCCCATCCTCATTCTCACGCTCACACTCTCTCTCCAATCCTCACTCTCACTCTCACACTCTCTCCCATCCTCACTCTCACTGTCACACTCTCTCTCCCATGCTCACTCTCACTCTCACACTCTCTCTCCAATCTTCACTCTCATTCACACACTCTCTCCCATCCTCACTCTCACTCTCACACTCTCCTTCCCATCCTCACTCTCACTCACACTCTCTCTCCAAACCTAACTCTCCCCCTAACACTCTGTCTCCCATCCTCACTCTCACTCTTACTCTCACACTCTATCTACAATTCTCACTCTCAGTCTCACACTCTCCCCGCCCTCACTCTCACTCTCACACTCTCTCCCATCCTCACTCTCACTCTCACTCTCACACTCTCTCCCATCCGCAATTTCATTCTAACACACTCTCTCCCAACCGCACTCTCACTCTCACACTTTCTCTCCCATCCTCACTCTCACTCTCACACTCTCGCTCCCACCCTCACTCTCTCTCTCACACTCTCTCCCATCCTATCTGTCACTCTCACACTCTCTCCCATTCGCACTCTCACTCTCACACTCTCTCCCCCATCCTCACTCTAACACTCTCTCCCATCTTCACTCTCACACACTCTCTCCAATCCTCACAGTCACTCTCACACTCTCACCCATTCGCACTCTCACTCTCACACTCTCCCCCATCCTCACTCTCACTCTCATACTCTCTCCCATTCGCACTCTCACTCTCACACTCTCTCTCTCATCCTCACTCTCACTGTCACACTATCGGTCCCATCCACACTCTAACTCTCAGTCTGCCACTCTCTCACATTCTCACTTTCACTCTTTCTCTCCCATCATCACTCTCACTCTCACACTCTCTCCCATCCTGCCTTTCACTCTCACACTCTCTCTCCCATCCTCACTCTCACTCTCACACTCTTTCCCATCCTCACGCTCTCTCCGATCCTCATTCTCACTCTCACAGTCTCTCTCTCACCCTGACTCTCACTCTCACACTGTCTCTCCCATCCTCACTCTAACTCTTACTCTCCCACTCTCTCACATTCTCATACTCACTCTTTCTCTACCATCCTCACTGTCACTCTTACTCTCTCAATATCTCTCCCATCCTCACTTTCACTCTCATACACTCTCTCCCATCCTCACTCTCACGCTCACACTCTCTCTCCAATTCTCACTCTCACACTCTCTCCCATCCTCACTCTCACTCTCACACACTCTCTCCCATGCTCACTCTCACTCTCACACTCTCTCTCCAATCTTCACTCTCATTCACACATTCTCTCCCATCCTCACTCTCACTCTCACACTCTCCTTCCCATCCTCACTCTCACTCACACTCTCTCTCCAAACCTAACTCTCCCCCTAACACTCTGTCTCCCATCCTCACTCTCACTCTTACTCTCACACTCTATCTCCAATTGTCACTCTCAGTCTCACACTCTCCCCGTCCTCACTCTCACTCTCATACTCTCTCCCATCCTCACTCTCACTCTCACACTCTCTCCCATCCTCACTCTCACTCTCACACTCTCTCCCATCCTCGCTCTCAATCTCACACTCTCTCTCCCATCCTCACTCTCACTCTCACACTCTTTCTCCCCATCCGCAGTATCATTCTCACCCTCTCTCCCCATCCTCATTCTCACTCATATACTCTCTCGCATCCTCACTCTCATTCTCACACTCTCTCTCCCATCTTCGCTGTCACTCTCACACTCTTTCTCCCCATCCGCAGTATCATTCTCACCCTCTCTCCCCATCCTCATTCTCACTCATATACTCTCTCGCATCCTCACTCTCACTCTCACACTCTCTCTCCCATCTTCGCTGTCACTCTCACACTCTCTCTCCCCTCTTCACTCTCACTCTCACACTCTCTCTCCATCCTCATTCTCACTCTCACACTCTCTCCCATCTTCACTCTCACTCTCACTCTCACACTCTCTAGCATCCTCACTCTCACTCTCACTCTCACACTCTCTCCCATCCGCAGTTTCATTCTCACACTTTCTCTCCCATCCTCACTCTCGCTCTCACACTCTCTCCCATCTGCACTATCACTCTCACACTCTCTCTCCCATCCTCGCTGTCACTCTCACACTCTCTCGCCCATCCTCACTCTCACTCTCACACTCCCTCCCCATCCTCACTCCCACCCTCATACTCTCTGTCCCATCAACACTCACACTCTCACAATCTCTCTCCCATTCTCACTGTCACTCTCACAATCTCTTTCCCATCCTCATTCTCACTCTCACTCTCACACTCTCTCCCATCCTCACTCTCACTGTCACACACTCTCCCATTCGCATTCTCACTCTCACATTCTCTCCCATCCTCACTCTCACTCTCACACTCTCTCTCCCATCCTCACTCTCACTCTCACACACATCCTCATTCTCACTCTCACACACTCTCCCATCCTCACTCTCACTCTCACTCTCACACTGCTCCCCCATCCTCAATCTCATTCTCACACTCTCTCCCATTCTCACTCTCACTCTCACACTCACTCTCTCTACCATCTGCGCTCTCATTCTCACACACTCTCTCCCATCCTTAATCTCACTCTCTCTCTCCCATCCTCACTCTCACTCTCACTCTCACACTCTCTCCCATCTGCACTCCCACTCTCACACACTATCCCATTCTCACTCTCACACTCACTCTCTCTCCCATCCGCACTCTCACTCTCACACTCTCTCTCCCATCCTCACTCTCACTCTCACACTCTCTGTCCCATCCTCACTCTCAGTCTCACTCACACTCTCTCTCCCATCCGCACTCTCACTCTCACACTCTCTATCCCATCCTCGCTGTCACTCTCACACTCTCTCTCACATCCTCATTCTCACTCTCACTCGCCCCAATCCTCATTCTCTCTCTCACACTCTCTCCCATCCTCACCCTCACTCTCACTCTCACACTCTCTCCCATCCGCAGTTTCATTCTCACACACTCTCTCCCAACCTCACTCTCACTCTCACACACTCTCCCATCCACACTCTCACTCTCGCTCTCACACTCTCTCCCATCCGCACTCTAACTCTCACACTCTCTCCCATCCTCGCTGTCACTCTCACACTCTCTATTCCATTCGCACTCTCTCTCTCACACTCTCTCACCCATCCTCATCCTCACTCTCACTTTCTCTCCCATTCTCACTCTCACTCTCACACTCACTCTCTCTCCCATCCGCGCTCTCACTCTCACTCTCACACTCTCTCCCATCCGCACTCTCACTCCCACACTCACTCTCCCATCCTCGCTGTCACTCTCACACTCTCTCTTCTATTCGCACTCTCTCTCTCACACTCTCTCACTCATCCTCGTCCTCACTCTCACCCTCTCTCCGCATCCTCATTCTCACTCTCACACTCTCTCCCATCCACACTCTCACTCTCACACTCTCTCCCCATCCTCATTCTCACTCTCACACTCTCTCCCATCCTCACTCTCACTCTCACACTCTCTCCCCATCCACATTCTCACTCTCACACTCTCTACCATCCTCACTCTCACTCTCACTCTCACACTCTCTCCCATCCGCAGTTTCATTCTCACACTTTCTCTCCCATCCTCACTCTCGCTCTCACACTCTCTCCCAACCGCACTATCACTCTCACACTCTCTCTCCCATCCTCGCTGTCACTCTCACACTCTCTCGCCCATCCTCACTCTCACTCTCACACTCCCTCCCCATCCTCACTCCCACTCTCATACTCTCTGCCCCATCCACACACACACTCTCACAATCTCTCTCCCATTCTCACTGTCACTCTCACAATCTCTTTCCCAAACTCATTCTCACTCTCACTCTCACACTCTCTCCCATCCTCACTCTCACTGTCACACACTGTCCCATTCGCATTCTCACTCTCACATTCTCTCCCATCCTCACTCTCACTCTCACACTCTCTCTCCCATCCTCACTCTCACTCTCTCACACATCCTCATTCTCACTCTCACACACTCTCCCATCCTCACTCTCACACTCACTCTCACACTGCTCCCCCATCCTCAATCTCACACTCACACTCTCTCCCATTCTCACTCTCACTCTCACACTCACTCTCTCTACCATCTGCGCTCTCATTCTCACACTCTCTCTCCCATCCTTAATCTCACTCTCTCTCTCCCATCGTCACTCTCACTCTCACTCTCACACTCTCTCCCATCTGCACTCTCACTCTCACACACTATCCCATTCTCACTCTCACACTCACTCTCTCTCCCATCCGCACTCTCACTCTCACACTCTCTCTCCCATCCTCACTCTCACTCTCACACTCTCTGTCCCATCCTCACTCTCAGTCTCACTCACACTCTCTCTCCCATCCGCACTCTCACTCTCACACTCTCTCTCCCATCCTCGCTGTCACTCTCACACTCTCTCTCACATCCTCATTCTCACTCTCACTCGCCCCAATCCTCATTCTCTCTCTCACACTCTCTCCCATCCTCACTCTCACTCTCACTCTCACACTCTCTCCCATCCGCAGTTTCATTCTCACACACTCTCTCCCAACCTCACTCTCACTCTCACACACTCTCCCATCCACACTCTCACTCTCGCTCTCACACTCTCTCCCATCCGCACTCTAACTCTCACACTCTCTCCCTTCCTCGCTGTCACTCTCACACTCTCTATTCCATTCGCACTCTCTCTCTCACACTCTCTCACCCATCTTCATCCTCACTCTCACTTTCTCTCCCATTCTCACTCTCACTCTCACACTCACTCTCTCTCCCATCCGCGCTCTCACTCTCACTCTCACACTCTCTCCCATCCGCACTCTCACTCCCACACTCACTCTCCCATCCTCGCTGTCACTCTCACACTCTCTCTTCTATTCGCACTCTCTCTCACACACTCTCTCACTCATCCTCGTCCTCACTCTCACACTTTCTCCCCATCCTCATTCTCACTCTCACACTCTCTCCCATCCTCAATCTCACTCTCACACTCTCCTTCCCATCCTCACTCTCACTCCCACACTCTCTCTTCCATCGTCACTCTCACTCTCACACTCTCTCTCCCATCCTCACTGTCACTCTCACAATCTCTCTTCTATCGTCACTCTCACTCTCACACTCTCTGTCCCATCCACAATCTCACTCTTACTCTCACACTCTATCTCCAATTCTCACTCTCAGTCTCACACTCACCCCATCCTCACTCTCAATCTCACACTCTCTCCCGTCCTCACTCTCACTCTCACACTCTCGCCCATCCTCGCTCTCAATCTCACACTCTCTCTCCCATCCTCACTCTCACTCTCACTCTCACTATCACACTCTCTCCCATCCGCAGTTTCATTCTCACACTCTCTCCCCCAATCTCAGTCTCACTCTCACACTCTCTCCCATCCTCACTCTCATTCTCACACTCTCTCACATCCTCACTGTCACTCTCACTCTCTCACCCATTCTCGCTCTCATTCTCACACTCTTTCACATCTTCACTCTCACTCTCACTCTTTCTCTCGAAATCCACAGTTTCATTCTCACCCTCTCTCCCCATCCTCACTCTCACTCTCACACTCTCTCCCCATCCTCATTTTCACTCTCACACTCTCTCCCATCCTCACTCTCACTGTCACTCTCACACTCTCTTCCATCCGCAGTTTCATTCTCACACACTCTCTCCCATCCTCACTCTCACACTCACACTCTCTCTCCCATCCTCACTCTCACTCTCACACTCTCTCTTTATTCGTCACTCTCACTCTCACACTCTCTTCCCCAACCTCACTGTCACTCACACTCTCTATCCAATCCTAACTCTCACCCTAACACTCTCCCTCCCATCCTCAATCTCACTCTTACTCTCACACTCTACTTCCAATTCTCACTCTCAGTCTCACACTCTCCCCATCCTCACTCTCACTCTCACACTCTCTCCCACCCTCACTCTCACTCTCACACTCTCCTTCCCATCCTCACTCTCACTCTCACACTCTCTCTTCCATCGTCACTCTCACTCTCACACTCTCTGTCCCTTCCTCACTGTCACTCACACTCTCTCTCCAATCCGAACTCTCACCCTAACACTCTCTCTCCCATTCTCAATCTCACTCTTACTCTCACACTCTATCTCCAATTCTCACTCTCAGTCTCACACATTCTCGCATTACCTCTCTCTTACTCTCACACTCTCTCCCATCCTCACTCTCACTCTCACACTCTCTCCCATCCTGAATCTCAACCTCGCACTCTCTCTCCCATCCTCACTCTCACTCTCACTCTCACACTCTCTCCCATCCGCAGTTTCATTCTCACACTCTCTCCCCCATCCTCAGTCTCACTCTCACACTCTCTCCCATCCTCACTCTCACTCTCACACTCTCTCCCATCCTCACTGTCACTCTCACTCTCTTTCGCATCCTCGCTCTCAATCTCACACTCTCTCTCCCATCCTCAATCTCACTCTCACTCTCAGACTCTTTGCCATCTGCACTCTCACTCTCACACAGTCTCCCATTCTCACGCTCACTCTCACACTCACTCTCTCTCCCATCCGCACTATCGCTCTCACACTCACTCTCCCATCCTCACTCTCACTCTCACACTCTCTCTCCCATCCTCACTCTCACTCCCACTCTCACTCTCTCTCCCAACCACACTCTCACTCTCACTCTCTCTCTCCCTTCCTGAATCTCAGTCTCACTCTCACACTCTCTGCCATCTGCACTCTCACTCTCACACAGTCTCCCATTCTCACTCTCACTCTCACACTCACTCTCTCTCCCATCCGCACTCGCTCTCTCACAATCGCTCTCCCATCCTCACTCTCACTCTCACACTCTCTCTCCCATCCTCACTCTCACTCCTACTCTCACTCTCTCTCCCTCCGCACTCTCACTCTCACACTCTCTCTCCCATCCTCACTCTCACTCTCACATTCTCTCTCTCCCATCCTTACTCTCACTCTCACTCGAACTCTCACACTCTCTCTCCCATCCTCACTGTCACACTCACTCTCTCACCCATCCGCACTCTCACTCTCACACTCTCTCTCCCATCCTCACTCTCACTCTCGCACTCTCTCTCCCATCCTCGCTCTCACTCTCACACTCTCTCTCCCATCCTCACTCTCAGTCTCACTCTCACTCTCTCTCCCATCCGCACTCGCTCTCTCACAATCGCTCTCCCATCCTCACTCTCACTCTCACACTCTCTCTCCCATCCTCACTCTCACTCCTACTCTCACTCTCTCTCCCTTCTCACACACTCTCCCATCCGCAATCTCACTCTCGCTCTCACACTCTCTCCCATCCGCACTCCAACTCTCACACTCTCTCTCCCATCCTCGCTGTCACTCTCACACTCTCTCTTCCATTCGCACTCTCTCTCTCACACTCTCTCATACATCCTCATCCTCACTCTCACAATCTCTCCCATTCTCACTTTCACTCTCACACTCACTCTCTTCCATCTGCGCTCTCAGTCTCGCTCTCACACACTCTCCCATCCGCACTCTCAGTCTCACACTCACTCTCCCATCCTCGCTGTCACTCTCACACTCTCTCTTCTATTCGCGCTCTCTCTCTCACACTCTCTCACCCATCCTCGTCCTCACTCTCACATTCTCTCCCATTCTCACTCTCACTCTCACGCTCACTCTCTCTCCCATCCGCGCTCTCTCTCTCACTCTCACACTCTCTCCCATCCGCACTCTCACCCCCACACTCACTCTCCCATCCTCGCTGTCACTCTCACACTCTCTCTTCTATTCGCACTCTCTCTCTCACACTCTCTCACTCATCCTCGTCCTCACTCTCACACTCTCTCCCCATCCTCATTCTCACTCTCACAATCTCTCTCCCATCCTCACTCTCACTCTCACACTCTCCTTCCCATCCTCACTCTCACTCTCACACTCTCTCTTCCATCGTCACTGTCACTCTCACAATCGCTCTTCGATCGTCACTCTCACTCTCACACTCTCTGTCCCATCCACAATCTCACTCTTACTCTCACACTCTATCTCCAATTCTCACTCTCAGTCTCACACTCTCCCCATCCTCACTCTCAATCTCACACTCTCTCCCGTCCTCACTCTCACTCTCACACTCTCGCCCATCCTCGCTCTCAATCTCACACTCTCTCTCCCATCCTCACTCTCACTCTCGCTCTCACTATCACACTCTCTCCCATCCGCAGTTTCATTCTCACACTCTCTCCCCCAATCTCAGTCTCACTCTCACACTCTCTCCCATCCTCACTCTCATTCTCACACTCTCTCACATCCTCACTGTCACTCTCACTCTCTCACCCATTCTCGCTCTCATTCTCACACTCTTTCACATCTTCACTCTCACTCTCACTCTTTCTCTCGAAATCCACAGTTTCATTCTCACCCTCTCTCCCCATCCTCACTCTCACTCTCACACTCTCTCCCCATCCTCAATTTCACTCTCACACTCTCTCCCATCCTCACTCTCACTGTCACTCTCACACTCTCTTCCATCCGCAGTTTCATTCTCACACACTCTCTCCCATCCTCACTCTCACACTCACACTCTCTCTCCCATCCTCACTCTCACTCTCACACTCTCTCTTTATTCGTCACTCTCACTCTCACACTCTCTTCCCCAAACTCACTGTCACTCACACTCTCTATCCAATCCTAACTCTCACCCTAACACTCTCCCTCCCATCCTCAATCTCACTCTTACTCTCATACTCTATTTCCAATTCTCACTCTCAGTCTCACACTCTCCCCATCCTCACTCTCACTCTCACACTCTCTCCCATCCTCACTCTCACTCTCACACTCTCCTTCCCATCCTCACTCTCACTCTCACACTCTCTCTTCCATCGTCACTCTCACTCTCACACTCTCTGTCCCATCCTCATTGTCACTCACACTCTCTCTCCAATCCGAACTCTCACCCTAACACTCTCTCTCCCATTCTCAATCTCACTCTTACTCTCACACTCTATCTCCAATTCTCACTCTCAGTCTCACACATTCTCGCATTCCTCTCTCTTACTCTCACACTCTCTCCCATCCTCACTCTCACTCTCACACTCTCTCCCATCCTGAATCTCAATCTCACACTCTCTCTCCCATCCTCACTCTCACACTCACTCTCACACTCTCTCCCATCCGCAGTTTCATTCTCACACACTCTCTCCCATCCTCACTCTCACTCTCACACTCTCTCTCCCATCCTCACTCTCACTCTCACACTCTCCTTCCCATCCTCACTTTCACTCTCACACTCTCTTCCATCGTCACTCTCACTCTCACTCTCTCTCCCATCCTCATTCTCACTCTCACAATCTCTCCCCATCCTCATTCTCACTCTCACACTCTCTTCCATCCTCACTCTCACACTCACTCTCACACTCTCTCCCATCCGCAGTTTCATTCTCACACACTCTCTCCCATCCTCGCTCTCACTCTCACACTCTCTCTCCCATCCTCACTCTCACTCTCACACACTCTCCCATCCTCACTCTCACTCTCACACTCTCTCTTTATTCGTCACTCTCACTCTCACACTCTCTCTCCCAACTTCACTGTCACTCACACTCTCTCTCCAATCCTAACTCTCAACCTAACACTCTCTCTCCCATCCTCAATCTCACTCTCACTCTCACACTCTCACCAATCCTCACTCTCACTCTCACACTCTCTCCCATCCTCCCTGTCACTCTCACTCTCCCTCCCATCCTCACACTCACTCTCACTCTCACACTCTCTCCCATCTTCACTCTCACTCTCACTCTTTCTCTCCCATCAGCAGTTTCATTCTCACACTCTCTCTCCCATCCTCACTCTCAGTCTCACTCTCACTCTCTCTCCCATCCGCACTCTCACTCTCACACTCTCTCTCCCATCCTCGCTGTCACTCTCACAATCTCCCTTCCAACCTCACTCTCACTCTCACACTCTCTCCCCATCCTCATTCTCACTCTCACACTCCCTCCCATCCTCAATCTCACTCTCACACTCACACTCTCTCCCATCCGCAGTTTCATTCTCACACACTCTCTCCCATCCTCACACTCACTCCCACTCTCACACTCTCTCCCATCTTCACTCTCACTCTCACTCTTTCTCTCCCATCCGCAGTTTCATTCTCACCCTCTCTCCCCATCCTCACTCTCACTTTCACACTCTCTCTCCCATCCTCGCTGTCACTCTCACACTCTCTCTCCCATCCTCACTCTCACTCTCACACTCTCTCCCCATCCTCATTCTCACTCTCACACTCTCTTCCATCCTCACTCTCACACTCACTCTCACACTCTCTCCCATCCGCAGTTTCATTCTCACACACTCTCTCCCATCCTCGCTCTCACTCTCACACTCTCTCTCCCATCCTCACTCTCACTCTCACACACTCTCCCATTCTCACTCTCACTCTCACACTCTCTCTTTATTCGTCACTCTCTCTCTCACACTCTCTCCCAACTTCACTGTCACTCACACTCTCTCTCCAATCCTAACTCTCAACCTAACACTCTCTCTCCCATCCTCAATCTCACTCTCACTCTCACAGTCTCACCAATCCTCACTCTCACTCTCACACTCTCTCCCATCCTCCCTGTCACTCTCACTCTCCCTCCCATCCTCACACTCACTCTCACTCTCACACTCTCTCCCATCTTCACTCTCACTCTCACTCTTTCTCTCCCATCAGCAGTTTCATTCTCACACTCTCTCTCCCATCCTCACTCTCAGTCTCACTCTCACTCTCTCCCATTCCTCAATCTCACTCTCACTCTCACACTCTATCTCCAATTCTCACTCTCAGTCTCACACTCTCCCCATCCTCACTCTCACTCTCACACTCTCTCCCATCCTCACTCTCACTCTCACACTCTCTCCCATCCTCGCTCTCAATCTCACACTCTCTCTCCCATTCTCTCTCTCACTCTCACTCTCACACTCACTCCCATCCGCAGTTTCATTCTCACACTCTCTCCCCCATCCTCAGTCTCACTCTCACACTCTCACCAATCCTCACTCTCACTCTCACACTCTCTCCCATCCTCCCTGTCACTCTCTCTCTCTCTCCCATCCTCGCTCTCAATCTCACACTCTCTCTCCCATCCTCACACTCACTCTCACTCTCACACTCTCTCCCATCTTCACTCTCACTCTCACTCTTTCTCTCCCATCAGCAGTTTCATTCTCACACTCTCTCTACCATCCTCGCTGTCACTCTCACAATCTCCCTCACTCTCTCCCATCCGCAGTTTCATTCTCACACACTCTCTCCCATCCTCACACTCACTCTCACTCTTACACTCTCTCCCATCTTCACTCTCACTCTCACTCTTTCTCTCCCATCCGCAGTTTCATTCTCACCCTCTCTCCCCATCCTCACTCTCACTTTCACACTCTCTCTCCCATCCTCGCTGTCACTCTCACACTCTCTCTCCCATCCTCACTTTCACTCTCACACTCACTCTCTCTCCCATCCGCGCTCTCAGTCTCGCTCTCACACCCTCTCCCATCCGCACTCTCAGTCTCACACTCACTCTCCCATCCTCGCTGTCACTCACACACTCTCTCTTCTATTCGCACTCTCTCTCTCACACTCTCTCACCCATCCTCGTCCTCACTCTCACACTCTCTCCCATTCTCACTCTCACTCTCACACTCACTCTCTCTCCCATCCACGCTCTCACTCTTACACTCTCAACCCATCCTCATTCTCACTCTCACACTGTCTCCCATCCTCACTCTCACTCTCACTATCACACTCTCTCCAATCCGCAGTTTCATTCTCACAATCTCTCCCCCATCCTCAATCTCACTCTCACACTCTCTCCCATCCTCACTCTCATTCTCACACTCTCTCCCATCCTCACTGTCTCTCTCACTTTCTCTCCCATCCTCGCTCTCAATCTCACACTCTCTCACCCATCCTCACACTCACTCTCACTCTCACACTCTCAGCCATCTTCACTCTCATTCTCACTCTTTCTCTCCCATCCGCAGTTTCATTCTCACCCTCTCTCCCCATCCTCACTCTCACTTTCACACTCTCTCTCCCATCCTCGCTGTCACTCTCACACTCTCTCTCCCATCCTCACTCTCACTCTCACACTCTCTCCCCATCCTCATTCTCACTCTCACACTCTCTTCCATCCTCACTCTCACACTCACTCTCACACTCTCTCCCATCCGCAGTTTCATTCTCACACACTCTCTCCCATCCTCGCTCTCACTCTCACACTCTCTCTCCCATCCTCACTCTCACTCTCACACACTCTCCCATCCTCACTCTCACTCTCACACTCTCTCTTTATTCGTCACTCTCTCTCTCACACTCTCTCCCAACTTCACTGTCACTCACACTCTCTCTCCAATCCTAACTCTCAACCTAACACTCTCTCTCCCATCCTCAATCTCACTCTCACTCTCACAGTCTCACCAATCCTCACTCTCACTCTCACTCTTTCTCTCCCATCCGCAGTTTCATTCTCACCCTCTCTCCCCATCCTCACTCTCACTTTCACACTCTCTCTCCCATCCTCGCTGTCACTCTCACACTCTCTCTCCCATCCTCACTCTCACTCTCACACTCTCTCCCCATCCTCAATCTCACTCTCACTCTCACACTCTCACCAATCCTCACTCTCACTCTCACACTCTCTCCCATCCTCCCTGTCACTCTCACTCTCCCTCCCATCCTCACACTCACTCTCACTCTCACACTCTCTCCCATCTTCACTCTCACTCTCACTCTTTCTCTCCCATCAGCAGTTTCATTCTCACACTCTCTCTCCCATCCTCACTCTCAGTCTCACTCTCACTCTCTCTCCCATTCCTCAATCTCACTCTCACTCTCACACTCTATCTCCAATTCTCACTCTCAGTCTCACACTCTCCCCATCCTCACTCTCACTCTCACACTCTCTCCCATCCTCACTCTCACTCTCACACTCTCTCCCATCCTCGCTCTCAATCTCACACTCTCTCTCCCATTCTCACTCTCACTCTCACTCTCACACTCACTCCCATCCGCAGTTTCATTCTCACACTCTCTCCCCCATCCTCAGTCTCACTCTCACACTCTCACCAATCCTCACTCTCACTCTCACACTCTCTCCCATCCTCCCTGTCACTCTCTCTCTCTCCCATCCTCGCTCTCAATCTCACACTCTCTCTCCCATCCTCACACTCACTCTCACTCTCACACTCTCTCCCATCTTCACTCTCACTCTCACTCTTTCTCTCCCATCAGCAGTTTCATTCTCACACTCTCTCTCCCATCCTCACTCACAGTCTCACTCTCACACTCTCTCCCATCCGCACTCTCACTCTCACACTCACTCTACCATCCTCGCTGTCACTCTCACAATCTCCCTCCCAACCTCACTCTCACTCTCACACTCTCTCCCCATCCTCATTCTCACTCTCACACTCTCTCCCATCCTCAATCTCACTCTCACTCTCACACTCTCTCCCATCCGCAGTTTCATTCTCACACACTCTCTCCCATCCTCACACTCACTCTCACTCTTACACTCTCTCCCATCTTCACTCTCACTCTCACTCTTTCTCTCCCATCCGCAGTTTCATTCTCACCCTCTCTCCCCATCCTCACTCTCACTTTCACACTCTCTCTCCCATCCTCGCTGTCACTCTCACACTCTCTCTCCCATCCTCACTTTCACTCTCACACTCACTCTCTCTCCCATCCGCGCTCTCAGTCTCGCTCTCACACACTCTCCCATCCGCACTCTCAGTCTCACACTCACTCTCCCATCCTCGCTGTCACTCACACACTCTCTCTTCTATTCGCACTCTCTCTCTCACACTCTCTCACCCATCCTCGTCCTCACTCTCACACTCTCTCCCATTCTCACTCTCACTCTCACACTCACTCTCTCTCCCATCCACGCTCTCACTCTTACACTCTCAACCCATCCTCATTCTCACTCTCACACTGTCTCCCATCCTCACTCTCACTCTCACTATCACACTCTCTCCAATCCGCAGTTTCATTCTCACAATCTCTCCCCCATCCTCAGTCTCACTCTCACACTCTCTCCCATCCTCACTCTCATTCTCACACTCTCTCCCATCCTCACTGTCTCTCTCACTTTCTCTCCCATCCTCGCTCTCAATCTCACATTCTCTCACCCATCCTCACACTCACTCTCACTCTCACACTCTCAGCCATCTTCACTCTCATTCTCACTCTTTCTCTCCCATCCGCAGTTTCATTCTCACCCTCTCTCCCCATCCTCACTCTCACTTTCACACTCTCTCTCCCATCCTCGCTGTCACTCTCACACTCTCTCTCCCATCCTCACTCTCACTCTCACACTCTCTCCCCATCCTCATTCTCACTCTCACACTCTCTTCCATCCTCACTCTCACACTCACTCTCACACTCTCTCCCATCCGCAGTTTCATTCTCACACTCTCTCTCCCATCCTCACTCTCACTCTCACACACTCTCCCATCCTCACTCTCACTCTCACACTCTCTCTTTATTCGTCACTCTCACTCTCACACTCTCTCTCCCAACTTCACTGTCACTCACACTCTCTCTCCAATCCTAACTCTCAACCTAACACTCTCTCTCCCATCCTCAATCTCACTCTTACTCTCACACTCTATCTCCAATTCTCACTCTCAGTCTCACACTCTCCCCATTCTCACTCTCACCCTCACACTCTCTCCCATCCTCCCAGTCACTCTCACTCTCTCTCCCATTCTCGCTCTCAATCTCACCCTCTCTCTCCCATCCTCACACTCACTCTCACACTCTCTCCCATCCTCGCTCTCAATCTCACACTCTCTCTCCCATCCTCAATCCCACTCTCACTCTCACACTCTATCTCCAATTCTCACTCTCAGTCTCACACTCTCCCCATCCTCACTCTCACTCTCACACTCTCTCCCATCCTCACTCTCACTCTCACACTCTCTCCCATCCTCGCTCTCAATCTCACACTCTCTCTCCCATTCTCACTCTCACTCTCACTCTCACACTCACTCCCATCCGCAGTTTCATTCTCACACTCTCTCCCCCATCCGCAGTCTCACTCTCACACTCTCACCAATCCTCACTCTCACTCTCACACTCTCTCCCATCCTCCCTGTCACTCTCACTCTCTCTCCCATCCTCGCTCTCAATCTCACACTCTCTCTCCCATCCTCACACTCACTCTCACTCTCACACTCTCTCCCATCTTCACTCTCACTCTCACTCTTTCTCTCCCATCAGCAGTTTCATTCTCACACTCTCTCTCCCATCCTCACTCTCAGTCTCACTCTCACTCTCTCTCCCATCCGCACTCTCACTCTCACTCTCCCATCCTCGCTGTCACTCTCACAATCTCCCTCCCAACCTCACTCTCACTCTCACACTCTCTCCCCATCCTCATTCTCACTCTCTCACTCTCTCCCATCCTCAATCTCACTCTCACTCTCACACTCTCTCCCATCCGCAGTTTCATTCTCACACACTCTCTCCCATCCTCACACTCACTCTCACTCTCACACTCTCTCCCATCTTCACTCTCACTCTCACCCTTTCTCTCCCATCCGCAGTTTCATTCTCACCCTCTCTCCCCATCCTCACTCTCACTTTCACACTCTCTCTCCCATCCTCGCTGTCACTCTCACACTCTCTCTCCCATCCTCACTTTCACTCGCACACTCACTCTCTCTCCCATCCGCGCTCTCAGTCTCGCTCTCACACACTCTCCCATCCGCACTCTCAGTCTCACACTCACTCTCCCATCCTCGCTGTCACTCACACACTCTCTCTTCTATTCGCACTCTCTCTCTCACACTCTCTCACCCATCCTCGTCCTCACTCTCACACTCTCTCCCATTCTCACTCTCACTCTCACACTCACTCTCTCTCCCATCCACGCTCTCACTCTTACACTCTCAACCCATCCTCATTCTCACTCTCACACTGTCTCCCATCCTCACTCTCACTCTCACTATCACACTCTCTCCAATCCGCAGTTTAATTCTCACAATCTCTCCCCCATCCTCAGTCTCACTCTCACACTCTCTCCCATCCTCACTCTCATTCTCACACTCTCTCCCATCCTCACTGTCTCTCTCACTTTCGCTCCCATCCTCGCTCTCAATCTCACACTCTCTCACACATCCTCACACTCACTCTCACTCTCACACTCTCAGCCATCTTCACTCTCATTCTCACTCTTTCTCTCCCATCCGCAGTTTCATTCTCACCCTCTCTCCCCATCCTCACTCTCACTTTCACACTCTCTCTCCCATCCTCGCTGTCACTCTCACACTCTCTCTCCCATCCTCACTCTCACTCTCACACTCTCTCCCCATCCTCATTCTCACTCTCACACTCTCTTCCATCCTCACTCTCACACTCACTCTCACACTCTCTCCCATCCGCAGTTTCATTCTCACACTCTCTCTCCCATCCTCACTCTCACTCTCACACACTCTCCCATCCTCACTCTCACTCTCACACTCTCTCTTTATTCGTCACTCTCACTCTCACACTCTCTCTCCCAACTTCACTGTCACTCACACTCTCTCTCCAATCCTAACTCTCAACCTAACACTCTCTCTCCCATCCTCAATCTCACTCTTACTCTCACACTCTATCTCCAATTCTCACTCTCAGTCTCACACTCTCCCCATTCTCACTCTCACCCTCACACTCTCTCCCATCCTCCCAGTCACTCTCACTCTCTCTCCCATTCTCGCTCTCAATCTCACCCTCTCTCTCCCATCCTCACACTCACTCTCACACTCTCTCCCATCCTCGCTCTCAATCTCACACTCTCTCTCCCATCCTCAATCCCACTCTCACTCTCACACTCTATCTCCAATTCTCACTCTCAGTCTCACACTCTCCCCATCCTCACTCTCACTCTCACACTCTCTCCCATCCTCACTCTCACTCTCACACTCTCTCCCATCCTCGCTCTCAATCTCACACTCTCTCTCCCATTCTCACTCTCACTCTCACTCTCACACTCACTCCCATCCGCAGTTTCATTCTCACACTCTCTCCCCCATCCGCAGTCTCACTCTCACACTCTCACCAATCCTCACTCTCACTCTCACACTCTCTCCCATCCTCCCTGTCACTCTCACTCTCTCTCCCATCCTCGCTCTCAATCTCACACTCTCTCTCCCATCCTCACACTCACTCTCACTCTCACACTCTCTCCCATCTTCACTCTCACTCTCACTCTTTCTCTCCCATCAGCAGTTTCATTCTCACACTCTCTCTCCCATCCTCACTCTCAGTCTCACTCTCACTCCATCTCCCATCCGCACTCTCACTCTCACTCTCCCATCCTCGCTGTCACTCTCACAATCTCCCTCCCAACCTCACTCTCACTCTCACACTCTCTCCCCATCCTCATTCTCACTCTCTCACTCTCTCCCATCCTCAATCTCACTCTCACTCTCACACTCTCTCCCATCCGCAGTTTCATTCTCACACACTCTCTCCCATCCTCACACTCACTCTCACTCTCACACTCTCTCCCATCTTCACTCTCACTCTCACCCTTTCTCTCCCATCCGCAGTTTCATTCTCACCCTCTCTCCCCATCCTCACTCTCACTTTCACACTCTCTCTCCCATCCTCGCTGTCACTCTCACACTCTCTCTCCCATCCTCACTTTCACTCGCACACTCACTCTCTCTCCCATCCGCGCTCTCAGTCTCGCTCTCACACACTCTCCCATCCGCACTCTCAGTCTCACACTCACTCTCCCATCCTCGCTGTCACTCACACACTCTCTCTTCTATTCGCACTCTCTCTCTCACACTCTCTCACCCATCCTCGTCCTCACTCTCACACTCTCTCCCATTCTCACTCTCACTCTCACACTCACTCTCTCTCCCATCCACGCTCTCACTCTTACACTCTCAACCCATCCTCATTCTCACTCTCACACTGTCTCCCATCCTCACTCTCACTCTCACTATCACACTCTCTCCAATCCGCAGTTTAATTCTCACAATCTCTCCCCCATCCTCAGTCTCACTCTCACACTCTCTCCCATCCTCACTCTCATTCTCACACTCTCTCCCATCCTCACTGTCTCTCTCACTTTCGCTCCCATCCTCGCTCTCAATCTCACACTCTCTCACACATCCTCACACTCACTCTCACTCTCACACTCTCAGCCATCTTCACTCTCATTCTCACTCTTTCTCTCCCATCCGCAGTTTCATTCTCACCCTCTCTCCCCATCCTCACTCTCACTTTCACACTCTCTCTCCCATCCTCGCTGTCACTCTCACACTCTCTCTCCCATCCTCACTCTCACTCTCACACTCTCTCCCCATCCTCATTCTCACTCTCACACTCTCTTCCATCCTCACTCTCACACTCACTCTCACACTCTCTCCCATCCGCAGTTTCATTCTCACACACTCTCTCCCATCCTCGCTCTCACTCTCACACTCTCTCTCCCATCCTCACTCTCAGTCTCACACACTCTCCCATCCTCACTCTCACTCTCACACTCTCTCTTTATTCGTCACTCTCTCTCTCACACTCTCTCCCAACTTCACTGTCACTCACACTCTCTCTCCAATCCTAACTCTCAACCTAACACTCTCTCTCCCATCCTCAATCTCACTCTCACTCTCACATTCTCACCAATCCTCACTCTCACTCTCACACTCTCTCCCATCCTCCCTGTCACTCTCACTCTCCCTCCCATCCTCACACTCACTCTCACTCTCACACTCTCTCCCATCTTCACTCTCACTCTCACTCTTTCTCTCCCATCAGCAGTTTCATTCTCACACTCTCTCTCCCATCCTCACTCTCAGTCTCACTCTCACTCTCTCTCCCATTCCTCAATCTCACTCTCACTCTCACACTCTATCTCCAATTCTCACTCTCAGTCTCACACTCTCCCCATCCTCACTCTCACTCTCACACTCTCTCCCATCCTCACTCTCACTCTCACACTCTCTCCCATCCTCGCTCTCAATCTCACACTCTCTCTCCCATTCTCACTCTCACTCTCACTCTCACACTCACTCCCATCCGCAGTTTCATTCTCACACTCTCTCCCCCATCCTCAGTCTCACTCTCACACTCTCACCAATCCTCACTCTCACTCTCACACTCTCTCCCATCCTCCCTGTCACTCTCTCTCTCTCCCATCCTCGCTCTCAATCTCACACTCTCTCTCCCATCCTCACACTCACTCTCACTCTCACACTCTCTCCCATCTTCACTCTCACTCTCACTCTTTCTCTCCCATCAGCAGTTTCATTCTCACACTCTCTCTCCCATCCTCACTCACAGTCTCACTCTCACACTCTCTCCCATCCGCACTCTCACTCTCACACTCACTCTACCATCCTCGCTGTCACTCTCACAATCTCCCTCCCAACCTCACTCTCACTCTCACACTCTCTCCCCATCCTCATTCTCACTCTCACACTCTCTCCCATCCTCAATCTCACTCTCACTCTCACACTCTCTCCCATCCGCAGTTTCATTCTCACACACTCTCTCCCATCCTCACACTCACTCTCACTCTTACACTCTCTCCCATCTTCACTCTCACTCTCACTCTTTCTCTCCCATCCGCAGTTTCATTCTCACCCTCTCTCCCCATCCTCACTCTCACTTTCACACTCTCTCTCCCATCCTCGCTGTCACTCTCACACTCTCTCTCCCATCCTCACTTTCACTCTCACACTCACTCTCTCTCCCATCCGCGCTCTCAGTCTCGCTCTCACACACTCTCCCATCCGCACTCTCAGTCTCACACTCACTCTCCCATCCTCGCTGTCACTCACACACTCTCTCTTCTATTCGCACTCTCTCTCTCACACTCTCTCACCCATCCTCGTCCTCACTCTCACACTCTCTCCCATTCTCACTCTCACTCTCACACTCACTCTCTCTCCCATCCACGCTCTCACTCTTACACTCTCAACCCATCCTCATTCTCACTCTCACACTGTCTCCCATCCTCACTCTCACTCTCACTATCACACTCTCTCCAATCCGCAGTTTCATTCTCACAATCTCTCCCCCATCCTCAGTCTCACTCTCACACTCTCTCCCATCCTCACTCTCATTCTCACACTCTCTCCCATCCTCACTGTCTCTCTCACTTTCTCTCCCATCCTCGCTCTCAATCTCACACTCTCTCACCCATCCTCACACTCACTCTCACTCTCACACTCTCAGCCATCTTCACTCTCATTCTCACTCTTTCTCTCCCATCCGCAGTTTCATTCTCACCCTCTCTCCCCATCCTCACTCTCACTTTCACACTCTCTCTCCCATCCTCGCTGTCACTCTCACACTCTCTCTCCCATCCTCACTCTCACTCTCACACTCTCTCCCCATCCTCATTCTCACTCTCACACTCTCTTCCATCCTCACTCTCACACTCACTCTCACACTCTCTCCCATCCGCAGTTTCATTCTCACACACTCTCTCCCATCCTCGCTCTCACTCTCACACTCTCTCTCCCATCCTCACTCTCACTCTCACACACTCTCCCATCCTCACTCTCACTCTCACACTCTCTCTTTATTCGTCACTCTCACTCTCACACTCTCTCTCCCAACTTCACTGTCACTCACACTCTCTCTCCAATCCTAACCCTCAACCTAACACTCTCTCTCCCATCCTCAATCTCACTCTTACTCTCACACTCTATCTCCAATTCTCACTCTCAGTCTCACACTCTCCCCATTCTCACTCTCACCCTCACACTCTCTCCCATCCTCCCAGTCACTCTCACTCTCTCTCCCATTCTCGCTCTCAATCTCACCCTCTCTCTCACATCCTCACACTCACTCTCACACTCTCTCCCATCCTCGCTCTCAATCTCACACTCTCTCTCCCATCCTCAATCCCACTCTCACTCTCACACTCTATCTCCAATTCTCACTCTCAGTCTCACACTCTCCCCATCCTCACTCTCACTCTCACACTCTCTCCCATCCTCACTCTCACTCTCACACTCTCTCCCATCCTCGCTCTCAATCTCACACTCTCTCTCCCATTCTCACTCTCACTCTCACTCTCACACTCACTCCCATCCGCAGTTTCATTCTCACACTCTCTCCCCCATCCGCAGTCTCACTCTCACACTCTCACCAATCCTCACTCTCACTCTCACACTCTCTCCCATCCTCCCTGTCACTCTCACTCTCTCTCCCATCCTCGCTCTCAATCTCACACTCTCTCTCCCATCCTCACACTCACTCTCACTCTCACACTCTCTCCCATCTTCACTCTCACTCTCACTCTTTCTCTCCCATCAGCAGTTTCATTCTCACACTCTCTCTCCCATCCTCACTCTCAGTCTCACTCTCACTCTCTCTCCCATCCGCACTCTCACTCTCACACTCACTCTCCCATCCTCGCTGTCACTCTCAGAATCTCCCTCCCATCCTCATTCTCACTCTCACACTCTCTCCCATCCTCAATCTCACTCTCACTCTCACACTCTCTCCCATCCGCAGTTTCATTCTCACACACTCTCTCCCATCCTCACACTCACTCTCACTCTCACATTCTCTCCCATCTTCACTCTCACTCTCACTCTTTCTCTCCCATCCGCAGTTTCATTCTCACCCTCTCTCCCCATCCTCACTCTCACTTTCACACTCTCTCTCCCATCCTCGCTGTCACTCTCACACTCTCTCTCCCATCCTCACTTTCACTCGCACACTCACTCTCTCTCCCATCCGCGCTCTCAGTCTCGCTCTCACACACTCTCCCATCCGCACTCTCAGTCTCACACTCACTCTCCCATCCTCGCTGTCACTCACACACTCTCTCTTCTATTCGCACTCTCTCTCTCACACTCTCTCACCCATCCTCGTCCTCACTCTCACACTCTCTCCCATTCTCACTCTCACTCTCACACTCACTCTCTCTCCCATCCACGCTCTCACTCTTACACTCTCAACCCATCCTCATTCTCACTCTCACACTGTCTCCCATCCTCACTCTCACTCTCACTATCACACTCTCTCCCATCCGCAGTTTCATTCTCACAATCTCTCCCCCATCCTCAGTCTCACTCTCACACTCTCTCCCATCCTCACTCTCACTCTCACACTCTCTCCCATCCTCACTGTCTCTCTCACTTTCTCTCCCATCCTCGCTCTCAATCTCACAATCTCTCACCCATCCTCACACTCACTCTCACTCTCACACTCTCAGCCATCTTCACTCTCATTCTCACTCTTTCTCTCCCATCCGCAGTTTCATTCTCACCCTCTCTCCCCATCCTCACTCTCACTTTCACACTCTCTCTCCCATCCTCGCTGTCACTCTCACACTCTCTCTCCCATCCTCACTCTCACTCTCACACTCTCTCCCCATCCTCATTCTCACTCTCACACTCTCTTCCATCCTCAATCTCACACTCACTCTCACACTCTCTCCCATCCGCAGTTTCATTCTCACACACTCTCTCCCATCCTCGCTCTCACTCTCACACTCTCTCTCCCATCCTCACTCTCACTCTCACACACTCTCCCATCCTCACTCTCACTCTCACACTCTCTCTTTATTCGTCACTCTCACTCTCACACTCTCTCTCCCAACTTCACTGTCACTCACACTCTCTCTCCAATCCTAACTCTCAACCTAACACTCTCTCTCCCATCCTCAATCTCACTCTTACTCTCACACTCTATCTCCAATTCTCACTCTCAGTCTCACACTCTCCCCATTCTCACTCTCACCCTCACACTCTCTCCCATCCTCCCAGTCACTCTCACTCTCTCTCCCATTCTCGCTCTCAATCTCACACTCTCTCTCTCCCATCCTCACACTCACTCTCACACTCTCTCCCATCCTCAATCTCACTCTCACTCTCACACTCTATCTCCAATTCTCACTCTCAGTCTCACACTCTCCCCATTCTCACTCTCACTCTCACACTCTCTCCCATCCTCACTCTCACTCTCACACTCTCTCCCATCCTCGCTCTCAATCTCACACACTCTCTCCCATTCTCACTCTCACTCTCACTCGCACACTCACTCCCATCCGCAGTTTCATTCTCACACTCTCTCCCCCATCCTCAGTCTCGCTCTCACACTCTCACCAATCCTCACTCTCACTCTCACACTCTCTCCCATCCTCCCTGTCACTCTCACTCTCTCTCCCATCCTCGCTCTCAATCTCACACTCTCTCTCCCATCCTCACACTCACTCTCACTCTCACACTCTCTCCCATCTTCACTCTCACTCTCACTCTTTCTCTCCCATCAGCAGTTTCATTCTCACACTCTCTCTCCCATCCTCACTCTCAGTCTCACTCTCACTCTCTCTCCCATCTGCACTCTCACTCTCACACTCTCTCTCCCATCCTCGCTGTCACTCTCACAATCTCCCTCCCAACCTCACTCTCACTCTCACACTCTCTCCCCATCCTCATTCTCACTCTCCCACTCTCTCCCATCCTCACTCTCACTCTCACTCTCACACTCTCTCCCATCCGCAGTTTCATTCTCACACACTCTCTCCCATCCTCACACTCACTCTCACTCTCACACTCTCTCCCATCTTCACTCTCACTCTCACACTCTCTCTCCCATCCTCGCTGTCACTCTCACACTCTCTCTTTATTCGTCACTCTCACTCTCCCATCCGCAGTTTCATTCTCACCCTCTCTCCGCATCCTCACTCTCACTTTCACACTCTCTCTCCCATCCTCGCTGTCACTCTCACACTCTCTCTCCCATCCTCACTCTCACTCTCACACTCTCTCCCCATCCTCATTCTCACTCTCACACTCTCTTCCATCCTCACTCTCACACTCACTCTCACACTCTCTCCCATCCGCAGTTTCATTCTCACACACTCTCTCCCATCCTCGCTCTCACTCTCACACTCTCTCTCCCGTCCTCACTCTCACTCTCACACACTCTCCCATCCTCACTCTCACTCTCACTCTCTCTCTTTATTCGTCACTCTCACTCTCACACTCTCTCTCCCAACTTCACTGTCACTCACACTCTCTCTCCAATCCTAACTCTCACCCTAACACTCTCTCTCTCCCATCCTCAATCTCACTCTCACTCTCACACTCTATCTCCAATTCTCACTCTCAGTCTCACACTCTCCCCATCCTCACTCTCACTCTCACACTCTCTCCCCATCATCACTCTCACTCGCACACTGTCCTTCCCATCCTCACTCTCACTCTCACAATCTCTTCCATCGTCACTCTCACTCTCACTCTCTCTCCCATCCTCGCTGTCACTCTCACACTCTCTCTTCCAGTCGCACTCTCTCTCTCACACTCTCTCACTCATCCTCACTCTCACTCTCACACTCTCTCCCATTCTCACTCTCACTCCCACACGCACTCTCTCTCCCAACTGCGCTCTCACTCTCACACTCTCTCTCCCATCTTTATTCTGACTTTCTCTCGCCCATCCTCACTCTCACTCTCACACTCGCTCCCGTCTGCACTCTCACTCTCACACTCTCTCCCATTCTCACTCTCATGCTCACTCTCTCTATCCCATCCGCACTCTCACTCTCACACACTCTCTCCCATCTGCGCTCTCAGTCTCGCTCTCACACTCTCTCCCATCCACACTCTCAGTCTCACACTCACTATCACATCCTCGCTGTCACTCTCACACTCTCTATTCTATTCGCACTCTCTCTCTCACACTCTCTCACCCATCCTCGTCCTCACTCTCACACTCTCTCCCATTCTCACTCTCACTCTCACACTCACTCTCTCTCCCATCCACGCTCTCACTCTCACACTCACTCTCCCATCCTTACTCGCACTCTCACACTCTCTCCCCATCCTCATTCTCAATCTCACACTCTCTCCCATCCTCACTCTCACTCTCACACTCTCCTACCCATCCTCACTCTCATTCTCACATTCTCTCTTCCATCGTCACTCTCACTCTCCCACTCTCTCTCCCATCCTCACTGTCACTCACACACTCTCTCTTCTATTCGCACTCTCTCTCTCACACTCACTCACCCATCCTCGTCCTCACTCTCACACTCTCTCCCATTCTCACTCTCACTCTCACACTCACTCTCTCTCCCATCCACGCTCTCACTCTCACACTCACTCTCCCATCCTTACTCGCACTCTCACACTCACTCTCCCATCCTTACTCTCACTTTCACACTCTCTCCCCATCCTCATTCTCACTCTCACACTCTCTCCCATCCTCACTCTCACTCTCACTCTCACACTCTCTCCCATCCGCAGTTTCATTCTCACACTCTCTCACCCATCTTCACACTCAATCTCACTCTCACACTCTCTCCCATCTTCACTCTCACTCTCACTCTTTCTCTCCCATCCGCAGTTTCATTCTCACCCTCTCTCCCCATCCTCACTCTCACTTTCACACTCTCTCTCCCATCCTCGCTGTCACTCTCACACTCTCTCTCCCATTCTCACTCTCACTCTCACACTCTCTCACCATCCTCATTCTCGCTCTCACACTCTCTTCCATCCTCACTCTCACACTCACTCTCACACTCTCTCCCATCCGCAGTTTCATTCTCACACACTCTCTCCCATCCTCACTCTCACTCTCACACTCTCTCTCCCATCCTCACTCTCACTCTCACACACTCTCCCATCCTCACTCTCACTCTCACACTGTCTCTTTATTCGTCACTCTCACTCTCACACTCTCTCTCCCAACTTCACTGTCACTCACACTCTCTCTCCAATCCGAACTCTCAACCTAACACTGTCTTTCCCATCCTCAATCTCACTCTCACTCTCACACTCTATCTCCAATTCTCACTCGCAGTCTCACACTCTCCCCATCCTCACTCTTACTCTCACACTCTCTCCCATCCTCACTCTCACTCACACACTCTCTCTCCCATCCTCACTCTCACTCTCACACCCTCCTTCCCATCCTCACTCTCACTCTCACACTCACACTCTCTTCCATCGTCACTCTCACTCTTACTCTCTCTCCCATCCTCACTGTCACTCACACTCTCTCTCAAATCCTGACTCTCACCCTAAAACTCTCTCTCCCATCCTCAATCTCACTCTTACTCTCACACTCTATCTCCAATTCTCACTCTCAGTCTCACACTCACTCTCTCTCCCACCCACGCTCTCACTCTCGCTCTCATACTCTCTCCCATCCACACTCTCACTCTCACACGCTCTCTCTCCCATCCTGAATCTCACTCTCACTCTCACACTCTCTGCCATCTGCACTCTCACACTCACACAGTCTACCATCCTCACTCTCACTCTCACTCTCACACTCTCTCCCATCTGCACTCTCGCTCTCACACTCGCTCTCCCATCCTCACTCTCACTCTCACACTCTCTCTCCCATCCTCACTCTCACTCCCACTCTCACTCTTTCTCCCATCCGCACTCTCACTCTCACACTCTCTCTCCCATCCTCACTCTCACTCTCACATTCTCTCTCTCCCATCCTTACTCTCACTCTCACTCGAACTCTCACACTCTCTCTCCCATCCTCACTGTCACACTCACTCTCTCTCCCATCCGCACTCTCACTCTCACACTCTCTCTCCCATCCTCACTCTCACTCTCACAGTCTCTCTCCCATCCTCACTCTCAGTCTCACTCTCACTCTCTCTCCCATCCGCACTCTCACTCTCACACTCTCTCAACCATCCTCGCTGTCACATTCACACGCTCCCTCCCATCCTCACTCTCACTCTCACATTCTCTCTCTCCCATCCTTACTCTCACTCTCACTCGAACTCTCACACTCTCTCTCCCATCCTCACTGTCACACTCACTCTCTCTCCCATCCGCACTCTCACTCTCACACTCTCTCTCCCATCCTCACTCTCACTCTCACAGTCTCTCTCCCATCCTCACTCTCAGTCTCACTCTCACTCTCTCTCCCATCCGCACTCTCACTCTCACACTCTCTCAACCATCCTCGCTGTCACACTCACACGCTCCCTCCCATCCTCACTCTCACTCTCACACTCTCTCTCCCATCCTCATTCTCACTCTCACACTCACTCTCACACTCTCTCCCATCCGCAGTTTCATTCTCACACACTCTCTCCCATCCTCACTCTCAGTCTCACACACTCTCCCATCCGCACTCTAACTCTCACACTCTCTCTCCCATCCTCACTGTCACTCTCACACTCTCTCTTCCATTCGCACTCTCGATCTCACACTCTCTCATACATCCTCATCCTCACTCTCACACTCTCTCCCATTCTCACTTTCACTCTCACACTCACTCTCTCTCCAATCCGCGCTCTCAGTCTCGCTCTCACACTCTCTCCCATCCGCACTCACAGTCTCACACTCACTCTCCCATCCTCGCTGTCACTCTCACACTCTCTCTTCTATTCGCACTCTCTCTCTCACACTCTCTCACCCATCCTCGTCCTCACTCTCACACTCTCTCCCATTCTCACTCTCACTCTCACACTCACTCTCTCTCCCATCCACACTCTCAATCTCACACTCAATCTCCCATCCTTACTCGCACTCTCACACTCACTCTCCCATCCTTACTCTCACGCTCACACTCTCTCCCCATCCTCATTCTCACTCTCACACTCTCTCCCCATCCTCATTCTCACTCTCACACTGTCTCCCATTCTCACTCTCACTCTCACTATCACACTCTCTCCCATCCGCAGTTTCATTCTCACAATCTCTCCCCCATCCTCAGTCTCACTCTCACACTCTCTCCCATCCTCACTCTCACTCTCACACTCTCTCCCATCCTCACTGGCACTCTCACTCTCTCTCCCATCCTCGCTCTCAATCTCACACTCTCTCACCCAACCTCACACTCACTCTCACTCTCACACTCTCAGCCATCTTCACTCTCACACTCACTCTTTCTCTCCCATCCGCAGTTTCATTCTCACCCTCTCTCCCCATCCTCACTCTAACTTTCACACTCTCTCTCCCATCCTCGCTGTCACTCTCACACTCTCTCCCCATCCTCATTCTCCCTCTCACACTCTCTTCCATCCTCACTCTCACACTCACTCTCACACTCTCTCCCATCCGCAGTTTCATTCTCACACACTCTCTCCCATCCTCGCTCTCACTCTCACACTCTCTCTCCGATCCTCACTCTCACTCTCACACACTCTCCCATCCTCACTCTCACTCTCACACTGTCTCTTTAGTCGTCACTCTCACTCTCACACTCTCTCTCCCAACTTCACTGTCACTCACACTCTCTCTCCAATCCTAACTCTCAACCTAACACTCTCTCTCCCATCCTCAATCTCACTCTCACTCTCACACTCTATCTCCAATTCTCACTCTCAGTCTCACACTCTCCCCATCCTCACTCTCACTCTCACACTCTCTCCCATCCTCACTCTCACTCTCACACTTTCTCCCATCCTCGCTCTCAATCTCGCACTCTCTCTCCCATTCTCACTCTCACTCTCACTCTCACACTCACTCCCATCCGCAGTTTCATTCTTACACTCTCTCCCCCATCCTCAGTCTCGCTCTCACACTCTCACCAATCCTCACTCTCACTCTCACACTCTCTCCCATCCTCCCTGTCACTCTCACTCTCTCTCCCATCCTCGCTCTCAATCTCACACTCTCTCTCCCATCCTCACACTCACTCTCACTCTCACACTCTCTCCCATCTTCACTCTCACTCTCACTCTTTCTCTCCCATCAGCCGTTTCATTCTCACACTCTCTCTCCCATCCTCACTCCTAGTCTCACTCTCACTCTCTCTCCCATCCGCACTCTCACTCTCACGCTCTCTCTCCCATCCTCGCTGTCACTCTCACAATCTCCCTCCCAACCTCACTCTCACTCTCACACTCTCTCCCCATCCTCATTCTCCCTCTCACACTCTCTTCCATCCTCACTCTCACACTCACTCTCACACTCTCTCCCATCCGCAGTTTCATTCTCACACACTCTCTCCCATCCTCGCTCTCACTCTCACACTCTCTCTCCCATCCTCACTCTCACTCTAACACACTCTCCCATCCTCACTCTCACTCTCACACTCTCTCTTTATTCGTCACTCTCACTCTCACACTCTCTCTCCCAACTTCACTCTCACTCACACTCTCTCTCCAATCCTAACACTCAACCTAACACTCTCTCTCCCATCCTCAATCTCACTCTCACTCTCACACTCTCTCCCATCCTCACTCTCACTCTCACACTCTCTCCCATCCTCGCTCTCAATCTCACATTCTCTCTCCCATTCTCACTCTCACTCTCACTCTCACACTCACTCCCATCCGCAGTTTCATTCTCAAACTCTCTCCCCATCCTCAGTCTCACTCTCACACTCTCGCCCATCCTCCCTGTCACTCTCACTCTCCCTCCCATCCTCACACTCACTCTCACTCTCACACTCTCTCCCATCTTCACTCTCACTCTCACTCTTTCTCTCCCATCAGCAGTTTCATTCTCACACTCTCTCTCCCATCCTCACTCTCAGTCTCACTCTCACTCTCTCTCCCATCCGCACTCTCACTCTCACACTCTCTCTCCCATCCTCGCTGTCACTCTCACAATCTCCCTCCCAACCTCACTCTCACTCTCACACTCTCTCCCCATCCTCATTCTCACTCTCACACTCTCTCCCATCCTCAATCTCACTCTCACTCTCACACTCTCTCCCATCCGCAGTTTCATTCTCACAAACTCTCTCCCATCCTCACACTCACTCTCACTCTCACACTCTCTCCCATCTTCACTCTCACTCTCACTCTTTCTCTCCCATCCGCAGTTTCATTCTCACCCTCTCTCCCCATCCTCACTCTCACTTTCACACTCTCTCTTCCATCCTCGCTGTCACTCTCACACTCTCTCTCCCATCCTCACTTTCACTCTCACTCTCACACTCTCTCTCCCAACTTCACTGTCACTCACACTCTATCTCCAATCCTAACTCTCACCCTAACACTCTCTCTCCCATCCTCAATCTCACTCTCATTCTCACACTCTATCTCCAATTCTCACTCTCAGTCTCACACTCTCCCCATCCTCACTCTCACTCTCACACTCTCTCCCCATCATCACTCTCACTCGCACACTGTCCTTCCCATCCTCACTCTCACTCTCACAACCTCTTCCATCGTCACTCTCACTCTCACTCTCTCTCCCATCCTCGCTGTCACTCTCACACTCTCTCTTCCAGTCGCACTCTCTCTCTCTCACACTCTCTAACTCATCCTCACTCTCACTCTCACACTCTCTCCCATTCTCACTCTCACTCCCACACGCACTCTCTCTCCCAACTGCGCTCTCACTCTCACACTCTCTCTCCCATCTTTATTCTGACTTTCTCTCGCCCATCCTCACTCTCACTCTCACACTCGCTCCCGTCTGCACTCTCACTCTCACACTCTCTCCCATTCTCACTCTCATGCTCACTCTCTCTATCCCATCCGCACTCTCACTCTCACACACTCTCTCCCATCTGCGCTCTCAGTCTCGCTCTCACACTCTCTCCCATCCGCACTCTCAGTCTCACACTCACTATCACATCCTCGCTGTCACTCTCACACTCTCTATTCTATTCGCACTCTCTCTCTCACACTCTCTCACCCATCCTCGTCCTCACTCTCACACTCTCTCCCATTCTCACTCTCACTCTCACACTCACTCTCTCTCCCATCCACGCTCTCACTCTCACACTCACTCTCCCATCCTTACTCGCACTCTCACACTCTCTCCCCATCCTCATTCTCAATCTCACACTCTCTCCCATCCTCACTCTCACTCTCACACTCTCCTACCCATCCTCACTCTCATTCTCACATTCTCTCTTCCATCGTCACTCTCACTCTCCCACTCTCTCTCCCATCCTCACTGTCACTCACACACTCTCTCTTCTATTCGCACTCTCTCTCTCACACTCACTCACCCATCCTCGTCCTCACTCTCACACTCTCTCCCATTCTCACTCTCACTCTCACACTCACTCTCTCTCCCATCCACGCTCTCACTCTCACACTCACTCTCCCATCCTTACTCGCACTCTCACACTCACTCTCCCATCCTTACTCTCACTTTCACACTCTCTCCCATCCTCATTCTCACTCTCACACTCTCTCCCATCCTCACTCTCACTCTCACTCTCACACTCTCTCCCATCCGCAGTTTCATTCTCACACTCTCTCACCCATCTTCACACTCAATCTCACTCTCACACTCTCTCCCATCTTCACTCTCACTCTCACTCTTTCTCTCCCATCCGCAGTTTCATTCTCACCCTCTCTCCCCATCCTCACTCTCACTTTCACACTCTCTCTCCCATCCTCGCTGTCACTCTCACACTCTCTCTCCCATTCTCACTCTCACTCTCACACTCTCTCACCATCCTCATTCTCGCTCTCACACTCTCTTCCATCCTCACTCTCACACTCACTCTCACACTCTCTCCCATCCGCAGTTTCATTCTCACACACTCTCTCCCATCCTCACTCTCACTCTCCCACCCTCTCTCCCATCCTCACTCTCACTCTCACACACTCTCCCATCCTCACTCTCACTCTCACACTGTCTCTTTATTCGTCACTCTCACTCTCACACTCTCTCTCCCAACTTCACTGTCACTCACACTCTCTCTCCAATCCGAACTCTCAACCTAACACTGTCTTTCCCATCCGCAATCTCACTCTCACTCTCACACTCTATCTCCAATTCTCACTCGCAGTCTCACACTCTCCCCATCCTCACTCTTACTCTCACACTCTCTCCCATCCTCACTCTCACTCACACACTCTCTCTCCCATCCTCACTCTCACTCTCACACCCTCCTTCCCATCCTCACTCTCACTCTCACACTCACACTCTCTTCCATCGTCACTCTCACTCTTACTCTCTCTCCCATCCTCACTGTCACTCACACTCTCTCTCAAATCCTGACTCTCACCCTAAAACTCTCTCTCCCATCCTCAATCTCACTCTTACTCTCACACTCTATCTCCAATTCTCACTCTCAGTCTCACACTCACTCTCTCTCCCACCCACGCTCTCACTCTCGCTCTCATACTCTCTCCCATCCACACTCTCACTCTCACACGCTCTCTCTCCCATCCTGAATCTCACTCTCACTCTCACACTCTCTGCCATCTGCACTCTCACACTCACACAGTCTACCATCCTCACTCTCACTCTCACTCTCACACTCTCTCCCATCTGCACTCTCGCTCTCACACTCGCTCTCCCATCCTCACTCTCACTCTCACACTCTCTCTCCCATCCTCACTCTCACTCCCACTCTCACTCTTTCTCCCATCCGCACTCTCACTCTCACACTCTCTCTCCCATCCTCACTCTCACTCTCACATTCTCTCTCTCCCATCCTTACTCTCACTCTCACTCGAACTCTCACACTCTCTCTCCCATCCTCACTGTCACACTCACTCTCTCTCCCATCCGCACTCTCACTCTCACACTCTCTCTCCCATCCTCACTCTCACTCTCACAGTCTCTCTCCCATCCTCACTCTCAGTCTCACTCTCACTCTCTCTCCCATCCGCACTCTCACTCTCACACTCTCTCAACCATCCTCGCTGTCACATTCACACGCTCCCTCCCATCCTCACTCTCACTCTCACATTCTCTCTCTCCCATCCTTACTCTCACTCTCACTCGAACTCTCACACTCTCTCTCCCATCCTCACTGTCACACTCACTCTCTCTCCCATCCGCACTCTCACTCTCACACTCTCTCTCCCATCCTCACTCTCACTCTCACAGTCTCTCTCCCATCCTCACTCTCAGTCTCACTCTCACTCTCTCTCCCATCCGCACTCTCACTCTCACACTCTCTCAACCATCCTCGCTGTCACACTCACACGCTCCCTCCCATCCTCACTCTCACTCTCACACTCTCTCTCCCATCCTCATTCTCACTCTCACACTCACTCTCACACTCTCTCCCATCCGCAGTTTCATTCTCACACACTCTCTCCCATCCTCACTCTCAGTCTCACACACTCTCCCATCCGCACTCTAACTCTCACACTCTCTCTCCCATCCTCACTGTCACTCTCACACTCTCTCTTCCATTCGCACTCTCGATCTCACACTCTCTCATACATCCTCATCCTCACTCTCACACTCTCTCCCATTCTCACTTTCACTCTCACACTCACTCTCTCTCCAATCCGCGCTCTCAGTCTCGCTCTCACACTCTCTCCCATCCGCACTCACAGTCTCACACTCACTCTCCCATCCTCGCTGTCACTCTCACACTCTCTCTTCTATTCGCACTCTCTCTCTCACACTCTCTCACCCATCCTCGTCCTCACTCTCACACTCTCTCCCATTCTCACTCTCACTCTCACACTCACTCTCTCTCCCATCCACACTCTCAATCTCACACTCAATCTCCCATCCTTACTCGCACTCTCACACTCACTCTCCCATCCTTACTCTCACGCTCACACTCTCTCCCCATCCTCATTCTCACTCTCACACTCTCTCCCCATCCTCATTCTCACTCTCACACTGTCTCCCATTCTCACTCTCACTCTCACTATCACACTCTCTCCCATCCGCAGTTTCATTCTCACAATCTCTCCCCCATCCTCAGTCTCACTCTCACACTCTCTCCCATCCTCACTCTCACTCTCACACTCTCTCCCATCCTCACTGGCACTCTCACTCTCTCTCCCATCCTCGCTCTCAATCTCACACTCTCTCACCCAACCTCACACTCACTCTCACTCTCACACTCTCAGCCATCTTCACTCTCACACTCACTCTTTCTCTCCCATCCGCAGTTTCATTCTCACCCTCTCTCCCCATCCTCACTCTAACTTTCACACTCTCTCTCCCATCCTCGCTGTCACTCTCACACTCTCTCCCCATCCTCATTCTCCCTCTCACACTCTCTTCCATCCTCACTCTCACACTCACTCTCACACTCTCTCCCATCCGCAGTTTCATTCTCACACACTCTCTCCCATCCTCGCTCTCACTCTCACACTCTCTCTCCGATCCTCACTCTCACTCTCACACACTCTCCCATCCTCACTCTCACTCTCACACTGTCTCTTTAGTCGTCACTCTCACTCTCACACTCTCTCTCCCAACTTCACTGTCACTCACACTCTCTCTCCAATCCTAACTCTCAACCTAACACTCTCTCTCCCATCCTCAATCTCACTCTCACTCTCACACTCTATCTCCAATTCTCACTCTCAGTCTCACACTCTCCCCATCCTCACTCTCACTCTCACACTCTCTCCCATCCTCACTCTCACTCTCACACTTTCTCCCATCCTCGCTCTCAATCTCGCACTCTCTCTCCCATTCTCACTCTCACTCTCACTCTCACACTCACTCCCATCCGCAGTTTCATTCTTACACTCTCTCCCCCATCCTCAGTCTCGCTCTCACACTCTCACCAATCCTCACTCTCACTCTCACACTCTCTCCCATCCTCCCTGTCACTCTCACTCTCTCTCCCATCCTCGCTCTCAATCTCACACTCTCTCTCCCATCCTCACACTCACTCTCACTCTCACACTCTCTCCCATCTTCACTCTCACTCTCACTCTTTCTCTCCCATCAGCCGTTTCATTCTCACACTCTCTCTCCCATCCTCACTCCTAGTCTCACTCTCACTCTCTCTCCCATCCGCACTCTCACTCTCACGCTCTCTCTCCCATCCTCGCTGTCACTCTCACAATCTCCCTCCCAACCTCACTCTCACTCTCACACTCTCTCCCCATCCTCATTCTCCCTCTCACACTCTCTTCCATCCTCACTCTCACACTCACTCTCACACTCTCTCCCATCCGCAGTTTCATTCTCACACACTCTCTCCCATCCTCGCTCTCACTCTCACACTCTCTCTCCCATCCTCACTCTCACTCTAACACACTCTCCCATCCTCACTCTCACTCTCACACTCTCTCTTTATTCGTCACTCTCACTCTCACACTCTCTCTCCCAACTTCACTCTCACTCACACTCTCTCTCCAATCCTAACACTCAACCTAACACTCTCTCTCCCATCCTCAATCTCACTCTCACTCTCACACTCTCTCCCATCCTCACTCTCACTCTCACACTCTCTCCCATCCTCGCTCTCAATCTCACATTCTCTCTCCCATTCTCACTCTCACTCTCACTCTCACACTCACTCCCATCCGCAGTTTCATTCTCAAACTCTCTCCCCATCCTCAGTCTCACTCTCACACTCTCGCCCATCCTCCCTGTCACTCTCACTCTCCCTCCCATCCTCACACTCACTCTCACTCTCACACTCTCTCCCATCTTCACTCTCACTCTCACTCTTTCTCTCCCATCAGCAGTTTCATTCTCACACTCTCTCTCCCATCCTCACTCTCAGTCTCACTCTCACTCTCTCTCCCATCCGCACTCTCACTCTCACACTCTCTCTCCCATCCTCGCTGTCACTCTCACAATCTCCCTCCCAACCTCACTCTCACTCTCACACTCTCTCCCCATCCTCATTCTCACTCTCACACTCTCTCCCATCCTCAATCTCACTCTCACTCTCACACTCTCTCCCATCCGCAGTTTCATTCTCACAAACTCTCTCCCATCCTCACACTCACTCTCACTCTCACACTCTCTCCCATCTTCACTCTCACTCTCACTCTTTCTCTCCCATCCGCAGTTTCATTCTCACCCTCTCTCCCCATCCTCACTCTCACTTTCACACTCTCTCTTCCATCCTCGCTGTCACTCTCACACTCTCTCTCCCATCCTCACTTTCACTCTCACTCTCACACTCTCTCTCCCAACTTCACTGTCACTCACACTCTCTCTCCAATCCTAACTCTCACCCTAACACTCTCTCTCCCATCCTCAATCTCACTCTCATTCTCACACTCTATCTCCAATTCTCACTCTCAGTCTCACACTCTCCCCATCCTCACTCTCACTCTCACACTCTCTCCCCATCATCACTCTCACTCGCACACTGTCCTTCCCATCCTCACTCTCACTCTCACAACCTCTTCCATCGTCACTCTCACTCTCACTCTCTCTCCCATCCTCGCTGTCACTCTCACACTCTCTCTTCCAGTCGCACTCTCTCTCTCACACTCTCTAACTCATCCTCACTCTCACTCTCACACTCTCTCCCATTCTCACTCTCACTCCCACACGCACTCTCTCTCCCAACTGCGCTCTCACTCTCACACTCTCTCTCCCATCTTTATTCTGACTTTCTCTCGCCCATCCTCACTCTCACTCTCACACTCGCTCCCGTCTGCACTCTCACTCTCACACTCTCTCCCATTCTCACTCTCATGCTCACTCTCTCTATCCCATCCGCACTCTCACTCTCACACACTCTCTCCCATCTGCGCTCTCAGTCTCGCTCTCACACTCTCTCCCATCCGCACTCTCAGTCTCACACTCACTATCACATCCTCGCTGTCACTCTCACACTCTCTATTCTATTCGCACTCTCTCTCTCACACTCTCTCACCCATCCTCGTCCTCACTCTCACACTCTCTCCCATTCTCACTCTCACTCTCACACTCACTCTCTCTCCCATCCACGCTCTCACTCTCACACTCACTCTCCCATCCTTACTCGCACTCTCACACTCTCTCCCCATCCTCATTCTCAATCTCACACTCTCTCCCATCCTCACTCTCACTCTCACACTCTCCTACCCATCCTCACTCTCATTCTCACATTCTCTCTTCCATCGTCACTCTCACTCTCCCACTCTCTCTCCCATCCTCACTGTCACTCACACACTCTCTCTTCTATTCGCACTCTCTCTCTCACACTCACTCACCCATCCTCGTCCTCACTCTCACACTCTCTCCCATTCTCACTCTCACTCTCACACTCACTCTCTCTCCCATCCACGCTCTCACTCTCACACTCACTCTCCCATCCTTACTCGCACTCTCACACTCACTCTCCCATCCTTACTCTCACTTTCACACTCTCTCCCATCCTCATTCTCACTCTCACACTCTCTCCCATCCTCACTCTCACTCTCACTCTCACACTCTCTCCCATCCGCAGTTTCATTCTCACACTCTCTCACCCATCTTCACACTCAATCTCACTCTCACACTCTCTCCCATCTTCACTCTCACTCTCACTCTTTCTCTCCCATCCGCAGTTTCATTCTCACCCTCTCTCCCCATCCTCACTCTCACTTTCACACTCTCTCTCCCATCCTCGCTGTCACTCTCACACTCTCTCTCCCATTCTCACTCTCACTCTCACACTCTCTCACCATCCTCATTCTCGGTCTCACACTCTCTTCCATCCTCACTCTCACACTCACTCTCACACTCTCTCCCATCCGCAGTTTCATTCTCACACACTCTCTCCCATCCTCACTCTCACTCTCACACCCTCTCTCCCATCCTCACTCTCACTCTCACACACTCTCCCATCCTCACTCTCACTCTCACACTGTCTCTTTATTCGTCACTCTCACTCTCACACTCTCTCTCCCAACTTCACTGTCACTCACACTCTCTCTCCAATCCGAACTCTCAACCTAACACTGTCTTTCCCATCCTCAATCTCACTCTCACTCTCACACTCTATCTCCAATTCTCACTCGCAGTCTCACACTCTCCCCATCCTCACTCTTACTCTCACACTCTCTCCCATCCTCACTCTCACTCACACACTCTCTCTCCCATCCTCACTCTCACTCTCACACCCTCCTTCCCATCCTCACTCTCACTCTCACACTCTCTTCCATCGTCACTCTCACTCTTACTCTCTCTCCCATCCTCACTGTCACTCACACTCTCTCTCAAATCCTGACTCTCACCCTAAAACTCTCTCTCCCATCCTCAATCTCACTCTTACTCTCACACTCTATCTCCAATTCTCACTCTCAGTCTCACACTCACTCTCTCTCCCACCCACGCTCTCACTCTCGCTCTCATACTCTCTCCCATCCACACTCTCACTCTCACACGCTCTCTCTCCCATCCTGAATCTCACTCTCACTCTCACACTCTCTGCCATCTGCACTCTCACACTCACACAGTCTACCATCCTCACTCTCACTCTCACTCTCACACTCTCTCCCATCTGCACTCTCGCTCTCACACTCGCTCTCCCATCCTCACTCTCACTCTCACACTCTCTCTCCCATCCTCACTCACACTCCCACTCTCACTCTTTCTCCCATCCGCACTCTCGCTCTCACACTCGCTCTCCCATCCTCACTCTCACTCTCACACTCTCTCTCCCATCCTCACTCTCACTCCCACTCTCACTCTTTCTCCCATCCGCACTCTCACTCTCACACTCTCTCTCCCATCCTCACTCTCACTCTCACATTCTCTCTCTCCCATCCTTACTCTCACTCTCACTCGAACTCTCACACTCTCTCTCCCATCCTCACTGTCACACTCACTCTCTCTCCCATCCGCACTCTCACTCTCACACTCTCTCTCCCATCCTCACTCTCACTCTCACAGTCTCTCTCCCATCCTCACTCTCAGTCTCACTCTCACTCTCTCTCCCATCCGCACTCTCACTCTCACACTCTCTCAACCATCCTCGCTGTCACATTCACACGCTCCCTCCCATCCTCACTCTCACTCTCACATTCTCTCTCTCCCATCCTTACTCTCACTCTCACTCGAACTCTCACACTCTCTCTCCCATCCTCACTGTCACACTCACTCTCTCTCCCATCCGCACTCTCACTCTCACACTCTCTCTCCCATCCTCACTCTCACTCTCACAGTCTCTCTCCCATCCTCACTCTCAGTCTCACTCTCACTCTCTCTCCCATCCGCACTCTCACTCTCACACTCTCTCAACCATCCTCGCTGTCACACTCACACGCTCCCTCCCATCCTCACTCTCACTCTCACACTCTCTCTCCCATCCTCATTCTCACTCTCACACTCACTCTCACACTCTCTCCCATCCGCAGTTTCATTCTCACACACTCTCTCCCATCCTCACTCTCAGTCTCACACACTCTCCCATCCGCACTCTAACTCTCACACTCTCTCTCCCATCCTCACTGTCACTCTCACACTCTCTCTTCCATTCGCACTCTCGATCTCACACTCTCTCATACATCCTCATCCTCACTCTCACACTCTCTCCCATTCTCACTTTCACTCTCACACTCACTCTCTCTCCAATCCGCGCTCTCAGTCTCGCTCTCACACTCTCTCCCATCCGCACTCACAGTCTCACACTCACTCTCCCATCCTCGCTGTCACTCTCACACTCTCTCTTCTATTCGCACTCTCTCTCTCACACTCTCTCACCCATCCTCGTCCTCACTCTCACACTCTCTCCCATTCTCACTCTCACTCTCACACTCACTCTCTCTCCCATCCACACTCTCAATCTCACACTCAATCTCCCATCCTTACTCGCACTCTCACACTCACTCTCCCATCCTTACTCTCACGCTCACACTCTCTCCCCATCCTCATTCTCACTCTCACACTCTCTCCCCATCCTCATTCTCACTCTCACACTGTCTCCCATTCTCACTCTCACTCTCACTATCACACTCTCTCCCATCCGCAGTTTCATTCTCACAATCTCTCCCCCATCCTCAGTCTCACTCTCACACTCTCTCCCATCCTCACTCTCACTCTCACACTCTCTCCCATCCTCACTGGCACTCTCACTCTCTCTCCCATCCTCGCTCTCAATCTCACACTCTCTCACCCAACCTCACACTCACTCTCACTCTCACACTCTCAGCCATCTTCACTCTCACACTCACTCTTTCTCTCCCATCCGCAGTTTCATTCTCACCCTCTCTCCCCATCCTCACTCTAACTTTCACACTCTCTCTCCCATCCTCGCTGTCACTCTCACACTCTCTCCCCATCCTCATTCTCCCTCTCACACTCTCTTCCATCCTCACTCTCACACTCACTCTCACACTCTCTCCCATCCGCAGTTTCATTCTCACACACTCTCTCCCATCCTCGCTCTCACTCTCACACTCTCTCTCCGATCCTCACTCTCACTCTCACACACTCTCCCATCCTCACTCTCACTCTCACACTGTCTCTTTAGTCGTCACTCTCACTCTCACACTCTCTCTCCCAACTTCACTGTCACTCACACTCTCTCTCCAATCCTAACTCTCAACCTAACACTCTCTCTCCCATCCTCAATCTCACTCTCACTCTCACACTCTATCTCCAATTCTCACTCTCAGTCTCACACTCTCCCCATCCTCACTCTCACTCTCACACTCTCTCCCATCCTCACTCTCACTCTCACACTTTCTCCCATCCTCGCTCTCAATCTCGCACTCTCTCTCCCATTCTCACTCTCACTCTCACTCTCACACTCACTCCCATCCGCAGTTTCATTCTTACACTCTCTCCCCCATCCTCAGTCTCGCTCTCACACTCTCACCAATCCTCACTCTCACTCTCACACTCTCTCCCATCCTCCCTGTCACTCTCACTCTCTCTCCCATCCTCGCTCTCAATCTCACACTCTCTCTCCCATCCTCACACTCACTCTCACTCTCACACTCTCTCCCATCTTCACTCTCACTCTCACTCTTTCTCTCCCATCAGCCGTTTCATTCTCACACTCTCTCTCCCATCCTCACTCCTAGTCTCACTCTCACTCTCTCTCCCATCCGCACTCTCACTCTCACGCTCTCTCTCCCATCCTCGCTGTCACTCTCACAATCTCCCTCCCAACCTCACTCTCACTCTCACACTCTCTCCCCATCCTCATTCTCCCTCTCACACTCTCTTCCATCCTCACTCTCACACTCACTCTCACACTCTCTCCCATCCGCAGTTTCATTCTCACACACTCTCTCCCATCCTCGCTCTCACTCTCACACTCTCTCTCCCATCCTCACTCTCACTCTAACACACTCTCCCATCCTCACTCTCACTCTCACACTCTCTCTTTATTCGTCACTCTCACTCTCACACTCTCTCTCCCAACTTCACTCTCACTCACACTCTCTCTCCAATCCTAACACTCAACCTAACACTCTCTCTCCCATCCTCAATCTCACTCTCACTCTCACACTCTCTCCCATCCTCACTCTCACTCTCACACTCTCTCCCATCCTCGCTCTCAATCTCACATTCTCTCTCCCATTCTCACTCTCACTCTCACTCTCACACTCACTCCCATCCGCAGTTTCATTCTCAAACTCTCTCCCCATCCTCAGTCTCACTCTCACACTCTCGCCCATCCTCCCTGTCACTCTCACTCTCCCTCCCATCCTCACACTCACTCTCACTCTCACACTCTCTCCCATCTTCACTCTCACTCTCACTCTTTCTCTCCCATCAGCAGTTTCATTCTCACACTCTCTCTCCCATCCTCACTCTCAGTCTCACTCTCACTCTCTCTCCCATCCGCACTCTCACTCTCACACTCTCTCTCCCATCCTCGCTGTCACTCTCACAATCTCCCTCCCAACCTCACTCTCACTCTCACACTCTCTCCCCATCCTCATTCTCACTCTCACACTCTCTCCCATCCTCAATCTCACTCTCACTCTCACACTCTCTCCCATCCGCAGTTTCATTCTCACAAACTCTCTCCCATCCTCACACTCACTCTCACTCTCACACTCTCTCCCATCTTCACTCTCACTCTCACTCTTTCTCTCCCATCCGCAGTTTCATTCTCACCCTCTCTCCCCATCCTCACTCTCACTTTCACACTCTCTCTTCCATCCTCGCTGTCACTCTCACACTCTCTCTCCCATCCTCACTTTCACTCTCACTCTCACACTCTCTCTCCCAACTTCACTGTCACTCACACTCTCTCTCCAATCCTAACTCTCACCCTAACACTCTCTCTCCCATCCTCAATCTCACTCTCATTCTCACACTCTATCTCCAATTCTCACTCTCAGTCTCACACTCTCCCCATCCTCACTCTCACTCTCACACTCTCTCCCCATCATCACTCTCACTCGCACACTGTCCTTCCCATCCTCACTCTCACTCTCACAACCTCTTCCATCGTCACTCTCACTCTCACTCTCTCTCCCATCCTCGCTGTCACTCTCACACTCTCTCTTCCAGTCGCACTCTCTCTCTCACACTCTCTAACTCATCCTCACTCTCACTCTCACACTCTCTCCCATTCTCACTCTCACTCCCACACGCACTCTCTCTCCCAACTGCGCTCTCACTCTCACACTCTCTCTCCCATCTTTATTCTGACTTTCTCTCGCCCATCCTCACTCTCACTCTCACACTCGCTCCCGTCTGCACTCTCACTCTCACACTCTCTCCCATTCTCACTCTCATGCTCACTCTCTCTATCCCATCCGCACTCTCACTCTCACACACTCTCTCCCATCTGCGCTCTCAGTCTCGCTCTCACACTCTCTCCCATCCGCACTCTCAGTCTCACACTCACTATCACATCCTCGCTGTCACTCTCACACTCTCTATTCTATTCGCACTCTCTCTCTCACACTCTCTCACCCATCCTCGTCCTCACTCTCACACTCTCTCCCATTCTCACTCTCACTCTCACACTCACTCTCTCTCCCATCCACGCTCTCACTCTCACACTCACTCTCCCATCCTTACTCGCACTCTCACACTCTCTCCCCATCCTCATTCTCAATCTCACACTCTCTCCCATCCTCACTCTCACTCTCACACTCTCCTACCCATCCTCACTCTCATTCTCACATTCTCTCTTCCATCGTCACTCTCACTCTCCCACTCTCTCTCCCATCCTCACTGTCACTCACACACTCTCTCTTCTATTCGCACTCTCTCTCTCACACTCACTCACCCATCCTCGTCCTCACTCTCACACTCTCTCCCATTCTCACTCTCACTCTCACACTCACTCTCTCTCCCATCCACGCTCTCACTCTCACACTCACTCTCCCATCCTTACTCGCACTCTCACACTCACTCTCCCATCCTTACTCTCACTTTCACACTCTCTCCCATCCTCATTCTCACTCTCACACTCTCTCCCATCCTCACTCTCACTCTCACTCTCACACTCTCTCCCATCCGCAGTTTCATTCTCACACTCTCTCACCCATCTTCACACTCAATCTCACTCTCACACTCTCTCCCATCTTCACTCTCACTCTCACTCTTTCTCTCCCATCCGCAGTTTCATTCTCACCCTCTCTCCCCATCCTCACTCTCACTTTCACACTCTCTCTCCCATCCTCGCTGTCACTCTCACACTCTCTCTCCCATTCTCACTCTCACTCTCACACTCTCTCACCATCCTCATTCTCGCTCTCACACTCTCTTCCATCCTCACTCTCACACTCACTCTCACACTCTCTCCCATCCGCAGTTTCATTCTCACACACTCTCTCCCATCCTCACTCTCACTCTCACACCCTCTCTCCCATCCTCACTCTCACTCTCACACACTCTCCCATCCTCACTCTCACTCTCACACTGTCTCTTTATTCGTCACTCTCACTCTCACACTCTCTCTCCCAACTTCACTGTCACTCACACTCTCTCTCCAATCCGAACTCTCAACCTAACACTGTCTTTCCCATCCTCAATCTCACTCTCACTCTCACACTCTATCTCCAATTCTCACTCGCAGTCTCACACTCTCCCCATCCTCACTCTTACTCTCACACTCTCTCCCATCCTCACTCTCACTCACACACTCTCTCTCCCATCCTCACTCTCACTCTCACACCCTCCTTCCCATCCTCACTCTCACTCTCACACTCTCTTCCATCGTCACTCTCACTCTTACTCTCTCTCCCATCCTCACTGTCACTCACACTCTCTCTCAAATCCTGACTCTCACCCTAAAACTCTCTCTCCCATCCTCAATCTCACTCTTACTCTCACACTCTATCTCCAATTCTCACTCTCAGTCTCACACTCACTCTCTCTCCCACCCACGCTCTCACTCTCGCTCTCATACTCTCTCCCATCCACACTCTCACTCTCACACGCTCTCTCTCCCATCCTGAATCTCACTCTCACTCTCACACTCTCTGCCATCTGCACTCTCACACTCACACAGTCTACCATCCTCACTCTCACTCTCACTCTCACACTCTCTCCCATCTGCACTCTCGCTCTCACACTCGCTCTCCCATCCTCACTCTCACTCTCACACTCTCTCTCCCATCCTCACTCACACTCCCACTCTCACTCTTTCTCCCATCCGCACTCTCACTCTCACACTCTCTCTCCCATCCTCACTCTCACTCTCACATTCTCTCTCTCCCATCCTTACTCTCACTCTCACTCGAACTCTCACACTCTCTCTCCCATCCTCACTGTCACACTCACTCTCTCTCCCATCCGCACTCTCACTCTCACACTCTCTCTCCCATCCTCACTCTCACTCTCACAGTCTCTCTCCCATCCTCACTCTCAGTCTCACTCTCACTCTCTCTCCCATCCGCACTCTCACTCTCACACTCTCTCAACCATCCTCGCTGTCACATTCACACGCTCCCTCCCATCCTCACTCTCACTCTCACACTCTCTCTCCCATCCTCATTCTCACTCTCACACTCACTCTCACACTCTCTCCCATCCGCAGTTTCATTCTCACACACTCTCTCCCATCCTCACTCTCAGTCTCACACACTCTCCCATCCGCACTCTAACTCTCACACTCTCTCTCCCATCCTCACTGTCACTCTCACACTCTCTCTTCTATTCGCACTCTCTATCTCACACTCTCTCATACATCCTCATCCTCACTCTCACACTCTCTCCCATTCTCACTTTCACTCTCACACTCACTCTCTCTCCAATCCGCGCTCTCAGTCTCGCTCTCACACTCTCTCCCATCCGCACTCACAGTCTCACACTCACTCTCCCATCCTCGCTGTCACTCTCACACTCTCTCTTCTATTCGCACTCTCTCTCTCACACTCTCTCACCCATCCTCGTCCTCACTCTCACACTCTCTCCCATTCTCACTCTCACTCTCACACTCACTCTCTCTCCCATCCACACTCTCAATCTCACACTCACTCTCCCATCCTTACTCGCACTCTCACACTCACTCTCCCATCCTTACTCTCACGCTCACACTCTCTCCCCATCCTCATTCTCACTCTCACACTCTCTCCCCATCCTCATTCTCACTCTCACACTGTCTCCCATTCTCACTCTCACTCTCACTATCACACTCTCTCCCATCCGCAGTTTCATTCTCACAATCTCTCCCCCATCCTCAGTCTCACTCTCACACTCTCTCCCATCCTCACTCTCACTCTCACACTCTCTCCCATCCTCACTGGCACTCTCACTCTCTCTCCCATCCTCGCTCTCAATCTCACACTCTCTCACCCAACCTCACACTCACTCTCACTCTCACACTCTCAGCCATCTTCACTCTCACACTCACTCTTTCTCTCCCATCCGCAGTTTCATTCTCACCCTCTCTCCCCATCCTCACTCTAACTTTCACACTCTCTCTCCCATCCTCGCTGTCACTCTCACACTCTCTCTACCATCCTCACTCTCACTCTCACACTCTCTCCCCATCCTCATTCTCCCTCTCACACTCTCTTCCATCCTCACTCTCACACTCACTCTCACACTCTCTCCCATCCGCAGTTTCATTCTCACACACTCTCTCCCATCCTCGCTCTCACTCTCACACTCTCTCTCCGATCCTCACTCTCACTCTCACACACTCTCCCATCCTCACTCTCACTCTCACACTGTCTCTTTAGTCGTCACTCTCACTCTCACACTCTCTCTCCCAACTTCACTGTCACTCACACTCTCTCTCCAATCCTAACTCTCAACTTAACACTCTCTCTCCCATCCTCAATCTCACTCTCACTCTCACACTCTATCTCCAATTCTCACTCTCAGTCTCACACTCTCCCCATCCTCACTCTCACTCTCACACTCTCTCCCATCCTCACTCTCACTCTCACACTTTCTCCCATCCTCGCTCTCAATCTCGCACTCTCTCTCCCATTCTCACTCTCACTCTCACACTCACTCCCATCCGCAGTTTCATTCTTACACTCTCTCCCCCATCCTCAGTCTCGCTCTCACACTCTCACCAATCCTCACTCTCACTCTCACACTCTCTCCCATCCTCCCTGTCACTCTCACTCTCTCTCCCATCCTCGCTCTCAATCTCACACTCTCTCTCCCATCCTCACACTCACTCTCACTCTCACACTCTCTCCCATCTTCACTCTCACTCTCACTCTTTCTCTCCCATCAGCCGTTTCATTCTCACACTCTCTCTCCCATCCTCACTCCTAGTCTCACTCTCACTCTCTCTCCCATCCGCACTCTCACTCTCACGCTCTCTCTCCCATCCTCGCTGTCACTCTCACAATCTCCCTCCCAACCTCACTCTCACTCTCACACTCTCTCCCCATCCTCATTCTCCCTCTCACACTCTCTTCCATCCTCACTCTCACACTCACTCTCACACTCTCTCCCATCCGCAGTTTCATTCTCACACACTCTCTCCCATCCTCGCTCTCACTCTCACACTCTCTCTCCCATCCTCACTCTCACTCTAACACACTCTCCCATCCTCACTCTCACTCTCACACTCTCTCTTTATTCGTCACTCTCACTCTCACACTCTCTCTCCCAACTTCACTCTCACTCACACTCTCTCTCCAATCCTAACACTCAACCTAACACTCTCTCTCCCATCCTCAATCTCACTCTCACTCTCACACTCTCTCCCATCCTCACTCTCACTCTCACACTCTCTCCCATCCTCGCTCTCAATCTCACATTCTCTCTCCCATTCTCACTCTCACTCTCACTCTCACACTCACTCCCATCCGCAGTTTCATTCTCAAACTCTCTCCCCATCCTCAGTCTCACTCTCACACTCTCGCCCATCCTCCCTGTCACTCTCACTCTCCCTCCCATCCTCACACTCACTCTCACTCTCACACTCTCTCCCATCTTCACTCTCACTCTCACTCTTTCTCTCCCATCAGCAGTTTCATTCTCACACTCTCTCTCCCATCCTCACTCTCAGTCTCACTCTCACTCTCTCTCCCATCCGCACTCTCACTCTCACACTCTCTCTCCCATCCTCGCTGTCACTCTCACAATCTCCCTCCCAACCTCACTCTCACTCTCACACTCTCTCCCCATCCTCATTCTCACTCTCACACTCTCTCCCATCCTCAATCTCACTCTCACTCTCACACTCTCTCCCATCCGCAGTTTCATTCTCACAAACTCTCTCCCATCCTCACACTCACTCTCACTCTCACACTCTCTCCCATCTTCACTCTCACTCTCACTCTTTCTCTCCCATCCGCAGTTTCATTCTCACCCTCTCTCCCCATCCTCACTTTCACTTTCACACTCTCTCTTCCATCCTCGCTGTCACTCTCACACTCTCTCTCCCATCCTCACTTTCACTCTCACTCTCACACTCTCTCTCCCAACTTCACTGTCACTCACACTCTCTCTCCAATCCTAACTCTCACCCTAACACTCTCTCTCCCATCCTCAATCTCACTCTCATTCTCACACTCTATCTCCAATTCTCACTCTCAGTCTCACACTCTCCCCATCCTCACTCTCACTCGCACACTCTCCTTCCCATCCTCACTCTCACTCTCACACTCTCTTCAATCGTCACTCTCACTCTCACTCTCTCTCCCATCCTCGCTGTCACTCTCACACTCTCTCTTCCAGTCGCACTCTCTCTCTCACACTCTCTCACCCATCCTCACTCTCACTCTTACACTCTCTCCCATTCTCACTCTCACTCTCACACGCACTCTCTCTCCCATCTGCGCTCTCACTCTCACACTCTCGCTCCCATCTTTATTCTGACTTTCTCTCGCCCATCCTCACTCTCACTCTCACTCTCACACTCGCTCCCGCCTGCACTCTCACTCTCACACACTCTCCCATTCTCACTCTCATGATCACTCTCTCTATCCCATCCGCACTCTCACTCTCACACTCTCTCTCCCATCCTCACTCTCACTCTCACACTCTCTCTCCCATCCTCACTCTCAGTCTCACTCTCACTCTCTCTCCCGTCCGCACTCTCGCTCTCACACTCTCTCTCCCATCCTCACTGTCACTCTCACATTCTCACCCCCATCCTCATTCTCACTCTCGCACTCTCTCCCTTCCTCACTCTCACTCTCACTCTCACTCTCTCTCCCATCCGCAGTTTCATTCTCACACTCTCTCTCCCATCCTCACTCTCACTCTCACACACTCTCCCATCCGCCATCTCACTCTCGCTCTCACACTCTCTCCCATCCGCACTCTAACTCTCACACTCTCTCTCCCATCCTCGCTGTCACTCTCACACTCTCTCTTCCATTCGCACTCTCTCTCTCACACTCTCTCACACATCCTCACCCTCACTCTCACACTCTCTCCCATTCTCACTCTCACTCTCACACTCACTCTCTCTCCCATCCGCGCTCTCACTCTTGCTCTCAAGCTCTCTCCCATCCGCACTCTCAGTCTCACACTCACTCTCCCATCCTCGCTGTCACTCGTACACTCTCTCTTCTGTTCGCACTCTCTCTCTCACACTCTCTCACCCATCCTCATTCTCAATCTCACACTCTCGCCCATCCTCGCTCTCATTCTCACACTCTCTCTTCCATCGTCACTCTCACTCTCACACTCTCTCTCCCATCCTCACTGTCACTCACACTCTCTCTCCAATCCTAACTCTCACCCCAACACTCTCTCTCCCATCCTCAATCTCACTCTTACTCTCACACTCTATCTCCAATTGTCACTCTCAGTCTCACACTCTCCCATCCTCACTCTCACTGTCACACTCTCTCCCATCCGCAATCTCACTCTCACACTCTCTCCCATCCTCGCTCTCAATCTCACACTCTCTCTCCCATCCTCACTCTCACTCTCACTCCCACTATCACACACTCTCCCATCCGCAGTTTCATTCTCACACTCTCTCGCCATCCTCAGTCTCAGTCTCACTCTCACTCTCTCTCCCGTCCGCACTCTCGCTCTCACACTCTCTCTCCCATCCTCACTGTCACTCTCACATTCTCACCCCCATCCTCATTCTCACTCTCGCACTCTCTCCCTTCCTCACTCTCACTCTCACTCTCACTCTCTCTCCCATCCGCAGTTTCATTCTCACACTCTCTCTCCCATCCTCACTCTCACTCTCACACACTCTCCCATCCGCCATCTCACTCTCGCTCTCACACTCTCTCCCATCCGCACTCTAACTCTCACACTCTCTCTCCCATCCTCGCTGTCACTCTCACACTCTCTCTTCCATTCGCACTCTCTCTCTCACACTCTCTCACACATCCTCACCCTCACTCTCACACTCTCTCCCATTCTCACTCTCACTCTCACACTCACTCTCTCTCCCATCCGCGCTCTCACTCTTGCTCTCAAGCTCTCTCCCATCCGCACTCTCAGTCTCACACTCACTCTCCCATCCTCGCTGTCACTCGTACACTCTCTCTTCTGTTCGCACTCTCTCTCTCACACTCTCTCACCCATCCTCATTCTCAATCTCACACTCTCGCCCATCCTCGCTCTCATTCTCACACTCTCTCTTCCATCGTCACTCTCACTCTCACACTCTCTCTCCCATCCTCACTGTCACTCACACTCTCTCTCCAATCCTAACTCTCACCCCAACACTCTCTCTCCCATCCTCAATCTCACTCTTACTCTCACACTCTATCTCCAATTGTCACTCTCAGTCTCACACTCTCCCATCCTCACTCTCACTGTCACACTCTCTCCCATCCGCAATCTCACTCTCACACTCTCTCCCATCCTCGCTCTCAATCTCACACTCTCTCTCCCATCCTCACTCTCACTCTCACTCCCACTATCACCCACTCTCCCATCCGCAGTTTCATTCTCACACTCTCTCGCCATCCTCAGTCTCACTCTCACACTCTCTCCCATCCTCACTCTCACTCTCACACTCTCTCCCATCCTCACTGTCATTGTCACTCTCTCTCTCCCATCCTCGCTCTCAATCTCACACTCTCTCACACATCCTCACACTCACTCTCACTCTCACACTCTCTCCCATCTTCACTCTCACTCTCACTCATTCTCTCACATCCGCAGTTTCATTCTCACCCTCTCTCCCATCCTCACACTCTCTCCCCATCCTCATTCTCACTCTCACACTCTCTTCCATCCTCCCTCTCACTCTCACTCACACACTCTCTCCAATTGTCACTCTCTGTCTCACAGTCTCCCATCCTCACTCTCACTGTCACACTCTCTCCCATCCGCAATCTCACTCTCACACTCTCTCCCATCCTCGCCCTCAATCTCACACTCTCTCTCCCATCCTCACTCTCACTCTCACTCTCACACACTCTCCCATCCTCACTCTCACTCTCACACTCTCTCTTCCATCGTCACTCTCACTCTCACACTCTCTCTCCTAACCTCACTGTCACTCACACTCTCTCTCCAATCCTAACTCTCACCCTAACACTCTCTCTCCCATCCTCACTCTCACTCTCACTCTCAAACTCTATCTCCAATTCTCTCTCTCAGTCTCACACTCTCTCCCATCCTCACTCTCACTCTCACACTCTCTCCCATCCTCACTCTCACTCTCACACTCTCTCTCCCATCCTCACTCTCACTCTCACACTCTCCTTCCCATCCTCACTCTCACTCTCATACTCTCTCTTCCATCGTCACTCTCACTCTCACTCTCTCTCTCCCATCCTCACTGTCACTCACACTCTCTCTCCAATCCTAACTCTCACCCTAAGACTCTCTCTCCCATCCTCAATCTCACTCTTACTCTCACACTCTATTTCCAATTCTCACTCGCACTCTCCCCATCCTCACTCTCACACTCTCTCCCATCCTCACTCTCACTCTCACACTCTCTCCCATCCTCACTCTCACTCTCACACTCTCTCCCATCCGCAGTTTCATTCTCACACTCTCTCCCCCATCCTCAGTCTCACTCTCACACTCTCTCCCATCCTCACTTTCACTCTCACACTCCCTCCCATCCTCCCTGTCACTCTCACTCTCTCTCATCCTCGCTCTCAATCTCACGCTCTCTCTCCCATCCTCATACTCACTCTCACTCTCATACTCTCTCCCATCTTCACTCTCACTCTCACTCTTTCTCTCCCATCAGCAGTTTCATTCTCACCCTCTCTCCCCATCATCACTCTCACTCTCACACTCTCTCCCCATCCTCATTCTCACTCTCACACTCTCTCCCATCCTCACTCTCACTCTCACTCTCACACTCTCTGCCATCCGCAGTTTCATTCTCACACACTCTCTCCCATCCTCACTCTCACTCTCACAATCTCTCTCCCATCCTCAATCTCACTCTCACACACTCTCCCATCCTCACACTCACTCTCACTCTCACACTCTCTCCCATCCGCAGTTTCATTCTCACACACTCTCTCCCATTCTCACTCTCACTCACACACTCTCTCTCCCATCCTCACTCTCCCTATCATACTCTCTCCCATCCGCGCTATCACTCTCACACTCTCTCTGCCATCCTCGCTGTCACTCTCACACTCTCTCTTCCAGTCGCACTCTCTCTCACACACTCTCTCACCCATCCTCACTCTCACTCTCCCATTCTAACTCTCACTCTCACACTCACTCTCTCTCCCATCTGCGCTCTCACACTCACACTCTCTCTCAAATCCACACTCTCACTCTCCCTCTCACACACTCTCTCCCATCCTCACTCTCACTCTCACACTCTCTCTCCCATCCTCACTCTCACTCTCACACACTCTCCCATCCTCACACTCACTCTCACTCTCACAGTCTCTCCCATCCGCAGTTTCATTCTCACACACTCTCTCCCATCCTCACTCTCACTCTCACACTCTTTCTCCCATCCTCACTCTCGCTATCACACTCTCTCCCATCTGCACTATCACTCTCACACTCTCTCTCCCATCCTCGCTGTCACTCTCACACTCTGTCTTCCAGTCGCACTCTCTCTCTCACCCTCTCACCCATCCTCACTCTCACTCTCCCATTCTCTCCCATTCTCACTCTCAGGCTCACTCTCTCTCTCCCATCCTCACTCTCACTCTCACACTCTCTCTCCCATCCACACTGTCACTCACACTCTCTCTCCAATCCTAACTCTCACCCCAACACTCTCTCTCCCATCCTCAATCTCACTCTTACTCTCACACTCTATCTCCAATTGTCACTCTCAGTCTCACACTCTCCCATCCTCACTCTCACTGTCACACTCTCTCCCATCCGCAATCTCACTCTCACACTCTCTCCCATCCTCGCTCTCAATCTCACACTCTCTCTCCCATCCTCACTCTCACTCTCACTCCCACTATCACACACTCTCCCATCCGCAGTTTCATTCTCACACTCTCTCGCCATCCTCAGTCTCACTCTCACACTCTCTCCCATCCTCACTCTCACTCTCACACTCTCTCCCATCCTCACTGTCATTGTCACTCTCTCTCTCCCATCCTCGCTCTCAATCTCACACTCTCTCACACATCCTCACACTCACTCTCACTCTCACACTCTCTCCCATCTTCACTCTCACTCTCACTCATTCTCTCACATCCGCAGTTTCATTCTCACCCTCTCTCCCATCCTCACACTCTCTCCCCATCCTCATTCTCACTCTCACACTCTCTTCCATCCTCCCTCTCACTCTCACTCACACACTCTCTCCAATTGTCACTCTCTGTCTCACAGTCTCCCATCCTCACTCTCACTGTCACACTCTCTCCCATCCGCAATCTCACTCTCACACTCTCTCCCATCCTCGCCCTCAATCTCACACTCTCTCTCCCATCCTCACTCTCACTCTCACTCTCACACACTCTCCCATCCTCACTCTCACTCTCACACTCTCTCTTCCATCGTCACTCTCACTCTCACACTCTCTCTCCTAACCTCACTGTCACTCACACTCTCTCTCCAATCCTAACTCTCACCCTAACACTCTCTCTCCCATCCTCACTCTCACTCTCACTCTCAAACTCTATCTCCAATTCTCTCTCTCAGTCTCACACTCTCTCCCATCCTCACTCTCACTCTCACACTCTCTCCCATCCTCACTCTCACTCTCACACTCTCTCTCCCATCCTCACTCTCACTCTCACACTCTCCTTCCCATCCTCACTCTCACTCTCATACTCTCTCTTCCATCGTCACTCTCACTCTCACTCTCTCTCTCCCATCCTCACTGTCACTCACACTCTCTCTCCAATCCTAACTCTCACCCTAAGACTCTCTCTCCCATCCTCAATCTCACTCTTACTCTCACACTCTATTTCCAATTCTCACTCGCACTCTCCCCATCCTCACTCTCACACTCTCTCCCATCCTCACTCTCACTCTCACACTCTCTCCCATCCTCACTCTCACTCTCACACTCTCTCCCATCCGCAGTTTCATTCTCACACTCTCTCCCCATCCTCAGTCTCACTCTCACACTCTCTCCCATCCTCACTTTCACTCTCACACTCCCTCCCATCCTCCCTGTCACTCTCACTCTCTCTCATCCTCGCTCTCAATCTCACGCTCTCTCTCCCATCCTCATACTCACTCTCACTCTCATACTCTCTCCCATCTTCACTCTCACTCTCACTCTTTCTCTCCCATCAGCAGTTTCATTCTCACCCTCTCTCCCCATCATCACTCTCACTCTCACACTCTCTCCCCATCCTCATTCTCACTCTCACACTCTCTCCCATCCTCACTCTCACTCTCACTCTCACACTCTCTGCCATCCGCAGTTTCATTCTCACACACTCTCTCCCATCCTCACTCTCACTCTCACAATCTCTCTCCCATCCTCAATCTCACTCTCACACACTCTCCCATCCTCACACTCACTCTCACTCTCACACTCTCTCCCATCCGCAGTTTCATTCTCACACACTCTCTCCCATTCTCACTCTCACTCACACACTCTCTCTCCCATCCTCACTCTCCCTATCATACTCTCTCCCATCCGCGCTATCACTCTCACACTCTCTCTGCCATCCTCGCTGTCACTCTCACACTCTCTCTTCCAGTCGCACTCTCTCTCACACACTCTCTCACCCATCCTCACTCTCACTCTCCCATTCTAACTCTCACTCTCACACTCACTCTCTCTCCCATCTGCGCTCTCACACTCACACTCTCTCTCAAATCCACACTCTCACTCTCCCTCTCACACACTCTCTCCCATCCTCACTCTCACTCTCACACTCTCTCTCCCATCCTCACTCTCACTCTCACACACTCTCCCATCCTCACACTCACTCTCACTCTCACAGTCTCTCCCATCCGCAGTTTCATTCTCACACACTCTCTCCCATCCTCACTCTCACTCTCACACTCTTTCTCCCATCCTCACTCTCGCTATCACACTCTCTCCCATCTGCACTATCACTCTCACACTCTCTCTCCCATCCTCGCTGTCACTCTCACACTCTGTCTTCCAGTCGCACTCTCTCTCTCACCCTCTCACCCATCCTCACTCTCACTCTCCCATTCTCTCCCATTCTCACTCTCAGGCTCACTCTCTCTCTCCCATCCTCACTCTCACTCTCACACTCTCTCTCCCATCTGCACTCTCACTCTCACACTCTCTCCCCATCCTCATTCTCACTCTCACACTCTCTCCCATCCTCACTCTCACTCTCACACTCTCTCCCATCCGCAGTTTCATTCTCACACACTCTCTCCCATCCTCACTCTCGCTCTCACACTTTCTCCCGTCCGCACTCTACCTCTGACACTCACTCTCCCATCCTCGCTGTCACTCTCAATATCTCTCTCCCATCCTCACGCTCACTCTCACTGTCGCTCTCATACTCTCTCCCATCTGCACTCTCACACTCACACTCTCTCCCATTCTCACTCTCACACTCTGTCTCCCATTCTCACTCTAACTCTCACACTCTCTCCCATTCTCACTCTCACTGTCACACTCTCTCTCCCATTCTCACTCTCACTCTCACACTCTCTCTCCCATTCTCACTCTCACCCTCACACACTCTCTACCATTCTCACTTGCACCCTCACACATTCTCTCCCATCCTCACTCTCAGTCGCACACTCTGTCTCCCATTCGCACTCTCACATTCACACTCTCTCTCCCATTCTCACTCTCACTCTCACACTTTCTCTCCCAGCCTCACTGTCACTCTCACCCTCTCTCTCCCATCCTCACTGTCACTCTCGCACTCTCGCTCCCATCCTCACTCTCACCCTCACACTCTCTCTCCCATCTTCACTCTCACTCTCACACTCTTTCCCCATCCTCGCTCTCAGTCTCACTCTCATACTCTCTGTCCCATTCTCAATCTCACTCGCACCATCTCTCTCCCATCCTCACTGTCACTCTCACTCTCTCAATATCTCTCCCATCCTCACTTTCACTCTCACACACTCTCTCCCATCCTCACTCTCACTCTCACACTCTCTCTCCAATCCTCACTCTAACCCTCACACTCTCTCTCCCATCCTCACTAAACTCTCACACTCTCTCTCCCATCCTCACTCTCACTCTCCCACTCTCTCCATTCCTCACTCTTACTCTCACACTCTCTTTCCCATTCACTCTCACTCTCACTCTCACACTCTCTCTCCCATCCTCACTCTCACACTCACTCTCACAATCACTGTCCCATCCTCACTCTCACTCTCACACTCTCTCTCCCATCCTCACATTCATTCACACACTCTCTCTCCCATCCTCACTCTCACTCTGACAATCTCTCTCCCATCCTCTTTCTCACTCTGACAATCTCTCTCCCATCCTCATTCTCACTCTCAGTCTCACACTCTCTCCCATCCTCACTCTCACTATCACACACTCTCCCATTCGTACTCTCACTCTCACATTCTCTCCCATCCTCAGTCTCACACTCACACTCTCTCTCCCATCCTCACTCTCACTCTCACACGCTCTCCCATCCTCACTCTCACTCCCATTCTCACACTGCTCCCCCATCCTCACTCTCACTCTCACACTCTCTCTCATTCTCACTCTCACTCTCACACTCACTCGCTCTCCCATCTGCGCTCTCATTCTCACACTCTCTCTCCCATCCTTAATCTCTCTCTCTCTCTCCCATCCTCACTCTCACTCTCACTCTCACACTCTCTCCCATCCGCACTCTCACTCTCACACTCTCTCTCCCATCCTCACTCTCCGTCTCACTCTCACTCTCTCTCCCGTCCGCACTCAACTCTCACACTCTCTCTCCCATCCTCGCTGTCACTCTCACACTCTCTCTCCCATCCTCAATCTCACTCTCACTCTCACACTCTCTCCCATCCGCAGTTTCATTCTCACACACTCTCTCCCATCCTCACTCTCACTCTCACACTCTCTCCCATCCGCACTCTAACTCTCACACTCTCTCTCCCATCCTTGCTGTCACTCTCACACTCTCTCTTCCATTCACACTCTCTCTCACACTCTCTCACCCATCCTCATCCTCACTCTCACACTCTCTCCCATTCTCACTCTCACTCTCACATTCACTCTCTCTCCCATCCGCGCTCTCACTCTGGCTCTCACACTCTCTCCCATCCGCACTCTCAGTCTCACACTCACTCTCCCATCCTCTCTGTCACTCTCACACTCTCTCTTCCATTCGCACTCTCTCTCTCACACTCTCTCACCCATCCTCGTCCTCACTCTCACACTCTCTCCCATTCTCATTCTCACTCTCACACTCACTCTCTCTCCTATCCATGCTCTCACTCTCACACTCACTCTCCCATTCTTACTCTCACTCTCTCTCTCCCTTCCTCAATCTCACTCTCACACTCACACTCGCTGCCATTTGCACTCTCACTCTCACAAAGTCTCCCATTCTCACTCTCACTCTCACACTCACTCTCTCTCCCATCCGCACTCTCGCTCTCACACTCGCTCTCCCATCCTCACTCTCACTCTCACACTCTCTCTCCAATCTTCACTCTGACACCCACTCTCACTCACTCTCCCATCCGCACTCTCACTCTCACTCTCTCTCTCCCATACTGAATCTCACTCTCACTCTCACACTCTCTGCCATCTGCACTCTCACTCTCACACATTCTCCCATTCTCACTCTCACTCTCACACTCACTCTCTCTCCCATCTGCACTCTCGCTCTCACACTCACTCTCCCATCCTAACTCTCACTCCCACTCTCACTCCCTCTCCCATCCGCACTCTCACTCTCACACTCTCTCTGCCATCCTTACTCTCACTCTCACTCGAACTCTCACACTCTCTCTCCCATCCTCACTGTCACACTCACTCTCTCTCCCATCCGCACTCTCACTCTCACTCTCTCTCTCCCATCCTGAATCTCACTCTCACTCTCACACTCTCTGCCATCTGCACTCTCACTCTCACACTCACTCTCCCATCCTCACTGTCACACTCACTCTCTCTCCCATCCGCACTCTCACTCTCACACTCTCTCCCATCCTCACTCTCACTCTCACACTCTCTCTCCCATCCTCACTCTCAGTCTCACTCTCACTCTCTCTCCCATCCGCACTCTCACTCTCACACTCTCTCTCCCATCCTCGCTGTCACTCTCACACTCTCTCTCCCATCCTCACTCTCACTCTCACACTCTCTCCCCATCCTCATTCTCACTCTCACACTCTCTCCCATCCTCACTCTCACTATCACTCTCACACTCTCTCCCATCCGCAGTTTCATTCTCACACACTCTCTCCCAACCTCACACTCACTCTCACACACTCTCCCATCCGCAATCTCACTCTCGCTATCACACTCTCTCCCATCCGCACTCTAACTCTCACACTCTCTCTCCCATCCTCGCTGTCACTCTCACACTCATTCTCTCTCCCATCCGCACTCTCACTCTCACACTCTCTCACACATCCTCATGTCACTCTCACACTCTCTCTTGTATTCGCACTCTCTCTCTCACACTCTCTCACCCATCCTCGTCCTCACTTTCACTCTCTCTCCAATTCTCACTCTCACTCTTACACTCACTCTCTCTCCCATCTGCGCTCTCACTCTCACAATCACTCTACCATCCTTACTCTCACTCTCTCTCCCCCATCCTCAATCTCACTCTCTCTCTCACACTCTCTGCCATCTGCACTCTCACTCTCACACAGTCTACCATTCTCACTCTCACTCTCACACTCTCTGTCATCTGCATTTTCACTCTCACACAGTCTGCCATTCTCACTCTCACTCTCACACTCACTCTCTCTCCCATCCGCACTCTCGCTCTCACACTCGCTCTCCCATCCTCACTCTCACTCTCACACTCTCTCTCAAATCTTCACTCTCACTCCCACTCTCACTCTCTCTCCCATTCGCACTCTCACTCTCACTCTCTCTCCCATACTGAATCTCACTCTCACTCTCACACTCTCTGCCATCTGCACTCTCACTCTCACACAGTCTCCCATTCTCACTCTCACTCTCACACTCACTCTCTCTCCCATCTGCACTCTCGCTCTCACACTCGCTCTCCCATCCTCACTCTCACTCTCACACTCTCTCTCCCATCCTCACTCTCACTCCCACTTTCACTCTCTCTCCCATCCGCACTCTCACTCTCACACTCTCTCTCCCATCCTCACTCTCACTCTCACTCGAACTCTCACACTCTCTCTCCCATCCTCACTGTCACACTCACTCTCTCTCCCATCCGCACTCTCACTCTCACACTCTCTCTCCCATCCTCACTCTCACTCTCACACTCTCTCTCCCATCCTCAGTCTCAGTCTCACTCTCACACTCTCATCCCATCCTCACTCTCACTCCCACTCTCACTCTCTCTCCCATCCTCACTCTCACTCTCACACTCTCTCCCCATCCTCATTCTCACTCTCACACTCTCTCCCATCCTCACTCTCACTCTCACTCTCACACTCACTCCCATCCGCAGTTTCATTCTCACACACTCTCTCCCATCCTCACACTCACTCTCACACACTCTCCCATCCGCAATCTCACTCTCGCTATCACACTCTCTCACATCCGCACTCTAACTCTCACACTCTCTCTCCCATCCTCGCTGTCACTCTCACACTCTCTCTCCCATCCTCACTCTCACTCTCACACTCTCTCCCCATCCTCATTCTCACTCTCACACTCTCTCCCATCCTCACTCTCACTCTCACTCTCACACTCTCTCCCATCCGCAGTTTCATTCTCACACATTCTCTCCCATCCTCACACTCACTCTCACACACTCTCCCATCCGCGATCTCACTCTCGCTATCACACTCTCTCCCATCCGCGCTCTCACTCTCACTCTCACACTCTCTGCCATCTGCACTCTCACTCTCACACTCACTCTCCCATCCTCACTGTCACACTCACTCTCTCTCCCATCCGCACTCTCACTCTCACACTCTCTCCCATCCTCACTCTCACTCTCACACTCTCTCTCCCATCCTCACTCTCAGTCTCACTCTCACTCTCTCTCCCATCCGCACTCTCACTCTCACACTCTCTCTCCCATCCTCTCTGTCACTCTCACACTCTCTCTCCCATCCTCACTCTCACTCTCACACTCTCTCCCCATCCTCATTCTCACTCTCACACTCTCTCCCATCCTCACTCTCACTATCACTCTCACACTCTCTCCCATCCGCAGTTTCATTCTCACACACTCTCTCCCAACCTCACACTCACTCTCACACACTCTCCCATCCGCAATCTCACTCTCGCTATCACACTCTCTCCCATCCGCACTCTAACTCTCACACTCTCTCTCCCATCCTCGCTGTCACTCTCACACTCATTCTCTCTCCCATCCGCACTCTCACTCTCACACTCTCTCACACATCCTCATGTCACTCTCACACTCTCTCTTGTATTCGCACTCTCTCTCTCACACTCTCTCACCCATCCTCGTCCTCACTTTCACTCTCTCTCCAATTCTCACTCTCACTCTTACACTCACTCTCTCTCCCATCTGCGCTCTCACTCTCACAATCACTCTACCATCCTTACTCTCACTCTCTCTCCCCCATCCTCAATCTCACTCTCTCTCTCACACTCTCTGCCATCTGCACTCTCACTCTCACACAGTCTACCATTCTCACTCTCACTCTCACACTCTCTGTCATCTGCATTTTCACTCTCACACAGTCTGCCATTCTCACTCTCACTCTCACACTCACTCTCTCTCCCATCCGCACTCTCGCTCTCACACTCGCTCTCCCATCCTCACTCTCACTCTCACACTCTCTCTCAAATCTTCACTCTCACTCCCACTCTCACTCTCTCTCCCATTCGCACTCTCACTCTCACTCTCTCTCCCATACTGAATCTCACTCTCACTCTCACACTCTCTGCCATCTGCACTCTCACTCTCACACAGTCTCCCATTCTCACTCTCACTCTCACACTCACTCTCTCTCCCATCTGCACTCTCGCTCTCACACTCGCTCTCCCATCCTCACTCTCACTCTCACACTCTCTCTCCCATCCTCACTCTCACTCCCACTTTCACTCTCTCTCCCATCCGCACTCTCACTCTCACACTCTCTCTCCCATCCTCACTCTCACTCTCACTCGAACTCTCACACTCTCTCTCCCATCCTCACTGTCACACTCACTCTCTCTCCCATCCGCACTCTCACTCTCACACTCTCTCTCCCATCCTCACTCTCACTCTCACACTCTCTCTCCCATCCTCAGTCTCAGTCTCACTCTCACACTCTCATCCCATCCTCACTCTCACTCCCACTCTCACTCTCTCTCCCATCCTCACTCTCACTCTCACACTCTCTCCCCATCCTCATTCTCACTCTCACACTCTCTCCCATCCTCACTCTCACTCTCACTCTCACACTCACTCCCATCCGCAGTTTCATTCTCACACACTCTCTCCCATCCTCACACTCACTCTCACACACTCTCCCATCCGCAATCTCACTCTCGCTATCACACTCTCTCACATCCGCACTCTAACTCTCACACTCTCTCTCCCATCCTCGCTGTCACTCTCACACTCTCTCTCCCATCCTCACTCTCACTCTCACACTCTCTCCCCATCCTCATTCTCACTCTCACACTCTCTCCCATCCTCACTCTCACTCTCACTCTCACACTCTCTCCCATCCGCAGTTTCATTCTCACACATTCTCTCCCATCCTCACACTCACTCTCACACACTCTCCCATCCGCGATCTCACTCTCGCTATCACACTCTCTCCCATCCGCGCTCTCACTCTCACTCTCACACTCTCTCCCATCCGTTGTTTCATTCTCACACACTCTCTCCCATCCTCACTCTCACTCTCACACTCTCTCTCCCATCCTCACTCTCAGTCTCACTCTCACTCTCTCTCCCATCAGCACTCTCACTCTCAATGTCACTCTCATACTCCCTCCCATCTGCACTCTCAGTCTCACACTCTCTCCCATTCTCACTCTCACACTCTCTCTCCCATTCTCACTCTAACTCTCACACTCTCTCCCATTCTCACTCTCACTGTCACACTCTCTCTCTCTTTCTCACTCTCACTCTCACACTCTCTCCCATCCTCGCTCTCACTCTCACACTCTCTCCCATCCGCACTCTCACTCTCGCTCTCACACTCTCTCCAATTCGCACGCTCACTCTCACACTCACTCTCCCATCCTCGCTGTCACTCTCACACTCTCTCTTCCATTCGCACTCTCACTCTCACACTCTTTCACACATCGTCACTCTCACTCTCGCACTTTCTCCCATTCTCACTCTCACTCTCAGACTCACTCTCTCTCCCATCTGCGCTCTCACTCTCACTCTCTCTCTCCCATCCTTATTCTCACTCTCTCTCTCCCATCCTCACTCTCACGCTCACTCTCACACTCTCTCCCATCTCCACTCTCACTTTCACACACTCTCCCATTCTCACTCTCATCTCACACTCACTCTCTCTCCCATCCGCAATCTCACTCTCACACTCTCTCTCCCATCCACACTCTCACTCTCACACTCTCTCTCCCATCCTCACTCTCAGTCTCACTCTCACTCTCTCTCCCATCCGCACTCTCAAACTCACACTTTCTCTCCCATCCTCGCTGTTACTCTCACACTCTCTCCCATCCGCAGTTTCATTCTCACACACTATCTCCCATCCGCACTCAACTCTCACACTCTCTCTCCCATCCTCGCTGTCACTCTCACACTCTCTCTCCCATCCTCAATCTCACTCTCACTCTCCCCAATCCGCATTCTCACTCTCACACTCTCTCCCTTCCTCACTCTCACTCTCACTCTCACACTCTCTCCCATCCGCAGTTTCATTCTCACACACTCTCTCCCATCCTCACTCTCACTCTCACACTCTCTCCCATCCGCACTCTAACTCTCACACTCTCTCTCCCATCCTTGCTGTCACTCTCACACTCTCTCTTCCATTCACACTCTCTCTCTCACACTCTCTCACCCATCCTCATCCTCACTCTCACACTCTCTCCCATTCTCACTCTCACTCTCACATTCACTCTCTCTCCCATCCGCGCTCTCACTCTGGCTCTCACACTCTCTCCCATCCGCACTCTCAGTCTCACACTCACTCTCCCATCCTCTCTGTCACTCTCACACTCTCTCTTCCATTCGCACTCTCTCTCTCACACTCTCTCACCCATCCTCGTCCTCACTCTCACACTCTCTCCCATTCTCACTCTCACTCTCACACTCACTCTCTCTCCTATCCATGCTCTCACTCTCACACTCACTCTCCCATTCTTACTCTCACTCTCTCTCTCCCTTCCTCAATCTCACTCTCACACTCACACTCGCTGCCATTTGCACTCTCACTCTCACACAGTCTCCCATTCTCACTCTCACTCTCACACTCACTCTCTCTCCCATCCGCACTCTCGCTCTCACACTCGCTCTCCCATCCTCACTCTCACTCTCACACTCTCTCTCCAATCTTCACTCTGACACCCACTCTCACTCTCTCTCCCATCCGCACTCTCACTCTCACTCTCTCTCTCCCATACTGAATCTCACTCTCACTCTCACACTCTCTGCCATCTGCACTCTCACTCTCACACATTCTCCCATTCTCACTCTCACTCTCACACTCACTCTCTCTCCCATCTGCACTCTCGCTCTCACACTCACTCTCCCATCCTCACTCTCACTCCCACTCTCACTCCCTCTCCCATCCGCACTCTCACTCTCACACTCTCTCTCCCATCCTCACTCTCACTCTCACATTCTCTCTCTCCCATCCTTACTCTCACTCTCACTCGAACTCTCACACTCTCTCTCCCATCCTCACTGTCACACTCACTCTCTCTCCCATCCGCACTCTCACTCTCACTCTCTCTCTCCCATCCTGAATCTCACTCTCACTCTCACACTCTCTGCCATCTGCACTCTCACTCTCACACTCACTCTCCCATCCTCACTGTCACACTCACTCTCTCTCCCATCCGCACTCTCACTCTCACACTCTCTCCCATCCTCACTCTCACTCTCACACTCTCTCTCCCATCCTCACTCTCAGTCTCACTCTCACGCTCTCTCCCATCCGCACTCTCACTCTCACACTCTCTCTCCCATCCTCGCTGTCACTCTCACACTCTCTCTCCCATCCTCACTCTCACTCTCACACTCTCTCCCCATCCTCATTCTCACTCTCACACTCTCTCCCATCCTCACTCTCACTATCACTCTCACACTCTCTCCCATCCGCAGTTTCATTCTCACACACTCTCTCCCAACCTCACACTCACTGTCACACACTCTCCCATCTGCAATCTCACTCTCGCTATCACACTCTCTCCCATCCGCACTCTAACTCTCACACTCTCTCTCCCATCCTCGCTGTCACTCTCACACTCATTCTCTCTCCCATCCGCACTCTCACTCTCACACTCTCTCACACATCCTCATCGTCACTCTCACACTCTCTCTTCTATTCGCACTCTCTCTCTCACACTCTCTCTCCCATCCTCAGTCTCAGTCTCACTCTCACACTCTCTCTCCCATCCTCACTCTCACTCCCACTCTCACTCTCTCTCCCATCCTCACTCTCACTCTCACACTCTCTCCCCATCCTCATTCTCACTCTCACACTCTCTCCCATCCTCACTCTCACTCTCACTCTCACACTCTCTCCCATCCGCAGTTTCATTCTCACACACTCTCTCCCATCCTCACACTCACTCTCACACACTCTCCCATCCGCAATCTCACTCTCGCTATCACACTCTCTCACATCCGCACTCTAACTCTCACACTCTCTCTCCCATCCTCGCTGTCACTCTCACACTCTCTCTCCCATCCTCACTCTCACTCTCACACTCTCTCCCCATCCTCATTCTCACTCTCACACTCTCTCCCATCCTCACTCTCACTCTCACTCTCACACTCTCTCTCATCCGCAGTTTCATTCTCACACATTCTCTCCCATCCTCACACTCACTCTCACACACTCTCCCATCCGCGATCTCACTCTCGCTATCACACTCTCTCCCATCCGCGCTCTCACTCTCACTCTCACACTCTCTCCCATCCGTTGTTTCATTCTCACACACTCTCTCCCATCCTCACTCTCACTCTCACACTCTCTCTCCCATCCTCACTCTCAGTCTCACTCTCACTCTCTCTCCCATCAGCACTCTCACTCTCAATGTCACTCTCATACTCCCTCCCATCTGCACTCTCAGTCTCACACTCTCTCCCATTCTCACTCTCACACTCTCTCTCCCATTCTCACTCTAACTCTCACACTCTCTCCCATTCTCACTCTCACTGTCACACTCTCTCTCTCTTTCTCACTCTCACTCTCACTCTCACACTCTCTCCCATCCTCGCTCTCACTCTCACACTCTCTCCCATCCGCACTCTCACTCTCGCTCTCACACTCTCTCCAATTCGCACGCTCACTCTCACACTCACTCTCCCATCCTCGCTGTCACTCTCACACTCTCTCTTCCATTCGCACTCTCACTCTCACACTCTTTCACACATCGTCACTCTCACTCTCGCACTTTCTCCCATTCTCACTCTCACTCTCAGACTCACTCTCTCTCCAATCTGCGCTCTCACTCTCACTCTCTCTCTCCCATCCTTATTCTCACTCTCTCTCTCCCATCCTCACTCTCACGCTCACTCTCACACTCTCTCCCATCTCCACTCTCACTTTCACACACTCTCCCATTCTCACTCTCATCTCACACTCACTCTCTCTCCCATCCGCAATCTCACTCTCACACTCTCTCTCCCATCCACACTCTCACTCTCACACTCTCTCTCCCATCCTCACTCTCAGTCTCACTCTCACTCTCTCTCCCATCCGCACTCTCAAACTCACACTTTGCTCCCATCCTCGCTGTTACTCTCACACTCTCTCCCCATCCGCAGTTTCATTCTCACACACTATCTCCCATCCTCACTCTCGCTCTCACACACTCTCCCATCCGCACTCTGACTCTCGCTCTCACACACTCTCCCATCCGCACTCTCACCCACACACTCTCTCACCCATCCTCGTCCTCACTCTCACACTCTCTCCCATTCTCACTCTCACTCTCAGACTCACTCTCTCTCCTATCCGCGCTCTCACTCTCACACTCATGCTCCCATCCTTACTCTCACACTCTCTACCATCCTCACTCTCACTCTCACACTCTCTCCCCATCCTCATTCTCACTCTCACACTCTCTCCCTTCCTCACTCACTCTCACTCTCACACTCTCTCCCATCCGCAGTTTCATTCTCACACACTCTCTCCCATCCTCACTCTCACTCTCACACTCTCTCTCCCATCCTCACTCTCACTCTCACACACTCTCCCATCCTCACTCTCACTCTCACTCTCACACTCTCTCCCATCCGCTGTTTCATTCTCACACACTCTCTCCCATCCTCACTCTCGCTCTCACACTCTCTCCCATCCGCACGCTCACTCTCACACTCACTCTCCCATCCTCGCTGTCACTCTCACACTCTCTCTACCATTTGCACTCTCTCTGTCACAATCTCTCACCCATCCTCACTCTCACTCTCGCACTCTCTCCCATTCTCACTCTCACTCTCACACTCACTTTCTCTCCCATCTGCGCTCTCACTCACACACTCTCTCTCCCATCCTTAATCTCACTCTCTCTCTCCCATCCAACACTCTCATGCTCACTCTCACACTCTCTCCCATTCTCACTCTCACACTTCTCTCTCCCATTCTCACTCTAACTCTCACACTCTCTCCCACCCTCACTCTCACTCTCACACTCTCTCTCTCCCATCCTCGCTGTCACTCTCACACTCTCTCTCCCATTCTCACTCTCACTCTCACACTCTCTCTCCCATCCTCACTCTCACTCTCACACTCTCTCCCATCCGCAGTTTCATTCTCACACACTCTCTCCCATCCTCACTCTTACACTCTCTCTACCATCCTCACTCGCGCTCTCACTTTCTCTCCCATCCGCACTCTCACTCTCACACTCACTCTCCCATCCTCGCTGTCACTCTCACTCTCTCTCTTCCATTCGCACTCTCTCTCTCACACTCTCTCACCCATCCTCACTCTCACTCTCGCACTCTCTCCCATTCTCACTTTCACTCTCAAACTCACGCTCTCTCCCATCTGCACACTCACTCTCACACAGTCTCCCATTCTCACTCTCACTCTCACACTCACTCTCTCTCCCATCCGCACTCTCGCTTTCACACTCTCTCTCCCATCCGTACTCTCACTCTCACACTCTCTCTCCCATCCTCACTCTCACTCTCACATTCTCTCTCTCCCATCCTCATGCTTACTCTTACTGTCACTCTCATACTCTCTCCCATCATCACTCTCAGTCTCACACTCTCTCCCATCCTCACTCACTCTCACTCTCACACTCTCTCCCATCAGCAGTTTCATTCTCAGACACTCTCTCCCATCATCACTCTCACTCTCACTCTCAGACTCACTCTCTCTCCCATCTGTGCTCTCACTCTCACACTCTCTCTCCCATCCTTAATCTCACTCTCTCTCTCTCTCCCATCCTCACTCTCAAGCTCACTCTCACACTCTCTCCCATTCTCACTCTCACACTCTCGCTCCCATTCTCACTCTACCTCTCACACTCTCTCCCATCCTCACTCTCACTCACACACTCTCTCCCATCCGCAGTTTCATTCTCAGACACTCTCTCCCATTATAACTCTCAGTCTCACACTCTCTCTCCCATCCACACTCTCACTCTCACTCTCACTCTCACACTCTCTCCCATCCGCAGTTTCATTCTCACACACTCTCTCCCATCCTCACTCTCACTTTCACATTCTCTCTCTCCCATCCTTACTCTCACTCTCACTCTCACTCTCACACTCTCTCCCATCCGCAGTTTCATTCTCACACACACTCTCCCATCCTCATTCTCACTCTCACACTCACTCTCCCATCCTCGCTGTCACTCTCACTCTCTCTCTTCCATTCGCACTCTCTCTCTCACACTCTCTCACCCATCCTCACTCTCACTCTCGCACTCTCTCCCATTCTCACTCTCACTCTCACTCTCTCTCCCATCTGCGCTCTCACTCTCACACTCTCTCTCCCATCCTTCATCTCACTCTCTCTCTCCCATCCTCACTCTCAAGCTCACTCTCACACTCTCTCCCATTTTCACTCTAACTCTCACACTCTCTCCCATCCTCACTGTCACTCTCACACACTCTCTCTCTCCCATCCTCACTGTCACTCTCACACTCTCTCTCCCATTCTCACTCTCACTCTCACACTCTCTCACCCATCCTCATTCTCACTCTCACACTCTCTCCCATCCGCACTCACTCTCACTCACACACTCTCTCCCATCCGCAGTTTCATTCTCAGACACTCTCTCCCATCATAACTATCAGTCTCACACTCTCTCTCCCATCCACACTCTCACTCTCACTCTCACTCTCACACTCTCTCCCATCCGCAGTTTCATTCTCACACACTCTCTCCCATCCTCACTCTCACTTTCACATTCTCTCTCTCCCATCCTTACTCTCACTCTCACTCGAACTCTCACATTCTCTCTCCCATCCTCACTGTCACACTCACACTCTCTCTCCCATCCGCACTCTCACTCTCACTCTCTCTCTCCCATCCTGAATCTCACTCTCACTCCCACACTCTCTGCCATCTGCACTCTCACTCTCACACAGTCTCCCATTCTCACTCTCACTCTCACACTCACTCTCTCTCCCATCTGCACTCTCACTCTCACACTCTCTCTCCCATCCTCACTCTCACTCCCACTCTCACTCTCTCTCCCATCCGCACTCACTCTCTCTCCCATCCTCACTCTCACTCTCACATCATCTCTCTCCCATCCTTACTCTCACACTCACTCGAACTCTCACACTCTCTCTCCCATCCTCACTGTCACACTCACTCTCTCTCCCATCCGGACTCTCACTCTCACACTCTCTCCCCCATCCTCACTCTCACTCTCACACTCTCTCTCCCATCCTCAGTCTCAGTCTCACTCTCACTCTCTCTCCCATCCGCACACTCACTCTCACACACTCTCCCATCCACAATCTCACTCTCGCTATCACACTCTCTCCCATTCGCACTCTAACTCTCACACTCTCTCTCCCATCCTCGCTGTCACTCTCACACACTCTCTCCCATCCTCACTCTCACTCTCACACTCTCTCCCCATCCTCATTCTCACTCTCACACTCTCTCCCATCCTCACTCTCACTCTCACTCTCACACTCTCTCCCATCCGCAGTTTCATTCTCACACACTCTCTCCCATCCTCACACTCACTCTCACTCTCACACTCTCTCCCATCCGTTGTTTCATTCTCACACACTCTCTCCCATCCTCACTCTCACTCTCACACTCTCCCTCCCATCCACACTCTCACTCTCACACACTCTCCCATCCTCAGTCACACTCTCACTCTCGCACACTCTCCCATCCGCAGTTTCATTCTCACACACTCTCTCCCATCCTCACTCTCACTCTCACACTCTCTCTCCCATCCTCACTCTCAATCTCACTCTCACTCTCTCTTCCATCAGCACTCTCACTCTCAATGTCACTCTCATACTCCCTCCCATCTGCACTCTCAGTCTCACACTCTCTCCCATTCTCACTCTCACACTCTCTCTCCCATTCTCACTCTAACTCTCACACTGTCTCCCATTCTCACTCTCACTGTCACACTCTCTCTCTCTTTCTCACTCTCACTCTCACACTCACTCCCATCCTCGCTCTCACTCTCACACTCTCTCCCATCCGCACTCTCACTCTCGCTCTCACACTCTCTCCAATTCGCACGCTCACTCTCACACTCACTCTCCCATCCTCGCTGTCACTCTCACACTCTCTCTTCCATTCGCACTCTCTCTCACACACTCTTTCACACATCCTCACTCTCACTCTCGCACTTTCTCCCATTCTCAATCTCACTCTCAGACTCACTCTCTCTCCCATCTGCGCTCTCACTCTCACACTCTCTCTCCCATCCTTAATCTCACTCTCTCTCTCCCATCCTCACTCTCACGCTCACTCTCACACTCTCTCCCATCTCCACTCTCACTTTCACACACTCTCCCATTCTCACTCTCATCTCACACTCACTCTCTCTCCCATCCGCAATCTCACTCTCACACTCTCTCTCCCATCCTCACTCTCACACTCACACTCTCTCTCCCATCCGCACTCTCACTCTCACTCTCTCTCTCCCATCCTGAATCTCACTCTCACTCCCACACTCTCTGCCATCTGCACTCTCACTCTCACACAGTCTCCCATTCTCACTCTCACTCTCACACTCACTCTCTCTCCCATCTGCACTCTCGCTCTCACACTCTCTCTCCCATCCTCACTGTCACACTCACTCTCTCTCCCATCCGCACTCTCACTTTCACACTCTCTCCCATCCTCACTCTCACTCTCACACTCTCTCTCCCATCCTCACTCTCAGTCTCACTCTCACTCTCTCTCCCATCCGCACTCTCACTCTCACACTCTCTCTCCCATCCTCGCTGTCACTCTCACACTCTCTCTCCCATCCTCACTCTCACTCTCACACTCTCTCCCCATCCTCATTCTCACTCTCACACTCTCTCCCATCCTCACTCTCACTATCACTCTCACACTCTCTCCCATCCGCAGTTTCATTCTCACACACTCTCTCCCAACCTCACACTCACTCTCACACACTCTCCCATCCGCAATCTCACTCTCGCTATCACACTCTCTCCCATCCTCACTCTAACTCTCACACTCTCTCTCCCATCCTCGCTGTCACTCTCACACTCATTCTCTCTCCCATCCGCACTCTCACTCTCACACTCTCTCACACATCCTCATCGTCACTCTCACACTCTCTCTTCTATTCGCACTCTCTCTCACACACTCTCTCAACCATCCTCGTCCTCACTTTCACTCTCTCTCCCATTCTCACTCTCACTCTCACACTCACTCTCTCTCCCATCCGCGCTCTCACTCTCACAATCACTCTACCATCCTTACTCTCACTCTCTCTCCCCCATCCTCAATCTCACTCTCTCTCTCACACTCTCTGCCATCTGCACTCTCACTTACACACAGTCTACCATTCTCACTCTCACTCTCACACTCTCTGTCATCTGCATTTTCACTCTCACACAGTCTGCCATTCTCACTCTCACTCTCACACTCACTCTCTCTCCCATCTGCACTCTCGCTCTCACACTCGCTCTCCCATCCTCACTCTCACTCTCACACTCTCTCTCCCATCCTCACTCTCACTCCCACTTTCACTCTCTCTCCCATCCGCACTCTCACTCTCACACTCTCTCTCCCATCCTCACTCTCACTCTCACATTCTCTCTCTCCCATCCTTACTCTCACTCTCACTCGAACTCTCACACTCTCTCTCCCATCCTCCCTGTCACACTCACTCTCTCTCCCATCCGCACTCTCACTCTCACACTCTCTCTCCCATCCTCACTCTCACTCTCACACTCTCTCTCCCATCCTCAGTCTCAGTCTCACTCTCACACTCTCTCTATCATCCTCACTCTCACTCCCACTCTCACTCTCTCTCCCATCCTCACTCTCACTCTCACACTCTCTCCCCATCCTCATTCTCACTCTCACACTCTCTCCCATCCTCACTCTCACTCTCACTCTCACACTCTCTCCCATCCGCAGTTTCATTCTCACACACTCTCTCCAATCCTCACACTCACTCTCACACACTCTCCCATCCGCAATCTCATTCTCGCTATCACACTCTCTCACATCCGCACTCTAACTCTCACACTCTCTCTCCCATCCTCGCTGTCACTCTCACACTCTCTCTCCCATCCTCACTCTCACTCTCACACTCTCTCCCCATCCTCATTCTCACTCTCACACTCTCTCCCATCCTCACTCTCACTCTCACTCTCACACTCTCTCCCATCCGCAGTTTCATTCTCACACATTCTCTCCCATCGTCACACTCACTCTCACACACTCTCCCATCCGCGATCTCACTCTCGCTATCACACCCTCTCCCATCCGCGCTCTCACTCTCACTCTCACACTCTCTCCCATCCGTTGTTTCATTCTCACACACTCTCTCCCATCCTCACTCTCACTCTCACACTCTCTCTCCCACCCTCACTCTCACTCTCACACACTCTCCCATCCTCAGTCACACTCTCACTCTCACACACTCTCCCATTCGCAGTTTCATTCTCACACACTCTCTCCCATCCTCACTCTCACTCTCACACTCTCTCTCCCATCCTCACTCTCAGTCTCACTCTCACTCTCTCTCCCATCAGCACTCTCACTCTCAATGTCACTCTCATACTCCCTCCCATCTGCACTCTCAGTCTCACACTCTCTCCCATTCTCACTCTCACACTCTCTCTCCCATCCTCAGTCTCAGTCTCACTCTCACTCTCTCTCCCATCCGCACTCTCACTCTCACACTCTCTCTCCCATCCTCGCTGTCACTCTCACACTCTCTCTCCCATCCTCGCTGTCACTCTCACACACTCTCTCCCATCCTCACTCTCACTCTCACACTCTCTCCCCATCCTCATTCTCACTCTCACACTCTCTCCCATCCTCACTCTCACTCTCACTCTCACACTCTCTCCCATCCGCAGTTTCATTCTCACACACTCTCTCCCATCCTCACACTCACTCTCACTCTCACACTCTCTCCCATCCGTTGTTTCATTCTCACACACTCTCTCCCATCCTCACTCTCACTCTCACACTCTCCCTCCCATCCACACTCTCACTCTCACACACTCTCCCATCCTCAGTCACACTCTCACTCTCGCACACTCTCCCATCCGCAGTTTCATTCTCACACACTCTCTCCCATCCTCACTCTCACTCTCACACTCTCTCTCCCATCCTCACTCTCAATCTCACTCTCACTCTCTCTTCCATCAGCACTCTCACTCTCAATGTCACTCTCATACTCCCTCCCATCTGCACTCTCAGTCTCACACTCTCTCCCATTCTCACTCTCACACTCTCTCTCCCATTCTCACTCTAACTCTCACACTGTCTCCCATTCTCACTCTCACTGTCACACTCTCTCTCTCTTTCTCACTCTCACTCTCACACTCACTCCCATCCTCGCTCTCACTCTCACACTCTCTCCCATCCGCACTCTCACTCTCGCTCTCACACTCTCTCCAATTCGCACGCTCACTCTCACACTCACTCTCCCATCCTCGCTGTCACTCTCACACTCTCTCTTCCATTCGCACTCTCTCTCTCACACTCTTTCACACATCCTCACTCTCACTCTCGCACTTTCTCCCATTCTCAATCTCACTCTCAGACTCACTCTCTCTCCCATCTGCGCTCTCACTCTCACACTCTCTCTCCCATCCTTAATCTCACTCTCTCTCTCCCATCCTCACTCTCACGCTCACTCTCACACTCTCTCCCATCTCCACTCTCACTTTCACACACTCTCCCATTCTCACTCTCATCTCACACTCACTCTCTCTCCCATCCGCAATCTCACTCTCACACTCTCTCTCCCATCCTCACTCTCACACTCACACTCTCTCTCCCATCCGCACTCTCACTCTCACTCTCTCTCTCCCATCCTGAATCTCACTCTCACTCCCACACTCTCTGCCATCTGCACTCTCACTCTCACACAGTCTCCCATTCTCACTCTCACTCTCACACTCACTCTCTCTCCCATCTGCACTCTCGCTCTCACACTCTCTCTCCCATCCTCACTGTCACACTCACTCTCTCTCCCATCCGCACTCTCACTTTCACACTCTCTCCCATCCTCACTCTCACTCTCACACTCTCTCTCCCATCCTCACTCTCAGTCTCACTCTCACTCTCTCTCCCATCCGCACTCTCACTCTCACACTCTCTCTCCCATCCTCGCTGTCACTCTCACACTCTCTCTCCCATCCTCACTCTCACTCTCACACTCTCTCCCCATCCTCATTCTCACTCTCACACTCTCTCCCATCCTCACTCTCACTATCACTCTCACACTCTCTCCCATCCGCAGTTTCATTCTCACACACTCTCTCCCAACCTCACACTCACTCTCACACACTCTCCCATCCGCAATCTCACTCTCGCTATCACACTCTCTCCCATCCTCACTCTAACTCTCACACTCTCTCTCCCATCCTCGCTGTCACTCTCACACTCATTCTCTCTCCCATCCGCACTCTCACTCTCACACTCTCTCACACATCCTCATCGTCACTCTCACACTCTCTCTTCTATTCGCACTCTCTCTCTCACACTCTCTCAACCATCCTCGTCCTCACTTTCACTCTCTCTCCATTCTCACTCTCACTCTCACACTCACTCTCTCTCCCATCCGCGCTCTCACTCTCACAATCACTCTACCATCCTTACTCTCACTCTCTCTCCCCCATCCTCAATCTCACTCTCTCTCTCACACTCTCTGCCATCTGCACTCTCACTTACACACAGTCTACCATTCTCACTCTCACTCTCACACTCTCTGTCATCTGCATTTTCACTCTCACACAGTCTGCCATTCTCACTCTCACTCTCACACTCACTCTCTCTCCCATCTGCACTCTCGCTCTCACACTCGCTCTCCCATCCTCACTCTCACTCTCACACTCTCTCTCCCATCCTCACTCTCACTCCCACTTTCACTCTCTCTCCCATCCGCACTCTCACTCTCACACTCTCTCTCCCATCCTCACTCTCACTCTCACATTCTCTCTCTCCCATCCTTACTCTCACTCTCACTCGAACTCTCACACTCTCTCTCCCATCCTCACTGTCACACTCACTCTCTCTCCCATCCGCACTCTCACTCTCACACTCTCTCTCCCATCCTCACTCTCACTCTCACACTCTCTCTCCCATCCTCAGTCTCAGTCTCACTCTCACACTCTCTCTATCATCCTCACTCTCACTCCCACTCTCACTCTCTCTCCCATCCTCACTCTCACTCTCACACTCTCTCCCCATCCTCATTCTCACTCTCACACTCTCTCCCATCCTCACTCTCACTCTCACTCTCACACTCTCTCCCATCCGCAGTTTCATTCTCACACACTCTCTCCAATCCTCACACTCACTCTCACACACTCTCCCATCCGCAATCTCATTCTCGCTATCACACTCTCTCACATCCGCACTCTAACTCTCACACTCTCTCTCCCATCCTCGCTGTCACTCTCACACTCTCTCTCCCATCCTCACTCTCACTCTCACACTCTCTCCCCATCCTCATTCTCTCTATCACACTCTCTCCCATCCTCACTCTCACTCTCACTCTCACACTCTCTCCCATCCGCAGTTTCATTCTCACACATTCTCTCCCATCCTCACACTCACTCTCACACACTCTCCCATCCGCGATCTCACTCTCGCTATCACACCCTCTCCCATCCGCGCTCTCACTCTCACTCTCACTCTCACACTCTCTCCCATCCGTTGTTTCATTCTCACACACTCTCTCCCATCCTCACTCTCACTCTCACACTCTCTCTCCCACCCTCACTCTCACTCTCACACACTCTCCCATCCTCAGTCACACTCTCACTCTCACACACTCTCCCATTCGCAGTTTCATTCTCACACACTCTCTCCCATCCTCACTCTCACTCTCACACTCTCTCTCCCATCCTCACTCTCAGTCTCACTCTCACTCTCTCTCCCATCAGCACTCTCACTCTCAATGTCACTCTCATACTCCCTCCCATCTGCACTCTCAGTCTCACACTCTCTCCCATTCTCACTCTCACACTCTCTCTCCCATTCTCACTCTAACTCTCACACTGTCTCCCATTCTCACTCTCACTGTCACACTCTCTCTCTCTTTCTCACTCTCACTCTCACACTCTCTCCCATCCTCGCTCTCACTCTCACACTCGCTCCCATCCGCACTCTCACTCTCGCTCTCACACTCTCTCCAATTCGCACGCTCACTCTCACACTCACTCTCCCATCCTCGCTGTCACTCTCACACTCTCTCTTCCATTCGCACTCTCACTCTCACACTCTTTCACACATCGTCACTCTCACTCTCGCACTTTCTCCCATTCTCACTCTCACTCTCAGACTCACTCTCTCTCCCATCTGCGCTCTCACTCTCACTCTCTCTCTCCCATCCTTATTCTCACTCTCTCTCTCCCATCCTCACTCTCACGCTCACTCTCACACTCTCTCCCATCTCCACTCTCACTTTCACACACTCTCCCATTCTCACTCTCATCTCACACTCACTCTCTCTCCCATCCGCAATCTCACTCTCACACTCTCTCTCCCATCCACACTCTCACTCACACACTCTCTCTCCCATCCTCACTCTCAGTCTCACTCTCACTCTCTCTCCCATCCGCACTCTCAAACTCACACTTTCTCTCCCATCCTCGCTGTTACTCTCAAACTCTCTCTCCCCTCCTCACTCTCCCTCTCACTCTCACACTCTCTCCCATCCGCAGTTTCATTCTCACACACTATCTCCCATCCTCACTCTCGCTCTCACTCACTCTCCCATCCGCAATCTCACTCTCGCTCTCACACACTCTCCCATCCGCACTCTCACCCACACACTCTCTCACCCATCCTCGTCCTCACTCTCACACTCTCTCCCATTCTCACTCTCACTCTCAGACTCACTCTCTCTCCTATCCGCGCTCTCACTCTCACACTCATACTCCCATCCTTACTCTCACACTCTCTCCCATCCTCACTCTCACTCTCACACTCTCTCCCCCATCCTCATTCTCACTCTCACACTCTCCCTTCCTCACTCACTCTCACTCTCACACTCTCTCCCATCCGCAGTTTCATTCTCACACACTCTCTCCCATCCTCACTCTCGCTCTCACACTCTCTCCCATCCGCACGCTCACTCTCACACTCACTCTCCCATCCTCGCTGTCACTCTCACACTCTCTCTACCATTTGCACTCTCTCTGTCACAATCTCTCACCCATCCTCACTCTCACTCTCGCACTCTCTCCCATTCTCACTCTCACTCTCACACTCACTTTCTCTCCCATCTGCGCTCTCACTCACACACTCTCTCTCCCATCCTTAATCTCACTCTCTCTCTCCCATCCAACACTCTCACGCTCACTATTACACTCTCTCCCATTCTCACTCTCACACTTCTCTCTCCCATTCTCACTCTAACTCTCACACTCTCTCCCACCCTCACTCTCACTCTCACACTCTCTCTCTCCCATCCTCGCTGTCACTCTCACACTCTCTCTCCCATTCTCACTCTCACTCTCACACTCTCTCTCCCATCCTCACTCTCGCTCTCACACACACTCCCATCCTCACTCTCACTCTCACTCTCACACTCACTCCCATCCGCAGTTTCATTCTCACACACTCTCTCCCATCCTCACTCTTACACTCTCTCTCCCATCCTCACTCGCGCTCTCACTTTCTCTCCCATCCGCACTCTCACTCTCACACTCACTCTCCCATCCTCGCTGTCACTCTCACTCTCTCTCTTCCATTCGCACTCTCTCTCTCACACTCTCTCACCCATCCTCACTCTCACTCTCGCACTCTCTCCCATTCTCACTTTCACTCTCAAACTCACGCTCTCTCCCATCTGCACTCTCACTCTCACACAGTCTCCCATTCTCACTCTCACTCTCACACTCACTCTCTCTCCCATCCGCACTCTCGCTCTCACACTCTCTCTCCCATCTGCACTCTCACTCTCACACTCTCTCTCCCATCCTCACTCTCACTCTCACATTCTCTCTCTCCCATCCTCATGCTTACTCTTACTGTCACTCTCATACTCTCTCCCATCATCACTCTCAGTCTCACACTCTCTCCCATCCTCACTCACTCTCACTCTCACACTCTCTCCCATCAGCAGTTTCATTCTCAGACACTCTCTCCCATCATCACTCTCACTCTCACTCTCAGACTCACTCTCTCTCCCATCTGCGCTCTCACTCTCACACTCTCTCTCCCATCCTTAATCTCACTCTCTCTCTCTCTCCCATCCTCACTCTCAAGCTCACTCTCACACTCTCTCCCATTCTCACTCTCACACTCTCGCTCCCATTCTCACTCTACCTCTCACACTCTCTCCCATCCTCACTCTCACTCACACACTCTCTCCCATCCGCAGTTTCATTCTCAGACACTCTCTCCCATCATAACTCTCAGTCTCACACTCTCTCTCCCATCCACACTCTCACTCTCACTCTCACTCTCACACTCTCTCCCATCCGCAGTTTCATTCTCACACACTCTCTCCCATCCTCACTCTCACTTTCACATTCTCTCTCTCCCATCCTTACTCTCACTCTCACTCTCACTCTCACACTCTCTCCCATCCGCAGTTTCATTCTCACACACTCTCTCCCATCCTCATTCTCACTCTCACACTCTCTCTCCCATCCTCACTCTCGCTATCACACTCTCTCTCATCCGCACTCTCACTCTCACACTCACTCTCCCATCCTCGCTGTCACTCTCACTCTCTCTCTTCCATTCGCACTCTCTCTCTCACACTCTCTCACCCATCCTCACTCTCGCTCTCGCACTCTCTCCCATTCTCACTCTCACTCTCACTCTCTCTCCCATCTGCGCTCTCACTCTCACACTCTCTCTCCCATCCTTCATCTCACTCTCTCTCTCTCTCCCATCCTCACTCTCAAGCTCACTCTCACACTCTCTCCCATTCTCACTCTAACTCTCACACTCTCTCCCATCCTCACTCTCACTCTCACACACTCTCTCTCTCCCATCCTCACTGTCACTCTCACACTCTCTCTCCCATTCTCACTCTCACTCTCACACTCTCTCCCCATCCTCATTCTCACTCTCACACTCTCTCCCATCCTCACTCACTCTCACTCACACACTCTCTCCCATCCGCAGTTTCATTCTCAGACACTCTCTCCCATCATAACTCTCAGTCTCACACTCTCTCTCCCATCCACACTCTCACTCTCACTCTCACTCTCACACTCTCTCCCATCCGCAGTTTCATTCTCACACACTCTCTCCCATCCTCACTCTCACTTTCACATTCTCTCTCTCCCATCCTTACTCTCACTCTCACTCGAACTCTCACAAACTCTCTCCCATCCTCACTGTCACACTCACTCTCTCTCCCATCCGCACTCTCACTCTCACTCTCTCTCTCCCATCCTGAATCTCAGTCTCACTCCCACACTCTCTGCCATCTGCACTCTCACTCTCACACAGTCTCCCATTCTCACTCTCACTCTCACACTCACTCTCTCTCCTATCTGCACTCTCGCTCTCACACTCGCTCTCCCATCCTCATTCTCACTCTCACACTCTCTCTCCCATCCTCACTCTCACTCCCACTCTCACTCTCTCTCCCATCCGCACTCACTCTCTCTCCCATCCTCACTCTCACTCTCACATTCTCTCTCTCCCATCCTTACTCTCACACTCACTCGAACTCTCACACTCTCTCTCCCATCCTCACTGTCACACTCACTCTCTCTCCCATCCGGACTATCACTCTCACACTCTCTCCCCCATCCTCACTCTCACTCTCACACTCTCTCTCCCATCCTCAGTCTCAGTCTCACTCTCACTCTCTCTCCCATCCGCACTCTCACTCTCACACTCTCTCTCCCATCCTCGCTGTCACTCTCACACTCTCTCTCCCATCCTCACTCTCACTCTCACACTCTCTCCCCATCCTCATTCTCACTCTCACACTCTCTCCCATCCTCACTCTCTCTCTCACTCTCACACTCTCTCCCATCCGCAGTTTCATTCTCACACACTCTCTCCCATCCTCACACTCACTCTCACACACTCTCCCATCCGCAATCTCACTCTCGCTATCACACTCTCTCCCATCCGCACTCTAACTCTCACACTCTCTCTCCCATCCTCGCTGTCACTCTCACACACTCTCTCCCATCCTCACTCTCACTCTCACACTCTCTCCCCATCCTCATTCTCACTCTCACACTCTCTCCCATCCTCACTCTCACTCTCACTCTCACACTCTCTCCCATCCGCAGTTTCATTCTCACACACTCTCTCCCATCCTCACACTCACTCTCACTCTCACACTCTCTCCCATCCGTTGTTTCATTCTCACACACTCTCTCCCATCCTCACTCTCACTCTCACACTCTCCCTACCATCCACACTCTCACTCTCACACACTCTCCCATCCTCAGTCACACTCTCACTCTCGCACACTCTCCCATCCGCAGTTTCATTCTCACACACTCTCTCCCATCCTCACTCTCACTCTCACACTCTCTCTCCCATCCTCACTCTCAATCTCACTCTCACTCTCTCTACCATCAGCACTCTCACTCTCAATGTCACTCTCATACTCCCTCCCATCTGCACTCTCAGTCTCACACTCTCTCCCATTCTCACTCTCACTGTCACACTCTCTCTCTCTTTCTCACTCTCACTCTCACACTCTCTCCCATCCTCGCTCTCACTCTCACACTCTCTCACATCCGCACTCTCACTCTCGCTCTCACACTCTCTCCAATTCGCACGCTCACTCTCACACTCACTCTCCCATCCTCGCTGTCACTCTCACACTCTCTCTTCCATTCGCACTCACTCTCTCACACTCTTTCACACATCCTCACTCTCACTCTCGCACTTTCTCCCATTCTCAATCTCACTCTCAGACTCACTCTCTCTCCCATCTGCGCTCTCACTCTCACACTCTCTCTCCCATCCTTAATCTCACTCTCTCTCTCCCATCCTCACTCTCACGCTCACTCTCACACTCTCTCCCATCTCCACTCTCACTTTCACACACTCTCCCATTCTCACTCTCATCTCACACTCACTCTCTCTCCCATCCGCAATCTCACTCTCACACTCTCTCTCACATCCTCACTCTCACTCTCACACTCTCTCTCCCATCCGCACTCTCACTCTCACTCTCTCTCTCCCATCCTGAATCTCACTCTCACTCCCACACTCTCTGCCATCTGCACTCTCACTCTCACACAGTCTCCCATTCTCACTCTCACTCTCACACTCACTCTCTCTCCTATCTGCACTCTCGCTCTCACACTCGCTCTCCCATCCTCATTCTCACTCTCACACTCTCTCTCCCATCCTCACTCTCACTCCCACTCTCACTCTCTCTCCCATCTGCACTCACTCTCTCTCCCATCCTCACTCTCACTCTCACATTCTCTCTCTCCCATCCTTACTCTCACACTCACTCGAACTCTCACACTCTCTCTCCCATCCTCACTGTCACACTCACTCTCTCTCTCCCATCCGGACTCTCACTCTCACACTCTCTCTCCCATCCTCACTCTCACTCTCACACTCTCTCTCCCATCCTCAGTCTCAGTCTCACTCTCACTCTCTCTCCCATCCGCACTCTCACTCACACACTCTCTCTCCCATCCTCGCTGTCACTCTCACACTCTCTCTCCTATCCTCACTCTCACTCTCACACTCTCTCCCCATCCTCATTCTCACTCTCACACTCTCTCCCATCCTCACTCTCACTCGAACTCTCACACTCTCTCCCATCCGCAGTTTCATTCTCACACACTCTCTCCCATCCTCACACTCACTCTCACACACTCTCCCATCCGCAATCTCACTCTCGCTATCACACTCTCTCCCATCCGCACTCTAACTCTCACACTCTCTCTCCCATCCTCGCTGTCACTCTCACACACTCTCTCCCATCCTCACTCTCACTCTCACACTCTCTCCCCATCCTCATTCTCACTCTCACACTCTCTCCCATCCTCACTCTCACTCTCACTCTCACACTCTCTCCCATCCGCAGTTTCATTCTCACACACTCTCTCCCATCCTCACACTCACTCTCACTCTCACACTCTCTCCCATCCGTTGTTTCATTCTCACACACTCTCTCCCATCCTCACTCTCACTCTCACACTCTCCCTCCCATCCACACTCTCACTCTCACACACTCTCCCATCCTCAGTCACACTCTCACTCTCGCACACTCTCCCATCCGCAGTTTCATTCTCACACACTCTCTCCCATCCTCACTCTCACTCTCACACTCTCTCTCCCATCCTCACTCTCAATCTCACTCTCACTCTCTCTACCATCAGCACTCTCACTCTCAATGTCACTCTCATACTCCCTCCCATCTGCACTCTCAGTCTCACACTCTCTCCCATTCTCACTCTCACACTCTGTCTCCCATTCTCACTCTAACTCTCACACTCTCTCCCATTCTCACTCTCACTGTCACACTCTCTCTCTCTTTCTCACTCTCACTCTCACACTCTCTCCCATCCTCGCTCTCACTCTCACACTCTCTCCCATCCGCACTCTCACTCTCGCTCTCACACTCTCTCCAATTCGCACGCTCACTCTCACACTCACTCTCCCATCCTCGTTGTCACTCTCACACTCTCTCTTCCATTCGCACTCTCTCCCTCACACTCTTTCTCCCATCCTCACTCTCACTCTCGCACTTTCTCCCATTCTCAATCTCACTCTCAGACTCACTCTCTCTCCCATCTGCGCTCTCACTCTCACACTCTCTCTCCCATCCTTAATCTCACTCTCTCTCTCCCATCCTCACTCTCACGCTCACTCTCACACTCTCTCCCATCTCCACTCTCACTTTCACACACTCTCCCATTCTCACTCTCATCTCACACTCACTCTCTCTCCCATCCGCAATCTCACTCTCACACTCTCTCTCCCATCCTCACTATCACTCTCACACTCTCTCTCCCATCCGCACTCTCACTCTCACTCTCTCTCTCCCATCCTGAATCTCACTCTCACTCCCACACTCTCTGCCATCTGCACTCTCACTCTCACACAGTCTCCCATTCTCACTCTCACTCTCACACTCACTCTCTCTCCTATCTGCACTCTCGCTCTCACACTCGCTCTCCCATCCTCATTCTCACTCTCACACTCTCTCTCCCATCCTCACTCTCACTCCCACTCTCACTCTCTCTCCCATCTGCACTCACTCTCTCTCCCATCCTCACTCTCACTCTCACATTCTCTCTCTCCCATCCTTACTCTCACACTCACTCGAACTCTCACACTCTCTCTCCCATCCTCACTGTCACACTCACTCTCTCTCCCATCCGGACTCTCACTCTCACACTCTCTCTCCCATCCTCACTCTCACTCTCACACTCTCTCTCCCATCCTCAGTCTCAGTCTCACTCTCACTCTCTCTCCCATCCGCACTCTCACTCACACACTCTCTCTCCCATCCTCGCTGTCACTCTCACACTCTCTCTCCTATCCTCACTCTCACTCTCACACTCTCTCCCCATCCTCATTCTCACTCTCACACTCTCTCCCATCCTCACTCTCACTCGAACTGTCACACTCTCTCCCATCCGCAGTTTCATTCTCACACACTCTCTCCCATCCTCACACTCACTCTCACACACTCTCCCATCCGCAATCTCACTCTCGCTATCACACTCTCTCCCATCCGCACTCTAACTCTCACACTCTCTCTCCCATCCTCGCTGTCACTCTCACACACTCTCTCCCATCCTCACTCTCACTCTCACACTCTCTCCCCATCCTCATTCTCACTCTCACACTCTCTCCCATCCTCACTCTCACTCTCACTCTCACACTCTCTCCCATCCGCAGTTTCATTCTCACACACTCTCTCCCATCCTCACACTCACTCTCACTCTCACACTCTCTCCCATCCGTTGTTTCATTCTCACACACTCTCTCCCATCCTCACTCTCACTCTCACACTCTCCCTCCCATCCACACTCTCACTCTCACACACTCTCCCATCCTCAGTCACACTCTCACTCTCGCACACTCTCCCATCCGCAGTTTCATTCTCACACACTCTCTCCCATCCTCACTCTCACTCTCACACTCTCTCTCCCATCCTCACTCTCAATCTCACTCTCACTCTCTCTACCATCAGCACTCTCACTCTCAATGTCACTCTCATACTCCCTCCCATCTGCACTCTCAGTCTCACACTCTCTCCCATTCTCACTCTCACACTCTGTCTCCCATTCTCACTCTAACTCTCACACTCTCTCCCATTCTCACTCTCACTGTCACACTCTCTCTCTCTTTCTCACTCTCACTCTCACACTCTCTCCCATCCTCGCTCTCACTCTCACACTCTCTCCCATCCGCACTCTCACTCTCGCTCTCACACTCTCTCCAATTCGCACGCTCACTCTCACACTCACTCTCCCATCCTCGTTGTCACTCTCACACTCTCTCTTCCATTCGCACTCTCTCCCTCACACTCTTTCACACATCCTCACTCTCACTCTCGCACTTTCTCCCATTCTCAATCTCACTCTCAGACTCACTCTCTCTCCCATCTGCGCTCTCACTCTCACACTCTCTCTCCCATCCTTAATCTCACTCTCTCTCTCCCATCCTCACTCTCACGCTCACTCTCACACTCTCTCCCATCTCCACTCTCACTTTCACACACTCTCCCATTCTCACTCTCATCTCACACTCACTCTCTCTCCCATCCGCAATCTCACTCTCACACTCTCTCTCCCATCCTCACTATCACTCTCACACTCTCTCTCCCATCCGCACTCTCACTCTCACTCTCTCTCTCCCATCCTGAATCTCACTCTCACTCCCACACTCTCTGCCATCTGCACTCTCACTCTCACACAGTCTCCCATTCTCACTCTCACTCTCACACTCACTCTCTCTCCCATCTGCACTCTCGCTCTCACACTCGCTCTCCCATCCTCATTCTCACTCTCACACTCTCTCTCCCATCCTCACTCTCACTCCCACTCTCACTCTCTCTCCCATCCGCACTCACTCTCTCTCCCATCCTCACTCTCACTCTCACATTCTCTCTCTCCCATCCTTACTCTCACACTCACTCGAACTCTCACACTCTCTCTCCCATCCTCACTGTCACACTCACTCTCTCTCCCATCCGGACTCTCACTCTCACACTCTCTCTCCCATCCTCACTCTCACTCTCACACTCTCTCTCCCATCCTCAGTCTCAGTCTCACTCTCACTCTCTCTCCCATCCGCACTCTCACTCTCACACTCTCTCTCCCATCCTCGCTGTCACTCTCACACTCTCTCTCCTATCCTCACTCTCACTCTCACACTCTCTCCCTATCCTCATTCTCACTCTCACACTCTCTCCCATCCTCACTCTCACTCGAACTCTCACACTCTCTCCCATCCGCAGTTACATTCTCACACACTCTCTCCCATCCTCACACTCACTCTCACACACTCTCCCATCCGCAATCTCACTCTCGCTATCACACTCTCTCCCATCCGCACTCTAACTCTCACACTCTCTCTCCCATCCTCGCTGTCACTCTCACACACTCTCTCCCATCCTCACTCTCACTCTCACACTCTCTCCCCATCCTCATTCTCACTCTCACACTCTCTCCCATCCTCACTCTCACTCTCACTCTCACACTCTCTCCCATCCGCAGTTTCATTCTCACACACTCTCTCCCATCCTCACACTCACTCTCACTCTCACACTCTCTCCCATCCGTTGTTTCATTCTCACACACTCTCTCCCATCCTCACTCTCACTCTCACACTCTCCCTCCCATCCACACTCTCACTCTCACACACTCTCCCATCCTCAGTCACACTCTCACTCTCGCACACTCTCCCATCTGCAGTTTCATTCTCACACACTCTCTCCCATCCTCACTCTCACTCTCACACTCTCTCTCCCATCCTCACTCTCAATCTCACTCTCACTCTCTCTACCATCAGCACTCTCACTCTCAATGTCACTCTCATACTCCCTCCCATCTGCACTCTCAGTCTCACACTCTCTCCCATTCTCACTCTCACACTCTGTCTCCCATTCTCACTCTAACTCTCACACTCTCTCCCATTCTCACTCTCACTGTCACACTCTCTCTCTCTTTCTCACTCTCACTCTCACACTCTCTCCCATCCTCGCTCTCACTCTCACACTCGCTCCCATCCGCACTCTCACTCTCGCTCTCACACTCTCTCCAATTCGCACGCTCACTCTCACACTCACTCTCCCATCCTCGCTGTCACTCTCACACTCTCTCTTCCATTCGCACTCTCTCTCTCACACTCTTTCACACATCCTCACTCTCACTCTCGCACTTTCTCCCATTCTCAATCTCACTCTCAGACTCACTCTCTCTCCCATCTGCGCTCTCACTCTCACACTCTCTCTCCCATCCTTAATCTCACTCTCTCTCTCCCATCCTCACTCTCACGCTCACTCTCACACTCTCTCCCATCTCCACTCTCACTTTCACACACTCTCCCATTCTCACTCTCATCTCACACTCACTCTCTCTCCCATCCGCAATCTCACTCTCACACTCTCTCTCCCATCCTCACTCTCACTCTCACACTCTCTCTCCCATCCTCACTCTCAGTCTCACTCTCACTCTCTCTCCCATCCGCACTCTCAAACTCACACTTTCTCTCCCATCCTCGCTGTTACTCTCAAACTCTCTCTCTCATCCTCACTCTCCCTCTCACTCGCACACTCTCTCCCATCCGCAGTTTCATTCTCACACTCTATCTCCCATCCTCACTCTCGCTCTCACACACTCTCCCATCCGCACTCTCACTCTCGCTCTCACACACTCTCCCATCCGCACTCTCACTCACACACTCACTCAACCATCCTCGCTGTCACTCTCACACTCTCTCTTCCATTCGCACTTTCTCTCACACACTCTCTCACCCATCCTCGTCCTCACTCTCACACTCTCTCCCATTCTCACTCTCACTCTCAGACTCACTCTCTCTCCTATCCGCGCTCTCACTCTCACACTCTCTCTCCCATCCTTACTCTCACACTCTCTCCCATTCTCACTCTCACACTCTCTCTCCCATTCTCACTCTAACTCTCACACTCTCTCCCATTCTCACTCTCACTGTCACACTCTCTCTCTCTTTCTCACTCTCACTCTCACACTCTCTCCCATCCTCATTCTCACTCTCACACTCTCTCCCTTCCTCACTCACTCTCACTCTCACACTCTCTCCCATCCGCAGTTTCATTCTCACACACTCTCTCCCATCCTCACTCTCACTCTCACACTCACTCTCCCATCCTCACTCTCACTCTCTCACACTCTCCCATCCTCACTCTCACTCTCACTCTCACACTCTCTCCCATCCGCTGTTTCATTCTCACACACTCTCTCCCATCCTCACTCTCGCTCTCACACTCTCTCCCATCCGCACGCTCACTCTCACACTCACTCTCCCATCCTCGCTGTCACTCTCACACTCTCTCTACCATTTGTACTCTCTCTGTCACTATCTCTCACCCATCCTCACTCACACTCTCGCACTCTCTCCCATTCTCACTCTCACTCGCACACTCACTTTCTCTCCCATCTGCGCTCTCACTCACACACTCTCTCTCCCAACCTTAATCTCACTCTCTCTCTCCCATCCAACACTCTCACGCTCACTCTCACGCTCTCTCCCATTCTCACTCTCACACTCTCTCTCCCATTCTCACTCTAACTCTCACACTCTCTCCCACCCTCACTCTCACTCTCACACTCTCTCTCTCCCATCCTCGCTGTCACTCTCACACTCTCTCTCCCATTCTCACTCTCACTCTCACACTCTCTCTCCCATCCTCACTCTCACTCTCACACACTCTCCCATCCTCACTCTCACTCTCACTCTCACACTCTCTCCCATCCGCAGTTTCATTCTCACACACTCTCTCCCATCCTCACTCTCGCTCTCACACACTCTCCCATCCGCACTCTCACTCTCGCTCTCACACACTCTCCCATCCGCACTCTCACTCACACACTCACTCTCCCATCCTCGCTGTCACTCTCACTCTCTCTCTTCCATTCGCACTCTCTCTCTCACACTCTCTCACCCATCCTCACTCTCACTCTCGCACTCTCTCCCATTCTCACATTCACTCTCAAACTCACGCTCTCTCCCATCTGCACTCTCACTCTCACACAGTCTCCCATTCTCACTCTCACTCTCACACTCACTCTCTCTCCCATCCGCACTGTCGCTCTCACACTCTCTCTCCCATCCACACTCTCACTCTCACACTCTCTCTCCCATCCTCACTCTCACTCTCACATTCTCTCTCTCCCATCCTCATGCTTACTCTTACTGTCACTCTCATACTCTCTCCCATCATCACTCTCAGTCTCACACTCTCTCCCATCCTCACTCACTCTCACTCTCACACTCTCTCCCATCCGCAGTTTCATTCTCAGACACTCTCTCCCATCATCACTCTCACTCTCACTCTCAGACTCACTCTCTCTCCCATCTGCACTCTCACTCTCACAATCTCTCTCCCATCCTTAATCTCACACTCGCTCTCTCCCATCCTCACTCTCAAGCTCACTCTCACACTCTCTCCCATCCTCACTCTCACTCTCACACTCTCTCTCTCTCCCATCCTCACTCTCACTCTCACACTCTCTCTCCCATCCTCACTCTCACTCTCACATTCTCTCTCTCCCATCCTCACGCTTACTCCTACTGTCAATCTCATACTCTCTCCCATCATCACTCTCAGTCTCACACTCTCTCTCCCATCCTCACTCTCACTCTCACACACTCTCCCATGCACACTCTCACTCTCACTCTCACACTCTCTCCCATCCGCAGTTTCATTCTCACACACTCTCTCCCATCCTCATTCTCACTCTCACACTCTCTCTCCAATCCTCACTCTCGCTCTCACACTCTCTCTCATCCGCACTCTCACTCTCACACTCACTCTCCCATCCTCGCTGTCACTCTCACTCTCTCTCTTCCATTCGCACTTACTCTCTCACACTCTCTCACCCATCCTCACTCTCACTCTCGCACTCTCTCCCATTCTCACTCTCACTCTCACTCTCTCTCCCATCTGCGCTCTCACTCTCACACTCTCTCTCCCATCCTTAATCTCACTCTCTCTCTCTCTCCCATCCTATCTCTCAAGCTCACTCTCACACTCTCTCCCATTCTCACTCTCAAACTCTCTCTCCCATTCTCACTCTAACTCTCACACTCTCTCCCATCCTCACTCTCACTCTCACTCTCTCTCTCTCTCCCATCCTCACTGTCACTCTCACACTCTCTCTCCCATTCTCACTCTTACTCTCACACTCTCTCCCCATCCTCATTCTCACTCTCACACTCTCTCCCATCCTCACTCACTCTCACTCTCACACTCTCTCCCATCCGCAGTTTCATTCTCAGACACTCTCTCCTATCATAACTCTCAGTCTCACACTCTCTCTCCCATCCACACTCTCACTCTCACTCTCACTCTCACACTCTCTCCCATCCGCAGTTTCATTCTCACACACTCTCTCCCATCCTGATTCTCACTCTCACATTCTCTCTCCCATCCTCACTCTCGCTCTCAAACTCTCTCCTATCCGCACTCTCACTCTCACGCTCACTCTCCCATCCTCGCTGTCACTCTCACTCTCTCTCTTCCATTCGCACTTACTCTCTCACACTCTCTCACCCATCCTCACTCTCACTCTCGCTCTCTCTCCCATTCTCACTCTCACTCTCACAATCACTCTCTCTCCCATCTGCGCTCTCACTCTCACACTCTCTCTTCCATCCTTAATCTCACTCTCTCTCTCTCCCATTCTCACTCTCACTCTCACTCTCACGCTCTCTCCCAATTCTCACTCTCACTGTCACACTCTCTCTCCCATTCTCACTCTCATGCTCACACATTCGCTACCATTCTGACTCGCACCCTTTCACACTCTCTCCCATCCTCAATCTCAGTCGCACACTCTCTCTCCCATCCTCACTCTCACTCTCACACACTCTCTCCCATCCTCACTGTCACTCTCACACTCTCTCTCCCATCCTCACTCTCACTCTCGCACTCTCTCTCCCATCCTCACTCTTACTCTCACACTCTCTCTACCATCCTCACTCTCACTCTCACACTCTCTCCCCATCCTCACTCTCACTCTCATACTCTCTCTCCCATCCACACTCTCTCTCTCACACTCTCTCTCCCATCCTCACTCTCTCTCTCTCACTCTCACATTCTCTCTTCCATTCTCAATCTCACTCTCACAATCTCTCTCCCATCCTCACTGTCATTCTCACTCTCTCAATATCTCTCCCATTCTCAATTTCTCTCTCACACACTCTGTCCAATCCTCACTCTCACCCTCGAACTCTCTCTCCCATCCTCACTCTCACACTCTCTCCCATCCTCACTCTCACTCTCACACTCTCTACCATCATCACTCTTACTCTCACACTCTCTCTCCCATTCACTCTCACTCTCACTCTCACACTCTCGCTCCAATCCTCACTCTCTCCCTCACACACTCTCTCACATCCTCACTCTCACACTCACTCTCACAATCAATGTCTCATCCTCACTCTCACTCTCACACTCTCCATCCTATCCACACTCTCACTCTCACACTCTCTCTCCCATTCACACTTTCATTCACACACTCTCTCTCCCATCCTCAATCTCACTCTCACACTCTCACCCATCCTCATTCTCACTCTCACACTCTCTCCCATCCTCACTCTCACTCTCACTCTCACACTGCTCCCCCATCCTCACTCTCACTCTCACACTCTCTCCCATTCTCATTCTCACGCTCACACTCTCTCCCATCCTCACTCTCACTCTCACACTCTCTCCCCATCCTCACTCTCACTCTCGCTCTCACGCTCTCTCTCCCATTCTCACTCTCACTCTCACACTCTCTCGCATCCTCACTCTCACTCTCCCACACACTCTCCCATCCTCGATGTCACTCTCACACTCTCTCTCCCATCCTCACTCTCACTCTCTCACTCTCTCCCTATCCTCACTCTCACTCTCACACACTCTCCGATCCGCACTCTCGCTCTCGCTCTCATAGTCTCTCCCATCCACAGTTTCATTCACACACTCTCTCCCCATCCTTATTCTCACTCTCATACTCTCTACCAATCTCACTCTCACTCTCACACTCGCTCCCCATTCTCATTCTCACTCTCATACTGTCTCCCATCCTCACTCTCACTCTCACACACTCTCTCCCATCCTCACTGTCACTCTCACACACTCTCCCATCCTCACTCGCACTCTCACACTCTCTCCCATCCTCACTCTCACACTCTCTACCATCATCACTCTTACTCTCACACTCTCTCCCTCACACACTCTCTCACATCCTCACTCTCACACTCACTCTCACAATCACTGTCTCATCCTCACTCTCACTCTCACACTCTCTATCCTATCCACACTCTCACTCTCACACTCTCTCTCCCATCCACACTTTCATTCACACACTCTCTCTCCCATCCTCAATCTCACTCTCACAATCTCACCCATCCTCATTCTCACTCTCACACGCTCTCCCATCCTCACTCTCACTCTCACTCTCACACTGCTCCCCCATCCTCACTCTCAATCTCACACTCTCTCCCATTCGCACTCTCACTCTCACACTCCCTTCCCCATTCTCACTCTCACTCTCACACTTCGTCGCATTCGCACTCTTACTCTCACACTCTCTCTCCAATCCTCACTCTCACTCTCACACTCTCTCCCATCCTCACTCTCACTCTCACACTCTCACTCCCATACTCATTCTCACTCTCACTCTCACATTCTCTCCCATTCGCACTCTCACTCTTAAAATCTCTCTCCCATCCTCACTCACACTGTCACACTATCTCTCCCAATCTAACTCTAACTCTCACTCTTACACGCTCTCACATTATGACTCTCACTCTTTCTCTCCCATCCTCAGTTTCACGCACACACTCTCTCCCCATTCTCATTCTCACTCTCATACTCTCTCCCATCCTCACTCTCACTCTCACACACTCTCTCCCATCCTCACTCTCACTCTCACACTCTCTCTCCCATCCTCACTGTCACTCTCACACTCTCTCTCCCATCCTCACTCTCACTCTCGAACTCTCGCTCCCATCCTCACTCTCACTCTCACACTCTCTCTACCATCCTCACTCTCACTCTCTCACTCTCTCCCCATCCTCACTCTCACTCTCATACTCTCTATCCCATCCACACTCACTCTCTCTCTCTCACTCTCTCTCCCATCCTCACTCTCACTCTCACTCTCACACTCTCTCTTCCATTCTCAATCTCACTCTCACAATCTCTCTCCCATCCTCACTGTCACTCTCACACTCTCTCTCCCATCCTCACTCTCACTCTCGCACTCTCGCTCCCATCCTCACTCTCACTCTCACACTCTCTCTACCATCCTCACTCTCACTCTCACACTCTCTCCCCATCCTCACTCTCACTCTCATACTCTCTATCCCATCCACACTCTCACTCTCTCACTCTCTCTCCCATCCTCACTCTCACTCTCACACTCTCTCTTCCATTCTCAATTTCTCTCTCACACACTCTCTCCCATCCTCAATCTCTCTCTCACACATTCTCTCCAATCCTCACTCTCACCCTCGCGCTCTCTCTCCCATCCTCACTCTCATACTCTCTCTCCCATCCTCAATGTCACTCTCACACACTCTCCCATCCTCACTCTCACTCTCACACTCTCTCCCATCCTCACTCTCACTCTCACACACTCTCTCCAATCCTCATTCTCACCCTCGCACTCTCTCTCCCATCCTCACTCTCATACTCTCCCTCCGATCCTCACTGTCACTCTCACACACTCTCCCATCCTCACTCTCACTCTCACACTCTCTCCCATCCTCACTCTCACTCTCACACTCTCTACCATCATCACTCTTACTCTCACACTCTCTCTCCCATTCACTCTCACTCTCACTCTCACACTCTCGCTCCAATCCTCACTCTCTCCCTCACACACTCTCTCACATCCTCACTCTCACACTCACTCTCACAATCACTGTCTCATCCTCACTCTCACTCTCACACTCTCTATCCTAACCACACTCTCACTCTCACACTTTCTCTCCCATCCACACTTTCATTCACACACTCTCTCTCCCATCCTCACTCTCACTCTCACAATCTCTCTCCCATCCTCATTCTCACTCTCACATTCTCTCCCATCCTCACTCTCACTCTCACACTCTCTCTCCCATCCTCACTCTCACTCTCACACTCTCACCCATCCTCATTCTCACTCTCACATTCTCTCCCATCCTCACTCTCACTCTCACACTGCTCCCCCATCCTCACTCTCAGTCTCACACTCTCTCCCATTCTCAAACTCTCTCTCCCATTCTTAATCTCACTCTCTCTCTCCCATCCCCACTCTCACTCTCACTCTCACACTCTCTCCCATTCGCACTCTCACTCTCACACTCTCTCCCCATCCTCACTCTCACTCTCACTCTCACACTCTCTCACATCCTCACTCTCACTCTCACACACTCTCTCCCATCCTCGACGTCACTCTCACACTCTCTCTCCCATCCTCACTCTCACTCTCACACGCTCTCCCCCTTCCTCACTCTCACTCTCACACACCCTCCGATCCGCACTCTCGCTCTCGCTCTCGTAGTCTCTCCCATCCGCAGTTTCATTCTCACACTCTCTCCCCATCCTCATTCTCACTCTCATACTCTCTCCCATTTTCACTCTGACTCTCACACTCTCTCCCAATTCTCATTCTCACTCTCATACTCTCTCCTATCCTCACTCTCACTCTCACACTCTCTCTCCCATCCTCACTCTCACTCTCACACTCTCTCTCCCATCCTCACTCTCACGCTCTCTCTCCCATCCTCACTCTCAATCTCACACTCTCTCCCATCCTCATTCTCACTCTCACACTCTCTCCCATTCGCACTCTCACTCTCACACTCCCTTCCCCATTCTCACTCTCACTCTCACAGTCGGTCCCATTCGCACTCTCACTCCCACTCTCACACTCTCTCTCCAATCCTCACTCTCACTCTCACACTCTCTCCCATCCTCACTCTCACTCTCACACTCTCACTCCCATACTCATTCTCACTCTCACTCTCACATTCTCTCCCATTCGCACTCTCACTCTTAAAATCTCTCTCCCAACCTCACTCACACTGTCACACAATCTCTCCCATCCTCACACTGACTCTCACTCTCACACGCTCTCACATTATCAGTCTCACTCTTTCTCTCCCATCCTCACTTTCACTCTTGCACTCTCTCTCCCATCCACACTCTCACTCTCACACTCTCTCCCATCCTCATCTCACACTCTCTCTCCGATCCTCACTCTCACTCTCTCCCATCTCACTCTCACACTCACACTCTCTCTCCCATCCACACTCTCACTCTCACACTCTCTCTCCCATCCTCACTCACACTCTCACACTCTCTCTCCCATTCTCTCTCTCTCTCCCATCCTCACTCTTTCTCTCATACTCTCTCTCCCATTCTCACTCTCACTCTCACACTCTCTCTCCCATTCTCACTCTCACCCTCACACTCTCTCTCCCATCCTCACTTTCACTCTCACTCTCTCTCCCATCTGCACTTCCACTCTCACATTCTCTCCCATTCTCACTCTCACTCTCACACTCTCACCGCATCCTCACTCTCACTCTCACTCTCTCTCTCCCATCATCGCTCTCACTCTCACACTCTCTCCCATCCGTAGATTCATTCTCACACTCTCTCCCCGATCCTCATTCGCACTCTCCCACTCTCTCCCATCCTCACTCTCAGTCTCACACTCTCTCTCCCATCCTCGCTGTCACTCTCACACTCTCTCCCATCCGCAATCTCACTCTCACACAATCTCTGCCAAATTCACTCTCACTCTCACACTCTCTCTCCCTTCCTCACTCTCACTCTCAGACTCTCACCCATCCTCATTCTCACTCTCACATTCTCTCCCATCCTCACTCTCACTCTCACACTGCTCCCCCATCCTCACTCTCAGTCTCACACTCTCTCCCATTCTCAAACTCTCTCTCCCATTCTTAATCTCACTCTCTCTCTCCCATCCCCACTCTCACTCTCACTCTCACACTCTCTCCCATTCGCACTCTCACTCTCACACTCTCTCCCCATCCTCACTCTCACTCTCACTCTCACACTCTCTCACATCCTCACTCTCACTCTCACACACTCTCTCCCATCCTCGACGTCACTCTCACACTCTCTCTCCCATCCTCACTCTCACTCTCACACTGCTCCCCCATCCTCACTCTCAGTCTCACACTCTCTCCCATTCTCAAACTCTCTCTCCCATTCTTAATCTCACTCTCTCTCTCCCATCCCCACTCTCACTCTCACTCTCACACTCTCTCCCATTCGCACTCTCACTCTCACACTCTCTCCCCATCCTCACTCTCACTCTCACTCTCACACTCTCTCACATCCTCACTCTCACTCTCACACACTCTCTCCCATCCTCGACGTCACTCTCACACTCTCTCTCCCATCCTCACTCTCACTCTCACACGCTCTCCCCCTTCCTCACTCTCACTCTCACACACCCTCCGATCCGCACTCTCGCTCTCGCTCTCGTAGTCTCTCCCATCCGCAGTTTCATTCTCACACTCTCTCCCCATCCTCATTCTCACTCTCATACTCTCTCCCATTTTCACTCTGACTCTCACACTCTCTCCCAATTCTCATTCTCACTCTCATACTCTCTCCTATCCTCACTCTCACTCTCACACTCTCTCTCCCATCCTCACTCTCACTCTCACACTCTCTCTCCCATCCTCACTCTCACGCTCTCTCTCCCATCCTCACTCTCAATCTCACACTCTCTCCCATCCTCATTCTCACTCTCACACTCTCTCCCATTCGCACTCTCACTCTCACACTCCCTTCCCCATTCTCACTCTCACTCTCACAGTCGGTCCCATTCGCACTCTCACTCCCACTCTCACACTCTCTCTCCAATCCTCACTCTCACTCTCACACTCTCTCCCATCCTCACTCTCACTCTCACACTCTCACTCCCATACTCATTCTCACTCTCACTCTCACATTCTCTCCCATTCGCACTCTCACTCTTAAAATCTCTCTCCCAACCTCACTCACACTGTCACACAATCTCTCCCATCCTCACACTGACTCTCACTCTCACACGCTCTCACATTATCAGTCTCACTCTTTCTCTCCCATCCTCACTTTCACTCTTGCACTCTCTCTCTCCCATCCACACTCTCACTCTCACACTCTCTCCCATCCTCATCTCACACTCTCTCTCCGATCCTCACTCTCACTCTCTCCCATCTCACTCTCACACTCACACTCTCTCTCCCATCCACACTCTCACTCTCACACTCTCTCTCCCATCCTCACTCACACTCTCACACTCTCTCTCCCATTCTCTCTCTCTCTCCCATCCTCACTCTTTCTCTCATACTCTCTCTCCCATTCTCACTCTCACTCTCACACTCTCTCTCCCATTCTCACTCTCACCCTCACACTCTCTCTCCCATCCTCACTTTCACTCTCACTCTCTCTCCCATCTGCACTTCCACTCTCACATTCTCTCCCATTCTCACTCTCACTCTCACACTCTCACCGCATCCTCACTCTCACTCTCACTCTCTCTCTCCCATCATCGCTCTCACTCTCACACTCTCTCCCATCCGTAGTTTCATTCTCACACTCTCTCCCCGATCCTCATTCGCACTCTCCCACTCTCTCCCATCCTCACTCTCAGTCTCACACTCTCTCTCCCATCCTCGCTGTCACTCTCACACTCTCTCCCATCCGCAATCTCACTCTCACACAATCTCTGCCAAATTCACTCTCACTCTCACACGCTCTCCCCCTTCCTCACTCTCACTCTCACACACCCTCCGATCCGCACTCTCGCTCTCGCTCTCGTAGTCTCTCCCATCCGCAGTTTCATTCTCACACTCTCTCCCCATCCTCATTCTCACTCTCATACTCTCTCCCATTTTCACTCTGACTCTCACACTCTCTCCCAATTCTCATTCTCACTCTCATACTCTCTCCCATCCTCACTCTCACTCTCACACTCTCTCTCCCATCCTCACTCTCACTCTCACACTCTCTCTCCCATCCTCACTCTCACGCTCTCTCTCCCATCCTCACTCTCAATCTCACACTCTCTCCCATCCTCATTCTCACTCTCACACTCTCTCCCATTCGCACTCTCACTCTCACACTCCCTTCCCCATTCTCACTCTCACTCTCACAGTCGGTCCCATTCGCACTCTCACTCCCACTCTCACACTCTCTCTCCAATCCTCACTCTCACTCTCACACTCTCTCCCATCTTCACTCTCACTCTCACACTCTCACTCCCATACTCATTCTCACTCTCACTCTCACATTCTCTCCCATTCGCACTCTCACTCTTAAAATCTCTCTCCCAACCTCACTCACACTGTCACACAATCTCTCCCATCCTCACACTGACTCTCACTCTCACACGCTCTCACATTATCACTCTCACTCTTTCTCTCCCATCCTCACTTTCACTCTTGCACTCTCTCTCCCATCCACACTCTCACTCTCACACTCTCTCCCATCCTCATCTCACACTCTCTCTCCGATCCTCACTCTCACTCTCTCCCATCTCACTCTCACACTCACACTCTCTCTCCCATCCACACTCTCACTCTCACACTCTCTCCCATCCTCACTCACACTTTCACACTCTCTCTCCCATTCTCTCTTTCTCTCCCATCCTCACTCTCTCTCTCATACTCTCTCTCCCATTCTCACTCTCACTCTCACACTCTCTCTCCCATTCTCACTCTCACCCTCACACTCTCTCTCCCATCCTCACTTTCACTCTCACTCTCTCTCCCATCTGCACTTCCACTCTCACATTCTCTCCCATTCTCACTCTCACTCTCACACTCTCACCGCATCCTCACTCTCACTCTCACACTCTCTCTCCCATCATCGCTCTCACTCTCACACTCTCTCCCATCCGTAGTTTCATTCTCACACTCTCTCCCCGATCCTCATTCGCACTCTCCCACTCTCTCCCATCCTCACTCTCAGTCTCACACTCTCTCTCCCATCCTCGCTGTCACTCTCACACTCTCTCCCATCCGCAATCTCACTCTCACACAATCTCTGCCAAATTCACTCTCACTCTCACACTCTCTCTCCCTTCCTCACTCTCACTCTCAGACTCTCTCCCATTCGCACTCTCACTCTCACACTCTCTCCCATCCTCACTCTCACTCTCACACTCTCTCTTCATCCTCACTTTCACTCTCACTCTCACACTCTCTCCCTTCCGCAGTTTCATTCTCAAACTCTCTATCCAATCCTCACTCTCACTCTCACACAACCACCCATCCGCACTCTCACTCTCGCTCTCACACTCTCTTCTATCCGCACTCTCACTCTCACACACTCTCCCATCCTCACTCTCACTCTCACATTCTCTCCCATCCGCAGTTTCATTCTCACACACTCTCTCCCATCCTCACTCTCACTCTCACACACACTCTCCCATCCTCACTCTCACTCTCACACTCTCTCCCTTCCTCACTCTCACTCTCACACACTCTCCCATCGTCACTCTCACTCTCACTCTCACTCTCACATTCTCTCCCATCTGCAGTTTCATTCTCACACACTCTCTCCCATCCTCACTCTCACTCTCACACACTCTCCCATCCTCACTCTCACTCTCACACTCTCTCCCATTCGCAGTTTCATTCTCACACACTCTCTCCCATCCTCATTCTCACTCTCACACTCTCTCTCCCATCCTCACTCTCGCTCTCACACTCTCTCCCGTCCGCACTCTCACTCTCACACTCACTCTCCCATCCTCGCTGTCACTCTCACTCTCTCTCTTCCATTCGCACTCTCTCTCTCACACTCTCTCACCCATCCTCACTCTCACTCTCGCACTCTCTCCCATTCTCACTCTTGCTCTCACACTCACTCTCTCAACCATCTGCGCTCTCACTCTCACACTCTCTCTCCCATCCTTAATCTCACTCTCTCTCTCCCATTCTCACTCTCACTCTCACTCTCACGCTCTCTCCCAATTCTCACTCTCACTCTCACACTCTCTCTCCCATTCTCACTCTCACCCTCACACATTCGCATCCATTCTGACTCGCACCCTCACACACTCTCTCCCATCCTCACTCTCAGTCGCACACTCTCTCTCTCCCAAACGCACTCTCACTCTCACACTCTCTCGCCCATCCTCACTCTCACACTCAAACTCTCTCTCCCATCCTCACTGTCACTCTCACACTCTCTCTCCCATCCTCACTCTCACTCTCGCACTCTCGCTCCCATCCTCACTCTCACTCTCACACTCTCTCTACCATCCTCATTCTCACTCTCACACTCTCTCACCATCCTCACTCTCACTCTCATACTCTCTCTCCCATCCACACTCTCTCTCTCACACTTTCTCTCCCATCCTCACTCTCACTCTCACTCTCACACTCTCTCTTCCATTCTCAATCTCACTCTCACAATCTCTCTCCATTCCTCACTGTCACTCTCACTCTCTCAATTTCTCGCCCATTCTCATTTCCTCTCTCACACACTCTCTCCCATCCTCGCTCTCACACACTCTCTCCAATCCTCACTCTCACCCTCGCACTCTCTCTCCCATCGTCGCTCTCATACTCTCTCTCCCATCCTCACTGTCACTCTCACACACTCTCCCATCCTCACTCTCACTCTCACACTCTCTCCCATCCTAACTCTAACTCTCACTCTCACACGCTCTCACATTATGACTCTCACTCTTTCTCTCCCATCCTCACTTTCACTCTCACAATCTCTCTCCCATCCTCATTCTCACTCTCACATTCTCTCCCATCCTCACTCTCACTCTCACACTCTCTCTCCCATCCTCACTCTCACTCTCACACTCTCACCCATCCTCATTCTCTCTCTCACATTCTCTCCCATCCTCACTCTCACTATCACACTCTCTCCCATTCTCAAACTCTCTCTCCCATTCTTAATCTCACTCTCTCTCTCCCATCCCCACTCTCACTCTCACTCTCTCTCCCATTGCACTCTCACTCTCACACTCTCTCCCCATCCTCACTCTCACTCTCACTCTCACGCTCTCTCTCCCATTCTCACTCTCACTCTCACACTCTCTCACATCCTCACTCTCACTCTCACACACTTTCTCCATCCTCGACGTCACTCTCACACTCTCTCTCCCATCCTCACTCTCACTCTCACACGCTCTCCCCCATCCTCACTCTCACTCTCACACACCCTCCGATCCGCACTCTCGCTCTCGCTCTCGTAGTCTCTCCCATCCGCAGTTTCATTCTCACACTCTCTCCCCATCCTCATTCTCACTCTCATACTCTCTCCCATTTTCACTCTGACTCTCACACTCTCTCCCCATTCTCATTCTCACTCTCATACTCTCTCCTATCCTCACTCTCACTCTCACACACTCTCTCCCATCCTCACTCTCACTCTCACACTCTCTCTCCCATCCTCACTCTCACTCTCACACACTCTCCCCATCCTCACTCTCACTCTCACACTCTCTCTCCCATCCTAACTGTCACTCTCACACTCTCTCTACCATCCTCACTCTCACTCTCACACTCTCTCCCCATCCTCACTCTCACTCTCATACTCTCTATCCCATCCACACACTCTCTCTCTCACTCTCTCTCCCATCCTCACTCTCACTCTCACTCTCACACTCTCTCTTCCATTCTCAATCTCACTCTCACAATCTCTCTCCCATCCTCACTGTCACTCTCACACTCTCTCTCCCATCCTCACTCTCACTCTCGCACTCTCGCTCCTATCCTCACTCTCACTCTCACACTCTCTCTACCATCCTCACTCTCACTCTCTCTCCCCATCCTCACTCTCACTCTCATACTCTCTATCCCATCCACACTCTCTCTCTCTCTCACTCTCTCTCCCATCCTCACTCTCACTCTCACTCTCACACTCTCTCTTCCATTCTCAATTTCTCTCTCACACACTCTCTCCCATCCTCAATCTCTCTCTCACACATTCTCTCCAATCCTCACTCTCACCCTCGCGCTCTCTCTCCCATCCTCACTCTCATACTCTCTCTCCCATCCTCACTGTCACTCTCACACACTCTCCCATCCTCACTCTCACTCTCACACTCTCTCCCATCCTCACTCTCACTCTCACACACTCTCTCCAATCCTCACTCTCACCCTCGCACTCTCTCTCCCATCCTCACTCTCATACTCTCTCTCCCATCCTCACTGTCACTCTCACACACTCTCCCACCCTCACTCTCACTCTCACACTCTCTCCCATCCTCACTCTCACTCTCACACTCTCGACCATCATCACTCTTACTCTCACACTCTCTCTCCCATTCACTCTCACTCTCACTCTCACACTCTCGCTCCAATCCTTACTCTCACCCTCACACACTCTCTCACATCCTCACTCTCACACTCACTCTCACAATCACTGTCTCATCCTCACTCTCACTCTCACACTCTCTATCCTATCCACACTCTCACTCTCACACTTTCTCTACCATCCACACTTTCCTTCACACACTCTCTCTCCCATCCTCACTCTCACTCTCACAATCTCTCTCCTATCCTCATTCTCACTCTCACATTCTCTCCCATCCTCACTCTCACTCTCACACTCTCTCTCCCATCCTCACTCTCACTCTCACACTCTCACCCATCCTCATTCTCACTCTCACATTCTCTCCCATCCTCACTCTCACTCTCACACTGCTCCCCCATCCTCACTCTCACTCTCACACTCTCTCCCATTCTCAAACTCTCTCTCCCATTCTTAATCTCACTCTCTCTCTCCCATCCCCACTCTCACTCTCACTCTCTCTCCCATTCGCACTCTCACTCTCACACTCTCTCCCCATCCTCACTCTCACTCTCACTCTCACGCTCTCTCTCCCATTCTCACTCTCACTCTCACACTCTCTCACATCCTCACTCTCACTCTCACACACTCTCTCCATCCTCGACGTCACTCTCACACTCTCTCTCCCATCCTCACTCTCACTCTCACACGCTCTCCCCCATCCTCACTCTCACTCTCACACACCCTCCGATCCGCACTCTCGCTCTCGCTCTCGTAGTCTCTCCCATCCGCAGTTTCATTCTCACACTCTCTCCCCATCCTCATTCTCACTCTCATACTCTCTCCCATTTTCACTCTGACTCTCACACTCTCTCCCCATTCTCATTCTCACTCTCATACTCTCTCCTATCCTCACTCTCACTCTCACACACTCTCTCCCATCCTCACTCTCACTCTCACACTCTCTCTCCCATCCTCACTCTCACTCTCACACTCTCTCTCCCATCCTCACTCTCACTCTCACGCTCTCTCTCCCATCCTCACTCTCAATCTCACACTCTCTCTCCCATCCTCATTCTCACTCTCACACTCTCTCCCATTTGCACTCTCACTCTCACACTCCCTTCCCCATTCTCACTCTCACTCTCACAGTCAGTCCCATTCGCACTCTCACTCTCACACTCTCTCTCCAATCCTCACTCTCACTCTCACTCTCTCTCCCATCCTCACTCTCACTCTCACACTCTCACTCCCATACTCATTCTCACTCTCACTCTCACATTCTCTCCCATTCGCACTCTCACTCTTAAAATCTCTCTCCCATCCTCACTCACACTGTCACACTATCTCTCCCATCCTCACTCTGACTCTCACTCTCACACGCTCTCACATTATCACTCTCACTCTTTCTCTCCCATCCTCACTTTCACTCTTGCACTCTCTCTCCCATCCACAATCTCACTCTCACACTCTCTCCCATACTCATCTCACACTCTCTCTCCGATCCTCACTCTCACTCTCTCCCATCTCAGTCTCACACTCACACTCTCTCTCGCATCCACACTCTCACTCTCACACTCTCTCTCCCATCCTCACTCACACTCTCACACTCTCTCTCCCATTCTCACTCTCTTTCCCATCCTCACTCTCTCTCATACTCTCTCTCCAATCCTCACTCTCACTCCCACACTCTCTCTCCCATTGTCACTCTCACCTTCACACTCTCTCTCCCATCCTCACTTTCACTCTCACTCACTCTCCCATCTGCACTTCCAATCTCACACTCTCTCCCATCCTCACTCTCACTCTCACACTCTCTCTCCCATGCACACTCTCTCTCTCACTCTCTCTCCCATCCTCACTGTCACTCTCACACTCTCTCTCCCATCCTCACTCTCACTCTCACACTCTCTCCCATCGGCACTCTCACTCTCACACTCTCTCCCTTCCTCTCTGTCAATCTCACACTCTCTCTCCCATCCTCACTCTCACTCACACACTCTTCCATCCTCACTCTCACTCTCACTCTCTCTCTCCCATCATCACTCTCACTCTCACACTCTCTCCCATCTGCACTCTCACTCTCACACTCTCTCCCATCCGTAGTTTCATTCTCACACTCTCTCCCCGATCCTCATTCGCACTCTCCCACTCTCTCCCATCCTCACTCTCACTCTCACACTCTCTCTCCCATCCTCGATGTCACTCTCACACTCTCTCCCATCCGCAATCTCACTCTCACACAATCTCTGCCAAATTCACTCTCACTCTCACACTCTCTCTCCCTTCCTCACTCTCACTCTCAGACTCTCTCCCATTCGCACTCTCACTCTCACACTCTCTCCCATCCTCACTCTCACTCTCACACTCTCTCCCCATCCTCTCTTTCACTCTCACTCTCACACTCTCTCCCTTCCGCAGTTTCATTCTCAAACTCTCTATCCAATCCTCACTCTCACTCTCACACAACCACCCATCCGCACTCTCACTCTCGCTCTCACACTCTCTCCTATCCGCACTCTCACTCTCACACACTCTCCCATCCTCACTCTCACTCACACTCTCACATTCTCTCCCATCCGCAGTTTCATTCTCACACACTCTCTCCCATCCTCACTCTCACTCTCACACACATTCTCCCATCCTCACTCTCACTCTCACACTCTCTCCCTTCCTCACTCTCACTCTCACACACTCTCCCATCCTCACTCTCACTCTCACTCTCACATTCTCTCCCATCCGCAGTTTCATTCTCACACACTCTCTCCCATCCTCACTCTCACTCTCACACACTCTCTCCCATCCTCACTCTCACACTCTCTCTCCCATCCTCACTCGCGCTCTCACTTTCTCTTCCATCCGCACTCTCACTCTCACACTCACTCTCCCATCCTCGCTGTCACTCTCACACTCTCTCTTCCATGCGCACTCTCTCTCTCACCCTCTCTCCCCCATCCTCACTCTCACTCTCGCACTCTCTCCCATTCTCACTCTCACTGTCACACTCACTCTCTCTCCCATCTGCGCTCTCACTCTCACACTCTCTCTCCCATCCTTCATCTCACTCTCTCTCTCCCATCCTCACTCTCACGCTCACTCTCACAATCTCTCCCATTCTCACTCTCACACTCTCTCTCCCATTCTCACTCCAACTCTCACACTCTCTCCCTTCCTCACTCTCACTCTCACACTCTCTCTCTCTCCCATCCTCGCTGTCACTCTCACACTCTCTCTCCCATTCTCACTCTCACTCTCACACTCTCTCCCATCCGCAGTTTCATTCTCACACACTCTCTCCCATCATCACTCTCACTCTCACACTCTCTCTCCCATCCTCACTCTCACTCTCACACACTCTCCCATCCTCACTCTCACTCTCACTCTCACACTCTCTCCCATTCGCAGTTTCATTCTCACACACTCTCTCCCATCCTCATTCTCACTCTCACACTCTCTCTCCCATCCTCACTCTCGCTCTCACACTCTCTCCCATCCGCACTCTCACTCTCACACTCACTCTCCCATACTCGCTGTCACTCCAACTCTCTCTCTTCCATTCGCACTCTCTCTCTCACACTCTCTCACCCATCCTCACTCTCACTCTCGCACTCTCTCCCATTCTCACTCTCACTCTCACACTCACTCTCTCAACCATCTGCGCTCTCACTCTCACACTCTCTCTCCCATCCTTAATCTCACTCTCTCTCTCCCATTCTCACTCTTACTCTCACGCTCTCTCCCAATTCTCACTCTCACTCTCACACTCTCTCTCCCATTCTCACTCTCACCCTCACACATTCGCATCCATTCTGACTCGCACCCTCACACACTCTCTCCCATCCTAACTCTCAGTCGCACACTCTCTCTCTCCCAAACGCACTCTCACTCTCACACTCTCTCGCCCATCCTCACTCTCACACTCAAACTCTCTCTCCCATCCTCACTGTCACTCTCACACTCTCTCTCCCATCCTCACTCTCACTCTCGCACTCTCGCTCCCATCCTCACTCTCACTCTCACACTCTCTCTACCATCCTCACTCTCACTCTCACACTCTCTCACCATCCTCACTCTCACTCTCATACTCTCTCTCCCATCCACACTCTCTCTCTCACACTTTCTCTCCCATCCTCACTCTCACTCTCACTCTCACACTCTCTCTTCCATTCTCAATCTCACTCACAAAATCTCTCTCCCTTCCTCACTGTTACTCTCACTCTCTCAATATCTCTCCCATTCTCAATTTCTCTCTCACACACTCTCTCCCATCCTCGCTCTCACACACTCTCTCCAATCCTCACTCTCACCCTCGCACTCTCTCTCCCATCCTCACTCTCATACTCTCTCTCCCATCCTCACTGTCACTCTCACACACTCTCCCATCCTCACTCTCACTCTCACACTCTCTCCCATCCTCACTCTCACTCTCACACTCTCTACCATCATCACTCTTACTCTCACACTCTCTCTCCCATTCACTCTCACTCTCACACTCTCGCTCCAATCCTCACTTTCACCCTCGCACACTCTCCCATCCTCACTCTCACGCTCACACTGCTCCCCATCCTCACTCTCACTCTCACACTCTCTCCCATTCTCACTCATACTCTCACACTCTCTCTCTCATTCACTTTCACTCTCACTCTCACACTCTCGCTCCAATCCTCACTCTCACCCTCACACACTCTCTCACATCATCACTCTCACACTCACTCTCACAATCACTGTCTCATCCTCACTCTCAGTCTCACACTCTCTATCCTATCCTCACTCTCACTCTCACACCCTCTCTCCCGTCCACACCTTCATTCACACACTCTCTCTCCCATCCTCACTCTCACTCTCACAATCTCTCTCCCATCCTCATTCTCACACATTCTCTCCCATCCTCCCTCTCACTCTCACACTCTCTCTCCCATCCACACTCTCACTCTCACACTCTCACACATCCTCATTCTCACGCTCACACTCTCTCCCATCCTCACTCTCACGCTCACTCTCACACTGCTCCCCCATCCTCACTCTCACTCTTACACTCTCTCCCATTCTCACTCTCACTCTCACACTCACTCTCTCTCCCCTCTGTGCTCTCATTCTCAAACCCTCTCTTCCATCCTTAATCTCACTCTCTCTCTCCCATCCTCTCTCTCACTCTCACTCTCACACTCTCTCCCATCCTCACTCACTCTCACACTCTCTCCCCATCCTCACTCTCACTCCCTCTCTCACGCTCTCTCTCCCATTCTCACTCTCACTCTCACACTCTCTCACATCCTCACTCTCACTCTCACACACTCTCTCCCATCCTCGATGTCACTCTCACACTCTCTCTCCCATCCTCATTCTCACTCTCACACTCTCTCCCATTCGCACTCTCACTCTCACACTCCCTTCCCCATTCTCACTCTCACTCTCACACTCCGTCCCATTCGCATTCTCACTCTCACACTCTCTCTCCAATCCTCACTCTCACTCTCACACTCTCTCGCATACTCACTCTCACTCTCACACTGTCAGTCCCATACTCATTCTCACTCTCACTCTCACATTCTCTCACATTCGCACTCTCACTCTTAAAATCTCTCTCCCATCCTCACTCACACTGTCACACTATCTCTCCCATCCTCTCCCATACGCATTCTCACTCACACGCTCTCACATTATCACTCTCACTCTCACACTCTCTCCCATCCACACTTTCACTCTTGCACTCTCTCTCCCATCCACACTCTCACTCTCACACTCTCTCCTATCCTCACTCTCACACTCTCTCTCCGATCCTCACTCTCACTCTCTCCCATCCACACTCTCACTCTCACACTCTCTCTCATCCTCACTCTCACACTCTCTCTCCGATCCTCACTCTCACTCTCTCTCATCTCACTCTCACACTCACACTCTCTCTCCCATCCTCACTCTCACTCTCACACTCTCTCTCCCATCCTCACTCACACTCTCACACTCTCTCTCCCATTCTCACTCTCTCTCCCATCCTCACTCTCTCTCTGATACTCTCTCTCCCATCCTCACTCTCACTCTCAATCTCTTTCTCCCATCCTCTCTCTCACTCTCACACTCTCTCTCCCATCCTCACTCTCACTCTCACACTCTCTCCCATTCTCACTCTCACTCTCACACTCTCTCGCCCATCCTCACAGTCAATCTCACCCTCACACACTCCCTCCCAACCTCACTCTCACTCTCTCACTCTGTCTCCGATTCTCACTCACACTCTCACACTCTCTCCAATTCACACTCTCACTCTCACACTCTCTCCAATTCGCAATCTCTCTCTCACTCTCACACTCTCTCTCCCATCCTCAGTCTCACTCTCACACTCTCTCTCCCATCCTCACTTTCACTCCATCTCTCTCTCCCATCCGCACTTCCACTCTCACACTCTCTCCCATTCTCACTCTCACTCTCACACTCTCTCTGCATCCTCACTCTCGCTCTCACACTCTCTCTCGCATGCACACTCTCTCTCTCACACTCTCTCTCCCATCCTCACTGTCACTCTCACACTCTCTCTCCCATCCTCACTCTCACTCTCACACTCTCTCCCATTCGCACTCTCACGCTCACACTCTCTTCCATCCTCACTCACTCTCACACTCTCTCCCCATCCTCACTCTCACTCTCACGCTCTCTCTCCCATTCTCACTCTCACTCTCACACTCTCTCACATCCTCACTCTCACTCTCACACACTCTCTCCCATCCTCGATGTCACTCTCACACTCTCTCCCCCATCCTCACTCTCACTCTCACACACTCTCCGATCCGCACTCTCACTCTTGCTCTCGTAGTCTCTCCCATCTGCAGTTTCATTCTCACACTCTCTCCACCATCCTCACTCTCACTCTCACAATCTCTCTCCCATCCTCATTCTCACTCTCACATTCTCTCCCATCCTCCCTCTCACTCTCACACTCTCTCTCCCATCCACACTCTCACTCTCACACATCCTCATTCTCACGCTCACACTCTCTCCCATCCTCACTCTCACTCTCACTCTCACACTGCTCCCCCATCCTCACTCTCACTCTTACACTCTCTCCCATTCTCACTCTCACTCTCACACTCACTCTCTCTCCCCTCTGTGCTCTCATTCTCAAACCCTCTCTTCCATCCTTAATCTCACTCTCTCTCTCCCATCCTCTCTCTCACTCTCACTCTCACACTCTCTCCCATTCGCACTCTCACTCTCACACTCTCTCCCATCCTCACTCACTCTCACACTCTCTCCCCATCCTCACTCTCACTCCCTCTCTCACGCTCTCTCTCCCATTCTCACTCTCACTCTCACACTCTCTCACATCCTCACTCTCACTCTCACACACTCTCTCCCATCCTCGATGTCACTCTCACACTCTCTCTCCCATCCTCATTCTCACTCTCACACTCCGTCCCATTCGCACTCTCACTCTCACACTCTCTCTCCAATCCTCACTCTCACTCTCACACTCTCTCGCATCCTCACTCTCACTCTCAAACTGTCAGTCCCATACTCATTCTCACTCTCACTCTCACATTCTCTCACATTCGCACTCTCACTCTTAAAATCTCTCTCCCATCCTCACTCACACTGTCACACTATCTCTCCCATCCTCTCCCATACGCATTCTCACTCACACGCTCTCACATTATCACTCTCACTCTCACACTCTCTCCCATCCTCACTTTCACTCTTGCACTCTCTCTCCCATCCACACTCTCACTCTCACACTCTCTCCTATCCTCACTCTCACACTCTCTCTCCGATCCTCACTCTCACTCTCTCCCATCCACACTCTCACTCTCACACTCTCTCTCATCCTCACTCTCACACTCTCTCTCCGATCCTCACTCTCACTCTCTCTCATCTCACTCTCACACTCACACTCTCTCTCCCATCCTCACTCTCACTCTCACACTCTCTCTCCCATCCTCACTCACACTCTCACACTCTCTCTCCCATTCTCACTCTCTCTCCCATCCTCACTCTCTCTCTGATACTCTCTCTCCCATCCTCACTCTCACTCTCAATCTCTTTCTCCCATCCTCTCTCTCACTCTCACACTCTCTCTCCCATCCTCACTCTCACTCTCACACTCTCTCCCATTCTCACTCTCACTCTCACACTCTCTCTCTTCCATTCTCAATCTCACTCTCAAAATCTCTCTCCCTTCCTCACTGTCACTCTCACTCTCTCAATATCTCTCCCATTCTCAATTTCTCTCACACACACTCTCTCCCATCCTCGCTCTCACACACTCTCTCCAATCCTCACTCTCACCCTCGCACTCTCTCTCCCATCCTCACTCTCATACTCTCTCTCCCATCCTCACTGTCACTCTCACACACTCTCCCATCCTCACTCTCACTCTCACACTCTCTCCCATCCTCACTCTCACTCTCACACTCTCTCCCATCCGCACTTCCACTCTCACACTCTCTCCCATTCTCACTCTCAGTCTCACACTCTCTCCGCATCCTCACGCTCACTCTCACACTCTCTCTCCCATGCACACTTTCTCTCTCACACTCTCTCTCCCATCCTCACTGTCACTCTCACACTCTCTCTCCCATCCTCACTCTCACTCTCACACTCTCTCCAAACCTCACTCTCACACTCTCTCCCATCGGCACTCTCACTCTCACACGCTCTCCAATCCTCACTCTCACACTCTCTCTCCGATCCTCACTCTCACTCTCTCCCATCCACACTCTCACACTCTCTCTCCCATCCTCACTCTCACTCTCACACTCTCTCCCATTCTCACTCTCACTCTCACATTCTCTCGCCCATCCTCACAGTCAATCTCACCCTCACACACTCCCTCCCAACCTCACTCTCACTCTCTCACTCTGTCTCCGATTCTCACTCACACTCTCACACTCTCTCCAATTCACACTCTCACTCTCACACTCTCTCCAATTCGCAATCTCTCTCTCACTCTCACACTCTCTCTCCCATCCTCAGTCTCACTCTCACACTCTCTCTCCCATCCTCACTTTCACTCCATCTCTCTCTCCCATCCACACTTCCACTCTCACACTCTCTCCCATTCTCACTCTCACTCTCACACTCTCTCCGCATCCTCACTCTCGCTCTCACACTCTCTCTCCCATGCACACTCTCTCTCTCACACTCTCTCTCCCATCCTCACTGTCACTCTCACACTCTCTCTCCCATCCTCACTCTCACTCTCACACTCTCTCCCATTCGCACTCTCACTCTCACACTCTCTTCCATCCTCACTCACTCTCACACTCTCTCCCCATCCTCACTCTCACTCTCACGCTCTCTCTCCCATTCTCACTCTCACTCTCACACTCTCTCACATCCTCACTCTCACTCTCACACACTCTCTCCCATCCTCGATGTCACTCTCACACTCTCTCCCCCATCCTCACTCTCACTCTCACACACTCTCCAATCCGCACTCTCACTCTTGCTCTCGTAGTCTCTCCCATCTGCAGTTTCATTCTCACACTCTCTCCACCATCCTCATTCTCACTCTCATACTCTCTCCCATTCTCACTCTCACTCTCACACTCTCTCCCCATTCTCATTCACACTCTCATACTCTCTCCCATCCTCACTCTCACTCTCACACAATCTCTCCCATCCTCACTCTCACTCTCACACTCTCTCTCCCATCCTCACTCTCACTCTCACACTCTCTCTCCCATCCTCACTCTCACTCTCACACACTCTCTCCCATCCTCACTCTCAATCTCACACTCTCTCCCATCCTCACTCTCACTCTCACACTCTCTCTCCCATCCTCATTCTCACTCTCACACTCTCTCCCATTCGCACTCTCACTCTCACACTCCCTTCCCCATTCTCACTCTCACTCTCACACTCCGTCCCATTCGCACTCTCACTCTCACACTCTCTCTCCAATCCTCACTCTCACTCTCACACTCTCTCCCATCCTCACTCTCACTCTCACACTGTCAGTCCCATACTCATTCTCACTCTCACTCTCACATTCTCTCCCATTCGCACTCTCACTCTTAAAATCTCTCTCCCATCCTCACTCACACTGTCACACTATCTCTCCCATCCTCTCCCATACTCATTCTCACTCTCACACGCTCTCACATTATCACTCTCACTCTCACACTCTCTCCAATCCTCACTCTCACACTCTCTCTCCGATCCTCACTCTCACTCTCTCCCATCCACACTCTCACACTCTCTCTCCCATCCTCACTCTCACTCTCAAACTCTCTCTCCCATCCTCACTTTCACTCTCACTCTCTCTCCCATCCGCACTTCCACTCTCACACTCTCTCCCATTCTCACTCTCAGTCTCACACTCTCTCCGCATCCTCACTCTCACTCTCACACTCTCTCTCCCATGCACACTTTCTCTCTCACACTCTCTCTCCCATCCTCACTGTCACTCTCACACTCTCTCTCCCATCCTCACTCTCACTCTCACACTCTCTCCCATCCTCACTCTCACTCTCACACTCTCTCCCATCGGCACTCTCACTCTCACACGCTCTCCAATCCTCACTCTCACACTCTCTCTCCGATCCTCACTCTCACTCTCTCCCATCCACACTCTCACACTCTCTCCCCCATCCTCACTCTCACTCTCACACACTCTCCGATCCGCACTCTCACTCTTGCTCTCGTAGTCTCTCCCATCTGCAGTTTCATTCTCACACTCTCTCCACCATCCTCATTCTCACTCTCATACTCTCCCCCATTCTCACTCTCACTCTCACACTCTCTCCCCATTCTCATTCTCACTCTCATACTCTCTCCCATCCTCACTCTCACTCTCACACAATCTCTCCCATCCTCACTCTCAATCTCACACTCTCTCCCATCCTCACTCTCACTCTCACACTCTCTCTCCCATCCTCATTCTCACTCTCACACTCTCTCCCATTCGCACTCTCACTCTCACACTCCCTTCCCCAATCTCACTCTCACTCTCACACTCCGTCCCATTCGCACTCTCACTCTCACACTCTCTCTCCAATCCTCACTCTCACTCTCACACTCTCTCGCATCCTCACTCTAACTCTCACACTCTCAGTCCCATACTCATTCTCACTCTCACTCTCACATTCTCTCCCATTCGCACTCTCACTCTTAAAATCTCTCTCCCATCCTCACTCACACTGTCACACTATCTCTCCCATCCTCTCCCATACTCATTCTCACTCTCACACGCTCTCACATTATCACTCTCACTCTCACACTCTCTCCAATCCTCACTCTCACACTCTCTCTCCGATCCTCACTCTCACTCTCTCCCATCCACACTCTCACACTCTCTCTCCCATCCTCACTCTCACTCTCAAACTCTCTCTCCCATCCTCACTTTCACTCTCACTCTCTCTCCCATCCGCACTTCCACTCTCACACTCTCTCCCATTCTCACTCTCAGTCTCACACTCTCTCCGCATCCTCACTCTCACTCTCACACTCTCTCTCCCATGCACACTTTCTCTCTCACACTCTCTCTCCCATCCTCACTGTCACTCTCACACTCTCTCTCCCATCCTCACTCTCACTCTCACACTCTCTCCCATCCTCACTCTCACTCTCACACTCTCTCCCATCGGCACTCTCACTCTCACACGCTCTCCAATCCTCACTCTCACACTCTCTCTCCGATCCTCACTCTCACTCTCTCCCATCCACACTCTCACACTCTCTCTCCCATCCTCACTCTCACTCTCACACTCTCTCCCATTCTCACTCTCACTCTCACACTCTCTCGCCCATCCTCACAGTCAATCTCACCCTCCCACACTCCCTCCCAACCTCACTCTCACTCTCTCACTCTGTCTCCGATTCTCACTCACACTCTCACACTCTCTCCAATTCACACTCTCACTCTCACACTCTCTCCAATTCGCAATCTCTCTCTCACTCTCACACTCTCTCTCCCATCCTCAGTCTCACTCTCACACTCTCTCTCCCATCCTCACTTTCACTCCATCTCTCTCTCCCATCCGCACTTCCACTCTCACACTCTCTCCCATTCTCACTCTCACTCTCACACTCTCTCCGCATCCTCACTCTCGCTCTCACACTCTCTCTCCCATGCACACTCTCTCTCTCACACTCTCTCTCCCATCCTCACTGTCACTCTCACACTCTCTCTCCCATCCTCACTCTCACTCTCACACTCTCTCCCATTCTCACTCTAACTCTCACACTCTCTCCCTTCCTCACTCTCACTCTCACACTCTCTCCCATCCGCAGTTTCATTCTCACACACTCTCTCCCATCATCACTCTCACTCTCACACTCTCTCTCCCATCCTCACTCTCACTCTCACACACTCTCCCATCCTCACTCTCACACTCACTCTCACACTCTCTCCCATTCGCAGTTTCATTCTCACACACTCTCTCCCATCCTCATTCTCACTCTCACACTCTCTCTCCCATCCTCACTCTCGCTCTCACACTCTCTCCCATCCGCACTCTCACTCTCACACTCACTCTCCCATCCTCGCTGTCACTCTCACTCTCTCTCTTCCATTCGCACTCTCTCTCTCACACTCTCTCACCCATCCTCACTCTCACTCTCGCACTCTCTCCCATTCTCACTCTCACACTCACTCTCTCAACCATCTGCGCTCTCACTCTCACACTCTCTCTCCCATCCTTAATCTCACTCTCTCTCTCCCATTCTCACTCTCACTCTCACTCTCACGCTCTCTCCCAATTCTCACTCTCACTCTCACACTCTCTCCCATTCTCACTCTCACCCTCACACATTCGCATCCATTCTGACTCGCACCCTCACACACTCTCTCCCATCCTCACTCTCAGTCGCACACTCTCTCTCTCCCAAACGCACTCTCACTCTCACACTCTCTCGCCCATCCTCACTCTCACACTCAAACTCTCTCTCCCATCCTCACTGTCACTCTCACACTCTCTCTCCCATCCTCACTCTCAATCTCACACTCTCTCCCATCCTCACTCTCACTCTCACACTCTCTCTACCATCCTCACTCTCACTCTCATACTCTCTCACCATCCTCACTCTCACTCTCATACTCTCTCTCCCATCCACACTCTCTCTCTCACACTTTCTCTCCCATCCTCACTCTCACTCTCACTCTCACACTCTCTCTCTTCCATTCTCAATCTCACTCTCAAAATCTCTCTCCCTTCCTCACTGTCACTCTCACTCTCTCAATATCTCTCCCATTCTCAATTTCTCTCACACACACTCTCTCCCATCCTCGCTCTCACACACTCTCTCCAATCCTCACTCTCACCCTCGCACTCTCTCTCCCATCCTCACTCTCATACTCTCTCTCCCATCCTCACTGTCACTCTCACACACTCTCCCATCCTCACTCTCACTCTCACACTCTCTCCCATCCTCACTCTCACTCTCACACTCTCTCCCATCCGCACTTCCACTCTCACACTCTCTCCCATTCTCACTCTCAGTCTCACACTCTCTCCGCATCCTCACGCTCACTCTCACACTCTCTCTCCCATGCACACTTTCTCTCTCACACTCTCTCTCCCATCCTCACTGTCACTCTCACACTCTCTCTCCCATCCTCACTCTCACTCTCACACTCTCTCCAATCCTCACTCTCACTCTCACACTCTCTCCCATCGGCACTCTCACTCTCACACGCTCTCCAATCCTCACTCTCACACTCTCTCTCCGATCCTCACTCTCACTCTCTCCCATCCACACTCTCACACTCTCTCTCCCATCCTCACTCTCACTCTCACACTCTCTCCCATTCTCACTCTCACTCTCACATTCTCTCGCCCATCCTCACAGTCAATCTCACCCTCACACACTCCCTCCCAACCTCACTCTCACTCTCTCACTCTGTCTCCGATTCTCACTCACACTCTCACACTCTCTCCAATTCACACTCTCACTCTCACACTCTCTCCAATTCGCAATCTCTCTCTCACTCTCACACTCTCTCTCCCATCCTCAGTCTCACTCTCACACTCTCTCTCCCATCCTCACTTTCACTCCATCTCTCTCTCTCCCATCCGCACTTCCACTCTCACACTCTCTCCCATTCTCACTCTCACTCTCACACTCTCTCCGCATCCTCACTCTCGCTCTCACACTCTCTCTCGCATGCACACTCTCTCTCTCACACTCTCTCTCCCATCCTCACTGTCACTCTCACACTCTCTCTCCCATCCTCACTCTCACTCTCTCTCCCATTCGCACTCTCACTCTCACACTCTCTTCCATCCTCACTCACTCTCACACTCTCTCCCCATCCTCACTCTCACTCTCACGCTCTCTCTCCCATTCTCACTCTCACTCTCACACTCTCTCACATCCTCACTCTCACTCTCACACACTCTCTCCCATCCTCGATGTCACTCTCACACTCTCTCCCCCATCCTCACTCTCACTCTCACACACTCTCCGATCCGCACTCTCACTCTTGCTCTCTTAGTCTCTCCCATCTGCAGTTTCATTCTCACACTCTCTCCACCATCCTCATTCTCACTCTCATACTCTCTCCCATTCTCACTCTCACTCTCACACTCTCTCCCCATTCTCATTCACACTCTCATACTCTCTCGCATCCTCACTCTCACTCTCACACAATCTCTCCCATCCTCACTCTCACTCTCACACTCTCTCTCCCATCCTCACTCTCACTCTCACACTCTCTCTCCCATCCTCACTCTCACTCTCACACACTCTCTCCCATCCTCACTCTCAATCTCACACTCTCTCCCATCCTCACTCTCACTCTCACACTCTCTCTCCCATCCTCATTCTCACTCTCACACTCTCTCCCATTCGCACTCTCACTCTCACACTCCCCCATCCTCACTCTCACTCTCACACACTCTCTCCCATCCTCACTCTCAATCTCACACTCTCTCCCATCCTCACTCTCACTCTCACACTCTCTCTCCCATCCTCATTCTCACTCTCACACTCTCTCCCATTCGCACTCTCACTCTCACACTCCCTTCCCCATTCTCACTCTCACTCTCACACTCCGTCCCATTCGCACTCTCACTCTCACACTCTCTCTCCAATCCTCACTCTCACTCTCACACTCTCTCCCATCCTCACTCTCACTCTCACACTGTCAGTCCCATACTCATTCTCACTCTCACTCTCACATTCTCTCCCATTCGCACTCTCACTCTTAAAATCTCTCTCCCATCCTCACTCACACTGTCACACTATCTCTCCCATCCTCTCCCATACTCATTCTCACTCTCACACGCTCTCACATTATCACTCTCACTCTCACACTCTCTCCAATCCTCACTCTCACACTCTCTCTCCGATCCTCACTCTCACTCTCTCCCATCCACACTCTCACACTCTCTCTCCCATCCTCACTCTCACTCTCAAACTCTCTCTCCCATCCTCACTTTCACTCTCACTCTCTCTCCCATCCGCACTTCCACTCTCACACTCTCTCCCATTCTCACTCTCAGTCTCACACTCTCTCCGCATCCTCACTCTCACTCTCACACTCTCTCTCCCATGCACACTTTCTCTCTCACACTCTCTCTCCCATCCTCACTGTCACTCTCACACTCTCTCTCCCATCCTCACTCTCACTCTCACACTCTCTCCCATCCTCACTCTCACTCTCACACTCTCTCCCATCGGCACTCTCACTCTCACACGCTCTCCAATCCTCACTCTCACACTCTCTCTCCGATCCTCACTCTCACTCTCTCCCATCCACACTCTCACACTCTCTCCCCCATCCTCACTCTCACTCTCACACACTCTCCGATCCGCACTCTCACTCTTGCTCTCGTAGTCTCTCCCATCTGCAGTTTCATTCTCACACTCTCTCCACCATCCTCATTCTCACTCTCATACTCTCCCCCATTCTCACTCTCACTCTCACACTCTCTCCCCATTCTCATTCTCACTCTCATACTCTCTCCCATCCTCACTCTCACTCTCACACAATCTCTCCCATCCTCACTCTCACTCTCACACTCTCTCTCCCATCCTCACTCTCACTCTCACACTCTCTCTCCCATCCTCACTCTCACTCTCACACACTCTCTCCCATCCTCACTCTCAATCTCACACTCTCTCCCATCCTCACTCTCACTCTCACACTCTCTCTCCCATCCTCATTCTCACTCTCACACTCTCTCCCATTCGCACTCTCACTCTCACACTCCCTTCCCCATTCTCACTCTCACTCTCACACTCCGTCCCATTCGCACTCTCACTCTCACACTCTCTCTCCAATCCTCACTCTCACTCTCACACTCTCTCGCATCCTCACTCTAACTCTCACACTCTCAGTCCCATACTCATTCTCACTCTCACTCTCACATTCTCTCCCATTCGCACTCTCACTCTTAAAATCTCTCTCCCATCCTCACTCACACTGTCACACTATCTCTCCCATCCTCTCCCATACTCATTCTCACTCTCACACGCTCTCACATTATCACTCTCACTCTCACACTCTCTCCAATCCTCACTCTCACACTCTCTCTCCGATCCTCACTCTCACTCTCTCCCATCCACACTCTCACACTCTCTCTCCCATCCTCACTCTCACTCTCAAACTCTCTCTCCCATCCTCACTTTCACTCTCACTCTCTCTCCCATCCGCACTTCCACTCTCACACTCTCTCCCATTCTCACTCTCAGTCTCACACTCTCTCCGCATCCTCACTCTCACTCTCACACTCTCTCTCCCATGCACACTTTCTCTCTCACACTCTCTCTCCCATCCTCACTGTCACTCTCACACTCTCTCTCCCATCCTCACTCTCACTCTCACACGCTCTCCAATCCTCACTCTCACACTCTCTCTCCGATCCTCACTCTCACTCTCTCCCATCCACACTCTCACACTCTCTCTCCCATCCTCACTCTCACTCTCACACTCTCTCCCATTCTCACTCTCACTCTCACACTCTCTCGCCCATCCTCACAGTCAATCTCACCCTCCCACACTCCCTCCCAACCTCACTCTCACTCTCTCACTCTGTCTCCGATTCTCACTCACACTCTCACACTCTCTCCAATTCACACTCTCACTCTCACACTCTCTCCAATTCGCAATCTCTCTCTCACTCTCACACTCTCTCTCCCATCCTCAGTCTCACTCTCACACTCTCTCTCCCATCCTCACTTTCACTCCATCTCTCTCTCCCATCCGCACTTCCACTCTCACACTCTCTCCCATTCTCACTCTCACTCTCACACTCTCTCCGCATCCTCACTCTCGCTCTCACACTCTCTCTCCCATGCACACTCTCTCTCTCACACTCTCTCTCCCATCCTCACTGTCACTCTCACACTCTCTCTCCCATCCTCACTCTCACTCTCACACTCTCTCCCATTCTCACTCTAACTCTCACACTCTCTCCCTTCCTCACTCTCACTCTCACACTCTCTCCCATCCGCAGTTTCATTCTCACACACTCTCTCCCATCATCACTCTCACTCTCACACTCTCTCTCCCATCCTCACTCTCACTCTCACACACTCTCCCATCCTCACTCTCACACTCACTCTCACACTCTCTCCCATTCGCAGTTTCATTCTCACACACTCTCTCCCATCCTCATTCTCACTCTCACACTCTCTCTCCCATCCTCACTCTCGCTCTCACACTCTCTCCCATCCGCACTCTCACTCTCACACTCACTCTCCCATCCTCGCTGTCACTCTCACTCTCTCTCTTCCATTCGCACTCTCTCTCTCACACTCTCTCACCCATCCTCACTCTCACTCTCGCACTCTCTCCCATTCTCACTCTCACTCTCACACTCACTCTCTCAACCATCTGCGCTCTCACTCTCACACTCTCTCTCCCATCCTTAATCTCACTCTCTCTCTCCCATTCTCACTCTCACTCTCACTCTCACGCTCTCTCCCAATTCTCACTCTCACTCTCACACTCTCTCCCATTCTCACTCTCACCCTCACACATTCGCATCCATTCTGACTCGCACCCTCACACACTCTCTCCCATCCTCACTCTCAGTCGCACACTCTCTCTCTCCCAAACGCACTCTCACTCTCACACTCTCTCGCCCATCCTCACTCTCACACTCAAACTCTCTCTCCCATCCTCACTGTCACTCTCACACTCTCTCTCCCATCCTCACTCTCAATCTCACACTCTCTCCCATCCTCACTCTCACTCTCACACTCTCTCTACCATCCTCACTCTCACTCTCATACTCTCTCACCATCCTCACTCTCACTCTCATACTCTCTCTCCCATCCACACTCTCTCTCTCACACTTTCTCTCCCATCCTCACTCTCACTCTCACTCTCACACTCTCTCTATTCCATTCTCAATCTCACTCTCAAAATCTCTCTCCCTTCCTCACTGTCACTCTCACTCTCTCAATATCTCTCCCATTCTCAATTTCTCTCACACACACTCTCTCCCATCCTCGCTCTCACACACTCTCTCCAATCCTCACTCTCACCCTCGCACTCTCTCTCCCATCCTCACTCTCATACTCTCTCTCCCATCCTCACTGTCACTCTCACACACTCTCCCATCCTCACTCTCACTCTCACACTCTCTCCCATCCTCACTCTCACTCTCACACTCTCTCCCATCCGCACTTCCACTCTCACACTCTCTCCCATTCTCACTCTCAGTCTCACACTCTCTCCGCATCCTCACGCTCACTCTCACACTCTCTCTCCCATGCACACTTTCTCTCTCACACTCTCTCTCCCATCCTCACTGTCACTCTCACACTCTCTCTCCCATCCTCACTCTCACTCTCACACTCTCTCCAATCCTCACTCTCACTCTCACACTCTCTCCCATCGGCACTCTCACTCTCACACGCTCTCCAATCCTCACTCTCACACTCTCTCTCCGATCCTCACTCTCACTCTCTCCCATCCACACTCTCACACTCTCTCTCCCATCCTCACTCTCACTCTCACACTCTCTCCCATTCTCACTCTCACTCTCACATTCTCTCGCCCATCCTCACAGTCAATCTCACCCTCACACACTCCCTCCCAACCTCACTCTCACTCTCTCACTCTGTCTCCGATTCTCACTCACACTCTCACACTCTCTCCAATTCACACTCTCACTCTCACACTCTCTCCAATTCGCAATCTCTCTCTCACTCTCACACTCTCTCTCCCATCCTCAGTCTCACTCTCACACTCTCTCTCCCATCCTCACTTTCACTCCATCTCTCTCTCCCATCCGCACTTCCACTCTCACACTCTCTCCCATTCTCACTCTCACTCTCACACTCTCTCCGCATCCTCACTCTCGCTCTCACACTCTCTCTCGCATGCACACTCTCTCTCTCACACTCTCTCTCCCATCCTCACTGTCACTCTCACACTCTCTCTCCCATCCTCACTCTCACTCTCTCTCCCATTCGCACTCTCACTCTCACACTCTCTTCCATCCTCACTCACTCTCACACTCTCTCCCCATCCTCACTCTCACTCTCACGCTCTCTCTCCCATTCTCACTCTCACTCTCACACTCTCTCACATCCTCACTCTCACTCTCACACACTCTCTCCCATCCTCGATGTCACTCTCACACTCTCTCCCCCATCCTCACTCTCACTCTCACACACTCTCCGATCCGCACTCTCACTCTTGCTCTCGTAGTCTCTCCCATCTGCAGTTTCATTCTCACACTCTCTCATCCATCCTCATTCTCACTCTCATACTCTCTCCCATTCTCACTCTCACTCTCACACTCTCTCCCCATTCTCATTCACACTCTCATACTCTCTCGCATCCTCACTCTCACTCTCACACAATCTCTCCCATCCTCACTCTCACTCTCACACTCTCTCTCCCATCCTCACTCTCACTCTCACACTCTCTCTCCCATCCTCACTCTCACTCTCACACACTCTCTCCCATCCTCACTCTCAATCTCACACTCTCTCCCATCCTCACTCTCACTCTCACACTCTCTCTCCCATCCTCATTCTCACTCTCACACTCTCTCCCATTCGCACTCTCACTCTCACACTCCCTTCCCCATTCTCACTCTCACTCTCACACTCCGTCCCATTCGCACTCTCACTCTCACACTCTCTCTCCAATCCTCACTCTCACTCTCACACTCTCTCGCATCCTCACTCTCACTCTCACACTCTCAGTCCCATACTCATTCTCACTCTCACTCTCACATTCTCTCCCATTCGCACTCTCACTCTTAAAATCTCTCTCCCATCCTCACTCACACTGTCACACTATCTCTCCCATCCTCTCCCATACTCATTCTCACTCTCACACGCTCTCACATTATCACTCTCACTCTCACACTCTCTCCAATCCTCACTCTCACACTCTCTCTCCGATCCTCACTCTCACTCTCTCCCATCCACACTCACACACTCTCTCTCCCATCCTCACTCTCACTCTCAAACTCTCTCTCCCATCCTCACTTTCACTCTCACTCTCTCTCCCATCCGCACTTCCACTCTCACACTCTCTCCCATTCACACTCTCAGTCTCACACTCTCTCCGCATCCTCACTCTCACTCTCACACTCTCTCTCCCATGCACACTTTCTCTCTCACACTCTCTCTCCCATCCTCACTGTCACTCTCACACTCTCTCTCCCATCCTCACTCTCACTCTCACACTCTCTCCCATCCTCACTCTCACTCTCACACTCTCTCCCATCGGCACTCTCACTCTCACACGCTCTCCAATCCTTACTCTCACACTCTCTCTCCGATCCTCACTCTCACTCTCTCCCATCCACATTCTCACACTCTCTCTCCCATCCTCACTCTCACTCTCACACTCTCTCCCATTCTCACTCTCACTCTCACACTCTCTCGCCCATCCTCACAGTCAATCTCACCCTCACACACTCCCTCCCAACCTCACTCTCACTCTCTCACTCTGTCTCCGATTCTCACTCACACTCTCACACTCTCTCCAATTCACACTCTCACTCTCACACTCTCTCCAATTCGCAATCTCTCTCTCACTCTCACACTCTCTCTCCCATCCTCAGTCTCACTCTCACACTCTCTCTCCCATCCTCACTTTCACTCCATCTCTCTCTCCCATCCGCACTTCCACTCTCACACTCTCTCCCATTCTCACTCTCACTCTCACACTCTCTCCGCATCCTCACTCTCGCTCTAACACTCTCTCTCCCATGCACACTCTCTCTCTCACACTCTCTCTCCCATCCTCACTGTCACTCTCACACTCTCTCTCCCATCCTCACTCTCACTCTCACACTCTCTCCCATTCGCACTCTCACTCTCACACTCTCTCCCATTCTCACTCTAACTCTCACACTCTCTCCCTTCCTCACTCTCACTCTCACACTCTCTCCCATCCGCAGTTTCATTCTCACACACTCTCTCCCATCATCACTCTCAATCTCACACTCTCTCTCCCATCCTCACTCTCACTCTCACACACTCTCCCATCCTCATTCTCACTCTCACTCTCACACTCTCTCCCATTCGCAGTTTCATTCTCACACACTCTCTCCCATCCTCATTCTCACTCTCACACTCTCTCTTCCATCCTCACTCTCGCTCTCACACTCTCTCCCATCCGCACTCTCACTCTCACACTCACTCTCCCATCCTCGCTGTCACTCTCACTCTCTCTCTTCCATTCGCACTCTCTCTCTCACACTCTCTCACCCATCCTCACTCTCACTCTCGCACTCTCTCCCATTCTCACTCTCACTCTCACACTCACTCTCTCAACCATCTGCGCTCTCACTCTCACACTCTCTCTCCCATCCTTAATCTCACTCTCTCTCTCCCATTCTCACTCTCACTCTCACTCTCACGCTCTCTCCCAATTCTCACTCTCAATCTCACACTCTCTCTCCCATTCTCACTCTCACCCTCACACATTCGCATCCATTCTGACTCGCACCCTCACACACTCTCTCCCATCCTCACTCTCAGTCGCACACTCTCTCTCTCCCAAACGCACTCTCACTCTCACACTCTCTCGCCCATCCTCACTCTCACACTCAAACTCTCTCTCCCATCCTCACTGTCACTCTCACACTCTCTCTACCATCCTCACTCTCACTCTCATACTCTCTCTCCCATCCACACTCTCTCTCACACACTTTCTCTCCCATCCTCACTCTCACTCTCACTCTCACACTCTCTCTTCCATTCTCAATCTCACTCTCAAAATCTCTCTCCCTTCCTCACTGTCACTCTCACTCTCTCAATATCTCTCCCATTCTCAATTTCTCTCACACACACTCTCTCCCATCCTCGCTCTCACACACTCTCTCCAATCCTCACTCTCACCCTCGCACTCTCTCTCCCATCCTCACTCTCATACTCTCTCTCCCATCCTCACTGTCACTCTCACACACTCTCCCATCCTCACTCTCACTCTCACACTCTCTCCCATCCTCACTCTCACTCTCACACTCTCTACCATCATCACTCTTACTCTCACACTCTCTCTCCCATTCACTCTCACTCTCACACTCTCGCTCCAATCCTCACTTTCACCCTCGCACACTCTCCCATCCTCACTCTCACTCTCACACTGCTCCCCATCCTCACTCTCACTCTCACACTCTCTCCCATTCTCACTCATACTCTCACACTCTCTCTCTCATTCACTTTCACTCTCACTCTCACACTCTCGCTCCAATCCTCACTCTCACCCTCACACACTCTCTCACATCATCACTCTCACACTCACTCTCACAATCACTGTCTCATCCTCGCTCTCAGTCTCACACTCTCTATCCTATCCACACTCTCACTCTCACACTCTCTCTCCCGTCCACATCTTCATTCACACACTCTCTCTCCCATCCTCACTCTCACTCTCACAATCTCTCTCCCATCCTCATTCTAACTCTCACATTCTCTCCCATCCTCCCTCTCACTCTCACACTCTCTCTCCCATCCACACTCTCACTCTCACACTCTCACCCATCCTCATTCTCACGCTCACCCTCTCTCCCATCCTCACTCTCACTCTCACTCTCACACTGCTCCCCCATCCTCACTCTCACTCTTACACTCTCTCCCATTCTCACTCTCACTCTCACACTCACTCTCTCTCCCATCTGTGCTCTCATTCTCAAACTCTCTCTTCCATCCTTAATCTCACTCTCTCTCTCCCATCCTCTCTCTCACTCTCACTCTCACACTCCCTCCCATTCGCACTCTCACTCTCACACTCTCTCTCCAATCCTCACTCTCACTCTCACACTCTCTCGCATCCTCACTCTCACTCTCACACTCTCAGTCCCATACTCATTCTCACTCTCACTCTCACATTCTCTCCCATTCGCACTCTCACTCTTAAAATCTCTCTCCCATCCTCACTCACACTGTCACACTATCTCTCCCATCCTCTCCCATACTCATTCTCACTCTCACACGCTCTCACATTATCACTCTCACTCTCACACTCTCTCCAATCCTCACTCTCACACTCTCTCTCCGATCCTCACTCTCACTCTCTCCCATCCACACTCTCACACTCTCTCTCCCATCCTCACTCTCAATCTCAAACTCTCTCTCCCATCCTCACTTTCACTCTCACTCTCTCTCCCATCCGCACTTCCACTCTCACACTCTCTCCCATTCTCACTCTCAGTCTCACACTCTCTCCGCATCCTCACTCTCACTCTCACACTCTCTCTCCCATGCATACTTTCTCTCTCACACTCTCTCTCCCATCCTCACTGTCACTCTCACACTCTCTCTCCCATCCTCACTCTCACTCTCACACTCTCTCCCATCCTCACTCTCACTCTCACACTCTCTCCCATCGGCACTCTCACTCTCACACGCTCTCCAATCCTCACTCTCACACTCTCTCTCCGATCCTCACTCTCACTCTCTCCCATCCACACTCTCACACTCTCTCTCCCATCCTCACTCTCACTCTCACACTCTCTCCCATTCTCACTCTCACTCTCACACTCTCTCGCCCATCCTCACAGTCAATCTCACCCTCACACACTCCCTCCCAACCTCACTCTCACTCTCTCACTCTGTCTCCGATTCTCACTCACACTCTCACACTCTCTCCAATTCACACTCTCACTCTCACACTCTCTCCAATTCGCAATCTCTCTCTCACTCTCACACTCTCTCTCCCATCCTCAGTCTCACTCTCACACTCTCTCTCCCATCCTCACTTTCACTCCATCTCTCTCTCCCATCCGCACTTCCACTCTCACACTCTCTCCCATTCTCACTCTCACTCTCACACTCTCCGCATCCTCACTCTCGCTCTCACACTCTCTCTCCCATGCACACTCTCTCTCTCACACTCTCTCTCCCATCCTCACTGTCACTCTCACACTCTCTCTCCCATCCTCACTCTCACTCTCACACTCTCTCCCATTCGCACTCTCACTCTCACACTCTCTCCCATTCTCACTCTAACTCTCACACTCTCACCCTTCCTCACTCTCACTCTCACACTCTCTCCCATCCGCAGTTTCATTCTCACACACTCTCTCCCATCATCACTCTCACTCTCACACTCTCTCTCCCATCCTCACTCTCACTCTCACACACTCTCCCATCCTCACTCTCACTCTCACTCTCACACTCTCTCCCATTCGCAGTTTCATTCTCACGCACTCTCTCCCATCCTCATTCTCACTCTCACACTCTCTCTCCCATCCTCACTCTCGCTATCACACTCTCTCCCATCCGCACTCTCACTCTCACACTCACTCTCCCATCCTCGCTGTCACTCTCACTCTCTCTCTTCCATTCACACTCTCTCTCTCACACTCTCTCACCCATCCTCACTCTCACTCTCGCACTCTCTCCCATTCTCACTCTCACTCTCACACTCACTCTCTCAACCATCTGCGCTCTCACTCTCACACTCTCTCTCCCATCCTTAATCTCACTCTCTCTCTCCCATTCTCACTCTCACTCTCACTCTCACGCTCTCTCCCAATTCTCACTCTCACTCTCACACTCTCTCTCCCATTCTCACTCTCACCCTCACACATTCGCATCCATTCTGACTCGCACCCTCACACACTCTCTCCCATCCTCACTCTCAGTCGCACACTCTCTCTCTCCCAAACGCACTCTCACTCTCACACTCTCTCGCCCATCCTCACTCTCACACTCAAACTCTCTCTCCCATCCTCACTGTCACTCTCACACTCTCTCTCCCATCCTCACTCTCAATCTCACACTCTCTCCCATCCTCACTCTCACTCTCACACTCTCTCTACCATCCTCACTCTCACTCTCACACTCTCTCACCATCCTCACTCTCACTCTCATACTCTCTCTCCCATCCACACTCTCTCTCTCACACTCTCTCGCCCATCCTCACTCTCACACTCAAACTCTCTCTCCCATCCTCACTGTCACTCTCACACTCTCTCTCCCATCCTCACTCACAATCTCACACTCTCTCCCATCCTCACTCTCACTCTCACACTCTCTCTACCATCCTCACTCTCACTCTCACACTCTCTCACCATCCTCACTCTCACTCTCATACTCTCTCTCCCATCCACACTCTCTCTCTCACACTTTCTCTCCCATCCTCACTCTCACTCTCACACTCTCTCTTCCATTCTCAATCTCACTCTCAAAATCTCTCTCCCTTCCTCACTGTCACTCTCACTCTCTCAATATCTCTCCCATTCTCAATTTCTCTCACACACACTCTCTCCCATCCTCGCTCTCACACACTCTCTCCAATCCTCACTCTCACCCTCGCACTCTCTCTCCCATCCTCACTCTCATACTCTCTCTCCCATCCTCACTGTCACTCTCACACACTCTCCCATCCTCACTCTCACTCTCACACACTCTCCCATCCTCACTCTCACTCTCACTCTCACACTCTCTCCCATTCGCAGTTTCATTCTCACGCACTCTCTCCCATCCTCATTCTCACTCTCACACTCTCTCTCCCATCCTCACTCTCGCTCTCACACTCTCTCCCATCCGCACTCTCACTCTCACACTCACTCTCCCATCCTCGCTGTCACTCTCACTCTCTCTCTTCCATTCGCACTCTCTCTCTCACACTCTCTCACCCATCCTCACTCTCACTCTCGCACTCTCTCCCATTCTCACTCTCACTCTCACACTCACTCTCTCAACCATCTGCGCTCTCACTCTCACACTCTCTCTCCCATCCTTAATCTCACTCTCTCTCTCCCATTCTCACTCTCACTCTCACTCTCACGCTCTCTCCCAATTCTCACTCTCACTCTCACACTCTCTCTCCCATTCTCACTCTCACCCTCACACATTCGCATCCATTCTGACTCGCACCCTCACACACTCTCTCCCATCCTCACTCTCAGTCGCACACTCTCTCTCTCCCAAACGCACTCTCACTCTCACACTCTCTCGCCCATCCTCACTCTCACACTCAAACTCTCTCTCCCATCCTCACTGTCACTCTCACACTCTCTCTCCCATCCTCACTCTCAATCTCACACTCTCTCCCATCCTCACTCTCACTCTCACACTCTCTCTACCATCCTCACTCTCACTCTCACACTCTCTCACCATCCTCACTCTCACTCTCATACTCTCTCTCCCATCCACACTCTCTCTCTCACACTCTCTCGCCCATCCTCACTCTCACACTCAAACTCTCTCTCCCATCCTCACTGTCACTCTCACACTCTCTCTCCCATCCTCACTCTCAATCTCACACTCTCTCCCATCCTCACTCTCACTCTCACACTCTCTCTACCATCCTCACTCTCACTCTCACACTCTCTCACCATCCTCACTCTCACTCTCATACTCTCTCTCCCATCCACACTCTCTCTCTCACACTTTCTCTCCCATCCTCACTCTCACTCTCACACTCTCTCTTCCATTCTCAATCTCACTCTCAAAATCTCTCTCCCTTCCTCACTGTCACTCTCACTCTCTCAATATCTCTCCCATTCTCAATTTCTCTCACACACACTCTCTCCCATCCTCGCTCTCACACACTCTCTCCAATCCTCACTCTCACCCTCGCACTCTCTCTCCCATCCTCACTCTCATACTCTCTCTCCCATCCTCACTGTCACTCTCACACACTCTCCCATCCTCACTCTCACTCTCACACTCTCTCCCATCCTCACTCTCACTCTCACACTCTCTACCATCATCACTCTTACTCTAACACTCTCTCTCCCATTCACTCTCACTCTCACACTCTCGCTCCAATCCTCACTTTCACCCTCGCACACTCTCCCATCCTCACTCTCACTCTCACACTGCTCCCCATCCTCACTCTCACTCTCACACTCTCTCCCATTCTCACTCATACTCTCACACTCTCTCTCTCATTCACTTTCACTCTCACTCTCACACTCTCGCTCCAATCCTCACTCTCACCCTCACACACTCTCTCACATCATCACTCTCACACTCACTCTCACAATCACTGTCTCATCCTCGCTCTCAGTCTCACACTCTCTATCCTATCCACACTCTCACTCTCACACTCTCTCTCCCGTCCACATCTTCATTCACACACTCTCTCTCCCATCCTCACTCTCACTCTCACAATCTCTCTCCCATCCTCATTCTAACTCTCACATTCTCTCCCATCCTCCCTCTCACTCTCACACTCTCTCTCCCATCCACACTCTCACTCTCACACTCTCACCCATCCTCATTCTCACGCTCACCCTCTCTCCCATCCTCACTCTCACTCTCACTCTCACACTGCTCCCCCATCCTCACTCTCACTCTTACACTCTCTCCCATTCTCACTCTCACTCTCACACTCACTCTCTCTCCCATCTGTGCTCTCATTCTCAAACTTCTCTTCCATCCTTAATCTCACTCTCTCTCTCCCATCCTCTCTCTCACTCTCACTCTCACACTCTCTCCCATTCGCACTCTCACTCTCACACTCTCTCCCATCCTCACTCACTCTCACACTCTCTCCCCATCCTCACTCTCACTCTCACGCTCTCTCTCCCATTCTCACTCTCACTCTCACACTCTCTCACATCCTCACTCTCACTCTCACACACTCTCTCCCATCCTCGATGTCACTCTCACACTCTCTCTCCCATCCTCATTCTCACTCTCACACTCTCTCCCATTCGCACTCTCACTCTCACACTCCCTTCCCCATTCTCACTCTCACTCTCACACTCCGTCCCATTCGCACTCTCACTCTCACACTCTCTCTCCAATCCTCACTCTCACTCTCACACTCTCTCGCATCCTCACTCTCACTATCACACTGTCAGTCCCATACTCATTCTCACTCTCACTCTCACATTCTCTCACATTCGCACTCTCACTCTTAAAATCTCTCTCCCATCCTCACTCACACTGTCACACTATCTCTCCCATCCTCTCCCATACGCATTCTCACTCACACGCTCTCACATTATCACTCTCACTCTCACTCTCTCCCATCCACACTCTCACACTCTCTCTCCCATTCTCACTCTCACTCTCACACACTCTCTCCCATCCTCACTCTCATTCTCACTCTCACACTCTCTCTCCCAACCTCACTCTCACTCTCACACTCTCTCTCACACTCTCTCTCCCATCCTCACTCTCACTCTCACACTCTCTCCCATCCGCACTCTCACTCTCACACATTCTCTTCCATCCACACTGTCACTCTCACTCTCTCTCCCATCCTCACTCTCACTCTTACACTCTCTCGCCCATCCTCACTCTCACTCTCACACTTTGTCCCATTCTTACTCTCACTTTCACACTCTCTCTCCCATCCTCACTCTCACTCTCACACTCTCTCGCACATCCTCACTCTCACTCTCACACTCTCTCTTCAATCCACACTCTCACTCTCACACTGTTTCCCATTCTTACTCTCACTCTCACACTCTCTCCACCATCCTCACTCTCACTCACACACTCTCTCCCATCCTCACTCGCACTCTCACACTCTCTCACATTCTCACTCTCACTCTCACACTCTCTCCCATTCTCACTCTAACTCTCACTCTCACACTCTCTCCCATCCTCACTTTCTATCTCACACTCTCTCCCATCCTCACTCTCACTCTCACACTCTCCAAGTCTCACTCTCACTCACACTCTCACACTCTCTCCCATTCTCTCTCTAAATCACACTCTCACACTCTCTCCCATCCTCACTCTCACTCACACACTCTCTCCCATCCTCACTCTCACTCTCACACTCTATGTCATCCTCACTGTCACTCTCAAACTCTCTGTCATTCTCAATGTCACTTTCACACTCTCTCTCCCATCCTCACTCTCACTCACACACTCTCTCCCATCCTCACTCTCACTCTCACACTCTATGTCATCCTCACTGTCACTCTCAAACTCTCTGTCATTCTCAATGTCACTTTCACACTCTCTCTCCCATTCTCACTCTCACTCTCTCACTCTCTCCCATTCTCACTCTAACTCTCACTCTCTCACTTTCTCTCCCATCCACACTGTCACTCTCACACTGTCTCCCATCCTCAATTTCACTCTCACACTCCCTCTCGCCTACGCACTCTCACTCTCACACTTTCTCTCCCATCCTCACTCTCGCTCTCTCTCTCACACTCTCTCTCCCATCCTCACTCTCACTCTCACACTCTCTCCCATCCGCACTCTCACTCTCACACATTCTCTTCCATCCACACTGTCACTCTCACACTCTCTCCCATCCTCACTTTCACTCTCACACGCCCTCTCGCCTCCGCAGTCTCACTCTCACACTCTCTCCCATCCGCACTCTCACTCTCACACTTCCTCTCCCATCCTCACTCTCCCTATCATTCTCACACTCTCTCCCATCCTCACTGTCACATTCTCTCCCATCCTTCCTGTCACGATCACTGTCTGCCTCCTCAATCTCACTCTCAAACACTCTCCCATTCACACTCTCACTCTCACACTCTCATTCACATCCGCACTTGCACTCTCACACTCTCTCCCATTCTCATTCTCACTCTCACCACTCTGCCAACCCTCACTCTCATTCTCACACTCTCTCTCCCATCCTCACTCTCACTCTCACTCTCACGCTCTCTCTCCCATTCTCACTCTCACTCTCACACTCTCTCTCCCATGCTCACTCTCACTCTCACACACTCTCTCCCATCCTCACTCTCATTCTCACTCTCACACTCTCTCTCCCAACCTCACTCTCACTCTCACACTCTCTCTCACACTCTCTCTCCCATCCTCACTCTCACTCTCACACTCTCTCCCATCCGCACTCTCACTCTCACACATTCTCTTCCATCCACACTGTCACTCTCACTCTCTCTCCCATCCTCACTTTCACTCTCACACTCCCTCTAGCCTCCGCAGTCTCACTCTCACACTCTCTCCCATCCGCACTCTCACTCTCACACTTCCTCTCCCATCCTCACTCTCCCTATCATTCTCACACTCTCTCCCATCCTCACTGTCACATTCTCTCCCATCCTTCCTGTCACGATCACTGTCTGCCTCCTCAATCTCACTCTCAAACACTCTCCCATTCACACTCTCACTCTCACACTCTCACTCCCAACCCTCACTCTCATTCTCACACTCTCTCTCCCACCTCACTCTCACTCTCACTCTCACGCTCTCTCTCCCATTCTCACTCTCACTCTCACACACTCTCTCCCATCCTCACTCTCACTCTCACTCACACACTCTCTCTCCCATGCTCACTCTCACTCTCACACTCTCTCTCCCATCCGCACTCTCACTCTCACACTTTCTCTCCCATCCTCACTCTCCCTCTCATTCTCACACTCTCTCCCATCCTCACTGTCACATTCTCTCCCATCCTCCCTGTCACGATCACTATCTGCCTCCTCACTCTCACTCTCAAACACTCTCCCATCCACTCTCTCACTCTCACACTCTCATTCCCATCCACACTTTCACTCTCACACTCTGTCCCATTCTCGTTCTCACTCTCACGCACTCTCCCAACCCTCAATCTCATTCTCACACTCTCTCTCCCATCCCCACTCTCACTCTCACTCACACTCTCCCATCCTCACTCTCACTCTCACTCTCACACTCTCTCTCCCATTCTCACTCACACTCTCACACTCTCTCTCCCATCCTCACTGTCACTCTCACACACTCTCTCCCATCCTCACTCTCCCTCTCACTCTCACACTCTCTCTCTGCCATCCTCACTCTCAAACTCTCTCTCGCACTCTCTCTCCCATCCACACTGTCAGTCTCATACTCTCTCGCTCATCCTCACTCTCACACTTTCTCGCCCATCCTCACTCTCACTCTTACACTCTCTCGCCCATCCTCACTCTCACTCTCACAGTCTCTCTCCAATCCTCACTCTCACTCACACTCTCTCTCCCATCCTCACTCTCACTCTCACACTCTCTCCCATCCGCACTATCACTCTCACACATTCTCTTCCATCCACACTGTCACTCTCACTCTCTCTCCCATCCTCACTTTCACTCTCACACTCCCTCTAGCCTCCGCAGTCTCACTCTCACACTCTCTCCCATCCGCACTCTCACTCTCACACTTCCGCTCCCATCCTCACTCTCCCTATCATTCTCACACTCTCTCCCATCCTCACTGTCACATTCTCTCCCATCCTTCCTGTCACGATCACTGTCTGCCTCCTCAATCTCACTCTCAAACACTCACCCATTCACACTCTCACTCTCACACTCTAATTCCCAACCCTCACTCTCATTCTCACACTCTCTCTCCCATCCTCACTCTCACTCTCACTCTCACGCTCTCTCTCCCATTCTCACTCTCACTCTCACACACTCTCTCCCATCCTCACTCTCATTCTCACTCTCACACTCTCTCTCCCAACCTCACTCTCACTCTCACACTCTCTCTCCCATCCGCACTCTCACTCTCACACTTTCTCTCCCATCCTCACTCTCCCTCTCATTCTCACACTCTCTCCCATCCTCACTGTTACATTCTCTCCCATCCTCCCTGTCACGATCACTATCTGCCTCCTCACTCTCACTCTCAAACACTCTCCCATCCACACTCTCACTCTCACACTCTCATTCCCATCCACACTTTCACTCTCACACTCTGTCCCATTCTCGTTCTCACTCTCACGCACTCTCCAAACCCTCAATCTCATTCTCACACTCTCTCTCCCATCCCCACTCTCACTCTCACTCACACTCTCCCATCCTCACTCTCACTCTCACTCTCACACTCTCTCTCCCATTCTCACTCACACTCTCACACTCTCTCTCCCATCCTCACTGTCACTCTCACACACTCTCTCCCATCCTCACGCTCCCTCTCACTCTCACACTCTCTCTCCCATCCTCACTCTCAAACTCTCTCTCGCACTCTCTCTCCCATCCACACTGTCAGTCTCACACTCTCTCGCTCATCCTCACTCTCACTCTCACACTTTCTCGCCCATCCTCACTCTCACTCTTACACTCTCTCGCCCATCCTCACTCTCAATCTCACAGTCTCTCTCCAATCCTCACTCTCACTCACACACTCTCTCCCATCCTCACTCTCACACTCTCCCCATCCTCACTCTCACTCTCACACTCTCCCATTCTCACTCTCACTCTCAAACTCTCTCCCATTCTCACTCTAACTCTCACTCTCACACTCTCTCCCATCCTCACTCTCACTCACACATTCACTCCCATCCTCACTCTCACTCTCACACTCTATGTCATCCTCACTGTCACTCTCAAACTCTCTCCCATTCTCACTCTCACTCTCTCACTCTCTCCCATTCTCACTCTAACTCTCACTCTCACACTTTCTGTCCCATCCTCACTCTCACTCACACACTTTCTCTCCCATCCACACTGTCACTCTCACACTCTCTCCCTTCCTCACTTTCACTCTCACACTCCCTCTCGCCTCCGCACTCTCACTCTCACACTTTCGCTACCATCCTCACTCTCATTCTCACTCTCACTCTCACACTCTCTCTCCCACCCACACTCTAACTCTCACACTCTCTCCCATCCACACTCTCACTCTCACACTCTCTCTCCCACCCACACTCTAACTCTCACACTCTCTCCCATCCGCACTCTCACTCTCACACTTTCTCGCCCATCCACACTGTCACTCTCACACTCTCTCCCATTCTCACTCTAACTCTTACTCTCACACTCTCTCCCATCCTCACTCTCACTCTCACACTCTCTCCCATTCTCACTCTCACTCTCACACACTTTCCCATCCACACTCTCACTCTCACACTGGCTCTCTTCCTCTCTCTCACTCTCATACTCTATGTCATCCTCACTGTCACTCTCACACTCTCTGTCATTCTCACTGTCACTTTCACACTCTCTCTCCCATTTTCACTCTCACTCTCACACTCTCTCCCATTATCACTCTAACTCTCACTCTCACACTCTCTCCCATCCTCACTCTCACTCTCACACTCTCTCCCAACCTCACTCTCACTCTCACACTCTCTCTCCTATCCGCACTCTCACTCTCACACTTACTCTCCAATCCTCACTCTCCCTCTCATTCCCACACTCTCTCCCATCCTCACTGTCACATTCTCTCCCATCCTCCCTGTCACTCTCACACTCTCTCCCATCCTCACTCTCACTCTCACACTCTCTCCCATCCTCACTCTCAATTTCACACACTCTCTCCCATCTGCACTCTCGCTCTCACACTTTCTCTCCCATCCTCACTCTCGCTCTCATTCTCTCTCCCAACCACAATGTCAATCTCACACTCTCGCCCATCCTCACACTCTCTCTCACACTCTGTCATCGTCACTCTCACTCTCACTCTCTGTCATTCTCACTGTCACTTTCACACACTCTCTGCCAGTCTGACTCTCACTCTCACATTCTCTCCCATTCTCACTCTAACTCTCACTCTCACACTCTCTCCCATCCTCACTCTCACTCTCACACTCTCTCCCATTCTCACTCTAACTCTCACTCTCACACTCTCTCCCATCCTCACTCTCACTCTCACACTCTCTCCCATCCTCACTCTCACTCTCACACTCTATGTCATCCTCACTGTCACTCTCACATTCTCTGTCATTCTCACTGTCACTTTCACACTCTCTCTCCCATTCTCACTCTCACTCTCACACTCTCTCCCATTCACACTCTAACTCTCACTCTCACACTCCCTCCCATCCTCACTCTCACTCTCACACTCTCTGTCATCCTCACTCTCACTCTCACACTCTCTCCCATTCTCACTCTCACTCTCACACTCTCTCCCATTCACACTCTAACTCTCACTCTCTCCCATCCTCACTCTCACTCTCACACTCTCTGTCATCCTCACTCTCACTCTCACACTCTCTCCCATCCTCACACTCTCTCGCACACTCTGTCATCCTCACTGTCACTCTCACACTCTCTCCCATTCTCACTCTCACTCTCACACTCTCTCTGACTGTCTCACTCTCACTCTCACACTCTCTCCCATTCTCACTCTAACTCTCACTCTCATATCTCTCCCATCCTCACTCTCACTCTCACACTCTCTCCCATTCTCACTCTCACTCTCACACTCTCTCCCATTATCACTCTAACTCTCACTCTCACACTCTCTCCCATCCTCACTCTCACTCTCACACTCTCTCCCAACCTCACTCTCACTCTCACACTCTCTCTCCTATCCGCACTCTCACTCTCACTCTCACACTTACTCTCCAATCCTCACTCTCCCTCTCATTCCCACACTCTCTCCCATCCTCACTGTCACATTCTCTCCCATCCTCCCTGTCACTCTCACACTCTCTCCCATCCTCACTCTCACTCTCACACTCTCTCCCATCCTCACTCTCAATTTCACACACTCTCTCCCATCTGCACTCTCGCTCTCACACTTTCTCTCCCATCCTCACTCTCGCTCTCATTCTCTCTCCCAACCACAATGTCAATCTCACACTCTCGCCCATCCTCACACTCTCTCTCACACTCTGTCATCGTCACTCTCACTCTCACTCTCTGTCATTCTCACTGTCACTTTCACACACTCTCTGCCAGTCTGACTCTCACTCTCACATTCTCTCCCATTCTCACTCTAACTCTCACTCTCACACTCTCTCCCATCCTCACTCTCACTCTCACACTCTCTCCCATTCTCACTCTAACTCTCACTCTCACACTCTCTCCCATCCTCACTCTCACTCTCACACTCTCTCCCATCCTCACTCTCACTCTCACACTCTATGTCATCCTCACTGTCACTCTCACATTCTCTGTCATTCTCACTGTCACTTTCACACTCTCTCTCCCATTCTCACTCTCACTCTCACACTCTCTCCCATTCACACTCTAACTCTCACTCTCACACTCCCTCCCATCCTCACTCTCACTCTCACACTCTCTGTCATCCTCACTCTCACTCTCACACTTACTCTCCAATCCTCACTCTCCCTCTCATTCCCACACTCTCTCCCATCCTCACTGTCACATTCTCTCCCATCCTCCCTGTCACTCTCACACTCTCTCCCATCCTCACTCTCACTCTCACACTCTCTCCCATCCTCACTCTCAATTTCACACACTCTCTCCCATCTGCACTCTCGCTCTCACACTTTCTCTCCCATCCTCACTCTCGCTCTCATTCTCTCTCCCAACCACAATGTCAATCTCACACTCTCGCCCATCCTCACACTCTCTCTCACACTCTGTCATCGTCACTCTCACTCTCACTCTCTGTCATTCTCACTGTCACTTTCACACACTCTCTGCCAGTCTGACTCTCACTCTCACATTCTCTCCCATTCTCACTCTAACTCTCACTCTCACACTCTCTCCCATCCTCACTCTCACTCTCACACTCTCTCCCATTCTCACTCTAACTCTCACTCTCACACTCTCTCCCATCCTCACTCTCACTCTCACACTCTCTCCCATCCTCACTCTCACTCTCACACTCTATGTCATCCTCACTGTCACTCTCACATTCTCTGTCATTCTCACTGTCACTTTCACACTCTCTCTCCCATTCTCACTCTCACTCTCACACTCTCTCCCATTCACACTCTAACTCTCACTCTCACACTCCCTCCCATCGTCACTCTCACTCTCACACTCTCTGTCATCCTCACTCTCACTCTCACACTCTCTCCCATTCTCACTCTCACTCTCACACTCTCTCCCATTCACACTCTAACTCTCACTCTCACACTCTCTCCCATCCTCACTCTCACTCTCACACTCTCTGTCATCCTCACTCTCACTCTCACACTCTCTGTCATCCTCACACTCTCTCGCACACTCTGTCATCCTCACTGTCACTCTCACACTCTCTGTCATTCTCACTGTCACTCTCACACTCTCTCTGACTGTCTCACTCTCACTCTCACACTCTCTCCCATTCTCACTCTAACTCTCACTCTCATATCTCTCCCATCCTCACTCTCACTCTCACACTCTCTCCCATTCTCACTCTCACTCTCACTCTCTCCCATTCTCACTCTAACTCTCACTCTCACACTCTCTCCCATCCTCACTCTCACTCTCACACTCACTCCCATCCTCACTCTCACTCTCACACTCCCTCTCGTATCCGCACTTTCACTCTCACAATTTCTCTCCCATCCTCACTGTCATTCTCACTCTCACACTTTCTCTGCCATCCTCACTCTCACTCTCACACTCTCTCCCATCCTCACTCTCACTCTCACACTCTCTCCCAACCTCACTCTCACTCTCACTCTCTCACTCTCCTATTCGCACTCTCACTCTCACACTTTATCTCCCATCCTCACTCTCCCTCTCATTCACACACTCTCTCTCATTCTCACTCTCACTCTCACACTCTCTCCCATCCTCACTCTCACTCTCACACTCTCTCCCATCCTCACTCTCACTCTCACACTCTCTCTCCCATCCGCACTCTCACTCTCACACTTTCTCTCCCATCCTGACACTCACTCTCACTCTCACACTCTCTCTCCCATCCTCACTCTCCCTCTCATTCTCACACTCTCTTCCCTTCTCATTCTCACTCTCACACTCTCTCTTCCCTTCTCAATCTCACTCTCAAACTCTTTCTCCCATCCTCACTCTCACTCTCATTCTCACACTCTCTCACATTCTCATTCTCACTCTCAAACTCTCTCTCTGATTATAACTCTCACTCTCTCACTCGCTCTCATTCCCACTGTCACTCACACTCTTTCCCTCCTCACTGTCACTCTCACACTCAATCTCCAATCCTCACCCTCCCTTTCATTCTCACAGTCTCTTCCCTTCTCATTCTCACTCTCACACTCTCTCTCCCCTTATCACTCTCACTCTCACACTCTCTCTCCCATCCTCATTCTCACCCTCACTCTCACACTCTCTCTCCCATCCTCACTCTCACTCTCACTCTCTCTAACTTTCACATTCTCACTCTCAGACTCTCTCTACCATTCTCATTCTCACTCTCACACTCTCTCCCATCCTCACTCTCACTCTCACACACTCTCCCCCATCCTCACTCTCACTCTCACTCTCACACTCTCTCTCCCATTCTCACTCTCACTCAGACACTCTATCTCCCATCCTCACCCTCCCTTTCATTCCCACACTCTCTTCCCTTCTCATTCTCACTCTCACACTCTCACTTCCCTTCTCACTCTCACTCTCACACTCACTCTCCCATCCTCACTCTCACTCTCACTCTCACACGCTCTCCCATCCTCACTCTCACTCTCACACTCTCTCACATTCACATTCTCACTCTCACACTCTCTCTACCATCTTCACTCTCACTCTCACACTCTCTCCCATCCTCACTCTCACTCTCACACACTCTCCCCCATCCTCACTCTCACTCTCACTCTCACACTCTCTCTCCCATTCTCACTCTCACTCAGACACTCTATCTCCCATCCCCACCCTCCCTTTCATTCCCACACTCTCTTTCCTTCTCATTCTCACTCACACACTCACTCTCACATCGTCACTCTCACTCTCACTCTCACACGCTCTCCCATCCTCACTCTCACTCTCACACTCTCTCACATTCACATTCTCACTCTCACACTCTCTCTACCATCCTCACTCTCACTCTCACACTCTCCCACTCGTCCATCTCATTCTCACACTCTCTCTCAAATCCTCACTCCCATCCTCACTCTCAATCACACACTCTCTCCCATCCTCACTGTCACTCACACACTCTCTCTACCATCCTCACTCTCACTCTCACACTCTCCCTCCCATTCTCACTCTCACTCTCACACTCACATTCTATCCCATCCTCACTCTCACTCTCACACTCTCTCCCATCCACACTCTCACTCCCACACTCTCTCCCATCCTCAATGTCACTCTGACACTCTCTCCCATCCTTACTCTCACTCTCACAAACTATGTCATCCTCACTGTCACTCTCACACTCTCTGTCATTCTCACTGTCACTCACACACTCTCTCTCCCATTCTCTCTCTCACTCTCACTCTCTCTCCCATTCTCACTCTCACTCTCACGCTCTCTTCCATTCTCACTCTCACACTTTCTCTCCCATCCGCACTCTCACTCTCACACACTCTCTCTCTCCCATCCTCACTGTCACTCTCATACACACTCTACGATTCGCACTCTCACTCTCAGTCTCACACTCACTCTCCCATCCTCACTGTCACTCTCACACTCTCTCTCCCATTCTCACTCTGACTCTTACACTCCCTTTCCTTTCTCATCCTCACTCTCACACACTCTCACCCATCCTCACTCTCAATCTCACTGTCACTGTCTCTCCCATCCTCACTCCCTCTCTCACACTCTCTTCCATTCACACTCCTACTCTCAGTCTCACTCTCCCATCCTCACTGTCACGCTCACACCCTCTCTCCCATCCTCACTCTCACTCTCACACTCTCTCCACCATCCTCATTCTCACTCTCACACGCTCTCCCATCCTCAATCTCACTCTCACACTCTCTCACATTCACACTCTCGCTCTCACACTCTCTCTACCATCCTCACTCTCACTCTCACACTCTCCCACCCGTCAATCTCATTCTCACATTCTCTCTCTCATCCTCACTCCCATTCTCACTCTCACTCTCACACTCGCCCATTGTCACTCGCACTCTCACACACTCTCTCCCATTCTCACTCTCACTCTCACACTCTCTCTCTCATTCACACTCTCACTCTCACACTTTGTCCCATTTTTACTCTCACTCTCACACTCTCTCTCCCATCCTCACTCTCACTCTCACACTCTCTTGCACATCCTCACTCTCACTCTCACACTCTCTCTTCCATCCACACTCTCACTCTCACACTCTATCCCATTATTACTCTCACTCTCTCTCCACCATCCTCACTCTCACTCACACACTCTCTCCCATCCTCCGTCGCACTCTCACACTCTCTCACATTCTCACTCTCACTCTCACACTCTCTCCCATTCTCACTCTAACTCTCACTCTCACACTCTCTCCCATCCTCACTCTCACTCTCACACACTCTCCCATCCTCACTCTCACTCTCACACTCTATGTCATCCTCACTGTCACTCTCAAACTCTCTGCCATTCTCACTATCACTTTCACACTCTCTCTCCCATTCTCACTCTCACTCTCTCACTCTCTCCCATTCTCACTCTAACTCTCACTCTCACACTTTCTCTCCAATCCTCATTCTCACTCTCACATTTTCTCTCCCGGGCACACTGTCACTCTCACACTCTCTCCCATCCTCATTTTCAATCTCATACTCCATCTCGCCTACGCACTCTCACTCTCACACTTTCTCTCCCATCCTCACACACACTCTCACTCTCACACTCTCCTCTCCCATCCTCACTCTCACTCTCACACTCTCTCCCATCCAGACTCTCACTCTCACACTTTCTCTCCCATCCACAATGTCACTCTCACACACTCTCCCATCCTCACTTTCACTCTCACACTCCCTCTCGCCTCCGCACTCTCACTCTCACACTCTCACCCATTCTCACTCTCACTCTCACACTCTCTCCCATCCTCACTTTCACTCTCACACTCTCTCTCTCATCCGCACTCACACTCTAACACTTTCTCTCCCATCCTCACTCTCACTCTCACACTCTCTCTCACATCCACACTCTTACTTTTACTCTCACACTCTCCCATCCACACTCTCACTCTCACTCTCTCTCTCATCCACAGTCTCACTCTCACAGTCTCTCTCCCATCCTCACTCTCACTCTCACACTCTCTCCTATCCTCACTCTCACTTGCACACTCTCTCCCATCCTCACTGTCAATTTCACACTCTCTCTCCCATCCTCACTCTCACTTTCACACTCTCTCCCATTCTCACTCTCACTCTCACACTCACTCTCGCATTCCTCTCTCTCATTTTCACACTCTCTCCCATCCACACTGTCAATTTCACACACTCTCTCCCATTCTCACTCTCGCTCTCACACTTTCTCTCCCATCCTCAGTCTCGCTCTCATACTCTCTCCCATCCACACTGTCAATCTCACACTCTCTCCCATCCTCACACTCACTCTCACACTCTGTCATCCACACTCTCACTCTCACACTCTCTCCAAATTCTCACTCTCACTCTCACACTCTCTCTCACATCCTCATTCTCAGTCTCACACTCTCGCCCATCTGCACTCTCGCTCTCACACTTTCTCTCCCATCCTCACTCTCGCTCTCATACTCTCTCCCATCCACACTGTCAATCTCACACTCTCTGTCATTCTCACTCTCACTCGCACACTCTCCCTCCCATCCTCACTGTCACTCTCACACTCTCTCCCATCCTCACTCTCACTCTCACACTCTGTCATCCTCACTCTCACTCTCAAACTCTCTGTCATTCTCACTGTCACTCTCACACTCTCTCTCCCAGTCTCATTCTCACTCTCACACTCTCTCCCATTCTCACTCTTACTCTCACTCTCACACTCTCTCCCATCCTCACTCTCACTCTCACACTGTCTCCCATTCTCACTCTAACTCTCACTCTCACACTCTCTCCCAACCTCACTCTCACTCTCACACTCTCTCCTATTCTCACTCTCACTCTCATACTCTCTGTCATCCTCACTCTCTCTCACACACTCTCTCCCATCCGCACTCTCACTCTCACACTCTCTCTCCCATCCTCACTGTCACTCTCACACTCTCTCGCATTCTCACTCTCACTCTCACACTCTCTCCCCTATCCTCACTCTCACTCTCACTCTCACATTCTCTCTCCCATCCTCACTGTCACTCTCACACTCTCTCCCATCCTCACTCTCACTCTCACACTCTCTCCCAACCTCACTCTCACTCTCACACTCTCTCCCATCCTCACTCTCACACTCACGCTCCCATCCGCACTCTCACTCTCACACTTTCTCTCCCAAACTCACACTCACTCTCCCTCTCACACTCTCTCTCACATCCTTATTCTCAGTCTCACACTCTCGCCCATCTGCACTCTCGCTCTCACACTTTCTCTCCCCTCCTCACTCTCGCTCTCATACTCTCTCCCATCCACACTCTCAATCTCACACTCTCTGTCATTCTCACTCTCACTCTCACACTTTCCCTCCCATCCTCACTGTCACTCTCACACTCTCTCCCATCCTCACTCTCACTCTCACACTCTGTCATCCTCACTCTCACTCTCAAACTCTCTGTCATTCTCACTGTCACTCTCACACTCTCTCTCCCAGTCTCACTCTTACTCTCACACTCTCTCCCATTCTCACTCATACTCTCACTCTCACACTCTCTCCCATCCTCACTCTCACTCTCACACTCTCTCCCATTCTCACTCTCACTCTCACACTGTCTTCCATTGTCACTTTTACTCTCACTCTCACACTCTCTCCCAACCTCACTCTCACTCTCACACTCTCTCCTATTCTCACTCTAACTCTCACTCTCACACTCTCTCCCAACCTCACTCTCACTCTCACACTCTCTCCTATTCTCACTCTAACTCTCACTCTCACACTCTCTCCCATTCTCACTCTCACTCTCACACTGTCTCCCATTCTCACTCTTACTCTCACACTCACACTCTCTCCCAACCTCACCCTCACTCTCACACTCTCTCCTATTCTCACTCTAACTCTCACTCTCACACTCTCTCCCATCCTCACTCTCACTCTCATACTCTCTGTCATCCTCACTCTCACTCACACACTCTCGTCCATCCGCACTCTCACTCTCACACTCTCTCTCCCATCCTCATTGTCACTCTCACACTGTGTCGCATTCTCACTCTCACTCTCACACTCTCTCCCATCCTCACTCTCACTCTCACTCTCACTCTCACATTCTCTCTCCCATCCTCACTGTCACTCTCACACTCTCTCCCAACCTCACTCTCACGCTCACACTCTCTCCCATCCTCACTCTCACTCTCACACTCACTCTCCCATCCGCACTCTCACTCTCACACGTTCCCTCCCATCCTCACTGTCACTCTCACACTCTCCCCCATCCTCACTCTCACTCTCACACTCTGTCATCCTCACTCTCACTCTCAAACTCTCTGTCATTCTCACTGTCACTCTCATACTCTCTCTCCCAGTCTCACTCTCACTCTCACACTCTGTCCCATTCTCTCTCTTATTCTCACTCTCACACTCTCTCCCATCCTCACTCTCACTCTCACGCTCTCTCCCATTCTCACTCTCACTCTCACACTGTCTCCCATTCTCACTCTAACTCTCACTCTCACACTCTCTCCCAACCTCACTCACACTCTCACACTCTCTCCTATTTTCTCTCTAACTCTCACTCACACACTCTCTCCCATCCTCACTCTCACTCTCACACTCTCTCCCATCCTCACTCTCACTCTCACACTGTCGCCCATCCGCACTCTCACTCTTACACTCTCTCTCCCATCCTCACTGTCACTCTCACACTCTCTCGCATTCTCACTCTCACTCTCACACTCTCTCCCATCCTCACTTTCACTCTCACTCTCACATTCTCTCTCCCATCCTCACTGTCACTCTCACACTCTCTCCCATCCTCACTCTCACTCTCACACTCTCTCCCAACCTCACTCTCACTCTCACACTCTCTCCCATCCTCACTCTCACACTCACTCTCCCATCCACACTCTCACTCTCACACTTTCTCTCCCATCCTCACACTCACTCTCCCTCTCACACTCTCTCTCCCATCCTCATTCTCACACTCTCTCCCATCCTCACTCTCACTCTCACTCTCACTCTCACATTCTCTCTCCCATCCTCACTGTCACTCTCACACTCTCTCCCATCCTCACTCTCACTCTCACACTCTCTCCCAACCTCACTCTCACGCTCACACTCTCTCCCATCCTCACTCTCACTCTCACACTCACTCTCCCATCCGCACTCTCACTCTCACACGTTCCCTCTCATCCTCACTGTCACTCTCACACTCTCTCCCATCCTCACTCTCACTCTCACTCTCTGTCATCCTCACTCTCACTCTCAAACTTCCTGTCATTCTCACTGTCACTCTCACACTCTCTCTCCCAGTCTCACTAGCACTCTCACACTCTCTCCCATTCTCACTCTTACTCTCACTCTCACACTCTCTCCCATCCTCACTCACACTCTCACACTCTCTCCTATTTTCACTCTAACTCTCACTCACACACTCTCTCCCATCCTCACTCTCACTCTCACACTCTCTGTCATCCTCACTCTCACTCTCACACTCTCGCCCATCCGCACTCTCACTCTCACACTCTCTCTACTCCTCACTGCCACTCTCACACTCTCTGTCACTCTCACTCTCACTCTCACACTCTCTCTCCCATCCTCACTGTCACTCTCACACTCTCTCCCATCCTCACTCTCACTCTCACTCTCTCTCCCATCCTCACTCTCACTCTCTCACTCTCACTCTCACTCTCACACTCTCTCTGCCATCCTCACTGTCACTCTCACACGCTCTCCCATTCTCACTGTCACTCTCACAATCTCTCCCATCCTCACTCTCACTCTCACACTCTCTCCCATCCTCACTCTCACTCTCTCTCTCACTCTCACTCTCACTCTCACACTTTCTCCAACATCCTCACTCTCACTCTCACACTCTCTCCCATCCTCACTCCCACTCTCACACTCTCTCTCCCATCCGCACTCTCTCTCTCACACTTTCTCTCCAAACCTCACACTCACTGTCACTATCACACTCTCTCTCAACCTCACTCTCACTCTCTCACTCTCTCCCCATCCTCACTCTCACTCTCACACACTCTCTCCTATCTACACTCTCCCTCTCATCCTCACACTATCTCCCATTTTCACTGTCACACTCTCTCCCATCCTCCCTTTCACTCTCACACTCTCACCCATCCTCACTCGCACTCTCATACTCTCTCTCCCATCCTCACTCTTACTTTTACTCTCACACTCTCTCCCATCCACACTCTCACTCTCACTCTCTCTCCCATCCACAGTCTCACTCTCACACTCTCTCCCATCCTCACTCTCACTTTCATAATCTCTCCCATTCTCACTGTCAATTTCACACTCTCTCTCACATCCTCACTCTCACTTTCACACTCTCTCCCATTCTCACTCTCACTCTCACACTCTCTCCAACATCCTCACTCTCACTCTCACACTCTCTCCCATCCTCACTCCCACTCTCACACTCTCTCTCCCATCCGCACTCTCTCTCTCACACTTTCTCTCCCAACCTCACACTCACTGTCACTCTCACACTCTCTCTCAACCTCACTCTCACTCTCTCACTCTCTCCCCATCCTCACTCTCAGTCTCACACACTCTCTCCCATCCACACTCTCCCTCTCATCCTCACACTATCTCCCATCCTCACTGTCACATTATCTCCCATCCTCCCTTTCAATCTCACACTCTCACCCATCCTCACTCGCACTCTCATACTCTCTATCCCATCCTCACTCTTACTTTTACTCTCACACTCTCTCCCATCCACACTCTCACTCTCACTCTCTCTCCCATCCACAGTCTCACTCTCACACTCTCTCTCCTATCCTCACTGTCACTCTCACACTCTCACTCCCATCCTCACTCTCACTCTCACACTCTCTCCAATCCTCACTGTCAATTTCACACTCTCTTTCACATCCTCACTCTCACTTTCACACTCTCTCCCATTCTCACTCTCACTCTCACACTCTCTCTCACATCCTCATTCTCAGTCTCACACTCTCGCCCATCTGCACTCTCGCTCTCACACTTTCTCTCCCATCCTCACTCTCGCTCTCATACTCTCTCCCATCCACATTGTCAATCTCACACTCTCTGTCATTCTCACTCTCACTCTCACACTCTCCCTCCCATCCTCAGTGTCACTCTCACACTCTCTCCCATCCTCACTCTCACTCTCACACTCTGTCATCCTCACTCTCACTCTCAAACTCTCTGTCATCCTCACTCTCACTCTCACACTTTCTCCCATTCTCACTCTCACTCTCACTCTCACATTCTCTCTCCCATCCTCACTGTCACTCTCAAACTCTCTCCCAACCTGACTCTCACTCTCACACTCTCTCCCATCCTCACTCTCACTCTCACACTCACTCTCCCATCCGCACTCTCACTCTCACACTTTCTCTCCCATCCTCACACTCACGCTCCCTCGCACACTCTCTCTCCCATCCTCACTCTCACACTCTCTCCCATCAACACTCTCACTCTCACACTCTCTCTCCCATCCTCACTCTCCCTCTCATTCTCACACTCTCTTCCCTTCTCATTCTCACTCTCACACTCTCTCTCCCCTTCGCACTCTCACTCTCGCACTCTCTCTCCCAACCTCACTCTTACTCTCACTCTCACACTCTCTCACATTCTCATTCTCACTCTCACTCTCTCTCCCATCCGCACTCACACTCTCAAACTTTCTCTCCCATCCACATTCTCACTCTCACACTCTCTCTACCATCCTCACTCTCACTCTCACACTGTCTCACATTCTCATTCTCACTCTCACACTCTCTACCATCCTCATTCTCACTCTCCCACCCCTCACTCTCACTCTCACACACTCTCTCCCATTCTCACTCTCACTCTCACACTCCATTTCCCTTCTCATCCTCACTCTCACACAGTCTCTCCCATTTGCACTCTCACTCTCACGCTCTCTCTCTCATCCTCAATCTCACTCTCACACACTCTCTCCCATTCTCACTCTCAATCTCACACTCTCTCACCCATTCTCATCCTCACTCTCACAGACTCTCTCCCATCCCTACTCTTACTCTCACTCTCTCACTCTCTCCCATCCTCACTCCCTCTCTCACATTCTCTCCCCTCCTCACTCCTACTCTCAGTCTCACTCTCCCATCCTCACTCTCACTCTCACACTCTCTCTCCCATCCTCACTCTCATTCTCACTCTCTGTCATCCTCACTGTCACTTTCACACTCTCTCTCCCATTCTCACACACACTCTCACACTCTCTCTCCCATTCTCACTCTAACTCTCACTCTCACACTCTCTCCCATCCGCACTCTCACTCTCACACTCACTCTCGCATCGTCACTCTCAATCTCACACTCTCTCCCATCCTCACTCTCACTCTCACACTCTCTCCCATCCTCACTCACACTCTCACTCTCACACTCTCTCTCCCATCCTCACTGTCACTCTCACACTCTCTCCCATTATCACTCTCACTCTCACACTCTCTCACAACCTCACTCTCACTCTCACACTCTCTCCCATCCTCACTCTCGCTCTCACCCTCTCTCTCCCATCCACACTCTCACTCTCACACTTTCTCTCCCATACTCACTCTCCCACTCATTCTCACACTATCTACCATCCTCACTGTCACATTATCTCCCATCCTCCCTTTCACTCTCACACACTCTCCCATACTCAATCTCACTCTAATACTCTCTCTCACATCCTCACTCTTACTTTTACTCTCATACGCTCTCCCATCCACACTCTCACTCTCACTCTCTCCCATCCACAGTCTCACTCTCACACTCTCTCTCCTATCCTCACTGTCACTCTCACACTCTCACTCCCATCCTCACTCTCACTCTCACACTCTCTCCCATCCTCACTCTCACTTTCACACTCTCTCCAATCCTCACTGTCAATTTCACACTCTCTCTCCCATCCTCACTCTCAATTTCACACTCTCTCCCACCCTCACTCTCAGTCTCACACTCTCTCCCATCTGCACTCTCGCTCTAACACTTTCTCTCCCATCCTCACTCTCGCTCTCAAACTTTCTCCCATCCACACTGTCAATCTCACACTCTCTGTCATTCTCACTCACACTCTCACACTCTCCCTCACATCCTCACTCTCACTCTCACACTCTCTCCCATTCTCACTCTCACTCTCACAATCTATGTCATCCTCACTGTCACTCTCACACTCTCTGTCATTCTCACTGTCACTTTCACACTCTCTTCCCATTCTCACTCTCACTCTCACACTCTCTCCCATTCTCACTCTCACTATCACTCTCACACTCTCACCCATCCTCACTCTCACTCTCACACTCTCTGTCATCCTCACTCTCACTCTCACACTCTCTCCCATACGCACTCTCACTCTCACACTCTCTCTCCCAACCTCACTGTCACTCTCACACTCTCTCCCAAACTCACTCTCACTCTCACAATCTATGTCATCCTCACTGTCACTCTCACACTCTCTGTCATTCTCACTGTCACTTTCACACTCTCTTCCCATTCTCACTCTCACTCTCACACTCTCTCCCATTCTCACTCTCACTATCACTCTCACACTCTCACCCATCCTCACTCTCACTCTCACACTCTCTGTCATCCTCACTCTCACTTTCACACTCTCTCCCATTCTCACTCTCACTCTCACACTCTCTCCAACATCCTCACTCTCACTCTCACACTCTCTCCCATCCTCACTCCCACTCTCACACTCTCTCTCCCATCCGCACTCTCTCTCTCACACTTTCTCTCCCAACCTCACACTCACTGTCACTCTCACACTCTCTCTCAACCTCACTCTCACTCTCTCACTCTCTCCCCATCCTCACTCTCAGTCTCACACACTCTCTCCCATCCACACTCTCCCTCTCATCCTCACACTATCTCCCATCCTCACTGTCACATTATCTCCCATCCTCCCTTTCAATCTCACACTCTCACCCATCCTCACTCGCACTCTCATACTCTCTATCCCATCCTCACTCTTACTTTTACTCTCACACTCTCTCCCATCCACACTCTCACTCTCACTCTCTCTCCCATCCACAGTCTCACTCTCACACTCTCTCTCCTATCCTCACTGTCACTCTCACACTCTCACTCCCATCCTCACTCTCACTCTCACACTCTCTCCAATCCTCACTGTCAATTTCACACTCTCTTTCACATCCTCACTCTCACTTTCACACTCTCTCCCATTCTCACTCTCACTCTCACACTCTCTCTCACATCCTCATTCTCAGTCTCACACTCTCGCCCATCTGCACTCTCGCTCTCACACTTTCTCTCCCATCCTCACTCTCGCTCTCATACTCTCTCCCATCCACATTGTCAATCTCACACTCTCTGTCATTCTCACTCTCACTCTCACACTCTCCCTCCCATCCTCAGTGTCACTCTCACACTCTCTCCCATCCTCACTCTCACTCTCACACTCTGTCATCCTCACTCTCACTCTCAAACTCTCTGTCATCCTCACTCTCACTCTCACACTTTCTCCCATTCTCACTCTCACTCTCACTCTCACATTCTCTCTCCCATCCTCACTGTCACTCTCAAACTCTCTCCCAACCTGACTCTCACTCTCACACTCTCTCCCATCCTCACTCTCACTCTCACACTCACTCTCCCATCCGCACTCTCACTCTCACACTTTCTCTCCCATCCTCACACTCACGCTCCCTCGCACACTCTCTCTCCCATCCTCACTCTCACACTCTCTCCCATCAACACTCTCACTCTCACACTCTCTCTCCCATCCTCACTCTCCCTCTCATTCTCACACTCTCTTCCCTTCTCATTCTCACTCTCACACTCTCTCTCCCCTTCGCACTCTCACTCTCGCACTCTCTCTCCCAACCTCACTCTTACTCTCACTCTCACACTCTCTCACATTCTCATTCTCACTCTCACTCTCTCTCCCATCCGCACTCACACTCTCAAACTTTCTCTCCCATCCACATTCTCACTCTCACACTCTCTCTACCATCCTCACTCTCACTCTCACACTGTCTCACATTCTCATTCTCACTCTCACACTCTCTACCATCCTCATTCTCACTCTCCCACCCCTCACTCTCACTCTCACACACTCTCTCCCATTCTCACTCTCACTCTCACACTCCATTTCCCTTCTCATCCTCACTCTCACACAGTCTCTCCCATTTGCACTCTCACTCTCACGCTCTCTCTCTCATCCTCAATCTCACTCTCACACACTCTCTCCCATTCTCACTCTCAATCTCACACTCTCTCACCCATTCTCATCCTCACTCTCACAGACTCTCTCCCATCCCTACTCTTACTCTCACTCTCTCACTCTCTCCCATCCTCACTCCCTCTCTCACATTCTCTCCCCTCCTCACTCCTACTCTCAGTCTCACTCTCCCATCCTCACTCTCACTCTCACACTCTCTCTCCCATCCTCACTCTCATTCTCACTCTCTGTCATCCTCACTGTCACTTTCACACTCTCTCTCCCATTCTCACACACACTCTCACACTCTCTCTCCCATTCTCACTCTAACTCTCACTCTCACACTCTCTCCCATCCGCACTCTCACTCTCACACTCACTCTCGCATCGTCACTCTCAATCTCACACTCTCTCCCATCCTCACTCTCACTCTCACACTCTCTCCCATCCTCACTCACACTCTCACTCTCACACTCTCTCTCCCATCCTCACTGTCACTCTCACACTCTCTCCCATTATCACTCTCACTCTCACACTCTCTCACAACCTCACTCTCACTCTCACACTCTCTCCCATCCTCACTCTCGCTCTCACCCTCTCTCTCCCATCCACACTCTCACTCTCACACTTTCTCTCCCATACTCACTCTCCCACTCATTCTCACACTATCTACCATCCTCACTGTCACATTATCTCCCATCCTCCCTTTCACTCTCACACACTCTCCCATACTCAATCTCACTCTAATACTCTCTCTCACATCCTCACTCTTACTTTTACTCTCATACGCTCTCCCATCCACACTCTCACTCTCACTCTCTCCCATCCACAGTCTCACTCTCACACTCTCTCTCCTATCCTCACTGTCACTCTCACACTCTCACTCCCATCCTCACTCTCACTCTCACACTCTCTCCCATCCTCACTCTCACTTTCACACTCTCTCCAATCCTCACTGTCAATTTCACACTCTCTCTCCCATCCTCACTCTCAATTTCACACTCTCTCCCACCCTCACTCTCAGTCTCACACTCTCTCCCATCTGCACTCTCGCTCTAACACTTTCTCTCCCATCCTCACTCTCGCTCTCAAACTTTCTCCCATCCACACTGTCAATCTCACACTCTCTGTCATTCTCACTCACACTCTCACACTCTCCCTCACATCCTCACTCTCACTCTCACACTCTCTCCCATTCTCACTCTCACTCTCACAATCTATGTCATCCTCACTGTCACTCTCACACTCTCTGTCATTCTCACTGTCACTTTCACACTCTCTTCCCATTCTCACTCTCACTCTCACACTCTCTCCCATTCTCACTCTCACTATCACTCTCACACTCTCACCCATCCTCACTCTCACTCTCACACTCTCTGTCATCCTCACTCTCACTCTCACACTCTCTCCCATACGCACTCTCACTCTCACACTCTCTCTCCCAACCTCACTGTCACTCTCACACTCTCTCCCAAACTCACTCTCACTCTCACACTCTCTCTCCAATTCTCACTGTCACTCTCACACTCTCTCCCATTCTCACTATCACTCTCACACTCTCTCCCAACCTCACTCTCACGCTCACACACTCTCCCATCCTCACTCTCACTCTCACACTCTCTCTCCCACCCGCACTCTCACTCTCACACTTTCTCTGTCAGCCTCACACTCACTCTCACTCTCACACTCGCGCTACCATCCTCACTCTCACACACTCTCCCATCCACACTCTCACTCTCACACTCTCTCGCCCATCCTCACTCTCACTCTCACACTCTATCTCCCATCCAAACTCTCCCTCTCATTCTCACACTCTCTTCCCTTCTCATTCTCACTCTCAGACTCTTTCTCCCCTTCTCACTCCCACTCTCACACTCTCTCTCCCATCCTCACTCTTACTCTCACTCTCACACTCTCTCACATTCTCATTCTCACTCTCACACTCTCTCACATTCATATTCTTACTCTCACTCTCTCTCTACCATCCTCACTCTAACTCTCACACTCTCTCTCCCAGCCTCACTGTCACTCCCACACTCTCTCCAAACCTCACTCTCATTCTCACACTCTCTCCCATCCTCACTCTCACTCTCACTCTCACTCTCACACTCTCTCTCCCATCCTCACTGTCACTCTCACACTCTCTCCCATTCTCACACTCAGTCTCACTCTTACACTCTCTCCCATCCGCACTCTCACTCTCACACTTTCTCTCGCATCCACATTCTCACTCTCACACTCTCTCTACCATCCTCACTCTCACTATCACACTATCTCACATTCACATTCTCACTCTCACACTCTCTCCCATCCTCTCTCACTCTCACACTCTCTCCCATTCATATTCTCACTCTCACACTCTCTCTACCATCCTCACTCTCACTCTCACACTCTCTCTCCCATCCTCACTGTCACTCTCACACTCTCTCCCATCCTCACGCTCACTCTCACTCTCACACTCTCTCTCCCATCCTCACTCTCACTCTCACACTCTCTCCCATTCTCACTCTAACTCTTACTCTCACACTCTCTCCCATCCTCACTCTCACTCTCACACTCTCTCCCATTCTCACTCTCACTCTCACACACTCTCCCATCCACACTCTCACTCTCACACTCTCTCTCTCATCCTCACTCTCACTCTCACACTCTGTCATTCTCACTGTCACTTTCACACTCTCTCTCCCATTTTCACTCTCACTCTCACACTCTCTCCCATTATCACTCGAACTCTCACTGTAACACTCTCTCCCATCCTCACTCTCACTCTCACACTCTCTGCCATCCTCACTCTCACTGTCACACTCTCTCCCATCCGCACTCTCACTCTCACACTCTCTCTCCCATCCTCACTGTCACTCTCACACTCTCTCCCATCCTCACTCTCACTCACTCTCTCTCACTCGCACTCTCACACTCTCTCTGCCATTCTCACTGTCTCTCTCACACTCTCTACCATCCTCACTCTCACTCTCACACTCTCTCCCAACCTCACTCTCACTCTCACACTCTCTCCAATCCTCACTCTTACTTTTACTCTCACACTCTCTCCCATCCACACTCTCACTCTCACACTCTCTCCCAACCACAGTCTCACTCTCACACTCTCTCTCTTATCCTCACTGTCACTCTCACACTCTCTCCCATTATCACTCTCACTCTCACACTCTCTCACAACCTCACTCTCACTCTCACACTCTCTCCCATCGTCACTCTCGCTCTCACCCTCTCTCTCCCATCCACACTCTCACTCTCACACTTTCTCTCCCATACTCACTCTCCCACTCATTCTCACACTATCTACCATCCTCACTGTCACATTATCTCCCATCCTCCCTTTCACTCTCACACTCTCTCCCATCCTCACTCTCACTCTAATACTCTCTCTCACATCCTCACTCTTACTTTTACTCTCATACTCTCTCCCATCCACACTCTCACTCTCACTCTCTCTCCCATCCACAGTCTCACTCTCACACTCTCTCTCCTATCCTCATTGTCACTCTCACACTCTCACTCCCATCCTCACTCTCACTCTCACACTCTCTCCCATCCTCACTCTAACTTTGACACTCTCTCCAATCCTCACTGTCAATTTCACACTCTCTCTCCCATCCTCACTCTCAATTTCACACTCTCTCCCACCCTCACTCTCAGTCTCACACTCTCTCCCATCTGCACTCTCGCTCTAACACTTTCTCTCCCATCCTCACTCTCGCTCTCAAACTTTCTCCCATCCACACTGTCAATCTCACACTCTCTGTCATTCTCACTCACACTCTCACACTCTCCCTCACATCCTCACTCTCACACTCTCTCCCATTCTCACTCTCACTCTCACACTCTATGTCATCCTCACTGTCACTCTCACATTCTCTGTCATTCTCACTGTCACTTTCACACTCTCTTCCCATTCTCACTCTCACTCTCACACTCTCTCCCATTCTCACTCTCACTATCACTCTCACACTCTCACCCATCCTCACTCTCACTCTCACACTCTCTGTCATCCTCACTCTCACTCTCACACTCTCTCCCATACGCACTCTCACTCTCACACTCTCTCTCCCAACCTCACTGTCACTCTCGCACTCTCTCCCAAACTCACTCTCACTCTCACACTCTCTCTCCAATTCTCACTGTCACTCTCACACTCTCTCCCATTCTCACTATCACTCTCACACTCTCTCCCAACCTCACTCTCACGCTCACACACTCTCCCATCCTCACTCTCACTCTCACACTCTCTCCCACACCCGCACTCTCACTCTCACACTTTCTCTGTCATCCTCACACTCACTCTCACTCTCACACTCGCGCTACCATCCTCACTCTCACACACTCTCCCATCCACACTCTCACTCTCACACTCTCTCGCCCATCCTCACTCTCACTCTCACACTCTATCTCCCATCCACACTCTCCCTCTCATTCTCACACTCTCTTCCCTTCTCATTCTCACTCTCAGACTCTTTCTCCCCTTCTCACTCCCACTCTCACACTCTCTCTCCCATCCTCACTCTTACTCTCACTCTCACACTCTCTCACATTCTCATTCTCACTCTCACACTCTCTCACATTCATATTCTTACTCTCACTCTCTCTCTACCATCCTCACTCTAACTCTCACACTCTCTCTCCCAGCCTCACTGTCACTCCCACACTCTCTCCAAACCTCACTCTCATTCTCACACTCTCTCCCATCCTCACTCTCACTCTCACTCTCACTCTCACACTCTCTCTCCCATCCTCACTGTCACTCTCACACTCTCTCCCATTCTCACACTCAGTCTCACTCTTACACTCTCTCCCATCCGCACTCTCACTCTCACACTTTCTCTCGCATCCACATTCTCACTCTCACACTCTCTCTACCATCCTCACTCTCACTATCACACTATCTCACATTCACATTCTCACTCTCACACTCTCTCCCATCCTCTCTCACTCTCACACTCTCTCCCATTCATATTCTCACTCTCACACTCTCTCTACCATCCTCACTCTCACTCTCACACTCTCTCTCCCATCCTCACTGTCACTCTCACACTCTCTCCCATCCTCACACTCACTCTCACTCTCACACTCTCTCTCCCATCCTCACTCTCACTCTCACACTCTCTCCCATTCTCACTCTAACTCTTACTCTCACACTCTCTCCCATCCTCACTCTCACTCTCACACTCTCTCCCATTCTCACTCTCACTCTCACACACTCTCCCATCCACACTCTCACTCTCACACTCTCTCTCTCATCCTCACTCTCACTCTCACACTCTGTCATTCTCACTGTCACTTTCACACTCTCTCTCCCATTTTCACTCTCACTCTCACACTCTCTCCCATTATCACTCTAACTCTCACTGTAACACTCTCTCCCATCCTCACTCTCACTCTCACACTCTCTGTCATCCTCACTCTCACTGTCACACTCTCTCCCATCCGCACTCTCACTCTCACACTCTCTCTCCCATCCTCACTGTCACTCTCACACTCTCTCCCATCCTCACTCTCACTCACTCTCTCTCACTCGCACTCTCACACTCTCTCTGCCATTCTCACTGTCTCTCTCACACTCTCTACCATCCTCACTCTCACTCTCACACTCTCTCCCAACCTCACTCTCACTCTCACACTCTCTCAAATCCTCACTCTTACTTTTACTCTCACACTCTCTCCCATCCACACTCTCACTCTCACTCTCTCTCCCAACCACAGTCTCACTCTCACACTCTCTCTCTTATCCTCACTGTCACTCTCACACTCTCTCTCGCATCCTCACTCTCGCTCACAAACTCTCTCCCATCCTCACTCTCACTTTCACACTCTCTCCCATCCACACTGTCAATCTCACACTCTGTCATCCTCACACTCACTCCAACACTCTCTGTCATTCTCACTGTCACTCTCACACTCTCTCTCCCATTCTCACTCTTACTCTCACTCTCACACTCTCTCCCATTCTCACTCTCAATCTCACACTCTCTCCCATTCTCACTCTAAATCTCACTCTCACACACTCTCCCAACCTCACTCTCACTCTCACACTCTCTCCCATCCTTACTCTCACTCTCACACTCTCTGTGATCCGCACTCTCACTCTCACACTCTCTCTCCCATCCTCACTCTCACTCTCACACTATCTCCCATCCTCACTCTCACTCTCACACTCTCTCCCATCCTCACTCTCACTCTCACTCTCACACTGTCTGTCCCATCCTCGCTGTCACTCTCACACTCTCTCCCATTCTCACTCTCACTCTCACACTCTCTCTCCAATCCTCACTCTTACTTTTACAATCACACTCTCTCCCATCCACACTCTCACTCTCACTCTCTCTCCCAACCACAGTCTCACTCTCACACTCTCTCTCTTATCCTCACTGTCACTCTCACACTCTCTCTCGCATCCTCACTCTCGCTCACAAACTCTCTCCCATCCTCACTCTCACTTTCACACTCTCTCCCATCCACACTGTCAATTTCACACTCTCTCTCCCATCCTCACTCTCACTTTCACACTATCTCCCATTCTCTCTCTCACTCTCGCACTCTCTCTCACATCCTCATTCTCAGTCTCAAACTCTCTCCCATCGGCACTCTCGCTCTCACACTTTCTCTCCCATCCTCACTCTCGCTCTCATACTCTCTCCCATCCACACTCTCAATCTCACACTCTGTCATCCTCACTCTCACTCCAACACTCTCTGTCATTCTCACTGTCACTCTCACACTCTCTCTCCCAATCTCACTCTCACACTCTCTCCCATTCTCACTCTTACTCTCACTCTCACACTCTCTCCCATTCTCACTCTCACTATCACACTCTCTCCCATTCTCACTCTAAATCTCACTCTCACACACTCTCCCAACCTCACTCTCACTCTCACACTCTCTCCCATTCTCACTCTAACTCTCACTCTCACACTCTCTCCCATCCTTACTCTCACTCTCACACTCTCTGTGATCCTCACTCTCACTCTCACAAACTCACCCATCCGCACTCTCACTCTCACACTCTCTCTCCCATCCTCACTCTCACTCTCACACTCTCTCCCATCCTCACTCTCACTCTCACACTCTCTCCCATCCTCACTCTCACTCTCACTCTCACTCTCACACTGTCTGTCCCATCCTCACTGTCACTCTCACACTCTCTCCCATCCTCACTCTCACTCTCACACTCTCTCCCAACCTCACTCTCACTCTCACACTCTCTGCCATCCACAGTCTCACTCTCACACTCTCTCCCATCCTCACTCTCACTCTCACACTCTCTCCCATCCTCACTCTCACTCTCACTCTCACACTGTCTGTCCCATCCTCACTGTCACTCTCACACTCTCTCCCATCCTCACTCTCACTTTCACACTCTCTCCCATCCACACTGTCAATTTCACACTCTCTCTCCCATCCTCACTCTCACTTTCACACTATCTCCCATTCTCTCTCTCACTCTCGCACTCTCTCTCACATCCTCATTCTCAGTCTCACACTCTCGCCCATCGGCACTCTCGCTCTCACACTTTCTCTCCCATCCTCACTCTCGCTCTCATACTCTCTCCCATCCACACTCTCAATCTCACACTCTGTCATCCTCACTCTCACTCCAACACTCTCTGTCATTCTCACTGTCACTCTCACACTCTCTCTCCCAGTCTCACTCTCAAACTCTCTCCCATTCTCACTCTTACTCTCACTCTCACACTCTCTCCCATTCTCACTCTCACTCTCACACTCTCTCCCATTCTCACTCTAAATCTCACTCTCACACACTCTCCCAACCTCACTCTCACTCTCACACTCTCTCCCATTCTCACTCTAACTCTCACTCTCACACTCTCTCCCATCCTTACTCTCACTCTCACACTCTCTCTCCCATCCTCACTCTCACTCTCACACTCTCTCCCATCCTCACTCTCACTCTCACAGTCTCTCCCATCCTCACTCTCACTCTCACTCTCACACTGTCTGTCCCATCCTCACTGTCACTCTCACACTCTCTCCCATCCTCACTCTCACTCTCACACTCTCTCCCAACCTCACTCTCACTCTCACACTCTCTCCCATCCACAGTCTCACTCTCACACTCTCTCTCCCATCCTCACTCTCCCTCTCATTCTCACACTCTCTTCCCTTCTCACTCTCACTCTCACACTCTCTCTCCCATCCTCACTCATACTCTCACTCTCACACACTCTCAGATTCTCATTCTCACTCTCACACTCTCTCCCATCCGCACTCTCACTCTCACACTTTCTCTCCCATCCACATTCTCACTCTCACACTCTCTCTACCATCCTCACTCTCGCTCTCACACTCTCCCACCCCTCACTTTCACTTTCACACTCACTCTCCCATCCTCACTCTCACTCTCACACACTCTCTCCCATTTGCACTCTCACTCTCACGCTCTTCCTCCCATCCTCAATCTCACTCTCACACACTCTCTCCCATTCTCACTCTCAATCTCACACTCTCTCTCCCATTCTCATCCTCAATCTCACACTCTCTCTCCCATCCTCACTCTCACTCTCACTCTCCCACTCTCTCCCATCCTCACTCCCTCTCTCACATTCTCTCCCATCCTCTCTCCTACTCTCAGTCTCACTCTCCCATCCTCACTGTCACTCTCACACGCTCTCCCATCCTCACTCTCACTCTCACACTCTCTCTCCCATCCTCACTTAACTCTCACACTCTCTCCCTTTTTCACTCTCACTCTCACTCTCACTCTCACACTCTCTCCCATCCTTACTCTCACTCTCACACTCTCTGTGATCCTCACTCTCACTCTCACAAACTCGCCCATCCGCACTCTCACTCTCACACTCTCTCTCCCATCCTCACTCTCACTCTCACACTCTCACACTCTCTCCCATCCACACTCTCACTCTCATTCTCACACTCTCTTCCCTTCTCATTCTCACTCTCACACTCTGTCTTCCCTTCTCACTCTCACTCTCACACTCTCTCTCCCATCCTCACTCTCACTCTCACACTCTGTTCTATTCTTACTCTCACACTCTCTCCCATCCTCAATCTCACTCTCACACTCTCTCCCATCCTCACTCCCACTCTCACACTCTCTCCCATCCTCACTCTCACTCTCGGACTCTCTCTCCCATTCTCATTCTCACTCTCACTCTCACACTCTCTCCCATTCGCACTCTCACTCTCACACTCTCTCTCAAATCCTCGCTCTCACTCACATGCTCTCTCCCATCCTCACTCTCACTCTCACACACTCTCTCCCATTCTCACTCTCACTCTCACCCTCTCTCTCCCATTCTCACTCTCACTCTCACTCTCTCTCCCATTCGCACTCTCACTCTCACTCTCTCTCCTAACTCCTCACACTCACGCTTACACTCTCTCGCCCATCCTCATTCTCACTCTCTCACTCTTTCTCCAATCCTCACTCTCACTCTCACACTGTCTCCCATTCGCACTCTCACTCTCACACTCACTCCCAACTCCTCACTCTCACTCTCACACTCTCTCTCCCAACCTCATTGTCACTCTCACACTCTCTCCCATCCTCACTCTCGATCTCACAGTCTCTCCCATTCTCACTTCTACTCTCACACTCTCTCTCGCATCCTCACTGTCACTCTCACCCTCTCTCTCCCATCCTCACTCTCACTCACACACTCACACCCGCTCTCTCCCCCATCCTCACTCTCACACTCTCTCCCATCCGCACTCTCACTCTCACATTCTCGTTCCCATCCTCACTGTCACTCTCACACTCTCCCTGCCATCCTCACTCTCTCTCTCACACTCTGTCCCATTCTCACTCACACACTTTCTCTCTCATCCTCACTCTCACTCTCACACTCTCTCTCCCAGCCTCACTCGCGCTCTCACACACTCTCTCACATTCTCATTCTCACTCTCACTCTCTCTCACATTCATATTCTTACTCTCACACTCTCTCTACCATCCTCACTATAACTCTCACACTCTCTCTCCCAGCCTCACTGTCACTCCCACACTCTCTCCAATCCTCACTCTCATTCTCACACTCTCTCCCATCCTCACTGTCACTCTCACACTCTTTCCCATTCTCACTCTTAGTCTCACTCTCACACTCTCTCCCATCCGCACTCTCACTCTCACACTTTCTCTCCCATCCACATTCTCACTCTCACACTCTCTCTACCATCCTCACTCTCACTATAACACTATCTCACATTCTCATTCTCACTCTCACACTCTCTCCCATCCTCTCTCACTCTCACACTCTCTCCCATTCATATTCTCACTCTCACACTCTCTCTACCATCCTCACTCTCACTCTCACACTCTCTCTCCCATCGTCACTGTCACTTTCACACTCTCTCCTATCCTCGCTCTCACTCTCACACACTCTCCCATCCTCACGCTCACTCTCACTCTCACATTCTCTCTCCCATCCTCACTCTCAATCTCACACTCTCTCCCATTCTCACTATAACTCTCACTCTCACACACTCTCCCATCCACACTCTCACTCTCACACTCTCTCTCATCCTCACTCTCACTCTCACACTCTATGTCATCCTCACTGTCACTCTCACACTCTTTGTCATTCTCACTGTCACTTTCACACTCTCTCTCCCATTTTCACTCTCACTCTCACACTCTCTCTCCTATCCTCACTGTCAATCTCACTCTCTCACTTTCTCTCCCATCCACACTGTCACTCTCACACTCTCTCCCATCCTCAATTTCACTCTCACACTCCCTCTCGCCTCCGCACTCTCACTCTCACACTTTCTCTCCCATCCTCACTCTCACTCTCACTCTCACTCTCACACTCTCTCTCCCATCCACACTCTCACTCTTACACTCTCTCCCATCCGCACTCTCACTCTCACAAACTCGCCCATCCGCACTCTCACTCTCACACTCTCTCTCCCATCCTCACTCTCACTCTCACACACTCTCCCATCCTCACTCTCACTCTCACACTCTCTCCCATCCTCACTCTCACTCTCACTCTCATACTGTCTCTCCCATCCTCACTGTCACTCTCACACTCTCTCCCATCCTCACTCTCACTCTCACACTCTCTCCCAACCTCACTCTCACTCTCACACTCTCTCCCATCCACACTCTCACTCTCACACTCTCTCTCCCATCCTCACTCTCCCTCTCATTCCCACACTCTCTTCCCTTCTCATTCTCACTCTCACACTCTGTCTTCCCTTCTCACTCTCACTCTCACTCTCACACTCTCTCCCATCCTCACTCATACTCTAACTCTCACACTCTCTCACATTCTCATTCTCACTCTCACACTCTCTCCCATCCGCACTCTCACTCTCACACTTTCTCTCCCATCCACATTCTCACTCTCACACTCTCTCTACCATCCTCACTCTCGCTCTCACACTCTCCCACCCCTCACTTTTACTCTCACACTCACTCTCCCATTCTCACTCTCACTGTCCCACTCCCTTTCCCTTCTCATCTTCACTCTCACACACTCTCTCCCATTTGCACTCTCACTCTCACGCTCTCTCTCACATCCTCAATCTCACTCTCACACACTCTCTCCCATTCTCACTCTCACTGTCACACTCCCTTTCCCTTCTCATCCTCACTCTCACACACTCTCTCCCATTTGCACTCTCACTCTCAAACTCTCTCACATCCTCAATCTCACTATCACACACTCTCTCCCATTCTCACTCTCAATCTCACACTCTCTCTCCCATTCTCATCCTCAATCTCACACTCTCTCTCCCATCCTCACTCTCACTCTCACTCTCCCACCCTCTCCCATCCTCACTCCCTCTCTCACATTCTCTCACATCATCTCTCCTACTCTCAGTCTCACTCTCCCATCCTCACTGTCACTCTCACACTCTCTCCCATCCTCACTCTCACTCTCACACTCTCTCTCCCATCCTCACTCTCACTCTCACACTCTCTCCAACATCCTCACTCTCACTCTCACACTCTCTCCCATCCTCACTCTCACTCTCACACTCTCTCCCATCCTCACTCTCACTCTCTCTCTCACTCTGACTCTCACACTCTCTCTGCCATCCTCACTGTTACTCTCACACGCTCTCCCATCCTCACTGTCACTCTCACACTCTCTCTCCCATCCGCACTCTCACTCTCACACTTTCTCTCCCATCCTCACTCTCACACTCTCTCCCATCCACACTCTCCCTCTCATTGTCACACTATCTCCCATCCTCACTGTCACATTATCTCCCATCCTCCCTTTCACTCTCACACTCTCACCCATCCTCACTCGCACTCTCATACTCTCTCTCCCATCCTCACTCTTACTTTTACTCTCACACTCTCTCCCATCCACACTCTCACTCTCACTCTCTCTCCCATCCACAGTCTCACTCTCACACTCTCTCCCATCCTCACTCTCACTTTCATAATCTCTCCCATCCTCACTGTCAATTTCACACTCTCTCTCACATCCTCACTCTCACTTTCACACTCTCTCCCATTCTCACTCTCACTCTCACACTCTCTCTCACATCCTCATTCTCAGTCTCACACTCTCGCCCATCTGCACTCTCGCTCTCACACTTTCTCTCCCATCCTCACTCTCGCTCTCATACTCTCTCCCATTCTCACTCTCACTCTCACACTCTCTGTCATTCAAACGCTCACTCTCACACTCTCCCTCCCATCCTCACTGTCACTCTCACACTCTCTCCCATCCTCACTCTCACTCTCTCTCTCACTCTCACACTGTCTCCCATTCGCACTCTCACTCTCACACTCTCTCCCAAATCCTCACTCTCACTCTCACACTCTCTCTCCCAACCTCATTGTCACTCTCACACTGTCTTTCCCATCCTCACTCTCACGCTCGTTCTCACTCTCACACTCTCTCCCATCCTCACTCTCACTCTCACACTCTCTCCCATCCTCACTTCTACTCTCACACTCTCTCTCGCATCCTCACTGTCACTTTCACACTCTCTCTCTGTCATCCTCACTCTCACTCACACACTCTATCCCCTTCTCACTCTCACACTCACTCTCACACTCTCTCCCATCCGCACTCTCACTCTCACTCTCCCGCTCTCTCCCCATCCTCACTCTCACTCTCTCTCTCCCATTCTCACTCTCACTCTCACACTCTCGTTCCCATCCTCACTGTCACTCTCACACTCTCCCTGCCATCCTCACTCTCACTCTCACACTCTCTCCCATCCTCACTCTCACTCTCTCTCCCATCCTCACTCCCTCTCTCACACTCTCTCTCATATCCTCACTCTAACTCTCTCAATCTCTCTCCAATCCTCATTCTCACTGTCACTCTCACACTCGCGCTCTAATCCTCACCGTGACTCTCTCACTCTCCCTCCCATTCTCACTCTCACTCTCAAACACTCTCCCATGCTCACTCTCACACTTTCTCTCCATTCCTCACTCTCACTCTCACACTCTCTCTCCCATCCTCACTCTCACTCTCACACACTCTCTCCCATTTTCACTCTCAGTCTCATCCTCTCATCTCCCATTCTCATTCTCACTCTCAATTTCACACTCTCTCCCATTTGCACTCTCACTCTCACTCTCTCACTCCCATCCTCAATCTCACCCTCACACAATCTCTCCCATTCTCACTCTCACTCTTACACTCTCTCTCCCATACTCACTCTCACTCTCACTCTCACACTCTCTCTCCCATTCTCACTCTCACTCTCACACTCTCTCTCCCATCCTCACTCTCACTCTCAAACATTCTCTCCCATCCTCACTCTCACTCTCACCCTCACACTCTCTCTCCCATCCTCACTCTCACTCTAACACTCTCTCGGCCATCCTCACTCTCACTCGCATTCTCTCACCCATCCTCACTCTCACTCTCACACTCTGTCCCATTCTTACTCTCACACTCTCTCCCATCCTCACTCTCACTGTCACACTCTCCCATCCTCACTCCCACTCTCACACTCTCTCCCATCCTCACTCTCACACTCGCACTCTCTCTCCCATTCTCATTCTCACTCTCACTCTCACACTCTCTCCCATTCGCACTCTCACTCTCACAATTTCTCTCCCAAACTCACACTCACTCTCACTCTCACACTCTCTCTCCAATCCTCACTCTCGCACTCTCTCCCATCCACACTCTCCTTCTCATTCTCACACTATCTCCCATCACACTGTCACATTATCTCCCATCCTCCCTTTCACTCTCACACTCTCACCCATCCTTACTCGCACTCTCACACTCTCTCCCATCCACACTCTCACTCTCACTCTCTCTCCCATCCACAGTCTCACTCTCACACTCTCTCCCATCCTCACTCTCACTTTCATAATCTCTCCCATCCTCACTGTCAATTTCACACTCTCTCTCACATCCTCACTCTCACTTTCACACTCTATCCCATTCTCACTCTCACTCTCACACTCTCTCTCACATCCTCATTCTCAGTCTCACACTCTCGCCCATCTGCACTCTCACACTCACTCTTTCTCTCCCATCCTCACTCTCGCTCTCATACTCTCTCCCATCCACACTGTCAATCTCACACTCTCTGTCATTCTCACTCTCACTCTAACACTCTCCCTCCCATCCTCACTGTCACTCTCACACTCTCTCCCATCCTCACTCTCACTCTCTCTCTCACTCTCACTCTCACACTGTCTCCCATTCGCACTCTCACTCTCACACTCTCTTCCAAATCCTCACTCTCACTCTCACACTCTTTCTCTCCCAACCTCATTGTTACTCTCACACAGTCTTTCCAATCCTCACTCTCACGCTCGTTCTCACTCTCACACTCTCTCCCATCCTCACTCTCACACTCTCTCCCATCCTCACTTCTACTCTCACACTCTCTCTCTCGCATCCTCACTGTCACTCTCACACTCTCTCTCTGTCATCCTCACTCTCACTCACACACTCTCTCCCATTCTCACTCTCACACTCACTCTCACGCTCTCTCCCATCCGCACTCTCACTCGCGCTCTCCCGCGCTCTCCCCCATCCTCACTCTCACTCTCTCTCTCCCATTCTCACTCTCACTCTCACACTCTCCCTGCCATCCTCACTCTCACTCTCACACTCTCTCCCATCCTCACTCCCACTCTCACACTCTCTCTCATATCCTCACTCTAACTCTCTCAATCTCTCTCCCATCCTCATTCTCACTGTCACTCTCACACTCGCGCTCTCATCCTCACTGTGACTCTCTCACTCTCCCTCCCATTCTCACTCTCACTCTCAAACACTCTCCCATTCTCACTCTCACACTTTCTCTCCATTCCTCACTCTCACTCTCACACTCTCTCTCCCATCCTCACTCTCACTCTCACACACTCTCTCCCATTCTCACTCTCAGTCTCACCCTCTCATCTCCCATTCTCATTCTCACTCACTTTCACACTCTCTCCCATTTGCACTCTCACTCTCACTCTCTCACTCCCATCCTCAATCTCACTCTCACACAATCTCTCCCATTCTCACTCTCACTCTTACACTCTCTCTCCCATACTCACTCTCACTCTCACTCTCACACTCTCTCTCCTATTCTCACTCTCACTCTCACACATTCTCTCCCATCCTCACTCTCACTCTCACCCTCACACTCTCTCTCCCATCCTCACTCTCAAACTCCCTCTCCCATCCTCACTCTCACTCTAACACTCTCTCGGCCATCCTCACTCTCACTCGCACTCTCTCGCCCATCCTCACTCTCACTCTCACACTCTCTCTCCCATCCTCACTCTCACTCTCACACTCTGTCCCATTCTTACTCTCACACTCTCTCCCATCCTCACTCTCACTCTCACACTCTCTCCCATCCTCACTCCCACTCTCACACTCTCTCCCATCCTCACTCTCACACTCGCACTCTCTCTCCCATTCTCATTCTCACTCTCACACTCACACTCTCTCCCATTCGCACTCTCACTCTCACACTCTCTCTCAAATCCTCACTCTCACTCACATGCTCTCTCCCATCCTCACTCTCACTCTCACACACTCTCTCCCATTCTCACTCTCAGTCTCACCCTCTCATCTCCCATTCTCATTCTCACTCACGTTCACACTCTCTCCCATTTGCACTCTCACTCACACTCTCTCACTCCCATCCTCAATCTCACTCTCACACAATCTCTCCCATTCTCAATCTCACTCTTACACTCTCTCTCCCATACTCACTCTCACTCTCACTCTCACACTCTCTCTCCTATTCTCACTCTCACTCTCACACATTCTCTCCCATCCTCACTCTCACTCTCACCCTCACACTCTCTCTCCCATCCTCACTCTCAAACTCCCTCTCCCATCCCCACTCTCACTCTAACACTCTCTCGGCCATCCTCACTCTCACTCGCACTCTCTCGCCCATCCTCACTCTCACTCTCACACTCTCTCTCCCATCCTCACTCTCACTCTCACACTCTGTCCCATTCTTACTCTCACACTCTCTCCCATCCTCACTCTCACTCTCACACTCTCTCCCATCCTCACTCCCACTCTCACACTCTCTCCCATCCTCACTCTCACACTCGCACTCTCTCTCCCATTCTCATTCTCACTCTCACACTCACACTCTCTCCCATTCGCACTCTCACTCTCACACTCTCTCACAAATCCTCGCTCTCACTCACATGCTCTCTCCCATCCTCACTCTCACTCTCACACACTCTCTCCCATTCTCACTCTCACTCTCACCCTCTCTCTCCCATTGTCACTCTCACTCTCACTCTCACACTCTCTCCCATTCGCACTCTCACTCTCACTCTCTCTCCTAAATCCTCACACTCACGCTCACACTCTCTCGCCCATCCTCACTCTCACTCTCTCACTCTTTCTCCCATCCTCACTCTCACTCTCACACAGTCTCCCATTCGCACTCTCACTCTCACACTCTCTCCCAAATCCTCACTCTCACTCTCACACTCTCTCTTTCAAGCTCATTGTCACTCTCACACAGTCTCTCCCATCCTCACTCTCACGCTCATTCTCACTCTCACACTCTCTCCCATCCTCACTCTCACTCTCACAGTCTCTCCCATCCTCACTTCTACTCTCACACTCTCTCTCGCATCCTCACTGTCACTCTCACCCTCTCTCCCCCATCCTCACTCTCACTCACACATTCACTCCCGCTCTATCCCCCATCCTCACTCTCACACTCTCTCCCATCCGCACTCTCACTCTCACATTCTCGTTCCCATCCTCACTGTCACTCTCACACTCTCCCTGCCATCCTCACTCTCACTCTCACACTCTGTCCCATTATCACTCACACACTTTCTCGCCCATCCTCACTCTCACTCTCACACTCTCTCTCTCCCAGCTTCACTCGCGCTCTCACACACTCTCTCACATTCTCATTCTCACTCTCACACTCACTCACATTCATATTCTTACTCTCACAGTCTCTCTACCATCCTCACTCTAACTCTCACACTCTCTCCCAGCCTCACTGTCACTCCCACACTCTCTCCAATCCTCACTCTCATTCTCACACTCTCTCCCATCCTCACGCTCACTCTCACTCTCACACTCTCTCTCCCATCCTCACTGTCACTCTCACACTCTTTCCCATTCTCATTCTTAGTTTCACTCTCACACTCTCTCCCATCCGCACTCTCACTCTCACACTTTCTCTCCCATCCACATTCTCACTCTCACACTCTCTCTACCATCCTCACTCTCACTATAACACTATCTCACATTCTCATTCTCACTCTCACACTCTCTCCCATCCACACGCTCACTCTCACACTTTCTCTCCCATCCACATTCTCACTCTCACACTCTCTCTACCATCCTCACTCTCACTATAACACTATCTCACATTCTCATTCTCACTCTCACACTCTCTCCCATCCTCTCTCACTCTCACACTCTCTCCCATTCATATTCTCACTCTCACACTCTCTCTACCATCCTCACTCTCACTCTCACATTCTCTCTCCCATCCTCACTGTCACTCTCACACTCTCTCCCATCCTCACTCTCACTCTCACACACTCTCCCATCCTCACGCTCACTCTCACTCTCACACTCTCTCTCCCATCCTCACTCTCAATCTCACACTCTCTCCCATTCTCACTCTAACTCTTACTCTCACACTCTCTCCCATCCTCAATCTCACTCTCACACTCTCTCCCATTCTCACTCTCACTCTCACACTCTCTCCCATTCTCACTCTAACTCTCACTCTCACACACTCTCCCATCCACACTCTCACTCTCACACTCTCTCTCATCCTCTCTCTCACTCTCACACTCTCTATCATTCTCACTGTCACTTTCACACTCTCTCTCCCTTTTTCACTCTCACTCTCACACTCTCTCTCCTATCCTCACTGTCACTCTCACTCTCTCACTTTCTCTCCCATACACACTGTCACTCTCACACTATCTCCCATCCTCAATTTCACTCTCACACTCCCTCTCCCATCCGCACTCTCACTCTCACAAACTCGCCCATCCGCACTCTCACTCTCACACTCTCTCCCCATCCTCACTCTCACACTCTCTCCCATCCACACTCTCACTCTCACACTCTCTCCCATCCTCACTCTCACTCTCACTCTCACACTGTCTTTCCCATCCTCACTGTCACTCTCACACTCTCTCCCATCCTCACTCTCACTCTCACATTCTCTCACATTCATATTCTCACTCTCACACTCTCTCTACCATCCTCACTCTCACTCTCACACTCTCCTACCCCTCACTTTCACTCTCACACTCACTCTCCAATCCGCACTCTCATTCTCACACACTCTCTCCCATTCTCACTCTCACTCTCACACTCCATTTCCCTTCTCATCCTCACTCTCACACAATCTCTCCCATTTGCACTCTCACTCTCACGCTCTCTCTCCCATTCTCAATCTCACTCTCACACACTCTCTCCCATTCTCACTCTCAATCTCACACTCTCTCTCCCATTCTCATCCTCAATCTCACACTCTCTCTTCCATCCTTACTCTCACTCTCACTCTCCCACTCTCTCCCATCCTCACTCCCTCTCTCACATTCTCTCCCATCCTCTCTCCTACTCTCAGTCTCACTCTCCCATCCTCACTGTCACTCTCACACTCTCTCCCATCCTCACTCTCACTCTCACACTCTCTCTCACATCCTCACTCTCTCTTTCACACTCTCTCCCATTCTCACTCTCACACTCTCTCTACCATCCTCACTCTCACTATAACACTATCTCACATTCTCATTCTCACTCTCACACTCTCTCCCATCCTCTATCACTCTCACACTCTCTCCCATTCATATTCTCACTCTCACACTCTCTCTACCATCCTCACTCTCACTCTCACATTCTCTCTCCCATCCTCACTGTCACTCTCACACTCTCTCCCATCCTCACTCTCACTCTCACACACTCTCCCATCCTCACGCTCACTCTCACTCTCACACTCTCTCTCCCATCCTCACTCTCAATCTCACACTCTCTCCCATTCTCACTCTAACTCTTACTCTCACACTCTCTCCCATCCTCAATCTCACTCTCACACTCTCTCCCATTCTCACTCTTTCTCTCACACTCTCTCCCATTCTCACTCTAACTCTCACTCTCACACACTCTCCCATCCACACTCTCACTCTCACACTCTCTCTCATCCTCTCTCTCACTCTCACACTCTCTATCATTCTCACTGTCACTTTCACACTCTCTCTCCCTTTTTCACTCTCACTCTCACACTCTCTCTCCTATCCTCACTGTCACTCTCACTCTCTCACTTTCTCTCCCATACACACTGTCACTCTCACACTATCTCCCATCCTCAATTTCACTCTCACACTCCCTCTCCCATCCGCACTCTCACTCTCACAAACTCGCCCATCCGCACTCTCACTCTCACACTCTCTCCCCATCCTCACTCTCACTCTCACACTCTCTCCCATCCACACTCTCACTCTCACACTCTCTCCCATCCTCACTCTCACTCTCACACTGTCTTTCCCATCCTCACTGTCACTCTCACACTCTCTCCCATCCTCACTCTCACTCTCACATTCTCTCACATTCATATTCTCACTCTCACACTCTCTCTACCATCCTCACTCTCACTCTCACACTCTCCTACCCCTCACTTTCACTCTCACACTCACTCTCCCATCCGCACTCTCATTCTCACACACTCTCTCCCATTCTCACTCTCACTCTCACACTCCATTTCCCTTCTCATCCTCACTCTCACACAATCTCTCCCATTTGCACTCTCACTCTCACGCTCTCTCTCCCATTCTCAATCTCACTCTCACACACTCTCTCCCATTCTCACTCTCAATCTCACACTCTCTCTCCCATTCTCATCCTCAATCTCACACTCTCTCTTCCATCCTTACTCTCACTCTCACTCTCCCACTCTCTCCCATCCTCACTCCCTCTCTCACATTCTCTCCCATCCTCTCTCCTACTCTCAGTCTCACTCTCCCATCCTCACTGTCACTCTCACACTCTCTCCCATCCTCACTCTCACTCTCACACTCTCTCTCACATCCTCACTCTCTCTTTCACACTCTCTCCCATTTTCACTCTCACTCTCACACTCTCTCTCACATCCTCATTCTCAGTCTCACACTCTCGCCCATCTGCACTCTCGCTCTCACACTTTCTCTCCCATCCTCACTCTTACTTTTACTCTCACACTCTCTCCCTTCCACACTCTCACTCTCACTCTCTCTTCCATCCACAGTCTCACTCTCACACTCTCTCCCATCCTCACTCTCACTTTCATAATCTCTCCCATCCTCACTGTCAATTTCACACTCTCTCTCACATCCTCACTCTCACTTTCATAATCCCTCCCATCCTCACTGTCAATTTCACACTCTCTCTCACATCCTCACTCTCACTCTCACACTCTCTCTCACATCCTCATTCTCAGTCTCACACTCTCGCCCATCTGCACTCTCGCTCTCACACTTTCTCTCCCATCCTCACTCTCGCTCTCATACTCTCTCCCATCCACACTGTCAATCTCACACTCTCTGTCATTCTCACTCTCACTCTCACACTCTCCCTCCCATCCTCACTGTCACTCTCACACTCTCTCCCATCCTCACTCTCACTCTCACACTCTGTCATCCTCACTCTCACTCTCAAACTCTCTGTCATTCTCACTGTCACTCTCACACTCTCTCTCCCAGTCTCACTCTCACTCTCACACTCTCTCCCATTCTCACTCTTACTCTCACTCTCACACTCTCTCCCATCCTCACTCTCACTCTCACACTCTCTCCCATTCTCACTCTCACTCTCACACTGTCTCCCATTCTCACTCTAACTCTCACGCTCACACTCTCTCCCAACCTCACTCACACTCTCACACTCTCTCCTATTTTCACTCTAACTCTCACTCTCACACTCTCTCCCATCCGCACTCTCACTCTCACACTCTCTGTCATCCTCACTCTCACTCACACACTCTCGCCCATCCGCACTCTCACTCTCACACTCTCTGTGATCCTCACTGTCACTCTCACTCTCTCTCACTCTCTCTCCCAACCTCACTCTCACTCTCACACTCTCTCCCATCCTCACTCTCACACTCACTCTCCCATCCGCACTCTCACTCTCACACATTCTCTCCTATCCTCACACTCACTCTCCCTCTCACACTCTCTCTCCCATCCTCATTCTCACACTCTCTCTCATCCACACTCTCACTCTCACACTCTCTCTCCCATCCTCACTCTCCGTCTCATTCTCACACTCTCTTCCCTTCTCATTCTCACTCTCACACTCTCTCTCCCAACCTCACTCTTACTCTCACTCTCACACTCTCTCACATTCTCATTTTCACTCTCACACTCTCTCTACCATCCTCACTCTCACTCTCACACTCTCTCACATTCTCATTCTCACTCTCACACTCTCTCCCATCCTCTCTCACTCTCACACTCTCTCACATTCATATTCTCACTCTCACACTCTCACTACCATCCTCACTCTCACTCTCACACTCTCCTACCCCTCACTTTCACTCTCACACTCACTCTCCCATCCGCACTCTCACTCTCACACACTCTCTCCCATTCTCACTCTCACTCTCACACTCCATTTCCCTTCTCATCCTCACTCTCACACAATCTCTCCCATTTGCACTCTCACTCTCACGCTCTCTCTCCCATTCTCAATCTCACTCTCACACACTCTCTCCCATTCTCACTCTCAATCTCACACTCTCTCTCCCATTCTCATCCTCAATCTCACACTCTCTCTCCCATCCTTACTCTCACTCTCACTCTCCCACTCTCTCCCATCCTCACTCCCTCTCTCACATTCTCTCCCATCCTCTCTCCTACTCTCAGTCTCACTCTCCCATCCTCACTGTCACTCTCACACTCTCTCCCATCCTCACTCTCACTCTCACACTCTCTCTCCCATCCTCACTCTCACTCTCACACTCTCTCCAACATCCTCACTCTCACTCTCACTCTCACACTCTCTCCCATCCTCACTCTCACTCTCATACTCTCTCCCATCCTCACTCTCACTCTCTCTCTCACTCTCACTCTCACACTCTCTCTGCCATCCTCACTGTCACTCTCACACGCTCTCCCATCCTCACTGTCACTCTCACACTCTCTCTCCCATCCGCACTCTCACTCTCACACTTTATCTCCCAAACTCACACTCACTCTCTCTCTCACACACTCTCTCCCATCCTCACTCTCACACTCTCTCCCATCCACACTCTCCCTCTCATTCTCACACTTTCTCCCATCCTCACTGTCACAATATCTCCCATCCTCCCTTTCACTCTCACACTCTCGCCCATCCTCACTCGCACTCTCACTCTCTCTCCCATCCACAGTCTCACTCTCACACTCTCTCACATCCTCACTCTCACTTTCATAATCTCTCCCATTCTCACTGTCAATTTCACACTCTCTCTCACATCCTCACTCTCACTCTCACACTCTCTCCCATTCTCACTCTCACTCTCACACTCTCTCTCACATCCTCATTCTCAGTCTCACACTCTCGCCCATCTGCACTCTCGCTCTCACACTTTCTCTCCCATCCTCACTCTTACTTTTACTCTCACACTCTCTCCCATCCACACTCTCACTCTCACTCTCTCTCCCATCCACAGTCTCACTCTCACACTCTCTCCCATCCTCACTCTCACTTTCATAATCTCTCCCATCCTCACTGTCAATTTCACACTCTCTCTCACATCCCCACTCTCACTTTCACACTCTCTCCCATTCTCACTCTCACTCTCACACTCTCTCTCACATCCTCATTCTCAGTCTCACACTCTCGCCCATCTGCACTCTCGCTCTCACACTTTCTCTCCCGTCCTCACTCTCGCTCTCATACTCTCTCCCATCCACACTGTCAAACTCACACTCTCTGTCATTCTCACTCTCACTCTCACACTCTCCCTCCCATCCTCACTGTCACTCTCACACTCTCTCCCATCCTCACTCTCACTCTCAAACTCTGTCATTCTCACTCTCACTCTCAAACTCTCTGTCATTCTCACTGTCACACTCACAGTCTCTCTCCCAGTCTCACTCTCACTCTCACAGTCTCTCCCATTCTCACTCTTACTCTCACTCTTACACTCTCTCCCATCCTCACTCTCACTCTCACGCTCTCTCCCATTCTCACTCTCACTCTCAGACCTTCTCCCATTCTCACTCTAACTCTCACTCTCACACTCTCTCCCAACCTCACTCACACTCTCACACTCTCTCCTATTTTCACTCTAACTCTCACTCTCACACTCTCTCCCATCCTCACTCTCACTCTCACATTCTCTGTCATCCTCACTCTCACTCACACACTCTCGCCCATCCGCACTCTCACTCTCAAACTCTCTCTCCCATCCTCACTGTCACTCTCACACTCTCTCACATTCTCACTCTCACTCTCACACTCTCTCCCATCCTCACTGTCACTCTCACACTCTCTCCCATCCTCACTCTCACAGTCTCTCCCAACCTCACTCTCACTCTCACACTCTCTCCCATCCTCACTCTCACACTCACTCTCCCATCCGCACTCTCACTCTCACACTTTCTCTCCCATCCTCACACTCACTCTCCCTCTCACACTCTCTCTCCCATCCTCATTCTCACACTCTCTCTCATCCACACTCTCACTCTCACACTCTCTCTCCCATCCTCACTCTCCCTCTCATTCTCACACTCTCTTCCCTTCTCATTCTCACTCTCACTCTCTCTCTCCCCTTCTCACTCTCACTGTCACACTCTCTCTCCCAACCTCACTCTTACTCTCACTCTCACACTCTCTCACATTCTCATTTTCACTCTCACACTCTATCCCATCCGCACTCTCACTCTCACACTTTCTCTCCCATCCACATTCTCACTCTCACACTCTCTCTACCATCCTCACTCACTCTCACACTCTCTCACATTCTCATTCTCACTCTCACACTCTCTCCCATCCTCTCTCACTCTCACACTCTCTCACATTCATATTCTCACTCTCACACTCTCTCTACCATCCTCACTCTCACTCTCACACTCTCCTACCCCTCACTTTCACTCTCACACTCACTCTCCCATCCGCACTCTCACTCTCACACACTCTCTCCCATTCTCACTCTCACTCTCACACTCCATTTCCCTTCTCATCCTCACTCTCACACAATCTCTCCCATTTGAACTCTCACTCTCACACTCTCTCCCATCTACACTCTCACTCTCACACTTTCTCTCCCATCCTCACTCTCCCCCTCATTCTCACACTATCTCCCATCGTCACTGTCACATTATCTCCCATCCTCCCTTTCACTCTCACGCTCTCACCCATCCTCACTCGCACTCTCACACTCTCTCGCATTCTCACTCTCACTCTCACACTCTCTCCCATCCTCACTGTCACTCTCACACTCTCTCCCATCCTCACTCTCACACTCTCTCCCAACCTCACTCTCACACTCTCTCCCATCCTCACTCTCACACTCACTCTCCCATCCGCACTCTCACTCTCGCACTTTCTCTCCCATTCTCACACTCACTCTCCCTCTCACACTCTCTCTCCCATCCTCATTCTCACACTCTCTCTCATCCACACTCTCACTCTCACACTCTCTCTCCCATCCTCACTCTCCCTCTCATTCTCACACTCTCTTCCCTTCTCATTCTCACTCTCACTCTCTCTCTCCCCTTCTCACTCTCACTGTCACACTCTCTCTCCCAACCTCACTCTTACTCTCACTCTCACACTCTCTCACATTCTCATTTTCACTCTCACACTCTATCCCATCCGCACTCTCACTCTCACACTTTCTCTCCCATCCACATTCTCACTCTCACACTCTCTCTACCATCCTCACTCTCACTCTCACACTCTCTCACATTCTCATTCTCACTCTCACACTCTCTCCCATCCTCTCTCACTCTCACACTCTCTCACATTCATATTCTCACTCTCACACTCTCTCTACCATCCTCACTCTCACTCTCACACTCTCCTACCCCTGACTTTCACTCTCACACTCACTCTCCCATCCGCACTCTCACTCTCACACACTCTCTCCCATTCTCACTCTCACTCTCACACTCCATTTCCCTTCTCATCCTCACTCTCACACAATCTCTCCCATTTGCACTCTCACTCTCACACTCTCTCTCCCATCCTCAATCTCACTCTCACACACTCTCTCCCATTCTCACTCTCAATCTCACACTCTCTCTCCCATTCTCATCCTCACTCTTACACACTCTCTCCCATCCTGACTCTTACTCTCACTCTCCCACTCTCTCCCATCCTCACTCCCTCTCTCACATTCTCTCCCATCCTCACTCCTACTCTCAGTCTCACTCTCCCATCCTCACTGTCACTCTCACCCTCTCTCTCCCATCCTCACTCTCATTCTCACTCTCTATGTCATCCTCACTGTCCCTCTCACACTCTCTGTCATTCTCACTGTCACTTTCACACTCTCTCTCCCATTCTCACACACACTCTCACACTCTCTCCCATTCGCACTCTAACTCTCACTCTCACACTCTCTCCCATCTACACTCTCACTCTCACACTTTCTCTCCCATCCTCACTCTACCTCTCATTCTCACACTATCTCCCATCGTCACTGTCACATTATCTCCCATCCTCCCTTTCACTCTCACGCTCTCACCCATCCTCACTCGCACTCTCACACTCTCTCTCCCATCCTCACTCTTACTTTCACACTCTCTCCCAACCTCACTGTCAATTTCACACTCTCTCTCACCCATCCTCACTCTCACTTTCACACTCTCTCCCATTCTCACTCTCACTCTCACTCTCACTCTCACATTCTCTCTCCCATCCTCACTGTCACTCTCAAACTCTCTTCCAACCTCACTCTCACTCTCACACTCTCTCCCAACCTCAATCTCACTCTCACACTCTCTCCCATCCTCACTCTCACTCTCACACTCACTCTCCCATCCGCACTCTCACTCTCACACTTTCTCTCCCATCCTCACACTCACTCTCCCTCTCACACTCTCTCTCCCATCCTCACTCTCACACTCTCTCCCATCAACACTCTCACTCTCACACTCTCTCTCCCATCCTCAATCTCCCTCTCATTCTCACACTCTCTTCCCTTCTCATTCTCACTCTCACACTCTCTCACCCCTTCTCACTCTCACTCTCACACTCTCTCTCCTAACCTCACTCTTACTCTCACTCTCACACTCTCTCACATTCTCATTTTCACTCTCACTCTCTCTCCCATCCGCACTCACACTCTCAAACTTTCTCTCCCATCCACATTCTCACTTTCACACTCTCTCTATTAACCTCACTCTCACTCTCACACTGTCTCACATTCTCATTCTCACTCTCACACTCTCTACCATCCTCACTCTCACTCTCACACTCTCCCACCCCTCACTCTCACTCTCACACACTCTCTCCCATTCTCACTCTCACTCTCACACTCCATTTCCCTTCTCATCATCACTCTCACACAATCTCTCCCATTTGCACTCTCACTCTCATGCTCTCTCTCCCATCCTCAATCTCACTCTCACACACTCTCTCCCATTCTCACTCTCAATCTCACACTCTCTCTCCCATTCTCATCCTCACTCTCACACACTCTCTCCCATCCCTACTCTTACTCTCACTCTCCCACTCTCTCCCATCCTCACTCTCACTCTCACATTCTCTCTCACATGCTCACTCTTACTTTTACTCTCACACTCTCTCCCATCCACACTCTCACTCTCACTCTCTCTCCCATCCACAGCCTCACTCTCACACTCTCTCTCCTATCCTCACTGTCACTCTCACACTCTCTCGCATTCTCACTCTCACTCTCACACTCTCTCCCATCCTCACTTTCACTCTCACTCTCACATTCTCTCTCCCATCCTCACTGTGACTCTCACACTCTCTCCCATCCTCACTCTCACTCTCACACTCTCTCCCAACCTCACTCTCACTATCACACTCTCTCCCAACCTCACTCTCACACACTCTCTCCCATCCCTACTCTTACTCTCATTCTCCCACTCTCTCCCATCCTCACTCCCTTTCTCACATTCTCTCCCCTCCTCATTCCTACTCTCAGTCTCACTCTCCCATCCTCACTCTCACTCTCACACTCTCTCTCCCATCCTCACTCTCATTCTCACACTCTGTCATCCTCACTGTCACTCTCACACACTCTGTTATTCTCACTGTCACTTTCACACTCTCTCTCCCATTCTCACACACACTCTCACACTCTCTCACATTCTCACTCTAACTCTCACTCTCACACACTCTCCCATCCGCACTCTCACTCTCACACTCTCTCTCGCATCCTCACACTCACTCTCACTCTCTCCCATCCTCACTCTCACACTCTCTCCCATCCTCACTCACACTCTCACTCTCACACTCTCTCTCCCATCCTCACTGTCACTCTCACACTCTCTCCCATTATCATTCGCACTCTCACACTCTCTCACAACCTCACTCTCACTCTCACAGTCTCTCCCATCCTCACTCTCTCTCTCACACTCACACTCCCATCCGCACTCTCACTCTCACACTTTCTCTCCCATCCTCACACTCACTCTCACTCTCACACTTTCTCTCCCATGCTCACTCTCCCACTCATTCTAACACTATCTACCATCCTCCCTGTCACATTATCTCCCATCCTCCCTTTCACTCTCACACTCTCTCCCATCCTCACTCCCACTCTCACACTCTCTGTCATTCTCACTTTCACTTTCACACTCTCTCTCCCATTCTCACTCTCACTCTCACACTCTCTCCCATTCTCACTCTCACTCTCACTCTCTCTCCCATCCTCACTCTCACTCTTACACTCTCTGTCATCCTCACTCTCACTCTCACACTCTCTCCCATTCGCACTCTAACTCTCACACTCTCTTCCCTTCTCAATCTCACTCTCACACTCTCTCCCATCCTCACTATCACTCTCACTCTCACACTCTCTTCCCTTCTCATTCTCACTCTCACACTCTGTCCAAACCTCACTCTCACTCTCACACTCTCTCCCATCCTCACTGTCAATCTCACACTCTTTCGGTCCTTCTCACTCTCGGCTCACACTCTCTCTCCCATCCTCACTCTCACTCTCACACTCTCTCCCATCCTCACTCTCAATCTCACTCTCTCTCTCCCATCCTCACTCTCACTCTCACACTCTCTCCCATCTGCACTCCCACTCTCACACTCTCTCCCATCCTCACTGTCACTCTCACACTCTCTCCCAATCGCACTCTCACTCTCACACTCTCTTCCCTTCTCATTCTCACTCTCACACTCTCTCTCCCATCCTCACTCTCACTCTAACACTCGCTCTCATCCTCTCTCTCACTCTCACACGCTCTCCCCCATCCTCAATCTCACTCTCACAATCTCTCCCATCCACACTCACACTCTCACACTCTCTCTCCCATTATCACTCTCACTCTCACACTCGCTCTCATCCTCACTCTCACTCTCACACTCTCTCTCCCATCCTCCCACTCACTCTCACAATCTCTCCCATCCTCACTGTCAATCTCACACTCTCTCGGTCATCCGCACTCTCGCCCTCACACACTCTCTCCCATCCTCACTCTCACACACTCTCCCATCCTCACTCTCACTCTCAGACTCTCTCCCATCTGCATTCTCACACTCACACTCTTTCCCATCCTCACTCTCACTCTCACACTCTCTCCCATCCTCACTCTGACTCTCACAATCTCTCCCATCCTCACTGTCAATCTCACACTCTCTCGGTCTTCCTCACTCTCGCCCTCACACTCTCTCTCCCATCCTCACTCTCACTCTCACACTCTCTCCCATCCTCACTCTCACTCTCAGACTCTCTCCCAACTGCACTCTCACACTCACACTCTCTCCCATTCTCACTGTCACTCTCACACTCTCTCTCCCGTCCTCACTCTCACTCACACTCTCACACTCTCTCTCCCTCTCTCACTCTATCTCTCACACTCTCTCTCCCATCCTCACTCTCACTCTCACTCTCACACTCTCTCTCCCATCCTCACTCTCACTCTCACACTATCTCTCCCATCCTCACACTCACTCTCACTCTGACACTCTCTTCCCTTCTCATCCTCACTCTCATACTCTCTCTCCCATCCTCACACTCACTCTCACACTCACTCCGATCCTTACTGTTAATCTCACACTCTCTCTCCCATTCTCACTCTCACTCTCACTCTCTCTCTCCCATCCTCACTCTCACTCTCACACTCTCTCCCATCTGCACTCTCACTCTCACACTCTCTCCCATCCTCACTGTCACTCTCACACTCTGCCCATCTGCGCACTCACACTCACACTCTCTCCCAACCCCACTGTCAAACTCACACTCTCTCTCCCATCCTCACTGTTACTCTCACACTCTCTCCCATCCTCACTCTCACTCTCACACTCTCTCCCATTCTCACTGCCACACTCACACTCTCTCTCCCGTCTTCACTCTCACTCTCACACTTTCTCTCTCATCCTCACTCACTATCACTCTCACACTCTCTCTCCCATCCTCACTCTCACACTTACTCTCACACTCTCTCTCCCATTCTCACTCTCAAACTCTCTCTCACACTCTCTTTCCCATCCACACTGTCAGTCTCACACTCTCTCTCCAAATCTCACTCTCACACTCTCTCCCATTCGAACTCTAACTCTCACACTCTCTTCCCTTCTCAATCTCACTCTCACACTCTCTCCCATCCTCACTATCACTCTCACTCTCACACTCTCTTCCCTTCTCATTCTCACTCTCACACTCTCTCTCCCATCCTCACTCTCACTCTAACACTCGCTCTCATCCTCTCTCTCACTCTCACACGCTCTCCCCCATCCTCAATCTCACTCTCACACTCTCTCCCATCCACACTCACACTCTCACACTCTCCCTCCCATTCTCACTCTCACTCTCACACTCGCTCTCATCCTCACTCTCACTCTCACACTCTCTCTCCCATCCTCCCACTCACTCTCACACTCTCTCTCACATCCTCACCGTCACTCTCACACTCTCTCTCCCATCCTCACTCTCACTCTTACTCTCACACTCTCTCTCCCATCCACACTTGAACTCTCACACTCACTCCCATTCTCATTCTCACTCTCACACTCTATCCCACCCCTCACTCTCATTCTCACACTGTCTCTCCCATCCTCACTCTCACTCTCACACTCACATTCTCTTTCGCATTAACACTCTCACTCTCACACTCTCTCCCATCCTCACTCTCACTCTCTCACTCACATTCTCTTTCGCATTAACACTCTCACTCTCACACTCTCTCCCATTCTCACTCTCACTCTCACACTCTCTCTCCCATCCTCACTCTCACTCTCACACTCTCTCACATCCTCACTCCCACACTCACTCCAATTCTCGCTCTCACTCTCACACACTCTCTCCCATTCTCACTCTCACTCTCACACTCTCCCTCCCATCCTCACTCCCACACTCTCTCCCATCCTCACTCTCACTCTCACACTCTCTCTCCCATCCTCACTCTTACTCTCACACTCTCTCACATCCTCACTCCCACACTCACTCCAATTCTCGCTCTCACTCTCACACACTCTCTCCCATTCTCACTCTCACTCTCACACTCTCCCTCCCATCCTCACTCCCACACTCTCTCCCATCCTCACTCTCTTTCTCACACTCTCTCTCCCATGCTCACTCTCACTCTTACACACTCTCTCCCATCCTCACTCTCTCTAACTCTCACACTCGATCTCCTCACTGTCACTCTGACACACTCTCTCCCATCCTCACTCTCTCTAACTCTCACACTCGATCTCCTCACTGTCACTCTGACACACTCTCTCCCATCCTCAGTCTCACTCTCACACTCTCGTCCATCCGTTCTCTCACACTCACACTCCCTTTCCCCATCCTCACTCTCACTCTCACTCTCACTCTCCCATCCACACTCTCACTCTCACTCTCACACTCTTTCCCATCCTCACTCTCACTCTCACACTCTCTCCCATCCTCACTCTGACTCTAACAATCTCTCCCATCCTCACTGTCAATCTCACACTCTCTCGGTCATCCTCACTCTCGCCCTCACACACTCTCGCCCATCCTCACTCTCGCACTCTCTCCCATCCACACTCTCACTCTCAGACTCTCTCCCATCTGCTCTCTCACACTCACACCCTTTCCCATCCTCACTCTCACTCTCACACTCTCTCCCATCCTCACTCTGACTCTCACAATCTCTCCCATCCACACTGTCAATCTCACACTCTCTCGATCATCCTCACTCTCGCCCTCACACTCTCTCTCCCATCCTCACTCTCACTCGCCACTCTCTCCCATCCTCACTCTCACTCTCAGACTCTCTCCCATCTGCACTCTCACACTCACACTCTCTCCCATTCTCACTGTCACTCTGACACTCTCTCTCCCGTCCTCACTCTCACTCACAATCTCACACTCTCTCCCATCCTCACTATCATTCTCACTCTCACATTCTCTTCCCTTCTCATTCTCACTCTCACACTCTGTCCAAACCTCACTCTCACTCTCACACTCTCTCCCATCCTCACTGTCAATCTCACACTCTTTCGGTCATTCTCACTCTCGGCTCACACTCTCTCTCCCATCCTCACTCTCACTCTCACACTCTCTCCCATCCTCACTCTCAATCTCACTCTCTCTCTCCCATCCTCACTCTTACTCTCACACTCTCTCCCATCTGCACTCCCACTCTCACACTCTCTCCCATCCTCACTGTCACTCTCACACTCTCTCCCAATCGCACTCTCACTCTCACACTTTCTCTCCCATCCACATTCTCACTCTCACACTCTCTCTACCATCCTCACTCTCACTCTCACACTCTCTCACATTCTCATTCTCACTCTCACACTCTCTCCCATCCTCTCTCACTCTCACACTATCTCACATTCATATTCTCACTCTCACACTCTCTCTACCATCCTCACTCTCACTCTCACACTCTCCTACCCCTCACTTTCACTCTCACACTCACTCTCCCATCCGCACTCTCACTCTCACACACTCTCTCCCATTCTCACTCTCACTCTCAAACTCCAATTCCCTTCTCATCCTCACTCTCACACAATCTCTCCCATTTGCACTCTCACTCTCACGCTCTCTCTCCCATTCTCAATCTCACTCTCACACACTCTCTCCCATTCTCACTCTCAATCTCACACTCTCTCTCCCATTCTCATCCTCAATCTCACACTCTCTCTCCCATCCTTACTCTCACTCTCACTCTCCCACTCTCTCCCATCCTCACTCCCTCTCTCACATTCTCTCCCATCCTTTCTCCTACTCTCAGTCTCACTCTCCCATCCTCACTGTCACTCTCACACTCTCTCCCATCCTCACTCTCACTCTCACACTCTCTCTCCCATCCTCACTCTCACTCTCACTCCAACATCCTCACTCTCACTCTCACTCTCACACTCTCTCCCATCCTCACTCTCACTCTCATACTCTCTCCCATCCTCACTCTCACTCTCTCTCTCACTCTCACTCTCACACTCTCTCTGCCATCCTCACTGTCACTCTCACACGCTCTCCCATCCTCACTGTCACTCTCACACTCTCTCTCCCATCCGCACTCTCACTCTCACACTTTATCTCCCAAACTCACACTCACTCTCTCTCTCACACTCTCTCTCCCATCCTCACTCTCACACTCTCTCCCATCCACACTCTCCCTCTCATTCTCACACTATCTCCCATCCTCACTGTCACATTATCTCCCATCCTCCCTTTCACTCTCACACTCTCACCCATCCTCACTCGCACTCTCACTCTCTCTCCCATCCACAGTCTCACTCTCACACTCTCTCCCATCCTCACTCTCACTTTCATAATCTCTCCCATTCTCACTGTCAATTTCACACTCTCTCTCACATCCTCACTCTCACTCTCACACTCTCTCCCATTCTCACTCTCACTCTCACACTCTCTCTCACATCCTCATTCTCAGTCTCACACTCTCGCCCATCTGCACTCTCGCTCTCACACTTTCTCTCCCATCCTCACTCTTACTTTTACTCTCACACTCTCTCCCATCCACACTCTCACTCTCACTCTCTCTCCCATCCACAGTCTCACTCTCACACTCTCTCCCATCCTCACTCTCACTTTCATAATCTCTCCCATCCTCACTGTCAATTTCACACTCTCTCTCACATCCCCACTCTCACTTTCACACTCTCTCCCATTCTCACTCTCACTCTCACACTCTCTCTCACATCCTCATTCTCAGTCTCACACTCTCGCCCATCTGCACTCTCGCTCTCACACTTTCTCTCCCGTCCTCACTCTCGCTCTCATACTCTCTCCCATCCACACTGTCAAACTCACACTCTCTGTCATTCTCACTCTCACTCTCACACTCTCCCTCCCATCCTCACTGTCACTCTCACACTCTCTCCCATCCTCACTCTCACTCTCAAACTCTGTCATTCTCACTCTCACTCTCAAACTCTCTGTCATTCTCACTGTCACTCTCACAGTCTCTCTCCCAGTCTCACTCTCACTCTCACAGTCTCTCCCATTCTCACTCTTACTCTCACTCTTACACTCTCTCCCATCCTCACTCTCACTCTCACGCTCTCTCCCATTCTCACTCTCACTCTCAGACCTTCTCCCATTCTCACTCTAACTCTCACTCTCACACTCTCTCCCAACCTCACTCACACTCTCACACTCTCTCCTATTTTCACTCTAACTCTCACTCTCACACTCTCTCCCATCCTCACTCTCACTCTCACATTCTCTGTCATCCTCACTCTCACTCACACACTCTCGCCCATCCGCACTCTCACTCTCAAACTCTCTCTCCCATCCTCACTGTCACTCTCACACTCTCTCACATTCTCACTCTCACTCTCACACTCTCTCCCATCCTCACTGTCACTCTCACACTCTCTCCCATCCTCACTCTCACAGTCTCTCCCAACCTCACTCTCACTCTCACACTCTCTCCCATCCTCACTCTCACACTCACTCTCCCATCCGCACTCTCACTCTCACACTTTCTCTCCCATCCTCACACTCACTCTCCCTCTCACACTCTCTCTCCCATCCTCATTCTCACACTCTCTCTCATCCACACTCTCACTCTCACACTCTCTCTCCCATCCTCACTCTCCCTCTCATTCTCACACTCTCTTCCCTTCTCATTCTCACTCTCACTCTCTCTCTCCCCTTCTCACTCTCACTGTCACACTCTCTCTCCCAACCTCACTCTTACTCTCACTCTCACACTCTCTCACATTCTCATTTTCACTCTCACACTCTATCCCATCCGCACTCTCACTCTCACACTTTCTCTCCCATCCACATTCTCACTCTCACACTCTCTCTACCATCCTCACTCTCACTCTCACACTCTCTCACATTCTCATTCTCACTCTCACACTCTCTCCCATCCTCTCTCACTCTCACACTCTCTCACATTCATATTCTCACTCTCACACTCTCTCTACCATCCTCACTCTCACTCTCACACTCTCCTACCCCTGACTTTCACTCTCACACTCACTCTCCCATCCGCACTCTCACTCTCACACACTCTCTCCCATTCTCACTCTCACTCTCACACTCCATTTCCCTTCTCATCCTCACTCTCACACAATCTCTCCCATTTGCACTCTCACTCTCACACTCTCTCTCCCATCCTCAATCTCACTCTCACACACTCTCTCCCATTCTCACTCTCAATCTCACACTCTCTCTCCCATTCTCATCCTCACTCTTACACACTCTCTCCCATCCTGACTCTTACTCTCACTCTCCCACTCTCTCCCATCCTCACTCCCTCTCTCACATTCTCTCCCATCCTCACTCCTACTCTCAGTCTCACTCTCCCATCCTCACTGTCACTCTCACCCTCTCTCTCCCATCCTCACTCTCATTCTCACTCTCTATGTCATCCTCACTGTCCCTCTCACACTCTCTGTCATTCTCACTGTCACTTTCACACTCTCTCTCCCATTCTCACACACACTCTCACACTCTCTCCCATTCGCACTCTAACTCTCACTCTCACACTCTCTCCCATCTACACTCTCACTCTCACACTTTCTCTCCCATCCTCACTCTACCTCTCATTCTCACACTATCTCCCATCGTCACTGTCACATTATCTCCCATCCTCCCTTTCACTCTCACGCTCTCACCCATCCTCACTCGCACTCTCACACTCTCTCTCCCATCCTCACTCTTACTTTCACACTCTCTCCCATTCTCACTGTCAATTTCACCCTCTCTCTCCCATCCTCACTCTCACTTTCACACTCTCTCCCATTCTCACTCTCACTCTCACTCTCACTCTCACATTCTCTCTCCCATCCTCACTGTCACTCTCAAACTCTCTTCCAACCTCACTCTCACTCTCACACTCTCTCCCAACCTCAATCTCACTCTCACACTCTCTCCCATCCTCACTCTCACTCTCACACTCACTCTCCCATCCGCACTCTCACTCTCACACTTTCTCTCCCATCCTCACACTCACTCTCCCTCTCACACTCTCTCTCCCATCCTCACTCTCACACTCTCTCCCATCAACACTCTCACTCTCACACTCTCTCTCCCATCCTCAATCTCCCTCTCATTCTCACACTCTCTTCCCTTCTCATTCTCACTCTCACACTCTCTCACCCCTTCTCACTCTCACTCTCACACTCTCTCTCCTAACCTCACTCTTACTCTCACTCTCACACTCTCTCACATTCTCATTTTCACTCTCACTCTCTCTCCCATCCGCACTCACACTCTCAAACTTTCTCTCCCATCCACATTCTCACTTTCACACTCTCTCTATTAACCTCACTCTCACTCTCACACTGTCTCACATTCTCATTCTCACTCTCACACTCTCTACCATCCTCACTCTCACTCTCACACTCTCCCACCCCTCACTCTCACTCTCACACACTCTCTCCCATTCTCACTCTCACTCTCACACTCCATTTCCCTTCTCATCATCACTCTCACACAATCTCTCCCATTTGCACTCTCACTCTCATGCTCTCTCTCCCATCCTCAATCTCACTCTCACACACTCTCTCCCATTCTCACTCTCAATCTCACACTCTCTCTCCCATTCTCATCCTCACTCTCACACACTCTCTCCCATCCCTACTCTTACTCTCACTCTCCCACTCTCTCCCATCCTCACTCTCACTCTCACATTCTCTCTCACATGCTCACTCTTACTTTTACTCTCACACTCTCTCCCATCCACACTCTCACTCTCACTCTCTCTCCCATCCACAGCCTCACTCTCACACTCTCTCTCCTATCCTCACTGTCACTCTCACACTCTCTCGCATTCTCACTCTCACTCTCACACTCTCTCCCATCCTCACTTTCACTCTCACTCTCACATTCTCTCTCCCATCCTCACTGTGACTCTCACACTCTCTCCCATCCTCACTCTCACTCTCACACTCTCTCCCAACCTCACTCTCACTCTCACACTCTCTCCCATCCTCACTCTCACACACTCTCTCCCATCCCTACTCTTACTCTCATTCTCCCACTCTCTCCCATCCTCACTCCCTCTCTCACATTCTCTCCCCTCCTCATTCCTACTCTCAGTCTCACTCTCCCATCCTCACTCTCACTCTCACACTCTCTCTCCCATCCTCACTCTCATTCTCACACTCTGTCATCCTCACTGTCACTCTCACACACTCTGTTATTCTCACTGTCACTTTCACACTCTCTCTCCCATTCTCACACACACTCTCACACTCTCTCACATTCTCACTCTAACTCTCACTCTCACACACTCTCCCATCCGCACTCTCACTCTCACACTCTCTCTCGCATCCTCACACTCACTCTCACTCTCTCCCATCCTCACTCTCACACTCTCTCCCATCCTCACTCACACTCTCACTCTCACACTCTCTCTCCCATCCTCACTGTCACTCTCACACTCTCTCCCATTATCATTCGCACTCTCACACTCTCTCACAACCTCACTCTCACTCTCACAGTCTCTCCCATCCTCACTCTCTCTCTCACACTCTCACTCCCATCCGCACTCTCACTCTCACACTTTCTCTCCCATCCTCAAACTCACTCTCACTCTCACACTTTCTCTCCCATGCTCACTCTCCCACTCATTCTAACACTATCTACCATCCTCCCTGTCACATTATCTCCCATCCTCCCTTTCACTCTCACACTCTCTCCCATCCTCACTCCCACTCTCACACTCTCTGTCATTCTCACTTTCACTTTCACACTCTCTCTCCCATTCTCACTCTCACTCTCACACTCTCTCCCATTCTCACTCTCACTCTCACTCTCTCTCCCATCCTCACTCTCACTCTTACACTCTCTGTCATCCTCACTCTCACTCTCACACTCTCTCCCATTCGCACTCTAACTCTCACACTCTCTTCCCTTCTCAATCTCACTCTCACACTCTCTCCCATCCTCACTATCACTCTCACTCTCACACTCTCTTCCCTTCTCATTCTCACTCTCACACTCTGTCCAAACCTCACTCTCACTCTCACACTCTCTCCCATCCTCACTGTCAATCTCACACTCTTTCGGTCCTTCTCACTCTCGGCTCACACTCTCTCTCCCATCCTCACTCTCACTCTCACACTCTCTCCCATCCTCACTCTCAATCTCACTCTCTCTCTGCCATCCTCACTCTCACTCTCACACTCTCTCCCATCTGCACTCCCACTCTCACACTCTCTCCCATCCTCACTGTCACTCTCACACTCTCTCCCAATCGCACTCTCACTCTCACACTCTCTTCCCTTCTCATTCTCACTCTCACACTCTCTCTCCCATCCTCACTCTCACTCTAACACTCGATCTCATCCTCTCTCTCACTCTCATACGCTCTCCCCCATCCTCAATCTCACTCTCACAATCTCTCCCATCCACACTCACACTCTCACACTCTCTCTCCCATTCTCACTCTCACTCTCACACTCGCTCTCATCCTCACTCTCACTCTCACACTCTCTCTCCCATCCTCCCACTCACTCTCACAATCTCTCCCATCCTCACTGTCAATCTCACACTCTCTCGGTCATCCGCACTCTCGCCCTCACACACTCTCTCCCATCCTCACTCTCACACACTCTCCCATCCTCACTCTCACTCTCAGACTCTCTCCCATCTGCATTCTCACACTCACACTCTTTCCCATCCTCACTCTCACTCTCACACTCTCTCCCATCCTCACTCTGACTCTCACAATCTCTCCCATCCTCACTGTCAATCTCACACTCTCTCGGTCTTCCTCACTCTCGCCCTCACACTCTCTCTCCCATCCTCACTCTCACTCTCACACTCTCTCCCATCCTCACTCTCACTCTCAGATTCTCTCCCAACTGCACTCTCACACTCACACTCTCTCCCATTCTCACTGTCACTCTCACACTCTCTCTCCCGTCCTCACTCTCACTCACACTCTCACACTCTCTCCCATCCTCTCTCACTCTAACTCTCACACTCTCTCTCCCATCCTTACTCTCACTCTCACTCTCACACTCTCTCTCCCATCCTCACTCTCACTCTCACTCTCACACTCTCTCTCCCATCCTCACACTCACTCTCACTCTTATATTCTCTTCCCTTCTCATCCTCACTCTCATACTCTCTCTCCCATCCTCACACTCACTCTCACACTCACTCCGATCCTTACTGTCAATCTCACACTCTCTCTCCCATTCTCACTCTCACTCTCACACTCTCACCCAACCTCACTCTCACTCTCACACTCTCTCCCATCCTCACTGTCACTCTCACACTCTGCCCATCTGCGCACTCATACTCACACTCTCTCCCATCATCACTGTCAAACTCACACTCTCTATCCCATCCTCACTGTTACTCTCACACTCTCTCCCATCCTCACTCTCACTCTCACACTCTCTCCCATTCTCACTGCCACCCTCACACTCTCTCTCCCGTCTTCACTCTCACTCTCACACTTTCTCTCTCATCCTCACTCTCACTATCACTCTCACACCCTCTCTCCCATCCTCACTCTCACACTCACTCTCACACTCTTTCTCCCATTCTCACTCTCAAACTCTCTCTCACGCTCTCTTTCCCATCCACACTGTCAGTCTCACACTCTCTCTCCAATCCTCACTCTCACACTCTCTCCCATTCGCACTCTAATTCTCACACTCTCTTCCCTTCTCAATCTCACTCTCACACTCTCTCCCATCCTCACTATCACTCTCACTCTCACACTCTCTTCCCTTCTCATTCTCACTCTCACACTCTGTCCAAACCTCACTCTCACTCTCACACTCTCTCCCATCCTCACTGTCAATCTCACACTCTTTCGGTCATTCTCACTCTCGGCTCACACTCTCTCTCCCATCCTCACTCTCACTCTCACACTCTCTCCCATCCTCACTCTCAATCTCACTCTCTCTCTCCCATCCTCACTCTCACTCTCACACTCTCTCCCATCTGCACTCCCACTCTCACACTCTCTCCCATCCTCACTGTCACTCTCACACTCTCTCCCAATCGCACTCTCACTCTCACACTCTCTTCCCTTCTCATTCTCACTCTCACACTCTCTCTCCCATCCTCACTCTCACTCTAACACTCGCTCTCATCCTCCCTCTCACTCTCACACGCTCTCCCCCATCCTCAATCTCACTCTCACAATCTCTCCCATCCACACTCACACTCTCACACTCTCTCTCCCATTCTCACTCTCACTCTCACACTCGCTCTCATCCTCACTCTCACTCTCACACTCTCTCTCCCATCCTCCCACTCAATCTCACAATCTCTCCCATCCTCACTGTCAATCTCACACTCTCTCGGTCATCCGCACTCTCGCCCTCACACACTCTCTCCCATCCTCACTCTCACACACTCTCCCATCCTCACTCTCACTCTCAGACTCTCTCCCATCTGCATTCTCACACTCACACTCTTTCCCATCCTCACTCTCACTCTCACACTCTCTCCCATCCTCACTCTTACTCTCACAATCTCTCCCATCCTCACTGTCAATCTCACACTCTCTCGGTCTTCCTCACTCTCGCCCTCACACTCTCTCTCCCATCCTCACTCTCACTCTCACACTCTCTCCCATCCTCACTCTCACTCTCAGACTCTCTCCCAACTGCACTCTCACACTCACACTCTCTCCCATTCTCACTGTCACTCTCACACTCTCTCTCCCGTCCTCACTCTCACTCACACTCTCACGCTCTCTCCCATCCTCTCTCACTCTATCTCTCACACTCTCTCTCCCATCCTCACTCTCACTCTCACTCTCACACTCTCTCTCCCATCCTCACTCTCACTCTCACAGTCTCTCTCCCATCCTCACACTCACTATCACTCTGACACTCTCTTCGCTTCTCATCCTCACTCTCATACTCTCTCTCCCATCCTCACACTCACTCTCACACTCACTCCGATCCTTACTGTCAATCTCACACTATCTCTCCCGTTTTCACTCTCACTCTCACACTCTCTCCCAACCTCACTCTCACTCTCACTCTCTCTCTCCCATCCTCACTCTCACTCTCACACTCTCTCCCATCTGCACTCTCACTCTCACACTCTCTCCCATCCTCACTGTCACTCTCACACTCTGCCCATCTGCGCAATCACACTCACACTCTCTCCCAACCCCACTGTCAATCTCGCACTCTCTCTCCCATCCTCACTGTTACTCTCACACTCTCTCCCATTCTCACTGTAATTCTCACACTCTCTCCCATTCTCACTGCCACACTCACACTCTCTCTCCCGTCTTCACTCTCACTCTCACACTTTCTCTCTCATCCTCACTCACTATCACTCTCACACTCTCTCTCCCATCCTCACTCTCACACTCACTCTCACACTCTCTCTCCCATTGTCACTCTCAAACTCTCTCTCACACTCTCTTTCCCATCCACACTATCAGTCTCACACTCTCTCTCCAAATCTCACTCTCACACTCTCTCCCATTCGCACTCTAACTCTCACACTCTCTTCCCTTCTCAATCTCACTCTCACACTCTCTCCCATCCTCACTATCACTCTCACTCTCACACTCTCTTCCCTTCTCATTCTCACTCTCACACTCTGTCCAAACCTCACTCTCACTCTCACACTCTCTCCCATCCTCACTGTCAATCTCACACTCTTTCGGTCATTCTCACTCTCGGCTCACACTCTCTCTCCCATCCTCACTCTCACTCTCACACTCTCTCCCATCCTCACTCTCAATCTCACTCTCTCTCTCCCATCCTCACTCTCACTCTCACACTCTCTCCCATCTGCACTCCCACTCTCACACTCTCTCCCATCCTCACTGTCACTCTCACACTCTCTCCCAATCGCACTCTCACTCTCACACTCTCTTCCCTACTCATTCTCACTCTCACACTCTCTCTCCCTTCCTCTCTCTCACTCTCACACGCTCTCCCCCATCCTCAATCTCACTCTCACACTCTCTCCCATCCACACTCACACTCTCACACTCTCCCTCCCATTCTCACTCTCACTCTCACACTCGCTCTCATCCTCACTCTCACTCTCACACTCTCTCTCCCATCCTCCCACTCACTCTCACACTCTCTCTCCCATCCTCACCGTCACTCTCACACTCTCTCTCCCATCCTCACTCTCACTCTTACTCTCACACTCTCTCTCCCATCCACACTTGAACTCTCACACTCACTCCCATTCTCATTCTCACTCTCACACTCTATCCCACCCCTCACTCTCATTCTCACACTCTCTCCCCCATCCTCACTCTCACTCTCACACTCACATTCTCTTTCCCATTAACACTCTCACTCTCACACTCTCTCCCATTCTCACTCTCACTCTCACACTCTCTTCCATCCTCACTCTCAGTCTCACACTCTCTCTTCCCTCCGCACTCTCACTCTCACACTGTCTCCCATTCTCACTCTCACTCTCACACTCTCTCTCCCATCCTCACTCTCACTCTCACACTCTCTCACATCCTCACTCCCACACTCACTCCAATTCTCGCTCTCACTCTCACACAGTCTCTCCCATTCTCACTCTCACTCTCACACTATCCCTCCCATCCTCACTCTCACTCACACTCTCACGCTCTCTCCCATCCTCTCTCACTCTATCTCTCACACTCTCTCTTCCATCCTTACTCTCACTCTCACTCTCACACTCTCTCTCCCATCCTCACTCTCACTCTCACTCTCACACTCTCTCTCCCATCCTCACACTCACTCTCACTCTTATACTCTCTTCCCTTCTCATCCTCACTCTCATACTCTCTCTCCCATCCTCACACTCACTCTCACACTCACTCCGATCCTTACTGTCAATCTCACACTCTCTCTCCCATTCTCACTCTCACTCTCACACTCTCACCCAACCTCACTCTCACTCTCACTCTCTCTCTCCCATCCTCACTCTCACTCTCACACTCTCTCCCATCTGCACTCTCACTCTCACACTCTCTCCCATCCTCACTGTCACTCTCACACTCTGCCCATCTGCGCACTCATACTCACACTCTCTCCCATCCTCAATGTCAATGTCACACTCTCTATCCCATCCTCACTGTTACTCTCACACTCTCTCCCATCCTCACTCTCACTCTCACACTCTCTCCCATTCTCACTGCCACCCTCACACTCTCTCTCCCGTCTTCACTCTCACTCTCACACTTTCTCTCTCATCCTCACTCTCACTATCACTCTCACACTCTCTCTCCCATCCTCACTCTCACACTCACTCTCACACTCTTTCTCCCATTCTCACTCTCAAACTCTCTCTCACGCTCTCTTTCCCATCCACACTGTCAGTCTCACACTCTCTCTCCAATCCTCACTCTCACACTCTCTCCCATTCGCACTCTAATTCTCACACTCTCTTCCCTTCTCATTCTCACTCTCACACTCTCTCTCCCATCCTCACTCTCACTCTAACACTCGATCTCATCCTCTCTCTCACTCTCATACGCTCTCCCCCATCCTCAATCTCACTCTCACAATCTCTCCCATCCACACTCACACTCTCACACTCTCTCTCCCATTCTCACTCTCACTCTCACACTCGCTCTCATCCTCACTCTCACTCTCACACTCTCTCTCCCATCCTCCCACTCACTCTCACAATCTCTCCCATCCTCACTGTCAATCTCACACTCTCTCGGTCATCCGCACTCTCGCCCTCACACACTCTCTCCCATCCTCACTCTCACACACTCTCCCATCCTCACTCTCACTCTCAGACTCTCTCCCATCTGCATTCTCACACTCACACTCTTTCCCATCCTCACTCTCACTCTCACACTCTCTCCCATCCTCACTCTGACTCTCACAATCTCTCCCATCCTCACTGTCAATCTCACACTCTCTCGGTCTTCCTCACTCTCGCCCTCACACTCTCTCTCCCATCCTCACTCTCACTCTCACACTCTCTCCCATCCTCACTCTCACTCTCAGATTCTCTCCCAACTGCACTCTCACACTCACACTCTCTCCCATTCTCACTGTCACTCTCACACTCTCTCTCCCGTCCTCACTCTCACTCACACTCTCACACTCTCTCCCATCCTCTCTCACTCTAACTCTCACACTCTCTCTCCCATCCTCACTCTCACTCTCACTCTCACACTCTCTCTCCCATCCTCACACTCACTCTCACTCTTATATTCTCTTCCCTTCTCATCCTCACTCTCATACTCTCTCTCCCATCCTCACACTCACTCTCACACTCACTCCGATCCTTACTGTCAATCTCACACTCTCTCTCCCATTCTCACTCTCACTCTCACACTCTCACCCAACCTCACTCTCACTCTCACACTCTCTCCCATCCTCACTGTCACTCTCACACTCTGCCCATCTGCGCACTCATACTCACACTCTCTCCCATCATCACTGTCAAACTCACACTCTCTATCCCATCCTCACTGTTACTCTCACACTCTCTCCCATCCTCACTCTCACTCTCACACTCTCTCCCATTCTCACTGCCACCCTCACACTCTCTCTCCCGTCTTCACTCTCACTCTCACACTTTCTCTCTCATCCTCACTCTCACTATCACTCTCACACCCTCTCTCCCATCCTCACTCTCACACTCACTCTCACACTCTTTCTCCCATTCTCACTCTCAAACTCTCTCTCACGCTCTCTTTCCCATCCACACTGTCAGTCTCACACTCTCTCTCCAATCCTCACTCTCACACTCTCTCCCATTCGCACTCTAATTCTCACACTCTCTTCCCTTCTCAATCTCACTCTCACACTCTCTCCCATCCTCACTATCACTCTCACTCTCACACTCTCTTCCCTTCTCATTCTCACTCTCACACTCTGTCCAAACCTCACTCTCACTCTCACACTCTCTCCCATCCTCACTGTCAATCTCACACTCTTTCGGTCATTCTCACTCTCGGCTCACACTCTCTCTCCCATCCTCACTCTCACTCTCACACTCTCTCCCATCCTCACTCTCAATCTCACTCTCTCTCTCCCATCCTCACTCTCACTCTCACACTCTCTCCCATCTGCACTCCCACTCTCACACTCTCTCCCATCCTCACTGTCACTCTCACACTCTCTCCCAATCGCACTCTCACTCTCACACTCTCTTCCCTTCTCATTCTCACTCTCACACTCTCTCTCCCATCCTCACTCTCACTCTAACACTCGCTCTCATCCTCCCTCTCACTCTCACACGCTCTCCCCCATCCTCAATCTCACTCTCACAATCTCTCCCATCCACACTCACACTCTCACACTCTCTCTCCCATTCTCACTCTCACTCTCACACTCGCTCTCATCCTCACTCTCACTCTCACACTCTCTCTCCCATCCTCCCACTCAATCTCACAATCTCTCCCATCCTCACTGTCAATCTCACACTCTCTCGGTCATCCGCACTCTCGCCCTCACACACTCTCTCCCATCCTCACTCTCACACACTCTCCCATCCTCACTCTCACTCTCAGACTCTCTCCCATCTGCATTCTCACACTCACACTCTTTCCCATCCTCACTCTCACTCTCACACTCTCTCCCATCCTCACTCTTACTCTCACAATCTCTCCCATCCTCACTGTCAATCTCACACTCTCTCGGTCTTCCTCACTCTCGCCCTCACACTCTCTCTCCCATCCTCACTCTCACTCTCACACTCTCTCCCATCCTCACTCTCACTCTCAGACTCTCTCCCAACTGCACTCTCACACTCACACTCTCTCCCATTCTCACTGTCACTCTCACACTCTCTCTCCCGTCCTCACTCTCACTCACACTCTCACGCTCTCTCCCATCCTCTCTCACTCTATCTCTCACACTCTCTCTCCCATCCTCACTCTCACTCTCACTCTCACACTCTCTCTCCCATCCTCACTCTCACTCTCACAGTCTCTCTCCCATCCTCACACTCACTATCACTCTGACACTCTCTTCGCTTCTCATCCTCACTCTCATACTCTCTCTCCCATCCTCACACTCACTCTCACACTCACTCCGATCCTTACTGTCAATCTCACACTATCTCTCCCGTTTTCACTCTCACTCTCACACTCTCTCCCAACCTCACTCTCACTCTCACTCTCTCTCTCCCATCCTCACTCTCACTCTCACACTCTCTCCCATCTGCACTCTCACTCTCACACTCTCTCCCATCCTCACTGTCACTCTCACACTCTGCCCATCTGCGCAATCACACTCACACTCTCTCCCAACCCCACTGTCAATCTCGCACTCTCTCTCCCATCCTCACTGTTACTCTCACACTCTCTCCCATTCTCACTGTAATTCTCACACTCTCTCCCATTCTCACTGCCACACTCACACTCTCTCTCCCGTCTTCACTCTCACTCTCACACTTTCTCTCTCATCCTCACTCACTATCACTCTCACACTCTCTCTCCCATCCTCACTCTCACACTCACTCTCACACTCTCTCTCCCATTGTCACTCTCAAACTCTCTCTCACACTCTCTTTCCCATCCACACTATCAGTCTCACACTCTCTCTCCAAATCTCACTCTCACACTCTCTCCCATTCGCACTCTAACTCTCACACTCTCTTCCCTTCTCAATCTCACTCTCACACTCTCTCCCATCCTCACTATCACTCTCACTCTCACACTCTCTTCCCTTCTCATTCTCACTCTCACACTCTGTCCAAACCTCACTCTCACTCTCACACTCTCTCCCATCCTCACTGTCAATCTCACACTCTTTCGGTCATTCTCACTCTCGGCTCACACTCTCTCTCCCATCCTCACTCTCACTCTCACACTCTCTCCCATCCTCACTCTCAATCTCACTCTCTCTCTCCCATCCTCACTCTCACTCTCACACTCTCTCCCATCTGCACTCCCACTCTCACACTCTCTCCCATCCTCACTGTCACTCTCACACTCTCTCCCAATCGCACTCTCACTCTCACACTCTCTTCCCTACTCATTCTCACTCTCACACTCTCTCTCCCTTCCTCTCTCTCACTCTCACACGCTCTCCCCCATCCTCAATCTCACTCTCACACTCTCTCCCATCCACACTCACACTCTCACACTCTCCCTCCCATTCTCACTCTCACTCTCACACTCGCTCTCATCCTCACTCTCACTCTCACACTCTCTCTCCCATCCTCCCACTCACTCTCACACTCTCTCTCCCATCCTCACCGTCACTCTCACACTCTCTCTCCCATCCTCACTCTCACTCTTACTCTCACACTCTCTCTCCCATCCACACTTGAACTCTCACACTCACTCCCATTCTCATTCTCACTCTCACACTCTATCCCACCCCTCACTCTCATTCTCACACTCTCTCCCCCATCCTCACTCTCACTCTCACACTCACATTCTCTTTCCCATTAACACTCTCACTCTCACACTCTCTCCCATTCTCACTCTCACTCTCACACTCTCTTCCATCCTCACTCTCAGTCTCACACTCTCTCTTCCCTCCGCACTCTCACTCTCACACTGTCTCCCATTCTCACTCTCACTCTCACACTCTCTCTCCCATCCTCACTCTCACTCTCACACTCTCTCACATCCTCACTCCCACACTCACTCCAATTCTCGCTCTCACTCTCACACAGTCTCTCCCATTCTCACTCTCACTCTCACACTATCCCTCCCATCCTCACTCTCACTCACACTCTCACGCTCTCTCCCATCCTCTCTCACTCTATCTCTCACACTCTCTCTTCCATCCTTACTCTCACTCTCACTCTCACACTCTCTCTCCCATCCTCACTCTCACTCTCACTCTCACACTCTCTCTCCCATCCTCACACTCACTCTCACTCTTATACTCTCTTCCCTTCTCATCCTCACTCTCATACTCTCTCTCCCATCCTCACACTCACTCTCACACTCACTCCGATCCTTACTGTCAATCTCACACTCTCTCTCCCATTCTCACTCTCACTCTCACACTCTCACCCAACCTCACTCTCACTCTCACTCTCTCTCTCCCATCCTCACTCTCACTCTCACACTCTCTCCCATCTGCACTCTCACTCTCACACTCTCTCCCATCCTCACTGTCACTCTCACACTCTGCCCATCTGCGCACTCATACTCACACTCTCTCCCATCCTCAATGTCAATGTCACACTCTCTATCCCATCCTCACTGTTACTCTCACACTCTCTCCCATCCTCACTCTCACTCTCACACTCTCTCCCATTCTCACTGCCACCCTCACACTCTCTCTCCCGTCTTCACTCTCACTCTCACACTTTCTCTCTCATCCTCACTCTCACTATCACTCTCACACTCTCTCTCCCATCCTCACTCTCACACTCACTCTCACACTCTTTCTCCCATTCTCACTCTCAAACTCTCTCTCACGCTCTCTTTCCCATCCACACTGTCAGTCTCACACTCTCTCTCCAATCCTCACTCTCACACTCTCTCCCATTCGCACTCTAATTCTCACACTCTCTTCCCTTCTCATTCTCACTCTCACACTCTCTCTCCCATCCTCACTCTCACTCTAACACTCGATCTCATCCTCTCTCTCACTCTCATACGCTCTCCCCCATCCTCAATCTCACTCTCACAATCTCTCCCATCCACACTCACACTCTCACACTCTCTCTCCCATTCTCACTCTCACTCTCACACTCGCTCTCATCCTCACTCTCACTCTCACACTCTCTCTCCCATCCTCCCACTCACTCTCACAATCTCTCCCATCCTCACTGTCAATCTCACACTCTCTCGGTCATCCGCACTCTCGCCCTCACACACTCTCTCCCATCCTCACTCTCACACACTCTCCCATCCTCACTCTCACTCTCAGACTCTCTCCCATCTGCATTCTCACACTCACACTCTTTCCCATCCTCACTCTCACTCTCACACTCTCTCCCATCCTCACTCTGACTCTCACAATCTCTCCCATCCTCACTGTCAATCTCACACTCTCTCGGTCTTCCTCACTCTCGCCCTCACACTCTCTCTCCCATCCTCACTCTCACTCTCACACTCTCTCCCATCCTCACTCTCACTCTCAGATTCTCTCCCAACTGCACTCTCACACTCACACTCTCTCCCATTCTCACTGTCACTCTCACACTCTCTCTCCCGTCCTCACTCTCACTCACACTCTCACACTCTCTCCCATCCTCTCTCACTCTAACTCTCACACTCTCTCTCCCATCCTCACTCTCACTCTCACTCTCACACTCTCTCTCCCATCCTCACACTCACTCTCACTCTTATATTCTCTTCCCTTCTCATCCTCACTCTCATACTCTCTCTCCCATCCTCACACTCACTCTCACACTCACTCCGATCCTTACTGTCAATCTCACACTCTCTCTCCCATTCTCACTCTCACTCTCACACTCTCACCCAACCTCACTCTCACTCTCACACTCTCTCCCATCCTCACTGTCACTCTCACACTCTGCCCATCTGCGCACTCATACTCACACTCTCTCCCATCATCACTGTCAAACTCACACTCTCTATCCCATCCTCACTGTTACTCTCACACTCTCTCCCATCCTCACTCTCACTCTCACACTCTCTCCCATTCTCACTGCCACCCTCACACTCTCTCTCCCGTCTTCACTCTCACTCTCACACTTTCTCTCTCATCCTCACTCTCACTATCACTCTCACACCCTCTCTCCCATCCTCACTCTCACACTCACTCTCACACTCTTTCTCCCATTCTCACTCTCAAACTCTCTCTCACGCTCTCTTTCCCATCCACACTGTCAGTCTCACACTCTCTCTCCAATCCTCACTCTCACACTCTCTCCCATTCGCACTCTAATTCTCACACTCTCTTCCCTTCTCAATCTCACTCTCACACTCTCTCCCATCCTCACTATCACTCTCACTCTCACACTCTCTTCCCTTCTCATTCTCACTCTCACACTCTGTCCAAACCTCACTCTCACTCTCACACTCTCTCCCATCCTCACTGTCAATCTCACACTCTTTCGGTCATTCTCACTCTCGGCTCACACTCTCTCTCCCATCCTCACTCTCACTCTCACACTCTCTCCCATCCTCACTCTCAATCTCACTCTCTCTCTCCCATCCTCACTCTCACTCTCACACTCTCTCCCATCTGCACTCCCACTCTCACACTCTCTCCCATCCTCACTGTCACTCTCACACTCTCTCCCAATCGCACTCTCACTCTCACACTCTCTTCCCTTCTCATTCTCACTCTCACACTCTCTCTCCCATCCTCACTCTCACTCTAACACTCGCTCTCATCCTCCCTCTCACTCTCACACGCTCTCCCCCATCCTCAATCTCACTCTCACAATCTCTCCCATCCACACTCACACTCTCACACTCTCTCTCCCATTCTCACTCTCACTCTCACACTCGCTCTCATCCTCACTCTCACTCTCACACTCTCTCTCCCATCCTCCCACTCAATCTCACAATCTCTCCCATCCTCACTGTCAATCTCACACTCTCTCGGTCATCCGCACTCTCGCCCTCACACACTCTCTCCCATCCTCACTCTCACACACTCTCCCATCCTCACTCTCACTCTCAGACTCTCTCCCATCTGCATTCTCACACTCACACTCTTTCCCATCCTCACTCTCACTCTCACACTCTCTCCCATCCTCACTCTTACTCTCACAATCTCTCCCATCCTCACTGTCAATCTCACACTCTCTCGGTCTTCCTCACTCTCGCCCTCACACTCTCTCTCCCATCCTCACTCTCACTCTCACACTCTCTCCCATCCTCACTCTCACTCTCAGACTCTCTCCCAACTGCACTCTCACACTCACACTCTCTCCCATTCTCACTGTCACTCTCACACTCTCTCTCCCGTCCTCACTCTCACTCACACTCTCACGCTCTCTCCCATCCTCTCTCACTCTATCTCTCACACTCTCTCTCCCATCCTCACTCTCACTCTCACTCTCACACTCTCTCTCCCATCCTCACTCTCACTCTCACAGTCTCTCTCCCATCCTCACACTCACTATCACTCTGACACTCTCTTCGCTTCTCATCCTCACTCTCATACTCTCTCTCCCATCCTCACACTCACTCTCACACTCACTCCGATCCTTACTGTCAATCTCACACTATCTCTCCCGTTTTCACTCTCACTCTCACACTCTCTCCCAACCTCACTCTCACTCTCACTCTCTCTCTCCCATCCTCACTCTCACTCTCACACTCTCTCCCATCTGCACTCTCACTCTCACACTCTCTCCCATCCTCACTGTCACTCTCACACTCTGCCCATCTGCGCAATCACACTCACACTCTCTCCCAACCCCACTGTCAATCTCGCACTCTCTCTCCCATCCTCACTGTTACTCTCACACTCTCTCCCATTCTCACTGTAATTCTCACACTCTCTCCCATTCTCAATGCCACACTCACACTCTCTCTCCCGTCTTCACTCTCACTCTCACACTTTCTCTCTCATCCTCACTCACTATCACTCTCACACTCTCTCTCCCATCCTCACTCTCACACTCACTCTCACACTCTCTCTCCCATTGTCACTCTCAAACTCTCTCTCACACTCTCTTTCCCATCCACACTATCAGTCTCACACTCTCTCTCCAAATCTCACTCTCACACTCTCTCCCATTCGCACTCTAACTCTCACACTCTCTTCCCTTCTCAATCTCACTCTCACACTCTCTCCCATCCTCACTATCACTCTCACTCTCACACTCTCTTCCCTTCTCATTCTCACTCTCACACTCTGTCCAAACCTCACTCTCACTCTCACACTCTCTCCCATCCTCACTGTCAATCTCACACTCTTTCGGTCATTCTCACTCTCGGCTCACACTCTCTCTCCCATCCTCACTCTCACTCTCACACTCTCTCCCATCCTCACTCTCAATCTCACTCTCTCTCTCCCATCCTCACTCTCACTCTCACACTCTCTCCCATCTGCACTCCCACTCTCACACTCTCTCCCATCCTCACTGTCACTCTCACACTCTCTCCCAATCGCACTCTCACTCTCACACTCTCTTCCCTACTCATTCTCACTCTCACACTCTCTCTCCCTTCCTCTCTCTCACTCTCACACGCTCTCCCCCATCCTCAATCTCACTCTCACACTCTCTCCCATCCACACTCACACTCTCACACTCTCCCTCCCATTCTCACTCTCACTCTCACACTCGCTCTCATCCTCACTCTCACTCTCACACTCTCTCTCCCATCCTCCCACTCACTCTCACACTCTCTCTCCCATCCTCACCGTCACTCTCACACTCTCTCTCCCATCCTCACTCTCACTCTTACTCTCACACTCTCTCTCCCATCCACACTTGAACTCTCACACTCACTCCCATTCTCATTCTCACTCTCACACTCTATCCCACCCCTCACTCTCATTCTCACACTCTCTCCCCCATCCTCACTCTCACTCTCACACTCACATTCTCTTTCCCATTAACACTCTCACTCTCACACTCTCTCCCATTCTCACTCTCACTCTCACACTCTCTTCCATCCTCACTCTCAGTCTCACACTCTCTCTTCCCTCCGCACTCTCACTCTCACACTGTCTCCCATTCTCACTCTCACTCTCACACTCTCTCTCCCATCCTCACTCTCACTCTCACACTCTCTCACATCCTCACTCCCACACTCACTCCAATTCTCGCTCTCACTCTCACACAGTCTCTCCCATTCTCACTCTCACTCTCACACTATCCCTCCCATCCTCACTCTCACTCACACTCTCACGCTCTCTCCCATCCTCTCTCACTCTATCTCTCACACTCTCTCTTCCATCCTTACTCTCACTCTCACTCTCACACTCTCTCTCCCATCCTCACTCTCACTCTCACACTCTCTCTCCCATCCTCACACTCACTCTCACTCTTATACTCTCTTCCCTTCTCATCCTCACTCTCATACTCTCTCTCCCATCCTCACACTCACTCTCACACTCACTCCGATCCTTACTGTCAATCTCACACTCTCTCTCCCATTCTCACTCTCACTCTCACACTCTCACCCAACCTCACTCTCACTCTCACTCTCTCTCTCCCATCCTCACTCTCACTCTCACACTCTCTCCCATCTGCACTCTCACTCTCACACTCTCTCCCATCCTCACTGTCACTCTCACACTCTGCCCATCTGCGCACTCATACTCACACTCTCTCCCATCCTCAATGTCAATGTCACACTCTCTATCCCATCCTCACTGTTACTCTCACACTCTCTCCCATCCTCACTCTCACTCTCACACTCTCTCCCATTCTCACTGCCACCCTCACACTCTCTCTCCCGTCTTCACTCTCACTCTCACACTTTCTCTCTCATCCTCACTCTCACTATCACTCTCACACTCTCTCTCCCATCCTCACTCTCACACTCACTCTCACACTCTTTCTCCCATTCTCACTCTCAAACTCTCTCTCACGCTCTCTTTCCCATCCACACTGTCAGTCTCACACTCTCTCTCCAATCCTCACTCTCACACTCTCTCCCATTCGCACTCTAATTCTCACACTCTCTTCCCTTCTCAATCTCACTCTCACACTCTCTCCCATCCTCACTATCACTCTCACTCTCACACTCTCTTCCCTGCTCATTCTCACTCTCACACTCTGTCCAATCCTCACTCTCACTCTCACGCTCTCTCCCATCCTCACTGTCAATCTCACACTCTTTCGGTCATTCTCACTCTCGCCCTCACACTCTCTCTCCCATCCTCACTCTCACTCTCACACTCTCTCCCATCCTCACTCTCACTCTCACTCTCTCTCTCCCATCCTCACTCTCACTCTCACACTCTTTCCCATCTGCACTACTACTCTCACACTCTCTCCCATCCTCACTGTCACTCTCGCACTCTCTCCCAATCGCACTCTCACTCACACACTCTCTTCCCTTCTCATTCTCACTCTCACACTCTGCCTCCCATCCTCACTCTCACTCTAACACTCTCTCCTATCCACACTCACACTCTCAAACTCTCTCCCAATCTCACTCTCACTCTCGCTCTCATCCTCTCTCTCACTCTCGCACTCTCTCTCCCATCCTCACTCTCACTCTCACACTCTCTCCCATCCACACTCACACTCTCACACTCTCTCTCCCATCCTCACCGTCACTCTCACACTCTCTCTCCCATCCTCACTCTCACTCTTACTCTCACACTCTCTCTCCCATCCGCCCTTGAACTCTCACACTCGGTCCCATTCTCATTCTCACTCTCACACTCTCTCCCACCCCTCACTCTCATTCTCACACTCTCTCTCCCATCCTCACTCTCACTCTCACACTCTCTCCCATTCTCACTCTCACTCTCACACCCTCTCCCATCCTCACTCTCAGTCTCACACTCACATTCTCTATCCCATTCTCACTCTCACTCTCACACTCTCTCCCATTCTCACTCTCACTCTCACACCCTCTCCCATTCGCACTCTCACTCTCACACTGTCTCCCATTCTCACTCTCAGCCTCATACACTCTCTCCCATCCGCACTCTCACTCTCACACTCTCTCTCCCATCCTCACTCTCACTCTCACACTCTCTCTCACATCCTCACTTCCACACTCACTCCAATTCTCACTCTCACTCTCACATACTCTCTCCCATTCTCACTCTCACTCTCACACTCTCCCTCCCATCCTCACTCCCACACTCTCTCCATTCCTCACTCTCTTTCTCGCACTCTCTCTCCCATCCTCACTCTCACTCTCACTCTCACATTCTCTCTCCCATCCTCACTCTCACTCTTACACACTCTCTCCCATCCTCACTCTCTCTAACTCTCAAACTCGATCTCCTCACTTTCACTCTCACACTCTCTGTCCCATCCTCACTCTCGCTCTCACATTCTCTCTCATCACTTTCACTCTGACACTCTCTCACATTCTCACTCTCACTCTCACACTCTCTCTCCCATCCTCAGTCTCACTCTCACACTCTATTCCATCCGTACTCTCACACTCACACTCCCTTTCCCCATCCTCACTCTCACTCTCACTCTCACTCTCTCTCTCCCATCCAAACTCTCACTCTCACTCTCACAATCTTTCCCATCCTCACTCTCACTCTCACACTCTCTCCCATCCTCACTCTGACTCTCACACTCTCTCCCATCCTTACTGTCAATCTCACACTCTCTCGGTCATCCACACTCACGAACTCACACTCTCTCTCCCATCCTCACTCTCACTCTAACACTCTCTCCCATCTGCACTCCCACTCTCACACTCTCTCCCATCCTCACTGTCACTCTCACACTCTCTCCCATCTGCACTCTCACACTCACACTCTCTCCCATCCTCACTGTCAATCTCACACGCTCGCTGCCATCCTCACTCTCACTCTCACACTCTCTCCCATTCTCACTGTCACTCTCACACTCTCTCTCCAGTCCTCACTCTCACTCTCACACTCTCTCTCCCATCCTCTCCCTCTCTAACTCTCACACTCGCTCTCCCATCCTCACTCTCACTCTCACTCTCACTATCTCTCCCATCCTCACTCTCACTCTCACACTCTCTCCCATCTGCACTCCCACTCTCACACTCTCTCCCATCTGCACTCTCACACTCACACTCTCTCCCATCCTCACTGTCAATCTCACACGCTCTCTCCCATCCTCACTCTCACTCACACACTCTCTCCCATCTGCACTCTCACTCTCACACTCTCTCCCATCCTCACTGTCACTCTCACACTCTGCCCATCTGCGCACTCACACTCACACTCTCTCCCATCCTCACTGTCAATCTCACACTCTCTCTCCCAACCTCACTGTTACTCTCACACTCTCTCCCATCCTCACTCTCACTCTCACACTCTCTCCCATTCTCACTGCCACCCTCACACTCTCTCTCCCGTCTTCACTCTCACTCTCACACTTTCTCTCTCATCCTCACTCTCACTATCACTCTCACACTCTCTCTCCCATCCTCACTCTCACACTCACTCTCACACTCTCTCTCCCATTCTCGCTCTCAAACTCTCTCTCACACTCTCTTTCCCATCCACACTGTCAGTCTCACACTCTCTCTCCAATCCTCACTCTCACACTCTCTCCCAACCTCACTGTCAATCTCACACTCTCTCGCTCATCCTCAATCTCGCCCTCACACTCTCTCTCCCATCCTCACTCTCACTCTCTCTCTCCCATCCTCACTCTCACTCTCACACTCTCTCCCATCTCAATCTCGCTCTCACACACTCTCCAATCCTCACTCTCACTCTCACTCTTACACTCTCTTCCCTTCTCAATCTCTCTCTCACACTCTCTCCCAATCGCACTCTCACTCTCACACTCTCTTCCCTTCTCATTCTCACTCTCACACTCTCTCTCCCATCCTCACTCTCACTCTCACACTCTCTCCCATCCTCACTGTCAATCTCACACTCTCTCTCCCATCCTCACTCTCACTCTCTCCCTCCCATCCTCACTCTCACTCTAACACTCTCTCCCATCTGCAGTCCCACTCTCACACTCTCTCCCATCCTCACTGTAACTCTCACACTCTCTCCCATCTGCACTCTCACACTCACACTCTCTCCCATCTTCACTGTCAATCTCACACGCTCGCTCCCATCCTCACTCTCACTCTCACACTCTGTCCCATTTTCGCTGTCACTCTCACACTCTCTCTCCCGTCCTCACTCTCACTCTCACTCTCACTCTCACACTCTCTCCCATCCTCTCTCACTCTAACTCTCACACTCTCAATCCCATCCTCACTCTCACTCTCACTCTCACACTCTCTCTCCCATCCCCACTCTCACTCTCACACTCTCTCCCATCTGCACTCCCACTCTCACACTCTCTCCCATCCTCACTGTCACTCTCACACTCTCTCCCATCTGCACTCTCACACTCACACTCTCTCCCATCCTCACTGTCAATCTCACACGCTCGCTCCCATCCTCACTCTCACTCTCACACTCTCTTCCCTTCTCATTCTCACTCTCACACTCTCTCTCCCGTCCTCACTCTCACTCTCAATCTCACACTCTCTCTCCCATCCTCACACTCACTCTCACTCTTACACTCTCTTCCCTTCTCATCCTCACTCTCACACTCTCTCTCCCATCCTCACTCTCACTCTCACTCTCACTCTCACACTCTCTCTCCCATCCTCACACTCACTCTCACTCTTACACTCTCTTCCCTTCTCATTCTCACTCTCACACTCTCTCTCCCATCATCACTCTCACTCTCACACTTTCTCCCCTCCTCACTGTCAATCTCACACTCTCTCGCTCATCCTCAATCTCGCCCTCACACTCTCTCTCCCATCCTCACTCTCACTCTCTCTCTCACTCTCTCTCTCCCATCCTCACTCTCACTCTCACACTCTCTCCCATCTGCACTCCCACTCTCACACTCTCTCCCATCCTCACTGTCACTCTCACACTCTCTCCCATCTGCACTCTCACACTTACACTCTCTCCCATCCTCACTGTCAATCTCACACGCTCGCTCCCATCCTCACTCTCACTCTCACACTCTCTCCCATTCTCACTGTAATTCTCACACTCTCTCTCCCGTCCTCACTCTCACTCTCACTCTCACACTCTCTCTCCCATCCTCTCTCAATCTAACTCACACTCTCTCTCCCATCCTCACTCTCACTCGCACTCTCACACTCTCTCTCCCATCCTCACTCTCACTCTCACTCTCACAATCTCTCTCCCATCCTCACACTCACTCTCACTCTTACACTCTCTTCCCTTCTCATCCTCACTCTCACACTCTCTCTCCCATCCTCACTCTCACTCTCACTCTCACACTCTCTCTCTCATCCTCACACTCACTCTCACTCTTACACTCTCTTCCCTTCTCATTCTCACTCTCACACTCTCTCTTCCATCATCACTCTCACTCTCACACTTTCTCCCCTCCTCACTGTCAATCTCACGCTCTCTCGCTCATCCTCAATCTCGCCCTCACACTCTCTCTCCAATCCTCACCCTCACTCTCTCTCTCCCATCCTCACTCTCACTCTCACACTCTCTCCCATCCTCACTGTCACTCTCACACTCTCTCCCATCTCAATCTCACTCTCACACTCTCTCCCATCCTCACTCTCACTCTCACACTATCTCCCATCCTCACTGTCACTCTCACACTCTCTCCCATTTCAATCTGACTCTCACACTCTCTCCCATCCTCACTCTCACTCTCACTTTTACACTCTCTTCCCTTCTCATTCTCACTCTCACACACTCTCTCCCATCTGCACTCTCACTCTCTCTCCCATCCGAACTGTCACTCTCACGCTCTCTCCCATCTGCACTCTCACACTCACACTCTCTCCCTTCCTCATTGTGAATCTCACACTCTCTCTCCCATACTCACTGTCACTCTCACTCTCACACTCTCTCTCCCATCCTCATTCTCACTCTCACTCCCACACTCTCTCTCCCATCCTCTCTCACTCGAACACTCACACTCTCTCTCCCATCCTCACTCTCACTCGAACTCTGACACTCTCTCTCCCATCCTCACTCTCACACTCTCTCTCCCATCCTCACTCTCACTCACAAACTCTCTCTCCCATCCTCATTCTCACTCTCACTCCCACACTCTCTCTCCCATCCTCTCTCACTCGAACACTCACACTCTCTCTCCCATCCTCACTCTCACTCGAACTCTCACACTCTCTCTCTCATCCTCACTCTCACTCGCACACTCTCTCCCATCCTCACTCTCACTCGCACACTCTCTCCCATCGACACTCACACTCTCACACTCTCTCTCCCATTCTCAATCTCACTCTCACACTCGCTCTCATCCACGCTCTCACTCTCACACTCTCTCTCCCATCCACAATCTCACTCTCACACTCTCTCCCATCCACACTCACACTCTCACACTCTCTCTCCCACCCTCACTCTCACTCTCACTCTCACCCTCTCTCTCCCATCGTCACCGTCACTCTCACACTCTCTCCCATCCTCACTCTCAAACTCTATCTCACACTCTCTCTCCCATCTACACTGTCGGTCTCACACTCTCTCTCCCATCCTCACTCTCACACTCTCTCCCATCCTCACTCTCACTCTCACACTCTCACATCCACACTCACACTCTCACACTCTCTCTCCCATTCTCACTCTCACTCTCACACTCTCTTCCCCATTCTCACTCTCACTCTCACACTCGCTCTCATCCTCACTCTCACTCTCACACTCTCTCTCCCATCCTCACACTCACTCTCACACTCTCTCTCCCATCCTCACTGTCACTCTCACACACTCTCTCCCATCCTCACTCTTACTCTTACTCTCACACAGTCTCTCCCATCCGCACTTGCACTCTCACACTCGCTCCCATTCTCATTCTCACTCTCACACATTCTCCCACCCCTCACTCTCATTCTAACACTCTCTCTCCCATCCGCACTCTCACTCTCACAATCTCTCTCCCATCCTCACTCTCAATCTCACGCTCTCTCTCCCATCTGCATTCTCACTCTCACACTCACTCTTCCATCCTCACTGTCACTCTCATGTCACAGTCTCTCCCATCCTCACTCTCACTCTCATACTCTCTCCCATCCTCACTCTCACTCTCTCTCCCATCTGCACTCTCTCTCTCACACTCTCTCCCATCCTCACTGTCAATCTCACACACTCTCTCCCATCCTCACTGTCAATCTCATACTCTCTCTCCCATCCTCAATGTTACTCTCACACTCTCTCCCGTCCTCACTCTCACTCCCACACTCTCTCCCATCCAAACTCTCACTCTCACACTCCCTTTCCCAATCCCTCTCTCACGCTCACATTCGCTCTCATCCTCACTCTCACTCTCACACTCTCTCCCATCCACACTCACACTCTCACACTTTCTCTCCAATTCTAACTCTCACTCTCACTCTCACACTCTCTCTCCCATCCTCAATCTCACACTCTCTCAACCATCCGCACTCTCACTCTTACACTATCTCCCATTCTCACTCTCACCCTCACAACCTCTCTCCGCTCCTCACTCTCACGCTCACACTCTCTCTACTATCCTCACGCTTTCTCTCACACTCTCTCTCCCATCCTCACTCCCACACTCACTCCCATTCTCACTCTAACTCTCACTCACTCTCTCCCATCCACACTCTCACTCTCACACTCTCTCTCCCACCCTTACTCCCACACTCTCTCCCATCCTGACTCTCACTCTCACACTCTCTCTCCCATTCTCACTCCCACATCCACTCCCATTCTCACTCTCAATCTCACACACTCTCTCCCATTCTCACTCTCACTCTCACACTCTCTCTCCCATCCTCACTCCCACACTCTCTCTCCCATCCTCACTTCCACACTCTCTCCCATTCTCACTCTCACACTCTCTCTCTCATCCTCACTGTCACTCTCACACACGCTCTCCCATCCGCACTCTCACTCTCACACAATCTCTCCCATTCTCACTCTCACACTCTCTCCCTCATCCTAACTCTCACTCTCACACTCACTCTCCCATTCTCACTCTCACTCTCACACTCGCTCTCATCCTCACTCTCACTCTCACACACTCTCTCCCATTCTCACTCTCACTCTCACACTCGCTCTCATCCTCACTCTCACTCTCACAATCTCTCTCCCATCCTCACAAACACTCTCACACTCTCCCTCCCATCCTCACCGTCACTCTCACACTCTCTCTCCCATCCTCACTCTCACTCTTACTCTCACACTCTCTCTCCCATCCGCACTTGCACTCTCACTCTCGCTCCCATTCTCATTCTCACTCTCACACTCTCTCCCAACCCCACTCTCATTCTCACACTCTCTCTCCCATCGTCACTCTCACTCTCACTCTCAAACTCTCTCTTCCATCCTCACTCTCATTCTCACATTCTCTCCCATCCGCACTCTCACTCTCAAACTCTATCCCATCCTCACTCTCAATCTCACACTCTCTCTCCCATCCTCACTCTCACTCTCTCTCCCATTCTTACTCCAACACTCACACACTCTCTCCCATCCTCACTCTCACTCACACACTCTCTCTCCCATCCGCACTTGCACTCTCGCACTCGCTCCCATTCTCATTCTCACTCTCACACTCACTCCCACCCCTCACTCTCATTCTCACACTCTCTCTCCCATCCTCACTCTCACTCTCACTCTCACTCTCACACTCTCTCTCCCATCCTCACTCTCACACTCTATCTCCCATCCGCACTCTCACTCTCACCCATTTTCACTCTCACCCTCACAACCTCTCTCCCATCCTCACTCTCACGCTCACACTCTCTCTACCATCCTCACTCCCATTCTCACTCTAACTCTCACTCACTCTCTCTCATCCTCACTCTCACTCTCACACTCTCTCTCCCATCCCTAATCCCACACTCTCTCACATCCTGACTCTCACTCTCACACTCTCTCTCCCATTCTCACTCCCACACTCACTCCCATTCTCACTCTCAATCTCACACACTCTCTCCAATTCTCACTCTCACTCTCACACTCTCTCTCTCCCATCCTCACTCCCACACTCTCTCTCCCATCCTCACTCCCACACTCTCGCCCATTCTCACTCTCACACTCTCTCTCCCATCATCACTGTCACTCTCACACACGCTCTCCCATCCTCACTCTCACTCTCACACTCTCTCTCCCATCCTCACTCTCACACTCTCTCCCTCATCCTCACTCTCACTCTCACACTCTCTCTCCCATTCTCACTCTCACTCTCACACTCGCTCTCATCCTCACTCTCACTCTCACACTCTCTCTCCCATTCTCACTCTCACTCTCACACTCGTTCTCATCCTCACTCTCACTCTCACAATCTCTCTCCCATCCTCACACTTACTCTCACACTCTCTCTCCCATCCTCACCGTCACTCTCACACTCTCTCTCCCATTCTCACTCTCACTCTTACTCCGAAACTCTCTCTCCCATCTGCACTTGCACTCTCACACTCGCTCCCATTCTCATTCGCACTCTCACAGTCTCTCCCAACTCCACTCTCATTCTCACACTCTCTCTCCCATCGTCACTCTTTCTCTCACTCTCAAACTCTCTCTTCCATCCTCACTCTCAATCTCACACTCTCTCTCCCATCCTCACTCTCACTCTCACTCTCTCTCCCATTCTCACTCTCACCCTCACACACTCTCTCCCATCCTCACTCTCACTCTCACACTCTCTCTCCCATCCTCACTCTTACTCTCACACTCTCTCTCCCATCCTCACTCCCACTCTCACTCCCATTCTCACTCACACTCTCACACACTCTCTCCCATTCTCACTGTCACTCTCACACTCTCTCTCCCATCCTCCCTCCCACACTCTCTCTCCCATCCTCACTCTCACTCTCACACTCTCTCCCATCCTCACTCTCAATCTCACACTCTCTCTCCCATCCTCGCTCTCACTCTCTCTCCCATTCTCACTCTCACTCTCACACTCTCTCCAATCCTCACTCTCACTCTCACACTCTCTCTCCCATCGTCACTCTTACTCGCAAACTCTCTCTCCCATCCTCACTACCACTCTCACTCCCATTCTCACTCTCACTCTCACACACTCTCTCCAATTCTCACTCTCACTCTCACACTCTCTCTCCCATCCTCCCTCCCACACTCTCTCTCCCATCCTCACTCTCACTCTCACACTCTCTCCCATCCACACTCTCACTCTCACACTCTCTTTCCCAATCTCACTCTCACTCTCGCACTCGCTCTCATCCTCACTCTCTCTCTCACACTCACTCTCCCATCCTCACTCTCACTGTCACACTCTCTCCCATCCACACTCACACTCTCACACTTTCTCTCCCATTCTAACTCTCATTCTCACACTCGCTCTCCTCCTCACCGTCACTCTCACACTCTCTCTCCCATCCTCACACTCACTCTCATACTCTCTCTCCCATCCTCACCGTCACTCTCACACTCTCTCTACCATCCTCACTCTCACTCTTACTCTCACACTCTCTCTCCCATCCTCACTTGCACTCTCACACCCTCGCTCCCATTCTCATTCTCACTCTCACACTCTCTCCCACCCCTCACTCTCATTCTCACACTCTCTCTCCCATCCTCACTTTTATTCTCACACTCTCTCTCTCCCATCCTCACCGTCACTCTCACACTCTCTCTCCCATCCTCACTCTCAAACTCTCTCTCACACTCTCTCTCCCATCCACAGTGTCAGTCTCACACTCTCTCTCCCATCCTCACTCTCACACTCTCTCCCATCCGCACTCAAACTCTCACACTCTCTTCCCTTCTCAATCTCACTCTCTCACTCTCTCCCATCCTCACTCTCACTTTCACTCACACACTCTCTTCCCGTCTAATCCTCACTTTCACACTCTCTCCCAATCGCACTCTCTCTCTCTCACTCTCTCTCTCATCCGCAATCTTACTCTCACACACTCTCTCCCACCCTCACTGTCACTCTCACTCTCACACTCTCTCCCATCTGCACTCTCACACTCACACTCTCTCCAATCCTCACTGTCAATCTCACACACTCTCTCCCATTCTCACGGTCACTCTCACTCTCTCTCTCCCATCCTCACTCTCACTCTCACTCTCACACTCTCTCTCCCTTCCTCACTCTCAAACTCTCCCTCACACTCTAACTCTCACACTCTCTTCCCTTCTCAATCTCACTCTCACACTCTCTCCCATCCTCACTCTCACTCTCACACTCACACTCTCTTCCCTTCTCATCCACAATCTCACACTCTCTCCCAATCGCACTCTCACTCTCACAGTCTCATCCCTTCTCAATCTCACTCACACTCTCTCACATCCTCACTCTCACTTTCACTCACACACTCTCTTCCCTTCTAATCCTGACTCTCACACTCTCTCCCAATCGCACTCTCACTCTCACACTCTCTTCATTTCTCATTCTCACTCTCACACACTCTCTACCATCCACACTCTCACTATCACACTCTCTCCCATCCACACTCACAGTCTCACACTCTCTCCTCCATTCGCACTCTCACTTTCACACTCGCTCTCATCCACACTCTCACTCTCACACTCTCTCCTCCATTCGCACTCTCACTCTCACACTCGCTCTCATTCTCACTCTCACACTCTCTCTCCGATCCTCACCGTCACTCTCACACTCACTCCCACCCCTCACACTCATTCTCACACACTCTCTCCCATCCTCACTCTCACTCTCAGTCTCACACTCTCTCTCCCATCCTCACTCTCACTCTCAGTCTCACACTCTCTGTCCCATCCTCTCTCTCACTCTCACACTCTCTCTCCCGTCCACAGTCACACTCTCACTCTCACACTCGCTGTCCCATCCTCACTCTCACTCTCACTCTCACACTCTTTCTCCCATCCTCACTCTCACTCGAACTCTCCCATCCTCACTCTCACTCTCAGACTCTCTCCCATCTGCACTCTCACACTCACACTCTCTCCCATTCTCACTGTCACTCTCACACTCTCTCTCCCATCCTCACTGTCACTCTCACACTCTCTCTCCCATCCTCACTCTCACTCTCACACGCTCTCTCCCATCCTCAATCTCACTCTCACACTCTCTCTCCCATCCTCACTCTCACTTTCACTCTCACACTCTCTCTCCCTTCCTCACTCTCAAACTCTCTCTCACGCTCTAACTCTCACACTCTCTTCCCTTCTCAATCTCACTCTCACACTCTCTCCCATCCTCACTCTCACTCTCACTCTCACACTCTCTCTCCCATCCTCACGCTCACTCTCACACTCTCTCTCCCATCCTCACTCTCACTTTCACTCTCACACTCTCTCTCCCTTCCTCACTCTCAAACTCTCCCTGACACTCTAACTCTCACACTCTCTTCCCTTCTCAATCTCACTCTCACCCTCGCTCTCATCCTCACTCTCTCTCTCACACTCACTCTCCCATCCTCACTCTCACTGTCACACTCTCTCCCATCCACACTCACACTCTCACACTTTCTCTCCCATTCTAACTCTCATTCTCACCCTCACTCTCACACTCTCTCTCCCTTCCTCACACTCACTCTCATACTCTCTCTCCCATCCTCACCGTCACTCTCACACTCTCTCTCCCATCCTCACTCTCACTCTTACCCTCACACTCTCTCTCCATCCGCACTTGCACTCTCACACTCGCTCCCATTCTCATTCTCACTCTCACACTCTCTCCCACCCCTCACTCTCATTCTCACACTCTCTCTCCCATCCTCACTCTCACTCTCACACTCTCTCTCCCATCCTCACCGTCACTCTCACACTCTCTCTCCCATCCTCACTCTCAAACTCTCTCTCACATTCTCTCTCCCATCCACACTGTCACTCTCACACTCTCTCTCCCCTCCTCATTCTAACTCTCACACTCTCTCCCATCCGCACTCTAACTCTCACACTCTCTACCCTTCTCAATCTCACTCTCACACTCTCTCCCATCCTCACTCTCACTTTCACTCACACACTCTCTTCCCTTTTAATCCTCACTTTCACACTCTCTCCCAATCGCACTCTCTCTCTCACACTATCTTCCAAACTCATACTCACTCTCACACTCTCTCCCAATCGCACTCTCACTCTCACACTCTCTTCCCATCTCATTCTCACTCTCACACTCTCTCTCCCATCCTCACTCTCACTCTCACACTCTCTCCCATCCTCACTGTCAATCTCACACTCTCTCTCCCATCCTCACTCTCACTCTCTCTCTCCCATCCTCACTCTCACTCTCACACTCTCTGTCCCATCTGCACTCCCACTCTCACACTCTCTCCCATCCACACTGTCACTCTCACACTCTCTCCCATCTGCACTCTCACACTCACACTCTCTCCCATCCTCACTGTCAATCTCACACGCTCGCTCCCATCCTCACTCTCACTCTCACACTCTCTCCCATTCTCACTGTCACTCTCACACTCTCTCTCCCGTCCTCACTCTCAATCTCACTCTCACACTCTCTCTCCCATCCTCTCTCACTTTAACTCTCACACTCTCTCTCCCATCCTCACTCTCACTCTCACTCTCACTCTCTCTCTCTCATCCTCACTCTCACTCTCACACTCTCTCCCATCTGCACTCCCACTCTCACACTTGCTCTCATCCTCACTCTCTCTCTCACAATCTCTCTCCCATCCTCACACTCACTCTCACTCTCTCTCTCCCATCCTCACTGTCACTCTCACACTTTCTCTCCCATCCTCACTCTCACTCTTACTCCGACACTCTCTCTCCAATCCGGAATTGCACTCTCACACTTGCTCCCATTCTCATTCTCACTCTCACACTCTCTACCAACCCCACTCTCATTCTCACACTCTCTCTCCCATCGTCACTCTTACTCTCACTCTCAAAATCTCTCTTCCATCCTCACTCTCACACTCTCTCTCCCATCCGCACTCTCACTCTCACACTCTCTCCCATCCTCTCTCTCAATCTCACACTCTCTCTCCCATCCTCACTCTCACTTTCACTCTCACACTCTCTCTCCCTTCCTCACTCTCAAACTCTCCCTCACACTCTAACTCTCACACTCTCTTCATTTCTCATTCTCACTCTCACACACTCTCTTCCATCCTCACTCTCACTCTCACACTCTCTCCCATCCATACTCTCACTCTCACACTCTCTTTCCCAATCTCACTCTCACTCTCACACTCGCTGTCATCCTCACTCTCTCTCTCACACTCACTCTCCCATCCTCACTCTCACTGTCACACTCTCTCCCATCCACACTCACACGCTCACACTTTCTCTCCCATTCTAACTCTCATTCTGACCCTCACTCTCGCACTCTCTCTCCCTTCCTCACACTCGCTCTCATACTCTCTCTCCCATCCTCACCGTCACTCTCACACTCTCTCTCCCATCCGCACTTGCACTCTCACACTCTCGCTCCCATTCTCATTCTCACTCTCACACTCTCTCCCACCCACACTCTCATTCTCACACTCTCTCTCCCAGCCTCACTCTCACTCTCACACTCTCTCTCCCATCCTCACCATCACTCTCACACTCTCTCTCCCATCCTCACTATCAAACTCTCTCTCACATTCTCACTCCCATCCACACTGTCAGTCTCACACTCTCTCTCCCATCCTCACTCTCACACTCTCTCCCATCCGCACTCTAACTCTCACACTCTCTTCCCTTCTCAATCTCACTCTCACACTCTCTCCCATCCTCACTCTCACTTTCACTCACACACTCTCTTCCCTTCTAATCCTCACTTTCACACTCTCTCCCAATCGCACTCTCTCTCTCACACTCTCTCTCCCATCCGCAATCTCACTCTCACACACTCTCGCCCATCCTCACTGTCACTCTCACACTCTCTCCCATCTGCACTCTCACACTCTCTCCAATCCTCACTGTCAATCTCACACACTCTCTCCAATTCTCACGGTCACTCTCACACTCTCTCTCCCGTCCTCACTCTCACTCTCACTCTCACACTCTCTCTCCCATCCTCACTCTCACTCTCACTCTCACACTCTCTCTCCTATCCTCACTCTCACTCTCACACTCTCTCTCCCATCCTCACTCTCACTTTCACTCTCACACTCTCTCTCCCTTCCTCACTCTCAAACTCTCCCTCACACTCTAACTCTCACACTCTCTTCCCTTCTCAATCTCACTCTCACACTCTCTCCCATCCTCACTCTCACTCTCACTCTCACAGTCTCTTCCCTTCTCATCCACAATCTCACTCTCTCTCCCAATCGCACTCTCACTCTCACACTCTCTTCCCTTCTCAATCTCACTGTCACACTCTCTCCCAATCGCACTCTCACTCTCACACTCTCTTCATTTCTCATTCTCACTCTCACACACTCTCTACCATCCACACTCTCACTCTCACACTCTCTCCCATCCACACTCACACTCTCACACTATCTCTCCCATTCTCACTCTCACTCTCACACTCGCTCTCATCCACACTCTCACTCTCACACTCTCTCCCCCATTCGCGCTCTCACTCTCACACTCGCTCTCATTCTCACTCTCACTCTCACACTCTCTCCCCATCCTCACACTCACTCTCACACTCTCGCTCCCATTCTCATTCTCACTCTCACATTCACTCCCACCCCTCACTCTCATTCTCACACTCTCTCTACCATCCTCACTCTCACTCTCACAGTCTCTGTCTCATCCTCACTCTCACTCTCACTTTCTCTCTCCCATCCGCACTCTCACACTCTCTCCCATCCTCACTCTCAATCTCACGCTCTCTCTCCCATCCACACTCTCAAACTCACACTCTATCTCCCATTCGCGCTCTCACTCTCACACTCGCTCTCATTCTCACTCTCACTCTCACACTCTCTCCTCCATCCTCACACTCACTCTCACACTCTCGCTCCCATTCTCATTCTCACTCTCACATTCACTCCCACCCCTCACTCTCATTCTCACACTCTCTCTCCCATCCTCACTCTCACTCTCACACTCTCTGTCCCATCCTCACTCTCACTCTCACTTTCTCTCTCCCATCCGCACTCTCACTCTCACACTCTCTCCCATCCTCACTCTCATTCTCACGCTCTCTCTCCCATCCACACTCTCAAACTCACACTCTCTCTCCCATCCTCACTGTCACTCTCATGTCACAATCGTCCCATCCTCACTCTCACTCTCATACTCTCTCTCCCATCCTTACTCTCACTCTCACTCTCTCTCCCATCTGCACTCTCACTCTCACACTCTCTCCCATTCTCACTGTCACTCTCACACTCTCTCTCCCATCCACAGTCACACTCTCACTCTCACACTCTCTGTCCCATCCTCACTCTCACTCTCACTCTCACACTCTTTCTCCCATCCTCACTCTCACTCGAACTCTCACACTCTCTCTCCCATCCTCACTGTCACTCTCACACTCTCTCTCCCATCCTCACTCTCACTCTCACACTCTCTCTCCCATCCTCAATCTCACTCTCACACTCTCTCTCCCATCCTCACTCTCACTTTCACTCTCACACTCTCTCTCCCTTCCTCACTCTCAAACTCTCTCTCACGCTCTAACTCTCACACTCTCTTCCCTTCTCAATCTCACTCTCACACTCTCTCCCATCCTCACTCTCACTCTCACTCTCACACTCCTCTCCCATCCTCACGCTCACTCTCACACTCTCTCTCCCATCCTCACTCTCACTTTCACTCTCACACTCTCTCTCCCTTCCTCACTCTCAAACTCTCCCTGACACTCTAACTCTCACACTCTCTTCCCTTCTCAATCTCACTCTCACACTCTCTCCCATCCTCACTCTCACTCTCACTCTCACACTCTCTTCCCTTCTCATCCACAATCTCACACTCTCTCCCAGTCGCACTCTCACTCTCAGACTCTCTTCCCTTCTCAATCTCACTTCCACACTCTCTCCCATCCTCACTCTCACTTTCACTCACACACTCTCTTCCCTTCTAATCCTCACTCTCACACTCTCTCCCAATCGCACTCTCACTCTCACACTCTCTTCATTTCTCATTCTCATTCTCACACACTCTCTACCATCCACACTCTCACTCTCACACTCTCTCCCATCCACACTCACACTCTCACACTATCTCTCCCATTCTCACTCTCACTCTCACACTCGCTCTCATCCACACTCTCACTCTCACACTCTCTCCCCATTCGCGCTCTCACTCTCACACTCGCTCTCATTCTCACTCTCACTCTCACACTCTCTCCCCATCCTCACACTCACTCTCACACTCTAGCTCCCATTCTCATTATCACTCTCACACTCACTCCCACCCCTCACTCTCATTCTCACACTCTCTCTCCCATCCTCACTCTCATTCTCAGACTCTCTGTCCCATCGTCACTCTCACTCTCACTTTCTCTCTCCCATCCGCACTCTCACTCTCACACTCTCTCCCATCCTCACTCTCAATCTCACGCTCTCTCTCCCATCCACACTCGCACTCTCAGACTCTCTCTCCCATCCTCACTGTTACTCTCATGTCACAATCGTCCCTGAAGAAGGGCCTGTGCCCGAAACGTCGAATCTCCTGTTCCCTGGATGCTGCCTGACCTGCTGTGCTGTTCCAGCAATAAAGTTTCAACTTTGATCTCCAGCATCTGCAGACCTCACTTTCTCCTCACAATCGTCCCATCTTCACTCTCACTCTCGTACTCTCTCTCCCATCCTTACTCTCACTCTCACTCTCTCTCCCATCTGCACTCTCTCACACTCTCTCCCATTCTCACTCTCACTATCACACTCCATCTCCCATCTACAGTCACACTCTCACTTTCACACTCTCTGTCCCATCCTCACTCTCACTCTCACTTTCTCTCTCCCATCCGCACTCTCACTCTCACACTCTCTCCCATCCTCACTCTCATTCTCACGCTCTCTCTCCCATCCACACTCTCAAACTCACACTCTCTCTCCCATCCTCACTGTCACTCTCATGTCACAATCGTCCCATCCTCACTCTCACTCTCATACTCTCTCTCCCATCCTTACTCTCACTCTCACTCTCTCTCCCATCTGCACTCTCACTCTCACACTCTCTCCCATTCTCACTGTCACTCTCACACTCTCTCTCCCATCCACAGTCACACTCTCACTCTCACACTCTCTGTCCCATCCTCACTCTCACTCTCACTCTCACACTCTTTCTCCCATCCTCACTCTCACTCGAACTCTCACACTCTCTCTCCCATCCTCACTGTCACTCTCACACTCTCTCTCCCATCCTCACTCTCACTCTCACTCTCACTATCTCTCCCATCCTCACTCTCACTCTCACACTCTCTCCCATCTGCACTCCCACTCTCACACTCTCTCCCATCTGCACTCTCACACTCACACTCTCTCCCATCCTCACTGTCAATCTCACACGCTCTCTCCCATCCTCACTCTCACTCACACACTCTCTCCCATCTGCACTCTCACTCTCACACTCTCTCCCATCCTCACTGTCACTCTCACACTCTGCCCATCTGCGCACTCACACTCACACTCTCTCCCATCCTCACTGTCAATCTCACACTCTCTCTCCCAACCTCACTGTTACTCTCACACTCTCTCCCATCCTCACTCTCACTCTCACACTCTCTCCCATTCTCACTGCCACCCTCACACTCTCTCTCCCGTCTTCACTCTCACTCTCACACTTTCTCTCTCATCCTCACTCTCACTATCACTCTCACACTCTCTCTCCCATCCTCACTCTCACACTCACTCTCACACTCTCTCTCCCATTCTCGCTCTCAAACTCTCTCTCACACTCTCTTTCCCATCCACACTGTCAGTCTCACACTCTCTCTCCAATCCTCACTCTCACACTCTCTCCCAACCTCACTGTCAATCTCACACTCTCTCGCTCATCCTCAATCTCGCCCTCACACTCTCTCTCCCATCCTAACTCTCACTCTCTCTCTCCCATCCTCACTCTCACTCTCACACTCTCTCCCATCTCAATCTCGCTCTCACACACTCTCCAATCCTCACTCTCACTCTCACTCTTACACTCTCTTCCCTTCTCAATCTCTCTCTCACACTCTCTCCCAATCGCACTCTCACTCTCACACTCTCTTCCCTTCTCATTCTCACTCTCACACTCTCTCTCCCATCCTCACTCTCACTCTCACACTCTCTCCCATCCTCACTGTCAATCTCACACTCTCTCTCCCATCCTCACTCTCACTCTCTCCCTCCCATCCTCACTCTCACTCTAACACTCTCTCCCATCTGCAGTCCCACTCTCACACTCTCTCCCATCCTCACTGTAACTCTCACACTCTCTCCCATCTGCACTCTCACACTCACACTCTCTCCCATCTTCACTGTCAATCTCACACGCTCGCTCCCATCCTCACTCTCACTCTCACACTTTGTCCCATTTTCGCTGTCACTCTCACACTCTCTCTCCCGTCCTCACTCTCACTCTCACTCTCACTCTCACACTCTCTCCCATCCTCTCTCACTCTAACTCTCACACTCTCAATCCCATCCTCACTCTCACTCTCACTCTCACACTCTCTCTCCCATCCCCACTCTCACTCTCACACTCTCTCCCATCTGCACTCCCACTCTCACACTCTCTCCCATCCTCACTGTCACTCTCACACTCTCTCCCATCTGCACTCTCACACTCACACTCTCTCCCATCCTCACTGTCAATCTCACACGCTCGCTCCCATCCTCACTCTCACTCTCACACTCTCTTCCCTTCTCATTCTCACTCTCACACTCTCTCTCCCGTCCTCACTCTCACTCTCAATCTCACACTCTCTCTCCCATCCTCACACTCACTCTCACTCTTACACTCTCTTCCCTTCTCATCCTCACTCTCACACTCTCTCTCCCATCCTCACTCTCACTCTCACTCTCACTCTCACACTCTCTCTCCCATCCTCACACTCACTCTCACTCTTACACTCTCTTCCCTTCTCATTCTCACTCTCACACTCTCTCTCCCATCATCACTCTCACTCTCACACTTTCTCCCCTCCTCACTGTCAATCTCACACTCTCTCGCTCATCCTCAATCTCGCCCTCACACTCTCTCTCCCATCCTCACTCTCACTCTCTCTCTCACTCTCTCTCTCCCATCCTCACTCTCACTCTCACACTCTCTCCCATCTGCACTCCCACTCTCACACTCTCTCCCATCCTCACTGTCACTCTCACACTCTCTCCCATCTGCACTCTCACACTTACACTCTCTCCCATCCTCACTGTCAATCTCACACGCTCGCTCCCATCCTCACTCTCACTCTCACACTCTCTCCCATTCTCACTGTAATTCTCACACTCTCTCTCCCGTCCTCACTCTCACTCTCACTCTCACACTCTCTCTCCCATCCTCTCTCAATCTAACTCACACTCTCTCTCCCATCCTCACTCTCACTCGCACTCTCACACTCTCTCTCCCATCCTCACTCTCACTCTCACTCTCACAATCTCTCTCCCATCCTCACACTCACTCTCACTCTTACACTCTCTTCCCTTCTCATCCTCACTCTCACACTCTCTCTCCCATCCTCACTCTCACTCTCACTCTCACACTCTCTCTCTCATCCTCACACTCACTCTCACTCTTACACTCTCTTCCCTTCTCATTCTCACTCTCACACTCTCTCTTCCATCATCACTCTCACTCTCACACTTTCTCCCCTCCTCACTGTCAATCTCACGCTCTCTCGCTCATCCTCAATCTCGCCCTCACACTCTCTCTCCAATCCTCACCCTCACTCTCTCTCTCCCATCCTCACTCTCACTCTCACACTCTCTCCCATCCTCACTGTCACTCTCACACTCTCTCCCATCTCAATCTCACTCTCACACTCTCTCCCATCCTCACTCTCACTCTCACACTATCTCCCATCCTCACTGTCACTCTCACACTCTCTCCCATTTCAATCTGACTCTCACACTCTCTCCCATCCTCACTCTCACTCTCACTTTTACACTCTCTTCCCTTCTCATTCTCACTCTCACACACTCTCTCCCATCTGCACTCTCACTCTCTCTCCCATCCGAACTGTCACTCTCACGCTCTCTCCCATCTGCACTCTCACACTCACACTCTCTCCCTTCCTCATTGTGAATCTCACACTCTCTCTCCCATACTCACTGTCACTCTCACTCTCACACTCTCTCTCCCATCCTCATTCTCACTCTCACTCCCACACTCTCTCTCCCATCCTCTCTCACTCGAACACTCACACTCTCTCTCCCATCCTCACTCTCACTCGAACTCTGACACTCTCTCTCCCATCCTCACTCTCACTCTCACACTCTCTCTCCCATCCTCACTCTCACTCACAAACTCTCTCTCCCATCCTCATTCTCACTCTCACTCCCACACTCTCTCTCCCATCCTCTCTCACTCGAACACTCACACTCTCTCTCCCATCCTCACTCTCACTCGAACTCTCACACTCTCTCTCTCATCCTCACTCTCACTCGCACACTCTCTCCCATCCTCACTCTCACTCGCACACTCTCTCCCATCGACACTCACACTCTCACACTCTCTCTCCCATTCTCAATCTCACTCTCACACTCGCTCTCATCCACGCTCTCACTCTCACACTCTCTCTCCCATCCACAATCTCACTCTCACACTCTCTCCCATCCACACTCACACTCTCACACTCTCTCTCCCACCCTCACTCTCACTCTCACTCTCACCCTCTCTCTCCCATCGTCACCGTCACTCTCACACTCTCTCCCATCCTCACTCTCAAACTCTATCTCACACTCTCTCTCCCATCTACACTGTCGGTCTCACACTCTCTCTCCCATCCTCACTCTCACACTCTCTCCCATCCTCACTCTCACTCTCACACTCTCACATCCACACTCACACTCTCACACTCTCTCCCCCATTCTCACTCTCACTCTCACACTCTCTTCCCCATTCTCACTCTCACTCTCACACTCGCTCTCATCCTCACTCTCACTCTCACACTCTCTCTCCCATCCTCACACTCACTCTCACACTCTCTCTCCCATCCTCACTGTCACTCTCACACACTCTCTCCCATCCTCACTCTCACTCTTACTCTCACACAGTCTCTCCCATCCGCACTTGCACTCTCACACTCGCTCCCATTCTCATTCTCACTCTCACACATTCTCCCACCCCTCACTCTCATTCTAACACTCTCTCTCCCATCCGCACTCTCACTCTCACAATCTCTCTCCCATCCGCACACTCACTCTCACACTCTCTCCCATCCTCACTCTCAATATCACGCTCTCTCTCCCATCTGCATTCTCACTCTCACACTCACTCTTCCATCCTCACTGTCACTCTCATGTCACAGTCTCTCCCATCCTCACTCTCACTCTCATACACTCTCTCCCATCCACACTCACACTCTCACACTCTCTCTCCCACCCTCACTCTCACTCTCACTCTCACCCTCTCTCTCCCATCGTCACCGTCACTCTCACACTCTCTCCCATCCTCACTCTCAAACTCTATCTCACACTCTCTCTCCCATCTACACTGTCGGTCTCACACTCTCTCTCCCATCCTCACTCTCACACTCTCTCCCATCCTCACTCTCACTCTCACACTCTCACATCCACACTCACACTCTCACACTCTCTCTCCCATTCTCACTCTCACTCTCACACTCTCTTCCCCATTCTCACTCTCACTCTCACACTCGCTCTCATCCTCACTCTCACTCTCACACTCTCTCTCCCATCCTCACACTCACTCTCACACTCTCTCTCCCATCCTCACTGTCACTCTCACACACTCTCTCCCATCCTCACTCTCACTCTTACTCTCACACAGTCTCTCCCATCCGCACTTGCACTCTCACACTCGCTCCCATTCTCATTCTCACTCTCATACATTGTCCCACCCCTCACTCTCATTCTAACACTCTCTCTCCCATCCGCACTCTCACTCTCACAATCTCTCTCCCATCCTCACTCTCAATCTCACGCTCTCTCTCCCATCTGCATTCTCACTCTCACACTCACTCTTCCATCCTCACTGTCACTCTCATGTCACAGTCTCTCCCATCCTCACTCTCACTCTCATACTCTCTCCCATCCTCACTCTCACTCTCTCTCCCATCTGCACTCTCTCTCTCACACTCTCTCCCATCCTCACTGTCAATCTCACACACTCTCTCCCATCCTCACTGTCAATCTCATACTCTCTCTCCCATCCTCAATGTTACTCTCACACTCTCTCCCGTCCTCACTCTCACTCCCACACTCTCTCCCATCCAAACTCTCACTCTCACACTCCCTTTCCCAATCCCTCTCTCACGCTCACATTCGCTCTCATCCTCACTCTCACTCTCACACTCTCTCCCATCCACACTCACACTCTCACACTTTCTCTCCAATTCTAACTCTCACTCTCACTCTCACACTCTCTCTCCCATCCTCAATCTCACACTCTCTCAACCATCCGCACTCTCACTCTCACACTATCTCCCATTCTCACTCTCACCCTCACAACCTCTCTCCGCTCCTCACTCTCACGCTCACACTCTCTCTACTATCCTCACGCTTTCTCTCACACTCTCTCTCCCATCCTCACTCCCACACTCACTCCCATTCTCACTCTAACTCTCACTCACTCTCTCCCATCCACACTCTCACTCTCACACTCTCTCTCCCACCCTTACTCCCACACTCTCTCCCATCCTGACTCTCACTCTCACACTCTCTCTCCCATTCTCACTCCCACATCCACTCCCATTCTCACTCTCAATCTCACACACTCTCTCCCATTCTCACTCTCACTCTCACACTCTCTCTCCCATCCTCACTCCCACACTCTCTCTCCCATCCTCACTTCCACACTCTCTCCCATTCTCACTCTCACACTCTCTCTCCCATCCTCACTGTCACTCTCACACACGCTCTCCCATCCGCACTCTCACTCTCACACAATCTCTCCCATTCTCACTCTCACACTCTCTCCCTCATCCTAACTCTCACTCTCACACTCACTCTCCCATTCTCACTCTCACTCTCACACTCGCTCTCATCCTCACTCTCACTCTCACACACTCTCTCCCATTCTCACTCTCACTCTCACACTCGCTCTCATCCTCACTCTCACTCTCACAATCTCTCTCCCATCCTCACAAACACTCTCACACTCTCCCTCCCATCCTCACCGTCACTCTCACACTCTCTCTCCCATCCTCACTCTCACTCTTACTCTCACACTCTCTCTCCCATCCGCACTTGCACTCTCACTCTCGCTCCCATTCTCATTCTCACTCTCACACTCTCTCCCAACCCCACTCTCATTCTCACACTCTCTCTCCCATCGTCACTCTCACTCTCACTCTCAAACTCTCTCTTCCATCCTCACTCTCATTCTCACATTCTCTCCCATCCGCACTCTCACTCTCAAACTCTATCCCATCCTCACTCTCAATCTCACACTCTCTCTCCCATCCTCACTCTCACTCTCTCTCCCATTCTTACTCCAACACTCACACACTCTCTCCCATCCTCACTCTCACTCACACACTCTCTCTCCCATCCGCACTTGCACTCTCGCACTCGCTCCCATTCTCATTCTCACTCTCACACTCACTCCCACCCCTCACTCTCATTCTCACACTCTCTCTCCCATCCTCACTCTCACTCTCACTCTCACTCTCACACTCTCTCTCCCATCCTCACTCTCACACTCTATCTCCCATCCGCACTCTCACTCTCACCCATTTTCACTCTCACCCTCACAACCTCTCTCCCATCCTCACTCTCACGCTCACACTCTCTCTACCATCCTCACTCCCATTCTCACTCTAACTCTCACTCACTCTCTCTCATCCTCACTCTCACTCTCACACTCTCTCTCCCATCCCTAATCCCACACTCTCTCACATCCTGACTCTCACTCTCACACTCTCTCTCCCATTCTCACTCCCACACTCACTCCCATTCTCACTCTCAATCTCACACACTCTCTCCAATTCTCACTCTCACTCTCACACTCTCTCTCTCCCATCCTCACTCCCACACTCTCTCTCCCATCCTCACTCCCACACTCTCGCCCATTCTCACTCTCACACTCTCTCTCCCATCATCACTGTCACTCTCACACACGCTCTCCCATCCTCACTCTCACTCTCACACTCTCTCTCCCATCCTCACTCTCACACTCTCTCCCTCATCCTCACTCTCACTCTCACACTCTCTCTCCCATTCTCACTCTCACTCTCACACTCGCTCTCATCCTCACTCTCACTCTCACACTCTCTCTCCCATTCTCACTCTCACTCTCACACTCGTTCTCATCCTCACTCTCACTCTCACAATCTCTCTCCCATCCTCACACTTACTCTCACACTCTCTCTCCCATCCTCACCGTCACTCTCACACTCTCTCTCCCATTCTCACTCTCACTCTTACTCCGAAACTCTCTCTCCCATCTGCACTTGCACTCTCACACTCGCTCCCATTCTCATTCGCACTCTCACAGTCTCTCCCAACTCCACTCTCATTCTCACACTCTCTCTCCCATCGTCACTCTTTCTCTCACTCTCAAACTCTCTCTTCCATCCTCACTCTCAATCTCACACTCTCTCTCCCATCCTCACTCTCACTCTCACTCTCTCTCCCATTCTCACTCTCACCCTCACACACTCTCTCCCATCCTCACTCTCACTCTCACACTCTCTCTCCCATCCTCACTCTTACTCTCACACTCTCTCTCCCATCCTCACTCCCACTCTCACTCCCATTCTCACTCACACTCTCACACACTCTCTCCCATTCTCACTGTCACTCTCACACTCTCTCTCCCATCCTCCCTCCCACACTCTCTCTCCCATCCTCACTCTCACTCTCACACTCTCTCCCATCCTCACTCTCAATCTCACACTCTCTCTCCCATCCTCGCTCTCACTCTCTCTCCCATTCTCACTCTCACTCTCACACTCTCTCCAATCCTCACTCTCACTCTCACACTCTCTCTCCCATCGTCACTCTTACTCGCAAACTCTCTCTCCCATCCTCACTACCACTCTCACTCCCATTCTCACTCTCACTCTCACACACTCTCTCCAATTCTCACTCTCACTCTCACACTCTCTCTCCCATCCTCCCTCCCACACTCTCTCTCCCATCCTCACTCTCACTCTCACACTCTCTCCCATCCACACTCTCACTCTCACACTCTCTTTCCCAATCTCACTCTCACTCTCGCACTCGCTCTCATCCTCACTCTCTCTCTCACACTCACTCTCCCATCCTCACTCTCACTGTCACACTCTCTCCCATCCACACTCACACTCTCACACTTTCTCTCCCATTCTAACTCTCATTCTCACACTCGCTCTCCTCCTCACCGTCACTCTCACACTCTCTCTCCCATCCTCACACTCACTCTCATACTCTCTCTCCCATCCTCACCGTCACTCTCACACTCTCTCTACCATCCTCACTCTCACTCTTACTCTCACACTCTCTCTCCCATCCTCACTTGCACTCTCACACCCTCGCTCCCATTCTCATTCTCACTCTCACACTCTCTCCCACCCCTCACTCTCATTCTCACACTCTCTCTCCCATCCTCACTTTTATTCTCACACTCTCTCTCTCCCATCCTCACCGTCACTCTCACACTCTCTCTCCCATCCTCACTCTCAAACTCTCTCTCACACTCTCTCTCCCATCCACAGTGTCAGTCTCACACTCTCTCTCCCATCCTCACTCTCACACTCTCTCCCATCCGCACTCAAACTCTCACACTCTCTTCCCTTCTCAATCTCACTCTCTCACTCTCTCCCATCCTCACTCTCACTTTCACTCACACACTCTCTTCCCGTCTAATCCTCACTTTCACACTCTCTCCCAATCGCACTCTCTCTCTCTCACTCTCTCTCTCATCCGCAATCTTACTCTCACACACTCTCTCCCACCCTCACTGTCACTCTCACTCTCACACTCTCTCCCATCTGCACTCTCACACTCACACTCTCTCCAATCCTCACTGTCAATCTCACACACTCTCTCCCATTCTCACGGTCACTCTCACTCTCTCTCTCCCATCCTCACTCTCACTCTCACTCTCACACTCTCTCTCCCTTCCTCACTCTCAAACTCTCCCTCACACTCTAACTCTCACACTCTCTTCCCTTCTCAATCTCACTCTCACACTCTCTCCCATCCTCACTCTCACTCTCACACTCACACTCTCTTCCCTTCTCATCCACAATCTCACACTCTCTCCCAATCGCACTCTCACTCTCACAGTCTCATCCCTTCTCAATCTCACTCACACTCTCTCACATCCTCACTCTCACTTTCACTCACACACTCTCTTCCCTTCTAATCCTGACTCTCACACTCTCTCCCAATCGCACTCTCACTCTCACACTCTCTTCATTTCTCATTCTCACTCTCACACACTCTCTACCATCCACACTCTCACTATCACACTCTCTCCCATCCACACTCACAGTCTCACACTCTCTCCTCCATTCGCACTCTCACTTTCACACTCGCTCTCATCCACACTCTCACTCTCACACTCTCTCCTCCATTCGCACTCTCACTCTCACACTCGCTCTCATTCTCACTCTCACTCTCACACTCTCTCTCCGATCCTCACCGTCACTCTCACACTCACTCCCACCCCTCACACTCATTCTCACACACTCTCTCCCATCCTCACTCTCACTCTCAGTCTCACACTCTCTCTCCCATCCTCACTCTCACTCTCAGTCTCACACTCTCTGTCCCATCCTCTCTCTCACTCTCACACTCTCTCTCCCGTCCACAGTCACACTCTCACTCTCACACTCGCTGTCCCATCCTCACTCTCACTCTCACTCTCACACTCTTTCTCCCATCCTCACTCTCACTCGAACTCTCCCATCCTCACTCTCACTCTCAGACTCTCTCCCATCTGCACTCTCACACTCACACTCTCTCCCATTCTCACTGTCACTCTCACACTCTCTCTCCCATCCTCACTGTCACTCTCACACTCTCTCTCCCATCCTCACTCTCACTCTCACACGCTCTCTCCCATCCTCAATCTCACTCTCACACTCTCTCTCCCATCCTCACTCTCACTTTCACTCTCACACTCTCTCTCCCTTCCTCACTCTCAAACTCTCTCTCACGCTCTAACTCTCACACTCTCTTCCCTTCTCAATCTCACTCTCACACTCTCTCCCATCCTCACTCTCACTCTCACTCTCACACTCTCTCTCCCATCCTCACGCTCACTCTCACACTCTCTCTCCCATCCTCACTCTCACTTTCACTCTCACACTCTCTCTCCCTTCCTCACTCTCAAACTCTCCCTGACACTCTAACTCTCACACTCTCTTCCCTTCTCAATCTCACTCTCACCCTCGCTCTCATCCTCACTCTCTCTCTCACACTCACTCTCCCATCCTCACTCTCACTGTCACACTCTCTCCCATCCACACTCACACTCTCACACTTTCTCTCCCATTCTAACTCTCATTCTCACCCTCACTCTCACACTCTCTCTCCCTTCCTCACACTCACTCTCATACTCTCTCTCCCATCCTCACCGTCACTCTCACACTCTCTCTCCCATCCTCACTCTCACTCTTACCCTCACACTCTCTCTCCATCCGCACTTGCACTCTCACACTCGCTCCCATTCTCATTCTCACTCTCACACTCTCTCCCACCCCTCACTCTCATTCTCACACTCTCTCTCCCATCCTCACTCTCACTCTCACACTCTCTCTCCCATCCTCACCGTCACTCTCACACTCTCTCTCCCATCCTCACTCTCAAACTCTCTCTCACATTCTCTCTCCCATCCACACTGTCACTCTCACACTCTCTCTCCCCTCCTCATTCTAACTCTCACACTCTCTCCCATCCGCACTCTAACTCTCACACTCTCTACCCTTCTCAATCTCACTCTCACACTCTCTCCCATCCTCACTCTCACTTTCACTCACACACTCTCTTCCCTTTTAATCCTCACTTTCACACTCTCTCCCAATCGCACTCTCTCTCTCACACTATCTTCCAAACTCATACTCACTCTCACACTCTCTCCCAATCGCACTCTCACTCTCACACTCTCTTCCCATCTCATTCTCACTCTCACACTCTCTCTCCCATCCTCACTCTCACTCTCACACTCTCTCCCATCCTCACTGTCAATCTCACACTCTCTCTCCCATCCTCACTCTCACTCTCTCTCTCCCATCCTCACTCTCACTCTCACACTCTCTGTCCCATCTGCACTCCCACTCTCACACTCTCTCCCATCCACACTGTCACTCTCACACTCTCTCCCATCTGCACTCTCACACTCACACTCTCTCCCATCCTCACTGTCAATCTCACACGCTCGCTCCCATCCTCACTCTCACTCTCACACTCTCTCCCATTCTCACTGTCACTCTCACACTCTCTCTCCCGTCCTCACTCTCAATCTCACTCTCACACTCTCTCTCCCATCCTCTCTCACTTTAACTCTCACACTCTCTCTCCCATCCTCACTCTCACTCTCACTCTCACTCTCTCTCTCTCATCCTCACTCTCACTCTCACACTCTCTCCCATCTGCACTCCCACTCTCACACTTGCTCTCATCCTCACTCTCTCTCTCACAATCTCTCTCCCATCCTCACACTCACTCTCACTCTCTCTCTCCCATCCTCACTGTCACTCTCACACTTTCTCTCCCATCCTCACTCTCACTCTTACTCCGACACTCTCTCTCCAATCCGGAATTGCACTCTCACACTTGCTCCCATTCTCATTCTCACTCTCACACTCTCTACCAACCCCACTCTCATTCTCACACTCTCTCTCCCATCGTCACTCTTACTCTCACTCTCAAAATCTCTCTTCCATCCTCACTCTCACACTCTCTCTCCCATCCGCACTCTCACTCTCACACTCTCTCCCATCCTCTCTCTCAATCTCACACTCTCTCTCCCATCCTCACTCTCACTTTCACTCTCACACTCTCTCTCCCTTCCTCACTCTCAAACTCTCCATCACACTCTAACTCTCACACTCTCTTCATTTCTCATTCTCACTCTCACACACTCTCTTCCATCCTCACTCTCACTCTCACACTCTCTCCCATCCATACTCTCACTCTCACACTCTCTTTCCCAATCTCACTCTCACTCTCACACTCGCTGTCATCCTCACTCTCTCTCTCACACTCACTCTCCCATCCTCACTCTCACTGTCACACTCTCTCCCATCCACACTCACACGCTCACACTTTCTCTCCCATTCTAACTCTCATTCTGACCCTCACTCTCGCACTCTCTCTCCCTTCCTCACACTCGCTCTCATACTCTCTCTCCCATCCTCACCGTCACTCTCACACTCTCACTCCCATCCTCACTCTCACTCTTACTCTCACACTCTCTCTCCCATCCGCACTTGCACTCTCACACACTCGCTCCCATTCTCATTCTCACTCTCACACTCTCTCCCACCCACACTCTCATTCTCACACTCTCTCTCCCAGCCTCACTCTCACTCTCACACTCTCTCTCCCATCCTCACCATCACTCTCACACTCTCTCTCCCATCCTCACTATCAAACTCTCTCTCACATTCTCACTCCCATCCACACTGTCAGTCTCACACTCTCTCTCCCATCCTCACTCTCACACTCTCTCCCATCCGCACTCTAACTCTCACACTCTCTTCCCTTCTCAATCTCACTCTCACACTCTCTCCCATCCTCACTCTCACTTTCACTCACACACTCTCTTCCCTTCTAATCCTCACTTTCACACTCTCTCCCAATCGCACTCTCTCTCTCACACTCTCTCTCCCATCCGCAATCTCACTCTCACACACTCTCGCCCATCCTCACTGTCACTCTCACACTCTCTCCCATCTGCACTCTCACACTCTCTCCAATCCTCACTGTCAATCTCACACACTCTCTCCAATTCTCACGGTCACTCTCACACTCTCTCTCCCGTCCTCACTCTCACTCTCACTCTCACACTCTCTCTCCCATCCTCACTCTCACTCTCACTCTCACACTCTCTCTCCTATCCTCACTCTCACTCTCACACTCTCTCTCCCATCCTCACTCTCACTTTCACTCTCACACTCTCTCTCCCTTCCTCACTCTCAAACTCTCCCTCACACTCTAACTCTCACACTCTCTTCCCTTCTCAATCTCACTCTCACACTCTCTCCCATCCTCACTCTCACTCTCACTCTCACAGTCTCTTCCCTTCTCATCCACAATCTCACTCTCTCTCCCAATCGCACTCTCACTCTCACACTCTCTTCCCTTCTCAATCTCACTGTCACACTCTCTCCCAATCGCACTCTCACTCTCACACTCTCTTCATTTCTCATTCTCACTCTCACACACTCTCTACCATCCACACTCTCACTCTCACACTCTCTCCCATCCACACTCACACTCTCACACTATCTCTCCCATTCTCACTCTCACTCTCACACTCGCTCTCATCCACACTCTCACTCTCACACTCTCTCCCCCATTCGCGCTCTCACTCTCACACTCGCTCTCATTCTCACTCTCACTCTCACACTCTCTCCCCATCCTCACACTCACTCTCACACTCTCGCTCCCATTCTCATTCTCACTCTCACATTCACTCCCACCCCTCACTCTCATTCTCACACTCTCTCTACCATCCTCACTCTCACTCTCACAGTCTCTGTCCCATCCTCACTCTCACTCTCACTTTCTCTCTCCCATCCGCACTCTCACACTCTCTCCCATCCTCACTCTCAATCTCACGCTCTCTCTCCCATCCACACTCTCAAACTCACACTCTATCTCCCATTCGCGCTCTCACTCTCACACTCGCTCTCATTCTCACTCTCACTCTCACACTCTCTCCTCCATCCTCACACTCACTCTCACACTCTCGCTCCCATTCTCATTCTCACTCTCACATTCACTCCCACCCCTCACTCTCATTCTCACACTCTCTCTCCCATCCTCACTCTCACTCTCACACTCTCTGTCCCATCCTCACTCTCACTCTCACTTTCTCTCTCCCATCCGCACTCTCACTCTCACACTCTCTCCCATCCTCACTCTCATTCTCACGCTCTCTCTCCCATCCACACTCTCAAACTCACACTCTCTCTCCCATCCTCACTGTCACTCTCATGTCACAATCGTCCCATCCTCACTCTCACTCTCATACTCTCTCTCCCATCCTTACTCTCACTCTCACTCTCTCTCCCATCTGCACTCTCACTCTCACACTCTCTCCCATTCTCACTGTCACTCTCACACTCTCTCTCCCATCCACAGTCACACTCTCACTCTCACACTCTCTGTCCCATCCTCACTCTCACTCTCACTCTCACACTCTTTCTCCCATCCTCACTCTCACTCGAACTCTCACACTCTCTCTCCCATCCTCACTGTCACTCTCACACTCTCTCTCCCATCCTCACTCTCACTCTCACACTCTCTCTCCCATCCTCAATCTCACTCTCACACTCTCTCTCCCATCCTCACTCTCACTTTCACTCTCACACTCTCTCTCCCTTCCTCACTCTCAAACTCTCTCTCACGCTCTAACTCTCACACTCTCTTCCCTTCTCAATCTCACTCTCACACTCTCTCCCATCCTCACTCTCACTCTCACTCTCACACTCTCTCTCCCATCCTCACGCTCACTCTCACACTCTCTCTCCCATCCTCACTCTCACTTTCACTCTCACACTCTCTCTCCCTTCCTCACTCTCAAACTCTCCCTGACACTCTAACTCTCACACTCTCTTCCCTTCTCAATCTCACTCTCACACTCTCTCCCATCCTCACTCTCACTCTCACTCTCACACTCTCTTCCCTTCTCATCCACAATCTCACACTCTCTCCCAGTCGCACTCTCACTCTCAGACTCTCTTCCCTTCTCAATCTCACTTCCACACTCTCTCCCATCCTCACTCTCACTTTCACTCACACACTCTCTTCCCTTCTAATCCTCACTCTCACACTCTCTCCCAATCGCACTCTCACTCTCACACTCTCTTCATTTCTCATTCTCATTCTCACACACTCTCTACCATCCACACTCTCACTCTCACACTCTCTCCCATCCACACTCACACTCTCACACTATCTCTCCCATTCTCACTCTCACTCTCACACTCGCTCTCATCCACACTCTCACTCTCACACTCTCTCCCCCATTCGCGCTCTCACTCTCACACTCGCTCTCATTCTCACTCTCACTCTCACACTCTCTCCCCATCCTCACACTCACTCTCACACTCTAGCTCCCATTCTCATTATCACTCTCACACTCACTCCCACCCCTCACTCTCATTCTCACACTCTCTCTCCCATCCTCACTCTCATTCTCAGACTCTCTGTCCCATCGTCACTCTCACTCTCACTTTCTCTCTCCCATCCGCACTCTCACTCTCACACTCTCTCCCATCCTCACTCTCAATCTCACGCTCTCTCTCCCATCCACACTCGCACTCTCAGACTCTCTCTCCCATCCTCACTGTTACTCTCATGTCACAATCGTCCCTGAAGAAGGGCCTGTGCCCGAAACGTCGAATCTCCTGTTCCCTGGATGCTGCCTGACCTGCTGTGCTGTTCCAGCAATAAAGTTTCAACTTTGATCTCCAGCATCTGCAGACCTCACTTTCTCCTCACAATCGTCCCATCTTCACTCTCACTCTCGTACTCTCTCTCCCATCCTTACTCTCACTCTCACTCTCTCTCCCATCTGCACTCTCTCACACTCTCTCCCATTCTCACTCTCACTATCACACTCCATCTCCCATCTACAGTCACACTCTCACTTTCACACTCTCTGTCCCATCCTCACTCTCACTCTCACTTTCTCTCTCCCATCCGCACTCTCACTCTCACACTCTCTCCCATCCTCACTCTCATTCTCACGCTCTCTCTCCCATCCACACTCTCAAACTCACACTCTCTCTCCCATCCTCACTGTCACTCTCATGTCACAATCGTCCCATCCTCACTCTCACTCTCATACTCTCTCTCCCATCCTTACTCTCACTCTCACTCTCTCTCCCATCTGCACTCTCACTCTCACACTCTCTCCCATTCTCACTGTCACTCTCACACTCTCTCTCCCATCCACAGTCACACTCTCACTCTCACACTCTCTGTCCCATCCTCACTCTCACTCTCACTCTCACACTCTTTCTCCCATCCTCACTCTCACTCGAACTCTCACACTCTCTCTCCCATCCTCACTGTCACTCTCACACTCTCTCTCCCATCCTCACTCTCACTCTCACACTCTCTCTCCCATCCTCAATCTCACTCTCACACTCTCTCTCCCATCCTCACTCTCACTTTCACTCTCACACTCTCTCTCCCTTCCTCACTCTCAAACTCTCTCTCACGCTCTAACTCTCACACTCTCTTCCCTTCTCAATCTCACTCTCACACTCTCTCCCATCCTCACTCTCACTCTCACTCTCACACTCTCTCTCCCATCCTCACGCTCACTCTCACACTCTCTCTCCCATCCTCACTCTCACTTTCACTCTCACACTCTCTCTCCCTTCCTCACTCTCAAACTCTCCCTGACACTCTAACTCTCACACTCTCTTCCCTTCTCAATCTCACTCTCACACTCTCTCCCATCCTCACTCTCACTCTCACTCTCACACTCTCTTCCCTTCTCATCCACAATCTCACACTCTCTCCCAGTCGCACTCTCACTCTCAGACTCTCTTCCCTTCTCAATCTCACTTCCACACTCTCTCCCATCCTCACTCTCACTTTCACTCACACACTCTCTTCCCTTCTAATCCTCACTCTCACACTCTCTCCCAATCGCACTCTCACTCTCACACTCTCTTCATTTCTCATTCTCATTCTCACACACTCTCTACCATCCACACTCTCACTCTCACACTCTCTCCCATCCACACTCACACTCTCACACTATCTCTCCCATTCTCACTCTCACTCTCACACTCGCTCTCATCCACACTCTCACTCTCACACTCTCTCCCCCATTCGCGCTCTCACTCTCACACTCGCTCTCATTCTCACTCTCACTCTCACACTCTCTCCCCATCCTCACACTCACTCTCACACTCTAGCTCCCATTCTCATTATCACTCTCACACTCACTCCCACCCCTCACTCTCATTCTCACACTCTCTCTCCCATCCTCACTCTCATTCTCAGACTCTCTGTCCCATCCTCACTCTCACTCTCACTTTCTCTCTCCCATCCGCACTCTCACTCTCACACTCTCTCCCATCCTCACTCTCAATCTCACGCTCTCTCTCCCATCCACACTCGCACTCTCAGACTCTCTCTCCCATCCTCACTGTTACTCTCATGTCACAATCGTCCCTGAAGAAGGGCCTGTGCCCGAAACGTCGAATCTCCTGTTCCCTGGATGCTGCCTGACCTGCTGTGCTGTTCCAGCAATAAAGTTTCAACTTTGATCTCCAGCATCTGCAGACCTCACTTTCTCCTCACAATCGTCCCATCTTCACTCTCACTCTCGTACTCTCTCTCCCATCCTTACTCTCACTCTCACTCTCTCTCCCATCTGCACTCTCTCACACTCTCTCCCATTCTCACTCTCACTATCACACTCCATCTCCCATCTACAGTCACACTCTCACTTTCACACTCTCTGTCCCATCCTCACTCTCACTCTCACTTTCTCTCTCCCATCCGCACTCTCACTCTCACACTCTCTCCCATCCTCACTCTCATTCTCACGCTCTCTCTCCCATCCACACTCTCAAACTCACACTCTCTCTCCCATCCTCACTGTCACTCTCATGTCACAATCGTCCCATCCTCACTCTCACTCTCATACTCTCTCTCCCATCCTTACTCTCACTCTCACTCTCTCTCCCATCTGCACTCTCACTCTCACACTCTCTCCCATTCTCACTGTCACTCTCACACTCTCTCTCCCATCCACAGTCACACTCTCACTCTCACACTCTCTGTCCCATCCTCACTCTCACTCTCACTCTCACACTCTTTCTCCCATCCTCACTCTCACTCGAACTCTCACACTCTCTCTCCCATCCTCACTGTCACTCTCACACTCTCTCTCCCATCCTCACTCTCACTCTCACACTCTCTCTCCCATCCTCAATCTCACTCTCACACTCTCTCTCCCATCCTCACTCTCACTTTCACTCTCACACTCTCTCTCCCTTCCTCACTCTCAAACTCTCTCTCACGCTCTAACTCTCACACTCTCTTCCCTTCTCAATCTCACTCTCACACTCTCTCCCATCCTCACTCTCACTCTCACTCTCACACTCTCTCTCCCATCCTCACGCTCACTCTCACACTCTCTCTCCCATCCTCACTCTCACTTTCACTCTCACACTCTCTCTCCCTTCCTCACTCTCAAACTCTCCCTGACACTCTAACTCTCACACTCTCTTCCCTTCTCAATCTCACTCTCACACTCTCTCCCATCCTCACTCTCACTCTCACTCTCACACTCTCTTCCCTTCTCATCCACAATCTCACACTCTCTCCCAGTCGCACTCTCACTCTCAGACTCTCTTCCCTTCTCAATCTCACTTCCACACTCTCTCCCATCCTCACTCTCACTTTCACTCACACACTCTCTTCCCTTCTAATCCTCACTCTCACACTCTCTCCCAATCGCACTCTCACTCTCACACTCTCTTCATTTCTCATTCTCATTCTCACACACTCTCTACCATCCACACTCTCACTCTCACACTCTCTCCCATCCACACTCACACTCTCACACTATCTCTCCCATTCTCACTCTCACTCTCACACTCGCTCTCATCCACACTCTCACTCTCACACTCTCTCCCCCATTCGCGCTCTCACTCTCACACTCGCTCTCATTCTCACTCTCACTCTCACACTCTCTCCCCATCCTCACACTCACTCTCACACTCTAGCTCCCATTCTCATTATCACTCTCACACTCACTCCCACCCCTCACTCTCATTCTCACACTCTCTCTCCCATCCTCACTCTCATTCTCAGACTCTCTGTCCCATCCTCACTCTCACTCTCACTTTCTCTCTCCCATCCGCACTCTCACTCTCACACTCTCTCCCATCCTCACTCTCAATCTCACGCTCTCTCTCCCATCCACACTCGCACTCTCAGACTCTCTCTCCCATCCTCACTGTTACTCTCATGTCACAATCGTCCCTGAAGAAGGGCCTGTGCCCGAAACGTCGAATCTCCTGTTCCCTGGATGCTGCCTGACCTGCTGTGCTGTTCCAGCAATAAAGTTTCAACTTTGATCTCCAGCATCTGCAGACCTCACTTTCTCCTCACAATCGTCCCATCCTCACTCTCACTCTCGTACTCTCTCTCCCATCCTTACTCTCACTCTCACTCTCTCTCCCATCTGCACTCTCTCACACTCTCTCCCATTCTCACTCTCACTATCACACTCCATCTCCCATCTACAGTCACACTCTCACTTTCACACTCTCTGTCCCATCCTCACTCTCACTCTCACTCTCACACTCTTTCTCCCATCCTCACTCTCACTTTCACTCACACACTCTCTTCCCTTCTAATCCTCACTCTCACACTCGCTCCCAATCGCACTCTTACTCTCACACTCTCTTCATTTCTCATTCTCACTCTCACACACTCTCTACCATCCACACTCTCACTCTCATACTCTCTCCCATCCACACTCACACTCTCACACTATCTCTCCCATTCTCACTCTCACTCTCACACTCGCTCTCATCCACACTCTCACTCTCACACTCTCTCCCCATCCTCACACTCACTCTCACACTCTAGCTCCCATTCTCATTCTCACTCTCACACTCACTCCCACCCCTCACTCTCATTCTCACACTCTCTCTCCCATCCTCACTCTCACTCTCACACTCTCTGTCCCATCCTCACTCTCACTCTCACTTTCTCTCTCCCATCCTCACTCTCACTCTCACACTCTCTCCCATCCTCACTCTCAATCTCACGCTCTCTCTCCCATCCTCACTCTCACTCTCATGTCACAATCGTCCCATCCTCACTCTCACTCTCATACTCTCTCTCCCATCCTTACTCTCACTCTCACTCTCTCTCCCATCGGCACTCTCACTCTCACACTCTCTCCCAATCTCACTGTCACTCTCACACTCTCTCTTCCGTCCACAGTCACACTCTCACTCTCACACTCTGTGTCCCATCCTCACTCTCACTCTCACTCTCACACTCTTTCACCCATCCTCACTCTCACTCGAACTCTCACACTCTCTCTCCCATCCTCACTCTCAATTTCACTCACACACTCTCATCCCTTCTAATCCTCACTCTCACACTCTCTCCCAATCGCACTCTCACTCTCACACTCTCTTCATTTCTCATTCTCACTCTCACACACTCTCTACCATCCACACTCTCACTCTCACACTCTCTCCCATCCACACTCACACTGTCACACTATCTCTCCCATTCTCACTCTCACTCTCACACTCGCTCTCATCCACACTCTCACTCTCACACTCTCTCCCCATTCGCGCTCTCACTCTCACACTCGCTCTCGTTCTCACTCTCACTCTCACACTCTCTCCGCCATCCTCACACTCACTCTCACACTCTCGCTCCCATTCTCATTCTCACTCTCACACTCACTCCCACCCCTCACTCTCATTCTCACACTCTCTCTCCCATCCTCACTCTCTCTCTGACACTCTCTGTCCCATCCTCACTCTCACTCTCACTTTCTCTCTCCCAACCGCACTCTCACTCTCACACTCTCTCCCATCCTCACTCTCACTCTCACTCTCACTCTCTCTCTCCCATCCTCACTCTCACTCTCACACTCTCTCCCATCTGCACTCCCACGCTCACACTCGCTCTCATCCTCAATCTCTCTCTCACAATCTCTCTCCCATCCTCACACTCACTCTCACACTCTCTCTCACATCCTCACCGTCACTCTCACACTCTCTGTCCCATCCTCACTCTCACTCTTACTCCGACACTCTCTCTTCCATCCTCGCTCTCACTCTCACACTCTCTCTCCCATCCGCACTCTCACTCTCACACTCTCTCCCATCCTCACTCTCACTCTCACTCTCTCTCCCGTTCCCACTCTCACCCTCACACACTCTCTCCCATCCTCACTCTCACTCTCACACTCTCTCTCCCATCGTCACTCTTACTCTCACACACTCTCTCCCATCCTCACTCCCACTCTCACTCCCATTCTCACTCTCACTCTCACACACTCTCTCCCATTCTCACTCTCACTCTCACACTCTCTCTCCCATCCTCCGTCCAACACACACTCTACCATCCACACTCTCACTCTCACACTCTCTCCCATCCACACTCACACTCTCACACTATCTCTCCCATTCTCACTCTCACTCTCACACTCGCTCTCATCCACACTCTCACTCTCACACTCTCTCCCCCATTCGCGCTCTCACTCTCACACTCACTCTCATTCTCACTCTCACTCTCACACTCTCTCCCCATCCTCACACTCACTCTCACACTCTCGCTCCCATTCTCATTCTCACTCTCACACTCACTCCCACCCCTCACTCTCATTCTCACACTCTCTCTCCCATCCTCACTCTCACTCTCACACTCTCTGTCCCATCCTCACTCTCACTCTCACTTTCTCTCTCCCATCCGCACTCTCACTCTCACTCTCTCCCATCCTCACTCTCAATCTCACGCTCTCCCTCCCATCCACACTCTCATTCTCACACTCTCTCTCCCATCCTCACTGTCACTCTCATGTCACAATCGTCCCATCGTCACTCTCACTCGCATACTCTCTCTCCCATCCTTACTCTCACTCTACTCTGTCTCCCATCTGCACTCTCACTCTCACACTCTCTCCCATTCTCACTGTCACTCTCACACTCTCTCTCCCGCGCACAGTCACACTCTCACTCTCACACTCTGTGTCCCATCCTCACTCTCACTCTCACTCTCACACTCTTTCACTCATCCTTACTCTCACTCGAACTCTCACACTCTCTCTCCCATCCTCACTCTCACTAGCACACTCTCTCTCCCATCCACACTCGCACTCTCACACTCTCGCTCCCATTCTCACCGTCACTCTCACACTCTCTCTCCCATCCTCACTCTCAAACTCTCTCTCACATTCTCTCTCCCATCCTCACTCTCACTCTCACACTCTCTCTCCCATTCTCACCGTCACTCTCACACTCTCTCTCCCATCCTCACTCTCAAACTCTCTCTCACATTCTCTCTCCCATCCACACTGTCAGTCTCACATTCTCTCTCCCATCCTCACTCTCACACTCTCTCCCATCCGCACTCCAACTCTCACACTCTCTTCCCTTCTCAATCTCACTCTCACACTCTCTCCCATCCTCACTCTCACTTTCACTCACACACTCTCTTCCCTTCTAATCCTCACTTTCACACTCTCCCCCAATCGCACTCTCTTTCTCACACTCTCTTCCAAACTCAGACTCACTCTCACACTCTCTCCCAATCGCACTCTCACTCTCACACTCTCTTCCCTTCTCATTCTCACTCTCACACTCTCTCTCCCATCCTCACTCTCACTCTCACACTCTCTCCCATCCTCACTGTCAATCTCACACTCTCTCTCCCATCCTCACTCTCACTCACTCTCTCCCATCCTCACTCTCACGCTAACACTCACTCCCATCTGCACTCCCACTCTCACACTCTCTCCCATCCACACTGTCACTCTCACACTGTCTCCCATCTGCACTCTCACACTCACACTCTCTCCAATCCTCACTGTCAATCTCACACGCTCGCTCCCATCCTCACTCTTACTCTCACACTCTCTCCCATTCTCACTGTCACTCTCACACTCTCTCTCCCGTCCTCACTCTCACTCTCACTCTCTCTCTCCCATCCTCTCTCACTTTAACTCTCACACTCTCTCTCCCATCCTCACTCTCACTCTCACGCTCTCTCTCCCATCCTCACTCTCACTCTCACACTCTCTCCCATCTGCACTCCCACTCTCACACTCGCTCTCATCCTCACTCTCTCTCTCACAATCTCTCTCCCATCCTCACACTCACTCTCACACTCTCTCCCATCCTCACTCTCACTTTCACTCACACACTCTCTTCCCTTCTAATCCTGACTCTCACACTCTCTCCCAATCGCACTCTCGCTCTCACACACTCTCTACCATCCACACTCTCACTCTCACACTCTCTCGCATCCACACTCACACTCTCACACTATCTCTCCCATTCTCACTCTCACTCTCACACTCGCTCTCATCCACACTCTCACTCTCACACTCTCTCCCCCATTCGCGCTCTCACTCTCACACTCGCTCTCATTCTCACTCTCACTCTCACACTCTCTCCCCATCCTCACACTCACTCTCACACTCTCGCTCCCATTCTCATTCTCACTCTCACACTCACTCGCACCCCTCACTCTCATTCTCACACTCTCTCTCCCATCCTCAATCTCACTCTCACTCTCACACTCTCTGTCCCATCCTCACTCTCACTCTCACTTTCTCTCTCCCATCCGCACTCTCACTCTCACACTCTCTCCCATCCTCACTCTCAATCTCACGCTCTCTCTCCCATCCAGACTCTCACTCTCACACTCTCTCTCCCATTCTCACTGTCACTCTTATGTCACTATCGTCCCATCCTGACTCTCACTCTCATACTCTCTCTCCCATCCTTACTCTCACTCTCTCTCTCTCCCATCTGCACTCTCACTCTCACACTCTCTCCCATTCTCACTGTCACTCTCACACTCTCTCTCCCGTCCACAGTCACACTCTCACTCTCACACTCTGTGTCCCATCCTCACTCTCACTCTCACTCTCACACTCTTTCTCCCATCCTCACTCTCACTCGAACTCTCACACTCTCACTCCCATCCTCACTCTCACTAGCACGCTCTCTCTCCCATCCTCACTCTCAGTCTCACACTCTCTCTCCAATCCTCACTCTCACACTCTCTCCCATTCGCACTCTAACTCTCACACTCTCTTCCCTTCTCAATCTAACTCTCACACAATTTCCAATCCTCACTCTAACTCTCACACTCTCTCTCCCATTCTCAATCACACTCTCACACTCGCTCGCATCCACACTCTCACTCTCACACTCTCTCACCAATCCACACTCTCGCTCTCACTCTCTCTCCCATCCACACTGACACTCATTCACTCTCTCTCCCATCCTCACTCTCATTCTCACTCTCACACTCTCTCTCCCATCCTTTAAGTCACTCTCACACTCTCTCTCCCATCCTCACTCTCAAACTCTCTCTCACACTCTCTCTCCCATCCACACTGTCAGTCTCACATTCTCTCTCACATCCTCACTGTCAAACTCTCTCCAATCCGCACTCTAACTCTCACACTCTCTTCCCTTCTCAAACTCACTCTCACACTCTCTCCCATCCTCACTCTCACTCTCACTCTCACACTCTCTTCCAAACTCATACTCACGCTCACACTCTCTCCCATTCTCACTCTCACTCTCACACTCGCTCTCGTCCTCACTCTCACACTCTCTCTCCCATCCTCACTCTCACTCTCACACTCGCTCTCATCCTCACTCTCACTCTCACACTCTCACTCACACATCCACACACTCACTCTCACAGTCTCTCTCCCATCCTCACCGACACTCTCACACTCTCTCTCCCATCCTCATTCTCACTCTTATTCTCACACTCTCTCTCCCATCCGCACTTGCGTTCTCACACTCGCTCCCATTCTCAGTCTCACAGTCTCTCCCACCCCTCACTCTCATTCTCACACTCTCTCTCCCATTCGCACTCTCACTCTCACACTCTCTCTCCCATCCTCACTCTCAGTCTCACACTCTCTCTCCCATCCGCACTCTCAATCTCACACACTCTCTCCCATCCGCACTCTCACTCTCACACTCTCTCCCATCTGCACTCTCACTCTCACACTCTCTCCCATCCTCAATCTCACTCTCACGCTCTCTCTCCCATCCTCACTCTCACTCTCACACACTCTCCCATCTGCACTCTCACTCTCACACTCTCTCCCATCCTCACTGTCACTCTCACACTCTCTCCCATCTGCACTCTCACACTCATACTCTCTCCAATCCCCACTGTCAATCTCACACTCTCTCTCACATCCTGATTGTTACTCTCACACTCTCTCCAATCCTCACTCTCACTCTCACACTCTCTCCCATTCTCAATGTCACCCTCAAACTCTCTCTCCCGTCCTCACTCTCACTCTCACTCAAACACACTCTCTCTCCTATCCTCACTCTCACTCTAAATCTCACTCGCACACTCTCTCCCATCCTCTCTCTCACTCTAACTCTCACACTCTCTCTCTCATCCTCACTTTCACTCTCACTCTCACACTCTCTTCTATCCGTACTCTCACATTCACACTCCCTTTCCCCATCCTCACTCTCACTCTCAATCTCACTCTCACTCTCTCTCTCCCATCCACACTTTCACTCTCACTCTCACACTCTTTCCCATCCTCACGCTCACTATCACAGTCTCTCCCATCTTCACTCTGACTCTCACACTCTCTCCCATCCTCACTGTCAATCTCACACTCTCTCGGTCATCCTCACTCTCACCCTCACACTCTCTCCCATCCTCACTCTCACTCTCACACTCTCTCCCATCCTCACTCTCACTCTCACTCTCTCTCTCCCATCCTCACTCTCACTCTCACACTCTCTCCCAACTGCACTGCCACTCTCACATTCTCTCCCATTCTCACTGTCACTCTCACACTCTCTCTCCCATCCTCACTCTCACTCTCACTCTCACATTCTCTCTCCCATCCTCACTGTCACTCTCACACTCTCTCCCATCTCATTCTCACTCTCACACTCTGTCCCATCCTCACTCTCACTCTCACTCTTACACTCTCTTCCTTTCTCATCCTCACTCTCACACTCTCTCTCCCATCCTCACTCTCACTCTCACTCTCTCTCCCATCCTCACTGTCAATCTCACACTCTCTCGCTCATCCTCACTCTCGCCCTCACACTCTCTCTCCCATACTCACTCTCACTCTCACACTCTCTCCCATCTGCACTCTCACGCTCACACTATCTCCCATCCTCACTGTCAATCTCACACTCTCTCCCATCCTCACTCTCACTCTCACACTCTCTCTCCCATCCTCACTCTCACTCTCACACTCTCTCCCATCCTCACTCTCACTCTCACACTCTCTCTCCCATCCTCACTCTCACTCTTCCTCTCACACGTTCTCTCCCATCCGCACTTGCACTCTCACACTCGCTCCCATTCTCATTCTCTTTCTCACACTCTCTCCCACCCCTCACTCTCATTCTCACACTCTGTCACCCATCCTCACTCTCACTCTCACTCTCTCACTCTCTCTCCCATCCTCACTCTCACTCTCACACTCACTCTCCCATCCGCACTCTCACCCTCACACTCTCTCCCATCCTCACTCTCAATCTCACGCTCTCTCTCCCATCCTCACTCTCACTCTCATGTCACATTAGTCCCATCCTCACTCTCACTCTCATACTCTCTCTCCCATCCTTACTCTCACTCTCACTCTCTCTCCCATCTGCACTCTCACTCTCACACTCTCTCCCATTCTCACTGTCACTCTCACACTCTCTCTCCCGTCCACAGTCACACTCTCACTCTCACACTCTCTGTCCCATCCTCACTCTCACTCTCACTCTCACACTCTTTTTCCCATCCTCACTCTCACTCGAACTCTCACACACTCTCTCCCATCCTCACTGTCACTAGCACACTCTCTCTCCCATCCTCACTCTCAATCTCACACTCTCTCCAATCCTCAGTCTCACACTCTCTCCCATTCGCACTCTAACTCTCACACTCTCTTCCCTTCTCAATCTAACTCTCACACTCTCTCCAATCCGCACTCTAACTCTCACACTCTCTCTCCCATTCTCAATCTCACTCTCACACTCGCTCGCATCCACACTCTCACTCTCACACTCTCTCTCCCATCCACACTCTCGCTCTCACACTCTCTCCCATCCACACTCACACTCATTCGCTCTCTCTCCCATCCTCACTCACACTCTCACTCTCACTCTCACACTCTCTCTCCCATCCTCAAAGTCACTCTCACACTCTCTCTCCCATCCTCACTCACAAACTCTCTCTCACATTCTCTCTCCCATCCTCACTCTCACACTCTCTCCCATCCACACTCTAACTTTCACACTCTCTTCCCTTCTCAATCTCACTCTCACAGTCTCTCACATCCTCACTCTCACTCTCACTCTCACACTCTCTTCCAAACTCATACTCACTCTCACACTCTCTCCCAATCGCACTCTCACTCTCACACTCTCTTCCCTTCTCATTCTCACTCTCACACTCTCTCTCCCATCCTCACTCTCACACTCACACTCTCTCTCCCATCCTCACTATCAATCTCATACGCTCGCTCCCATCCTCACTCTCACTCTCACACTCCCTCCCATTCTCACTGTCACTCTCACACCCTCTCCCGTCCTCACTCTCACTCTCACTCTCACACTCTCTCTCCCATCCTCTCTCACTTCAACTCTCACACTCTCTCTCCCATCCTCACTCTCACTCTCACTCTCACTCTCTCTCCCATCCTTACTCTCACTCTCACTCTCTCTCCCATCTGCACTCTCACTCTCACACTCTCTCCCATTCTCACTGTCACTCTCACACTCTCTCTCCCGTCCACAGTCACACTCTCACTCTCACACTCTCTGTCCCATCCTCACTCTCACTCTCTCTCTCACACTCTTTTTCCCATCCTCACTCTCACTCGAACTCTCACACACTCTCTCCCATCCTCACTGTCATAGCACACTCTCTCTCCCATCCTCACTCTCAATCTCACACTCTCTCCAATCCTCAGTCTCACACTCTCTCCCATTCGCACTCTAACTCTCACACTCTCTTCCCTTCTCAATCTAACTCTCACACTCTCTCCAATCCGCACTCTAACTCTCACACTCTCTCTCCCATTCTCAATCTCACTCTCACACTCGCTCGCATCCACACTCTCACTCTCACACTCTCTCTCCCATCCACACTCTCGCTCTCACACTCTCTCCCATCCACACTCACACTCATTCGCTCTCTCTCCCATCCTCACTCACACTCTCACTCTCACTCTCACACTCTCTCTCCCATCCTCAAAGTCACTCTCACACTCTCTCTCCCATCCTCACTCACAAACTCTCTCTCACATTCTCTCTCCCATCCTCACTCTCACACTCTCTCCCATCCGCACTCTAACTTTCACACTCTCTTCCCTTCTCAATCTCACTCTCACAGTCTCTCACATCCTCACTCTCACTCTCACACTCTCTTCCAAACTCATACTCACTCTCACACTCTCTCCCAATCGCACTCTCACTCTCACACTCTCTTCCCTTCTCATTCTCACTCTCACACACTCTCTCCCATCCTCACTCTCACACTCACACTCTCTCTCCCATCCTCACTATCAATCTCATACGCTCGCTCCCATCCTCACTCTCACTCTCACACTCCCTCCCATTCTCACTGTCACTCGCACACTCTCTCCCGTCCTCACTCTCACACTCACTCTCACACTCTCTCTCCCATCCTCTCTCACTTCAACTCTCACACTCTCTCTTCCCATCCTCACTCTCACTCTCACTCTCACTCTCTCTCCCATCCTCACTCTCACTCTCACACTCTCTCCCATCTGCACTCCCACTCTCACACTCGCTCTCATCCTCACTCTCACTCTCACAATCTCTCTCCCATCCTCACACTCACTCTCACACTCTCTCTCCCATCCTCACCATCACTCTCACACTCTCTCAACAATCCTCACGCTCACTCTTACTCGGACACGCTCTCTCCCATCCGCACTTGCACTCTCACATTCGCTCCCATTCTCATTCTCACTCTCACACTCTCTCCCAACCCCACTCTCATTCTCACACTCTCTCTCCCATCGTCACTCTTACTCTCACTCTCAAACCCTCTCTTCCATCCTCACTCTCACTCTCACACTCTCTCTCCCATCCGCACTCTCACTCTCACACTCTCTCCCATCCTCACTCTCAATCTCACACTCTCTCTCCCATCCTCACTCTCACTCTCACTCTCTCTCCCATTCTCACTCTCACCCTCACACACTCTCTCCCATCCTCACTCTCACTCTCACACTCTCTCTCCCATCCTCACTCTTACTCTCACACTCTCTCTCCCATCCTCACTCGCACTCTCACTCCCATTCTCACTCTCACTCTCACACACTCTCTCCCATTCTCACTCTCACTCTGACACTCTCTCTCCCATCCTCCCTCCCACACTCTCTCTCCCATCCTCACTCTCACTCTCACACTCTCTCCCATCCTCACTCTCAATCTCACACTCTCTCTCCCATCCCCACTCTCACTCTCACTCTCTCTCCCATTCTCACTCTCACCCTCACACACTCTCTCCCATCCTCACTCTCACTCGCACACTCTCTCTCCCAACCTCACTCTTACTCGCACACTCTCTCTCCCATTCTCACTCCCACTCTCACTCCCATTCTCACTCTCACTCTCACACACTCTCTCCAATTCTCACTCTCACTCTCACACTCTCTCTCCCATCCTCACTCTCACACTCGCTCTCATCCTCACTCTCTCTCACACTCACTCTCCCATCCTCACTCTCACTGTCACACTCTCTCCCATCCACACTCACACTCTCACACTTTCTCTCCCATTCTAACTCTCATTCTCACCCTCACTCTCACTCTCTCTCTCCCTTCCTCACTCTCACTCTCATATTCTCTCTCCCATCCTCACCGTCACTCTCACACTCTCTCTCCCATCCTCACTCTCACTCTTACTCTCATACTCTCTCTCCCATCCGCAGTTGCACTCTCACACTCGCTCCCATTCTCATTCTCACTCTACACTCTCTCCCACCCCTCACTCTCATTCTCACACTCTCTCTCCCATCCTCACTCTCACTCTCACACTCTCTCTCCCATCTTCACCGCCACTCTCACACTCTATCTCCCATCCTCACTCTCAAACTCTCTCTCACATTCTCTCTCCCATCCACACTGTCAGTCTCACACTCTCTCTCCCATCCTCACTCTCACACTCTCTCCATCCGCACTCTAACTCTCACACTCTCTTCCCTTCTCAATCTCACTCTCACACTCTCTCCCATCCTCACTCTCACTTTCACTCACACACTCTCTTCCCTTCTAGTCCTCACTGTCACACTCTCTCCCAATCGCACTCTCTCTCTCACACTCTCTCTCCCATCCGCAATCTCACTCTCACACACTCTCGCCCATCCTCACTGTCACTCTCACACTCTCTCCCATCTGCACTCTCACACTCACACTCTCTCCAATCCTCACTGCCAATCTCACACACTCTCTCCAATTCTCACGGTCACTCTCACACTCTCTCTCCCGTCCTCACTCTCACTCTCACTCTCACACTCTCTCTCCCATCCTCACGCTCACTCTCACTCTCACACTCTCTCTCCCACCCTCACTGTCACTCTCACACTCTCTCTCCCATCCTCACTCTCACTTTCACTCACACTCTCTCTCCCTTCCTCACTCTCAAACTCTCCCTCACACTCTAACTCTCACACTCTCTTCCCTTCTCAATCTCACTCTCACACTCTCTCCCATCCTCACCGTCACTCTCACACTCTCTCTCCCATCCTCACTCTCACTCTTACTCTCATACTCTCTCTCCCATCCGCAGTTGCACTCTCACACTCGCTCCCATTCTCATTCTCAGTCTCACACTCTCTCCCACCCCTCACTCTCATTCTCACACTCTCTCTCCCATCCTCACTCTCACTCTCACACTCTCTCTCCCATCTTCACCGTCACTCTCACACTCTATCTCCCATCCTCACTCTCAAACTCTCTCTCACATTCTCTCTCCCATCCACACTGTCAGTCTCACACTCTCTCTCCCATCCTCACTCTCTCACTCTCTCCATCCGCACTCTAACTCTCACACTCTCTTCCCTTCTCAATCTCACTCTCACACTCTCTCCCATCCTCACTCTCACTTTCACTCACACACTCTCTTCCCTTCTGATCCTCACTTTCACACCCTCTCCCAATCGCACTCTCTCTCTCACACTCTCTCTCCCATCCGCAATCTCACTCTCACACACTCTCGCCCATCCTCGCTGTCACTCTCACACTCTCTTCCATCTGCACTCTCACACTCACACTCTCTCCAATCCTCACTGTCAATCTCACACACTCTCTCCAATTCTCACGGTCACTCTCACACTCTCTCTCCCGTCCTCACTCTCACTCTCACTCTCACACTCTCTCTCCCATCCTCACGCTCACTCTCACTCTCACACTCTCTCTCCCACCCTCACTGTCACTCTCACACTCTCTCTCTCCCATCCTCACTCTCACTTTCACTCACACTCTCTCTCCCTTCCTCACTCTCAAACTCTCCCTCACACTCTAACTCTCACACTCTCTTCCCTTCTCAATCTCACTCTCACACTCTCTCCCATCCTCACCGTCACTCTCACACTCTCTCTCCCGTCCTCACTCTCACTCTCACTCTCACACTCTCTCTCCCATCCTCACGCTCACTCTCACTCTCACACTCTCTCTCCCACCCTCACTGTCACTCTCACACTCTCTCTCCCATCCTCACTCTCACTTTCACTCACACTCTCTCTCCCTTCCTCACTCTCAAACTCTCCCTCACACTCTAACTCTCACACTCTCTTCCCTTCTCAATCTCACTCTCACACTCTCTCCCATCCTCACCGTCACTCTCACACTCTCTTCCCTTCTCAATCTCACTCTCACACTCTCTCCCATCCTCACTCTCACTCTCACTCTCACACTCTCTTCCCTTCTCATCCACAATCTCACACTCTCTCCCAATCGCACTCTCACTCTCACACTCTCTTCCCTTCTCAATCTCACTCTCACACTCTCTCCCATCCTCACTCTCACTTTCACTCACACACTCTCTTCCCTTCTAATCCTCACTCTCACATTCTCTCCCAATCGCACTCTCACTCTCACACTCTCTTCATTTCTCATTCTCACTCTCACACACTCTCTACCATCCTCACTCTCACTCTCACACTCTCTCCCATCCACACTCACACTCTCACACTATCTCTCCCATTCTCACTCTCACTCTCACACTCGCTCTCATCCACACTCTCACTCTCACACTCTCTAACCATTCGCGCTCTCACTCTCACACTCGCTCTCATTCTCACTCTCACTTTCACACTCTCTCCCCATCCTCACACTCACTCTCACACTCTCGCTCCCATTCTCATTCTCACTCTCACACTCACTCGCACCCCTCACTCTCATTCTCACACTCTCTCTCCCATCCTCACTCTCACTCTCACTCTCACACTCTCTGTCCCATCCTCACTCTCACTCTCACTTTCGCTCTCCCATCCGCACTCTCACTCTCACACTCTCTCCCATCCTCACAATCAATCTCACGCTCTCTCTCCCATCCACACTCTCACTCTCACACTCTCTCTCCCATCTTCACTGTCACTCTCATGTCACTATCGTCCCATCCTCACTCTCACTCTCATACTCTCTCTCCCATCCTTACTCTCACTCTCACTCTCTCTCCCATCTGCACTCTCACTCTCACACTCTCTCCCAATCTCACTGTCACTCTCACACACTCTCTCCCGTCCACAGTCACACTCTCACTCTCACACTCTGTGTCCCATCCTCACTCTCACTCTCATTCTCACACTCTTTTTCCCATCCTCACTCTCACTCGAACTCTCACACACTCTCTCCCATCCTCACTGTCATAGCACACTCTCTCTCCCATCCTCACTCTCAATCTCACACTCTCTCCAATCCTCAGTCTCACACTCTCTCCCATTCGCACTCTAACTCTCACACTCTCTTCCCTTCTCAATCTAACTCTCACACTCTCTCCAATCCGCACTCTAACTCTCACACTCTCTCTCCCATTCTCAATCTCACTCTCACACTCGCTCGCATCCACACTCTCACTCTCACACTCTCTCTCCCATCCACACTCTCGCTCTCACACTCTCTCCCATCCACACTCACACTCATTCGCTCTCTCTCCCATCCTCACTCACACTCTCACTCTCACTCTCACACTCTCTCTCCCATCCTCAAAGTCACTCTCACACTCTCTCTCCCATCCTCACTCACAAACTCTCTCTCACATTCTCTCTCCCATCCTCACTCTCACACTCTCTCCCATCCGCACTCTAACTTTCACACTCTCTTCCCTTCTCAATCTCACTCTCACAGTCTCTCACATCCTCACTCTCACTCTCACACTCTCTTCCAAACTCATACTCACTCTCACACTCTCTCCCAATCGCACTCTCACTCTCACACTCTCTTCCCTTCTCATTCTCACTCTCACAATCTCTCTCCCATCCTCACTCTCACACTCACACTCTCTCTCCCATCCTCACTGTCAATCTCATGCGCTCGCTCCCATCCTCACTCTCACTCTCACACTCCCTCCCATTCTCACTGTCACTCGCACACTCTCTCCCGTCCTCACTCTCACACTCACTCTCACACTCTCTCTCCCATCCTCTCTCACTTCAACTCTCACACTCTCTCTCCCATCCTCACTCTCACTCTCACTCTCTCTCCCATCCTCACTCTCACTCTCACACTCTCTCCCATCTGCACTCCCACTTTCACACTCGCTCTCATCCTCACTCTCACTCTCACAATCTCTCTCCCATCCTCACACTCACTCTCACACTCTCTCTCCCATCCTCACCGTCACTCTCACACTCTCTCAACAATCCTCACTCTCACTCTTACTCGGACACGCTCTCTCCCATCCGCACTTGCACTCTCACATTCGCTCCCATTCTCATTCTCACTCTCACACTCTCTCCCAACCCCACTCTCATTCTCACACTCTCTCTCCCATCGTCACTCTTACTCTCACTCTCAAACCCTCTCTTCCATCCTCACTCTCACTCTCACACTCTCTCTCCCATCCGCACTCTCACTCTCACACTCTCTCCCATCCTCACTCTCAATCTCACACTCTCTCTCCCATCCTCACTCTCACTCTCACTCTCTCTCCCATTCTCACTCTCACCCTCACACACTCTCTCCCATCCTCACTCTCACTCTCACACTCTCTCTCCCATCCTCACTCTTACTCTCACACTCTCTCTCCCATCCTCACTCGCACTCTCACTCCCATTCTCACTCTCACTCTCACACACTCTCTCCCATTCTCACTCTCACTCTGACACTCTCTCTCCCATCCTCCCTCCCACACTCTCTCTCCCATCCTCACTCTCACTCTCACACTCTCTCCCATCCTCACTCTCAATCTCACACTCTCTCTCCCATCCCCACTCTCACTCTCACTCTCTCTCCCATTCTCACTCTCACCCTCACACACTCTCTCCCATCCTCACTCTCACTCGCACACTCTCTCTCCCAACCTCACTCTTACTCGCACACTCTCTCTCCCATTCTCACTCCCACTCTCACTCCCATTCTCACTCTCACTCTCACACACTCTCTCCAATTCTCACTCTCACTCTCACACTCTCTCTCCCATCCTCACTCTCACACTCGCTCTCATCCTCACTCTCTCTCACACTCACTCTCCCATCCTCACTCTCACTGTCACACTCTCTCCCATCCACACTCACACTCTCACACTTTCTCTCCCATTCTAACTCTCATTCTCACCCTCACTCTCACTCTCTCTCTCCCTTCCTCACTCTCACTCTCATATTCTCTCTCCCATCCTCACCGTCACTCTCACACTCTCTCTCCCATCCTCACTCTCACTCTTACTCTCATACTCTCTCTCCCATCCGCAGTTGCACTCTCACACTCGCTCCCATTCTCATTCTCACTCTACACTCTCTCCCACCCCTCACTCTCATTCTCACACTCTCTCTCCCATCCTCACTCTCACTCTCACACTCTCTCTCCCATCTTCACCGTCACTCTCACACTCTATCTCCCATCCTCACTCTCAAACTCTCTCTCACATTCTCTCTCCCATCCACACTGTCAGTCTCACACTCTCTCTCCCATCCTCACTCTCTCACTCTCTCCATCCGCACTCTAACTCTCACACTCTCTTCCCTTCTCAATCTCACTCTCACACTCTCTCCCATCCTCACTCTCACTTTCACTCACACACTCTCTTCCCTTCTGATCCTCACTTTCACACCCTCTCCCAATCGCACTCTCTCTCTCACACTCTCTCTCCCATCCGCAATCTCACTCTCACACACTCTCGCCCATCCTCGCTGTCACTCTCACACTCTCTCCCATCTGCACTCTCACACTCACACCCTCTCCAATCCTCACTGTCAATCTCACACACTCTCTCCAATTCTCACGGTCACTCTCACACTCTCTCTCCCGTCCTCACTCTCACTCTCACTCTCACACTCTCTCTCCCATCCTCACGCTCACTCTCACTCTCACACTCTCTCTCCCACCCTCACTGTCACTCTCACACTCTCTCTCTCCCATCCTCACTCTCACTTTCACTCACACTCTCTCTCCCTTCCTCACTCTCAAACTCTCCCTCACACTCTAACTCTCACACTCTCTTCCCTTCTCAATCTCACTCTCACACTCTCTCCCATCCTCACCGTCACTCTCACACTCTCTCTCCCGTCCTCACTCTCACTCTCACTCTCACACTCTCTCTCCCATCCTCACGCTCACTCTCACACTCTCTCTCCCACCCTCACTGTCACTCTCACACTCTCTCTCCCATCCTCACTCTCACTTTCACTCACACTCTCTCTCCCTTCCTCACTCTCAAACTCTCCCTCACACTCTAACTCTCACACTCTCTTCCCTTTTCAATCTCACTCTCACACTCTCTCCCATCCTCACCGTCACTCTCACACTCTCTTCCCTTCTCAATCTCACTCTCACACTCTCTCCCATCCTCACTCTCACTCTCACTCTCACACTCTCTTCCCTTCTCATCCACAATCTCACACTCTCTCCCAATCGCACTCTCACTCTCACACTCTCTTCCCTTCTCAATCTCACTCTCACACTCTCTCCCATCCTCACTCTCACTTTCACTCACACACTCTCTTCCCTTCTAATCCTCACTCTCACATTCTCTCCCAATCGCACTCTCACTCTCACACTCTCTTCATTTCTCATTCTCACTCTCACACACTCTCTACCATCCTCACTCTCACTCTCACACTCTCTCCCATCCACACTCACACTCTCACACTATCTCTCCCATTCTCACTCTCACTTTCACACTCGCTCTCATCCACACTCTCACTCTCACACTCTCTAACCATTCGCGCTCTCACTCTCACACTCGCTCTCATTCTCACTCTCACTTTCACACTCTCTCCCCATCCTCACACTCACTCTCACACTCTCGCTCCCATTCTCATTCTCACTCTCACACTCACTCGCACCCCTCACTCTCATTCTCACACTCTCTCTCCCATCCTCACTCTCACTCTCACTCTCACACTCTCTGTCCCATCCTCACTCTCACTCTCACTTTCGCTCTCCCATCCGCACTCTCACTCTCACACTCTCTCCCATCCTCACAATCAATCTCACGCTCTCTCTCCCATCCACACTCTCACTCTCACAATCTCTCTCCCATCTTCACTGTCACTCTCATGTCACTATCGTCCCATCCTCACTCTCACTCTCATACTCTCTCTCCCATCTGCACTCTCACTCTCACACTCTCTCCCAATCTCACTGTCACTCTCACACTCTCTCTCCCGTCCACAGTCACACTCTCACTCTCACACTCTGTGTCCCATCCTCACTCTCACTCTCATTCTCACACTCTTTCTGCCATCCTCACTCTCACTCGAACTCTCACACTCTCTCTCCAATCCTCACTGTCACTAGCACACTCTCTCTCCCATCCTCACTCTCACTCTCACTCTCACACTCTCTCTCTCCCATCCTCAAATTCACTCTCACACTCTCTCTCCCATCCTCACTCTCAAACTCTCTCTCACACTCTCTCTTCCATCCACACTGTCAGTCTCACATTCTCTCTCCCATCCTCACTCTCAGACTCTCTTCCATCCGCTCTCTAACTCTCACACTCTCTTCCCTTCTCAATCTCACACTCTCTCCCATCCTCACTCTCACTCTTCCTCTCACACTTTCTCTCCCATCCGCACTTGCACTCTCACACTCGCTCCCATTCTCACTCTCACGCTCCCTCCCACCCCTCACTCTCATTCTCACACTCTGTCACCCATCCTCACTCTCACTCTCACTCTCTCACTCTCTCTGCCATCCTCACTCTCACTCTCACACTCACTCTCCCATCCGCACTCTCACCCTCACACTCTCTCCCATCCTCACTCTCAATCTCACGCTCTCTCTCCTATCCGCACTCTCACTCTCACACTCTCTCCCATCCTCACTCTCACTCTCATGTCACACTAGTCCCATCCTCACTCTCACTCTCATACTCTCTCTCCCATCCTTACTCTCACTCTCACTCTCTCTCCCATCTGCACTCTCACTCTCACACTCTCTCCCATTCTCACTGTCACTCTCACACTCTCTCTCCCGTCCACAGTCACACTCTCACTCTCACACTCTCTGTCCCATCCTCACTCTCACTCTCACTCTCACACTCTTTCTCCCATCCTCACTCTCACTCGAACTCTCACACTCTCTCTCCCATCCTCACTGTCACTAGCACACTCAATCTCCCATCCTCACTCTCAATCTCACACTCTCTCCAATCCTCAGTCTCACACTCTCTCCCATTCGCACTCTAACTCTCACACTCTCTTCCCTTCTCAATCTAACTCTCACACTCTCTCCAATCCGCACTCTAACTCTCACACTCTCTCTCCCATTCTCAATCTCACTCTCACACTCGCTCGCATCCACACTCTCACTCTCACACTCTCTCTCCCATCCACACTCTCGCTCTCACACTCTCTCCCATCCACACTCACAAACTCACTCTCACATTCTCTCTCCCATCGTCACTCTCACACTCTCTCCCATCCGCACTCTAACTTTCATACTCTCTTCCCTTCTCAATCTCACTCTCACACTCTCTCACATCCTCACTCTCACTCTCACACTCTCTTCCAAACTCATACTCACTCTCACACTCTCTCCCAATCGCACTCTCACTCTCACACTCTCTTCCCTTCTCATTCTCACTCTCACACTCTCTCTACCATCCTCACTCTCACACTCACACTCTCTCTCCCATCCTCACTATCAATCTCATACGCTCGCTCCCATCCTCACTCTCACTCTCACACTCCCTCCCATTCTCACTGTCACTCTCACACTCTCTCCCGTCCTCACTCTCACTCTCACTCTCACACTCTCTCTCCCATCCTCTCCCACTTCAACTCTCACACTCTCTCTCCCATCCTCACTCTCACTCTCACTCTCACTCTCTCTCCCATCCTCACTCTCACTCTCACACTCTCTCCCATCTGCACTCCCACTCTCACACTCGCTCTCATCCTCACTCTCACTCTCACAATCTCTCTCCCATCCTCACACTCACTCTCACACTCTCTCTCCCATCCTCACCGTCACTCTCACACTCTCTCAACAATCCTCACTCTCACTCTTACTCGGACACGCTCTCTCCCATCCGCACTTGCACTCTCACATTCGCTCCCATTCTCATTCTCACTCTCACACTCTCTCCCAACCCCACTCTCATTCTCACACTCTCTCTCCCATCGTCACTCTTACTCTCACTCTCAAACCCTCTCTTCCATCCTCATTCTCACTCTCACACTCTCTCTCCCATCCGCACTCTCACTCTCACACTCTCTCCCATCCTCACTCTCAATCTCACACACTCTCTCCCATCCTCACTCTCACTCTCACTCTCTCTCCCATTCTCACTCTCACCCTCACACACTCTCTCCCATCCTCACTCTCACTCTCACACTCTCTCTCCCATCCTCACTCTTACTCTCACACTCTCTCTCCCATCCTCATTCGCACTCTCACTCCCATTCTCACTCTCACTCTCACACACTCTCTCCCTTTCTCACTCTCACTCTGACACTCTCTCTCCCATCCTCCCTCCCACACTCTCTCTCCCATCCTCACTCTCACTCTCACACTCTCTCCCATCCTCACTCTCAATCTCACACTCTCTCTCCCATCCCCACTCTCACTCTCACTCTCTCTCCCATTCTCACTCTCACCCTCACACACTCTCTCCCATCCTCACTCTCACTCGCACACTCTCTCTCCCAACCTCACTCTTACTCGCACACTCTCTCTCCCATTCTCACTCCCACTCTCACTCCCATTCTCACTCTCACTCTCACACACTCTCTCCAATTCTCACTCTCACTCTCACACTCTCTCTCCCATCCTCCCTCCCACACTCTCTCTCCCATCCTCACTCTCACACTCGCTCTCATCCTCACTCTCTCTCACACTCACTCTCCCATCCTCACTCTCACTGTCACACTCTCTCCCATCCACACTCACACTCTCACACTTTCTCTCCCATTCTAACTCTCATTCTCACCCTCTCTGTCACACTCTCTCTCCCTTCCTCACTCTCACTCTCATATTCTCTCTCCCATCCTCACCGTCACTCTCACACTCTCTCTCCCATCCTCACTCTCACTCTTATTCTCATACTCTCTCTTCCATCCGCAGTTGCACTCTCACACTCGCTCCCATTCTCATTCTCACTCTCACACTCTCTCCCACCCCTCACTCTCATTCTCACACTCTCTCTCCCATCCTCACTCTCACTCTCACACTCTCTCTCCCATCTTCACCGTCACTCTCACATTCTATCTCCCATCCTCACTCTCAAACTCTCTCACACATTCTCTCTCCCATCCACACTGTCAGTCTCACACTCTCTCTCCCATCCTCACTCTCACACTCTCTCCATCCGCACTCTAACTCTCACACTCTCTTCCCTTCTCAATCTCACTCTCACACTCTCTCCCATCCTCACTCTCACTTTCACTCACACACTCTCTTCCCTTCTAATCCTCACTTTCACACTCTCTCCCAATCGCACTCTCTCTCATACACTCTCTCTCCCATCCGCAATCTCACTCTCACACACTCTCGCCCATCCTCACTGTCACTCTCACACTCTCTTCCATCTGCACTCTCACACTCACACTCTCTCCAATCCTCACTGTCAATCTCACACACTCTCTCCAATTCTCACGGTCACTCTCACACTCTCTCTCCCGTCCTCACTCTCACTCTCACACTCTCTCTCCCATCCTCACGCTCACTCTCACTCTCACACTCTCTCTCCCACCCTCACTGTCACTCTCACACTCTCTCTCCCATCCTCACTCTCACTTTCACTCACACTCTCTCTCCCTTCCTCACTCTCAAACTCTCCCTCACACTCTAACTCTCACACTCTCTTCCCTTCTCAAACTCACTCTCACACTCTCTCCCATCCTCACTCTCACTCTCACTCTCACACTCTCTTCCCTTCTCATCCACAATCTCACACTCTCTCCCAATCGCACTCTCACTCTCACACTCTCTTCCCTTCTCAATCTCACTCTCACACTCTCTCCCATCCTCACTCTCACTTTCACTCACACACTCTCTTCCCTTCTAATCCTCACTCTCACACTCTCTCCCAATCGCACTCTCACTCTCACACTCTCTTCATTTCTCATTCTCACTCTCACACACTCTCTCCCATTCTCACTCTCACTCTCACACTCGCTCTCATCCACACTCTCACTCTCACACTCTCTAACCATTCGCGCTCTCACTCTCACACTCGCACTCATTCTCACTCTCACTTTCACACTCTCTCCCCATCCTCACACTCACTCTCACACTCTCGCTCCCATTCTCATTCTCACTCTCACACTCACTCGCACCCCTCACTCTCATTCTCACACTCTCTCTCCCATCCTCACTCTCACTCTCACTCTCACACTCTCTGTCCCATCCTCACTCTCACTCTCACTTTCGCTCTCCCATCCGCACTCTCACTCTCACACTCTCTCCCATCCTCACAATCAATCTCACGCTCTCTCTCCCATCCACACTCTCACTCTCACACTCTCTCTCCCATCTTCACTGTCACTCTCATGTCACTATCGTCCCATCCTCACTCTCACTCTCATACTCTCTCTCCCATCCTTACTCTCACTCTCACTCTCTCTCCCATCTGCACTCTCACTCTCACACTCTCTCCCATTCTCACTGTCACTCTCACACTCTCTCTCCCGTCCACAGTCACACTCTCACTCTCACACTCTGTGTCCCATCCTCACTCTCACTCTCATTCTCACACTCTTTCTGCCATCCTCACTCTCACTCGAACTCTCACACTCTCTCTCCAATCCTCACTGTCACTAGCACACTCTCTCTCCCATCCTCACTCTCGCTCTCACTCTCACACTCTCTCTCCCATCCTCAAAGTCACTCTCACACTCTCTCTCCCATCCTCACTCTCAAACTCTCTCTCACACTCTCTCTTCCATCCACACTGTCAGTCTCACATTCTCTCTCCCATCCTCACTCTCACACTCTCTTCCATCCGCACTCTAACTCTCACACTCTCTTCCCTTCTCAATCTCACTCTCACACTCTCTCCCATCCTCACTCTCACTCTTCCTCTCACACTTTCTCTCCCATCCGCACTTGCACTCTCACACTCGCTCCCATTCTCATTCTCACTCTCACGCTCCCTCCCACCCCTCACTCTCATTCTCACACTCTGTCACCCATCCTCACTCTCACTCTCTCACTCTCTCTCCCATCCTCACTCTCACTCTCACACTCACTCTCCCATCCGCACTCTCACCCTCACACTCTCTCCCATCCTCACTCTCAATCTCACGCTCTCTCTCCCATCCGCACTCTCACTCTCACACTCTCTCCCATCCTCACTCTCACTCTCATGTCACACTAGTCCCATCCTCACTCTCACTCTCATACTCTCTCTCCCATCCTTACTCTCACTCTCACTCTCTCTCCCATCTGCACTCTCACTCTCACACTCTCTCCCATTCTCACTGTCACTCTCACACTCTCTCTCCCGTCCACAGTCACACTCTCACTCTCACACTCTCTGTCCCATCCTCACTCTCACTCTCACTCTCACACTCTTTCTCCCATCCTCACTCTCACTCGAACTCTCACACTCTCTCTCCCATCCTCACTGTCACTAGCACACTCAATCTCCCATCCTCACTCTCAATCTCACACTCTCTCCAATCCTCAGTCTCACACTCTCTCCCATTCGCACTCTAACTCTCACACTCTCTTCCCTTCTCAATCTAACTCTCACACTCTCTCCAATCCGCACTCTAACTCTCACACTCTCTCTCCCATTCTCAATCTCACTCTCACACTCGCTCGCATCCACACTCTCACTCTCACACTCTCTCTCCCATCCACACTCTCGCTCTCACACTCTCTCCCATCCACACTCACACTCATTCGCTCTCTCTCCCATCCTCACTCACACTCTCACTCTCACACTCTCTCTCCCATCCTCAAAGTCACTCTCACACTCTCTCTCCCATCCTCACTCACAAACTCTCTCTCACATTCTCTCTCCCATCGTCACTCTCACACTCTATCCCATCCGCACTCTAACTTTCACACTCTCTTCCCTTCTCAATCTCACTCTCACACTCTCTCACATCCTCACTCTCACTCTCACACTCTCTTCCAAACTCATACTCACTCTCACACTCTCTCCCAATCGCACTCTCACTCTCACACTCTCTTCCCTTCTCATTCTCACTCTCACACTCTCTCTACCATCCTCACTCTCACACTCACACTCTCTCTCCCATCCTCACTATCAATCTCATACGCTCGCTACCATCCTCACTCTCACTCTCACACTCCCTCCCATTCTCACTGTCACTCTCACACTCTCTCCCGTCCTCACTCTCACTCTCACTCTCACACTCTCTCTCCCATCCTCTCTCACTTCAACTCTCACACTCTCTCTCCCATCCTCACTCTCACTCTCACTCTCACTCTCTCTCCCATCCTCACTCTCACTCTCACACTCTCTCCCATCTGCACTCCCACTCTCACACTCGCTCTCATCCTCACTCTCACTCTCACAATCTCTCTCCCATCCTCACACTCACTCTCACACTCTCTCTCCCATCCTCACCGTCACTCTCTCACTCTCTCAACAATCCTCACTCTCACTCTTACTCGGACACGCTCTCTCCCATCCGCACTTGCACTCTCACACTCGCTCCCATTCTCATTCTCACTCTCACACTCTCTCCCAACCCCACTCTCATTCTCACACTCTCTCTCCCATCGTCACTCTTACTCTCACTCTCAAACCCTCTCTTCCATCCTCACTCTCACTCTCACACTCTCTCTCCCATCCGCACTCTCACTCTCACACTCTCTCCCATCCTCACTCTCAATCTCAAACTCTCTCTCCCATCCTCACTCTCATTCTCACTGTCTCTCCCATTCTCACTCTCACCCTCACACACTCTCTCCCATCCTCACTCTCACTCTCACACTCTCTCTCCCATCCTCACTCTTACTCTCACACTCTCTCTCCCATCCTCACTCGCACTCTCACACTCGCTCTCATCCACACTCTCACTCTCACACTCTCTAACCATTCGCGCTCTCACTCTCACACTCGCACTCATTCTCACTCTCACTTTCACACTCTCTCCCCATCCTCACACTCACTCTCACACTCTCGCTCCCATTCTCATTCTCACTCTCACACTCACTCGCACCCCTCACTCTCATTCTCACACTCTCTCTCCCATCCTCACTCTCACTCTCACTCTCACACTCTCTGTCCCATCCTCACTCTCACTCTCACTTTCGCTCTCCCATCCGCACTCTCACTCTCACACTCTCTCCCATCCTCACAATCAATCTCACGCTCTCTCTCCCATCCACACTCTCACTCTCACACTCTCTCTCCCATCTTCACTGTCACTCTCATGTCACTATCGTCCCATCCTCACTCTCACTCTCATACTCTCTCTCCCATCCTTACTCTCACACTCACTCTCTCTCCCATCTGCACTCTCACTCTCACACTCTCTCCCATTCTCACTGTCACTCTCACACTCTCTCTCCCGTCCACAGTCACACTCTCACTCTCACACTCTGTGTCCCATCCTCACTCTCACTCTCATTCTCACACTCTTTCTGCCATCCTCACTCTCACTCGAACTCTCACACTCTCTCTCCAATCCTCACTGTCACTAGCACACTCTCTCTCCCATCCTCACTCTCACTCTCACTCTCACACTCTCTCTCCCATCCTCAAAGTCACTCTCACACTCTCTCTCCCATCCTCACTCTCAAACTCTCTCTCACACTCTCTCTTCCATCCACACTGTCAGTCTCACATTCTCTCTCCCATCCTCACTCTCACACTCTCTTCCATCCGCACTCTAACTCTCACACTCTCTTCCCTTCTCAATCTCACTCTCACACTCTCTCCCATCCTCACTCTCACTCTTCCTCTCACACTTTCTCTCCCATCCGCACTTGCACTCTCACACTCGCTCCCATTCTCATTCTCACTCTCACGCTCCCTCCCACCCCTCACTCTCATTCTCACACTCTGTCACCCATCCTCACTCTCACTCTCTCACTCTCTCTCCCATCCTCACTCTCACTCTCACACTCACTCTCCCATCCGCACTCTCACCCTCACACTCTCTCCCATCCTCACTCTCAATCTCACGCTCTCTCTCCCATCCGCACTCTCACTCTCACACTCTCTCCCATCCTCACTCTCACTCTCATGTCACACTAGTCCCATCCTCACTCTCACTCTCATACTCTCTCTCCCATCCTTACTCTCACTCTCACTCTCTCTCCCATCTGCACTCTCACTCTCACACTCTCTCCCATTCTCACTGTCACTCTCACACTCTCTCTCCCGTCCACAGTCACACTCTCACTCTCACACTCTCTGTCCCATCCTCACTCTCACTCTCACTCTCACACTCTTTCTCCCATCCTCACTCTCACTCGAACTCTCACACTCTCTCTCCCATCCTCACTGTCACTAGCAAACTCAATCTCCCATCCTCACTCTCAATCTCACACTCTCTCCAATCCTCAGTCTCACACTCTCTCCCATTCGCACTCTAACTCTCACACTCTCTTCCCTTCTCAATCTAACTCTCACACTCTCTCCAATCCGCACTCTAACTCTCACACTCTCTCTCCCATTCTCAATCTCACTCTCACACTCGCTCGCATCCACACTCTCACTCTCACACTCTCTCTCCCATCCACACTCTCGCTCTCACACTCTCTCCCATCCACACTCACACTCATTCGCTCTCTCTCCCATCCTCACTCTCACTCTCACTCTCACACTCTCTCTCCCATCCTCAAAGTCACTCTCACACTCTCTCTCCCATCCTCACTCACAAACTCTCTCTCACATTCTCTCTCCCATCGTCACTCTCACACTCTCTCCCATCCGCACTCTAACTTTCACACTCTCTTCCCTTCTCAATCTCACTCTCACACTCTCTCACATCCTCACTCTCACTCTCACACTCTCTTCCAAACTCATACTCACTCTCACACTCTCTCCCAATCGCACTCTCACTCTCACACTCTCTTCCCTTCTCATTCTCACTCTCACACTCTCTCTACCATCCTCACTCTCACACTCACACTCTCTCTCCCATCCTCACTATCAATCTCATACGCTCGCTACCATCCTCACTCTCACTCTCACACTCCCTCCCATTCTCACTGTCACTCTCACACTCTCTCCCGTCCTCACTCTCACTCTCACTCTCACACTCTCTCTCCCATCCTCTCTCACTTCAACTCTCACACTCTCTCTCCCATCCTCACTCTCACTCTCACTCTCACTCTCTCTCCCATCCTCACTCTCACTCTCACACTCTCTCCCATCTGCACTCCCACTCTCACACTCGCTCTCATCCTCACTCTCACTCTCACAATCTCTCTCCCATCCTCACACTCACTCTCACACTCTCTCTCCCATCCTCACCGTCACTCTCTCACTCTCTCAACAATCCTCACTCTCACTCTTACTCGGACACGCTCTCTCCCATCCGCACTTGCACTCTCACACTCGCTCCCATTCTCATTCTCACTCTCACACTCTCTCCCAACCCCACTCTCATTCTCACACTCTCTCTCCCATCGTCACTCTTACTCTCACTCTCAAACCCTCTCTTCCATCCTCACTCTCACTCTCACACTCTCTCTCCCATCCGCACTCTCACTCTCACACTCTCTCCCATCCTCACTCTCAATCTCAAACTCTCTCTCCCATCATCACTCTCATTCTCACTGTCTCTCCCATTCTCACTCTCACCCTCACACACTCTCTCCCATCCTCACTCTCACTCTCACACTCTCTCTCCCATCCTCAGTCTTACTCTCACACTCTCTCTCCCATCCTCACTCGCACTCTCACTCCCATTCTCACTCTCACTCTCACACACTCTCTCCCATTCTCACTCTCACTCTGACACTCTCTCTCCCATCCTCCCTCCCACACTCTCTCTCCCATCCTCACTCTCACTCTCACACTCTCTCCCATCCTCACTCTCAATCTCACACTCTCTCTCCCATCCCCACTATCACTCTCACTCTCTCTCCCATTCTCACTCTCACCCTCACACACTCTCTCCCATCCTCACTCTCACTCGCACACTCTCTCTCCCAACCTCACTCTTACTCGTACACTCTCTCTCCCATTCTCACTCCCACTCTCACTCCCATTCTCACTCTCACTCTCACACACTCTCTCCAATTCTCACTCTCACTCTCACACTCTCTCCCCATCCTCCCTCCCACACTCTCTCTCCCATCCTCACTCTCACACTCGCTCTCATCCTCACTCTCTCTCTCACACTCACTCTCCCATCCTCACGCTCACTGTCACACTCTCTCCCATCCACACTCACACTCTCACACTTTCTCTCCCATTCTAACTCTCATTCTCACCCTCACTGTCACACTCTCTCTCCCTTCCTCACTCTCACTCTCATATTCTCTCTCCCATCCTCACCGTCACTCTCACACTCTCTCTCCCATCCTCACTCTCACTCTTACTCTCATACTCTCTCTCCCATCCGCACTCGCTCCCATTCTCATTCTCACTCTCACACTCTCTCCCACCCCTCACTCTCATTCTCACACTCTGTCTCCCATCCTCACTCTCACTCTCACACTCTCTCTCCCATCTTCACCGTCACTCTCACACTCTATCTCCCATCCTCACTCTCAAACTCTCTCTCACATTCTCTCTCCCATCCACACTGTCAGTCTCACACTCTCTCTCCCATCCTCACTCTCACACTCTCTCCCATCCGCACTCTAACTCTCACACTCTCTTCCCTTTTCAATCTCACTCTCACACTCTCTCCCATCCTCACTCTCACTTTCACTCACACACTCTCTTCCCTTCTAATCCTCACTTTCACACTCTCTCCCAATCGCACTCTCTCTCTCACACTCTCTCTCCCATCCGCAATCTCACTCTCACACACTCTCGCCCATCCTCACTGTCACTCTCACACTCTCTCCCATCTTCACTCTCACACTCACACTCTCTCCAATCCTCACTGTCAATCTCACACACTCTCTCCAATTCTCACGGTCACTCTCACACTCTCTCTCCCGTCCTCACTCTCACTCTCACTCTCACAGTCTCTCTCCCATCCTCACGCTCACTCTCACTCTCACACTCTCTCTCCCACCCTCACTGTCACTCTCACACTCTCTCTCCCATCCTCACTCTCACTTTCACTCTCACACTCTCTCTCCCTTCCTCACTCTCAAACTCTCCCTCACACTCTAACTCTCACACTCTCTTCCCTTCTCAATCTCACTCTCACACTCTCTCCCATCCTCACTCTCACTTTCACTCACACACTCTCTTCCCTTCTAATCCTCACTCTCACACTCTCTCCCAATCGCACTCTCACTCTCACACTCTCTTCATTTCTCATTCTCACTCTCACACACTCTCTACCATCCACACTCTCACTCTCACACTCTCTCCCATCCACACTCACACTCTCACACTATCTCTCCCATTCTCACTCTCACACTCGCTCTCATCCACACTCTCACTCTCACACTCTCTCCCCCATTCGCGCTCTCACTCTCACACTCGCTCTCATTCTCACTCTCACTTTCACACTCTCTCCCCATCCTCACACTCACTCTCACACTCTCGCTCCCATTCTCATTCTCACTCTCACACTCACTCGCACCCCTCACTCTCATTCTCACACTCTCTCTCCCATCCTCACTCTCACTCTCACACTCTCTGTCCCATCCTCACTCTCACTCTCACTTTCGCTCTCCCATCCGCACTCTCACTCTCACACTCTCTCCCATCCTCACTCTCAATCTCACGCTCTCTCTCCCATCCACACTCTCACTCTCACACTCTCTCTCCCATCCTCACTGTCACTCTCATGTCACTATCGTCCCATCTTCACTCTCACTCTCATACTCTCTCTCCCATCCTTACTCTCACTCTCACTCTCTCTCCCATCTGCACTCTCACTCTCACACTCTCTCCCATTCTCACTGTCACTCTCACACTCTCTCTCCCGTCCACAGTCACACTCTCACTCTCACACTCTGTGTCCCATCCTCACTCTCACTCTCATTCTCACACTCATTCTCCCATCCTCACTCTCAATCGAACTCTCACACTCTCTCTCCAATCCTCACTGTCACTAGCACACTCTCTCTCCCATCCTCACTCTCACTCTCACTCTCACACTCTCTCTCCCATCCTCAAAGTCACTCTCACACTCTCTCTCCCATCCTCACTCTCAAACTCTCTCTCACACTCTCTCTTCCATCCACACTGTCAGTCTCACATTCTCTCTCCCATCCTCACTCTCACACTCTCTTCCATCCGCACTCTAACTCTCACACTCTCTTCCCTTCTCAATCTCACTCTCACACTCTCTCCCATCCTCACTCTCACTCTCACACTCCCTTCCAAACTCATACTCACTCTCACACACTCTCTCCCATGCTCACTCTCACTCTCACACTCTCTCTCCAAACTTCACTCTCATTCACACACTCTCCCATCCTCACTCTCACTCTCACACTCTCTCTCCCATCCTCGCTGTCACTCTCACACTGTCTCCCATCCTCACTCTCACTCTCACACACTCTCTCCCATGCTCACTCTCACTCTCACACTCTCTCTCCAAACTTCACTCTCATTCACACACTCTCTCCCATCCTCACTCTCACTCTCACACTCTCCTTCCCATCCTCACTCTCACTCTCACACTCTCTCTCCCATCCTCACTGACACTCACACTCTCTCTCCAAACCTAACTCTCCCCCTAACACTCTGTCTCCCATCCTCACTCTCACACTTACTCTCACACTCTATCTCCAATTCTCACTCTCAGTCTCACACTCTCCCCGTCCTCACTCTCACTCTCACTCTATCTCCCATCCGCACTCTCACTGTCACACTCTCCTTCCCATCCTCACTCTCACTCTCACACTCTCTCTCCCATCCTCACTGACACTCACACACTCTCTCCAAACCTAACTCTCCCCCTAACACTCTGTCTCCCATCCTCACTCTCACTCTTACTCTCACACTCTATCTCCAATTCTCACTCTCAGTCTCACACTCTCCCCGTCCTCACTCTCAACGCAACACTCTCTCTCCCATCCTCAATCTCACTCTTACTCTCACACTCTAACTCCAATTCTCAATCTCAGTCTCACACTCTCCCATCCTCACTCTCACTCTCACACTCTCTCCCATCCTCAATCTCACTCTCACACTCTCTCCCATCCTCGCTCTCAATTTCACACTCTCTCTCCCATCCTCACTCTCACTCTCACCCCAACTATCACACTCTCTCCCATCCGCAGTTTCATTCTCACACTCTCTCGCCACCCTAGTCTCACTCTCACACTCTCTCCCATTCTCACTCTAACTCTCACACTCTCTCCCATCCTCGCTCTCAATCTCACACACTCTCTCCCATCCTCACTCTCACTCTCAAACTATTTCTCCCCATCCGCAGCATCATTCTCACCCTCTCTCCCCATCCTCATTCTCACTCATATACTCTCTCGCATCCTCACTCTCACTCTCACACTCTCTCTCCCATCATCGCTATCACTCTCACACTCTCTCTCCCCTCCTCACTCTCACTCTCACACTCTCACCCCATCCTCATTCTCACTCTCACACTCTCTCCCATCCTCACTCTCACTCTCACACTCTCTCCCATATGCAGTTTCATTCTCACACACTCTCTCCCAACCACACTCTCACTCTCACACTTTCTCTCCCATCCTCACTCTCACTCTCACACACTCTCTCCCATCCTCACTCTCACTCTCACTCTCACACTATCTCCCATCCGCAGTTTCATTCTCACACACTCTCTCCCATCCTCACTCTCACTGTCACACTCTCTCTCCCATCCTCACTCTCGCTCTCACACTCTCTCCCATCCGCACTATCACTCTCACACTCTCTCTCCCATCCTCGCTGTCACTCTCAAACTCTCTCTTCCAGTCACACTCTCACTCTCACACTCTCTCTCCCATCCTCACTCTCAATCTCACACTCTCTCTCCCAGCCTCACTATCACTCTCACACTCTCTCTCCCATCCTCACTCTCACTCACACTCTCTCTCCAATCCTAACTCTCACCCTAACACTCTCTCTCCCATCCTCAATCTCACTCTTACTCTCACACTCTATCTCCAATTCTCACTCTCATTGTCACACTCTCCCCATCCTCACTCTCGCACTCTCTCCCATCCTCACTCTCACTCTCACTCTCTCCCATCCTCACTCTCACTCTCACATTCTCTCCCATCCACACTCTCACTCTCACAATCTCTCTCCCATCCTCACTGTCACTCTCACTCTCTCAATATCTCTCCCATCCTCACTTTCTCTCACACACACTCTCTCCCATCCACACTCAAACTCTCACACTCTCACTCCAATCCTCACTCTCACCCTCACACTCTCTCTCCCATCCTCATTCTCACTCTCACACACTCTCTCCCATTCTCACTCTCACTCTCACACTCTCTCCCATCCTCACTCTTACTCTCACACTCTCTCTCCCATTCACTCTCACTCTCCCTCTCACACTTTCTCTCCAATCCTCACTCTCACCCTCACACACTCTCTCCCACCCTCACTCTCACACTCACTCTCACAATCACTGTCCCATCCTCACTCTCACTCTCACACTCTCCATCCTATCGACACTCTCACTCTCACACTCTCTCTCCCATCCTCACTTTCATTCACACACACTCTCTCACATCCTCACTCTCACTCTCACAATCTCTCTCCCATCCTCATTCTCACTCTCACTCTCACACTCTCTCCCATCCACACTCTCACTATCACACACTCTCCCATTCGCACTCTCACTCTCACATTCTCTCCCATCCTCACTCTCACTCTCACACTCTCTCTCCCATCCTCACTCTCACTCGCACACTCTCACACATCCTCATTCTCATTCTCACACTCTCTCCCATCCTCACTCTCACTCTCACTCTCACACTGCTCCCCCATCCTCACTCTCATTCTCACACTCTCTCCCATTCTCACTCTCACTCTCACACTCACTCTCTCTCCCATCTGCGCTCTCATTCTCACACTCTCTCTCCCATCCTTAATCTCACTCTCTCTCTCCCATCCTCACTCTCACTCTCACTCTCACACTCTCTCCCATCTGCACTCTCACTCTCACACACTCTCCCATTCTCACTCTCACACTCCCTCTCTCCCATCCGCACTCTCACTCTCACACTCTCTCTCCCATCCTCACTCTCACTCTCACACTCTCTCTTCCATCCTCACTCTCAGTCTCACTCACACTCTCTCTCCCATCCGCACTCTCACTCTCACACTCTCACTCCCATCCTCGCTGTCATTCTCACATTCTCTCTCCCATCCTCATTCTCACTCTCACTCTCCCCAATCCTCATTCTCACTCTCACACTCTCTCCCATCCTCACTCTCACTCTCACTCTCACACTCTCTCCCATCCGCAGTTTCACTCTCACACACTCTCTCCAACCTCACTCTCACTCTCACACACTCTCCCATCCACACTCTCCCTCTCGCTCTCACACTCTCTCCCATCCGCACTCTAACTCTCACACTCTCTCTCCCATCCTCGCTGTCACTCTCACACTCTCTCTTCCATTCGCACTCTCTCTCTCACACTCTCTCACCCATCCTCATCCACACTCTCACACACTCTCCCATTCTCACTCTCACACTTACACTCACCCTCTCTCCCATCCGCGCTCTCACTCTCACACTCACTCTCCCATCCTCGCTCTCACTCTCACACTCTCTCTTCTATTCGCACTCTCTCTCACACACTCTCTCACTCATCCTCGTCCTCACTCTCTGTGGTGTAAAATTATGTCCCAATACATGTGTGAATCATTATGCAACACATGTATTGGGCCAAGCAGTGGAATGTGGTGAAAGGGTTAAAATTGTGTCCCAATACATGTGTGAATCTAACCGAAAATGGAAGGTGTCGCTTAGTCCCGTGTGAATCTTGTTATACACCTTCCCGTGTGAATCTTCTTATCTGTATGTAACCAGAATGGAATGTGTTTTTTAGCCTTGCTCACATGAATGTTTATATCTGGAAAAGGGTATATCAGCTGGAGAAGTCTCCAGTTCGGTAGAGTCTGCTCCGGGGTTACGTTTAACCGCCGAGCGTGGGTTGTTGGCAACCGCTCTACGAGAACTGACGGCTCCCAGTTTTGGTAACATGTAGAGTGAGTATAAGCCAGACCCGTTGTAAGTACGAGACTGGTTGTGGGGACACTGCGGGGAATAAAACTATATTCTAGCAGACTCGCCTCTTGGCTGTTTGTTCTGTGTCAGAATACTTTCCTGCGAGCCTGGTCCTTGACCTTGAGAATTTTTTAAAACATTTTGGCGTAGCCGGCAGGATCAATCGCAATTGAGGAAAGATTTTGATACAGAACAATGTTTTGGAAAAAGGCTAAGAAACCAGAGGAACAAACTGTGGAGGTCCTGACCGTCCCGGGATGGCATGGGCCGTGGCATGGCGTGGCAGTTTGTTTGAGAAATGGTGGGGGGCGACCGGAGGACTGGGAGGCCGAGGGCGTAGGAACCCCAGGGTCGCTGCTGTCCACCCTTGAGAGGATCCCAGTCCTGCCGAAGAACCCATTGCCTGGGGTACAGCGGAGGATGTGGGCCTGTGCGGCGGCTTGTAGACAACAGTCAGACAAGCGCCAAAAAGCTGAAGCAGAATTAGCCCTCCTGAAACATGAGCAGGGACTCAGTTCGGGAGATGCCTCTATGTTGAGGCAGGAAATTATGAAGTTAAAAGCTGAATTGACAGCATTAACTGAACTAGCAGGACGAACTATTATGTATTTGTCTGCTAAGAAACGGAAAGAGAAAAGGAAGGTCCCTCGAACCCCGGACCCGGTACAAGTACGGGCGTTTGTAGCCCAGTTAAATAACGGGGATCGGTGGGATATCGATCATTGGGATGGGAACATTTGGGGAGATTTAGATGATCAGTACGAAGAGGACCCACCCGTACTCCAAGCTAAACCAGTGGTTAGGAGAAAGCAGGTTCAGAGACGTCTCCCAGTGCAACGGGAGGTAATGTTAGATGAGAAAGGAAACCCTATACGGAATGAACAAGGGGAGGCAATTATGCATGAATTACCGCGGGCTCAGCCTCCCGCAGAATTCTCTGAATTAACGGAAGACTTCACTACCGATGAGGTGCTGTTTATCACCCAGAAAACCCGACGTAATCCTGGGGAGCCGTTAGAGCTATGGCTAATTCGGCTCCTCGAGGAAGGGGGGCAACAAGTGCAGGTAGACTATCAGGATGCTCCCAAGTTTGGTGGATTAGCAAAGGATGCTGCCATAGACCTGGGGTACCGCAACCAAGCCAAGGATATGGTAATAGATCGCAGTATGGGGACCCTATTTGGGATGTATGCCAGGGCAGTGGCCGAACAGTATCCCTTCCCGTCCGATTGGCCCCCCTTGGAAGGAACTTGGACAACGATTAAGGAAGGGGTTCAGAGGCTAACCCGTTTGTGTGTGCGGGATGCCCTGTTGCTGGGAGTGCTGGACGAGGTAGATAACACAAATGTTAGTAGACAGACTAGAGACCATCTAGTGAAGACTGCCCCCCCCCATTATAAACCACTGTTATTAACCATAATGTTGAGTGGACGGGGAGAAACCCTAGGAGATGCCCGTAGTATGATGAGGGAGATGGGTGGTTTGGGGGATTGGGGACCCACAACCCGTGCTTCTCAGGGGGGCACGGAGGGGCGTCGCCCTGAGGCTCGAGCAGGGGGAAAAGTAAACCCTAATCAAGGAAGTAACCAAGGCCCCTCACGGCGTGCTTTGTGGCAAGCTTTGATACGGGCGCAGGTCCCAGCATCGGAGATTGATGGCCTACCTACACCGGAATTAAAAGACTTATGCAGACGAAAGGGACTGAAGGTGTCCCGGGTAGAGACGGAGTCCCGACCCACTATGGAAGACCTAGTGGAATTACTAACACAAAAATGTCAGACACGGGGTCCGGTTGTTAATGAGCCTCGAAGGGGTAGAACTTCCACTTCCCAGTGGTGGGAATCCTCGGAGGACGAGGAGGAGGAGGAGGTACGGCCTCCCCTCCGAGAGTGTTATAAAGTGGATAGGCGTGGCCGGAAATCTAGTAAGAAAGGCAAGAACAAAGAAGGGCGAGGCAAACGTCTTTACCCAGTGCTGTCTGGGGAAGATGAATGGGAGGAACAATAGGAATCGGGCCAAGCCCCAAGGGTTTGCCCACGAACGAGCCAATGGTCAGCAGACGACATTCGACCTCATGTATCATTGACTATCTATTGGCGCAAATCCGTCCAAACCGTTATGGCTCTAGTGGACACAGGGGCGGAGGCCACCTTAATCTATGGGACGCCCCATAAGTTTAAAGGAACCCCAGTCACGCTGGTTGGGCTGGGAGGTAATCTGATTGAAGGAAGAACAGTACAATTGCCCCTAAAGATAGGTACAATGCCCATTAAAACTTATTCAATTATCATTACACCGGTTAGAGAATGGATCCTGGGAATGGACATTCTGGCCGGTTTAACACTTCACCTCCAACAGGGGAAGTTTGAATTTGGAATCACGAAAATGGCTTTGCGCTGTAGGACGGTGTTAGTGGGAAAGGTTAAGATGGACCCCTTCCCCATCCCGATCGCCGATCGCGTAATAAGTCTTAGACAGTATAGGATTCCCGGCGGACATAAAGAAATATCCGCCACAATTAAGGATTATTTGGAAGCGGGAGTGCTTAGGACATGCACCACGGTGTGGAATAACCCCTTATGGCCCGTACATAAAGCCGATGGGTCATGGCGGATGACGGTAGATTATCGGCAACTAAACCGTCACACTCCGGCCTTGACGGCAGCGGTCCCGGATGCCGTCACTATTATAGGACGAATCCAACATCATCCAGGGGTGTGGTACGGAGTAATTGATTTGGCTAATGCCTTCTTCACAATTCCTATTCCCGAAGATAGGCAGGAACAGTTCGCATTCACTTGGGAGGGTAGACAATTCACGTTCACACGACTGCCCCAAGGATATCTGCATAGCCCTACTATCTGCCACCGGATAGTTGCAGAACACTTGGCTACCTTTAAAGTGCCTGACGAAGTGATGATCTCGCACTATATTGACGATATGATGATACAGGGGACAAGTCAGAAGCAGGTTCAGGAATTGCTGGACCAACTGGTTCAACATATGCGAGGATATGGGTGGGAGATCAACCCAGCCAAAATCCAGGGTCCCTCACAAACGGTAAAATTCTTAGGAATCGTGTGGAACAAGGGGGAAAGGGAAATCACTGCGAAAGCTAAAAATAAGATTCAGGTCTTTGCCGTCCCTCACACCCAGAAGGACGTGCAGCAATTTATTGGGTTATTCGGATTCTGGAGACAGCATATTCCCCATTTAGGACAAATTTTAAAACCTTTGTATCGAGTTACGAGGAAAAAGGCAGCGTTCGAATGGACGGAGGTCCATCAAACTGCATTTGAAATGGCCAAGCAAGCGATACAGCAAGCTGTATCCTTGGGAAAGATACAGTCAGGACCTGTAGAACTGCAAGTCTCAGCACAGGGGGATTATGCCAATTGGAGCTTATGGCAAAAACAGGAAAGGACCCGTAAGCCACTGGGATTTTGGTCCCGAAAATTACCCCCGGCAGGGGAACGGTATACCCCCTTTGAGAAACAGTTATTAGCATGCTACTGGGGCTTGGTGGAAACCGAAGCCCTGACCATTGGACATGAAGTGATCATGAGAACAGCTATCCCTATTCTTCCGTGGGTACTTAGTGACCCCACTACCCACCGAATAGGAACTGCCCAAGAGAGCAGCATCATTAAATGGAAATGGTATGTGTCGGAGAGAGTGCGGACTGGACAGAAAGGAGTGTCAGTCCTACATGAGCAAGTGGCGGAGGCCCCTGAGGAAGGGGAAAAGCGGTTTGAGGTGATTGAATACAAGGAATCACCCGTTAAGATGGGAAAACGGTATGATGAACTGACCCCGGATGAACAAGCCACGGCTTGGTTCGTAGATGGGTCAGCCCAATGGAAAGCGGGACAGCGTAGATGGAAAGCTGCCGCCTTTAACCCAAAACAAGGCACTACCCTAGAAGAATTAGGGGAGGGAAAAAGTAGTCAGTGGGCAGAATTAAAGGCAGTGCATATGGTAGTCATGCAAGCAGGGGTCATGGGAGTTTGTTTGTTCTCTGACTCGTGGTCAGTGGTTAACGGCATGACACAATGGATGCCAACTTGGCAGGCCAATCAGTGGATGATCCAGAATAGGGAAGTGTGGGGTAAACAGTTATGGGAGGATATATGGGAGAAAGCTCAATACCTGGTCATATACATCACCCACGTAGATGCCCATACCTCTCGAAATGATGTGGAAGCTCTACATAACCGATATGTGGATGGTATCGTCCGAACCATGATGGTGCAAAGGGGCACCTCAGTGGACCTAGCTAGATGGGCACACCTTAAGGCTGGGCACTGGGGAGTGCAAGGAACCTTGCACTGGGCTCGAGACCGAGGAATAGATCTTATGGTAGATGATGTTAAGACTGCAGTAAACCAGTGTGAGCAGTGTCAACATCAGCGGCAGCGAGTGCCCCAACACATGATGGGACATATCCATCGGGGGGATGGTCCGGGACAGAGCTGGCAAATGGACTTTGTGGGTCCCTTACCCTCCTCACAAGGATGTAACCACATATGTACAGCTGTGGACACTATGTCTGGGGTTTTGGTAGCCCATCCCTGTCGTCACAACAATCAACAGGCTACCTTGCGATGTTTAGATTTGATTGAACAATTTTATGGATTGCCCATACAGGTCCAGAGTGACAATGGCTCCCATTTCACAGGAAGGGCGGTAAAGCAGTGGTGTCACGATAACCACGTGGAATGGGTTTATCATGTACCCTATCACCCACAAGCTGCGGGACTTATAGAACGAATGAATGGGCTTCTGAAGTCCTCACTACGAAAAGCAGGAGGTTGCAATGACTTAACGGGTTGGAGGAAGCAACTAATTCGGGTGGTGAAACAAATTAATAACCACCCATTAGGAAATGGGGTAACACCCTTGAATAGGATGATACAAGTATGTGATACCCCAAAGACTCAGCCTATTAAAATGTGGAAGTTCGCTGAGGAAGCTGATATTCCCGTAAGGGCCACGCCGGCTTCGGCTGGACTGGACCTACGAGCACTAACTGCCCAGACTTTGATCCAACAGAAACCTACGGTGATTAAGACCGGGTTAGGGTTGATTTGTCCCCCTGGAACCTATGGGCATATCCTCCCGCGGTCGGGACTGTCACTAAAGGGGATTGATGTGATGGCAGGCGTAATTGACGCAGACTACCAAGGGGAGTTGGGGGTGATCCTGGTCAACATCACCGCTGAACCTTACGTGATACAGAAGGGGGACAGAATAGCGCAATTGGTCATTAAGCCATGTAACCTTACAACGGTGGAAGAGATGGGATCTCCCGTTACGGTTACTGAGCGTGGGACGGGGGGATTTGGGTCTACTGACACTAAGGGGGCCAAGGTATGGGTGCGCCAGACGACCGGCCCCCCCAGGCCGGCCGAAATCATAGCACAGGGGAAGGACAGTCTGGTCACCATTATGTACCCCGGAGACCCGACCTGGGCAAACGTCCCGGCGAACCAGTGCTACTTACGTGAGACCTAAATAATGTTGTAATTGCTATGCACCCGCAGGCTGACCCTCCGCCTTGAACATGGGGTGGTCATGGGGATTGCGACTCCTATTGGCGATGTTCGCGATCGGATGGCCACTCCAGGGCATCGGTATCACGGCCTGGACGCTGGTACCGGTCGCCCGCCATGAGGTGCGGTGGGAGGCCAGTAGCCAGCGACGGACGCAGGACGACTTTACATGTGAACCCGGTCAGCAGTGCGTTGTTCTGACTCTCACCAGCGACTGTCAATTGTACACGTGTGCACAGTGCTACATGCGCCGGGATGGGGAAAAATATGACATATCGTTCATACCGCCTAATTGCACCCTGGTGGTAAATGCCCAAGTCAAGACGTGTTTGTGGGACCGACGCACCCAGACATGCGGGACAACGGGAACTCATTGGAGCGTCACAGCTCGGGGGGAAGATCTGTGGCTGCGCAATGCCACCGATATTCGGAATCGTCATCGATTCATGTGGTTAATAATGGTACTGCCCTCGACGAACGCCCCGTCTGAGGCGTTATTAAACCCCACGCGGGGCGGGCCAGCACCGAAGAGGGGTGCCACGGGGGGCGTGCGGTCGCATCGAACACAGTTGGCCCCTATTATGTCAACTTGTCAACAGATGGCCCGGGCGGTACTGCACACTGATGTTCATTGGCGGGTACAGTTGCCCTTCATACCCGAGTGTCATACCAAGAGGCGGCGACGAGCGTGGTACGACACCCTGCTGGGAGGCGCAGGAACTGTTATGGGTATCTCGAATGCCATTGACTCTGAGGTAACCCGTACTAAATTATCTAACACGGGACAGGCCACCTCACAAGGACTACATACTATTGGAAGGTAGATGCCATCCGTAATGATGACTCAAGGAGAGACAGCTGAAATAATGATACGATCTCTGCAATGGGAACTGGATGTCTGGGGCGCCACTCAGGAACTGTTTGAGAACATTACGGCTCAGTTAAATTGGACTGCCTGTCATATTCAAATGTTGCATGCTCAAATACAGAAAGAACGCTTTTTGCGTGTGGTAACATCCCCCAATGTACAGGCGTGGAGGGGACTATGGAATGTATCTGAGAAATTGTGGATGATAACCCATCCAGAGCGAACATGGTGTAACGCAACTATGTGTAACGGATACTTTGTTACCATGAATGTAACCCACACTGTTACGGTCTGTCGATATTATGTATTACCAGTGATTACATCTTCTGGATATTATTTTCTGAAGACAAGGGGACAGTGGTTTAGCCCAGATACCAATATTACCTATGATCTGTCCGCTTGTGAACAGACTGATCAGGGGAAAACTTGCCTACTGATGGACAGGTATCGGGACCCTTGCTTGACTAAGGGAACGGCCCTGTGCGAATGGACTGTTGAGACTCCAAGGGACATGATGTGGCAGATTGGGCCACACACGCTCTGTGTGGCTACCAATAATCCACATCCTATGCTTCCCTCAGCACCGTTCTCGGGATGCCTCTCAAATGTCTATCAGTGGCACTGGCAGAATCACACCTATTTGTTGACCACTTATAGCAGTGCTCGCCACTTTACCAAGGTGCAGTGGAAAGTGCTGAGGAATCCCTGGAACATTTCCCTGGATCGGTTTAAGCGAGCATTGGACCGATCCGAGGAGCTTAAGCAGATATTACGAAAGCATCAAACCAATGTCACCAAGGTTACGGTGTCTACCTTTATACATGGACAGGAGGTAGTACATGCTGCCCGTGTAGTGGACGTGGAGTCAGCTCATCATTGGTGGGACATATTGAGTGGTATGTCCTCCACTGCGGGGACATTCCTGTTCCCACCCTTGTCGATCCTGGTAGCGGTCCTGGTGATTTTAACATGCTGTAATGTCCTGACTTGCTTGTATATTTGGCGTGTACGTAGGCGCTTGTTAGAAAGAATACATATGGGCATAATGTAACACATGTATTGGGTCAAGCAGTGGAATGTGGTGTAAAATTATGTCCCAATACATGTGTGAATCATTATGCAACACATGTATTGGGCCAAGCAGTGGAATGTGGTGAAAGGGTTAAAATTGTGTCCCAATACATGTGTGAATCTAACCGAAAATGGAAGGTGTCGCTTAGTCCCGTGTGAATCTTGTTATACACCTTCCCGTGTGAATCTTCTTATCTGTATGTAACCAGAATGGAATGTGTTTTTTAGCCTTGCTCACATGAATGTTTATATCTGGAAAAGGGTATATCAGCTGGAGAAGTCTCCAGTTCGGTAGAGTCTGCTCCGGGGTTACGTTTAACCGCCGAGCGTGGGTTGTTGGCAACCGCTCTACGAGAACTGACGGCTCCCAGTTTTGGTAACATGTAGAGTGAGTATAAGCCAGACCCGTTGTAAGTACGAGACTGGTTGTGGGGACACTGCGGGGAATAAAACTATATTCTAGCAGACTCGCCTCTTGGCTGTTTGTTCTGTGTCAGAATACTTTCCTGCGAGCCTGGTCCTTGACCTTGAGAATTTTTTAAAACACTCTCACACTCTCTCCCATTCTCACTCTCACTCTCACACTCACTCTCTCTCCCATCCGCGCTCTCACTCTCACACTCACTGTCCCATCCATACTCTCACTCTCACACTCTCTCCCCATCCTCATTCTCACTCTCACACTCTCTCCCATTCTCATTCTCACTCTCACACTCTCCTTCCCATCCTCACTCTCACTCTCACACTCTCCCTTCCATCGTCACTCTCACTCTCACACTCTCTCTCCCAACCTCACTGTCACTCTCACACTCTCTCTTCCATCGTCACTCTCACTCTCACACTCTCTGTCCCATCCACAATCTCACTCTTACTCTCACACTCTATCTCCAGTTATCACTCTCAGTCTCACACTCTCCCCATCCTCACTCTCACTCTCACACACTCTCCCATCCTCACTCTCACTCTCACACTCTCGCCCATCCTCGCTCTCAATCTCACACTCTCTCTCCCATACTCACTCTCACTCTCACTCTCACTATCACACTCTCTCCCATCCACAGTTTCATTCTCACACACTCTCCCCCAATCTCAATCTCACTCTCACACTCTCTCCAATCCTCACTCTCACTCTCACACTCTCTCCCATCCTCACTGTCACTCTCACTCTCTCACCCATTCTCGCTCTCATTCTCACACTCTCTCACATCTTCACTCTCACTCTCACTCTTTCTCTCCCATCCACAGTTTCATTCTCACCCTCTCTCCCCATCCTCACTCTCACTTTCACACTCTCTCTCCCATCCACGCTGTCACTCTCACACTCTCTCTCCCATCCTCACTCTCACACTCTCTCCCCATCCTCATTCTCACTCTCACACTCTCTCCCATCCTCACTCTCACTGTCGCTCTCACACTCTCTTCCATCCGCAGTTACATTCTCACACACTCTCTCCCATTCTCACTCTCACACTCACTCTCACACTCTCTCTCCAATCCTCACTCTCACCCTCAAACACTCTCTCCCACCCTCACTCTCACACTCACTCTCACAATCACTGTCCCATCCTCACTCTCACTCTCACACTCTCTATCCTATCGACACTCTCACTCTCACACTCTCTCTCCCATCCTCACTTTCATTCACACACACTCTCTCACATCCTCACTCTCACTCTCACAATCTCTCTCCCATCCTCATTCTCACTCTCACTCTCACACTCTCTCCCATCCACACTCTCACTATCACACACTCTCCCATTCGCACTATCACTCTCACATTCTCTCCCATCCTCACTCTCACTCTCACACTCTCTCTCCCATCCTCACTCTCACTCTCACACTCTCACACATCCTCATTCTCACTCTCACTCTCACACTGCTCCCCCATCCTCACTCTCATTCTCACACTCTCTCCCATTCTCACTCTCACTCTCACACTCACTCTCTCTCCCATCTGCGCTCTCATTCTCACACTCTCTCTCCCATCCTTAATCTCACTCTCTCTCTCCCATCCTCACTCTCACTCTCACTCTCACACTCTCTCCCATCTGCACTCTCACTCTCACACACTCTCCCATTCTCACTCTCACACTCCCTCTCTCCCATCCGCACTCTCACTCTCACACTCTCTCTCCCATCCTCACTCTCATTCTCACACTCTCTCTTCGATCCTCACTCTCAGTCTCACTCACACTCTGTCTCCCATCCGCACTCTCACTCTCACACTCTCACTCCCATCCTCGCTGTCATTCTCACATTCTCTCTCCCATCCTCATTCTCACTCTCACTCTCCCCAATCCTCATTCTCACTCTCACACTCTCTCCCATCCTCACTCTCACTCTCACTCTCACACTCTCTCCCATCCGCAGTTTCATTCTCACACACTCTCTCCCAACCTCACTCTCACTCTCACACACTCTCCCATCCACACTCTCACTCTCGCTCTCACACTCTCTCCCATCCGCACTCTAACTCTCACACTCTCTCTCCCATCCTCGCTGTCACTCTCACACTCTCTCTTCCATTCGCACTCTCACTCTCACATTCACTCTCTCTCCCATCCGCGCTCTCACTCCCACTCTCACACTCTCTCCCATCCGCACTCTCACTCTCACACTCACTCTCCCATCCTCATCCTCACTCTCACACTCTCTCCCATTCTCACTCTCACTCTCACACTCACTCTCTCTCTCATCCGCGCTCTCACTCTCACACTCACTGTCCCATCCATACTCTCACTCTCACACTCTCTCCCCATCCTCATTCTCACTCTCACACGCTCTCCCATCCTCATTCTCACTCTCACACTCTCCTTCCCATCCTCACTCTCACTCTCACACTCTCCCTTCCATCGTCACTCTCACTCTCACACTCTCACTCCCAACCTCACCGTCACTCTCACACTCTCTCTTCCATCGTCACTCTCACTCTCACACTCTCTGTCCCATCCACAATCTCACTCTTACTCTCACACTCTATCTCCAGTTCTCACTCTCAGTCTCACACTCTCCCCATCCTCACTCTCACTCTCACACACTCTCCCATCCTCACTCTCACTCTCACACTCTCGCCCATCCTCGCTCTCAATCTCACACTCTCTCTCCCAGACTCACTCTCACTCTCACTCTCACTATCACACTCTCTCCCATCCGCAGTTTCATTCTCACACTCTCTCCCCCAATCTCAGTCTCACTCTCACACTCTCTCCAATCCTCACTCTCACACTCTCTCCCATCCTCACTGTCACTCTCACTCTCTCACCCATTCTCGCTCTCATTCTCACACTCTCTCACATCTTCACTCTCACTCTCACTCTTTCTCTCCCATCCACAGTTTCATTCTCACCCTCTCTCCCCATCCTCACTCTCATTTTCACACTCTCTCTCCCATCCCCGCTGTCACTCTCACACTCTCTCTCCCATCCTCACTCTCACTCTCACACTCTCTCCCCATCCTCATTCTCACTCTCACACTCTCTCCCATCCTCACTCTCACTGTCACTCTCACACTCTCTTCCATCCGCAGTTTCATTCTCACACACTCTCTCCCCTCCTCACTCTCACACTCACACTCTCTCTCCCATCCTCACTCTCACTCTCTCACACTCTCCCATCCTCACTCTCACACTCTCTCTGCCATCCTCACTCTCACTCTCACACTCTCCTTCCCATCCTCACTCTCACTCTCACACTCTCTGTCCAATCCTCACTGTCACTCACACTCTCTCTACAATCCTAACTCTCACCCTAACACTCTCTCTCCCATTCTCAATCTGACTCTTACTCTCACACTCTATCTCCAATTCTCACTCTCAGTCTCACACTCGCATTCCTCTCTCTTACTCTCACACTCTCTCCCATCCTCACTCTCACTCTCACACTCTCACCCATCCTCGCTCTCAATCTCACACTCTCTCTCCCATCCTCACTCTCACTCTCACACTCTCTCCCATCCTCACTCTCACTCTCACATTCTGTCCCATCCTCACTGTCACTCTCACTCTCTTTCGCATCCTCGCTCTCAATCTCACACTCTCTCTCCCATCCTCGCTGTCACACTCACACTCTCCATCCCATCCTCACTCTCACTCTCACACTCTCTCCCCATCCTCATTCTCACTCTCACACTCTCTCCCATCCTCACTCTCACTCTCACTCTCACACTCTCTCCCATCCGCAGTTTCATTCTCACACACTCTCTCCCATCCTCACTCTCACTCTCACACACTCTCCCATCCGCAGTCTTACTCTCGCTCTCACACTCTCTCCCATCCGCATTCTAACTCTCACACTCTCTCTCCCATCCTGGCTGTCACTCTCACACTCTCTCTTCCATTCGCACTCTCTCTCTCTCACACTCTGTCATACATACTCGTCCTCACTCTCACACTCTCTCCCATTCTCACTTTCACTCTCACACTCACGCTCTCTCCCATCCGCGCACTCAGTCTCGCTCTCACACTCTCTCCCATCCGCACTCTCAGTCTCACACTCACTCTCCCATCCTCGCTGTCACTCTCACACTCTCTCTTCTATTCGCACTCTCTCTCTCACACTCTCTCACCCATCCTCGTCCTCACTCTCACACTCTCTCCCATTCTCACTCTCACTCTCACACTTACTCTCTCTCCCATCCACGCTCTCACTCTCACATTCACTCTCCCATCTTTACTCTCACTCTCACACTCTCTCCCCATCCTCATTCTCACTCTCACACTCTCTCCCATCCTCACTCTCACTCTCACTATCACACTCTCTCCCATCCGCATTTTATTCTCACACTCTCTCCCCCATCCTCAGTCTTACTCTCACACTCTCTCCCATCCTCACTCTCACACTCTCTCCCATCCTCACTGTCACTCTCACTCTCTCTCCCATCCTCGCTCTCAATCTCACACTCTCTCACCCATCCTCACACTCATTCTCACTTTCACACTCTCTCTCCCATCCTCACTCTCACTCACACTCTCTCCCCATCCTCATTCTCACTCTCACACTCTCTTCCATCCTCACTCTCACACTCACTCTCACACTCTCTCGCATCCGCAGTTTCATTCTCACACACTCTCTCCCATCCTCGCTCTCACTCTCACACTCTCTCTCCCATCCTCACTCTCACTCTCACACTCTCTCTTCCATCGTCACTCACACTCTCACACTCTCTCTCCTAACCTCACTGTCACTCACACTCTCTCTCCAATCCTAACTCTCAACCTAACACTCTCTCTCCCATCCTCAATCTCACTCTCACTCTCACACTCTATCTCCAATTCTCACTCTCAGTCTCACACTCTCCACATCCTCACTCTCACTCTCACACTCTCTCCTATCCTCACTCTCACTCTCACACTCTCTCTCCCATCCTCACTCTCACTCTCACACTTGCATTCCCATCCTCACTCTCACTCTCACACTCTCTTCCATCGTCACTCTCACTCTCACTCTCTCTCCCATCCTCTCTGTCACTCACACTCTCTCTCAAATCCTAACTCTCACCCTAAAACTCTCTCTCCCATCCTCAATCTCACTCTTACTCTCACACTCAATCTCCAATTCTCACTCTCAGCCTCACACTCTCCCCATCCTCACTATCACTCTCACACTCTCTCCCATCCTCACTCTCACTCTCACACTCTCTCCCATCCACAGTTTCATTCTCACACTCTCTCCCCCATCCTCAGTCTCACTCTCACACTCTCTCCAATCCTCACTCTCACTCTCACACTCTCTCCCATCCTCCCTATCACTCTCACTCTCTCCCATCCTCGTTCTCAATCTCACACTCTCTCTCCCATCCTCACACTCACTCTCACTCTCACACTCTCTCCCATCTTCACTCTCACTCTCACTCTTTCTCTCCCATCCGCAGTTTCATTCTCACCCTCTCTCCCCATCCGCACTCTCACTTTCACACTCTCTCTCCCATCCTCGCTGTCACTCTCACCCTCTCTCTCCCATCCTCACTCTCACTCTCACACTCTCTCTCCCATCCTCAATCTCACTCTTACTCTCACACTCTATCTCCAATTCTCACTCTCAGTCTCACACTCTCTCTTTATTCGTCACTCTCACTCTCACACTCTCTCTCCCAACTTCACTGTCACTCACACTCTCTCTCCAATCTTAACTCTCACCCTAACACTCTCTCTCCCATCCTCAATCTCACTCTCACACTCTATCTCCAATTCTCACTCTCAGTCTCACACTCTCCCTATCCTCACTCTCACTCTCACACTCTCTCCCATCCTCACTCTCACTCTCACACTCTCTCTCCCATCCTCACTCTCACTCTCACACTCTCCTTCCCATCCTCACTCTCACTCTCACACTCTCTTCCATCGTCACTCTCACTCTCACTCTCTCTCCCATCCTCACTGTCACTCACACTCTCTCTACAATCCTAACTCTCACCCTAAAACTCTCTCTCCCATCCTCAATCTCACACTTACTCTCACACTCTAACTCCAATTCTCACTCTCAGTCTCACACTCTCCCCATCCTCACTCTCACTCTCACACTCTCTCCCATCCTCACTCTCACTCTCACACTCTCTCCCATCCTCACTCTCACTCTCACACACTCTCCCATCCGCAATCTCACTCTCGCTCTCACACTCTCTCCCATCCGCACTCCAACTCTCACACTCTCTCTCCCATCCTCGCTGTCACTCTCACCCTCTCTCTTCCATTCGCACTCTCTCTCTCACACTCTCTCATACATCCTCATCCTCACTCTCACACTCTCTCCCATTCGCACTTTCACTCTCACACTCACGCTCTCTCCCATCCGCGCTCTCAGTCTCGCTCTCACACTCTCTCCCATCCGCACTCTCAGACTCACACTCACTCTCCCGTCCTCGCTGTCACTCTCACACTCTCTCTTCTATTCGCACTCTCTCTCTCACACTCTCACCCATCCTCGTCCTCATTCTCACACTCTCTCCCATCCTCCCTATCACTCTCACTCTCTCTCCCATCCTCGCTCTCAATCTCACACTCACTCTCCCATCCTCACACTCACTCTCACTCTCACACTCTCTCCCATCTTCACTCTCACTCTCACTCTTTCTCTCCCATGCGCAGTTTCATTCTCACCCTCTCACCCCATCCTCACTCTCACTTTCACTCTCTCTCTCCCATCCTCGCTGTCACTCTCACACTCTCTCTCCCATCCTCACTCTCATTCTCACACTCTCTCCCCATCCTCATTCTCACTCTCACACTCTCTTCCATCCTCACTCTCACACTCACTCTCACACTCTCTCCCATCGGCAGTTTCATTCTCACACACTCTCTCCCATCCTCGCTCTCACAATCACACTCTCTCTCTCCCATCCTCACTCTCAATCTCACACACTCTCCCATCCTCACTCTCACTCTCACACTCTCTCTTTATTCGTCCCTCTCACTCTCACACTCTCTCTCCCAACTTCACTGTCACTCACACTCTCTCTCCAATCCTAACTCTCACCCTAACACTCTCTCTCCCATCCTCAATCTCACTCTCACTCTCACACTCTATCTCCAATTCTCACTCTCAGTCTCACACTCTCCCTATCCTCACTCTCACTCTCACACTCTCTCCCATCCTCACTCTCACTCTCACACTCTCTCTCCCATCCTCACTCTCACTCTCACACTCTCCTTCCCATCCTCACTCTCACTCTCACACTCTCTTCCATCGTCACTCTCACTCTCACTCTCTCTCCCATCCTCGCGCTCAATCTCACACTCACTCTCCCATCCTCACACTCACTCTCACTCTCACACTCTCTCCCATCTTCACTCTCACTCTCACTCTTTCTCTCCCATCAGCAGTTTCATTCTCACCCTCTCTCCCCATCCTCACTCTCACTCTCACACTCACTCTCCCATCCTCACTCTCACTCTCACACACTCTCCCATCCTCACTCTCACTCTCACTCTCACACTCTCTCCCATCCGCAGTTTCATTCTCACACATTATTTCCCATCCTCACTCTCACTCTCACACTCTCTCTCCCATCAACACTCTCGCTCTCACACTCTCTCCCATCCGCACTATCACTCTCACACTCTCTCTCCCATCCTCGCTGTCACTCTCACACTCTCTCTTCCAGTCGCACTCTCTCTCTCACACTCTCTCACCCATCCTCACTCTCACTCTCATACTCTCTCCCATTCTCACTCTCACTCTCACACGCACTCTCTATCCCATCTGCGCTCTCACTCTCACACTCTCTCTCCCATCTTTAATGTGACTTTCTCTCTACCATCCTCACTCTCACTCTCACACGCTCTCCCATTCTCACTCTCAAGCTCACACTCTCTCTCCCATCCTCAATCTCACTCTTACTCTCACACTCTATCTCCAATTCTCACTCTCAGTCTCACACTCTCCCATCCGCACTCTCCCTGTCACACTCTCTCCCAGCCGCACTCTCACTCTCACACTCTCTCCCAACCTCGCTCTCAATCTCACACCCTCTCTCCCATCCTCACTCTCACTCTCACTCTCACTATCACACTCTCTCTCGTTCGCAGCTTCATTCTCACACTCTCTCCCATCCTCACTGTCACTCTCACTCTCTCTCCCATCCTCGCTCTCAATCTCACACTCTCTCACCCATCCTCACACTCACTCCCACTCTCACACTCTCCCAGCTTCACTCCCACTCTCACTCTTTCTCTCCCATCCGCAGTTTCATTCTCACCCTCTCTCCCCATCCTCACTCTCACTTTCACACTCTCTCTCCCATCCTCGCTGTCACTCTCACACTCTCTCTCCCATCCTCACTCTCACTCTCACACTCTCTCTCCCATCCTCAATCTCACTCTTACTCTCACACTCTATCTCCAATTCTCACTCTCAGTCTCACACTCTCTCTTTATTCGTCACTCTCACTCTCACACTCTCTCTCCCAACTTCACTGTCACTCACACTCTCTCTCCAATCTTAACTCTCACCCTAACACTCTCTCTCCCATCCTCAATCTCACTCTCACACTCTATCTCCAATTCTCACTCTCAGTCTCACACTCTCCCTATCCTCACTCTCACTCTCACACTCTCTCCCATCCTCACTCTCACTCTCACACTCTCTCTCCCATCCTCACTCTCACTCTCACACTCTCCTTCCCATCCTCACTCTCACTCTCACACTCTCTTCCATCGTCACTCTCACTCTCACTCTCTCTCCCATCCTCACTGTCACTCACACTCTCTCTACAATCCTAACTCTACCCTAAAACTCTCTCTCCCATCCTCAATCTCACACTTACTCTCACACTCTAACTCCAATTCTCACTCTCAGTCTCACACTCTCCCCATCCTCACTCTCACTCTCACACTCTCTCCCATCCTCACTCTCACTCTCACACACTCTCCCATCCGCAATCTCACTCTCGCTCTCACACTCTCTCCCATCCGCACTCTAACTCTCACACTCTCTCTCCCATCCTCGCTGTCACTCTCACCCTCTCTCTTCCATTCGCACTCTCTCTCTCACACTCTCTCATACATCCTCATCCTCACTCTCACACTCTCTCCCATTCGCACTTTCACTCTCACACTCACGCTCTCTCCCATCCGCGCTCTCAGTCTCGCTCTCACACTCTCTCCCATCCGCACTCTCAGACTCACACTCACTCTCCCGTCCTCGCTGTCACTCTCACACTCTCTCTTCTATTCGCACTCTCTCTCTCACACTCTCTCACCCATCCTCGTCCTCACTCTCACACTCTCTCCCATTCTCACTCTCACTCTCACACTCACTCTCTCTCCCATCCACGCTCTCACTCTCACACTCACTCTCCCATCCTTACTCTCGCTCTCACTCTCACACTCTCTCCCATCTTCACTCTCACTCTCACTCTTTCTCTCCCATGCGCAGTTTCATTCTCACCCTCTCACCCCATCCTCACTCTCACTTTCACTCTCTCTCTCCCATCCTCGCTGTCACTCTCACACTCTCTCTCCCATCCTCACTCTCATTCTCACACTCTCTCCCCATCCTCATTCTCACTCTCACACTCTCTTCCATCCTCACTCTCACACTCACTCTCACACTCTCTCCCATCGGCAGTTTCATTCTCACACACTCTCTCCCATCCTCGCTCTCACAATCACACTCTCTCTCTCCCATCCTCACTCTCAATCTCACACACTCTCCCATCCTCACTCTCACTCTCACACTCTCTCTTTATTCGTCCCTCTCACTCTCACACTCTCTCTCCCAACTTCACTGTCACTCACACTCTCTCTCCAATCCTAACTCTCACCCTAACACTCTCTCTCCCATCCTCAATCTCACTCTCACTCTCACACTCTATCTCCAATTCTCACTCTCAGTCTCACACTCTCCCTATCCTCACTCTCACTCTCACACTCTCTCCCATCCTCACTCTCACTCTCACACTCTCTCTCCCATCCTCACTCTCACTCTCACACTCTCCTTCCCATCCTCACTCTCACTCTCACACTCTCCTCCATCGTCACTCTCACTCACACTCTCTCTCCCATCCTCGCGCTCAATCTCACACTCACTCTCCCATCCTCACACTCACTCTCACTCTCACACTCTCTCCCATCTTCACTCTCACTCTCACTCTTTCTCTCCCATCAGCAGTTTCATTCTCACCCTCTCTCCCCATCCTCACTCTCACTCTCACACTCACTCTCCCATCCTCACTCTCACTCTCACACACTCTCCCATCCTCACTCTCACTCTCACTCTCACACTCTCTCCCATCCGCAGTTTCATTCTCACACATTATTTCCCATCCTCACTCTCACTCTCACACTCTCTCTCCCATCAACACTCTCGCTCTCACACTCTCTCTCATCCGCACTATCACTCTCACACTCTCTCTCCCATCCTCGCTGTCACTCTCACACTCTCTCTTCCAGTCGCACTCTCTCTCTCACACTCTCTCACCCATCCTCACTCTCACTCTCATACTCTCTCCCATTCTCACTCTCACTCTCACACGCACTCTCTATCCCATCTGCGCTCTCACTCTCACACTCTCTCTCCCATCTTTAATGTGACTTTCTCTCTACCATCCTCACTCTCACTCTCACACGCTCTCCCATTCTCACTCTCAAGCTCACACTCTCTCTCCCATCCTCAATCTCACTCTTACTCTCACACTCTATCTCCAATTCTCACTCTCAGTCTCACACTCTCCCATCCGCACTCTCCCTGTCACACTCTCTCCCAGCCGCACTCTCACTCTCACACTCTCTCCCAACCTCGCTCTCAATCTCACACCCTCTCTCCCATCCTCACTCTCACTCTCACTCTCACTATCACACTCTCTCTCGTTCGCAGCTTCATTCTCTCACTCTCTCCCATCCTCACTGTCACTCTCACTCTCTCTCCCATCCTCGCTCTCAATCTCACACTCTCTCACCCATCCTCACACTCACTCCCACTCTCACACTCTCCCAGCTTCACTCCCACTCTCACTCTTTCTCTCCCATCCGCAGTTTCATTCTCACCCTCTCTCCCCATCCTCACTCTCACTTTCACACTCTCTCTCCCATCCTCGCTGTCACTCTCACACTCTCTCTCCCATCCTCACTCTCACTCTCACACTCTCTCTCCCATCCTCAATCTCACTCTTACTCTCACACTCTATCTCCAATTCTCACTCTCAGTCTCACACTCTCTCTTTATTCGTCACTCTCACTCTCACACTCTCTCTCCCAACTTCACTGTCACTCACACTCTCTCTCCAATCTTAACTCTCACCCTAACACTCTCTCTCCCATCCTCAATCTCACTCTCACACTCTATCTCCAATTCTCACTCTCAGTCTCACACTCTCCCTATCCTCACTCTCACTCTCACACTCTCTCCCATCCTCACTCTCACTCTCACACTCTCTCTCCCATCCTCACTCTCACTCTCACACTCTCCTTCCCATCCTCACTCTCACTCTCACACTCTCTTCCATCGTCACTCTCACTCTCTCTCCCATCCTCACTGTCACTCACACTCTCTCTACAATCCTAACTCTACCCTAAAACTCTCTCTCGCATCCTCAATCTCACTCTTACTCTCACACTCTAACTCCAATTCTCACTCTCAGTCTCACACTCTCCCCAACCTCACTCTCACTCTCACACTCTCTCCCATCCTCACTCTCACTCTCACACACTCTCCCATCCGCAATCTCAATCTCGCTCTCACACTCTCTCCCATCCGCACTCTAACTCTCACACTCTCTCTCCCATCTTCGCTGTCACTCTCACCCTCTCTCTTCCATTCGCACTCTCTCTCTCACACTCTCTCATACATCCTCATCCTCACTCTCACACTCTCTCCCATTCGCACTTTCACTCTCACACTCACGCTCTCTCCCATCCGCGCTCTCAGTCTCGCTCTCACACTCTCTCCCATCCGCACTCTCAGACTCACACTCACTCTCCCGTCCTCGCTGTCACTCTCACACTCTCTCTTCTATTCGCACTCTCTCTCTCACACTCTCTCACCCATCCTCGTCCTCACTCTCACACTCTCTCCCATTCTCACTCTCACTCTCACACTCACTCTCTCTCCCATCCACGCTCTCACTCTCACACTCACTCTCCCATCCTTACTCTCGCTCTCACACTCTCTCCCATCCTGACTCTCACTCTCACTATCACACTCTCTCCCATCCGCAGTTTCATTCTCACACTCTCTCCCCATCCTCATTCTCACTCTCACACTCTCTCCCATCCTGACTCTCACTCTCACTATCACACTCTCTCCCATCCGCAGTTTCATTCTCACACTCTCTCCCCCATCCTCAGTGTCACTCTCACACTCTCTCTCCCATCCTCACTGTCACTCACACTCTCTCTCCAATCCTAACTCTCACGCTAACACCCTCTCTCCCATCCTCACTCTCACTCTCACTCTCACTATCACACTCTCTCTCGTTCGCAGCTTCATTCTCTCACTCTCTCCCATCCTCACTGTCACTCTCACTCTCTCTCCCATCCTCGCTCTCAATCTCACACTCTCTCACCCATCCTCACACTCACTCCCACTCTCACACTCTCCCAGCTTCACTCCCACTCTCACTCTTTCTCTCCCATCCGCAGTTTCATTCTCACCCTCTCTCCCCATCCTCACTCTCACTTTCACACTCTCTCTCCCATCCTCGCTGTCACTCTCACACTCTCTCTCCCATCCTCACTCTCACTCTCACACTCTCTCTCCCATCCTCAATCTCACTCTTACTCTCACACTCTATCTCCAATTCTCACTCTCAGTCTCACACTCTCTCTTTATTCGTCACTCTCACTCTCACACTCTCTCTCCCAACTTCACTGTCACTCACACTCTCTCTCCAATCTTAACTCTCACCCTAACACTCTCTCTCCCATCCTCAATCTCACTCTCACACTCTATCTCCAATTCTCACTCTCAGTCTCACACTCTCCCTATCCTCACTCTCACTCTCACACTCTCTCCCATCCTCACTCTCACTCTCACACTCTCTCTCCCATCCTCACTCTCACTCTCACACTCTCCTTCCCATCCTCACTCTCACTCTCACACTCTCTTCCATCGTCACTCTCACTCTCTCTCCCATCCTCACTGTCACTCACACTCTCTCTACAATCCTAACTCTACCCTAAAACTCTCTCTCGCATCCTCAATCTCACTCTTACTCTCACACTCTAACTCCAATTCTCACTCTCAGTCTCACACTCTCCCCAACCTCACTCTCACTCTCACACTCTCTCCCATCCTCACTCTCACTCTCACACACTCTCCCATCCGCAATCTCAATCTCGCTCTCACACTCTCTCCCATCCGCACTCTAACTCTCACACTCTCTCTCCCATCTTCGCTGTCACTCTCACCCTCTCTCTTCCATTCGCACTCTCTCTCTCACACTCTCTCATACATCCTCATCCTCACTCTCACACTCTCTCCCATTCGCACTTTCACTCTCACACTCACGCTCTCTCCCATCCGCGCTCTCAGTCTCGCTCTCACACTCTCTCCCATCCGCACTCTCAGACTCACACTCACTCTCCCGTCCTCGCTGTCACTCTCACACTCTCTCTTCTATTCGCACTCTCTCTCTCACACTCTCTCACCCATCCTCGTCCTCACTCTCACACTCTCTCCCATTCTCACTCTCACTCTCACACTCACTCTCTCTCCCATCCACGCTCTCACTCTCACACTCACTCTCCCATCCTTACTCTCGCTCTCACACTCTCTCCCATCCTGACTCTCACTCTCACTATCACACTCTCTCCCATCCGCAGTTTCATTCTCACACTCTCTCCCCATCCTCATTCTCACTCTCACACTCTCTCCCATCCTGACTCTCACTCTCACTATCACACTCTCTCCCATCCGCAGTTTCATTCTCACACTCTCTCCCCCATCCTCAGTGTCACTCTCACACTCTCTCTCCCATCCTCACTGTCACTCACACTCTCTCTCCAATCCTAACTCTCACGCTAACACTCTCTCTCCCATCCTCAATCTCACTCTTACTCTCACACTCTATCTCCAATTCTCACTCTCCCTCTCACACTCTCTCCCAGCCGCACTCTCACTCTCACATTCTGTCCCATCCTCGCTCTGAATCTCACACTCTCTCTCCCATCCTCACTCTCACTCTCACTCTCACTATCACACTCTCTCCCATTCGCAGTTTCATTCTCACACTCTCTCCCCCATCCTCATTCTCACTCTCACACTCTCTCCCATCCTGACTCTCACTCTCACTATCACACTCTCTCCCATCCGCAGTTTCATTCTCACACTCTCTCCCCCATCCTCAGTCTCACTCTCACACTCTCTCCCATCCTCACTCTCACACTCTCTCCCATCCTCACTCTCACTCTCACTCTCTCTCCCATCCTCGCTCTCAATCTCATACTCTCTCACCCATTCTCACACTCACTCTCACTCTCACAGTCTCTCTATTCTTCACTCTCACTCTCACTCTTTCTCTCCCATCCGCAGTTTCATTCTCACCCTCTCTCCCCATCCTCACTCTCACTCTCACACTCTCTCTCCCATCCTCACTCTCACTCTCACACACTCTTCCATCCTCACTCTCACACTCACACTCTCTCTTCGATCGTCACTCTCAGTCTCACACTCTCCCTATCCTCACTCTCACTCTCACACTCTCTCCCATCCTGACTCTCACTCTCACTATCACACTCTCTCCCATCCGCAGTTTCATTCTCACACTCTCTCCCCCATCCTCAGTCTCACTCTCACACTCTCTCCCATCCTGACTCTCACTCTCACTATCACACTCTCTCCCATCCGCAGTTTCATTCTCACACTCTCTCCCCCATCCTCAGTCTCACTCTCACACTCTCTCCCATCCTCACTCTCACACTCTCTCCCATCCTCACTGTCACTCTCACTCTCTCTCCCATCCTCGCTCTCAATCTCATACTCTCTCACCCATCCTCACACTCACTCTCACTCTCACAGTCTCTCCCATCTTCACTCTCACTCTCACTCTTTCTCTCCCATCCGCAGTTTCATTCTCACCCTCTCTCCCCATCCTCACTCTCACTCTCACACTCTCTCTCCCATCCTCACTCTCACTCTCACACACTCTTCCATCCTCACTCTCACACTCACACTCTCTCTTCGATCGTCACTCTCAGTCTCACACTCTCCCTATCCTCACTCTCACTCTCGCACTCTCTCCCATCCTGACTCTCACTCTCACTATCACACTCTCTCCCATCCGCAGTTTCATTCTCACACTCTCTCCCCCATCCTCACTCTCACTCTCACACTCTCTCCCATCCTCACTCTCACACTCTCTCCCATCCTCACTGTCACTCTCACTCTCTCTCCCATCCTCGCTCTCAATCTCACACTCTCTCACCCATCCTCACACTCACTCTCACTCTCACAGTCTCTCCCATCTTCACTCTCACTCTCACTCTTTCTCTCCCATCCGCAGTTTCATTCTCACCCTCTCTCCCCATCCTCACTCTCACTTTCACACTCTCTCTCCCATCCTCGCTGTCACTCTCACACTCGCTCTCCCATCCTCACTCTCACTCTCACACTCTCTCTCCCATCCTCACTCTCACTCTCACACACTCTTCCATCCTCACTCTCACTCTCACACTCTCTCTTCGATCGTCACTCTCACTCTCACACTCTCTCACACATGGTCATCCTCACTCTCACACTCTCTCCAATTCGCACTCTCACTCTCACACTCACTCTCCCATCCTTGCTCTCACTCTCACACACTCTCCCCATCCTCATTCTCACTCTCACACTCACTCACATCCTCACTCTCACTCTCACACTCTCTCCCATTCGCACTCTCACTCTCACACTCTCTCTCCCATCCTCACTGTCACTCACACTCTCTCTCCAATCCTAACTCTCACGCTAACACTCTCTCTCCCATCCTCAATCTCACTCTTACTCTCACACTCTATCTCCAATTCTCACTCTCACGCTCACACTCTCCCATCCTCACTCTCCCTCTCACACTCTCTCCCAGCCGCACTCTCACTCTCACACTCTGTCCCATCCTCGCTCTCAATCTCACACTCTCTCTCTCATCCTCACTCTCACTCTCACTCTCACTATCACACTCTCTCCCATTCGCAGTTTCATTCTCACACTCTCTCCCCCATCCTCAGTCTCACTCTCACTCTCTCTCCCATGCTCACTGTCACTCTCACTCTCTCTCCCATCCTCGCTCTCAATCTCACACTCTCTCACCCATCCTCACACTCACTCCCACTCTCACACTCTCTCCCAGCTTCACTCCCACTCTCACTCTTTCTCTCCCATCCGCAGTTTCATTCACACCCTCTCTCCCCATCCTCACTCTCACTTTCACACTCTCTCTCCAATCCTCGCTGTCAATCTCACACTCTCTCTCCCATCCTCACTCTCACTCTCACACTCTCTCCCAATCCTCATTCTCACTCTCACACACTCTTCCATCCTCACTCTCACTCTCACTCTCACACTCTCTCCCATCCGCAGTTTCAATCCCTCACACTCTCTCCCATCCTCACTCTCACTCTCACACTCTCTCTCCCATCCACACTCGCGCTCTCACACACTCTCCCATCCTCACTCTCACTCTCACACTCTCTCTTCCTTCGTCACTGTCACTCACAATCTCTCTCCAATCCTAACTCTCACCCTAACACTCTCTCTCCCATCCTCAATCTCACTCTCACTCTCACACTCTATCTCAAATTCTCACTCTCAGTCTCACACTCTCCCCATCCTCTCTCTCACTCTCACACTCTCTCCCATCCTCACTCTCACTCTCACACTCTCTCCCCCATCATCACTGTCACTCGCACCCTCTCCTTCCCATCCTCGCTCTCAATCTCACACTCTGTCTCCCATCCTCACTAAAACTCTCACACTCTCTCTCCCATCCTGACACTCACTCTCACTCTCACACTCTCTCCCATCTTCACTCTCACTCTCACTCTTTCTCTCCCATCAGCAGTTTCATTCTCACCCTCTCTCCCCATCCTCACTCTCACTCTCACTCTCTCACTCTCTCCCATCCTCACTTTTATTCTCACACACTCTCTCCCATCCTCACTCTCACGCTCACACTCTCTCTCCCATCCTCACTCTCACTCTCACACACTCTCCCATCCTCACTCTCACTCTCACTCTCACACTCTCTCCCATCCGCAGTTTCATTCTCACACATTATTTCCCATCCTCACTCTCCCTCTCACACTCTCTCCCAGCCGCACTCTCACTCTCACACTCTCTCCCATCCTCGCTCGCAATCTCACACTCTCTCTCCCATCCTCACTCTCACTCTCACTCTCACTATCACACTCTCTCCCATTCGCAGTTTCATTCTCACACTCTCTCCCCCATCCTCAGTCTCACTCTCACCCTCTCTCCCATCCTCACTGTCACTCTCACACTCTCTCCCATCCTCGCTCTCAATCTCACACTCTCTCACCCATCCTCACACTCACTCCCACTCTGACACTCTCTCCCAGCTTCACTCCCACTCTCACTCTTTCTCTCCCATCCGCAGTTTCATTCTCACCCTCTCTCGCCATCCTCACTCTCACTTTCACAATCTCTCTCCCATCCTCGCTGTCACTCTCGCACTCTCTCTCCCATCCTCACTCTCACTCTCACACTCTCTCCCCATCCATATTCTCGCTCTCACACACTCTTCCATCCTCACTCTCATTCTCACTCTCACAATCTCTCCCATCCGCAGTTTCAATCTCACATACTCTCTCCAATTCTCACTCTCACTCTCACACTCTGTCTCCCATCCACACTCTCGCTCTCACACACTCTCCCATCCTCACTCTCACTCTCACACTCTCTCTTCCATCGTCACTGTCACTCACACTCTCTCTCCAATCCTAACTCTCACCCTAACACTCTCTCTCCCATCCTCAATCTCACTCTCACTCTCACACTCTATCTCAAATTCTCACTCTCAGTCTCACACTCTCCCCATCCTCACTCTCACTCTCACACTCTCTCCCATCCTCACTCTCACTCTCACACTCTCTCCCATTCTCCCTGTCACTCTCACTCTCTCTCCCATCCTCGCGCTCAATCTCACACTCACTCTCCCATCCTCACACTCACTCTCACTCTCACACTCTCTCCCATCTTCACTCTCACTCTCACTCTTTCTCTCCCATCAGCAGTTTCATTCTCACCCTCTCTCCCCATCCTCACTCTCACTCTCACACTCACTCTCCCATCCTCACTCTCACTCTCACACACTCTCCCATCCTCACTCTCACTCTCACTCTCACACTCTCTCCCATCCGCAGTTTCATTCTCACACATTATTTCCCATCCTCACTCTCACTCTCACACTCTCTCTCCCATCAACACTCTCGCTCTCACACTCTCTCCCATCCGCACTATCACTCTCACACTCTCTCTCCCATCCTCGCTGTCACTCTCACACTCTCTCTTCCAGTCGCACTCTCTCTCTCACACACTCTCACCCATCCTCACTCTCACTCTCACACTCTCTCCCATTCTCACTCTCACTCTCACACGCACTCTCTCTCCCATCTGCGCTCTCACTCTCACACTCTCTCTCCCATCTTTAATGTGACTTTCTCTCTACCATCCTCACTCTCACTCTCACACGCTCTCCCATTCTCACTCTCACGCTCACACTCTCTCTCCCATCCTCAATCTCACTCTTACTCTCACACTCTATCTCCAATTCTCACTCTCAGTCTCACACTCTCCCATCCTCACTCTCCCTGTCACACTCTCTCCCAGCCGCACTCTCACTCTCACACTCTCTCCCAACCTCGCTCTCAATCTCACACTCTCTCTCCCATCCTCACTCTCACTCTCACTCTCACTATCACACTCTCTCCCATTCGCAGTTTCAATCTCACACTCTCTCCCATCCTCACTGTCACTCTCACTCTCTCTCCCATCCTCGCTCTCAATCTCACACTCTCTCACCCATCCTCACACTCACTCCCACTCTCACACTCTCTCCCAGCTTCACTCCCACTCTCACTCTTTCTCTCCCATCCGCAGTTTCATTCTCACCCTCTCTCCCCATCCTCACTCTCACTTTCACACTCTCTCTCCCATCCTCGCTGTCACTCTCACACTCTCTCTCCCATCCTCACTCTCACTCTCACACTCTCTCTCCCATCCTCAATCTCACTCTTACTCTCACACTCGATCTCCAATTCTCACTCTCAGTCTCACACTCTCTCTTTATTCGTCACTCTCACTCTCACACTCTCTCTCCCAACTTCACTGTCACTCACACTCTCTCTCCAATCCTAACTCTCACCCTAACACTCTCTCTCCCATCCTCAATCTCACTCTCACTCTCACACTCTATCTCCAATTCTCACTCTCAGTCTCACACTCTCCCTATCCTCACTCTCACTCTCACACTCTCTCCCATCCTCACTCTCACTCTCACACTCTCTCTCCCATCCTCACTCTCACTCTCACACTCTCCTTCCCATCCTCACTCTCACTCTCACACTCTCTTCCATCGTCACTCTCACTCTCACTCTCTCTCCCATCCTCACTGTCACTCACACTCTCTCTACAATCCTAACTCTCACCCTAACACTCTCTCTCCCATCCTCAATCTCACACTTACTCTCACACTCTTACTCCAATTCTCGCTCTCAGTCTCACACTCTCCCCATCCTCACTCTCACTCTCACACTCTCTCCCATCCTCACTCTCACTCTCACACACTCTCCCATCCGCAATCTCACTCTCGCTCTCACACTCTCTCCCATCCGCACTCTAACTCTCACACTCTCTCTCCCATCCTCGCTCTCACTCTCACACTCTCTCTCTCCCATCCTCACTCTCACTCTCACACACTCTCCCATCCTCACTCTCGCTCTCACACTCTCTCTTTATTGGTCACTCTCACTCTCACACTCTCTCTCCCAACTTCACTGTCACTCACACTCTCTCTCCAATCCTAACTCTCACACTAACACTCTCTCTCCCATCCTCAATCTCACTCTCACTCACACACTCTGTCTCCAAATCTCACTCTCAGTCTCACACTCTCCCTATCCTCACTCTCACTCTCACTCTCTCTCCCATCCTCACTCTCACTCTCACACTCTCCTTCCCATCCTCTTTCTCACTCTCACACTCTCTTCCATCGTCACTCTCACTCTCACTCTCTCTCCCATCCTCACTGTCACTCACACTCTCTCTACAATCCTAACTCTCACCCTAACACTCTCTCTCCCATCCTCAATCTCACACTTACTCTCACACTCTAACTCCAATTCTCACTCTCAGTCTCACACTCTCCCCATCCTCACTCTCACTCTCACACTCTCTCCCATCCTCATTCTCACTCTCACACACTCTCCCATCCGCAATCTCACTCTCGCTCTCACACTCTCTCCCATCCACACTCTAACTCTCACACTCTCTCTCCCATCCTCACTGTCACTCTCACACTCTCTCTTCCATTCACACTCTCTCTCTCACACTCTCTCATACATCCTCATCCTCACTCTCACACTCTCTCCCATTCGCACTTTCACTCTCACACTCACGCTCTCTCCCATCCGCGCTCTCAGTCTCGCTCTCACACTCTCTCCCATCCGCACTCTCAGACTCACACTCACTCTCCCGTCCTCGCTGTCACTCTCACACTCTCTCTTCTATTCGCACTCTCTCTCTCACACTCTCTCACCCATCCTCGTCCTCACTCTCACACTCTCTCCCATTCTCACTCTCACTCTCACACTCACTCTCTCTCCCATCCACGCTCTCACTCTCACACTCACTCTCCCATCCTTACTCTCACTCTCAGACTCTCTCCCCATCCTGACTCTCACTCTCACTATCACACTCTCTCCCATCCGCAGTTTCATTCTCACACTCTCTCCCCATCCTCATTCTCACTCTCACACTCTCTCCCATCCTGACTCTCACTCTCACTATCACACTCTCTCCCATCCGCAGTTTCATTCTCACACTCTCTCCCCCATCCTCAGTCTCACTCTCACACTCTCTCCCATCCTCACTCTCACACTCTCTCCCATCCTCACTGTCACTCTCACTCTCTCTCCCATCCTCGCTCTCAATCTCACACTCTCTCACCCATCCTCACACTCACTCTCACAGTCTCTCCCATCTTCACTCTCACTCTCACTCTTTCTCTCCCATCCGCAGTTTCATTCTCACCCTCTCTCCCAATCCTCACTCTAACTTTCACACACTCTCTCCCATCCTCGATGTCACTCTCACACTCGCTCTCCCACCCTCACTCTCACTCTCACACACTCTTCCATCCTCACTCTCACTCTCACACTCTCTCTTCGATCGTCACTCTCACTCTCACACTCTCTCACACATGGTCATCCTCACTCTCACACTCTCTCCAATTCGCACTCTCACTCTCACACTCACTCTCCCATCCTTGCTCTCACTCTCACACACTCTCCCCATCCTCATTCTCACTCTCACACTCACTCACATCCTCACTCTCACTCTCACACTCTCTCCCATTCGCACTCTCACTCTCACACTCTCTCTCCCATCCTCACTGTCACTCACACTCTCTCTCCAATCCTAACTCTCACGCTAACACTCTCTCTCCCATCCTCAATCTCACTCTTACTCTCACACTCTATCTCCAATTCTCACTCTCAGTCTCACACTCTCCCATCCTCACTCTCCCTCTCACACTCTCTCCCAGCCGCACTCTCACTCTCACACTCTGTCCCATCCTCGCTCTCAATCTCACACTCTCTCTCCCATCCTCACTCTCACTCTCACTCTCACTATCACACTCTCTCCCATTCGCAGTTTCATTCTCACACTCTCTCCCCATCCTCAGTCTCACTCTCACTCTCTCTCCCATGCTCACTGTCACTCTCACTCTCTCTCCCATCCTCGCTCTCAATCTCACACTCTCTCACCCATCCTCACACTCACTCCCACTCTCACACTCTCTCCCAGCTTCACTCCCACTCTCACTCTTTCTCTCCCATCCGCAGTTTCATTCACACCCTCTCTCCCCATCCTCACTCTCACTTTCACACTCTCTCTCCCATCCTCGCTGTGAATCTCACACTCTCTCTCCCATCCTCACTCTCACTCTCACACACTCTTCCATCCTCACTCTTACTCTCACTCTCACACTCTCTCCCATCCGCAGTTTCGTTCCCTCACACTCTCTCCCATCCTCACTCTCACTCTCACACTCTCTCTTCCATCGTCACTGTCACTCACAATCTCTCTCCTATCCTAACTCTCACCCGAACACTCTCTCTCCCATCCTCAATCTCACTCTCACTCTCACACTCTATCTCAAATTCTCACTCTCAGTCTCACACTCTCCCCATCCTCACTCTCACTCTCACACTCTCTCCCATCCTCACTCTCACTCTCACACACTCTCCCCCCCATCATCACTGTCACTCGCACACTCTCCTTCCCATCCTCGCTCTCAATCTCACACTCTGTCTCCCATCCTCACTAAAACTCTCACACTCTCTCTCCCATCCTCACACTCAATCTCACTCTCACACTCTCTCCCATCTTCACTCTCACTCTCACTCTTTCTCTCCCATCAGCAGTTTCATTCTCACCCTCTCTCCCCATCCTCACTCTCACTCTCACTCTCTCACTCTCTCCCATCCTCACTTTCATTCTCACACACTCTCTCCCATCCTCACTCTCACGCTCACACTCTCTCTCCCATCCTCACACTCACTCTCACACACTCTCCCATCCGCACTCTCACTCTCACTCTCACACTCTCTCCCATCCGCAGTTTCATTCTCACACATTATTTCCCATCCTCACTCTCACTCTCACACTCTCTCTCCCATCTACACTCTCGCTCTCACACCCTCTCCCATCCGCACAATCACTCTCACACTCTCTCTCCCATCCTCGCTGTCACTCTCACACTCTCTCTTCCAGTCCCACTCTCTCTCTCACACTCTCTCACCCATCCTCACTCTCACTCTCACACTCTCTCCCATTCTCACTCTCACTCTCACACGCACTCTCTCTCCAATCTGCGCTCTCACTCTCACACTCTCTCTCCCATCTTTAATGTGACTTTCTCTCTACCATCCTCACTCTCACTCTCACACGCTCTCCCATTCTCACTCTCACGCTCACACTCTCTCTCCCATCCTCAATCTCACTCTTACTCTCACACTCTATCTCCAATTCTCACTCTCAGTCTCACACTCTCCCATCCTCACTCTCCCTCTCACACTCTCTCCCAGCCGCACTCTCACTCTCACACTCTCTCCCATCCTCGCTCTCAATCTCACACTCTCTCTCCCATCCTCACTCTCACTCTCACTCTCACTATCACACTCTCTCCCATTCGCAGTTTCATTCTCACACTCTCTCCCCCATCCTCAGTCTCACTCTCACCCTCTCTCCCATCCTCACTCTCACTCTCACACTCTCTCCCATCCTCACTGTCACTCTCACACTCTCTCCCATCCTCGCTCTCAATCTCACACTCTCTCACCCATCCTCACACTCACTCCCACTCTGACACTCTCTCCCAGCTTCACTCCCACTCTCACTCTTTCTCCCCCATCCGCAGTTTCATTCTCACCCTCTCTCGCCATCCTCACTCTCACTTTCACAATCTCTCTCCCATCCTCGCTGTCACTCTCGCACTCTCTCTCCCATCCTCACTCTCACTCTCACACTCTCTCCCCATCCATATTCTCGCTCTCACACACTCTTCCATCCTCACTCTCACTCTCACTCTCACAATCTCTCCCATCCGCAGTTTCATTCTCACACACTCTCTCCCATCCTCACTCTCACTCTCACACTCTCTCTCCCATCCACACTCTCGCTCTCACACACTCTCCCATCCTCACTCTCACTCTCACACTCTCTCTTCCATCGTCACTGTCACTCACACTCTCTCTCCAATCCTAACTCTCACCCTAACACTCTCTCTCCCATCCTCAATCTCACTCTCACTCTCATACTCTATCTCAAATTCTCACTCTCAGTCTCACACTCTCCCCATCCTCACTCTCACTCTCACACTCTCTCCCATCCTCACTCTCACTCTCACACTCTCTCCCATTCTCCCTGTCACTCTCACTCTCTCTCCCATCCTCGCGCTCAATCTCACACTCACTCTCCCATCCTCACACTCACTCTCACTCTCACACTCTCTCCCATCTTCACTCTCACTCTCACTCTTTCTCTCCCATCAGCAGTTTCATTCTCACCCTCTCTCCCCATCCTCACTCTCACTCTCACACTCACTCTCCCATCCTCACTCTCACTCTCACACACTCTCCCATCCTCACTCTCACTCTCACACTCTCTCCCATCCGCAGTTTCATTCTCACACATTATTTCCCATCCTCACTCTCACTCTCACACTCTCTCCCATCCGCACTATCACTCTCACACTCTCTCCCATCCTCGCTGTCACTCTCACACTCTCTCTTCCAGTCGCACTCTCTCTCTCACACTCTCTCCCCCATCCTCAGTCTCACTCTCACACTCTCTCCCATCCTCACTCTCACTCTCACACTCTCTCCCATCCTCACTGTCACTGTCACTCTCTCTCCCATCTTCGCTCTCAATCTCACACTTGCTCACCCATCCTCACACTCACTCTCACTCTCACTCTCTCTCCCATCCTCGCTGTCACTCTCACACTCTCTCTCCCATCCCTACTCTCACTCTCACACTCTCTCTCCCATCCTCAATCTCACTCTTACTCTCACACTCTATCTCCAATTCTCACTCTCAGTCTCACACTCTCCCATCCTCACTCTCCCTCTCACACTCTCTCCCATCCGCACTCTCACTCTCACACTCTCTCACATCCTCGCTCTCAATCTCACACACTCTCTCCTATCCTCACTCTCACTCTCACTCTCACACTCTCTCCCATCCGCAGTTTCATTCTCACACACTCTCTCCCATCCTCACTCTTACACTCACACTCTCTCTCCCATCCAAACTCTCGCTCTCACACACTCTCCCATCCTCACTCTCACTCTCACACTCTCTCTTCCATCGTCACTGTCACTCAAACTCTCTCTCCAATCCTAACTCTCACCCTAACACTCTCTCTCCCATCCTCAATCTCACTCTCACTCTCACACTCTATCACAAATTCTCACTCTCAGTCTCACACTCTCCCCATCCTCACTCTCACTCTCACACTCTCTCCCATCCTCACTCTCACTCTCACACTCTCTCCCCCATCATCACTCTCACTCACACACTCTCCTTCCCATTCTCGCTCTCAATCTCACACTCTCTCTCCCATCCTCACTCTCACTCTCACACTCTCTCTCCCATCCTCACACTCACTCTCACTCTCACACTCTCTCCCATCTTCACTCTCACTCTCACTCTTTCTCTCCCATCAGCAGTTTAATTCTCACCCTCTCTCCCCATCCTCACTCTCACTCTCACACTCTCTCCCATCCTCACTTTCATTCTCACACACTCTCTCCCATCCTCACTCTCACTCTCACACTCACTCTCCCATCCTCACTCTCACTCTCACACACTCTCCCATTCTCACTCTCACTCTCACTCTCACACTCTCTCCCATCCGCAGTTTCATTCTCACACATTATTTCCCATCCTCACTCTCACTCTCACACTCTCTCTCCCATCTACACTCTCGCTCTCACACTCTCTCCCATCCGCACTATCACTCTCACACTCGCTCTCCCATCCTCGCTGTCACTCTCACACTCTCTCTTCCAGTCGCACTCTCTCTCACACACTCTCTCACCCATCCTCACTCTCACTCTCACACTCTCTCCCATTCTCACTCTCACTCTCACACGCACTCTCTCTCCCATCTGCGCTCTCACTCTCACACTCTCTCTCCCATCTTTAATGTGACTTTCTCTCTGCCATCCTCACTCTCACTTTCACACGCTCTCCCATTCTCACTCTCACGCTCACACTCTCTCTCCCATCCTCAATCTCACTCTTACTCTCACACTCTATCTCCAATTCTCACTCTCAGTCTCACATTCTCCCATCCTCACTCTCCCTCTCACACTCTCTCCCAGCCGCACTCTCACTCTCACACTCTCTCCCAACCTCGCTTTCAATCTCACACTCTCTCTCCCATCCTCACTCTCACTCTCACTCTCACTATCACACTCTCTCCCATTCGCAGTTTCATTCTCACACTCTCTCCCCCATCCTCAGTCTCACTCTCACCCTCTCTTCCATCCTCACTCTCACTCTCACACTCTCTCCCATCCTCACTGTCACTCTCACTCTCTATCCCATCCTCGCTCTCAATCTCATACTCTCTCACCCATCCTCACACTCACTCCCACTCTCACACTCTCTCCCAGCTTCACTCCCACTCTCACTCTTTTACTCCCATCCGCAGTTTCATTCTCACCCTCTCTCCCCATCCTCACTCTCACTTTCACACTCTCTCTCCCATCCTCGCTGTCACTCTCACACTCTCTCTCCCATCCTCACTCTCACTCTCACACTCTCTCCCATCCTCAATCTCACTCTTACTCTCACACTCTATCTCCAATTCTCACTCTCAGTCTCACACTCTCCCATCCTCGCTCTTTCTCTCACAGTCTCTCTCCCATCCTCACTCTCACTATCACACTCTCTCCCATTCGCAGATTCATTCTCACACTCTCTCCCCCATCCTCAGTCTCACTCTCACCCTCTCTCCCATCCTCACTCTCACTCTGACACTCTCTCCCAGCTTCACTCCCACTCTCACTCTCTCTCCCATCCTCGCTCTCACTCTCACACACTCTCCCATCCGCAATCTCACTCCTGCTCTCACACTCTCTCCCATCCGCACTCTTAGTCTCACACTCACTCTCCCATCCTCGCTGTCACTCTCACCCTCTCTCTTCTATTCACACTCTCTCTCACACTCTCTCACCCATCCTCGTCCTCACTCTCACACTCTCTTCCATTCTCACTCTCACACTCACACTCACTCACTCTCCCATCCACGCGCTCACACTCACACTCACTCTCCCATCCTTACTCTCACTCTCACACTCTCTCCCCATCCTCACTCTCGCTCTCACTCTCACTATCACACTCTCTCCCATTCGCAGATTCATTCTCACACTCTCTCCCCCATCCTCAGTCTCACTCTCACCCTCTCTCCCATCCTCACTATCACTCTCACACTCTCTCCCCATCCTCATTCTCACTCTCACACTCACTCCCATCCTCACTCTCACTCTCACACACTCTCCCATCCGCAATCTCACTCTCGCTCTCACACTCTCTCCCATCCGCACTCTCAGTCTCACACTCACTCTCCCATCCTCGCTGTCACTCTCACCCTCTCTCTTCTATTCGCACTCTCTCTCACACTCTCTCACCCATCCTCGTCCTCACTCTCACACTCTCTTCCATTCTCACTCTCACACTCACACTCACACTCTCTCCCATTCGCACTCTCACTCTCACACTCTCTCTCCCATCCTCACTGTCACTCACACTCTCTCTCCAATCCTAACTCTCACCCTAACACTATCTCTCCCATCCTCAATCTAACTCTTACTCTCACACTCTATCTCCAATTCTCACTCTCAGTCTCACACTCTCCCCATCCTCACACTCACTCTCACACTCTCTCCCATCCTCACTCTCACTCTCACACTCTCTCCCAGCCGCACTCTCACTCTCACACTCTCTCCCATCCTCGCTCTCAATCTCACACTCTCTCTCCCATCCTCACTCTCACTCTCACTCTCACTCTCACTATCACACTCTCTCCCATTCGCAGTTTCATTCTCACACTCTCTCCCCCATCCTCAGTCTCACTCTCACCCTCTCTCCCATCCTCACTCTCACTCTCACACTCTCTCCCATCCTCACTGTCACTCTCACTCTCACTCCCATCCTCACTCTCACACTCTCTCCCATCCTCACTCTCACTCTCACCCTCTCTCTCCCATCCACACTCTCGCTCTCACACACTCTCCCATTCTCACTCTCACTCTCACACTCTCTCTTCCATCGTCACTCTCACTCTCACACTCTCTCTCCCAACTTCACTGTCACTCACACTCTCTCTCCAATCCTAACTCTCACCCTAACACTCTCTCTTCCATTCTCAATCTCACTCTCACTCTCACACTCTATCTCCAATTCTCACTCTCAGTCTCACACTCTCCCCATCCTCACTCTCACTCTCACACTCTCTCCCATCCACACTCTCACTCGCACACTCTGTCGCCCATCCTCAATCTAACTCTCACACTCTCTCCCATTCGCACTCTCACTCTCACACTCTCTCCCCCATCCTCACTCTCACTCTCACACACTCTCCCATCCTCAGTCTCACTCTCTCACACTCTCAAATTCGCACTTTCACTCTCAGAATCTCTCCCCATCCTCACTCAAAATCTCAACCTCTCTCCCATCCTCACTCTCACACTCACACACTCTCTCCCATCCTCACTCTCACTCTCACACTCTCTCCCATCATCACTCTCACTCTCACACTCTCTCCCATTCGCACTCACACTCTCAAACTCTCTCTCTCACACTCTCTACAATCCTCACTCTCACACTCACACACTCTCTCCCATCCTCACTCTCACATTCTCTCCCATCCTCACTCTCACTCTCACACTCTCTCTACTTTCCTCACTCTCACTCTCACACAGTCTCTCCCATCCTCACACTCACTCTAACACACTCTCTCCCATCCTCACTCTAACTCTCACACTATCTCTCCCATTCTAATTCTCACTCTCACTCTCACACTCTCTCCCATCCGCACTCTCACTCTCACACTCTCCCCATCCTCACTCTCACTCTCAGAATCTCTCCCATCCTCACTCTCACTCTCACACTCTCTCTTCCATCATCACTCTCACTCTCACACTCTCCTTCCCATCCTCAATCTCACTCTCACACTCTCTCTTCCATCGTCACTCTCACTCTCACTCTCTCTCCCATCCTCACTGTCACTCACACTCTCTCTCCAATCCTGCCTCTCACCCTAACACTCTCACGCCCATCCTCAATCTCACTCTTACTCTAACACTCTATCTCCAATTCTCACTCTCAGTCTCACACTCACCCCATCCTCACTCTCACTCTCACACTCTCTCCCATCCTCACTCTCACTCTCACACTCTCTCCCATCCTCACTGTCACTCTCACTCTCTCTCCCATCCTCGCTCTCACTCTCACACACTCTCCCATCCGCAATCTCACTCTCGCTCTCACACTCTCTCCCATCCTCGCTGTCACTCTCACACTCTCTCTTCCCTTCGCACTCTCTCTCTCACACTCTCTCACACATCCTCATCCTCACTCTCACACTCTCTCCCATTCTCACTCTCACACTCACACTCACTCTCTCTCCCATCCACGCTCTCACTCTCACACTCACTCTCCCATTCTTACTCTCACTCTCACACTCTCTCGCCATCCTCATTCTCACTCTCACACTCACTCCCATCCTCACTCTCACTCTCACACTCTCTCCCATTCGCACTCTCACTCTCACACTCTCTCTCCCATCCTCACTGTCACTCACACTCTCTCTCCAATTCTATCTCTCACCCAAAAACTCTCTCTCCCATCCTCAATCTCACTCTTACTCTCACACTCTATCTCCAATTCTCACTCTCAGTCTCACACTCTCCCATCCTCACTCTCCCTCTCACACTCTCTCCCAGCCGCATTTTCACTCTCACACTCTCTCCCATCCTCGCTCTCAATCTCACACTCTCTCTCCCATTCTCACTCTCACTCTCACTCTCACACTCACACACTCTCCCATTCGCAGTTTCATTCTCACACGCTCTCCCCCATTCTCAGTCTCACTCTCACCCTCTCTCCCATCCTCACTCTCACTCTCACACTCTCTCCCATCCTCACTGTTACTCTCACTCTCTCTCCCATCCTCACTCTCACTCTCACACTCTCTCCCATCCTCACTCTCACTCTCACCCTCTCTCTCCCATCCACACTCTCGCTCTCACACACTCTCCCATTCTCACTCTCACTCTCACACTCTCTTCCATCGTCACTTTCACTCTCACACTCTCTCTCCCAACTTCACTGTCACTCACACTCTCTCTCCAATCCTAACTCTCACCCTAACACTCTCTCTTCCATCCTCAATCTCACTCTCACTCTCACACTCTCTCTCCAATTCTCACTCTCAGTCTCACACTCTCCCCATCCTCACTCTCACTCTCACACTCTCTCACATCCGCAGTTTCATTCTCTCACTCTCTCCCCCATCATCACTCTCACTCTCACACTCTCCTTCCCATCCTCACTCTCACTCTCACACTCTCTCCCATCCTCGCTCTCAATCTCACACTCTCTCTCCCATCCTCACTCTCACTCTCACTCTCATACACTCTCCCATCCGCAGTTTCATTCTCACACTCTCTCCCCATCCTCAGTCTCACTCTCACACTCTATCCTATCCTCACACTCACTCTCACACTCTCTCCCATTCTCCCTGTCACTCTCACTCTCTCTCCCATCCTCGCGTTCAATCTCACACTCACTCTCCCATCCTCACACTCACTCTCACTCTCACACTCTCTCCCATCTTCACTCTCACTCTCACTCTTTCTCTCCCATCAGCAGTTTCATTCTCACCCTCTCTCCCCATCCTCACTCTCACTCTCACACTCTCTCCCATCCTCACTTTCATTCTCACACACTCTCTTCCATCCTCACTCTCACTCTCACACTCACTCTCCCATCCTCACTCTCACTCTCACACACTCTCCCATCCTCACTCTCACTCTCACTCTCACACTCTCTCCCATCCGCAGTTTCATTCTCACACATTATTTCCCATCCTCACTCTGACTCTCACACTCTCTCTCCCATCTACACTCTCGCTCTCACACTCTCTCCCATCCGCACGATCACTCTCACACTCTCTCTCCCATCCTCGCTGTCACTCTCACACTCTCTCTTCCAGTCGCACTCTCTCTCTCACACTCTCTCACCCATCCTCACTCTCACTCTCACACCCTCTCCCATCCGCACTATCACTCTCACAATCTCTCTCCCATCCTCGCTGTCACTCTCACACTCTCTCTTCCAGTCGCACTCTCTCTCTCACACTCTCTCACCCATCCTCACTCTCACTCTCACACTCTCTCCCATTCTCACTCTCACTCTCACACGCACTCTCTCTCCCATCTGCGCTCTCACTCTCATACTCTCTCTCCCATCTTTAATGTGACTTTCTCTCTACCATCCTCACTCTCACTCTCACACGCTCTCCCATTCTCACTCTCACGCTCACACTCTCTCTCCCATCCTCAATCTCACTCTTACTCTCACACTCTATCTCCAATCCTCACTCTCCCTCTCCCACTCTCTCCCAGCCGCACTCTCACTCTCACACTCTCTCCCAACCTCGCTCTCAATCTCACACTCTCTCTCCCATCCTCACTCTCACTCTCACTCTCTCTCCCATCCTCGCTCTCAATCTCACACTCTCTCACCCATCCTCACACTCACTCCCACTCTCACACTCTCTCCCAGCTTCACTCCCACTCTCACTCTTTCTCTCCCATCCGCAGTTTCATTCTCACCCTCTCTCCCCATCCTCACTCTCACTTTCACACTCTCTCTCCCATCCTCGCTGTCACTCTCACACGCTCTCTCCCATCCTCACTCTCACTCTCACACTCTCTCTCCCATCCTCAATCTCACTCTTACTCTCACACTCTATCTCCAATTCTCACTCTCAGTCTCACACTCTCCCATCCTCACTCTCCCTCTCACACTCTCTCCCAGCCGCACTCTCACTCTCACACTCTCTCCCATCCTCGCTCTCAATCTCACACTCTCTCTCCCATCCTCACTCTCACTCTCACTCTCACTATCACACTCTCTCCCATTCGCAGTTTCATTCTCACACTCTCTCCCCCATCCTCAGTCTCACTCTCACCCTCTCTCCCATCCTCACTCTCACTCTCACACTCTCTCCCATCCTCACTGTCACTCTCACTCTCTCTCCCATCCTCGCTCTCACTCTCACACACTCTCCCATCCGCAATCTCACTCTTGCTCTCACACTCTCTCCCATCCTCGCTGCCACTCTCACACTCTCTCTTCCATTCGCACTCTCTCTCACACACTCTCTCACACATCCTCATCCTCACTCTCACACTCTCTCCCATTCTCACTCTCACTCTCACACTCACTCTCTCTCCCATCCGCGCTCTCACTCTCGCTCTCACACTCTATCCCATCCGCACTCTCAGTCTCACACTCACTCTCCTCGCTGTCACTCTCACCCTCTCTATTATATTCGCACTCTCTCTCACACTCTCTCACCCATCCTCGTCCTCACTCTCACACTCTCTCCCATTCTCACTCTCACACTCACACTCACTCTCTCTCCCATCCACGCTCTCACTCTCACACTCACTCTCCCATCCTTACTCTCACTCTCACACTCTCTCCCCATCCTCATTCTCACTCTCACACTCACTCCCATCCTCACTTTCACTCTCACACTCTCTCCCATTCGCACTCTCACTCTCACACTCTCTCTCCCATCCTCACTGTCACTCACACTCTCTCTCCAATCCTAACTCTCACCCTAACACTCTCTCCCATCCTCAATCTCACTCTTACTCTCACACTCTATCTCCAATTCTCACTCTCAGTCTCACACTCTCCCATCCTCACACTCCCTCTCACACTCTCTCCCAGCCGCACTCTCACTCTCACACTCTCTCCCATCCTCGCTCTCAATCTCACACTCTCTCTCCCATCCTCACTCTCACTCTCACTCTCACTATCACACTCTCTCCCATTCGCAGTTTCATTCTCACACTCTCTCCCCCATCCGCAGTCTCACTCTCACCCTCTCTCCCATCCTCACTCTCACTCTCACGCTCTCTCCCATCCTCACTGTCACTCTCACTCTCTCTCCCATCCTCACTCTCACTCTCACACTCTCTCCCATCCTCACTCTCACTCTCACCCTCTCTCTCCCATTCTCACTCTCACTCTCACACTCTCTCTCCCATCGTCACTCTTACTCTCACACTCTCTCTCCCAACTTCACTGTCACTCACACTCTCTCTCCAATCCTCACTCTCACCCTAACACTCTCTCTTCCATTCTCAATCTCACTCTCACTCTCACACTCTATCTCCAATTCTCACTCTCAGTCTCACACTCACCCCATCCTCACTCTCACTCTCACACTCTCTCCCATCCACACTCTCACTCTCACACTCTGTCTCCAATCCTCAATCTAACTCTCACACTCTCTCCCATTCGCACACTCACTCTCACACTCTCTCCCCCATCCTCACTCTCACTCTCACACTCTCTCCCCCATCCTCACTCAAAATCTCAACCTCTCTCCCATCCTCACTCTAACTCTCACACTCTCTCTCCCATCCTCACTCTCACTCTCACACTCTCTCCCATCCTCACTCTCACACTCACACACTCTCTCCCATCCTCACTCTCACTCTCACACTCTCTCCCATCCTCACTCCCTCTCTCACACTCTCTCCCAATCGCACTCACACTCTCAAACTCTCTCTCTCACACTCTCTACCATCCTCACTTTCACACTCACACACTCTCTCCCATCCTCACTCTCACATTCTCTCCCATCCTCACTCTCACTCTCACACTCTCTCTACTTTCCTCACTCTCACTCTCACATAGTCTCTCCCATCCTCACACTCAATCTCACACACTCTCTCCCATCCTCACTCTCACTCTCACACTATCTCTCCCATTCTAATTCTCACTCTCACTCTCACACTCTCTCCCATCCGCACTCTCACTCTCACACTCTCCCCATCCTCACTCTCACTCTCACAATCTCTCCCATCCTCACACTCACTCTCACACTCTCTCCCCCATCATCACTCTCACTCTCACACTCTCCTTCCCATCCTCACTCTCACTCTCACACTCTCTCTTCCATCTTCATTCTCACTCTCACACTCACTCCCATCCTCACTCTCACTCTCACACTCTCTCCCATTCTCACTCTCACTCTCACACTCACTCCCATCCTCACTCTCACTCTCACACTCTCTCCCATTCTCACTCTCACTCTCACACTCTCTCTCCCATCCTCACTGTCACTCACACTCTCTCTCCAATCCTAACTCTCACCCTAACACTCTCTCTCCCATCCTCAATCTCACTCTTACTCTCACTCTCTATCCCCAATTCTCACTCTCAGTCTCACACTCTCCCATCCTCACTCTCCCTCTCACACTCTCTCCCAGCCGCACTCTCACTCTCACACTCTCTCCCATCCTCGCTCTCAATCTCACACTCTCTCTCCCATCCTCACTCTCACTCTCACTCTCACTATCACACTCTCTCCCATTCGCAGTCTCACTCTCACCCTCTCTCCCATCCTCACTCTCACTCTCACACTCTCTCCCATCCTCACTGTCACTCGCACTCTCTCTCCCATCCTCACTCTCACTCTCACCCTCTCTCTCCCATCCACACTCTCGCTCTCACACACTCTCCCATTCTCACTCTCACTCTCACACTCTCTCTTCCATCGTCACTCTTACTCTCACACTCTCTCTCCCAACTTCACTGTCACTCACACTCTCTCTCCAATCCTCACTCTCACCCTAACACTCTCTCTTCCATTCTCAATCTCACTCTCACTCTCACACTCTATCTCCAATTCTCACTCTCAGTCTCACACTCTCCCCATCCTCACTCTCACTCTCACACTCTCTCCCATCCACACTCTCACTCTCACACTCTGTCTCCAATCCTCAATCTAACTCTCACACTCTCTTCCATTCGCACTCTCACTCTCACACTCTCTCCCCCATCCTCACTGTCACTCTCACACTCTCTCCCATCCTCAGTCTCACTCTCTCACACTCTCAAATTCGCACTTTCACTCTCAGAATCTCTCCCCATCCTCACTCAAAATCTCAACCTCTCTCCCATCCTCACTCTAACTCTCACACTCTCTCTCCCATCCTCACTCTCACTCTCACACTCTCTCCCATCCTCACTCTCACACTCACACACTCTCTCCCATCCTCACTCTCACTCTCACACTCTCTCCCATCCTCACTCCCTCTCTCACACTCTCTCCCAATCGCACTCACACTCTCAAACTCTCTCTCTCACACTCTCTACCATCCTCACTCTCACACTTACACACTCTCTCCCATCCTCACTCTCTTATTCTCTCCCATCCTCACTCTCACTCTCACACTCTCTCTACTTTCCTCACTCTCACTCTCACACAGTCTCTCCCATCCTCACACTCACTCTCACAAGCTCTCTCCCATCCTCACTCTCACTCTCACACTATCTCTCCCATTCTAATTCTCACTCTCACTCTCACAATCTCTCCCATCCTCACTCTCACTCTCACACTCTCTCCCCATCATCACTCTCACTCTCACACTCTCCTTCCCATCCTAACTCTCACTCTCACACTCTCTCTTCCATCGTCACTCTCACTCTCACTCTCTCTCCCATCCTCACTGTCACTCACACTCTCTCTCCAATCCTACCTCTCACCTTAACACTCTCACGCCCATCCTCAATCTCACTCTTACTCTAACACTCTATCTCCAATTCTCACTCTCAGTCTCACACTCTCCCCATCCTCACTCTCACTCTCACACTCTCTCCCATCCTCACTCTCACTCTCACACTCTCTCCCATCCTCACTGTCACTCTCACTCTCTCTCCCATCCTCGCTCTCACTCTCACACACTCTCCCATCCGCGCTCTCACTCTCGCTCTCACACTCTCTCCCATCCGCACTCTCAGTCTCACACTCACTCTCCCATCCTCGCTGTCACTCTCACCCTCTCTCTTCTATTCGCACTCTCTCTCTCACACTCTCTCACCCATCCTCGTCCTCACTCTCACACTCTCTCCCATTCTCACTCTCACACTCACACTCACTCTCTCTCCCATCCACGCTCTCACTCTCACACTCACTCTCCCATCCTTACTCTCACTCTCACACTCTCTCCCCATCCTCATTCTCACTCTCACACTCACTCCCATCCTCACTCTCACTCTCACACTCTCTCCCATTCGCACTCTCACTCTCACACTCTCTCTCCCATCCTCACTGTCACTCACACTCTCTCTCCAATCCTAACTCTCACCTTAACACTCTCTCTCCCATCCTCAATCTCACTCTTACTCTCACACTCTATCTCCAATTCTCACTCTCAGTCTCACACACTCTCCCATCCTCACTCTCCCTCTCACACTCTCTCCCAGCCGCACTCTCACTCTCACACTCTCTCCCATCCTCGCTCTCAATCTCACACTCTCTCTCCCATCCTCACTCTCACTCTCACTCTCACTATCACACTCTCTCCCATTCGCAGTTTCATTCTCACACTCTCTCCCCCATCCTCAGTCTCACTCTCACCCGCTCTCCCATCCTCACTCTCACTCTCACACTCTCTCCCATCCTCACTGTCACTCTCCCTCTCTCTCCTATCCTCACTCTCACTCTCACACTCTCTCCCATCCTCAGTCTCACTCTCTCACACTCTCAAATTCGCACTTTCACTCTCAGAATCTCTCCCCATCCTCACTCCAAATCTCAACCTCTCTCCCATCCTCACTCTAACTCTCACACTCTCTCTCCCATCCTCACTCTCACTCTCACACTCTCTCCCATCCTCACTCTCACACTCACACACTCTCTCCCATCCTCACTCTCACTCTCACACTCTCTCCCATCCTCACTCCCTCTCTCACACTCTCTCCCAATCGCACTCACACTCTCAAACTCTCTCTCTCACACTCTCTACCATCCTCACTCTCACACTCACACACTCTCTCCCATCCTCACTCTCACATTCTCTCCCATCCTCACTCTCACTCTCACACTCTCTCTACTTTCCTCACACTCACTCTCACAGTCTCTCCCATCCTCACACTCACTCTCACACACTCTCTCCCATCCTCACTCTCACTCTCACACTATCTCTCCCATTCTAATTCTCACTCTCACTCTCACACTCTCTCCCATCTGCACTCTCACTCTCACACTCTCCCCATCCTCACTCTCACTCTCACAATCTCTCCCCCATGATCACTCTCACTCTCACACTCTCCTTCCCATCCTCACTCTCACTCTCACTCTCACTCTCTCTCCCATCCTCACTGTCACTCACACTCTCTCTCCAATCCTACCTCACACCCTAACACTCTGACGCCCATCCTCAATCTCACTCTTACTCTAACACTCTATCTCCAATTCTCACTCTCAGTCTCACACTCTCCCCATCCTCACTCTCACTCTCACACTCTCTCCCATCCTCACTCTCACTCTCACACTCTCTCCCATCCTCACTGTCACTCTCACTCTCTCTCCCATCCTCGCTCTCACTCTCACACACTCTCCCATCCGCAATCTCACTCTCGCTCTCACACTCTCTCCCATCCTCGCTGTCACTTTCACACTCTCTCTTCCATTCGCACTCTCTCTCTCACACTCTCTCACACATCCTCATCCTCACTCTCACACTCTCTCCCATTCTCACTCTCACTCTCACACTCACTCTCTCTCCCATCCGCGCTCTCACTCTCGCTCTCACACTCTCTCCCATCCGCACTCTCAGTCTCACACTCACTCTCCCATCCTCGCTGTCACTCTCACCCTATCTCTTCTATTCGCACTCTCTCTCTCACACTCTCTCACCCATCCTCGTCCTCACTCTCACACTCTCTCCCATTCTCACTCTCACACTCACACTCACTCTCTCTCCCATCCACGCTCTCACTCACACACTCACTCTCCCATCCTTACTCTCACTCTCACACTCTCTCCCCATCCTCATTCTCACTCTCACACTCACTCCCATCCTCACTCTCACTCTCACACTCTCTCCCATTCGCACTCTCACTCTCACACTCTCTCTCCCATCCTCAATCTCACTCTTACTCTCACACTCTATCTCCAATTCTCACTCTCAGTCTCACACTCTCCCCATCCTCACTCTCACTCTCACACTCTCTCCCATCCTCACTCTCACTCTCACACTCTCTCCCATCCTCACTGTCACTCTCACTCTCTCTCCCATCCTCGCTCTCACTCTCACACACTCTCCCATCCGCAATCTCACTCTCGCTCTCACACTCTCTCCCATCCTCGCTGTCACTTTCACACTCTCTCTTCCATTCGCACTCTCTCTCTCACACTCTCTCACACATCCTCATCCTCACTCTCACACTCTCTCCCATTCTCACTCTCACTCTCACACTCACTCTCTCTCCCATCCGCGCTCTCACTCTCGCTCTCACACTCTCTCCCATCCGCACTCTCAGTCTCACACTCACTCTCCCATCCTCGCTGTCACTCTCACCCTATCTCTTCTATTCGCACTCTCTCTCTCACACTCTCTCACCCATCCTCGTCCTCACTCTCACACTCTCTCCCATTCTCACTCTCACACTCACACTCACTCTCTCTCCCATCCACGCTCTCACTCTCACACTCACTCTCCCATCCTTACTCTCACTCTCACACTCTCTCCCCATCCTCATTCTCACTCTCACACTCACTCCCATCCTCACTCTCACTCTCACACTCTCTCCCATTCGCACTCTCACTCTCACACTCTCTCTCCCATCCTCAATCTCACTCTTACTCTCACACTCTATCTCCAATTCTCACTCTCAGTCTCACACTCTCCCTTCCTCACTCTCCCTCTCACACTCTCTCCCAGCCGCACTCTCACTCTCACACTCTCTCCCATCCTCGCTCTCAATCTCACACTCTCTCTCCCATCCTCACTCTCACTCTCACTCTCACTATCACACTCTCTCCCATTCGCAGTTTCATTCTCACACTCTCTCTCCCATCCTCACTCTCACTCTCACACTCTCTCCCATCCTCACTGTCACTCTCACTCTCTCTCCCATCCTCACTCTCACTCTCACACTCTCTCCCATCCTCACTCTCACTCCCACCCTCTCTCTCCCATCCACACTCTCGCTCTCACACACTCTCCCATTCTCACTCTCACTCTCACACTCTCTCTTCCATCGTCACTCTCACTCTCACACTCTCTCTCCCAACTTCACTGTCACTCACACTCTCTCTCCAATCCTAACTCTCACCCTAACACTCTCTCTTCCATCCTCAATCTCACTCTCATTCTCACACTCTCTCCCCCATCCTCACTCTCACTCTCACACTCTCCTTCCCATCCTCACTCTCACTCTCACACTCTCTCCCATCCTCGCTCTCAATCTCACACTCTCTCTCCCATCCTCACTCTCACTCTCACTCTCACACTCTCTCCCATCCGCAGTTTCATTCTCACACTCTCTCCCCCATCCTCAGTCTCAGTCTCACACTCTATCCTATCCTCACACTCACTCTCACACTCTCTCCCATTCTCCCTGTCACTCTCACTCTGTCTCCCATCCTCACGCTCAATCTCACACTCACTCTCCCATCCTCACACTCACTCTCACTCTCACACTCTCTCCCATCCTCACTCTCACTCTCACTCTTTCTCTCCCATCAGCAGTTTCATTCTCTCCCTCTCTCCCCATCCTCACTCTCCCTCTCACACTCTCTCCCATCCTCACTTTCATTCTCACACACTCTCTCCCAACCTCACTCTCACTCTCACACTCACTCTCCCAACCTCACTCTCACTCTCACACACTCTCCCATCCTCACTCTCACTCTCACTCTCACACTCTCTCCCATCCGCAGTTTCATTCTCACACATTATTTCCCATCCTCACTCTCACTCTCACACTCTCTCTCCCATCTACACTCTCGCTCTCACACTCTCTCCCATCCTCAGTCTCACTCTCACCCTCTCTCCCATCCTCGCTGTCACTCTCACACTCTCTCTTCCAGTCGCACTCTCTCTCACACACTCTCTCACCCATCCTCACTCTCACTCTCACACTCTCTCCCATTCTCACTCTCACACGCACTCTCTCTCCCATCTGCGCTCTCACTCTCACACTCTCTCTCCCATCTTTAATGTGACTTTCTCTCTACCATCCTCACTCTCACTCTCACACGCTCTCCCATTCTCACTCTCACGCTCACACTCTCTCTCCCATCCTCAATCTCACTCTTACTCTCACACACTATCTCCAATTCTCACTCTCAGTCTCACACTCTCCCATCCTCACTCTCCCTGTCACACTCTCTCCCAGCCGCACTCTCACTCTCACACTCTCTCCCAACCTCACTCTCAATCTCACACTCTCTCTCCCATCCTCACTCTCACTCTCACTCTCACCATCACACTCTCTCCCATTCGCAGTTTCATTCTCACACTCTCTCCCCCATCCTCAGTCTCACTCTCACCCTCTCTCCCATCCTCACTCTCACTCTCACACTCTCTCCCATCCTCACTGTCACTCTCACTCTCTCTCCCATCCTCGCTCTCAATCTCACACTCTCTCACCAATCCTCACACTCACTCCCACTCTCACACTCTCCCCCAGCTTCACTCCCACTCTCACTCTTTCTCTCCCATCCGCAGTTTCATTCTCACCCTCTCTCCCCATCCTCACTCTCACTTTCACACTCTCTCTCCCATCCTCGCTGTCACTCTCACACTCTCTCTCCCATCCTCACTCACACTCTCTCTCCCATCCTCAATCTCACTCTCACTCTCACACTCTATCTCCAATTCTCACTCTCAGTCTCACACTCTCCCATCCTCACTCTCCCTCTCACACTCTCTCCCAGCCGCACTCTCACTCTCACACTCTCTCCCATCCTCGCTCTCAATCTCACACTCTCTCTCCCATCCTCACTCTCACTCTCACTATCACACTCTCTCCCATTCGCAGTTTCATTCTCACACTCTCTCCCCCATCCTCAGTCTCACTCTCACCCTCTCTCCCATCCTCACTCTCACACTCTCTCCCATCCTCACTGTCACTCTCACTCTCTCTCCCATCCTCGCTCTCACTCTCACACACTCTCCCATCCGCAATCTCACTCTCGCTCTCACACTCTCTCCCATCCTCGCTGTCACTCTCACACTCTCTCTTCCATTCGCACTCTCTCTCTCACACTCTCTCACACATGCTCATCCTCACTCTCACACTCTCTCCCATTCTCACTCTCACTCTCACACTCACTCTCTCTCCCATCCACGCTCTCACTCTCGCTCTCACACTCTCTCCCATCCGCACTCTCAGTCTCACACTCACTCTCCCATCCTCGCTGTCACTCTCACCCTCTCTCTTCTATTCGCACTCTCTCTCACACTCTCTCACCCATCCTCGTCCTCACTCTCACACTCACTCCCATCCTCACTCTCACTCTCACATTCTCTCCCATTCGCACTCCCACTCTCACACTCTCTCTCCCATCCTCACTGTCACTCACACTCTCTCTCCAATCCTAACTCTCTCCCTAACACTCTCTCTCCCATCCTCAATCTCACTCTTACTCTCACACTCTATCTCCAATTCTCACTCTCAGTCTCACACTCTCCCATCCTCACTCTCCCTCTCACACTCTCTCCCAGCCGCACTCTCACTCTCACACTCTGTCCCATCCTCGCTCTCAATCTCACACTCTCTCTCCCATCCTCACTCTCACTCTCACTCTCACTATCACACTCTCTCCCATTCGCAGTCTCACTCTCACCCTCTCTCCCATCCTCACTCTCACTCTCACACTCTCTCCCATCCTCACTGTCACTCGCACTCTCTCTCCCATCCTCACTCTCACTCTCACCCTCTGTCTCCCAATCACACTCTCGCTCTCACACACTCTCCCATTCTCACTCTCACTCTCACACTCTCTCTTCCATCGTCACTCTCACTCTCACACTCTCTCTCCCAACTTCACTGTCACTCACACTCTCTCTCCAATCCAAAGTCTCACCCTAACACTCTCTCTTCCATTCTCAATCTCACTCTCACTCTCACACTCTATCTCCAATTCTCACTCTCAGTCTCACACTCTCCCCATCCTCACTCTCACTCTCACACTCTCTCCCATCCACACTCTCACTCGCACACTCTGTCTCCCATCCTCAATCTAACTCTCACACTCTCTCCCATTCGCACTCTCACTCTCACACTCTCTCCCCCATCCTCACTCTCACTCTCACACTCTCTCCCATCCTCTGTCTCACTCTCTCACACTCTCAAATTCGCACTTTCACTCTCAGAATCTCTCCCCATCCTCACTCAAAATCTCAACCTCTCTCCCATCCTCACTCTAACTCTCACACTCTCTCTCCCATCCTCACTCTCACTCTCACACTCTCTCCCATCCTCACTCTCACACTCACACACTCTCTCCCATCCTCACTCTCACTCTCACACTCTCTCCCATCATCACTCTCACTCTCACACTCTCTCCCATTCGCACTCACACTCTCAAACTCTCTCTCTCACACTCTCTACCATCCTCACTCTCACACTCACACACTCTCTCCCATCCTCACTCTCACATTCTCTCCCATCCTCACTCTCACTCTCATACTATCTCCCCCATTCTAATTCTCACTCTCACTCTCACACTCTCTCCCTTCCGCACTCTCACTCTCAAACTCTCCCCATCCTCACTCTCACTCTCTCAATCTCTCCCATCCTCACTCTCACTCTCACACTCTCTCCCCCATCATCACTCACACTCTCACACTCTCCTTCCCATCCTCACTCTCACTCTCACACTCTCTCTTCCATCGTCACTCTCACTCTCACTCTCTCTCCCATCCTCACTGTCACTCTCACTCTCTCTCCCATCCTCGCTCTCACTCTCACACACTCTCCCATCCGCAATCTCACTCTCGCTCTCACACTCTCTCCCATCCTCGCTGTCACTTTCACACTCTCTCTTCCATTCGCACTCTCTCTCTCACACTCTCTCACACAACCTCATCCTCACTCTCACACTCTCTCCCATTCTCACTCTCACTCTCACACCCTCTCTCTCTACCATCCGCGCTCTCACTCTCGCTCTCACACTCTCTCCCATCCGCACTCTCAGTCTCACACTCACTCTCCCATCCTCGCTGTCACTCTCACCCTCTCTCTTCTATTCGCACTCTCTCTCTCACACTCTCTCACCCATCCTCGTCCTCACTCTCACACTCTCTCCCATTCTCACTCTCACACTCACACTCACTCTCTCTCCCATCCACGCTCTCACTCTCACACTCACTCTCCCATCCTTACTCTCACTCTCACACTATCTCTCCCATTCTAATTCTCACTCTCACTCTCACACTCTCTCCCATCTGCACTCTCACTCTCACACTCTCTCCAATCCGCACTCTCACTCTCACACTCTCCCCATCCTCATTCTCACTCTCACACTCACTGCCATCCTCACTCTCACTCTCACACTCTCTCCCATTCGCACTCTCACTCTCACACTCTCTCTCCCATCCTCACTGTCACTCACACTCTCTCTCAAATCCTAACTCTCACCCTAACACTCTCTCTCCCATCCTCAATCTCACTCTTACTCTCACACTCTATCTCCAATTCTCACTCTCAGTCTCACACACTCTCCCATCCTCACTCTCCCTCTCACACTCTCTCCCAGCCGCACTCTCACTCTCACACTCTCCCCATCCTCACTCTCACTCTCACAATCTCTCCCATCCTCACTCTCACTCTCACACTCTCTCCCCCATCATCACTCTCACTCTCACACTCTCCTTCCCATCCTCACTCTCACTCTCACTCTCACTCTCTCTCCCATCCTCACTGTCACTCACACTCTCTCTCCAATCCTACCTCACACCCTAACACTCTGACGCCCATCCTCAATCTCACTCTTACTCTAACACTCTATCTCCAATTCTCACTCTCAGTCTCACGCTCTCCCCATCCTCACTCTCACTCTCACACTCTCTCCCATCCTCACTCTCACTCTCACACTCTCTCCCATCCTCACTGTCACTCTCACTCTCTCTCCCATCCTCGCTCTCACTCTCACACACTCTCCCATCCGCAATCTCACTCTCGCTCTCACACTCTCTCCCATCCTCGCTGTCACTTTCACACTCTCTCTTCCATTCGCACTCTCTCTCTCACACTCTCTCACACATCCTCATCCTCACTCTCACACTCTCTCCCATTCTCACTCTCACTCTCACACTCACTCTCTCTCCCATCCGCGCTCTCACTCTCGCTCTCACACTCTCTCCCATCCGCACTCTCAGTCTCACACTCACTCTCCCATCCTCGCTGTCACTCTCACCCTATCTCTTCTATTCGCACTCTCTCTCTCACACTCTCTCACCCATCCTCGTCCTCACTCTCACACTCTCTCCCATTCTCACTCTCACACTCACACTCACTCTCTCTCCCATCCACGCTCTCACTCTCACACTCACTCTCCCATCCTTACTCTCACTCTCACACTCTCTCCCCATCCTCATTCTCACTCTCACACTCACTCCCATCCTCACTCTCACTCTCACACTCTCTCCCATTCGCACTCTCACTCTCACACTCTCTCTCCCATCCTCAATCTCACTCTTACTCTCACACTCTATCTCCAATTCTCACTCTCAGTCTCACACTCTCCCTTCCTCACTCTCCCTCTCACACTCTCTCCCAGCCGCACTCTCACTCTCACACTCTCTCCCATCCTCGCTCTCAATCTCACACTCTCTCTCCCATCCTCACTCTCACTCTCACTCTCACTATCACACTCTCTCCCATTCGCAGTTTCATTCTCACACTCTCTCCCCCATCCTCAGTCTCACTCTCACCCTCTCTCCCATCCTCACTCTCACTCTCACACTCTCTCCCATCCTCACTGTCACTCTCACTCTCTCTCCCATCCTCACTCTCACTCTCACACTCTCTCCCATCCTCACTCTCACTCCCACCCTCTCTCTCCCATCCACACTCTCGCTCTCACACACTCCCATTCTCACTCTCACTCTCACACTCTCTCTTCCATCGTCACTCTCACTCTCACACTCTCTCTCCCAACTTCACTGTCACTCACACTCTCTCTCCAATCCTAACTCTCACCCTAACACTCTCTCTTCCATCCTCAATCTCACTCTCACTCTCACACTCTATCTCCAATTCTCACTCACAATCTCACACTCTCCCCATCCTCACTCTCATTCTCACACTCTCTCCCCCATCCTCACTCTCACTCTCACACTCTCCTTCCCATCCTCACTCTCACACTCTCTCCCATCCTCGCTCTCAATCTCACACTCTCTCTCCCATCCTCACTCTCACTCTCACTCTCACACTCTCTCCCATCCGCAGTTTCATTCTCACACTCTCTCCCCCATCCTCAGTCTCAGTCTCACACTCTATCCTATCCTCACACTCACTCTCACACTCTCTCGCATTCTCCCTGTCACTCTCACTCTGTCTCCCATCCTCACGCTCAATCTCACACTCACTCTCCCATCCTCACACTCACTCTCACTCTCACACTCTCTCCCATCCTCACTCTCACTCTCACTCTTTCTCTCCCATCAGCAGTTTCATTCTCTCCCTCTCTCCCCATCCTCACTCTCCCACTCACACTCTCTCCCATCCTCACTTTCATTCTCACACACTCTCTCCCATCCTCACTCTCACTCTCACACTCACTCTCCCAACCTCACTCTCACTCTCACACACTCTCCCATCCTCACTCTCACTCTCACTCTCACACTCTCTCCCATCCGCAGTTTCATTCTCACACATTATTTCCCATCCTCACTCTCACTCTCACACTCTCTCTCCCATCTACACTCTCGCTCTCACACTCTCTCCCATCCTCAGTCTCACTCTCACCCTCTCTCCCATCCTCGCTGTCACTCTCACACTCTCTCTTCCAGTCGCACTCTCTCTCACACACTCTCTCACCCATCCTCACTCTCACTCTCACACTCTCTCCCATTCTCACTCTCACACGCACTCTCTCTCCCATCTGCGCTCTCACTCTCACACTCTCTCTCCCATCTTTAATGTGACTTTCTCTCTACCATCCTCACTCTCACTCTCACACGCTCTCCCATTCTCACTCTCACGCTCACACTCTCTCTCCCATCCTCAATCTCACTCTTACTCTCACACACTATCTCCAATTCTCACTCTCAGTCTCACACTCTCCCATCCTCACTCTCCCTGTCACACTCTCTCCCAGCCGCACTCTCACTCTCACACTCTCTCCCAACCTCACTCTCAATCTCACACTCTCTCTCCCATCCTCACTCTCACTCTCACTCTCACCATCACACTCTCTCCCATTCGCAGTTTCATTCTCACAATCTCTCCCCCATCCTCAGTCTCACTCTCACCCTCTCTCCCATCCTCACTCTCACTCTCACACTCTCTCCCATCCTCACTGTCACTCTCACTCTCTCCCATCCTCGCTCTCAATCTCACACTCTCTCACCAATCCTCACACTCACTCCCACTCTCACACTCTCCCCCAGCTTCACTCCCACTCTCACTCTTTCTCTCCCATCCGCAGTTTCATTCTCACCCTCTCTCCCCATCCTCACTCTCACTTTCACACTCTCTCTCCCATCCTCGCTGTCACTCTCACACTCTCTCTCCCATCCTCACTCACACTCTCTCTCCCATCCTCAATCTCACTCTCACTCTCACACTCTATCTCCAATTCTCACTCTCAGTCTCACACTCTCCCATCCTCACTCTCCCTCTCACACTCTCTCCCAGCCGCACTCTCACTCTCACACTCTCTCCAATCCTCGCTCTCAATCTCACACTCTCTCTCCCATCCTCACTCTCACTCTCACTATCACACTCTCTCCCATTCGCAGTTTCATTCTCACACTCTCTCCCCCATCCTCAGTCTCACTCTCACCCTCTCTCCCATCCTCACTCTCACACTCTCTCCCATCCTCACTGTCACTCTCACTCTCTCTCCCATCCTCGCTCTCACTCTCACACACTCTCCCATCCGCAATCTCACTCTCGCTCTCACACTCTCTCCCATCCTCGCTGTCACTCTCACACTCTCTCTTCCATTCGCACTCTCTCTCTCACACTCTCTCACACATGCTCATCCTCACTCTCACACTCTCTCCCATTCTCACTCTCACTCTCACACTCACTCTCTCTCCCATCCACGCTCTCACTCTCGCTCTCACACTCTCTCCCATCCGCACTCTCAGTCTCACACTCACTCTCCCATCCTCGCTGTCACTCTCACCCTCTCTCTTCTATTCGCACTCTCTCTCACACTCTCTCACCCATCCTCGTCCTCACTCTCACACTCACTCCCATCCTCACTCTCACTCTCACATTCTCTCCCATTCGCACTCCCACTCTCACACTCTCTCTCCCATCCTCACTGTCACTCACACTCTCTCTCCAATCCTAACTCTCTCCCTAACACTCTCTCTCCCATCCTCAATCTCACTCTTACTCTCACACTCTATCTCCAATTCTCACTCTCAGTCTCACACTCTCCCATCCTCACTCTCCCTCTCACACTCTCTCCCAGCCGCACTCTCACTCTCACACTCTGTCCCATCCTCGCTCTCAATCTCACACTCTCTCTCCCATCCTCACTCTCACTCTCACTCTCACTATCACACTCTCTCCCATTCGCAGTCTCACTCTCACCCTCTCTCCCATCCTCACTCTCACTCTCACACTCTCTCCCATCCTCACTGTCACTCGCACTCTCTCTCCCATCCTCACTCTCACTCTCACCCTCTGTCTCCCATTCACACTCTCGCTCTCACACACTCTCCCATTCTCACTCTCACTCTCACACTCTCTCTTCCATCGTCACTCTCACTCTCACACTCTCTCTCCCAACTTCACTGTCACTCACACTCTCTCTCCAATCCAAAGTCTCACCCTAACACTCTCTCTTCCATTCTCAATCTCACTCTCACTCTCACACTCTATCTCCAATTCTCACTCTCAGTCTCACACTCTCCCCATCCTCACTCTCACTCTCACACTCTCTCCCATCCACACTCTCACTCGCACACTCTGTCTCCCATCCTCAATCTAACTCTCACACTCTCTCCCATTCGCACTCTCACTCTCACACTCTCTCCCCCATCCTCACTCTCACTCTCACACTCTCTCCCATCCTCTGTCTCACTCTCTCACACTCTCAAATTCGCACTTTCACTCTCAGAATCTCTCCCCATCCTCACTCAAAATCTCAACCTCTCTCCCATCCTCACTCTAACTCTCACACTCTCTCTCCCATCCTCACTCTCACTCTCACACTCTCTCCCATCCTCACTCTCACACTCACACACTCTCTCCCATCCTCACTCTCACTCTCACACTCTCTCCCATCATCACTCTCACTCTCACACTCTCTCCCATTCGCACTCACACTCTCAAACTCTCTCTCTCACACTCTCTACCATCCTCACTCTCACACTCACACACTCTCTCCCATCCTCACTCTCACATTCTCTCCCATCCTCACTCTCACTCTCATACTATCTCCCCCATTCTAATTCTCACTCTCACTCTCACACTCTCTCCCTTCCGCACTCTCACTCTCAAACTCTCCCCATCCTCACTCTCACTCTCTCAATCTCTCCCATCCTCACTCTCACTCTCACACTCTCTCCCCCATCATCACTCACACTCTCACACTCTCCTTCCCATCCTCACTCTCACTCTCACACTCTCTCTTCCTTCGTCACTCTCACTCTCACTCTCTCTCCCATCCTCACTGTCACTCACACTCTCTCTCCAATCCTACCTCTCACCCTAACACTCTCACGCCCATCCTCAATCTCACTCTTACTCTAACACTCTATCTCCAATTCTCACTCTCACTCTCACACTCTCCCCATCCTCACTCTCACTCTCACACTCTCTCCCATCCTCACTCTCACTCTCACACTCTCTCCCATCCTCACTGTCACTCTCACTCTCTCTCCCATCCTCGCTCTCACTCTCACACACTCTCCCATCCGCAATCTCACTCTCGCTCTCACACTCTCTCCCATCCTCACTGTCACTCTCACTCTCTCTCCCATCCTCGCTCTCACTCTCACAAACTCTCCCATCCGCAATCTCACTCTCGCTCTCACACTCTCTCCCATTCTCACTCTCACTCTCACACTCACTCACTCTCCCATCCGCGCTCTCACTCTCGCTCTCACACTCTCTCCCATCCGCACTCTCAGTCTCACACTCACTCTCCCATCCTCGCTGTCACTCTCACCCTCTCTCTTCTATTCGCACTCTCTCTCTCACACTCTCTCACCCATCCTCGTCCTCACTCTCACACTCTCTCCCATTCTCACTCTCACACTCCCACTCACTCTCTCTCCCATCCACGCTCTCACTCTCACACACACTCTCCCATCCTTACTCTCACTCTCACACTCTCTCCCCATCCTCATTCTCACTCTCACACTCACTCCCTTCCTCACTCTCACTCTCACACTCTCTCTCCCATCCTCACTGTCACTCACACTCTCTCTCCAATCCTAACTCTCACCCTAACACTCTCTCTCCCATCCTCAATCTCACTCTTACTCTCACACTCTATCTCCAATTCTCACTCTCACACTCTCCCATTCTCACTCTCCCTCTCACTCTCTCTCCCAGCCGCACTCTCACTCTCACACTCTCTCCCATCCTCGCTCTCAATCTCACACTCTCTCTCCCATCCTCACTCTCACTCTCACTCTCACTATCACACTCTCTCCCATTCGCAGTTTCATTCTCACACTCTCTCCCCCATTCTCAGTCTCACTCTCACCCTCTCTCCCATCCTCACTCTCACTCTCACACTCTCTCCCATCCTCACTGTCACTCTCACTCTCTCTCCCATCCTCACTCTCACTCTCACACTCTCTCCCATCCTCACTCTCACTCTCACCCTCTCTCTCCCATCCACACTCTCGCTCTCACACACTCTCCCATTCTCACTCTCACTCTCACACTCTATCTTCCATCCACACTCTCACTCTCACACTCTCTCTCCCAACTTCACTGTCACTCGCACTCTCTCTCCAATCCTAACTCTCAGCCTAACACTCTCTCTTCCATCCTCAATCTCACTCTCACTCTCACACACTATCTCCAATTCTCACTCTCAGTCTCACACTCTCTCCCATCCTCACTCTCACTCTCACAATCTCTCCCATCCTCACTCTCACTCTCACACTCTCTCCCCCATCATTACTCTCACTCTCACACTCTCCTTCCCATCCTCACTCTCACTCTCACACTCTCTCTCCCATCCTCACTGTCACTCTCACTCTCACACACTCTCTCCCATCCTCTCTGTCACATACTCTCTCCCATCCTCACTTTCACGCTCACTCTCACACGCTCTCGCTCATCCTCACTCTCACCATTAAACTCTCTCTCCCATCCTCACTCTCACTCTCACTCTCACACACTCTCTCCCATCCTCTCTGTCACATACTCTCTCCCATCCTCACTCTCACGCTCACTCTCACACTCTCTCGCTCATCCTCACTCTCACCATTAAACTCTCTCTCCCATCCTCACTCTCACTCTCACTCTCACACACTCTCTCCCATCCTCACTCTCACTCTCACGCTCACACTCTCTCTCCCATCCACAGTCTCACTCTCACTCTCACATTCTTACACTCACTAGCACATTCTCTCCCCATCCTCTCTCTCACTCTTACACTCTATCCCAAATCCTCACTCTCACTCACACACTCTCTCCCCTCTTCACTCTCTCTATCACACTCTCTCCCCCATCCTCACTCTCACTCTCACACTCTCTCCCATCCTCACTCTCACTCACACCCTCTCTCCCATCCGCACTCTCTCTCCCCCATCCTCACTCGCAGTCTCATTCCCACACGCTCTCCCATCCTCACTCTCACTCTCACACTCTCTCTCCCATTCGCAATCTCACTCTCACATTCTCTCTCCAATCCTCACTCCGAAACTCTGTCCCATTCTAACTCTCACTCTCACACTCTCTCTCCCATTCTCACTCCCACACTCACTTCCATTCTCACTCTCAGTCTCACACACTCTCTCCCATTCTCACTCTCACTCTCACACTCTCTCTCCCATCCTCACTCCCACACGCTCTCCCATCCTCACTCTCACTCACACTCTCTCTCCCATCCTCACTCCCACACTCCCTCCCTTTCTCACTCTCACTCTCACACACTCTCTCCCATTCTCACTCTCACTCTCACACTCTCTCTCCCATCCTCACTCCAACACTCTCTCCCATCCTCACTCTCACTCTCACACTCTCTCTCCCATCCTCACTCGCACTCTCACAGTCTCTCCCATCCTCACTCTCAATCTCACGCTCTCTCTCCCATTCTCACTCTCACCCTCACACACTCTCTCCCACCCTCACTCTCACTCTCACACTCTCTGTCCCATCCTCACTCTCACTATCACACTCTCTCTCCCATCCGCACTCCCACAGTCAATCCCATTCACACTCTCAATCTCACACTCTCTCTCCCATCCTCACTCCCACACTCTCTCCCATCCTCACTGTCAAACTCTCACACTCTCTCCCCTATCCTCACTCTCACTCACACACTCTCTCTCCCATCCTCAGTCCCACACTCTCACCCATTCTCACTCTCAATCTCACACTCTCTCTCCAATCCTCACTGTCACTCTCACACTCGCTCTCCCATCCTCACTCTCACTCTCACACTCTCTCCCCATCCTCACTCTCACTCTCACACACTCTCTTCCAACCTCACACTCACTCTCACACTTCTCTCCCATCCTCACTCTCACTCTCACACTCTCTCTCCCATCCTCACTCCCACACTCTTTCCCATCCTCACTGTCACTCTCACACATGCTCTCCCATCCTCTCTCTCACTCTCACAGTTTCTCTCCCATCCTCACTCTCACCCTCACACACTCTCTCCCATCCCCACTCTCACGCTGGCTATCACACACTCTCTCCCATCCGCACTCTCACTCTCACAATCACTCGCCCATCATCACTCTCACTCTCACAATATGTCTGCCATCCTCACTCTCACTCTGACTCTCACACTCCCTCCCTTTCTTACTCGCAGTCTCACACTCTCTCCACAGTCTCTCTCTCACTCACACTCTCTACCCTATCCTCACTCTCACTCAGACACTCTCTCCCATCCTCACTCTCACTCTCACACTCTCTCTCCCATTCGCAATCTCACTCTCACATTCTCTCTCCAATCCTCACTCCGAAACTCTGTCCCATTCTCACTCTCACTCTCACACTCTCTCTCCCATTCTCACTCCCACACTCACTTCCATTCTCACTCTCAGTCTCACACACTCTCTCCCATTCTCACTCTCACTCTCACACTCTCTCTCCCATCCTCACTCCCACACGCTCTCCCATCCTCACTCTCACTCACACTCTCTCTCCCATCCTCACTCCCACACTCCCTCCCTTTCTCACTCTCACTCTCACACACTCTCTCCCATTCTCACTCTCACTCTCACACTCTCTCTCCCATCCTCACTCCAACACTCTCTCCCATCCTCACTCTCACTCTCACACTCTCTCTCCCATCCTCACTCGCACTCTCACAGTCTCTCCCATCCTCACTCTCAATCTCACGCTCTCTCTCCCATTCTCACTCTCACCCTCACACACTCTCTCCCACCCTCACTCTCACTCTCACACTCTCTGTCCCATCCTCACTCTCACTATCACACTCTCTCTCCCATCCGCACTCCCACAGTCAATCCCATTCACACTCTCAATCTCACACTCTCTCTCCCATCCTCACTCCCACACTCTCTCCCATCCTCACTGTCAAACTCTCACACTCTCTCCCCTATCCTCACTCTCACTCACACACTCTCTCTCCCATCCTCAGTCCCACACTTTCACCCATTCTCACTCTCAATCTCACACTCTCTCTCCAATCCTCACTGTCACTCTCACACTCGCTCTCCCATCCTCACTCTCACTCTCACACTCTCTCCCCATCCTCACTCTCACTCTCACACACTCTCTTCCAACCTCACACTCACTCTCACACTTCTCTCCCATCCTCACTCTCACTCTCACACTCTCTCTCCCATCCTCACTCCCACACTCTTTCCCATCCTCACTGTCACTCTCACACATGCTCTCCCATCCTCTCTCTCACTCTCACAGTTTCTCTCCCATCCTCACTCTCACCCTCACACACTCTCTCCCATCCTCACTCTCACGCTGACTATCACACACTCTCTCCCATCCGCACTCTCACTCTCACACTCACTCGCCCATCATCACTCTCACTCTCACAATATGTCTGCCATCCTCACTCTCACTCTGACTCTCACACTCCCTCCCTCTCTTACTCGCAGTCGCACACTCTCTCCACAGTCTCTCTCTCACTCACACTCTCTACCCTATCCTCACTCTCACTCAGACACTCTCTCCCATCCTCACTCTCACTCTCACACTCTCTCTCCCATCCACACTCTCACTCTCACTCTCACACTCCCTCCCATTCATACTCTCACGAGCACACTCTCTCCCCATTCTCTCTCTCACTCTTACACTCTATCCACCATCCTCACTTTCACTCTCACACTCTCTCTCCCATCCTCACTCTCACTCACTCTCTCTCTCCCATCCGCACTCTCTCTCCCCCATCCTCACTCTCACTCTCATTCTCACACGCTCTCCCATCCTCACTCTCAATCTCACACTCTCTCTCCCATCCTCACTCTCACTCTCACACTATCTCTCCCATCCGAACTCCCACAGTCACTCCCATTCTCACTCTCACTCTCACACTCTCTCTCCCATCCTCACTCCCACACTCTCTCCCATCCTCTCTCCCTCTCTCACACGCTCTCCCATCCTCACTCTCACTCTCACTCTCACACTCTCTCGCTCATCCTGACTCTCACCATTAAACTCTCTCTCCCATCCTCACTCTCACTCTCACTCTCACACACTCTCTCCCATCCTCTCTGTCACATACTCTCTCCCATCCTCACTCTCACGCTCTCTCCCATCCTCTCTCCCTCTCTCACACACTCTCCCATCCTCACTCTCACTCTCACTCTCACTCTCACACTCTCTCGCTCATCCTCACTCTCACCATTAAACTCTCTCTCCCATCCTCACTCTCACTCTCACTCTCACACACTCTCTCCCATCCTCACTCTCACTCTCACTCTCACACTCTCTCTCCCATCCACAGTCTCACTCTCACTCTCACATTCTTACACTCACTAGCACATTCTCTCCCCATCCGCTCTCTCACTCTTACACTCTATCCCCAATCCTCACTCTCACTCACACACTCTCTCCCATCTTCACTCTCTCTATCACACTCTCTCCCCCATCCTCACTCTCACTCTCACACTCTCTCCCATCCTCACTCTCACTCACACGCTCTCTCCCATCCGCACTCTCTCTCCCCCATCCTCACTCGCAGTCTCATTCTCACACGCTCTCCCATCCTCACTCTCACTCTCACACTCTCTCTCCCATTCGCAATCTCACTCTCACATTCTCTCTCCAATCCTCACTCCGAAACTCTGTCCCATTCTCACTCTCACTCTCACACTCTCTCTCCCATTCTCACTCCCACACTCACTCCCATTCTCACTCTCAGTCTCACACACTCTCTCCCATTCACACTCTCACTCTCACACTCTCTCTCCCATCCTCACTCCCACACGCTCTCCCATCCTCACTCTCTCTCACACTCTCTCTCCCATCCTCACTCCCACACTCCCTCCCTTTCTCACTCTCACTCTCACACACTCTCTCCCATTCTCACTCTCACTCTCACACTCTCTCTCCCATCCTCACTCCAACACTCTCTCCCATCCTCACTCTCACTCTCGCACTCTCTCTCCCATCCTCACTCGCACTCTCACAGTCTCTCCCATCCTCACTCTCACTCTCACACTCTCTGTCCCATCCTCACTCTCACTATCACACTCTCTCTCCCATCCGCACTCCCACAGTCAATCCCATTCTCACTCTCACTCTCACACTCTCTCTCCCATCCTCACTCCCACACTCTCTCCCATCCTCACTGTCAAACTCTCACACTCTCTCCCCTATCCTCACTCTCACTCGCACACTCTCTCCCATCCTCAGTCCCACACTCTCACCCATTCTCACTCTCAATCTCACACTCTCTCTCCAATCCTTACTGTCACTCTCACACTCGCTCTCCCATCCTCACTCTCACTCTCACACTCTCTCCCCATCCTCACTCTCACTCTCACACACTCTCTTCCAACCTCACACTCACTCTCACACTTCTCTCCCATCCTCACTCTCACTCTCACACTCTCTCTCCCATCCTCACTCCCACACTCTCTCCCATCCTCACTGTCACTCTCACACATGCTCTCCCATCCTCTCTCTCACTCTCACAGTTTCTCTCCCATCCTCACTCTCACCCTCACACACTCTCTCCCATCCTCACTCTCATGCTGACTATCACACACTCTCTCCCATCCGCACTCTCACTCTCACACTCACTCGCCCATCATCACTCTCACTCTCACAATATGTCTGCCATCCTCACTCTCACTCTGACTCTCACACTCCCTCCCTTTCTTACTCGCAGTCGCACACTCTCGCCACAGTCTCTCTCTCACTCACACTCTCTACCCTATCCTCACTCTCACTCAGACACTCTCTCCCATCCTCACTCTCACTCTCACTCTCACACTCCCTCCCATTCATACTCTCACGAGCACACTCTCTCCCCATCCTCTCTCTCACTCTTACACTCTATCCACCATCCTCACTCTCACTCTCACACTCTCTCTCCCATCCTCACTCTCACTCACTCTCTCTCTCCCATCCGCACTCTCTCTCCCCCATCCTCACTCTCACTCTCATTCTCACACGCTCTCCCATCCTCACTCTCAATCTCACACTCTCTCTCCCATCCTCACTCTCACTCTCACACTATCTCTCCCATCCGAACTCCCACAGTCACTCCCATTCTCACTCTCACTCTCACACTCTCTCTCCCATCCTCACTCCCACACTCTCTCCCATTCTCTCTCCCTCTCTCACACGCTCTCCAATCCTCACTCTCACTCTCACTCTCACACTCTCTCGCTCATCCTCACTCTCACCATTAAACTCTCTCTCCCATCCTCACTCTCACTCTCACTCTCACACACTCTCTCCCATCCTCTCTGTCACATACTCTCTCCCATCCTCACTCTCACGCTCACTCTCACACTCTCTCGCTCATCCTCACTCTCACCATTAAACTCTCTCTCCCATCCTCACTCTCACTCTCACTCTCACACACTCTCTCCCATCCTCACTCTCACTCTCACTCTCACACTCTCTCTCCCATCCACAGTCTCACTCTCACTCTCACATTCTTACACTCACTAGCACATTCTCTCCCCATCCTCTCTCTCACTCTTACACTCTATCCCCAATCCTCACTCTCACTCACACACTCTCTCCCATCTTCACTCTATCTATCACACTCTCTCCCCCATCCTCACTCTCACTCTCACACTCTCTCCCATCCTCACTCTCACTCACACCCTCTCTCCCATCCGCACTCTCTCTCCCCCATCCTCACTCCCACACTCTCTCCCATCCTCACTGTCAAACTCTCACACTCTCTCCCCTATCCTCACTCTCACTCACACACTCTCTCTCCCATCTTCAGTCCCACACTCTCACCCATTCTCACTCTCAATCTCACACTCTCTCTCCAATCCTCACTGTCACTCTCACACTCGCTCTCCCATCCTCACTCTCAATCTCACACTCTCTCCCCATCCTCACTCTCACTCTCACACACTCTCTTCCAACCTCACACTCACTCTCACACTTCTCTCCCATCCTCACTCTCACTCTCACACTCTCTCTCCCATCCTCACTCCCACACTCTCTCCCATCCTCACTGTCACTCTCACACATGCTCTCCCATCCTCTCTCTCACTCTCACAGTTTCTCTCCCATCCTCACTCTCAACCTCACACACTCTCTCCCATCCTCACTCTCACGCTGACTATCACACAATCTCTCCCATCCTCACTCTCACCATCAAACTCTCTTTCCCATCCTCATTCTCACTCTCACTCTCACACACTCTCTCCCATCCTCACTCTCACTCTTACTCTCACATTCTCTCGCCCATCATCACTCTCACTCTCCCACTCTCTCGCCCATCATCACTCTCACTTGCACGCACTCTCTACCATCCTCACTCTCACTCTCAATCTCCCACACTCTCGCCCATCCTCACTCTCACCCTCAAACTCTCTCTCCCATCCTCTATCTCACTCTCACACACTCTCTCCCATCCGCACTCTCACTCTCACACTCACTTGCCCATCATCACTCTCACTCTCACAATATGTCTGCCATCCTCACTCTCACTCTGACTCTCACACTCCCTCCCTTTCTTACTCGCAGTCTCACACTCTCTCCACAGTCTGTCTCTCACTCACACTCTCTACCCTATCCTCACTCTCACTCAGACACTCTCTCCCATCCTCACTCTCACTCTCACACTCTCTCTCCCATCCTCACTCTCACTCTGACTCTCACACTCCCTCCCATTCTTACTCTCACTCTCACACTCTCTCCCCATCCTCTCTCTCACTCACACTCTCTCGCCCCTATCCTCACTCTCACTCACAAACTCTCTCCCATCCTCACTCTCACTCTCACACTCTCTCTCCCATCCTCACTCCCACACTCTCTCCCATCCTCACTCTCACTCTCACACACGCACTCCCATCATCACTCTCACACACACTCTCACTCCCATCCTCACTCCCACCCTCACTCCCATTATCACTGTCACTCTCACACTCTCTCTCCCTTCCTCAGTTCCCCACACTCTCTCCCATTCTCACTCTCAATGTCACATTCTCTCTCCCATCCTCACTGTCACTCTCTCACTCTCCCTCCCATCCTCACTCCAACTCTCAAACTCTCTCCCATTCTCACTCTCACACTTTCTCTCCATTCCTCACTCTCACTCTCACACTCTCTCTCCCATCCTCACTCTCACTCTCACACACACACTCCCATCCTCACTCTCACTCACACTCTCTTACCCATCCTCAACCCCACACTCACTCCCATTATCACTGTCACTCTCACACTCTCTCTCCCATCCTCAGTCCCACACTCTCTCCCATTCTCACTCTCAATGTCACATTCTCTCTCCCATCCTCACTGTCACTCTCACACTCGCTCTCCCATCCTCACTCTAAATCTCACACTCTCCTATCCTCAATCTCAATTTGACTCTCACACTCCCTCCCATCCTCACTCTCAATCTCACACTCTCTCTCCCATCCTCTCTGTGACTCTCACACATGCTGTCCCATCCTCTCTCTCACTTTCACACTCTCTCTCCCATCCTCACTCTGACTCTCACACACTCTCTACCTTCCTCACTCTCACGCTCACTGTCACACTCTCTAGCCCATCCTCACTCTCACCATCAAACTCTCTCTCCCATCCACTCTCTCGCTCTCACTCTCACACACTCTCTCCCATCCTCACTCTCACTCTCACTCTCACACTCTCTCGCCCATCACCACTCTCACTCTCACACTCTCTCGCCCATTATCACTCTCACTCTCACACTCTCTCTCCCATCCTCACTCTCACTCTGAATCGCACACTCACTCCCATTCTTACTCTCACTCTCACACTCTCTCCCCATCCTCTCTCTCACTCTCACACTCTCTCCCTTATCCTCACTCTCACTCTCACACTCTCTCTCCCATCCTCACTCCCACACTCTCACACTCTCTCTCCCATCCGGACTCTCACTCTCACACACTCTCTCCCACCCTCACTCTCACTCTCACACTCTCTCGCCCATCCTCACTCTCACTCTCACACTCTCTCACCCAACATCACTCTCACTCACACACTCTCTCCCATCCTCACTCTCACTCTCACACACTCTCTCCCATCCTCTATCTCACTCTCACACACTCTCCCCATCCTCACTCTCACTCTCACACTCTCTCCCATCCTCACTGTCACTCTCACACAAGCTCTCCCATCCTCTCTCTCACTCTCACACTCTCTCTCCCATCCTCACTCTCACTCTCACACACGCACTCCCATCCTCACTCTCACTCACAGTCTCTCTCCCATCCTCAAACCCACAATCACTCCCATTATCATTGTCACTCTCACACTCGCTCTCCCATCCTCACTCTCACACTCTCTCTCCCATCCTTAGTCCCACACTCTCTCCCATTCTCACTCTCAATCTCACACACTCTCTCCCATCCTCACTGTCACTCTCACACGCTCTCTCCCATCCTCACTCTCACTCTCACACTCTCCCTCCTATCCTCACTCTCACTCCCACACTCTCTCCCATTCTCACTCTCACTCTCACAATCTCTCGCCAATCCTCACTGTAACTCTCACACATGCTCTCCCATCCTCTCTCTCACTCTCACACTCTCTCTCCCATCCTCACTCTTTCTCTCACACATTCTCTCCCATCCTCACTCTCACGCTTACTCTCTCACTCTCTCGCCCATCCTCACTCTCACCATCAAACTCTCTCTCCCATCCTCACTCACACTCTCACTCTCACACACTCTCTCCCATCCTCACTCTAACTCTCACTCTCACACTCTCTCGCCCATCATCACTCTCACTCTCACACTCTCTCGCCCATCATCACTCACACTCTCACACTCTCTCACCCGTCCTCACTCCCCCTCTGACTCACACACTCCCTCCCTTTCTTACTCTCACTCCCACACTCTCTCCCCATCTTCTCTCTCACTCTCACACTCTCTCCCCGATCCTCCCTCTAACTCACACACTCTCTATCATCCTCACTCTCACTCTCAAACTCTCTCTCGCATCCTCACTCCCACACTCTCATACTCTCTCTCCCATCCTCACTCTCACTCTCACACACTCTCTCCCATCCTCACTCTCACTCTCACACTCTCTCGCCCATCCTCACTTTCACCATCAATCTCTCTCTCCCATCCTCACTCTCACTCTCACACACGATCTCCCATCCGCACTTGCACTCTCACTCTCACACTCCCTCCCATTCTTACTTTTATACTCACACTCTCTCCCCATCCTCTCTCTCACTCTCACACTCTCTGCCCTATCCTCACTCTCACTCACACACTCTCGCCCATCCTCATTCTCAATCTCACTCTCAGACACTCTCTCCCATCCTCACACTCACTCTCACTCTCACACTCTCTCGCCCATCCTCACTGTCACTCACACACTCCCTCCCATCCTCACTCCCACTCTCACACACTCTCTCCCATCCTCTCTCTGACTCTCACACTCTCTCTCCCATCCTCACTCTCACTCTCACACACTCTCTCCCATCCTCACTCTCACTCTCACTCTCACAGTCTCTCGCCCATCCTCACTCTCACCATCAAACTCTCTCTCCCATCCTCACTCTCACTCTCACACACACTCTCCCATCCTCACTCTCACTCTGACTCTCACACTCCCTCACATTCTTACTCTCACTCTCACACTTTCTCCCCATCCTCTCTCTCACTCTCACACTCTCTCCCCTATGCTCACTCTCACTCACACACTCTCTCCCATCCTCACTCTCACTCTCTCTCTCGCATCCTCACTCCCACACTCTCTTCCATCCTCACTCTCACTCTCACTCTCACACTCTCTCTCCCATCCTCACTGTCACCCTCACACACGCTCTCCCATCCTTCCTCTCACTCACACACTCTCTCTCCCATTCTTACTCTCAATCTCACACACTCTCTCCTACCCTCACTCTCACTTTCACTCTCACACTCTCTCGCCCATCCTCACTCTCACCCTCAAACTCTCTCTCCCATCCTCACTTTCACTCTCACACTCTCTCGCCCATCCTCACTCTCACCCTCACACACGCTCTCCCATCCTTACTCTCACTCACACACTCTCTCTCCCATTCTCACTCTCAACCTCACACACTCTCTCCCACCCTCACTCTCACTTTCACTCTCACACTCTCTCGCCCAAACTCACTCTCACCCTCAAACACTCTCTCCCATCCTCTCTCTCACTCTCAAACTCTCTCCCCTATCCTCACTCTCACTCTCATACTCTCACCCATTCTCACTCTCACTCCCACACTCATTCCCATTCTCACTCTCACTCTCACACAGTCTCTCCCATCCTCACTCTCACTCTCACACTCTCTCCCATCCTCAATCCCACACTCTCTCTCCCATCCTCACTCTCACTCTCACACTCTCTCCCCCATCCTCACTCTCACTCTCACACACTCTCTCCCATCCTCACTCTCACTCTCACACTTTCTCTCCCATCCTCACTCTCACTCTCACTCTCACACTCTCTCTCCCATCCTCACTCTCACACTCCTTCCCATCCGCACTCTCACTCTCACACACTCTCTCCCATTCTCACTATCACTCTCACACTCTCTCTCCCATCCTCACTCTCACTCACACACTCTCTCTCCCATTTTCATTCTCACTCTCACTCTCACCATCTGCACTCTCACTCTCACACTCTCTCCCATTCTCACTATCACTCTCACACTCTCTCTCCCATCCTCACTCTCACTCGCACACTCCATCTCACATTCTCATTCTCACTCTCACTCTCACACTCTGTACCATCTGCACTCTCACTCTCACACTCTCTCCCATACTCACTGTCACTCTCACAATCTCTCCCATCCTGACTTCTACTCTCACACTCTCTCAGCCATCCTCACTCTCACTCTCACTCTCACACTCTCTCTCCCATCCTCACTCCCACACTCACTCCCATTCTCACTCTCACTCTCACGCTCTCTCCCCAATCCTCACTCTCACTCTCACACACTCTCTCGCATCCTCACTCCCACACTCACTCCCATTCTCACTCTCACTCTCACACACTCTCTCCCATTCTCACTCTCACTCTCACACTCTCTCTCCCATTCTCACTCTCACTCCCACACTCTCTCTCCCATCCTCACTCTCACTCTCAAACTCCCTACCCATCCTCACTCTCACTCTCACACACTCCCTCCCATCCTCCCTTTCACTCTCACTCTCACACTACCTCCCATTCTTACTCTCACTCTCACACTCTCTCCCCATCCTCTCTCTCACTCTCACACTCTGTCCCCTATCCTCACTCTCACTCACACACTCTCTCACAACCTCTCTCTCACTCTCACACTCTCTCCCCATCGTCACTCTCTCTCACACTCTCTCTCCCATTCTCATTCCCACTCTCGCTCTCACACTCTCTCCCCATTCGCACTCTCACTCTCACACTCTCTCCCAGATCCTCACTCTCACTCACACACTCTCTCCCATTCTCACTCTCATTCTCACACTCTCTCAACCATCCGCACTCTCTCTTACACTCTCGCCCATCATCAGCTTCAATCTCATGCTCACTCTCCCATTCTCACTATCACCCTCACACACTCTCTCGCATCCTCACTCTCACTCTCACACTCTCTCTCCCAACTTCACCCTCACACACTCTCTCTCCCATCCTCACTCCCACACTCACTCCCATTCTCACTCTCACTCTCACAGTCTCTCCCATTCTCACTCTCACTCTCACACTCTCTCCCATCCTCAATCCCACACTCTCTCCCATCCTCACTCTCACTCTCACATTCTCTCTCCCATCCTCACTCCCACACTCACTCCCATTCTCACTCTCACTCTCACACACTCTCTCCGATTCTCAATCTCACTCTCACAATCTCTCTCCCATCCTCACTCCCACACTCTCTCCCATTCTCACTCTCACTCCCACACTCATTCCCATTCTCACTCTCACTCTCACACAGTCTCTCCCATTCTCACTCTCACTCTCACACTCTCTCCCATCCTCAATCCCACACTCTCTCCCATCCTCACTCTCATTCTCACACTCTCTCTCCCATCCCCACTCCCACACTCACTCCCATCCTCACTCTCACTCTCATACACACTCTCCCATCCTCACTCTCACATTCTCTCGCCCATCCTCACTCTCACTCTCACACTCTCACTCCCATCCTCACTCTCACTCTGACTCTCACAGTCCCTCCCATTCTTACTCTCACTCTCACACTCTCTCCACATCCTCTCTCTCCCTCACACTCACTCCCCTATCCTCACTCTCACTCACACACTCTCTCCCATCCTCACTCTCTCTCCCTCACACTCTCTCCACATCCTCACTCTCACTCACACACTCTCTGCCGTCCTCGCACTCACTCTCACACTCTCTCCCTTCCATCCTCACTCTCACTCTCACACTCTTTCTCCCATCCTCACTCTCACTCTCATACTCTCAACCATCCTAACTCTCACTCACACACTCTCCCTCCCATCCTCACTGTCACTCTCACCCTCTCTCTCCCATCCTCAGTCTCACTCTCACACTCACATCCGCACTCTCACTCTCACACTGTCTCTCCCATCCTCACTGTCACTCTCACACTCTCTCTCCCATCCTCATCCTCACTCTCACAATCTCTCCATCCTCACTTCTACTCTCATACTCTCACTCCCATCCTCGATCCCACACTCTCTCTCCATCCTTACTCTCACTCTCACACTCTCTCTCTTTCATCCTCAATCCCACACTCTCTCCCATCCTCACTCTCACTCTCACACTCGTTCTCCATCCTTACTCTCACTCTCACACTCTCTCTCCCATCCTCACTCTCACTCTCACTCTCACACTTTCTCTCCCATCCTCACTCTCACTCTCACACTCTCTCAACCATCCGAACTCTCACTCTTACACTCTCTCCCATTCTCACTCTCAAACTCATGCTCGCTCTCCCATTCTCACTCTCACCCTCACACACTCTCTCCCGTCCTCACTCTCACTCTCACACTCTCTCTCTCATCCTCACTCCCACACTCTCTCCCATTCTCACTCTCACTCTCACACAGTCTCTCCCATTCTGACTCTCACTCTCACACTCTCTCTCCCATCCTCAATCCCACACTCTCTGCCATCCTCACTCTCACTCTCACACACTCTCTCCATCCTTACTCTCACTCTCACTCTCTCTCAATCATCCTCACTACCACACTCACTCCCATTCTCACTCTCACTCTCACAAACTCTATCCCATTCTCACTCTCACTCTCACAATCTCTCTCCCAACCTCACTCCCACACTCTCTCCGATTCTCACGTTCACTCTCACACTCTCTCTCCCATCCTCACTTTCACTCTCACACTGTCTCTCCCATCCTCACTCCCATGCTTACTCCCATTCTCACTAGCACTCGCATACACGATCTCCCATCCTCACTCTCACTCTCACAGTCTCTCGCCCATCCTCACTCTCACTCTCAGACTCTCTCTCCCATCCTCACACTCACTCTCACTCTCACACTCCCTCCCATTCTAACTCTCACTCTCACACTCACACCCCTATCCTCACTATCACACACACACTCTCTCCCATCCTCGCCCTCTCTCTCACAGTCTCTCCCTCCCATCCTCACTCTCACTCTCACACTCTCTCTCCCATCCTCACTCTCACTCTCACACTCTCTCTCCCATCCTCACTCTCACTCTCACACTCTCTCAACCATCCGAACTCTCACTCTTACACTCTCTCCCATTCTCACTCTCAAACTCATGCTCGCTCTCCCATTCTCACTCTCACCCTCACACACTCTCTCCCGTCCTCACTCTCACTCTCACACTCTCTCTCTCATCCTCACTCCCACTCTCTCCCATTCTAACTCTCACTCTCACACAGTCTCTCCCATTCTGACTCTCACTCTCACACTCTCTCTCCCATCCTCAATCCCACACTCTCTGCCATCCTCACTCTCACTCTCACACTCTCTCTCCATCCTTACTCTCACTCTCACTCTCTCTCAATCATCCTCACTACCACACTCACTCCCATTCTCACTCTCACTCTCACAATCTCTCTCCCAACCTCACTCCCACACTCTCTCCGATTCTCACGTTCACTCTCACACTCTCTCTCCCATCCTCACTTTCACTCTCACACTCTCTCTCCCATCCTCACTCCCATGCTTACTCCCATTCTCACTAGCACTCTCACACACGCTCTCCCATCCTCACTCTCACTCTCACAGTCTCTCGCCCATCCTCACTCTCACTCTCAGACTCTCTCTCCCATCCTCACACTCACTCTCACTCTCACACTCCCTCCAATTCTAACTCTCACTCTCACACTCACTCCCCTATCCTCACTATCACACACACACTCTCTCCCATCCTCGCTCTCTCTCTCACAGTCTCTCCCTCCCATCCTCACTCTCACTCTCACACTCTCTCTCCCATCCTCACTCTCACTCTCACACTCTCTCTCCCATCCTCACTGTCACTCTCACACTCTCTCTCCCAGACTCACTCTTACTCACACACTCTCTCCCATACGCACCCTTACTCTCACACTGTCTCTCCCATCCTCACTGTCACTCTCACACTCTCTCTCCCATCCTCATCCTCACTCTCACAACCTCTCCAATCCTCACGGTCACTCTCAGACTCTCTCCCATCCTCACTTCTACTCTCACACTCTCACTCCGATCCTCACTCTCGCTCTCACACGCTCTCCCCAACCTCACTCTCACTCTCACACACGCTCTCCCATACTCACTCTCACTCTCACACTCTCTCTCATATCCTCACTCTCACTCTCACACTCTCTCCCCATCCTCACTCTCACTCTCACACACGCTCTCCCATCCTCACTCTCACTCTCACACTCTCTCGCGCTTCCTCACTCTCACCCTCAAACACTCTCTCCCATCCTCACTCTCACTCTCACTCTCACACACTCGCTGCCATCCTCTCTCTCCCATTCTCACTCTCAAACTCATGCTCAATCTCCCATTCTCACTCTCTCACCCTCACACACTCTGTCCCGTCCTCACTCTCACTCTCACACTCTCTCTCTCATCCTCACTCCCACACTCTCTCTCATTCTCACTCTCACTCTCTCTCTCATCCTCACTCTAACTCTCACACCTGTTCGCCCATCCTCACTGTCACTCTCACACTCTCACACACTCTCCCATTCGCACTCTCACTCTCACACTCTCTCTCCCATCCTCACTCTCACACTCACACACTTTCGCCCATCCTCACTCTCACAATCTCTCTCCCATCCTCAGTCTCACTCTCACACTCTGTCTTCCATCCTCACTGTCCCTCTCACACATTCTCTCCCATCCTCACTCTCACACTCTCCCTCCCATCCTCACTCTCACTCTCACTCTAACACTCTCTCCCATTCTCACTCTCACTCTCACACTCTCTCTCTCATTCTCACTCTCACTCTCACACACTCACTCCCATCCTCACTCTCACTCTCACACTCTCTCTCCCATCCGCACTTTCACTCTCACACACTCACTCAGATCCTCACTCTCACTCTCACACTCACTCTCCCATACTCACTCTCACCCTCACACTCTCACTCCCATCCTCACTCTCACTCGCACTCACTTCATCCCATGCTCACTCTCACTCTCACACTCTCTCTCCCATCCTCACTCTCACAGTCTCTCTCCCATCCTCACTCTCACTCTCACACTCTCACTCCCATCCTCGCTGTCACTCTCAAACTCACTCTCCCATCCTCACTCTCACTCTAACACTCTCTCCCATTCTCACTCTCACTCTCACACTCTCTCTTCCATCCTCACTGAAGCTCTCACAGTCTCTCTCCCATCCTCACTCTCACTCTCACACACTCACTCCCATCCTCACTCTCACTCTCACACTCTCTCTCCCATCCGCACTCTCACTCTCACACTCTCTCCCATACGCACCCTTACTCTCACACTGTCTCTCCCATCCTCGTTGTCACTCACACACTCACTCTCCCATCCTCACTCTCACCCTCACACTCTCACTCCCACCCTCACTCTCACTCGCACGCACTTCATCCCATGCTCACTCTCACTCTCACACTCTCTCTCCCATCCTCACTCTCACAGTCTCTCTCCCATCCTCACTCTCACACTCTCACTCCCATCCTCACTCTCACTCTCACTCTCACACTCTCTCCTCATCCTCACTCTCACTCTCACACTCTCTCTCCCATCCTCGCTGTCAATCTCAAACTCAATCTCCCATCCTCACTCTCACTCTCACACTCTCTCTCCAATAGTCACTCTCACTCTCACGCTCTTCATCCCATCCTCACTCTCACTCTCTCACTCTCTCTCCCATCCTCACTCTCACTCTCACACTCTCTCTCCCATCCTCACTCTCACTCTCACCCTCTCTCTCCGATCCTCACTCTCACTCTCACACTCTCCCTCCCATCCTCACTCTCACTCTCAATCTCTTTCGCCCATCCTCACTCTCACTCTCACGCTCTTCATCCCATCCTCACTCTCACTCTCTCACACGCTCTCCCATCCGCAATCTCACTCTCATTCTCACACTCTCTCTATCGTCTTCACTCTCACTTTCCCTTTCTCACACTCCCTCCCGTCCTCACTCTCACTCTCACGCTCTTCATCCCATGCTCACTCTCACTCTCACACTCTCTCTCCCATCCTCACTCTCACTCTCACAGTCTCTCTCCCATCCTCAAATCTCCGATCCTCACTCTCTCTCACACTCTCTCTCCCATCCTCACTCTCACTCTCACTTTGTTTCTCCCATCCTCACTCTCACTCTCACTTTGTTTCTCCCATCCTCACTCTCACTCTCACACTCTCTCTCCCATCCTCACTCTCACTCTCACACTCTCTCTCATTCTCACTCTAACACTCACACTTTCTTGCCCATCCTCACTGTCACTCTCACACTCTCCCACTCTCTCCCATTCGCACTCTCACTCTCACACTCTCTCCTCCATCCTCACTCTCACTCTCACACACTCTCGTCCACCCTCACTCTCACAATCCCTCTCCCATCCTCAGTCTCACTCTCACACTCTCTCTTCCATCCTCACTGTCCCTCTCACACTTTCTCTCCCATCCTCACTCTCACACTCTCTCTCCCATCCTCACTCACACTCTCACTCTCTCTCGCATTCTCACTCTCACTCTCACATTCTCTCTCATCCTCACTCTAACTCTCACACCTGTTCGCCCATCCTCACTGTCACTCTCACACTCTCACACTCTCTCCCATTCGCACTCTCACTCTCACACTCTCTCTCCCATCCTCACTCTCACTCTCACACACTTTCGCCCATCCTCACTCTCACACTCTCTCTTCCATCCTCACTGTCCCTCTCACACTTTCTCTCCCATCCTCACTCTCACACTCTCGCTCCCATTCTCACTCTCACTCTCACTCTAACACTCTCTCCCATTCTCACTCTCACACTTTCTCTCCCATTCTCAATCTCACTCTCACACTGTCTCTCCGATCCTTATTCTCACTCAAATTTTCTCTCCCACTCTCATTCTCACTCTTACTGTCACACACTCTCTCCCATTCTCACTCTCACTCTCAAACTCACTCGGCCATCCTCACTCTCACCCTCACACTCTCGCTCCCATCCTCACTCTCACCCTCACACTCTCTCTCCCATCCTCACTCTCACTCTCACACGATCTCCCCCATTCCCACTCTCACTCTCACACTCTCTCGCCCATCTCACTCTCACCCTCACACTCTCTCTCCTCATCCTCACTGTCACTCTCACACTCTCTCTCCCATCCTCGCTGTCACTCACACACTCACTCTCCCATCCTCACTTTCACCCTCACACTCTCCCTCCCATCCTCACTCTCACGCTCTTCATCCCATGCTCACTCTCACTCTCACACTCTCTCTCCCATCCACACTCTCACTCTCACAGTCTCTCTCCCATCCTCACTCTCACTCTCACCCTCAATCTCCGATCCTCACTCTCTCTCTCACACTCTCTCCCATCCTCACTCTCACTCTCTTTCTCCCATCCTCACTCTCACTCTCACACTCTCTCCCATCCTAACTCTAACTCTCACACTCACTCGCCCATCCTCACTGTCACTCACACACTCTCACACTCTCTCCCATTCGCACTCTCACTGTCACACTGTCTCCCCCATCCTCACTCTCACTCTCACACACTCTCTCCCATCCTCACTCTCACAATCTCTCTCCCATCCGCAGTCTCACTCTCAAACTCTCTCTTCCATCCACACTGTCCCTCACACACTTTCTCTCCCATCCTCACTCTCACATTCTCTCCCATCCTAACTCTAACTCTCACACTCACTCGCCCATCCTCACTGTCACTCACACACTCTCACACTCTCTCCCATTCGCACTCTCACCGTCACACTCTCTCCCCCATCCTCACTCTCACTCTCACACACTCTCTCCCATCCTCACTCTCACAATCTCTCTCCCATCCGCAGTCTCACTCTCAAACTCTCTCTTCCATCCACACTGTCCCTCACACACTTTCTCTCCCATCCTCACTCTCACACTCTCTCTCCCATTCTCACTCACACTCTCACTCTCTCTCTCATTCTCACTCTCACTCTCACACTCTCTCTCCCATCCTCACTCTAAATCTCACACTCTCTCTCCCATCCTCACTCTCACTCTCACAGTCTCTCCCATCATCACTCTCACTCTCACACTCTCCCTCCCATCCTCACTCTCACTCTACACTCTCTCCCATTCTCACTCTCACTCTTCACCGCAGGCTCACTCTCACCCTCACACTCTCGCTCCCATCCGCACTGTCACCCTCACACTCTCTCTCCCATCCTCACTCTCACTCTCACACTCTCTCCCCCATTCTCACACTCACTCTCACACTCACTCGCCCATCCACACTCTCACCCTCACACTTTCTCTCCTCATTCTCACTCTCACTCTCACGCTCTTCATCCCAGGCTCACTCTCACTCTCACACACTTTCGCCCATCCTCACTCTCACAATCTCTCTCCCATCCTCAGTCTCACTCTCACACTCTTCACCGCAGGCTCACTCTCACTCTCACACTCTCTGTCCCATCCTCGCTGTCACTCTCACACTCACTCTCCCATCCTCACTCTCACCCTCACACTCTCTCTCCCATCCTCACTCTCACTCTCACGCTCTTCATCCCAGGCTCACTCTCACTCTCACACTCTCTCTCCCATCCTCACTCTCACAGTCTCTCTCCCATCCTCAATCTCACTCTCACCCTATCTCTGCGATCCTCACTCTCACTCTCACACTCTCTCTCCCATCGGCACTCTCACTCTCTTTCTCCCATCCTCACTCTCACTCTCACACTCTCTCTCTCATCCTCACTCTCACTCTCACACTCTCTCCCATCCTCACTCTCACTCTCATACTCTCGCCCATCCTCACTGTCACTCTCACACTCTCTCTCCTCAACCACACTCTCACTCTCACACTCTCTCTCCCATCCTCGCTGTCACTCTCACACTCACTCTCTGGTCCTCACTCTCACCCTCACACTCTCTCACCAATCCTCACTCTCACTTTCACGCTCTTCATGCCATGCTCACTCTCACTTTCACACTCTCTCTCCCATCCTCACTCTCACTCTCACACTCTCTCTCCCATCCTCACTCTCACTCTCACAGTCTCTCTCCCATCCTCAAATCTCTGATCCTCACTCTCTCACACACTCTCTCTCCCATCCTCACTCTCACTCTCACTTTCTTTCTCCCATCCTCACTCTCACTCTCACACTCTCTCTCCCATCCTCACTCTCACTCTCACACTCTCTCTCATTCTCACTCTAACACTCACACTTTCTTGCCCATCCTCACTGTCACTCTCACACTCTCCCACTCTCTCCCATTCGCACTCTCACTCTCACACTCTCTCCTCCATCCTCACTCTCACTCTCACACACTCTCATCCACCCTCACTCTCACAATCCCTTTCCCAGCCTCAGTCTCACTCTCACACTCTCTCTTCCATCCTCACTGTCCCTCTCACACTTTCTCTCCCATCCTCACTCTCACACTCTCTCTCCCATCCTCACTCACACTCTCAATCTCTCTCTCATTCTCACTCTCACTCTCACACTCTCTCTCCCATCCTCACTCTAAATCTCACACTCTCTCTCCCATCCTCACTCTCACTCTCACAGTCTCTCCCATCATCACTCTCACACTCTCTCTCTTCCTCACTCTAACTCTCACACCTGTTCGCCCATCCTCACTGTCACTCTCACACTCTCACACACTCTCCCATTCGCACTCTCAGTCTCACACTCTCTCTCCCATCCTCACTCTCACTCTCACACACTTTCGTCCATCCTCAGTCTCACAATCTCTCTCCCATCCTCAGTCTCACTCTCACACTCTCTCTTCCATCCTCACTGTCCCTCTCACACTTTCTCTCCCATCCTCACTCTCACACTCTCCCTCCCATCCTCACTCTCACTCTCACTCTAACACTCTCTCCCATTCTCACTCTCACTCTCACACTTTCTCTCCCATTCTCACTCTCACTCTCACACTGTCTCTCCGATCCTTATTCTCACTCAAATTTTCTCTCCCACTCTCATTCTCACTCTTACTATCACACACTCTCTCCCATTCTCACTCTCACTCTCAAACTCACTCGGCCATCCTCACTCTCACCCTCACACTCTCGCTCCCATCCTCACTCTCACCCTCACACTCTCTCGCCCATCTCACCCTCACCCTCACACTCTCTCTCCTCATCCTCACTGTCACTCTCACACTCTCTCTCCCATCCTCGCTGTCACTCACACACTCACTCTCCCATCCTCACTTTCACCCTCACACTCTCCCTCCCATCCTCACTCTCACTCTCACGCTCTTCATCCCATGCTCACTCTCACTCTCACACTCTCTCTCCCATCCTCACTCTCACTCTCACAGTCTCTCTCCCATCCTCACTCTCACTCTCACCCTCAATCTCCGATCCTCACTCTCTCTCTCACACTCTCTCTCCCATCCTCACTCTCACTCTCTTTCTCCCATCCTCACTCTCACTCTCAAACTCTCTCTCCCATCCTCACTCTCACTCTCACACTCTCTCCCATCCTAACTCTAACTCTCACACTCACTCGCCCATCCTCACTGTCACTCACACACTCTCACACTCTCTCCCATTCGCACTCTCACTGTCACACTCTCTCCCCATCCTCACTCTCACTCTCACACACTCTCTCCCATCCTCACTCTCACAATCTCTCTCCCATCCGCAGTCTCACTCTCAAACTCTCTCTTCCATCCACACTGTCCCTCACACACTTTCTCTCCCATCCTCACTCTCACACTCTCTCTCCCATTCTCACTCACACTCTCACTCTCTCTCTCTCATTCTCACTCTCACTCTCACACTCTCTCTCCCATCCTCACTCTAAATCTCACACTCTCTCTCCCATCCTCACTCTCACTCTCACAGTCTCTCCCATCATCACTCTCACTCTCACACTCTCCCTCCCATCCTCACTCTCACTCTCACACTCTCTCCCATTCTCACTCTCACTCTCAGACTTTCTCTCCCATTCTCACTCTCACTCTCACACTTTCTCTCCGATCCTCATTCTCATTCAAACTTTCTCTCCCACCCTCATTCTCACTCTTACTATCACACACTCTCTCCCATTCTCACTCTCACAGTCTCTCTCCCATCATCACTCTCACTCTCACACTCTCCCTCCCATCCTCACTCTCACTCTCACACTCTCTCCCATTCTCACTCTCACCCTCACACTCTCGCTCCCATCCTCACTGTCACCCTCACACTCTCTCTCCCATCCTCACTCTCACTCTCACACTCTCTCCCCCATTCTCACTCTCACTCTCACACTCTCTCGCCCATCCACACTCTCACCCTCACACTCTCTCTACTCATTCTCACTCTCACTCTCACGCTCTTCATCCCAGGCTCACTCTCACTCTCACACTCTCTCTCCCATCCTCACTCTCACAGTCACTCTCCCATCCTTAATCTCACTCTCACGCTCTTCATCCCAGGCTCACTCTCACTCTCACACTCTCTCCCATCCTCGCTGTCACTCTCACACTCACTCTCCCATCCTCACTCTCACCCTCACACTCTCTCTCCCATCCTCACTCTCACTCTCACGCTCTTCATCCCAGGCTTACTCTCACTCTCACACTCTCTCTCCCATCCTCACTCTCACACTCTCTCTCCCATCCTCACTCTCACTCTCTTTCTCCCATCCTCACTCTCACTCTCACACTCTCTCTCTCATCCTCACTCTCACTCTCACACTCACTCTCACTCTCACACTCTCTCCCATCCTCACTCTCACTCTCATACTCTCTCGCCCATCCTCACTGTCACTCTCACACTCTCTCTCCTCATCCACACTCTCACTCTCACACTCTCTCTCCCATCCTCGCTGTCACTCTCACACTCACTCTCTCGTCCTCACTCTCACCCTCACACTCTCTCACCAATCCTCACTCTCACTTTCACGCTCTTCATGCCATGCTCACTCTCACTCTCACACTCTCTCTCCCATCCTCACTCTCACTCTCACACTCTCTCTCCCATCCGCACTCTCACTCTCTCTCCCATTCGCACTCTCACCCTCACACTCTCTCCCATCCTCACTCTCACCCTTACACTCTCTCTCCCATCCACACTCTCATTCTCACGCTCTTCATCCCATGCTCACTCACACTCTCAAACAATCTCTCCCATCCTCACTCTCAATCTCAGAGTCTCTCTCCCATCCTCACTCTCACTCTCACCCTCTCTCTCCGATCCTCACTCTCACTCTAACACTCTCTCTGCCATCCTCACTCTCACTCTCATTCTCCCATCCTCACTCTCACTCTCACACTCTCTCCCATCCTCACTCTCACTCTCACACTCCCTCCCATCCTCACTCTCACCCACATTCTCTCTCGCCCATCCTCACTGTCACTCTCACACTCTCTCTCCCAACCTCACTCTCACTCTCGCGCTCTTCATCCCATGCTCACTCTCACTCTCACACTCTCTCACCGACCCTCACTCTCACTCTCAAAGTCCCTCTCCCATCCTCACTCTCACCCTCACACACTCTCTCCCATCCTCATTCTCAATCTCACACTCTCTCTCCCATCCTCACTCTCACTCTCTCACTCTGTCTCCTATTATCACTCACACTCTCACACGCTCTCCCATTCGCACTCTCACTCTCACACTCTCTCCCATCCGCAATCTCACTCTCACACTCTCTCTATCATCCTCACTCTCACTCTCCCTTTCTCACTCTCCATCCCATCCTCACTCTCACTCTCACACTCTTCATCCCATGCTCACTCTCACTCTCACACTCTCTCTCCCATCCTCACTCTCACTCTCACACTCTTTCTCCCATCCTCACTCTCACTTTCACTCTCTTTCTCCCAACCTCACTCTCACTCTGACACTCTCTCTCCCATCCTGACTCTCACTCTCAAACCATCTGGCCCATCCTCACTCGCACTTTCACGCTCGTCATGCCATGCTCACTCTCACTCTCACACTCTCTCTCCCATCCTCACTCTCACTCTCACACTCTCTCTCCCATCCGCACTCTCACTCTCACAGTCTCTCTCCCATTCGCACTCTCACCCTCACACTCTCTCCCATCCTCACTCTCACCCTTACACTCTCTCGCCAATCCACACTCTCATTCTCACGCTCTTCATCCCATGCTCACTCACACTCTCAAACAATCTCTCCCATCCTCACTCTCACTCTCAGAGTCTCTCTCCCATCCTCACTCTCACTCTCACCCTCTCTCTCCGATCCTCACTCTCACTCTAACACTCTCTCTGCCATCCTCACTCTCACTCTCTTTCTCCCATCCTCACTCTCACTCTCACACTCTCTCTCCCATCCTCACTCTCACTCTCACACTCCCTCCCATCCTCACTCTCACCCACACTCTCTCTCGCCCATCCTCACTGTCACTCTCACACTCTCTCTCCCATCCTCACTCTCACTCTCACGCTCTTCATCCCATGCTCACTCTCACACTCTCTCACCGACCCTCACTCTCACTCTCAAAGTCCCTCTCCCATCCTCACTCTCACCCTCACACACTCTCTCCCATCCTCACTCTCAATCTCACACTCTCTCTCCCATCCTCACTCTCACTCTCTCACTCTGTCTCCTATTCTCACTCACACTCTCACACTCTCTCCCATTCGCACTCTCACTCTCACACTCTCTCCCATCCGCAATCTCACTCTCACTCTCACACTCTCTCTATCATCCTCACTCTCACTCTCCCTTTCTCACTCTCCATCCCATCCTCACTCTCACTCTAACGCTCTTCATCCCATGCTCACTCTCACTCTCACACTCTCTCTCTCCCATCCTCACTCTCACTCTCACAGTCTCTCTGCCATCCTCACTCTCACTCTCACCCTCATTCTCCGATCCTCACTCTCACTCTCACACACTCTCTCCCATGCTCACTCTCACACTCTCTCTCCCATCCTCAATCTCAAACACACTCTCCAATCCTCACTCTCACTCTCACACTCTCTCTCCCATATGCACTCTCACACTCACACTCTCTCTCCCATCCTCACTCTCATTCTCACTCTCACACTCTCTCCCATCCTCACTCTCACTCTTACACTCTCTCTCCCATCCTCACTCTCACCCTCACACTCTCTCCCATCCTCACTCTCACACTCTCTCTTCCATCCTCACTCTCACTCTCACGCTCTTCATCCCATGCTCACTCACACTCTCACACAGTCTCTCCCATACTACTCTCACTCTCACAGTCTCTCTCCCATCCTCACTCTCACTCTCACCCTCTCTCTCCGATCCTCCCTCTCCCTCTCACACTCTCTCTCGCAACCTCACTCGCACTCTCTTTCTCCCATCCTCACTCTCACTCTCACACTCTCGCTCCCATCCTCACTCTCACACTCTCTCCCATCTTCACTCTCACACTCACTCTCTCTCTCCCATCCTCGCTCTCACCCTCACACTCTCTCTCCCATCCTTTCTCTCACACACACGCTCTTCATCCCATGCTCACTCTCACTTTCACACTCTCTCTCCCATCCTCACTCTCACTCTCACAGGTCCTCACCCCATCCTCACTCTCACTCTCACCCTCTCTCTCCGATCCTCACTCTCACTCTCACACTCTCTCTCCCATCCTCACTCTCACTCTCAATCACTTTCTCCCATCCTCACTCTCACTCTCACACTCTCTCTCCCATCCTCACTCTCACACTCTCTCCCATCCTCACTCTCACTCTCACTCTCTCTCGCCCATCCTCACTGTCACTCTCTCACTCTGTCTCCGATTGTCACTCACACTCTCACACTGTCTCCCATTCGCACTCTCACTCTCACACGCTCTCCCATCCGCAATCTCACTCTCACTCTCACTCTCTCTATGATCCTCACTCTAATTCTCCTTTTCTCACTCTCTCTCCCATCATCACTCTCACTCTCACGCTCTTCATCCCATGCTCACTCTCACTCTCACTCTCTCTCTCCCATCCTCACTCTCACTCTCACAGTCTCTCTCCCATCCTCACTCTCACTCTCACCCTCATTCTCCGATCCTCACTCTCACTCTCACACTCTTTCTCCCATCCTCACTCTCACTTTCACTCTCTTTCTCCCATCCTCACTCTCACTCTTACACTCTATCTCCCATCCTCACTCTCACTCTCAAACCATCTGGCCCATCCTCACTCGCACTTTCACCCTCACACACTCTCTCCCATCCTCACTCTCATTCTCACACTCTCTCCCCCATTCTCACTCTCACTCTCACTCTCACACACTCTCTCTCATCCTCACCCTCACACTCTCTCTCCCATCCTCACTCTCACTCTCACACTCTCTCTTCCATCCTCACTGTCCCTCTCACTCACTCTCTCCCATCCTCACTCTCACACACTCTCTCCAATCCTCACTCTAACTCACACACTCTCTCTCACATCCTCACTCTCAATCTCACTCTCACACTCTCTCCCATTCTCACTCTCACACTGTCTCCCATTCGCACTCTCACTCTCACACTCTCTCCCATCCGCAATCTCACTCTCACACTCACTCTCTCTATGATTCTCACTCTCACTCTCCTTTTCTCACTCTCTCTCCCATCATCACTCTCACTCTCACGCTCTTCATCCCATGCTCACTCTCACTCTCACTCTCTCTCTCCCATCCTCACTCTCACTCTCACAGTCTCTCTCCCATCCTCACTCTCACTCTCACCCTCATTCTCCGATTCTCACTCTCACTCTCACACTCTTTCTCCCATCCTCACTCTCACTTTCACTCTCTTTCTCCCATCCTCACTCTCACTCTCACACTCTCTCTCCCATCCTCACTCTCACTCTCAAACCATCTGGCCCATCCTCACTCGCACTTTCACCCTCACACACTCTCTCGCATCCTCACTCTCATTCTCACACTCTCTCCCCCATTCTCATTCTCACTCTCACTCTCACACACTCTTTCTCATCCTCACTCTCACACTCTCTCTCCCATCCTCACTCTCACTCTCACACTCTCTCTTCCATCCTCACTGTCCCTCTCACTCTCTCTCTCCCATCCTCACTCTCACACACTCTCTCCAATCCTCACTCTCACTCTCACACTCTCTCTCCCATCCGCACTCTCACTCTCACACTCTCTCTCCCATCCTCACTCTCATTCTCACTCTCACACTCTCTCTCCCATCCTCACTCTCACTCTCACACGCTCACTCTCTCCCATCTGCACTCTCACTCTCACACTCTCTCTCCCATCCTCACTCTCACTCTCACACTCTCTCTCCCATCCTCACTCTCACTCTCACTCTCACACTCTCTCTCCCATTCTCGTACACTCTCACACTCTCTCCCATTCGCACTCTCACTCCCACACACTCTCACCCATTCTCACTCTCACACTCTCTTTCCCATCCTGACTCTCACTGTCACACTCTCTCTCCCATCCTCACTCTCACACTCTCCCATCCTCACCCTCACTCACACTCTCACACTCTCTCTCCCATCCCCACTCTCACACTCTCTCCCATTCTCAATCTCACTCTCACACTCTCCCATTCTCACTCTCACCCTCACACTCTCTCCCATCCTCACTCTCACTTTCACACTTTATCTCCCATCCTCACTCTCATTCTCACACTCTCTCTCCCATTCTAACTCACTCTCACACTCTCTCTCCCATCCTCAGTCTCACTCACACACTCTCCCTTTCAGACTATCACTCTCACTCTCTCTCCCCCATCCTCACTCTCACTCTCACACTCTCTCCCATTCTCACTCTCACACTATCTCCCATTCTCACTCTCACCCTCACACTCTCTCTCCCATCCTCACTCTCACTCTCACGCTCTCTCCCATTCTCATTCTCACTCTCATACTCTCCCATTCTCACTCTCACCCTCACTCTCTCTCCCATCCTCACTCTCACTCTCACACTCTCTCTCCCATTCTCGCTCACTCTCACACTCTCTCCCATTCGCACTCTCACTCCCACACTCTCTCCAACCAACCTCACTCTCTCTCTCACTCTCTCTCACCCATTCTCACTCTCACACTCTCTTTCCCATCCTGACTCACCCTGTCACACTCTCTCTCCCATCCTCACTCTCACTCTCACACTCTCCCATCCTCACCCTCACTCACACTCTCACACTCTCTCTCCCATCCTCACTCTCACACTCTCTCCCATTCTCACTCCCACACTCACTCCCATTCTCACTCTCAGTCTCACACACTCTCTCCCATTCTCACTCTCACCCTCACACTCTCTCCCATGCTCACTCTCACTTTCACACTTTATCTCCCATCCTCACTCTCATTCTCACACTCTCTCTCCCATTCTTACTCACTCTCACACTCTCTCTCCCATCCTCAGTCTCACTCTCACACTCTCTCTACCATCCTCATTCTCACTCTCACACTCTCTCTCTCGAATCCTCACTCTCACTCTTACTCCCACACTCTCTCCCATCCTCATTGTCACTCTCACACTGTCTCCCATCCTCACTGTCACTCTCACACTCTCTCCCATCCTCGCTGTCACTTTTACAGTCTCTCTCCCATCCTCACCCCTACTCTCAGACTCTCTCTCCCATCCTCAATCTCACTCTCATATTCTCTCCTATCCTCACTCCTACTCTCACACTCTCTGTCCCATCCTCACTCTCACTGTCACACTCTCTCTCCCATCCTCACTGTCACACTCACACTCTCTCCCATCCTCTCTCTAACTCTCACACTCTTTCTCCCATCGTCACTCTCACTCTCAAACTCTCTCCCATCCGCACTCAACCTCTCACACTCTCTCTATCAACCTCACTCTCACTCTCACTCTCACACTTTCCCCCATCCTCACTCTCACTCCCACATACTCCCCCATCCTCACTCTCACACTTTCTCTCCCATCCTGACTCTCACACTCACACTCACACTCTCTCCCATCTGCACATTCACTCACACTCTCTCACTCTCTCTCACATCCTCACTCTCATTCTCACACTCTCTCTCCCATTCTCACTCTCACTCTCACTCTCACACTCTCTCTCCCATTCTCACTCTCACTCTCACACTCTCTCCCATCCTCACTCTCACACTCACACTCTCTCCCATCTGCACTCTCACTCTTAATCTCACACTCTCTCTCACATCCTCACTCTCACTCTCCCCCTCTCTCTCCCATCCTTACTCACACTCTCACACTCTGTCTCCCATTCTCACTATCAAACTCTCTCCCATTCGCACTCTCACTCTCACACTCTCTCCCCCATCCTCACTCTCACTCTCACACTCTCTGTCCCATTCTCACTCTCACACTCTCTCTCCCATCCTGAGTCTCACTCTCACACTCTCTCTCCCATCCTCACTCTCACACTCTCCCATCCTCACTCTCACTCTTACTCTGACACTCTCCCCCATCCTCAATCTCACACTCTCTCCCATTCTCACTAACACTCTCACAATCTCTCCCATTCTCACGCTCACCCTCACACTCTCTCTCCCATCCTCACTCTCACTTTCACACTTTCTCTCCCATTCTCACTCTCACTCTCACACTCTCTCTCCCATTCTTACTCACTCTCACACTCTCTCTCCCATCCTCACTCTCACTCTCACACTCTCCCATTCGAACTATCACTCTCACACTCTCTCCCCATCCACACTCTCACTCTCACACTCTCTCCCATTCTCACTCTCACACTCTCTCCCGTTCTCACTCTCACCCTCACACTCCCATCCTCACTCTCACTCTCACACTCTCTCTTCCATCCTCACTGTCCCTCTCACTCTCTCTCTCCCATCCTCACTCTCACACACTCTCTCCAATCCTCACTCTTACTCTCACACTCTCTCTCCCATCCGCACTCTCACACTCTCTCTCCCATCCTCACTCTCATTCTCACTCTCACACTCTCTCCCATCCTCACTCTCACTCTTACACTCTCTCTCCCATCCTCACTCTCACTCTCACACTCTCTCTCCCATCCTCACTCTCACTCTCATACTCTCGCTCCCATCCTCACTCTCACTCTCACACTCTCTCCCATCTTCACTCTCACACTCACTCTCTCTCTCCCATCCTCGCTCTCACCCTCACACTCTCTCTCCCATCCTTTCTCTCACACTCACGCTCTTCATCCCATGCTCACTCTCACTTTCACACTCTCTCTCCCATCCTCACTCTCACTCTCACAGGTCCTCACCCCATCCTCACTCTCACTCTCACCCTCTCTCTCCGATCCTCACTCTCACTCTCACACTCTCTCTCCCATCCTCACTCTCACTCTCACACTCTCTCGCATCCTCTCTGTCACTCTCACACTCTCTCTCTCATCCTCACTCTCACTCTTACTCTCACACTCTCTCCCATCCTCACTGTGACTCTCACACTCTCTCCCATCCTCGATGTCACTCTCACAGTCTCTCTCCCATCCTCACTCCTACTCTCACACTCTCTGTCCCATCCTCACTCTCACTCTCACACTCTCTCTCCCATCCTCACAGTCACACTCACACTCTCTCACATCCTCACTCCAACTCTCACACTCTCTCTCCCATCCTCACTCTCACTCTCACATTCTCTCCCATCCTCACTGACACTCTCACACTCTTTCTCCCATCCTCACTCACACTCTCACACTCTCTCCCATCCGCACTCTCACGCTCACTCTCACACTCTCTCTCACATCCACACTGCCAGTCTCACATCCTCTCTCCCATCCTCACTCTCAATCTAACTCTCACATTCTCTCCAATCCTCACTCTAACTCACACACTCTCTCTCACATCCTCACTCTCAATCTCACTCTCACACTCTCTCCCATTCTCACTCTCACACTGTCTCCCATTCGCACTCTCACTCTCACACTCTCTCCCATCCGCAATCTCACTCTCACACTCACTCTCTCTATGATTCTCACTCTCACTCTCCTTTTCTCACTCTCTCTCCCATCATCACTCTCACTCTCACGCTCTTCATCCCATGCTCACTCTCACTCTCACTCTCTCTCTCCCATCCTCACTCTCACTCTCACAGTCTCTCTCCCATCCTCACTCTCACTCTCACCCTCATTCTCCGATTCTCACTCTCACTCTCACACTCTTTCTCCCATCCTCACTCTCACTTTCACTCTCTTTCTCCCATCCTCACTCTCACTCTCACACTCTCTCTCTCCCATCCTCACTCTCACTCTCAAACCATCTGGCCCATCCTCACTCGCACTTTCACCCTCACACACTCTCTCGCATCCTCACTCTCATTCTCACACTCTCTCCCCCATGCTCATTCTCACTCTCACTCTCACACACTCTTTCTCATCCTCACTCTCACACTCTCTCTCCCATCCTCACTCTCACTCTCACACTCTCTCTTCCATCCTCACTGTCCCTCTCACTCTCTCTCTCCCATCCTCACTCTCACACACTCTCTCCAATCCTCACTCTCACACTCTCTCTCCCATCCGCACTCTCACTCTCACACTCTCTCACCCATCCTCACTCTCATTCTCACTCTCACACTCTCTCTCCCATCCTCACTCTCACTCTCACACGCTCACTCTCTCCCATCTGCACTCTCACTCTCACACTCTCTCTCCCATCCTCACTCTCACTCTCACACTCTCTCTCCCATCCTCACTCTCACTCTCACTCTCACACTCTCTCTCCCATTCTCGTACACTCTCACACTCTCTCCCATTCGCACTCTCACTCCCACACTCTCTCACCCATTCTCACTCTCACACTCTCTTTCCCATCCTGACTCTCACTGTCACACTCTCTCTCCCATCCTCACTCTCACACTCTCCCATCCTCACCCTCACTCACACACTCACACTCTCTCTCCCATCCTCACTCTCACACTCTCTCCCATTCTCACTCTCACTCTCACACTCTCCCATTCTCACTCTCACCCTCACACTCTCTCCCATCCTCACTCTCACTTTCACACTCTCTGTCCCATCCTCACTCTCACTCTCACACTCTCTCTCCCATCCTCACAGTCACACTCACACTCTCTCACATCCTCACTCCAACTCTCACACTCTCTCTCCCATCCTCACTCTCACTCTCACATTCTCTCCCATCCTCACTGACACTCTCACACTCTTTCTCCCATCCTCACTCACACTCTCACACTCTCTCCCATCCGCACTCTCACGCTCACTCTCACACTCTCTCTCACATCCACACTGCCAGTCTCACATCCTCTCTCCCATCCTCACTCTCAATCTAACTCTCACATTCTCTCCAATCCTCACTCTAACTCACACACTCTCTCTCACATCCTCACTCTCAATCTCACTCTCACACTCTCTCCCATTCTCACTCTCACACTGTCTCCCATTCGCACTCTCACTCTCACACTCTCTCCCATCCGCAATCTCACTCTCACACTCACTCTCTCTATGATTCTCACTCTCACTCTCCTTTTCTCACTCTCTCTCCCATCATCACTCTCACTCTCACGCTCTTCATCCCATGCTCACTCTCACTCTCACTCTCTCTCTCCCATCCTCACTCTCACTCTCACAGTCTCTCTCCCATCCTCACTCTCACTCTCACCCTCATTCTCCGATTCTCACTCTCACTCTCACACTCTTTCTCCCATCCTCACTCTCACTTTCACTCTCTTTCTCCCATCCTCACTCTCACTCTCACACTCTCTCTCTCCCATCCTCACTCTCACTCTCAAACCATCTGGCCCATCCTCACTCGCACTTTCACCCTCACACACTCTCTCGCATCCTCACTCTCATTCTCACACTCTCTCCCCCATGCTCATTCTCACTCTCACTCTCACACACTCTTTCTCATCCTCACTCTCACACTCTCTCTCCCATCCTCACTCTCACTCTCACACTCTCTCTTCCATCCTCACTGTCCCTCTCACTCTCTCTCTCCCATCCTCACTCTCACACACTCTCTCCAATCCTCACTCTCACACTCTCTCTCCCATCCGCACTCTCACTCTCTCACTCTCTCACCCATCCTCACTCTCATTCTCACTCTCACACTCTCTCTCCCATCCTCACTCTCACTCTCACACGCTCACTCTCTCCCATCTGCACTCTCACTCTCACACTCTCTCTCCCATCCTCACTCTCACACTCTCTCTCCCATCCTCACTCTCACTCTCACTCTCACACTCTCTCTCCCATTCTCGTACACTCTCACACTCTCTCCCATTCGCACTCTCACTCCCACACTCTCTCACCCATTCTCACTCTCACACTCTCTTTCCCATCCTGACTCTCACTGTCACACTCTCTCTCCCATCCTCACTCTCACACTCTCCCATCCTCACCCTCACTCACACACTCACACTCTCTCTCCCATCCTCACTCTCACACTCTCTCCCATTCTCACTCTCACTCTCACACTCTCCCATTCTCACTCTCACCCTCACACTCTCTCCCATCCTCACTCTCACTTTCACACTTTATCTCCCATCCTCACTCTCATTCTCACACTCTCTCTCCCATTCTTACTCACTCTCACACTCTCTCCCCCATCCTCAGTCTCACTCTCACACTCTCCCTTTCAGACTATCACTCTCACACTCTCTCCCCATCCTCACTCTCACTCTCACACTCTCTCCCATTCTCACTCTCACGCTCTCTCCCATTCTCACTCTCACTCTCATACTCTCCCATTCTCACTCTCACCCTCACTCTCTCTCCCATCCTCACTCTCACTCTCACTCTCACACTCTCTCTCCCATTCTCGCTCACTCTCACACTCTCTCCCATTCGCACTCTCACTCCCACACTCTCTCCAACCAACCTCACTCTCACTCTCACTCTCTCTCACCCATTCTCACTCTCACACTCTCTTTCCCATCCTGACTCACCCTGTCACACTCTCTCTCCCATCCTCACTCTCATTCTCACACTCTCCCATCCTCACCCTCACTCACACTCTCACACTCTCTCTCCCATCCCCACTCTCACACTCTCTCCCATTCTCAATCTCACTCTCACACTCTCCCATTCTCACTCTCACCCTCACACTCTCTCCCATCCTCACTCTCACTTTCACACTTTATCTCCCATCCTCACTCTCATTCTCACACTCTCTCTCCCATTCTTACTCACTCTCACACTCTCTCCCCCATCCTCAGTCTCACTCTCACACTCTCCCTTTCAGACTATCACTCTCACACTCTCTCCCCATCCTCACTCTCACTCTCACACTCTCTCCCATTCTCACTCTCACGCTCTCTCCCATTCTCACTCTCACTCTCATACTCTCCCATTCTCACTCTCACCCTCACTCTCTCTCCCATCCTCACTCTCACTCTCACTCTCACACTCTCTCTCCCATTCTCGCTCACTCTCACACTCTCTCCCATTCGCACTCTCACTCCCACACTCTCTCCAACCAACCTCACTCTCACTCTCACTCTCTCTCACCCATTCTCACTCTCACACTCTCTTTCCCATCCTGACTCACCCTGTCACACTCTCTCTCCCATCCTCACTCTCACCCTCACACTCTCTCCCATCCTCACTCTCACTTTCACACTTTATCTCCCATCCTCACTCTCATTCTCACACTCTCTCTCCCATTCTAACTCACTCTCACACTCTCTCTCCCATCCTCAGTCTCACTCACACACTCTCCCTTTCAGACTATCACTCTCACTCTCTCTCCCCCATCCTCACTCTCACTCTCACACTCTCTCCCATTCTCACTCTCACACTATCTCCCATTCTCACTCTCACCCTCACACTCTCTCTCCCATCCTCACTCTCACTCTCACGCTCTCTCCCATTCTCATTCTCACTCTCATACTCTCCCATTCTCACTCTCACCCTCACTCTCTCTCCCATCCTCACTCTCACTCTCACACTCTCTCTCCCATTCTCGCTCACTCTCACACTCTCTCCCATTCGCACTCTCACTCCCACACTCTCTCCAACCAACCTCACTCTCTCTCTCACTCTCTCTCACCCATTCTCACTCTCACACTCTCTTTCCCATCCTGACTCACCCTGTCACACTCTCTCTCCCATCCTCACTCTCACTCTCACACTCTCCCATCCTCACCCTCACTCACACTCTCACACTCTCTCTCCCATCCTCACTCTCACACTCTCTCCCATTCTCACTCCCACACTCACTCCCATTCTCACTCTCAGTCTCACACACTCTCTCCCATTCTCACTCTCACCCTCACACTCTCTCCCATGCTCACTCTCACTTTCACACTTTATCTCCCATCCTCACTCTCATTCTCACACTCTCTCTCCCATTCTTACTCACTCTCACACTCTCTCTCCCATCCTCAGTCTCACTCTCACACTCTCTCTACCATCCTCATTCTCACTCTCACACTCTCTCTCTCGAATCCTCACTCTCACTCTTACTCCCACACTCTCTCCCATCCTCATTGTCACTCTCACACTGTCTCCCATCCTCACTGTCACTCTCACACTCTCTCCCATCCTCGCTGTCACTTTTACAGTCTCTCTCCCATCCTCACCCCTACTCTCAGACTCTCTCTCCCATCCTCAATCTCACTCTCATATTCTCTCCTATCCTCACTCCTACTCTCACACTCTCTGTCCCATCCTCACTCTCACTGTCACACTCTCTCTCCCATCCTCACTGTCACACTCACACTCTCTCCCATCCTCTCTCTAACTCTCACACTCTTTCTCCCATCGTCACTCTCACTCTCAAACTCTCTCCCATCCGCACTCAACCTCTCACACTCTCTCTATCAACCTCACTCTCACTCTCACTCTCACACTTTCCCCCATCCTCACTCTCACTCCCACATACTCCCCCATCCTCACTCTCACACTTTCTCTCCCATCCTGACTCTCACACTCACACTCACACTCTCTCCCATCTGCACATTCACTCACACTCTCTCACTCTCTCTCACATCCTCACTCTCATTCTCACACTCTCTCTCCCATTCTCACTCTCACTCTCACTCTCACACTCTCTCTCCCATTCTCACTCTCACTCTCACACTCTCTCCCATCCTCACTCTCACACTCACACTCTCTCCCATCTGCACTCTCACTCTTAATCTCACACTCTCTCTCACATCCTCACTCTCACTCTCCCCCTCTCTCTCCCATCCTTACTCACACTCTCACACTCTGTCTCCCATTCTCACTATCAAACTCTCTCCCATTCGCACTCTCACTCTCACACTCTCTCCCCCATCCTCACTCTCACTCTCACACTCTCTGTCCCATTCTCACTCTCACACTCTCTCTCCCATCCTGAGTCTCACTCTCACACTCTCTCTCCCATCCTCACTCTCACACTCTCCCATCCTCACTCTCACTCTTACTCTGACACTCTCCCCCATCCTCAATCTCACACTCTCTCCCATTCTCACTAACACTCTCACAATCTCTCCCATTCTCACGCTCACCCTCACACTCTCTCTCCCATCCTCACTCTCACTTTCACACTTTCTCTCCCATTCTCACTCTCACTCTCACACTCTCTCTCCCATTCTTACTCACTCTCACACTCTCTCTCCCATCCTCACTCTCACTCTCACACTCTCCCATTCGAACTATCACTCTCACACTCTCTCCCCATCCACACTCTCACTCTCACACTCTCTCCCATTCTCACTCTCACACTCTCTCCCGTTCTCACTCTCACCCTCACACTCCCATCCTCACTCTCACTCTCACACTCTCTCTTCCATCCTCACTGTCCCTCTCACTCTCTCTCTCCCATCCGCACTCTCACACACTCTCTCCAATCCTCACTCTTACTCTCACACTCTCTCTCCCATCCGCACTCTCACTCTCACACTCTCTCTCCCATCCTCACTCTCATTCTCACTCTCACACTCTCTCCCATCCTCACTCTCACTCTTACACTCTCTCTCCCATCCTCACTCTCACTCTCACACTCTCTCTCCCATCCTCACTCTCACTCTCATACTCTCGCTCCCATCCTCACTCTCACTCTCACACTCTCTCCCATCTTCACTCTCACACTCACTCTCTCTCTCCCATCCTTTCTCTCACACTCACGCTCTTCATCCCATGCTCACTCTCACTTTCACACTCTCTCTCCCATCCTCACTCTCACTCTCACAGGTCCTCACCCCATCCTCACTCTCACTCTCACCCTCTCTCTCCGATCCTCACTCTCACTCTCACACTCTCTCTCCCATCCTCACTCTCACTCTCACACTCTCTCGCATCCTCTCTGTCACTCTCACACTCTCTCTCTCATCCTCACTCTCACTCTTACTCTCACACTCTCTCCCATCCTCACTGTGACTCTCACACTCTCTCCCATCCTCGATGTCACTCTCACAGTCTCTCTCCCATCCTCACTCCTACTCTCACACTCTCTGTCCCATCCTCACTCTCACTCTCACACTCTCTCTCCCATCCTCACAGTCACACTCACACTCTCTCACATCCTCACTCCAACTCTCACACTCTCTCTCCCATCCTCACTCTCACTCTCACATTCTCTCCCATCCTCACTGACACTCTCACACTCTTTCTCCCATCCTCACTCACACTCTCACACTCTCTCCCATCCGCACTCTCACGCTCACTCTCACACTCTCTCTCACATCCACACTGCCAGTCTCACATCCTCTCTCCCATCCTCACTCTCAATCTAACTCTCACATTCTCTCCAATCCTCACTCTAACTCACACACTCTCTCTCACATCCTCACTCTCAATCTCACTCTCACACTCTCTCCCATTCTCACTCTCACACTGTCTCCCATTCGCACTCTCACTCTCACACTCTCTCCCATCCGCAATCTCACTCTCACACTCACTCTCTCTATGATTCTCACTCTCACTCTCCTTTTCTCACTCTCTCTCCCATCATCACTCTCACTCTCACGCTCTTCATCCCATGCTCACTCTCACTCTCACTCTCTCTCTCCCATCCTCACTCTCACTCTCACAGTCTCTCTCCCATCCTCACTCTCACTCTCACCCTCATTCTCCGATTCTCACTCTCACTCTCACACTCTTTCTCCCATCCTCACTCTCACTTTCACTCTCTTTCTCCCATCCTCACTCTCACTCTCACACTCTCTCTCTCCCATCCTCACTCTCACTCTCAAACCATCTGGCCCATCCCCACTCGCACTTTCACCCTCACACACTCTCTCGCATCCTCACTCTCATTCTCACACTCTCTCCCCCATGCTCATTCTCACTCTCACTCTCACACACTCTTTCTCATCCTCACTCTCACACTCACTCTCCCATCCTCACTCTCACTCTCACACTCTCTCTTCCATCCTCACTGTCCCTCTCACTCTCTCTCTCCCATCCTCACTCTCACACACTCTCTCCAATCCTCACTCTCACACTCTCTCTCCCATCCGCACTCTCACTCTCACACTCTCTCACCCATCCTCACTCTCATTCTCACTCTCACACTCTCTCTCCCATCCTCACTCTCACTCTCACACGCTCACTCTCTCCCATCTGCACTCTCACTCTCACACTCTCTCTCCCATCCTCACTCTCACTCTCACACTCTCTCTCCCATCCTCACTCTCACTCTCACTCTCACACTCTCTCTCCCATTCTCGTACACTCTCACACTCTCTCCCATTCGCACTCTCACTCCCACACTCTCTCACCCATTCTCACTCTCACACTCTCTTTCCCATCCTGACTCTCACTGTCACACTCTCTCTCCCATCCTCACTCTCACACTCTCCCATCCTCACCCTCACTCACACACTCACACTCTCTCTCCCATCCTCACTCTCACACTCTCTCCCATTCTCACTCTCACTCTCACACTCTCCCATTCTCACTCTCACCCTCACACTCTCTCCCATCCTCACTCTCACTTTCACACTCTCTGTCCCATCCTCACTCTCACTCTCACACTCTCTCTCCCATCCTCACAGTCACACTCACACTCTCTCACATCCTCACTCCAACTCTCACACTCTCTCTCCCATCCTCACTCTCACTCTCACATTCTCTCCCATCCTCACTGACACTCTCACACTCTTTCTCCCATCCTCACTCACACTCTCACACTCTCTCCCATCCGCACTCTCACGCTCACTCTCACACACTCTCTCACATCCACACTGCCAGTCTCACATCCTCTCTCCCATCCTCACTCTCAATCTAACTCTCACATTCTCTCCAATCCTCACTCTAACTCACACACTCTCTCTCACATCCTCACTCTCAATCTCACTCTCACACTCTCTCCCATTCTCACTCTCACACTGTCTCCCATTCGCACTCTCACTCTCACACTCTCTCCCATCCGCAATCTCACTCTCACACTCACTCTCTCTATGATTCTCACTCTCACTCTCCTTTTCTCACTCTCTCTCCCATCATCACTCTCACTCTCACGCTCTTCATCCCATGCTCACTCTCACTCTCACTCTCTCTCTCCCATCCTCACTCTCACTCTCACAGTCTCTCTCCCATCCTCACTCTCACTCTCACCCTCATTCTCCGATTCTCACTCTCACTCTCACACTCTTTCTCCCATCCTCACTCTCACTTTCACTCTCTTTCTCCCATCCTCACTCTCACTCTCACACTCTCTCTCTCCCATCCTCACTCTCACTCTCAAACCATCTGGCCCATCCTCACTCGCACTTTCACCCTCACACACTCTCTCGCATCCTCACTCTCATTCTCACACTCTCTCCCCCATGCTCATTCTCACTCTCACTCTCACACACTCTTTCTCATCCTCACTCTCACACTCTCTCTCCCATCCTCACTCTCACTCTCACACTCTCTCTTCCATCCTCACTGTCCCTCTCACTCTCTCTCTCCCATCCTCACTCTCACACACTCTCTCCAATCCTCACTCTCACACTCTCTCTCCCATCCGCACTCTCACTCTCACACTCTCTCACCCATCCTCACTCTCATTCTCACTCTCACACTCTCTCTCCCATCCTCACTCTCACTCTCACACGCTCACTCTCTCCCATCTGCACTCTCACTCTCACACTCTCTCTCCCATCCTCACTCTCACACTCTCTCTCCCATCCTCACTCTCACTCTCACTCTCACACTCTCTCTCCCATTCTCGTACACTCTCACACTCTCTCCCATTCGCACTCTCACTCCCACACTCTCTCACCCATTCTCACTCTCACACTCTCTTTCCCATCCTGACTCTCACTGTCACACTCTCTCTCCCATCCTCACTCTCACACTCTCCCATCCTCACCCTCACTCACACACTCACACTCTCTCTCCCATCCTCACTCTCACACTCTCTCCCATTCTCACTCTCACTCTCACACTCTCCCATTCTCACTCTCACCCTCACACTCTCTCCCATCCTCACTCTCACTTTCACACTTTATCTCCCATCCTCACTCTCATTCTCACACTCTCTCTCCCATTCTTACTCACTCTCACACTCTCTCCCCCATCCTCAGTCTCACTCTCACACTCTCCCTTTCAGACTATCACTCTCACACTCTCTCCCCATCCTCACTCTCACTCTCACACTCTCTCCCATTCTCACTCTCACGCTCTCTCCCATTCTCACTCTCACTCTCATACTCTCCCATTCTCACTCTCACCCTCACTCTCTCTCCCATCCTCACTCTCACTCTCACTCTCACACTCTCTCTCCCATTCTCGCTCACTCTCACACTCTCTCCCATTCGCACTCTCACTCCCACACTCTCTCCAACCAACCTCACTCTCACTCTCACTCTCTCTCACCCATTCTCACTCTCACACTCTCTTTCCCATCCTGACTCACCCTGTCACACTCTCTCTCCCATCCTCACTCTCACTCTCACACTCTCCCATCCTCACCCTCACTCACACTCTCACACTCTCTCTCCCATCCTCACTCTCACACTCTCTCCCATCCTCACTCCCACACTCACTCCCATTCTCACTCTCAGTCTCACACACTCTCTCCCATTCTCACTCTCACCCTCACACTCTCTCCCATGCTCACTCTCACTTTCACACTTTATCTCCCATCCTCACTCTCATTCTCACACTCTCTCTCCCATTCTTACTCACTCTCACACTCTCTCCCCCATCCTCACTCTCACTCTCACACTCTCTCCCATTCTCACTCTCACACTATCTCCCATTCTCACTCTCACCCTCACACTCTCTCTCCCATCCTCACTCTCACTTTCACACTTTCTCTCCAATCCTAACTCTCACTCTCACTCTCACATTCTCTCTCCCATTCTCTCTCACTCTCACACTATCTCTCCCATCCTCACTCTTACTCTCACACTCTCTGTCCCATCCTCACTTTCACTCTCACACTCTCTCTCACATCCGCACTCTCACACTCTCTCCCATCCTGACTCTCACTCTCTCTCTACCATCCTCACTCTCACTCTCACACTCTCTCTCTCGAATCCTCACTCTCACTCTTACTCTCACACTCTCTCCCATCCTCATTGTCACTCTCACACTGTCTCCCATCCTCACTGTCACTCTCACACTCTCTCCCATCCTCGCTGTCACTTTCACAGTCTCTCTCCCATCCTCACTCCTACTCTCAGACTCTCTCTCCCATCCTCAATCTCACTCTCATATTCTCTCCTATCCTCACTCCTACTCTCACACTCTCTGTCCCATCCTCACTCTCACTCTCACACTCTCTCCCATCCTCACTGTCACACTCACACTCTCTCCCATCCTCACTCTAACTCTCACACTCTTTCTCCCATCGTCACTCTCACTCTCAAACTCTCTCCCATCCGCACTCACACTCTCACACTCTCTCTATCAACCTCACTCTCACTCTCACTCTCACACTTTCCCCCATCCTCACTCTCACTCCCACATACTCCCCCATCCTCACTCTCACACTTTCTCTCCCATCCTGACTCTCACACTTACACTCACACTCTCTCCTATCTGCACATTCACTCACACTCTCACACTCTCTCTCACATCCTCACTCTCACTCTCACACTCTCTCTCCCATCTTCACTCTCACTCTCACTCTCACACTCTCTCTCCCATTCTCACTCTCACTCTCACACTCTCTCCCATCCTCACTCTCACACTCACACTCTCTCCCATCTGCACTCTCACTCTTAATCTCACACTCTCTCTCACATCCTCACTCTCACTCTCCCCCTCTCTCTCCCATCCTTACTCACACTCTCACACTCTGTCTCCCATTCTCACTATCAAACTCTCTCCCATTCGCACTCTCACTCTCACACTCTCTCCCCCATCCTCACTCTCACACTCTCTGTCCCATTCTCACTCTCACACTCTCTCTCCCATCCTGACTCTCACTCTCACACTCTCTCTCCCATCCTCACTCTCACTTTCACACTTTCTCTCCAATCCTCACTCTCACTCTCACTCTCACATTCTCTCTCCCATTCTCTCTCACTCTCACACTATCTCTCCCATCCTCACTCTTACTCTCACACTCTCTGTCCCATCCTCACTTTCACTCTCACACTCTCTCTCACATCCTCACTCTCACTCTCACAGTCTCACCCATTCTCACTGTCACTCTCACTCTCTATCTCCCATCCTCACTCTCACACTGTCTCTCCCATCCTCACTCTCACTCTCACACTCACACTCTCACCCATCCGCACCCTCACTCTCACTCTCATACTCTCTCTCCCATCCGCACTCTCACACTCTCTCCCATCCTGACTCTCACTCTCTCTCTACCATCCTCACTCTCACTCTCACACTCTCTCTCTCGAATCCTCACTCTCACTCTTACTCTCACACTCTCTCCCATCCTCATTGTCACTCTCACATTGTCTCCCATCCTCACTGTCACTCTCACACTCTCTCCCATCCTCGCTGTCACTTTCACAGTCTCTCTCCCATCCTCACTCCTACTCTCAGACTCTCTCTCCCATCCTCAATCTCACTCTCATATTCTCTCCTATCCTCACTCCTACTCTCACACTCTCTGTCCCATCCTCACTCTCACTCTCACACTCTCTCTCCCATCCTCACTGTCACACTCACACTCTCTCCCATCCTCACTCTAACTCTCACACTCTTTCTCCCATCGTCACTCTCACTCTCAAACTCTCTCCCATCCGCACTCAACCTCTCACACTCTCTCTATCAACCTCACTCTCACTCTCACTCTCACACTTTCCCCCATCCTCACTCTCACTCCCACATACTCCCACATCCTCACTCTCACACTTTCTCTCCCATCCTGACTCTCACACTCACACTCACACTCTCTCCCATCTGCACATTCACTCACACTCTCACACTCTCTCTCACATCCTCACTCTCATTCTCACACTCTCTCTCCCAATCTCACTCTCACTCTCACTCAAACACTCTCTCTCCCATTCTCACTCTCATTCTCACACTCTCTCTCCCAATCTCACTCTCACTCTCACTCTCACACTCTCTCTCCCATTCTCACTCTCACTCTCACACTCTCTCCCATCCTCACTCTCACACTCACACTCTCTCCCATCTGCACTCTCACTCTTAATCACACACTCTCTCTCACATCCTCACTCTCACTATCCCACTCTCTCTCCCATCCTTACTCACACTCTCACACTCTGTCTCCCATTCTCACTATCAAACTCTCTCCCATTCGCACTCTCACTCTCACACTCTCTCCCCCATCCTCACTCTCACTCTCACACTCTCTGTCCCATTCTCACTCTCACACTCTCTCTTCCATCCTGACTCTCACTCTCACACTCTCTCTCCCATCCTCACTCTCACACTCTCCCATCCTCACTCTCACTCTTACTCTGACACTCTCCCCCATCCTCAATCTCACACTCTCTCCCATTCTCACTAACACTCTCACAATCTCTCCCATTCTCACGCTCACCCTCACACTCTCTCTCCCATCCTCACTCTCACTTTCACACTTTCTCTCCCATTCTCACTCTCACTCTCACACTCTCTCTCCCATTCTTACTCACTCTCACACTCTCTCTCCCATCCTCACTCTCACTCTCACACTCTCCCATTCGAACTATCACTCTCACACTCTCTCCCCATCCACACTCTCACTCTCACACTCTCTCCCATTCTCACTCTCACACTCTCCCCGTTCTCACTCTCACCCTCACACTCCCATCCTCACTCTCACTCTCACACTCTCTCTCACATCCACACTGCCAGTCTCACATCCTCTCTCCCATCCTCACTCTCACACACTCTCTCCAATCCTCACTCTTACTCTCACACTCTCTCTCCCATCCGCACTCTCACTCTCACACTCTCTCTCCCATCCGCACTCTCATTCTCACTCTCACACTCTCTCCCATCCTCACTCTCACTCTCACACTCTCTTTCCCATCCTCACTCTCACTCTCACACTCTCGCTCCCATCCTCACTCTCACTCTCACACTCTCTCCCATCTTCACTCTACACTCACTCTCTCTCTCCCATCCTCGCTCTCACCCTCACACTCTCTCTCCCATCCTTTCTCTCACACTCACGCTCTTCATCCCATGCTCACTCTCACTTTCACACTCTCTCTCCCATCCTCACTCTCACTCTCACAGGTCCTCACCCCATCCTCACTCTCACTCTCACACTCTCTCTCCGATCCTCACTCTCACTCTCACACACTCTCTCCCATCCTCACTCTCACTCTCACACTCTCTCGCATCCTCTCTGTCACTCTCACACTCTCTCTCTCATCCTCACTCTCACTCTTACTCTCACACTCTCTCCCATCCTCACTGTGACTCTCACACTCTCTCCCATCCTCGCTGTCACTCTCACAGTCTCTCTCCCATCCTCACTCCTACTCTCACACTCTCTGTCCCATCCTCACTCTCACTCTCACACTCTCTCTCCCATCCTCACAGTCACACTCACACTCTCTCACGTCCTCACTCCAACTCTCACACTCTCTCTCCCATCCTCACTCTCACTCTCACATTCTCTCCCATCCTCACTGACACTCTCACACTCTTTCTCCCATCCGCACTCTCACGCTCACTCTCACACTCTCTCTCACATCCACACTGCCAGTCTCACATCCTCTCTCCCATCCTCACTCTCAATCTAACTCTCACATTCTCTCCAATCCTCACTCTAACTCACACACTCTCTCTCACATCCTCACTCTCAATCTCACTCTCTCACTCTCTCCCATTCTCACTCTCACACTCTCTCCCATCCTCACTCTCAATCTCACTCTCTCTCTCCCATCCTCACTCTCACTCTCACACACTCTCTCCCATTCTCACTCTCACTCTCACTCTGACACTATTTCCCATCCGCACTCTCACTCTCACACTCTCTCCCATCCTCTCTGTCACTCTCACACTCTCGCTCCCTTCCTCACTCTCACTCTTATTCTCACAATCTCTCCCATCCACATTGTCACTCTCACATTCTCTCTCATCCTCACTGTGACTCTCACACTCTCTCCCATTCTCGCTGTCACTCTGACAGTCTCTCTCCCATCCTCAATCCAACTCTCACAGTCTCTCTCCCATCCTCACTCCAACTCTCACACACTCTCTCCCATCCTCACTCTCACTCTCACACTCTCTCCCATCCGCACTCTCACACTCACTCTCACACTCTCTCTCACATCCACACTGCCAGTCTCACATCCTCTCTCCCATCCTCACTCTCAATCTAACTCTCACATTCTCTCCAATCCTCACTCTAACTCACACACTCTCTCTCCCATCCTCACTCTCAATCTCACTCTCACACTCTCTCCCATTCTCACTCTCACACTCTCTCCCATTCTCACTCTCACCCTCACACACTCTCTACCATCCTCACTCTCACTTTCACACTTTACCTCCAATCATCACTCTCACTCTCACTCTCACATTCTCTCTCCCATTCTCTCTCACTCTCTCACTCTCTCTCCAATCCTCACTCTCACACTCTCTCTCCCATCCTCACTCTCACTCTCACACTCTCTCTCACATCCTCACTCTTACTCTCACAGTCACACCCATTCTCACTGTCACTCTCAATCTCTCTCTGCCATCCTCACTCTCACTCTCACTCTCACACTCTCTCCCTACCGCACTCTCACACTCTCTCTCTCCACCTCACTCTCACTCTCACACTCTCTCACCCATCCTCACTCTCATTCTCACACTATCTCTCCCATCCTCGCTCTCACTCTCACACTCACACTCACACCCATCCGCACCCTCACTCTGACTCTCACACTCTCTCTCCCATCCGCACTCTCACACTCTCTCCCATCCTCACTCTCAATCACACTCTCTCTCTCCCATCCTCACTCTGACTCTCACACTCTCTCTCCCATCCTCACTCTCACTCTCAATCTGACACACTCTCCCATCTGCACTCTCACTCTCACACTCTCTCCCATTCGCACACTCCTTCTCACACTCTCTCCCATCCTCTCTGTCACTCTCACACTCTCTCTCCCAAGCTCACTCTCACTCTCACATTCTCTCCCATCCTCACTGACACTCTCACACTCTTTCTCCCATCCGCACTCTCACGCTCACTCTCACACTCTCTCTCACATCCACACTGCCAGTCTCACATCCTCTCTCCCATCCTCACTCTCAATCTAACTCTCACATTCTCTCCAATCCTCACTCTAACTCACACACTCTCTCTCCCATCCTCACTCTCAATCTCACTCTCACACTCTCTCCCATTCTCACTCTCACACTCTCTCCCATTCTCACTCTCACCCTCACACACTCTCTACCATCCTCACTCTCACTTTCACACTTTACCTCCAATCATCACTCTCACTCTCACTCTCACATTCTCTCTCCCATTCTCTCTCACTCTCTCACTCTCTCTCCCATCCTCACTCTCACACTCTCTCTCCCATCCTCACTCTCACTCTCACACTCTCTCTCACATCCTCACTCTTACTCTCACAGTCACACCCATTCTCACTGTCACTCTCAATCTCTCTCTGCCATCCTCACTCTCACTCTCACTCTCACACTCTCTCCCATCCGCACTCTCACACTCTCTCTCTCCACCTCACTCTCACTCTCACACTCTCTCACCCATCCTCACTCTCATTCTCACACTGTCTCTCCCATCCTCGCTCTCACTCTCACACTCACACTCACACCCATCCGCACCCTCACTCTGACTCTCACACTCTCTCTCCCATCCGCACTCTCACACTCTCTCCCATCCTCACTCTCAATCACACTCTCTCTCTCCCATCCTCACTCTGACTCTCACACTCTCTCTCCCATCCTCACTCTCACTCTCACTCTGACACACTCTCCCATCTGCACTCTCACTCTCACACTCTCTCCCATTCGCACACTCCTTCTCACACTCTCTCCCATCCTCTCTGTCACTCTCACACTCTCTCTCGCATCCTCACTCTCACTCTTACTCTCACTCTCTCTCCCATCCTCATTGTCACTCTCACACTCTCTCCCCTCCTCACTGTGACTCTCACACTCTCTCCCGTCCTCGCTGTCACTCTCACAGTCTCTCTTCCATCCTCACTCCTACTCTCACACTATCTCTCCCATCCTCAATCTCACTCTCACATTCTCTCCTATCCTCACTCCTACTCTCACACTCTCTGTCCCATTCTCACTCTCACTCTCACACTCTCTCCCATCCTCACTGTCACACTCACACTCTCTACCATCCTCACTCCAACTCTCACACTCTCTCTCCTATCCTCACTCTCACTCTCACATTCTTTCCCATCCTCACTGACACTCTCACACTCGTTCTCCCATCCTCACTCTCACTCTCAAACTCTCTCCCATCCGCACTCTCACACACTCTCTCCAATCCTCACTCTTACTCTCACACTCTCTCTCCCATCCGCACTCTCACTCTCACACTCTCTCTCCCATCCTCACTCTCATTCTCACTCTCACACTCTCTCCCATCCTCACTCTCACTCTTACACTCTCTCTCCCATCCTCACTCTCACTCTCACACTCTCTCTCCCATCCTCACTCTCACTCTCACACTCTCGCTCCCATCCTCACTCTCACTCTCACACTCTCTCCCATCTTCACTCTCACACTCACTCTCTCTCTCCCATCCTCGCTCTCACCCTCACACTCTCTCTCCCATCCTTTCTCTCACACTCACGCTCTTCATCCCATGCTCACTCTCACTTTCACACTCTCTCTCCCATCCTCACTCTCACTCTCACAGGTCCTCACCCCATCCTCACTCTCACTCTCACTCTCTCTCTCTCCGATCCTCACTCTCACTCTCACACTCTCTCTCCCATCCTCACTCTCACTCTCACACTCTCTCGCATCCTCTCTGTCACTCTCACACTCTCTCTCTCATCCTCACTCTCACTCTTACTCTCACACTCTCTCCCATCCTCACTGTGACTCTCACACTCTCTCCCATCCTCGCTGTCACTCTCACAGTCTCTCTCCCATCCTCACTCCTACTCTCACACTCTCTGTCCCATCCTCACTCTCACTCTCACACTCTCTCTCCCATCCTCACAGTCACACTCACACTCTCTCACATCCTCACTCCAACTCTCACACTCTCTCTCCCATCCTCACTCTCACTCTCACATTCTCTCCCATCCTCACTGACACTCTCACACTCTTTCTCCCATCCTCACTCACACTCTCACACTCTCTCCCATCCGCACTCTCACGCTCACTCTCACACTCTCTCACATCCACACTGCCAGTCTCACATCCTCTCTCCCATCCTCACTCTCAATCTAACTCTCACATTCTCTCCAATCCTCACTCTAACTCACACACTCTCTCTCACATCCTCACTCTCAATCTCACTCTCACACTCTCTCCCATTCTCACTCTCACACTCTCTCCCATCCTCACTCTCAATCTCACTCTCTCTCTCCCATCCTCACTCTCACTCTCACACACTCTCTCCCATTCTCACTCTCACTCTCACTCTGACACTATTTCCCATCCGCACTCTCACTCTCACACTCTCTCCCATCCTCTCTGTCACTCTCACACTCTCGCTCCCTTCCTAACTCTCACTCTTATTCTCACAATCTCTCCCATCCACATTGTCACTCTCACATTCTCTCTCATCCTCACTGTGACTCTCACACTCTCTCCCATTCTCGCTGTCACTCTGACAGTCTCTCTCCCATCCTCAATCCAACTCTCACAGTCTCTCTCCCATCCTCACTCCAACTCTCACACTCTCTCTCCCATCCTCACTCTCACTCTCACACTCTCTCCCATCCGCACTCTCACACTCACTCTCACACTCTCTCTCACATCCACACTGCCAGTCTCACATCCTCTCTCCCATCCTCACTCTCAATCTAACTCTCACATTCTCTCCAATCCTCACTCTAACTCACACACTCTCTCTCCCATCCTCACTCTCAATCTCACTCTCACACTCTCTCCCATTCTCACTCTCACACTCTCTCCCATTCTCACTCTCACCCTCACACACTCTCTACCATCCTCACTCTCACTTTCACACTTTACCTCCAATCATCACTCTCACTCTCACTCTCACATTCTCTCTCCCATTCTCTCTCACTCTCTCACTCTCTCTCCCATCCTCACTCTCACACTCTCTCTCCCATCCTCACTCTCACTCTCACACTCTCTCTCACATCCTCACTCTTACTCTCACAGTCACACCCATTCTCACTGTCACTCTCAATCTCTCTCTGCCATCCTCACTCTCACTCTCACTCTCACACTCTCTCCCTACCGCACTCTCACACTCTCTCTCTCAACCTCACTCTCACTCTCACACTCTCTCACCCATCCTCACTCTCATTCTCACACTGTCTCTCCCATCCTCGCTCTCACTCTCACACTCACACTCACACCCATCCGCACCCTCACTCTGACTCTCACACTCTCTCTCCCATCCGCACTCTCACACTCTCTCCCATCCTCACTCTCAATCACACTCTCTCTCTCCCATCCTCACTCTGACTCTCACACTCTCTCTCCCATCCTCACTCTCACTCTCAATCTGACACACTCTCCCATCTGCACTCTCACTCTCACACTCTCTCCCATTCGCACACTCCTTCTCACACTCTCTCCCATCCTCTCTGTCACTTTCACACTCTCTCTCCCATCCTCACTCTCACTCTCACATTCTCTCCCATCCTCACTGACACTCTCACACTCTTTCTCCCATCCGCACTCTCACGCTCACTCTCACACTCTCTCTCACATCCACACTGCCAGTCTCACATCCTCTCTCCCATCCTCACTCTCAATCTAACTCTCACATTCTCTCCAATCCTCACTCTAACTCACACACTCTCTCTCCCATCCTCACTCTCAATCTCACTCTCACACTCTCTCCCATTCTCACTCTCACACTCTCTCCCATTCTCACTCTCACCCTCACACACTCTCTACCATCCTCACTCTCACTTTCACACTTTACCTCCAATCATCACTCTCACTCTCACTCTCACATTCTCTCTCCCATTCTCTCTCACTCTCTCACTCTCTCTCCCATCCTCACTCTCACACTCTCTCTCCCATCCTCACTCTCACTCTCACACTCTCTCTCACATCCTCACTCTTACTCTCACAGTCACACCCATTCTCACTGTCACTCTCAATCTCTCTCTGCCATCCTCACTCTCACTCTCACTCTCACACTCTCTCCCCTCCTCACTGTGACTCTCACACTCTCTCCCGTCCTCGCTGTCACTCTCACAGTCTCTCTTCCATCCTCACTCCTACTCTCACACTATCTCTCCCATCCTCAATCTCACTCTCACATTCTCTCCTATCCTCACTCCTACTCTCACACTCTCTGTCCCATTCTCACTCTCACTCTCACACTCTCTCCCATCCTCACTGTCACACTCACACTCTCTACCATCCTCACTCCAACTCTCACACTCTCTCTCCTATCCTCACTCTCACTCTCACATTCTTTCCCATCCTCACTGACACTCTCACACTCTTTCTCCCATCCTCACTCTCACTCTCAAACTCTCTCCCATCCGCACTCTCACACACTCTCTCCAATCCTCACTCTTACTCTCACACTCTCTCTCCCATCCGCACTCTCACTCTCACACTCTCTCTCCCATCCTCACTCTCATTCTCACTCTCACACTCTCTCCCATCCTCACTCTCACTCTTACACTCTCTCTCCCATCCTCACTCTCACTCTCACACTCTCTCTCCCATCCTCACTCTCACTCTCACACTCTCGCTCCCATCCTCACTCTCACTCTCACACTCTCTCCCATCTTCACTCTCACACTCACTCTCTCTCTCCCATCCTCGCTCTCACCCTCACACTCTCTCTCCCATCCTTTCTCTCACACTCACGCTCTTCATCCCATGCTCACTCTCACTTTCACACTCTCTCTCCCATCCTCACTCTCACTCTCACAGGTCCTCACCCCATCCTCACACTCACTCTCACTCTCTCTCTCCGATCCTCACTCTCACTCTCACACTCTCTCTCCCATCCTCACTCTCACTCTCACACTCTCTTGCATCCTCTCTGTCACTCTCACACTCTCTCTCTCATCCTCACTCTCACTCTTACTCTCACACTTTCTCCCATCCTCACTGTGACTCTCACACTCTCTCCCATCCTCGCTGTCACTCTCACAGTCTCTCTCCCATCCTCACTCCTACTCTCACACTCTCTGTCCCATCCTCACTCTCACTCTCACACTCTCTCTCCCATCCTCACAGTCACACTCACACTCTCTCACATCCTCACTCCAACTCTCACACTCTCTCTCCCATCCTCACTCTCACTCTCACATTCTCTCCCATCCTCACTGACACTCTCACACTCTTTCTCCCATCCTCACTCACACTCTCACACTCTCTCCCATCCGCACTCTCACGCTCACTCTCACACTCTCTCACATCCACACTGCCAGTCTCACATCCTCTCTCCCATCCTCACTCTCAATCTAACTCTCACATTCTCTCCAATCCTCAATCTAACTCACACACTCTCTCTCACATCCTCACTCTCAATCTCACTCTCTCTCTCCCATCCTCACTCTCACTCTCACACACTCTCTCCCATTCTCACTCTCACACTCTCTCCCATCCTCACTCTCAATCTCACTCTCTCTCTCCCATCCTCACTCTCACTCTCACACACTCTCTCCCATTCTCACTCTCACTCTCACTCTGACACTATTTCCCATCCGCACTCTCACTCTCACACTCTCTCCCATCCTCTCTGTCACTCTCACACTCTCGCTCCCTTCCTAACTCTCACTCTTATTCTCACAATCTCTCCCATCCACATTGTCACTCTCACATTCTCTCTCATCCTCACTGTGACTCTCACACTCTCTCCCATTCTCGCTGTCACTCTGACAGTCTCTCTCCCATCCTCAATCCAACTCTCACAGTCTCTCTCCCATCCTCACTCCAACTCTCACACTCTCTCTCCCATCCTCACTCTCACTCTCACACTCTCTCCCATCCGCACTCTCACACTCACTCTCACACTCTCTCTCACATCCACACTGCCAGTCTCACATCCTCTCTCCCATCCTCACTCTCAATCTAACTCTCACATTCTCTCCAATCCTCACTCTAACTCACACACTCTCTCTCCCATCCTCACTCTCAATCTCACTCTCACACTCTCTCCCATTCTCACTCTCACACTCTCTCCCATTCTCACTCTCACCCTCACACACTCTCTACCATCCTCACTCTCACTTTCACACTTTACCTCCAATCATCACTCTCACTCTCACTCTCACATTCTCTCTCCCATTCTCTCTCACTCTCTCACTCTCTCTCCCATCCTCACTCTCACACTCTCTCTCCCATCCTCACTCTCACTCTCACACTCTCTCTCACATCCTCACTCTTACTCTCACAGTCACACCCATTCTCACTGTCACTCTCAATCTCTCTCTGCCATCCTCACTCTCACTCTCACTCTCACACTCTCTCCCTACCGCACTCTCACACTCTCTCTCTCAACCTCACTCTCACTCTCACACTCTCTCACCCATCCTCACTCTCATTCTCACACTGTCTCTCCCATCCTCGCTCTCACTCTCACACTCACACTCACACCCATCCGCACCCTCACTCTGACTCTCACACTCTCTCTCCCATCCGCACTCTCACACTCTCTCCCATCCTCACTCTCAATCACACTCTCTCTCTCCCATCCTCACTCTGACTCTCACACTCTCTCTCCCATCCTCACTCTCACTCTCAATCTGACACACTCTCCCATCTGCACTCTCACTCTCACACTCTCTCCCATTCGCACACTCCTTCTCACACTCTCTCCCATCCTCTCTGTCACTCTCACACTCTCTCTCCCATCCTCACTCTCACTCTCACATTCTCTCCCATCCTCACTGACACTCTCACACTCTTTCTCCCATCCGCACTCTCACGCTCACTCTCACACTCTCTCTCACATCCACACTGCCAGTCTCATATCCTCTCTCCCATCCTCACTCTCAATCTAACTCTCACATTCTCTCCAATCCTCACTCTAACTCACACACTCTCTCTCCCATCCTCACTCTCAATCTCACTCTCACACTCTCTCCCATTCTCACTCTCACACTCTCTCCCATTCTCACTCTCACCCTCACACACTCTCTACCATCCTCACTCTCACTTTCACACTTTACCTCCAATCATCACTCTCACTCTCACTCTCACATTCTCTCTCCCATTCTCTCTCACTCTCTCACTCTCTCTCCCATCCTCACTCTCACACTCTCTCTCCCATCCTCACTCTCACTCTCACACTCTCTCTCACATCCTCACTCTTACTCTCACAGTCACACCCATTCTCACTGTCACTCTCAATCTCTCTCTGCCATCCTCACTCTCACTCTCACTCTCACACTCTCTCCCATCCGCACTCTCACACTCTCTCTCTCCACCTCACTCTCACTCTCACACTCTCTCACCCATCCTCACTCTCATTCTCACACTGTCTCTCCCATCCTCGCTCTCACTCTCACACTCACACTCACACCCATCCGCACCCTCACTCTGACTCTCACACTCTCTCTCCCATCCGCACTCTCACACTCTCTCCCATCCTCACTCTCAATCACACTCTCTCTCTCCCATCCTCACTCTGACTCTCACACTCTCTCTCCCATCCTCACTCTCACTCTCACTCTGACACACTCTCCCATCTGCACTCTCACTCTCACACTCTCTCTCTCCCATCCTCTCTGTCACTCTCACACTCTCTCTCGCATCCTCACTCTCACTCTTACTCTCACTCTCTCTCCCATCCTCATTGTCACTCTCACACTCTCTCCCCTCCTCACTGTGACTCTCACACTCTCTCCCGTCCTCGCTGTCACTCTCACAGTCTCTCTTCCATCCTCACTCCTACTCTCACACTATCTCTCCCATCCTCAATCTCACTCTCACATTCTCTCCTATCCTCACTCCTACTCTCACACTCTCTGTCCCATTCTCACTCTCACTCTCACACTCTCTCCCATCCTCACTGTCACACTCACACTCTCTACCATCCTCACTCCAACTCTCACACTCTCTCTCCTATCCTCACTCTCACTCTCACATTCTTTCCCATCCTCACTGACACTCTCACACTCTTTCTCCCATCCTCACTCTCACTCTCAAACTCTCTCCCATCCGCACTCTCACACACTCTCTCCAATTCTCACTCTTACTCTCACACTCTCTCTCCCATCCGCACTCTCACTCTCACACTCTCTCTCCCATCCTCACTCTCATTCTCACTCTCACACTCTCTCCCATCCTCACTTTCACTCTTACACTCTCTCTCCCATCCTCACTCTCACTCTCACACTCTCTCTCCCATCCTCACTCTCACTCTCACACTCTCGCTCCCATCCTCACTCTCACTCTCACACTCTCTCCCATCTTCACTCTCAATCACACTCTCTCTCTCCCATCCTCGCTCTCACCCTCACACTCTCTCTCCCATCCTTTCTCTCACACTCACGCTCTTCATCCCATGCTCACTCTCACTTTCACACTCTCTCTCCCATCCTCACTCTCACTCTCACAGGTCCTCACCCCATCCTCACTCTCACTCTCACTCTCTCTCTCTCCGATCCTCACTCTCACTCTCACACTCTCTCTCCCATCCTCACTCTCACTCTCACACTCTCTCGCATCCTCTCTGTCACTCTCACACTCTCTCTCTCATCCTCACTCTCACTCTTACTCTCACACTCTCTCCCATCCTCACTGTGACTCTCACACTCTCTCCCATCCTCGCTGTCACTCTCACAGTCTCTCTCCCATCCTCACTCCTACTCTCACACTCTCTGTCCCATCCTCACTCTCACTCTCACACTCTCTCTCCCATCCTCACAGTCACACTCACACTCTCTCACATCCTCACTCCAACTCTCACACTCTCTCTCCCATCCTCACTCTCACTCTCACATTCTCTCCCATCCTCACTGACACTCTCACACTCTTTCTCCCATCCTCACTCACACTCTCACACTCTCTCCCATCCGCACTCTCACGCTCACTCTCACACTCTCTCACATCCACACTGCCAGTCTCACATCCTCTCTCCCATCCTCACTCTCAATCTAACTCTCACATTCTCTCCAATCCTCACTCTAACTCACACACTCTCTCTCACATCCTCACTCTCAATCTCACTCTCACACTCTCTCCCATTCTCACTCTCACACTCTCTCCCATCCTCACTCTCAATCTCACTCTCTCTCCCATCCTCACTCTCACTCTCACACACTCTCTCCCATTCTCACTCTCACTCTCACTCTGACACTATTTCCCATCCGCACTCTCACTCTCACACTCTCTCCCATCCTCTCTGTCACTCTCACACTCTCGCTCCCTTCCTAACTCTCACTCTTATTCTCACAATCTCTCCCATCCACATTGTCACTCTCACATTCTCTCTCATCCTCACTGTGACTCTCACACTCTCTCCCATTCTCGCTGTCACTCTGACAGTCTCTCTCCCATCCTCAATCCAACTCTCACAGTCTCTCTCCCATCCTCACTCCAACTCTCACACTCTCTCTCCCATCCTCACTCTCACACTCTCTCCCATCCGCACTCTCACACTCACTCTCACACTCTCTCTCACATCCACACTGCCAGTCTCACATCCTCTCTCCCATCCTCACTCTCAATCTAACTCTCACATTCTCTCCAATCCTCACTCTAACTCACACACTCTCTCTCCCATCCTCACTCTCAATCTCACTCTCACACTCTCTCCCATTCTCACTCTCACACTCTCTCCCATTCTCACTCTCACCCTCACACACTCTCTACTATCCTCACTCTCACTTTCACACTTTACCTCCAATCATCACTCTCACTCTCACTCTCACATTCTCTCTCCCATTCTCTCTCACTCTCTCACTCTCTCTCCCATCCTCACTCTCACACTCTCTCTCCCATCCTCACTCTCACTCTCACACTCTCTCTCACATCCTCACTCTTACTCTCACAGTCACACCCATTCTCACTGTCACTCTCAATCTCTCTCTGCCATCCTCACTCTCACTCTCACTCTCACACTCTCTCCCATCCGCACTCTCACACTCTCTCTCTCCACCTCACTCTCACTCTCACACTCTCTCACCCATCCTCACTCTCATTCTCACACTGTCTCTCCCATCCTCGCTCTCACTCTCACACTCACACTCACACCCATCCGCACCCTCACTCTGACTCTCACACTCTCTCTCTCCCATCCGCACTCTCACACTCTCTCCCATCCTCACTCTCAATCACACTCTCTCTCTCCCATCCTCACTCTGACTCTCACACTCTCTCTCCCATCCTCACTCTCACTCTCAATCTGACACACTCTCCCATCTGCACTCTCACTCTCACACTCTCTCCCATTCGCACACTCCTTCTCACACTCTCTCCCATCCTCTCTGTCACTCTCACACTCTCTCTCCCATCCTCACTCTCACTCTCACATTCTCTCCCATCCTCACTGACACTCTCACACTCTTTCTCCCATCCGCACTCTCACGCTCACTCTCACACTCTCTCTCACATCCACACTGCCAGTCTCACATCCTCTCTCCCATCCTCACTCTCAATCTAACTCTCACATTCTCTCCAATCCTCACTCTAACTCACACACTCTCTCTCCCATCCTCACTCTCAATCTCACTCTCACACTCTCTCCCATTCTCACTCTCACACTCTCTCCCATTCTCACTCTCACCCTCACACACTCTCTACCATCCTCACTCTCACTTTCACACTTTACCTCCAATCATCACTCTCACTCTCACTCTCACAGTCTCTCTCCCATTCTCTCTCACTCTCTCACTCTCTCTCCCATCCTCACTCTCACACTCTCTCTCCCATCCTCACTCTCACTCTCACACTCTCTCTCACATCCTCACTCTTACTCTCACAGTCACACCCATTCTCACTGTCACTCTCAATCTCTCTCTGCCATCCTCACTCTCACTCTCACTCTCACACTCTCTCCCATCCGCACTCTCACACTCTCTCTCTCCACCTCACTCTCACTCTCACACTCTCTCACCCATCCTCACTCTCATTCTCACACTGTCTCTCCCATCCTCGCTCTCACGCTCACACTCACACTCACACCCATCCGCACCCTCACTCTGACTCTCACACTCTCTCTCCCATCCGCACTCTCACACTCTCTCCCATCCTCACTCTCAATCACACTCTCTCTCTCCCATCCTCACTCTGACTCTCACACTCTCTCTCCCATCCTCACTCTCACTCTCACTCTGACACACTCTCCCATCTGCACTCTCACTCTCACACTCTCTCCCATTCGCACACTCCTTCTCACACTCTCTCCCATCCTCTCTGTCACTCTCACACTCTCTCTCGCATCCTCACTCTCACTCTTACTCTCACTCTCTCTCCCATCCTCATTGTCACTCTCACACTCTCTCCCCTCCTCACTGTGACTCTCACACTCTCTCCCGTCCTCGCTGTCACTCTCACAGTCTCTCTTCCATCCTCACTCCTACTCTCACACTATCTCTCCCATCCTCAATCTCACTCTCACATTCTCTCCTATCCTCACTCCTACTCTCACACTCTCTGTCCCATTCTCACTCTCACTCTCACACTCTCTCCCATCCTCACTGTCACACTCACACTCTCTACCATCCTCACTCCAACTCTCACACTCTCTCTCCTATCCTCACTCTCACTCTCACATTCTTTCCCATCCTCACTGACACTCTCACACTCTTTCTCCCATCCTCACTCTCACTCTCACATTCTCTCCCATCCTCACTGACACTCTCACACTCTTTCTCCCATCCTCACTCACACTCTCACACTCTCTCCCATCCGCACTCTCACGCTCACTCTCACACTCTCTCACATCCACACTGCCAGTCTCACATCCTCTCTCCCATCCTCACTCTCAATCTAACTCTCACATTCTCTCCAATCCTCACTCTAACTCACACACTCTCTCTCACATCCTCACTCTCAATCTCACTCTCACACTCTCTCCCATTCTCACTCTCACACTCTCTCCCATCCTCACTCTCAATCTCACTCTCTCTCCCATCCTCACTCTCACTCTCACACACTCTCTCCCATTCTCACTCTCACTCTCACTCTGACACTATTTCCCATCCGCACTCTCACTCTCACACTCTCTCCCATCCTCTCTGTCACTCTCACACTCTCGCTCCCTTCCTAACTCTCACTCTTATTCTCACAATCTCTCCCATCCACATTGTCACTCTCACATTCTCTCTCATCCTCACTGTGACTCTCACACTCTCTCCCATTCTCGCTGTCACTCTGACAGTCTCTCTCCCATCCTCAATCCAACTCTCACAGTCTCTCTCCCATCCTCACTCCAACTCTCACACTCTCTCTCCCATCCTCACTCTCACACTCTCTCCCATCCGCACTCTCACACTCACTCTCACACTCTCTCTCACATCCACACTGCCAGTCTCACATCCTCTCTCCCATCCTCACTCTCAATCTAACTCTCACATTCTCTCCAATCCTCACTCTAACTCACACACTCTCTCTCCCATCCTCACTCTCAATCTCACTCTCACACTCTCTCCCATTCTCACTCTCACACTCTCTCCCATTCTCACTCTCACCCTCACACACTCTCTACCATCCTCACTCTCACTTTCACACTTTACCTCCAATCATCACTCTCACTCTCACTCTCACATTCTCTCTCCCATTCTCTCTCACTCTCTCACTCTCTCTCCCATCCTCACTCTCACACTCTCTCTCCCATCCTCACTCTCACTCTCACACTCTCTCTCACATCCTCACTCTTACTCTCACAGTCACACCCATTCTCACTGTCACTCTCAATCTCTCTCTGCCATCCTCACTCTCACTCTCACTCTCACACTCTCTCCCATCCGCACTCTCACACTCTCTCTCTCCACCTCACTCTCACTCTCACACTCTCTCACCCATCCTCACTCTCATTCTCACACTGTCTCTCCCATCCTCGCTCTCACTCTCACACTCACACTCACACCCATCCGCACCCTCACTCTGACTCTCACACTCTCTCTCTCCCATCCGCACTCTCACACTCTCTCCCATCCTCACTCTCAATCACACTCTCTCTCTCCCATCCTCACTCTGACTCTCACACTCTCTCTCCCATCCTCACTCTCACTCTCAATCTGACACACTCTCCCATCTGCACTCTCACTCTCACACTCTCTCCCATTCGCACACTCCTTCTCACACTCTCTCCCATCCTCTCTGTCACTCTCACACTCTCTCTCCCATCCTCACTCTCACTCTCACATTCTCTCCCATCCTCACTGACACTCTCACACTCTTTCTCCCATCCGCACTCTCACGCTCACTCTCACACTCTCTCTCACATCCACACTGCCAGTCTCACATCCTCTCTCCCATCCTCACTCTCAATCTAACTCTCACATTCTCTCCAATCCTCACTCTAACTCACACACTCTCTCTCCCATCCTCACTCTCAATCTCACTCTCACACTCTCTCCCATTCTCACTCTCACACTCTCTCCCATTCTCACTCTCACCCTCACACACTCTCTACCATCCTCACTCTCACTTTCACACTTTACCTCCAATCATCACTCTCACTCTCACTCTCACAGTCTCTCTCCCATTCTCTCTCACTCTCTCACTCTCTCTCCCATCCTCACTCTCACACTCTCTCTCCCATCCTCACTCTCACTCTCACACTCTCTCTCACATCCTCACTCTTACTCTCACAGTCACACCCATTCTCACTGTCACTCTCAATCTCTCTCTGCCATCCTCACTCTCACTCTCACTCTCACACTCTCTCCCATCCGCACTCTCACACTCTCTCTCTCCACCTCACTCTCACTCTCACACTCTCTCACCCATCCTCACTCTCATTCTCACACTGTCTCTCCCATCCTCGCTCTCACTCTCACACTCACACTCACACCCATCCGCACCCTCACTCTGACTCTCACACTCTCTCTCCCATCCGCACTCTCACACTCTCTCCCATCCTCACTCTCAATCACACTCTCTCTCTCCCATCCTCACTCTGACTCTCACACTCTCTCTCCCATCCTCACTCTCACTCTCACTCTGACACACTCTCCCATCTGCACTCTCACTCTCACACTCTCTCCCATTCGCACACTCCTTCTCACACTCTCTCCCATCCTCTCTGTCACTCTCACACTCTCTCTCGCATCCTCACTCTCACTCTTACTCTCACTCTCTCTCCCATCCTCATTGTCACTCTCACACTCTCTCCCCTCCTCACTGTGACTCTCACACTCTCTCCCGTCCTCGCTGTCACTCTCACAGTCTCTCTTCCATCCTCACTCCTACTCTCACACTATCTCTCCCATCCTCAATCTCACTCTCACATTCTCTCCTATCCTCACTCCTACTCTCACACTCTCTGTCCCATTCTCACTCTCACTCTCACACTCTCTCCCATCCTCACTGTCACACTCACACTCTCTACCATCCTCACTCCAACTCTCACACTCTCTCTCCTATCCTCACTCTCACTCTCACATTCTTTCCCATCCTCACTGACACTCTCACACTCTTTCTCCCATCCTCACTCTCACTCTCAAACTCTCTCCCATCCGCACTCTCACTCTCACTCTCACACTCTCTCTCCAATCCTCACTCTCACCCTCACACACACTCTCCCATCCTCACTCTCACTCTCACTGTCACACACTCTCTCCCATCCTCACTCTCACTCTCACACTCACTCCCATCCGCACTTCCACTCTCACACTCTCTCCCATTCTCACTCTCACAGTCTCTCTCCCATCCTCACTGTGACTCTCACACTCTCTCTCCCATCCTCGCTGTCACTCTCACACTCTCTCTCCCATCCTCACTCTCACACTCACACTCTCTCCCCATCCTCATTCTCACTCTCACACTCTCTTCCATCCTCACTCTCACACTCACTCTCACACTCTCTCCCATCCGCAGTTTCATTCTCACACACTCTCTCCCATCCTCGCTCTCACTCCCACACTCTCTCTCCCATCCTGACTTTCACTCTCACACACTCTCCTTTCCTCACTCTCACTCTTACACTCTCTCTTTATTCGTCACTCTCACTCTCACACTCTCTCTCCCAACATCTCTGTCACTCACACTCACTCTCCAATCCTAACTCTCACCCTAACACTCTCTCTCCCATCCTCAATCTCACTCTCACTCTCACACTCTATCTCCAATTCTCACTCTCAGTCTCACACTCTCTATATCCTCACTCTCACTCTCACACTCTCTCCCATCCTCACTCTCACTCTCACACTCTCTCTCCCATCCTCACTCTCACTCTCACACTCTCTCTCCCATCCTCACTCTCACACTCTCTTCCATCGTCACTCTCACTCTCACTCTCTCTCCCATCCTCACTGTCACTCACACTCTCTCTACAATCCCTAACTCTCACCCAACACTCTCTCTCCCATCCTCAATCTCACACTTACTCTCACACTCTAACTCCAATTCTCACTCTCAGTCTCACACTCTCCCCATCCTCACTCTCACTCTCACACTCTCTCCCATCCGCAGTTTCATTCTCACACACTCTCTCCCATCCTCGCTCTCACTCTCACACTCTCTCTCCCATCCTCACTCTCACTCTCACACACTCTCCCATCCTCTCTCTCACTCTCACACTCTCTCTTCCATCGTCACTCTCACTCTCACACTCTCTCCCATCCTCACCTTTACTCTCACACTCAGTCCCATCCTCACTCTCACTCTCACACTCTCTCCCATCCTCACTGTCACACTCACACTCTCTCTCCCATTCTCACTCTCACTCTCCCACACTCTCTCCCATCCTCACTCTCACTCTCACTGTCACACACTCTCTCCCATTCTCACTCTCACTATCACTTTCACACTCTCTCTCCCATCCTCACTCTCAAACTCTCTCTCACACTCTCTCTCCCATCCACACTGTCAGTCTCACACTCTCTCGCTCATCCACACTCTCACTCTCACACTCTCTCGCCCATCCTCACTCTCACTCTTACACTCTCTCGCCCATACTCACTCTCACTCTCACACTCTCTCTCCCATTCTTACTCTCACTCACACACTCTCTCCCCATCCTCACTTTCTCTCTCACACTCTCTCCCATCCTCACTCTCAATCTCACGTTCTCTCTCCCCCACCCGCACTCTCACTCTCACACTCTCTCCCATTCTCACTCTCACTCTCACTTTCACACTCCCTCTCCCATCCTCACTCTGACTCTCACTCTCACACTCTCTCGCCCATCCTCACTCTCACTCTCACACACACTCTCCCAACCTCACACTCACTCTCACTCTCACACTCTCTCGCCCATCATCACTCTCACTCTCACACTCTCTCGCCCATCATCACTCTCACTCTCACACTCTCTCTCCCATCCTCACTCTCACTCTGACTCTCACACTCCCTCCCATTCTTACTCTCACTCTCACACTCTCTCCCCATCCTCTCTCTCACTCTCACACTCTCTCCCCTATCCTCACTCTCACTCACACACTCTCTCCCTGCCTCACTCTCACTCTCACTCTCTCTCTCGCATCTTCACTCCAACACTCTCGCCCATTCTCACTCTCACTCTCACACTTTCTCTCCCATCCTGACTGTTACCCTCACACACGCTCTCCCATCCTTACTCTCACTCTCACACTCTCTCGCCCATCCTCACTCTCACTCTGACTCTCACACTCCCTCCCATTCTTACTCTCACTCTCACACTCTCTCCCCATCCTCACTCTCACCCTCAAACTTTCTCTGCCATCCTCACTCTCACTCTCACACACTCTCTCCCATCCTCACACTCACTCTCACTCTCACACTCTCTCGCCCATCATCACTCTCACACTCTCTCCCCATCCTCTCTCTCACTCTCACACTTTCTCCCATTCTTACTCTCACTCTCACACTCTCTACCCATCCTCTCTCTCACTCTCACACTCTCTCCCCTATCCTCACTCTCACTCACACACTAACTCCCATTCTTACTCTCGCTCTCACCCACTCTCTCCCAGCCTCACTCTCACTCTCACTCTCTCTCTCGCATCCTCACTCCCACACTCTCGCCCATTCTCACTCTCACTCTCACACTTTCTCTCCCATTCTGACTGTCACCCTCACACACGCTCTCCCATCCTTACTCTCACTCTCACACTCTCCCTCACATCGTCACACTCTCTCCCATTCTCACTCTCACTATCACACTTTCTCTCCAATCCTCACTCTCACTCTCACTCTCACTCTCACACTCTCTCTCCCATCCTCACTCTCACTCTCACACTCTCTCCCATCCCCACGGTCACTCTCACACTCTCTCCCATCCTCACTCTCACTCTCACACTCTCTCTCCCATCCTCACTGTCACTCTCACACTCTGCCCATCTGCGCACTCACACTCACACTCTCTCCCATCCTCACTGTCAATCTCACACTCTCTCTCCCATCCTCACTGTTACTCTCACACTCTCTCCCATCCTCACTCTCACACTCTCTCCCATTCTCACTGCCACCCTCACACTCTCTCTCCCGTCCTCACTCTCACTCTCACACTTTCTCTCTCATCCTCACTCTCACTATCACTCTCACACTCTGTCTCCCATCCTCACTCTCACTCTCACTCTCACACTCTCTTCCATTCTCATTCTCGCTCTCACACTCTGTCCAATCCTAACTCTCACTCTCACACTCTCTCCCATCCTCACTGTCAATCTCACACTCATTCGGTCATTCTCACTCTCGCCCTCACACTCTCTCTCCCATCCTCACTCTCACTCTCACCCTCTCTCTCCCATCCTCACTCTCACTCTCACACTCTCTCCTATCCGCACTCTCACTCTCACACTGTCTCTCCCATCCTCACTGTCACTCTCACACTCTCTCTCCCATCCTCACTCTCACTCTCACCCTCTCTCTCCCATCCTCACTCTCACTCTCACACTCTCTCCTATCCGCACTCTCACTCTCACACTGTCTCTCCCATCCTCACTGTCACTCTCACACTCTCTCTCCCATCCTCATCCTCACTCTCACACTCTCTCCCATCCCCACGGTCACTCTCAGACTCTCTCCCATCCTCACTCTCACTCTCACACTCTCTCCCCATCCTCACTCTCACTCTCACACGCGCTCTCCCATCCTCACTCTCACTCTCACACTCTCTCGCTCATCCACACTCTCACTCTCACACTCTCTCCTATTCTCACTCTCGCTCTCACACTCTCTCTCCCATCCTCACTCTCACTCTCACATCTCTCCCATCCTCATTCTCTTACTCTCTCTCTCTCCCATCCTCACTCTCACTCTCACACTCTCTCCCATGTGCACTCCCACTCTCACACTCTCTCCCATCCTCACTGTCACTCTCACTCTCTCTCCCAATCGCACTCTCATTCTCACACTCTCTTCCCTTCTCATTCTCACTCTCACACTCTCTCTCCCATCCTCACTCTCACTCTAACACTCTCTCCCATCCACACTCACACTCTCAAACTCTCTCTCCCAATCTCACTCTCACTCTCACACTCGCTCTCATCCTCTCTCTCACTCTCACACTCTCTCTCCCAATCTCACTCTCACTCTCACACTCTCTCCCATCCACACTCACACTCTCACACTCTCTCTCCCATTCTCACTCACTCTCACACTCGCTCTCATCCTCACTCTCAATCTCACACTCTCTCTCCCATCCTCCCACTCACTCTCACACTCTCTCTCCCATCCTCACCGTCACTCTCACAATCTCTCACCCATCCTCACTCTCATTCTCACACTGTCTCTCCCATCCTCGCTCTCACTCTCACTCTCACACTCTCTCCCTACCGCACTCTCACACTCTCTCTCTCAACCTCACTCTCACTCTCACACTCTCTCACCCATCCTCACTCTCATTCTCACACTGTCTCTCCCATCCTCGCTCTCACTCTCACACTCACACTCACACCCATCCGCACCCTCACTCTGACTCTCACACTCTCTCTCCCATCCGCACTCTCACACTCTCTCCCATCCTCACTCTCAATCACACTCTCTCTCTCCCATCCTCACTCTGACTCTCACACTCTCTCTCCCATCCTCACTCTCACTCTCACTCTGACACACTCTCCCATCTGCACTCTCACTCTCACACTCTCTCCCATTCGCACACTCCTTCTGACACTCTTTCCCATCCTCTCTGTCACTCTCACACTCTCTCTCGCATCCTCACTCTCACTCTTACTCTCACTCTCTCTCCCATCCTCATTGTCACTCTCACACTCTCTCCCCTCCTCACTGTGACTCTCACACTCTCTCCCGTCCTCGCTGTCACTCTCACAGTCTCTCTTCCATCCTCACTCCTACTCTCACACTATCTCTCCCATCCTCAATCTCACTCTCACATTCTCTCCTATCCTCACTCCTACTCTCACACTCTCTGTCCCATTCTCACTCTCACTCTCACACTCTCTCCCATCCTCACTGTCACACTCACACTCTCTACCATCCTCACTCCAACTCTCACACTCTCTCTCCTATCCTCACTCTCACTCTCACATTCTTTCCCATCCTCACTGACACTCTCACACTCTTTCTCCCATCATCACTCTCACTCTCAAACTCTCTCCCATCCGCACTCTCACTCTCACTCTCACACTCTCTCTCCAATCCTCACTCTCACCCTCACACACACTCTCCCATCCTCACTCTCACTCTCACTGTCACACACTCTCTCCCATCCTCACTCTCACTCTCACACTCACTCCCATCCGCACTTCCACTCTCACACTCTCTCCCATTCTCACTCTCACACTCTCACTCCCATCCTCACTGTGACTCTCACACTCTCTCTCCCATCCTCGCTGTCACTCTCACACTCTCTCTCCCATCCTCACTCTCACACTCACACTCTCTCCCCATCCTCATTCTCACTCTCACACTCTCTTCCATCCTCACTCTCACACTCACTCTCACACTCTCTCCCATCCGCAGTTTCATTCTCACACACTCTCTCCCATCCTCGCTCTCACTCTCACACTCTCTCTCCCATCCTCACTCTCACTCTCACACACTCTCCCTTCCTCACTCTCACTCTTACACTCTCTCTTTATTCGTCACTCTCACTCTCACACTCTCTCTCCCAACATCTCTGTCACTCACACTCACTCTCCAATCCTAACTCTCACCCTAACACTCTCTCTCCCATCCTCAATCTCACTCTCACTCTCACACTCTATCTCCAATTCTCACTCTCAGTCTCACACTCTCTCTATCCTCACTCTCACTCTCACACTCTCTCCCATCCTCACTCTCACTCTCACACTCTCTCTCCCATCCTCACTCTCACTCTCACACTCTCTCTCCCATCCTCACTCTCACACTCACTTCCATCGTCACTCTCAGTCTCACTCTCTCTCCCATCCTCACTGTCACTCACACTCTCTCTACAATCCCTAACTCTCACCCTAACACTCTCTCTCCCATCCTCAATCTCACACTTACTCTCACACTCTAACTCCAATTCTCACTCTCAGTCTCACACTCTCCCCATCCTCACTCTCACTCTCACACTCTCTCCCATCCGCAGTTTCATTCTCACACTCTCTCTCCAATCCTCACTCTCACCCTCACACACACTCTCCCATCCTCACTCTCACTCTCACTGTCACACACTCTCTCCCATCCTCACTCTCACTCTCACACTCACTCCCATCCGCACTTCCACTCTCACACTCTCTCCCATTCTCACTCTCACACTCTCACTCCCATCCTCACTGTGACTCTCACACTCTCTCTCCCATCCTCGCTGTCACTCTCACACTCTCTCTCCCATCCTCACTCTCACACTCACACTCTCTCCCCATCCTCATTCTCACTCTCACACTCTCTTCCATCCTCACTCTCACACTCACTCTCACACTCTCTCCCATCCGCAGTTTCATTCTCACACACTCTCTCCCATCCTCGCTCTCACTCTCACACTCTCTCTCCCATCCTCACTCTCACTCTCACACACTCTCCCTTCCTCACTCTCACTCTTACACTCTCTCTTTATTCGTCACTCTCACTCTCACACTCTCTCTCCCAACATCTCTGTCACTCACACTCACTCTCCAATCCTAACTCTCACCCTAACACTCTCTCTCCCATCCTCAATCTCACTCTCACTCTCACACTCTATCTCCAATTCTCACTCTCAGTCTCACACTCTCTCTATCCTCACTCTCACTCTCACACTCTCTCCCATCCTCACTCTCACTCTCACACTCTCTCTCCCATCCTCACTCTCACTCTCACACTCTCTCTCCCATCCTCACTCTCACACTCACTTCCATCGTCACTCTCAGTCTCACTCTCTCTCCCATCCTCACTGTCACTCACACTCTCTCTACAATCCCTAACTCTCACCCTAACACTCTCTCTCCCATCCTCAATCTCACACTTACTCTCACACTCTAACTCCAATTCTCACTCTCAGTCTCACACTCTCCCCATCCTCACTCTCACTCTCACACTCTCTCCCATCCGCAGTTTCATTCTCACACACTCTCTCCCATCCTCGCTCTCACTCTCACACTCTCTCTCCCATCCTCACTCTCACTCTCACACACTCTCCCATCCTCACTCTCACTCTCACACTCTCTCTTCCATCGTCACTCTCACTCTCACACTCTCTCCCATCCTCACCTTTACTCTCACACTCAGTCCCATCCTCACTCTCACTCTCACACTCTCTCCCATCCTCACTGTCACACTCACACTCTCTCTCCCATTCTCACTCTCACTCTCCCACACTCTCTCCCATCCTCACTCTCACTCTCACTGTCACACACTCTCTCCCATTCTCACTCTCACTATCACTTTCACACTCTCTCTCCCATCCTCACTCTCAAACTCTCTCTCACACTCTCTCTCCCATCCACACTGTCAGTCTCACACTCTCTCGCTCATCCACACTCTCACTCTCACACTCTCTCGCCCATCCTCACTCTCACTCTTACACTCTCTCGCCCATACTCACTCTCACTCTCACACTCTCTCTCCCATTCTTACTCTCACTCACACACTCTCTCCCCATCCTCACTTTCTCTCTCACACTCTCTCCCATCCTCACTCTCAATCTCACGTTCTCTCTCCCCCACCCGCACTCTCACTCTCACACTCTCTCCCATTCTCACTCTCACTCTCACTTTCACACTCCCTCTCCCATCCTCACTCTGACTCTCACTCTCACACTCTCTCGCCCATCCTCACTCTCACTCTCACACACACTCTCCCAACCTCACACTCACTCTCACTCTCACACTCTCTCGCCCATCATCACTCTCACTCTCACACTCTCTCGCCCATCATCACTCTCACTCTCACACTCTCTCTCCCATCCTCACTCTCACTCTGACTCTCACACTCCCTCCCATTCTTACTCTCACTCTCACACTCTCTCCCCATCCTCTCTCTCACTCTCACACTCTCTCCCCTATCCTCACTCTCACTCACACACTCTCTCCCTGCCTCACTCTCACTCTCACTCTCTCTCTCGCATCTTCACTCCAACACTCTCGCCCATTCTCACTCTCACTCTCACACTTTCTCTCCCATCCTGACTGTTACCCTCACACACGCTCTCCCATCCTTACTCTCACTCTCACACTCTCTCGCCCATCATCACTCTCACTCTCACACGCTCTCGCCCATCATCACTCTCACTCTCACACTCTCTCTCCCATCCTCACTCTCACTCTGACTCTCACACTCCCTCCCATTCTTACTCTCACTCTCACACTCTCTCCCCATCCTCACTCTCACCCTCAAACTTTCTCTGCCATCCTCACTCTCACTCTCACACACTCTCTCCCATCCTCACACTCACTCTCACTCTCACACTCTCTCGCCCATCATCACTCTCACACTCTCTCCCCATCCTCTCTCTCACTCTCACACTTTCTCCCATTCTTACTCTCACTCTCACACTCTCTACCCATCCTCTCTCTCACTCTCACACTCTCTCCCCTATCCTCACTCTCACTCGCACACTAACTCCCATTCTCACTCTCGCTCTCACACACTCTCTCCCAGCCTCACTCTCACTCTCACTCTCTCTCTCGCATCCTCACTCCCACACTCTCGCCCATTCTCACTCTCACTCTCACACTTTCTCTCCCATTCTGACTGTCACCCTCACACACGCTCTCCCATCCTTACTCTCACTCTCACACTCTCCCTCACATCGTCACACTCTCTCCCATTCTCACTCTCACTATCACACTTTCTCTCCAATCCTCACTCTCACTCTCACTCTCACTCTCACACTCTCTCTCCCATCCTCATTCACACTCTCACACTCTCTCCCATTCTCACTCTCACTCTCACACTCTTTCTCCCAACCTCACTCTCACTCTCACACTCTCTCTCCCATCCTCACTCTCACTCTCACACTCTCTCCCATCCCCACGGTCACTCTCACACTCTCTCCCATCCTCACTCTCACTCTCACACTCTCTCTCCCATCCTCACTGTCACTCTCACACTCTGCCCATCTGCGCACTCACACTCACACTCTCTCCCATCCTCACTGTCAATCTCACACTCTCTCTCCCATCCTCACTGTTACTCTCACACTCTCTCCCATCCTCACTCTCACTCTCACACTCTCTCGCATTCTCACTGCCACCCTCACACTCTCTCTCCCGTCCTCACTCTCACTCTCACACTTTCTCTCTCATCCTCACTCTCACTATCACTCTCACACTCTCTCTCCCATCCTCACTCTCACTCTCACTCTCACACTCTCTTCCATTCTCATTCTCGCTCTCACACTCTGTCCAATCCTCACTCTCACTCTCACACTCTCTCCCATCCTCACTGTCAATCTCACACTCATTCGGTCATTCTCACTCTCGCCCTCACACTCTCTCTCCCATCCTCACTCTCACTCTCACACTCTCTCCGATCCGCACTCTCACTCTCACACTGTCTCTCCCATCCTCACTCTCACTCTCACACACTCTCTCCCAACCTCTCTCTCAATCTCTTACCCTCTTGCCCATCCTCACTCTCACTCTCACACTCTCTCTCCCATCCTCACTCTCACTCTCACCCTCTCTCTCCCATCCTCACTCTCACTCTCACACTCTCTCCTATCCGCACTCTCACTCTCACACTGTCTCTCCCATCCTCACTGTCACTCTCACACTCTCTCTCCCATCCTCATCCTCACTCTCACACTCTCTCCCATCCCCACGGTCACTCTCACACTCTCTCCCATCCTCACTCTCACTCTCACACTCTCTCCCCATCCTCACTCTCACTCTCACACGCGCTCTCCCATCCTCACTCTCACTCTCACACTCTCTCGCTCATCCACACTCTCACTCTCACACTCTCTCCTATCCTCACTCTCAAACTCACACACTCTCTCCCATCCTCACTCTCACTCTCACACTCTCTCCCCATCCTCACTCTCACTCTCACACACGCTTTCCCATCCTCACTCTCACTCTCACACTCTCTCGCTCATCCACACTCTCACTCTCACACTCTCTCCCTATCCTCACTCTCAAACTCACACACTCTCTCCCATCCTCACTCTCACTCTCACTCTCACACACTCTCTCCCATCCTCACTCTCACTCTCACTCTCACACTCTCTCGCACATCCTCACTCTCACTCTCACACACTCTCTCCCATCCTCACACTCACACTCACTCTCACACTCTCTCGCCCATCATCACTCTCACACTCTCTCCCCATCCTCTCTCTCACTCTCACACTTTCTCCCATTCTTACTCTCACTCTCACGCTCTCTACCCATCCTCTCTCTCACTCTCACACTCTCTCCCCTATCCTCACTATCACTCACACACTAACTCCCATTCTCACTCTCGCTCTCACACACTCTCTCCCAGCCTCACTCTCACTCTCACTCTCTCTCTCGCATCCTCACTCCCACACTCTCGCCCATTCTCACTCTCACTCTCACACTTTCTCTCCCATTCTGACTGTCACCCTCACACACGCTCTCCCATCCTTACTCGCACTCTCACACTCTCCCTCACATCGTCACACTATCTCCCATTCTCACTCTCACTATCACACTTTCTCTCCCATCCTCACTCTCACTCTCACTCTCACTCTCACACTCTCTCTCCCATCCTCACTCTCACTCTCACACTCTCTCCCATCTGCACTCTCACTCTCACACTCTCTCTCCCATCCTCACTGTCACTCTCACACTCTGCCCATCTGCGCACTCACACTCACACTCTCTCCCATCCTCACTGTCAATCTCACACTCTCTCTCCCATCCTCACTGTTACTCTCACACTCTCTCCCATCCTCACTCTCACTCTCACACTCATTCGGTCATTCTCACTCTCGCCCTCACACTCTCTCTCCCATCCTCACTCTCACTCTCACTCTCTCTCTCCCATCCTCACTCTCACTCTCACACTCTCTCCCATCTGCACTCCCACTCTCACACTCTCTCCCATCCTCAATGTCACTCTCACACTCTCTCCCAATCGCACTCTCATTCTCACACTCTCTTCCCTTCTCATTCTCACTCTCACACTCTCTCCCCATCGTCACTCTCACTCTCACACTCTCTCCCATCCTCACTCTCACTCTCACACTCTCTCTCCCATCCTCATTCTCACTCTCACACTGTCTCCCCATCCTCACTCTCACTCTAACAGTCTCTCCCATCCACACTCAAACTCTCTCTCCCAATCTCACTCGCACTCTTACACTCGCTCTCATCCTCTCTCTCACTCTCACACTCTCTCTCCCATCCTCACTCTCACTCTCACACTCTCTCCCATCCACACTCACACTCTCACACTCTCTCTCCCATTCTCACTCTCACTCTCACACTCGCTCTCATCCTCACTCTCTCTCTCACACTCTCTCTCCCATCCTCACACTTACTCTCTCACTCTCTCTCCCATCCTCACCGCCACTCTCACACTCTCTCTCCCATTCTCACTCTCACTCTTACTCTCACACTCTCTCTCCCATCCGCACTTGAACTCTCACAATCGCTCCCATTCTCATTCTCACTCTCACACTCTCTCCCACCCCTCACTCTCATTCTCACACTCTCTCTCCCATCCTCACTCGCACTCTCACACTCACATTCTCTTTCCCATTCTCACTCTCACTCTCACACTCTCTCTCCCATTCTCACTCTCACTCTCACACTCTCTCCCATCCTCACTCTCAGTCTCACACTCTATCTTCCCTCCGCACTCTCACTCTCACACTGTCTCCCATTCTCACTCTCAGCCTCATACACTCTCTCCCATCCGCACTCTCACTCTCACACTCTCTCTCCCATCCTCACTCTCACTCTCACACTCTCTCTCCCATCCTCAGTCTCACTCTCACACTCTCTTCCATCCGTACTCTCACACACACACTCCCTTTCCCCATCCTCACTCTCACTCTCACTCTCACTCTCTCTCTCTCATCCAAACTCTCACTCTCTCTCCCATCCTCACTCTGACTCTCACAATCTCTCCCATCCTCACTGTCAATCTCACACTCTCTCGGTCATCCTCACTCTCGCCCTCACACTCTCTCTCCCATCCTCACTCTCACTCGCTCTCTCCCATCCTCACTCTCACTCTAACACTCTCTCCCATCTGCACTCCCACTCTCACACTCTCTCCCATCCTCACTGTCACTCTCACACTCTCTCCCATCTGCACTCTCACGCTCACACTCTCTCCCATCCTCACTGTCAATCTCACACGCTCGCTCCCATCCTCACTCTCACTCTCACACTCTCTCCCATTCTCACTGTCACTCTCACACTCTCTCTCCCGTCCTCACTCTCACTCTCACACTCTCTCTTCCATCCTCTCTCACTCTAACTCTCACACTCTCTCTCCCATCCTCACTCTCACTCTCACTCTCACTCTCTCTTTCCCATCCTCACTCTCACTCTTACACTCTCTCCCATCTGCACTCCCACTCTCACGCTCTCTCCCATCCTCACTGTCACTCACACATTCTCTCCCATCTGCACTATCACACTAACACTCTCTCCCATCCTCACTGTCAATCTCACACGCTCGCTCCCATCCTCACTCTCACACTCACACTCTCTCCCATTCACACTGTCAATCTCACACTCTCTCTCCCGTCCTCACTCTCACTCTCAAACTCTCTCTCCCATCCTCTCTCACTCTAACTCTCACACTCTCTCTCCCATCCTCACTCTCACTCTCACTCTCACACTCTCTTTCCCATCCTCACTCTCACTCTCACTCTCACACTCTCTCTTCCCTTCTCATCCTCACTCTCACACTCTCTCCCAATCGCACTCTCACTCTCACACTCTCTTCCCATCTCATTCTCATTCTCACACTCTCTCTCCCATCCTCACTCTCACTCTCACACTGCCTCCCATCCTCACTGTAAATATCACACTCTCCCTCCCATCCACACTCTCACTCTCTCTCTCCCATCCTCACTCTCACTCTCACACTCTCTCCCATCCCCACGGTCACTCTCACACTCTCTCCCATCCTCACTCTCACTCTCACACTCTCTCTCCCATCCTCACTGTCACTCTCACACTCTGCCCATCTGCGCACTCACACTCACACTCTCTCCCATCCTCACTGTCAATCTCACACTCTCTCTCCCATCCTCACTGTTACTCTCACACTCTCTCCCATCCTCACTCTCACTCTCACACTCTCTCGCATTCTCACTGCCACCCTCACACTCTCTCTCCCGTCCTCACTCTCACTCTCACACTTTCTCTCTCATCCTCACTCTCACTATCACTCTCACACTCTCTCTCCCATCCTCACTCTCACTCTCACTCTCACACTCTCTTCCATTCTCATTCTCGCTCTCACACTCTGTCCAATCCTCACTCTCACTCTCACACTCTCTCCCATCCTCACTGTCAATCTCACACTCATTCGGTCATTCTCACTCTCGCCCCCACACTCTCTCTCCCATCCTCACTCTCACTCTCACACTCTCTCCGATCCGCACTCTCACTCTCACACTGTCTCTCCCATCCTCACTCTCACTCTCACACACTCTCTCCCAACCTCTCTCTCAATCTCTTACCCTCTTGCCCATCCTCACTCTCACTCTCACACTCTCTCTCCCATCCTCACTCTCACTCTCACCCTCTCTCTCCCATCCTCACTCTCACTCTCACACTCTCTCCTATCCGCACTCTCACTCTCACACTGTCTCTCCCATCCTCACTGTCACTCTCACACTCTCTCTCCCATCCTCATCCTCACTCTCACACTCTCTCCCATCCCCACGGTCACTCTCACACTCTCTCCCATCCTCACTCTCACTCTCACACTCTCTCCCCATCCTCACTCTCACTCTCACACGCGCTCTCCCATCCTCACTCTCACTCTCACACTCTCTCGCTCATCCACACTCTCACTCTCACACTCTCTCCTATCCTCACTCTCAAACTCACACACTCTCTCCCATCCTCACTCTCACTCTCACACTCTCTCCCCATCCTCACTCTCACTCTCACACACGCTCTCCCATCCTCACTCTCACTCTCACACTCTCTCGCTCATCCACACTCTCACTCTCACACTCTCTCCCTATCCTCACTCTCAAACTCACACACTCTCTCCCATCCTCACTCTCACTCTCACTCTCACACACTCTCTCCCATCCTCACTCTCACTCTCACTCTCACACTCTCTCGCACATCCTCACTCTCACTCTCACACACTCTCTCCCATCCTCACACTCACACTCACTCTCACACTCTCTCGCCCATCATCACTCTCACACTCTCTCCCCATCCTCTCTCTCACTCTCACACTTTCTCCCATTCTTACTCTCACTCTCACGCTCTCTACCCATCCTCTCTCTCACTCTTACACTCTCTCCCCTATCCTCACTATCACTCACACACTAACTCCCATTCTCACTCTCGCTCTCACACACTCTCTCCCAGCCTCACTCTCACTCTCACTCTCTCTCTCGCATCCTCACTCCCACACTCTCGCCCATTCTCACTCTCACTCTCACACTTTCTCTCCCATTCTGACTGTCACCCTCACACACGCTCTCCCATCCTTACTCGCACTCTCACACTCTCCCTCACATCGTCACACTATCTCCCATTCTCACTCTCACTATCACACTTTCTCTCCCATCCTCACTCTCACTCTCACTCTCACTCTCACACTCTCTCTCCCATCCTCACTCTCACTCTCACACTCTCTCCCATCTGCACTCTCACTCTCACACTCTCTCTCCCATCCTCACTGTCACTCTCACACTCTGCCCATCTGCGCACGCACACTCACACTCTCTCCCACCCTCACTGTCAATCTCACACTCTCTCTCCCATCCTCACTGTTACTCTCACACTCTCTCCCATCCTCACTCTCACTCTCACAATCATTCGGTCATTCTCACTCTCGCCCTCACACTCTCTCTCCCATCCTCACTCTCACTCTCACACTCTCTCCCATCCTCACTCTCACTCTCACTCTCTCTCTCCCATCCTCACTCTCACTCTCACACTCTCTCCCATCTGCACTCCCACTCTCACACTCTCTCCCATCCTCAATGTCACTCTCACACTCTCTCCCAATCGCACTCTCATTCTCACACTCTCTTCCCTTCTCATTCTCACTCTCACACTCTCTCCCCATCGTCACTCTCACTCTCACACTCTCTCCCATCCTCACTCTCACTCTCACACTCTCTCTCCCATCCTCATTCTCACTCTCACACTGTCTCCCCATCCTCACTCTCACTCTAACAGTCTCTCCCATCCACACTCAAACTCTCTCTCCCAATCTCACTCGCACTCTTACACTCGCTCTCATCCTCTCTCTCACTCTCACACTCTCTCTCCCATCCTCACTCTCACTCTCACACTCTCTCCCATCCACACTCACACTCTCACACTCTCTCTCCCATTCTCACTCTCACTCTCACACTCGCTCTCATCCTCACTCTCTCTCTCACACTCTCTCTCCCATCCTCACACTTATTCTCTCACTCTCTCTCCCATCCTCACCGTCACTCTCACACTCTCTCTCCCATTCTCACTCTCACTCTTACTCTCACACTCTCTCTCCCATCCGCACTTGAACTCTCACAATCGCTCCCATTCTCATTCTCACTCTCACACTCTCTCCCACCCCTCACTCTCATTCTCACACTCTCTCTCCCATCCTCACTCGCACTCTCACACTCACATTCTCTTTCCCATTCTCACTCTCACTCTCACACTCTCTCTCCCATTCTCACTCTCACTCTCACACTCTCTCCCATCCTCACTCTCAGTCTCACACTCTATCTTCCCTCCGCACTCTCACTCTCACACTGTCTCCCATTCTCACTCTCAGCCTCATACACTCTCTCCCATCCGCACTCTCACTCTCACACTCTCTCTCCCATCCTCACTCTCACTCTCACACTCTCTCTCCCATCCTCAGTCTCACTCTCACACGCTCTTCCATCCGTACTCTCACACACACACTCCCTTTCCCCATCCTCACTCTCACTCTCACTCTCACTCTCTCTCTCTCATCCAAACTCTCACTCTCTCTCCCATCCTCACTCTGACTCTCACAATCTCTCCCATCCTCACTGTCAATCTCACACTCTCTCGGTCATCCTCACTCTCGCCCTCACACTCTCTCTCCCATCCTCACTCTCACTCGCTCTCTCCCATCCTCACTCTCACTCTAACACTCTCTCCCATCTGCACTCCCACTCTCACACTCTCTCCCATCCTCACTGTCACTCTCACACTCTCTCCCATCTGCACTCTCACGCTCACACTCTCTCCCATCCTCACTGTCAATCTCACACGCTCGCTCCCATCCTCACTCTCACTCTCACACTCTCTCCCATTCTCACTGTCACTCTCACACTCTCTCTCCCGTCCTCACTCTCACTCTCACACTCTCTCTTCCATCCTCTCTCACTCTAACTCTCACACTCTCTCTCCCATCCTCACTCTCACTCTCACTCTCACTCTCTCTTTCCCATCCTCACTCTCACTCTTACACTCTCTCCCATCTGCACTCCCACTCTCACGCTCTCTCCCATCCTCACTGTCACTCACACATTCTCTCCCATCTGCACTATCACACTAACACTCTCTCCCATCCTCACTGTCAATCTCACACGCTCGCTCCCATCCTCACTCTCACACTCACACTCTCTCCCATTCACACTGTCAATCTCACACTCTCTCTCCCGTCCTCACTCTCACTCTCAAACTCTCTCTCCCATCCTCTCTCACTCTAACTCTCACACTCTCTCTCCCATCCTCACTCTCACTCTCACTCTCACACTCTCTTTCCCATCCTCACTCTCACTCTCACTCTCACACTCTCTCTTCCCTTCTCATCCTCACTCTCACACTCTCTCCCAATCGCACTCTCACTCTCACACTCTCTTCCCATCTCATTCTCATTCTCACACTCTCTCTCCCATCCTCACTCTCACTCTCACACTGCCTCCCATCCTCACTGTAAATATCACACTCTCCCTCCCATCCACACTCTCACTCTCTCTCTCCCATCCTCACTCTCACTCTAACACTCTCTCCCATCTGCACTCCCACTCTCACACTCTCTCCCATCCTCACTGTCCCATTCACACTCTCTCCGATCTGCACTCTCACACTCACACTCTCTCCCATCCTCAATGTCAATCACACACGCTCACTCCCATCCTCACTCTCACTCTCACACTCTCTCCCATCCTCACTGTCAATCTCACACTAATTCGGTCATTCTCACTCTCGCCCTCACACTCTCTCTCCCATCCTCACTCTCACTCTCACATCTCTCCCATCCTCATTCTCTCACTCTCTCTCTCTCCCATCCTCACTCTCACTCTCACACTCTCTCCCATGTGCACTCCCACTCTCACACTCTCTCCCATCCTCACTGTCACTCTCACTCTCTCTCCCAATCGCACTCTCATTCTCACACTCTCTTCCCTTCTCATTCTCACTCTCACACTCTCTCTCCCATCCTCACTCTCACTCTAACACTCTCTCCCATCCACACTCACACTCTCAAACTCTCTCTCCCAATCTCACTCTCACTCTCACACTCGCTCTCATCCTCTCTCTCACTCTCACACTCTCTCTCCCAATCTCACTCTCACTCTCACACTCTCTCCCATCCACACTCACACTCTCACACTCTCTCTCCCATTCTCACTCTCACTCTCACACTCGCTCTCATCCTCACTCTCAATCTCACACTCTCTCTCCCATCCTCCCACTCACTCTCACACTCTCTCTCCCATCCTCACCGTCAATCTCACACTCTCTCTCCCATCCTCACTCTCACTCTTACTCTCACACTCTTTCTCCCATCCGCACTTGAACTCTCACACTCGCTCCCATTCTCATTCTCACTCTCACACTCTCTCCCACCCCTCACTCACATTCTCACACTCTCTCTCCCATCCTCACTCTCACTCTCACACTCACATTCTCTTTCACATTCTCACTCTCACTCTCACACTCTCTCTCCCATTCTCACTCTCACTCTCACACTCTCTCCCATCCTCACTCTCACTCTCACACTCTCTCTCCCATCCTCACTCTCACTCTCACACTCTCTCTCACATCCTCAATTCCACACTCATTCCAATTCTCACTCTCACTCTCACACACTCTCTCCCATTCTCACTCTCACTCCCACACTCTCCCTCCCATCCTCACTCCCACACACTCTCCATTCCTCACTCTCTTTCTCGCACTCTCTCTCCCATCCTCACTCTCTCTATCACTCTCACATTCTCTCTCCCATCCTCACTCTCACTCTTACTCACTCTCTCCCATCCTCACTCTCTCTAACTCTCACACTCGATCTCCTCACTGTCACTCTGACACTCTCTGTCCCATCCTCACTCTCGCTCTCACATTCTCTCTCCTCACTTTCACTCTGACACTCTCTCACATTCTCACTCTCACTCTCACACTCTCTCTCCCATCCTCAGTCTCACTCTCACACTCTCTTCCATCCGTACTCTCACACTCACACTCCCTTTCCCCATCCTCACTCTCACTCTCACTCTGACTCTCTCTCTCTCATCCAAACTCTCACTCTGACTCTCTCTCAATCCTCACTCTGACTCTCACAATCTCTCCCATCCTCACTGTCAATCTCACACTCTCTCGATCATCCTCACTCTCGCCCTTACACTCTCTCTCCCATCCTCACTCTCACTCGCTCTCTCCCATCCTCACTCTCACTCTAACACTCTCTCCCATCTGCACTCCCACTCTCACACTCTCTCCCATCCTCACTGTCACTCTCACACTCTCTCCCATCTGCACTCTCACTCTCACACTCTCTCCCAACCTCACTGTCAATCTCACACGCTCGCTCCCAGCTTCACTCTCACTCTCACACTCTCTCCCATTCACACTGTCACTCTCACACTCTCTCTCCCGTAGTCACTCTCACTCTCACACTCTCTCTCCCATCCTCTCTCACTCTAAATCTCACACTCTCTCTCCCATCCTCACTCTCACTCTCACTCTCACTCTCACACTCTCTTTCCCATCCTCACTCTCACTCTCACTCTCACACTCTCTCTTCCATCCTCACACTAACTCTCACTCTTACACTCTCTTCCCTTCTCATCCTCACTCTCACACTCTCTCTCCCATTCTCACACACGCTCTCACACTTTCTTCCCTTCTCATTCTTACTCTCACACTCTCTCTCCCATCATCACGCTCACTCTCACACTCTCTCCCATCCTCACTGTCAATCTCACACTCTCTCGCTCATCCTCAATCTCGCCCTCACACTCTCTCTCCCATCCTCACTCTCACTCTCTCTCCCCCATCCTCACTCTCACTCTCACACTCTCTCCCATCCTCACTGTACCTCTCACACTCTCTCCCATCTCCATCTCTCTCTCACACTCTCTCCAATCCTCACTCTCACTCTCACTCTTACACTCTCTTCCCTTCTCATCCTCACTCTCACACTCTCTCCCAATCGCACTCTAACTCTCACACTCTCTTCCCTTCTCATTCTCATTCTCACACTCTCTCTCCCATCCTCACTCTCACTCTCACACTCTCTCCCATCCTCACTGTCAATCTCACACTCTCCCTCCCATCCACACTCTCACTCTATCTCTCCCATCCTCACTCTCACTCTAACACTCTCTCCCATCTGCACTCCCACTCTCAAACTCTATCCCATCCTCACTGTCACTCTCACACTCTCTCCGATCTGCACTCTCACACTCACACACTCTCCCATCCTCACTGTCAATCTCACACACTCGCTCCCATCCTCACTCTCACTCTCACACTCTCTCCCATTCTCACTGTCACTCTCACAATCTCTCTCCAGTCCTCACTCTCACTCTCACTCTCACACTCTCTCTCCCATCCTCTCTCACTCTAACTCTCACACATCTCTCTCCCATCCTCACTCTCACTCTCACTCTCACTCTCTCTCTCCCATCCTCACTCTCACTCTCACACTCTCTCCCATCTGCACTCCCACTCTCACACTCTCTCCCATCCTCACTGTCACTCTCACACTCTCTCCCATCTGCACTCTCACACTCACACTCTCTCCCATTCTCACTGTCACTCTCACACTCTCTCTCCCGTCCTCACTCTCACTCTCACTCTCACACTCTCTCTCCCATCCTCTCTCAATCTAACTCTCACTCTCTCTCTCCCATCCTCACTCTCACTCTCACTCTCACACTCTCTCTCCCATCCTCAATCTCACTCTCACACTCTCTCTCCCATCCTCACACTCACTCTCACTCTTACACTCTCTTCCCTTCTCATTCTCACTCTCACACTCTCTCTCCCATCATCACTCTCACCCTCACACTCTCTCCCATCCTCACTCTCACTCTCACTCTCTCTCTCCCATCCTCACTCTCACTCTCACACTCTCTCCCATCTGCACTTCGACTCTCACATTCTCTCCCATCCTCACTGTCACTCTCACACTCTCTCCCAATCGCACTCTCACTCTCACACTCTCTCTCCCATCCTCACTCTCACTCTAACACTCTCTCCCATCCACACTCACACTCTCAAACTCTCTCGCCCAATCTCACTCTCACACTCACACTCGCTCTCATCCTCTCTCTCACTCTCACACTCTCTCTCCCATCCTCACTCTCACTCTCACACTCTCTCCCATCCACTCTCACACTCTCACACTCTCTCTCCCATTCTCACTCTCACTCTCACACTCGCTCTCATCCTCACTCTCACTCTCACACTCTCTCTCCCATCCTCCCACTCACTCTCACACTCTCTCTCCAATCCTCACTCTCACACTCTCGCCCATTCGCACTCTAACTCTCACACTCTCTTCCCTTCTCAATCTAACTCTCACACTCTCTCCCACCCCTCACTCTCATTCTCACACTCTCTCTCCCATCCTCACTCTCACTCTCACACTCACATTCTCTTTCCCATTCTCACTCTCACACTCTCTCTCCCATTCTCACTCTCACACTCTCTCCCATCCTCACTCTCAGTCTCACACTCTCTCTTCCCTCCGCACTCTCACTCTCACACTGTCTCCCATTCTCACTCTCAGCCTCATACACTCTCTCCCATCCGCACTCTCACTCTCACACTCTCTCTCCCATCCTCACTTCCACACTCTCTCCAATTCTCACTCTCACTCTCACACACTCTCTCCCATTCTCACTCTCACTCTCACACTCTCCCTCCCATCCTCACTCCCACACTCTCTCCATTCCTCACTCTCTTTCTCGCACTCTCTCTCCCATCCTCACTCTCACATTCTCTCTCCCATCCTCACTCTCACTCTTACTCACTCTCTCCCATCCTCACTCTCTCTAACTCTCACACTCGATCTCCTCACTGTCACTCTGACACTCTCTGTCCCATCCTCACTCTCGCTCTCACATTCTCTCTCCTCACTTTCACTCTGACACTCTCTCACATTCTCACTCACACTCTCACACTCTCTCTCCCATCCTCAGTCTCACTCTCACACTCTCTTCCATCCGTACTCTCACACTCACACTCTCTTTCCCCATCCTCACTCTCACTCTCACTCTCACTCTCTCTCTCTCATCCAAACACTCACTCTCACTCTCAAACTCTTTCCCATTCTCACTCTCACTCTCACACTCTCTTCCATCCTCACTCTGACTCTCACAATCTCTCCCATCCTCACTGTCAATCTCACACTCTCTCGGTCATCCTCACTCTCGCCCTCACACTCTCTCTCCCATCCTCACTCTCACTCGCTCTCTCCCATCCTCACTCTCACTCTAACACTCTCTCCCATCTGCACTCCCACTCTCACACTCTCTCCCATCCTCACTGTCACTCTCACACTCTCTCCCATCTGCACTCTCACTCTCACACTCTCTCACATCCTCACTGTCAATCTCACACGCTCGCTCCCATCCTCACTCTCACTCTCACACTCTCTCCCATTCTCACTGTCACTCTCACACTCTCTCTCCCGTCCTCACTCTCACTCTCACACTCTCTCTCCCATCCTCTCTCACTCTAACTCTCACACTCTCTCTCCCACCCTCACTCTCACTCTCACTCTCACTCTCTCTCTTCCATTCTCACTCTCACTCTTACACTCTCTCCCATCTGCACTCCCACTCTCACACTCTCTCCCATCCTCACTGTCACTCACACACTCTCTCCCATCTGCACTCTCACACTCACACTCTCTCCCATCCTCACTGTCAATCTCACACGCTCGCTCCCATCCTCACTCTCACTCTCACACGCTCTCCCATTCACAATGTCACTCTCACACTCTCTCTCCCATCCTCACTCTCACTCTAACACTCTCTCCCATCTGCACTCCCACTCTCACACTCTCTCCCATCCTCACTGTCAATCTCACACGCTCGCTCCAATCCTCACTCTCACTCTCACACTCTCTCCCATTCTCACTGTCACTTTCACACTCTCTCTCCCGTCCTCATTCTCACTCTCACACTCTCTCTCCCATCCTCTCTCACTCTAACTCTCACACTCTCTCTCCCCTCCTCACTCTCACTCTCACTCTCACACTCTCTTTCCCATCCTCACTCTCACTCTCACACTCACACTCTCTCTTCCATCCTCACACTAACTCTCACTCTTACACTCTCTTCCCTTCTCATCCTCACTCTCACACTCTCTCTCCCATTCTCACACTCGCTCTCACACTTTCTTCCCTTCTCATTCTCACTCTCACACTCTCTCTCCCATCATCATGCTCACTCTCACACTCTCTCCCATCCTCACTGTCAATCTCACACTCTCTCGCTCATCCTCAATCTCGCCCTCACACTCTCTCTCCCATCCTCACTCTCACTCTCTCTCTCCCATCCTCACTCTCACTCTCACACTCTCTCCCATCCTCACTGTCACTCTCACACCCTCTCCCATCTCAATCTCACTCTCACACTCTCTCCAATCCTCACTCTCACTCTCACTCTTACACTCTCTTCCCTTCTCATCCTCACTCTCACACTCTCTCCCAATCGCACTCTCACTCTCACACTCTCTTCCCTTCTCATTCTCGTTCTCACACTCTCTCTCCCATCCTCACTCTCACTCTCACACTCTCTCCCATCCTCACTGTCAATCTCACACTCTCCCTCCCATCCTCACTCTCACTCTCTCTCTCCCATCCTCACTCTCACTCTAACACTCTCTCCCATCTGCACTCCCACTCTCACACTCTCTCCCATCCTCACTGTCACTCTCACACTCTCTCCCATCTGCACTCTCACACTCACACTCTCTCCCATCCTCACTATCAATCTCACACGCTCGCTCCCATCCTCACTGACACTCTCACAAACTCTCCCATTCTCACTGTCACTCTCACACTCTCTCTCCCGTCCTCACTCTCACTCTCACTCTCACACTCTCTCTCCCATCCTCTCTCACTCTAACTCTCACACTCTCTCTCCCATCCTCACTCTCACTCTCACTCTCACACTCTCTCTCCCATTCTCAATTTCACTCTCACACTCTCTCTCCCATCCTCACACTCACTCTCACTCTTACACTCTCTTCCCTTCTCATCCTCACTCTCACACTCTCTCCAATTCTCACACTCGCTCTCACACTGTCTTCCCTTCTCATTCTCACTCTCACACTCTCTCTCCCATCATCACTCTCACTCTCACACTTTCTACCATCCTCACTGTCAATCTCACACTCTTTCGGTCATTCTCACTCTCGCCCTCACACACTCTCTCCCATCCTCACTCTCACACTCTCTCCCATCCTCACTCTCACTCTCACTCACACTCTCTCAAATCCTCACTCTCACTCTCACACTCTCTCCCATCTGCAATCCCACTCTCACACTCTCTCCCATCCTCACTGTCACTCTCACACTCTCTCCCAATCGCACTCTCACTCTCACACTCTCTTCCCTTCTCATTCTCACTCTCACACTCTCTCTCCCATCCTCACTCTCACTCTAACACTCTCTCCCATCCACACTCACACTCTCAAACTCTCTCTCCCAATCTCACTCTCACTCTCACACTCGCTCTCATCCTCTCTCTCACTCTCACACTCTCTCTCCCATCCTCACTCTCACTCTCACACTCTCTCCTATCCACACTCACACTCTCACACTCTCTCTCCCATCCTCACTCTCACTCTCACACTCTCTCCTATCCTCACTCTCACTCTCACACTCTCTCCTATCCACACTCACACTCTCACACTCTCTCTCCCATCCTCCCACTCACTCTCACACTCTCTCTCCCATCCTTACTCTCACTCTAACTCTCACACTCTCTCTCCCATTCGCACTTGAACTCTCACACTCGCTCCCATTCTCATTCTCACTCTCACACTCTCTCCCATCCCTCACTCTCATTCTCACACTCTCTCTCCCATCCTCACTCTCACTCTCACACTCACATTCTCTTTCACATTCTCACTCTCACTCTCACACTCTCTCTCCCATTCTCACTCTCACACTCTCTCCCATCCTCACTCTCAGTCTCACACTCTCTCTTCCCTCCGCACTCTCACTCTCACACTGTCTCCCATTCTCACTCTCAGCCTCATACACGCTCTCCCATCCTCACTCTCACTCTCACACACTCTCTCCCATCCTCACTCTCACTCTCACACTCTCTCCCTCATCCTCACTCTCACTCTCACACTCTCTCTCCCATTCTCACTCTCACTCTCACACTCGCTCTCATCCTCACTCTCACTCTCACACTCTCTCTCCCATTCTCACTCTCACACTCGCTCTCATCCTCACTCTCACTCTCACAATCTCTCTCCATCCTCACACTCACTCTCACACTCTCTCTCCCATCCTCACCGTCACTCTCACACTCTCTCTCCCATCCTCACTCTCACTCTTACTCTCACACTCTCTCTCCCATCCGCACTTGCACTCTCACACTCGCTCCCATTCTCATTCTCACTCTCACACTCTCTCCCAACCCCACTCTCATTCTCACACTCTCTCTCCCATCGTCACTCTCACTCTCACTCTCAAACTCTCTCTTCCATCCTCACTCTCATTCTCACACTCTCTCTCCCTTCCGCACTCTCACTCTCACACTCTCTCCCATCCTCACGCTCAATCTCACACTCTCTCCCATCCTCACTCTCACTCTCACTCTCTCTCCCATTCTTACTCTACCCCTCACACACTCTCTCCCATCCTCACTCTCACTCACACACTCTCTCTCCCATCCGCACTTGCACTCACGAACTCGCTCCCATTCTCAGTCTCACTCTCACACTCTCTCCCACCCCTCACTCTCATTCTCACACTCTCTCTCCCATCCTCACTCTCACTCTCACACTCACATTCTCTTTCACATTCTCACTCTCACTCTCACACTCTCTCTCCCATTCTCACTCTCACACTCTCTCCCATCCTCACTCTCAGTCTCACACTCTCTCTTCCCTCCGCACTCTCACTCTCACACTGTCTCCCATTCTCACTCTCAGCCTCATACACTCTCTCCCATCCGCACTCTCACTCTCACACTCTCTCTCCCATCCTCACTCTCACTCTCACACTCTCTCTCACATCCTCACTTCCACACTCACTCCCATTCTCACTCTCACTCTCACACTCTCCCTCCCATCCTCACTCCCACACTCTCTCCATTCCTCATCTCTTTCTCGCACTCTCTCTCCCATCCTCACTCTCACTCTCACATTCTCTCTCCCATCCTCACTCTCACTCTTACTCACTCTCTGCCATCCTCACTCTCTCTAACTCTCACACTAGATCTCCTCACTGTCACTCTGACACTCTCTGTCCCATCCTCACTCTCGCTCTCACATTCTCTCTCCTCACTTTCACTCTCACACTCTCTCACATTCTCACTCTCACTCTCACTCTCACACTCTCTCTCCCATCCTCAATCTCACTCTCACACTCTCTCTCCCATCCTCACACTCACTCTCACTCTTACACTCTCTTCCCTTCTCATCCTCACTCTCACACTCTCTCCAATTCTCACACTCGCTCTCACACTGTCTTCCCTTCTCATTCTCACTCTCACACTCTCTCTCCCATCATCACTCTCACTCTCACACTCTCTCCCATCCTCACTGTCAATCTCACACTCTTTCGGTCATTCTCACTCTCACCCTCACACACTCTCTCCCATCCTCACTCTCACACTCTCTCCCATCCTCACTCTCACTCTCACTCACACTCTCTCCAATCCTCACTCTCACTCTCACACTCTCTCCCATCTGCACTCCCACTCTCACACTCTCTCCCATCCTCACTGTCACTCTCACATTCTCTCCCAATCGCACTCTCACTCTCACACTCTCTTCCCTTCTCATTCTCACTCTCACACTCTCTCTCCCATCCTCACTCTCACTCTAACACTCTCTCCCATCCACACTCACACTCTCAAACTCTCTCTCCCAATCTCACTCTCACTCTCACACTCGCTCTCATCCTCTCTCTCACTCTCACACTCTCTCTCCCATCCTCACTTTCACTCTCACACTCTCTCCTATCCACACTCACACTCTCACACTCTCTCTCCCATTCTCACTCTCACTCTCACACTCGCTCTCATCTCACTCTCACTCTCACACTCTCTCTCCCATCCTCCCACTCACTCTCACACTCTCTCTCCCATCCTTACTCTCACTCTAACTCTCACACTCTCTCTCCCATTCGCACTTGAACTCTCACACTCGCTCCCATTCTCATTCTCACTCTCACACTCTCTCCCATCCCTCACTCTCATTCTCACACTCTCTCTCCCATCCTCACTCTCACTCTCACACTCACATTCTCTTTCACATTCTCACTCTCACTCTCACACTCTCTCTCCCATTCTCACTCTCACACTCTCTCCCATCCTCACTCTCAGTCTCACACTCTCTCTTCCCTCCGCACTCTCACTCTCACACTGTCTCCCATTCTCACTCTCAGCCTCATACACGCTCTCCCATCCTCACTCTCACTCTCACACACTCTCTCCCATCCTCACTCTCACTCTCACACTCTCTCCCTCATCCTCACTCTCACTCTCACACTCTATCTCCCATTCTCACTCTCACTCTCACACTCGCTCTCATCCTCACTCTCACTCTCACACTCTCTCTCCCATTCTCATTCTCACACTCGCTCTCATCCTCACTCTCACTCTCACAATCTCTCTCCATCCTCACACTCACTCTCACACTCTCTCTCCCATCCTCACCGTCACTCTCACACTCTCTCTCCCATCCTCACTCTCACTCTTACTCTCACACTCTCTCTCCCATCCGCACTTGCACTCTCTCACTCGCTCCCATTCTCATTCTCACTCTCACACTCTCTCCCAACCCCACTCTCATTCTCACACTCTCTCTCCCATCGTCACTCTCACTCTCACTCTCAAACTCTCTCTTCCATCCTCACTCTCATTCTCACACTCTCTCTCCCTTCCGCACTCTCACTCTCACACTCTCTCCCATCCTCACGCTCAATCTCACACTCTCTCCAATCCTCACTCTCACTCTCACTCTCTCTCCCATTCTTACTCTACCCCTCACACACTCTCTCCCATCCTCACTCTCACTCACACACTCTCTCTCCCATCCGCACTTGCACTCACGCACTCGCTCCCATTCTCAGTCTCACTCTCACACTCTCTCCCACCCCTCACTCTCATTCTCACACTCTCTCTCCCATCCTCACTCTCACTCTCACACTCACATTCTCTTTCACATTCTCACTCTCACTCTCACACTCTCTCTCCCATTCTCACTCTCACACTCTCTCCCATCCTCACTCTCAGTCTCACACTCTCTCTTCCCTCCGCACTCTCACTCTCACACTGTCTCCCATTCTCACTCTCAGCCTCATACACTCTCTCCCATCCGCACTCTCACTCTCACACTCTCTCTCCCATCCTCACTCTCACTCTCACACTCTCTCTCACATCCTCACTTCCACACTCACTCAAATTCTCACTCTCACTCTCACACACTCTCTCCCATTCTCACTCTCACTCTCACACTCTCCCTCCCATCCTCACTCCCACACACTCTCCATTCCTCATCTCTTTCTCGCACTCTCTCTCCCATCCTCACTCTCACTCTCACATTCTCTCTCCCATCCTCACTCTCACTCTTACTCACTCTCTCCCATTCTCACTCTCACTCTCACACTCTCCCTCCCATCCTCACTCCCACACTCTCTCCATTCCTCATCTCTTTCTCGCACTCTCTCTCCCATCCTCACTCTCACTCTCACATTCTCTCTCCCATCCTCACTCTCACTCTTACTCACTCTCTCCCATCCTCACTCTCTCTAACTCTCACACTCGATCTCCTCACTGTCACTCTGACACTCTCTGTCCCATCCTCACTCTCGCTCTCACATTCTCTCTCCTCACTTTCACTCTGACACTCTCTCACATTCTCACTCTCACTCTCACACTCTCTCTCCCATCCTCAGTCTCACTCTCACACTCTCTTCCATCCGTACTCCCACACTTACACTCCCTTTCCCCATCCTCACTCTCACTCTCACTCTCACTCTCTCTCTCATCCAAACTCTCACTCTCACTCTCAAACTCTTTCCCATTCTGACTCTCACTCTCACACTCTCTTCCATCCTCACTCTGACTCTCACAATCTCTCCCATCCTCACTGTCAATCTCACACTCTCTCGGTCATCCTCACGCTCGCCCTCACACTCTCTCTCCCATCCTCACTCTCACTCGCTCTCTCCCATCCTCACTCTCACTCTAACACTCTCTCCCATCTGCACTCCCACTCTCACACTCTCTCCCATCCTCACTGTCAATCTCACACGCTCGCTCCCATCCTCACTCTCACTCTCACACTCTCTCCCATTCTCACTGTCACTTTCACACTCTCTCTCCCGTCCTCACTCTCACTCTCACACTCTCTCTCCCATCCTCTCTCACTCTAACTCTCACACTCCCTCTCCCATCCTCACTCTCACTCTCACTCTCACTCTCACTCTCTCTCTCCCATCCGCACTCTCACTCTCACACTCTCTCCCATCTGCACTCCCACTCTCACACTCTCTCCCATCCTCACTGTCACTCTCACACTCTCTCCCAACTGCACTCTCACACTCACACTCTTTCCCATCCTCCCTGTCAATCTCATACGCTCGCTCCCATCCTCACTCTCACTCTCACACCCTCTCCCTTTCTCACTGTCACTCTCACACTCTCTCTCCCGTCCTCACTCTCACTCTCACACTCACACTCTCTCTCCCATCCTCTCTCACTCTAACTCTCACACTCTCTCTCCCATCCTCACTCTCACACTCACTCTCACACTCTCTCTCTCCCATCCTCACTCTCACTCTCACTCTCACACTCTCTCTCCCATCCTCACACTCACTCTCACTCTTTCACTCTCTTCCCTTCTCATCCTCACTCTCACACTTTCTCTCCCAATCTCACACTCACTCTCACTCTTTCACTCTCTTCCCTTCTCATTCTCACTCTCACACTCTCTCTCCCATCATCACTCTCACTCTCACACTCTCTCCCATTCTCACTGTCAATCTCACACTCTCTCGCTCATCCTCAATCTCGCCCTCACACTCTCTCTCCCATCCTCACTCTCACTCTCTCTCTCCCATCCTCACTCTCACTCTCACACTCACTCCCATCCTCACTGTCACTCTCACACTCTCTCCCATCTCAATCTGACTCTCACACTCTCTCCAATCCTCACTCTCACTCTCACTCTTACACTCTCTTCCCTTCTCATCCTCACTCTCACACTCTCTCCCAATTGCACTCTCACTCTCACTCTCTCTTCCCTTCTCATTCTCACTCTCACACTCTCTCTCCCATCCTCACTCTCACTCTCACACTCTCTCCCATCCTCACTGTCAATCTCACACTCTCTCTCCCATCCTCACTCTCACACTCACACTATCTCCCATCCTCACTGTCACTCTCACACTCTCTCCCATCTCAATCTCACTCTCACACTCTCTCCCATCCTCACTCACTCTCACTTTTACACTCTCTTCCCTTCTCATCCTCACTCTCACACACTCTCCCAATCGCACTCTCTCTCTCACACTCTCTTCCCTTCTCATTCTCACTCTCACACACTCTCTCCCATCTGCACTCTCACTCTCTATCCCATCCTCACTGTCACTCTCACACTCTCTCCCATCTGCACTCTCACACTCACACTCTCAACCTTCCTCACTGTCAATCTCACACTCTCTCTCCCATACTCACTGTCACTCTCACTCCCACACTCTCTCTCCCATCCTCTCTCACTCGAACACTCACACTCTCTCTCGCATCCGCACTCTCACTCGAACTCTCACATTCTCTCTCCCATCCTCACTCTCACTCTCACACTCTCTCTCCCAACCTCACTCTCACACTCACTCTCACACGCTCTCTCCCATCCTCACTCTCATACTCTCTCCCATTCGCACTCTTACTCTCACTCTCACACTCTCTTCCCTTCTAATCCACACTCACATACTCTCTCCCATCCTCACTCTCACTCGCACACTCTCTCTCCCATCCTCATTCTCACTCTCACTCCCACACTCTCTCTCCCATCCTCTCTCACTCGAACACTCACACTCTCTCTCCCATCCTCACTCTCACTCGAACTCTCACACTTTCTCTCTCATCCTCACTCTCACTCGCACACTCTCTCCCATCCTCACTCTCACTCTCACTCTCACACTCTCTTCCCTTCTCATCCAAACTCACATACTCTCTCCCATCCTCACTCTCACTCGCACACTCTCTCCCATCCACACTCACACTCTCACATTCTGTCTCCCATTCTCAATCTCACTCTCACACTCGCTCTCATCCACGCTCTCACTCTCACACTCTCTCTCCCATCCACACTCTCACTCTCACAGTGTCTCCCATCCACACTCACACTCTCACACTCTCTCTCCAATTCTCACTCTCACTCTCACTCTCACCCTCTCTCTCCCATCCTCACCGTCACTCTCACACTCTCTCCCATCCTCACTCTCAAACTCTCTCTCACACTCTCTCTCCCATCTACACTGTCAGTCTCACACTCTCTATCCCATCCTCACTCTCACACTCTCTCCCATCCTCACTCACACTCTCACACTCTCACATCCACACTCACAATCTCAAACTCTCTCTCCCATTCTCACTCTCACTCTCACTCCGATCCTCCCCGTCACTCTCACACTCTCTCTCCCATCCTCACTCTCATCTTACTCTCACACAGTGTCTCCCATCCGCACTTGCACACTCACACTCGTTCCCATTCTCACTCTCACTCTCACACTCTCTCCCCCATTCTCACTCTCACTCTCACACTCGCTCTCATCCTCACTCTCACTCTCACACTCTCTCTCCCATCCTCACACTCACTCTCACACTCTCTCTCCCATCCTCACTGTCACTCTCACACACTCTCTCCCATCCTCACTCTCACTCTTACTCTCACACAGTCTCTCCCATCCGCACTTGCACTCTCACACTCGCTCTCATCCTCACTCTCACTCTCACACTCTCTCTCCCATCCTCACTGTCACTCTCACACTCTCTCTCCCATCCGCACTCTCACTCTCACTTTCACACTCTCTCTCCCATCCTCACTCTCATTCTCACACTATCTCTCCCATCCGCACACTCACTCTCACACTCTCTCCCATCCTCACTCTGAATCTCAAGCTCTCTCTCCCATCTGCACTCTCACTCTCACACTCGCTCTTCCATCCTCACTGTCACTCTCATGTCACACTCTCTCCCATCCTCACTCTCAATCTCACACTCTCTCTCCCATCCTCACTCTCACTCTCTCTCTCATCTGCACTCTCCCTCTCACACTCTCTCCCATCCTCACTGTCAATCTCATACTCTCCCTCTCATCCTCAAGGTTACTCTCACACTCTCTCTGTCCTCACTCTCACTCCCACACTCTCTCCCATCCAAACTCTCACTCTCACACTCTCTTTCCCAATCTTACTCTCACTCTCACACTCGCTCTCATCCTCACTCTCTCTCTCACACTCAATCTCCCATCCTCACTCTCACTCTCACACTCTCTCCCATCCACACTCACACTCTCACACTTTCTGTCCCATTCTAACTCACTCTCACACTCGCTCCCTTTCTCATTCTCACTCTCACACTCTCTCCCACGCCTCACTCTCATTCTCACACTCTCTCTCCCATCCTCACTCTCACTCTCACTCTCACACTCTCTCTCCCATCCTCACTCTTACATTCTCTCAACCATCCGCACTCTCACTCTCATACACTCTCCCATTCTCACTCTCACCCTCACAACCTCTCTCCGATAATCACTCTCACGCTCACACTCTCTCTACCATCCTCACTCTTACTCTCACACTCTCTCTCCCATCCTCACTCCCCCACTCACTCCCATTCTCACTCTAACTCTCACTCACTCTCTCCCATCCTCACTCTCACTCTCACACTCTCTCTCCCATCCTTACTCCCACACTCTCTCCCATCCTGACTCTCACTCTCACACTCTCTCTCCCATTCTCACTCCCACACTCACTCCCATTCTCACTCTCAATCCCACACACTCTCTCCCATTCTCACTCTCACTCTCACACTCTCTCACCCATCCTTACTCCCACACTCTCTCTCCCATCCTCACTGTCACTCTCACACATGCTCTCCCATCCTCACTCTCACTCTCACACACTCTCTCCCATCCTCACTCTCACACTCTCTCCGTCATCCTCACTCTCACTCTCACACTCTCTCTCCCATTCTCACTCTCACTCTCACACTCGCTCTCATCCTCACTCTCACTCTCACACTCTCGCTCCCATTCTCACTCTCACACTCGCTCTCATCCTCACTCTCACTCTCACAATCTCTCTCCATCCTCACACTCACTCTCACACTCTCTCTCCCATCCTCACCGTCACTCTCACACTCTCTCTCCCATCCTCACTCTCACTCTTACTCTCACACTCTCTCTCCCATCCGCACTTGCACTCTCACACTCGCTCCCATTCTCATTCTCACTCTCACACTCTCTCCCAACCCCACTCTCATTCTCACACTCTCTCTCCCATCGTCACTCTCACTCTCACTCTCAAACTCTCTCTTCCATCCTCACTCTCATTCTCACACTCTCTCTCCCTTCCGCACTCTCACTCTCACACTCTCTCCCATCCTCACGCTCAATCTCACACTCTCTCCCATCCTCACTCTCACTCTCACTCTCTCTCCCATTCTTACTCTACCCCTCACACACTCTCTCCCATCCTCACTCTCACTCTCACACTCTCTCCCACCCCTCACTCTCATTCTCACACTCTCTCTCCCATCCTCACTCTCACTCTCACTCTCACACTCTCTCTCCCATTCTCACTCCCACACTCACTCCCATTCTCACTCTCAATCTCACACACTCCCTCCCATTCTCACTCTCACTCTCACACTCTCTCTCCCATCCTCACTCCCACACTCTCTCTCCCATCCTCACTCCCATACTCTCTCCCAATCTCACTCTCACACTCTCTCTCCCATCATCACGGTCACTCTCACACCTGCTCTCCCATCCTCACTCTCACTCTCACACTCTCTCTCCCATCCTCACTCTCACACTCTCTCCCCCATCCTCACTCCCACACTCTTTCCTATCCTCACTCTCAATCTCACACTCTCTCTCCCATCTGCACTCTCACTCTCACACTCTCTCTCCCATCCTCACTCCCACAGTCACTCCCATTCTCATTCTCACTCTCACACTCTCTCCCATCCACACTCACACTCTCAGACTTTCTCTCCCATTCTAACTCTCACTCTCACACTCGCTCTCCATCCTCACCATCACTCTCACACTCTCTCTCCCATCCTCACTCTCACTCTCACTCTCTCTCCCATTCTTACTCTACCCCTCACACACTCTCTCCCATCCTCACTCTCACTCTCACACTCTCTCCCACCCCTCACTCTCATTCTCACACTCTCTCTCCCATCCTCACTCTCACTCTCACTCTCACACTCTCTCTCCCATTCTCACTCCCACACTCACTCCCATTCTCACTCTCAATCTCACACACTCCCTCCCATTCTCACTCTCACTCTCACACTCTCTCTCCCATCCTCACTCCCACACTCTCTCTCCCATCCTCACTCCCATACTCTCTCCCAATCTCACTCTCACACTCTCTCTCCCATCATCACGGTCACTCTCACACCTGCTCTCCCATCCTCACTCTCACTCTCACACTCTCTCTCCCATCCTCACTCTCACACTCTCTCCCCCATCCTCACTCCCACACTCTTTCCTATCCTCACTCTCAATCTCACACTCTCTCTCCCATCTGCACTCTCACTCTCACACTCTCTCTCCCATCCTCACTCCCACAGTCACTCCCATTCTCATTCTCACTCTCACACTCTCTCCCATCCACACTCACACTCTCAGACTTTCTCTCCCATTCTAACTCTCACTCTCACACTCGCTCTCCATCCTCACCCTCACTCTCACACTCTCTCTCCCATCCTCACACTCACTCTCACACTCTCTCTCCCATCCTCACTCTCACTTTTACTCTCACACTCTCCCTCCCATCTGCACTTGCACTCTCACACTCGCTCCCATTCTCATTCTCACTCTCACACTCTCTCCCACCCCTCACTCTCATTCTCACACTCTCTCTCCCATCCTCACTCTCACTCTCACTCTCACACTCTCTCTCCCATCCTCACTCTCACACTCTCTCAACCATCCGCACTCTCACTCTCATACTCTCTCCCATTGTCACTCTCACCCTCACAACCTCTCTCCAATCATCACTCTCACGCTCACACTCTCTCTACCATACTCACTCTAACTCTCACTCACTCTCTCCCATCCTCACTCTCACTCTTACACTCTCTCTCCCATCCTTACTCCCACACTCTCTCCCATCCTGACTCTCACTCTCACACTCTCTCTCCCATTCTCACTCCCACACTCACTCCCATTCTCACTCTCAATCTCACACACTCTCTCCCATTCTCACTCTCACTCTCACACTCTCTCTCCCATCCTCACTCCCACACTCTCTCTCCCATCCTCACTGTCACTCTCACACACGCTCTCCCATCCTCACTCTCACTCTCACACACTCTCTCCCATCCTCAGTCTCACTCTCACATACGCTCTCCCATCCTTAATCCCACACTCTCTCCCATCCTCACTCTCACTCTCACACTCTCTCTCCCATTCTCACTCCCACACTCACTCCCATTCTCACTCTCAATCTCACAGACTCTCTCCCATTCTCACTCTCACTCTCACACTCTCTCTCCCATTCTCACTCCCACACTCACTCCCATTCTCACTCTCAATCTCACAGACTCTCTCCCATTCTCACTCTCACTCTCACACTCTCTCTCCCATCCTCAATCCCACACTCACTCCCATTCTCACTCTCACACTCTCTCTCCCATCATCTCTGTCACTCTCACACACGCTCTCCCATCCTCACTCTCACTCTTATACTCTCTCTCCCATCCTCACTCTCACACTCTCTCCCCCATCCTCACTCTCACTCTCACACTCTCTCTCCCATTCTCACTCTCACACTCTCTCCCATCTGCACTCTCACACTCACACTCTCTCCCATCCTCACTGTCAATCTCACACGCTCGCTCCCATCCTCACTCTCACTTCCACACTCTCTCCCATTGTCACTGTCAATCTCACACTCTCTCTCCCATCCTCACTCTCACTCTCACTCTCACTCTCACTCTCCCATCCTCACTCTCACTCTCACACTCTCTCCCATCTGCACTCCCACTCTCACACTCGCTCTCATCCTCACTCTCACTCTCACAATCTCTCTCTCATACTCACACTCACTCTCACACTCTCTCTCCCATCTGCACTCTCACTCTTACTCCGACACTCTCTCTCCCATCCGCACTTGCACTCTCACACTCGCTCCCATTCTCATTCTCACTCTCACACTCTCTCCCAACCCCACTCTCATTTTCACACACTCTCTCCCATCGTCACTCTTACTCTCACTCTCAAACTCTCTCTTCCATCCTCACTCTCACTCTCACACTCTCTCTCTCATCCGCACTCTCACTCTCACACTCTCTCCCATCCTCACTCTCAATCTCACACTCTCTCTCCCATCCTCACTCTCACTCTCACTCTCTCTCTCATCTGCACTCTCACTCTCACACTCTCTCCCATTCTCAATGTCACCCTCACACTCTCTCTCCCGTTCTCACTCTCACTCAAACACACTCTCTCTCCTATCCTTACTCTCACTCTAAATCTCACTCGCACACTCTCTCTCCCATCCTGTCTCTCACTCTAACTCTCACACTCTCTCTCTCATCCTCACTCTCACTCTCACTCTCACACACTCTCTCCCATCCTCACTTTCACTCTCACTCTCACACTCTCTTCTATCCGTACTCTCACATTCACACTCCCTTTCCAGATCCTCACTCTCATTCTCACTCTCACTCTCTCTCTCCCATCCACTCTTTCACTCTCACTGTCAATCTCACACTCTCTCGCTCATCCTGACTCTCGCCCTCACACTCTCTCTCCCATCCTCACTCTCACTCTCACACTCTCTCCCATCTGCACTCTCACACTCACACTCTCTCCCATCCTCACTGTCAATCTCACACTCTCTCCCATCCTCACTCTCACTCTCACACTCTCTCTCCCATCTTCACACTCACTCTCACTTTCTCTCTCCCATCCGCACTCTCACTCTCACACTCTCTGTCCCATCCTCACTCTCACTCACACTCTCACACTCTTTCTCCCATCCTCACTCTCACTCTCACACTCTCGCTCCCATTCTCATTCTCACTCTCTCACTCACTCCCACCCCTCACTCTCATTCTCACACTCTCTCTCCCATCCTCACTCTCACTCTCACTTTCTCTCTCCCATCCGCACTCTCACTCTCACACTCTCTCACATCCTCACTCTCAATCTCACGCTCTCTCTCCCATCCACACTCTCACTCTCACACTCTCTCCCATCCTCATTGTCACTTTCATGTCACACTAGTCCCATCCTCACTCTCACTCTCTAACTATCTCTCCCTTCCTTACTCCCACTCTCACCCTCACTCGCATCTGAACTCTCACTCTCACACTCTCTCCCATTCTCACTGCCACTCTCACACTCTCTCTCCCGTCCACAGTCACACTCTCACTCTCACACTCTCTGTCCCATCCTCACTCTCACTCTAACTCTCACACTCTTTCTCCCATCCTCACTCTCACTCTTACACTCTCTCTCCCATCCTAACTCCCACACTCTCTCCCATCCTGACTCTCACTCTCACACTCTCCCTCCCATTCTCACTCCCACACTCACTCCCATTCTCACTCTCAATCTCACACACTCTCTCCCATTCTCACTCTCACTCTCACACTCTCTCTCCCATCCTCACTCCCATACTCTCTCTCCCATCCTCACTGTCACTCTCACACACGCTCTCCCATCCTCACTCTCACTCTCACACACTCTCTCCCATCCTCACTCTCACTCTCACACTCTCTCTCCCATTCTCACTCCCACACTCACTCCCATTCTCACTCTCAATCTCACAGACTCTCTCCCATTCTCACTCTCACTCTTACACTCTCTCTCCCATTCTCACTCCCACACTCACTCCCATTCTCACTCTCAATCTCACACACACTCTCCCATTCTCACTCTCACTCTCACATTCTCTCTCCCATCCTCACTCCCACACTAACTCCCATTCTCACTCTCACGCTCTCTCTCCCATCATCACTGTCACTCTCACACACGCTCTCCCATACTCACTCTCACTCTCATACTCTCTCTCCCATCCTCACTCTCACACTCTCTCCCCCATTCTCACTCTCACACTCTCTCCCATCTGCACTCTCACACTCACACTCTCTCCCATCCTCACTGTCAATCTCACACGCTCGCTCCCATCCTCACTCTCACTTCCACACTCTCTCCCATTCTCACTGTCAATCTCACACTCTCTCTCCCATCCTCACTCTCACTCTCACTCTCACTCTCACTCTCCCATCCTCACTCTCACTCTCACACTCTCTCCCATCTGCACTCCCAATCTCACACTCGCTCTCATCCTCACTCTCACTCTCACAATCTCTCTCCCATCCTCACACTCACTCTCACACTCTCTCTCCCATCTGCACTCTCACTCTTACTCCGACACTCTCTCTTCCATCCGCACTTGCACTCTCACACTCGCTCCCATTCTCATTCTCACTCTCACACTCTCTCCCAACCCCACTCTCATTTTCAGACACTCTCTCCCATCGTCACTCTTACTCTCACTCTCAAACTCTCTCTTCCATCCTCACTGTCACTCTCACACTCTCTCTCCCATCCGCACTCGCACTCTCACACTCACTCCCATCCTCACTCTCAATCTCACACTCTCTCTCCCATCCTCACTCTCACTCTCACTCTCTCTCTCATCTGCACTCTCACTCTCACACTCTCTCCCATTCTCAATGTCACCCTCACACTCTCTCTCCCGTCCTCACTCTCACTCAAACACACTCTCTCTACTATCCTTACTCTCACTCTAAATCTCACTCGCACACTCTCTCTCCCATCCTGTCTCTCACTCTAACTCTCACACTCTCTCTCTCATCCTCACTCTCACTCTCACTCTCACACACTCTCGCCCATCCTCACTTTCACTCTCACTCTCACACTCTCGTCTATCCGTACTCTCACATTCACACTCCCTTTCCAGATCCTCACTCTCATTCTCACTCTCACTCTCACTCTCTCTCTCCCATCCACGCTTTCACTTTCACTGTCAATCTCACACTCTCTCGCTCATCCTGACTCTCGCCCTCACACTCTCTCTCCCATCCTCACTCTCACTCTCACACTCTCTCCCATCTGCACTCTCACACTCACACTCTCTCCCATCCTCACTGTCAATCTCACACTCTCTCGCTCATCCTGACTCTCGCCCTCACACTCTCTCTCCCATCCTCACTCTCACTCTCACACTCTCTCCCATCTGCACTCTCACACTCACACTCTCTCCCATCCTCACTGTCAATCTCACACTCTCTCCCATCCTCACTCTCACTCTCACACTCTCTCTCCCATCCTCACACTCACTCTCACTTTCTCTCTCCCATCCGCACTCTCACTCTCACACTCTCTGTCCCATCCTCACTCTCACTCACACTCTCACACTCTTTCTCCCATCCTCACTCTCACTCTCACACTCTCGCTCCCATTCTCATTCTCACTCTCTCACTCACTCCCACCCCTCACTCTCATTCTCACACTCTCTCTCCCATCCTCACTCTCACTCTCACTCTCACACTCTCTCTCCCATCGTCACTCTCACTCTCACTTTCTCTCTCCCATCCGCACTCTCACTCTCACACTCTCTCCCATCCTCACTCTCAATCTCACGCTCTCTCTCCCATCCACACTCTCACTCTCACACTCTCTCCCATCCTCATTGTCACTTTCATGCCACACTACTCCCATCCTCACTCTCACTCTCTTACTCTCTCTCCCATCCTTACTCCCACTCTCACTCTCACTCGCACCTGCACTCTCACTCTCACACTCTCTCCCATTCTCACTGTCACTCTCACACTCTCTCTCCCGTCCACAGTCACACTCTCACTCTCACACTCTCTGTCCCATCCTCACTCTCACTCACACTCTCACACTCTTTCTCCCATCCTCACTCTCACTCGAACTCTCACACTCTCTCCCATCCTCACTCTCACTAGCACACACTCTCTCCCATGCTCACTCTCACTCTCACACTCTGTCTCCAATCCTCACTCTCACACTCTCTCCCATTCGCACTCTAACTCTCACACTCTCTCCCTTCTGAATCTAACTCTCACACTCTCTCCAATCCTCACTCTAACTCTCACAGTCTCTCTCCCATGCTCAATCTCACTCTCACACTCGCTCGCATCCACACTCTCACTCTCACACTCTCTCTCCCAACCACACTCTCGCTCTCACACTCTCTCCCATCCACACTCACACTCATTCACTCTCTCTCCCATCCTCACTCTCACTCTCACTCTCACACTCTCTCTCCCATCCTCAAAGTCACTCTCACACTCTCTCTCCCATCCTCACTCTCACAATCTCTCTCCCATCCGCACTTTAACTCTCACACTCTCTCCCAATCGCACTCTCACTCTCACACTCTCTTCCCTTCTCATTCTCACTCTCAAACTCTCTCTCCCATCCTCACTCTCACTCTCACACTCTCTCCCATCCTCACTGTCAATCTCACACTCTCTCTCCCATCCTCACTCTCACTCTCTCTCTCCCATTCTCACTCTCACTCTAACACTCTCTCCCATCTGCACTCCCACTCTCACACTCTCTCCCATCCTCACTGTCACTCTCACACTCTCTCCCATCTGCACTCTCACACTCACAATCTCTCCCATCCTCACTGTTAATCTCACACGCTCGCTCCCATTCTCACTCTCACTTTCACACTCTCTCCCATTTTCACTGTCAATCTCACACTCTCTCTCCCATCCTCACTCTCACTCTCACTCTCATTCTCTCTCTCCCATCCTCACTCTCACTCTCACACTCTCTCTCCCATCTGCACTCTCACTCTTACTCCGACACTCTCTCTCCCATCCGCACTTGCACTCTCATACTCGCTCCCATTCTCATTCTCACTCTCACACTCTCTCCCAACCCCACTCTCATTTTCACACACTCTCTCCCATCGTCACTCTTACTCTCACTTTCAAACTCTCTCTTCCATCCTCACTCTCACACTCTCTCTCCCATCCGCACTCTCACTCTCACACTCTCTCCCATCCTCACTCTCAATCTCACACTCTCTCTCCCATCCTCACTCTCACTCTCACTCTCTCTCTCATCTGCACTCTCACTCTCACACTCTCTCCCATTCTCAATGTCACCCTCACACTCTCTCTCCCGTCCTCACTCTCACTCAAACACACTCTCTCTCCTATCCTTACTCTCACTCTAAATCTCACTCGCACACTCTCTCTCCCATCCTGTCTCTCACTCTAACTCTCACACTCTCTCTCTCATCCTCACTCTCACTCTCACTCTCACACACTCTCTCCCATCCTCACTTTCACTCTCACTCTCACACTCTCTTCTATCCGTACTCTCACATTCACACTCCCTTTCCAGATCCTCACTCTCATTCTCACTCTCACTCTCACTCTCACTCTCTGTCTCCCATCCACACTTTCACTCTCACTGTCAACCTCACACTCTCTCGCTCATTCTCACTCTCGCCCTCACACTCTCGCTCCCATTCTCATTCTCACTCTCTCACTCACTCCCACCCCTCACTCTCATTCTCACACTCTCTCTCCCATCCTCACTCTCACTCTCACTCTCACACTCACACTCTCTCTCCCATCCTCACTCTCACTCTCACTTTCTCTCTCCCATCCGCACTCTCACTCTCACACTCTCTCCCATCCTCACTCTCAATCTCACGCTCTCTCTCCCATCCACACTCTCACTCTCACACTCTCTCCCATCCTCATTGTCACTTTCATGTCACTCTAGTCCCATCCTCACTCTCACTCTCTTACTCTCTCTCCCATCCTTACTCCCACTCTCACTCTCACTCGCATCTGCACTCTCACTCTCACACTCTCTCCCATTCTCACTGTCACTCTCACACTCTCTCTCCCGTCCACAGTCACACTCTCACTCTCACACTCTCTGTCCCATCCTCACTCTCACTCACACTCTCACACTCTTTCTCCCATCCTCACTCTCACTCGAACTCTCACACTCTCTCTCCCATCCTCACTCTCACTAGCACACTCTCTCTCCCATCCTCACTCTCACTCTCACACTCTCTCTCCAATCCTCACTCTCACACTCTCTCCCATTCGCACTCTAACTCTCACACTCTCTCCCTTCTCAATCTAACTCTCACACTCTCTCCAATCCTCACTCTAACTCTCACAGTCTCTCTCCCATGCTCAATCTCACTCTCACACTCGCTCGCATCCACACTCTCACTCTCACACTCTCTCTCCCATCCACACTCTCGCTCTCACACTCTCTCCCATCCACACTCACACTCATTCACTCTCTCTCCCATCCTCACTCTCACTCTCACTCTCACTCTCACACTCTCTCTCCCATCCTCAAAGTCACTCTCACACTCTCTCTCCCATCCTCACTCTCAAACTCTCTCTCACATTCTCTCTCCCATCCTCACTCTCACACTCTCTCCCATCCGCACTTTAACTCTCACACTCTCTTCCAAACTCATACTCACTCTCACACTCTCTCCCAATCGCACTCTCACTCTCACACTCTCTTCCCTTCTCATTCTCACTCTCAAACTCTCTCTCCCATCCTCACTCTCACTCTCACACTCTCTCCCATCCTCACTGTCAATCTCACACTCTCTCTCCCATCCTCACTCTCACTCTCTCTCTCCCATCCTCACTCTCACTCTAACACTCTCTCCCATCTGCACTCCCACTCTCACACTCTCTCCCATCCTCACTGTCACTCTCACACTCTCTCCCATCTGCACTCTCACTCTCACACTCTCTCCCATCCTCACTGTTAATCTCACACGCTCGCTCCCATCCTCACTCTCACTTTCACACTCTCTCCCATTCTCACTGTCAATCTCACACTCTCTCTCCCATCCTCACTCTCACTCTCACTCTCACTCTCTCTCTCCCATCCTCACTCTCACTCTCACACTCTCTCCCATCTGCACTCCCACTCTCACACTCGCTCTCATCCTCACTCTCACTCTCACAATCTCTGTCCCATCCTCACACTCACTCTCACACTCTCTCTCCCATCTGCACTCTCACTCTGACTCCGACACTCTCTCTCCCATCCGCACTTGCACTCTCACACTCGCTCCCATTCTCATTCTCACTCTCACACTCTCTCCCAACCCCACTCTCATTTTCACACACTCTCTCCCATCGTCACTCTTACTCTCACTCTCAAACTCTCTCTTCCATCCTCACTCTCACTCTCACACTCTCTCTCCCATCCGCACTCTCACTCTCACACTCTCTCCCATCCTCACTCTCAATCTCACACTCTCTCTCCCATCCTCACTCTCACTCTCACTCTCTCTCCCATTCTCAATGTCACCCTCACACTCTCTCTCCCGTCCTCACTGTCACTCTCACTCAAACACACTCTCTCTCCTATCCTCACTCTCACTCTAAATCTCACTCGCACACTCTCTCTCCCATCCTGTCTCTCACTCTAACTCTCACACACTCTCTCCCATCCTCACTTTCACTCTCAATCTCACATTCTCTTCTATCCGTACTCTCACATTCACACTCCCTTTCCAGATCCTCACTCTCATTCTCACTCTCACTCTCTCTCTCCCATCCACACTTTCACTCTCACTGTCAATCTCACAATCTCTCGCTCATCCTCACTCTCGCCCTCACACTCTCTCTCCCATCCTCACTTTCACTCTCACACTGTCTCCCATCTGCACTCTCAAACTCACACTCTCTCCCATCCTCACTGTCAATCTCACACTCTCTCCCATCCTCACTCTCACTCTCACACTCTCTCTCCCATCCTCACACTCACTCTCACACTCTCTCTCCGATCCTCACCGTCACTCTCACACTCTCTCTCCCATCCTCACTCTCACTCTTCCTCTCACACTTTCTCTCCCATCCGCACTTGCACTCTCACACTCGCTCCCATTCTCATTCTCACTCTCACTCTCTCTCCCACCCCTCACTCTCATTCTCACACTCTGTCACCCATCCTCACTCTCACTCTCACTCTCACACTCTCTCTCCCATCCTCACTCTCACTCTCACTCTCTCTCTCCCATCCGCACTCTCACTCTCACACTCTCTCCCATCCTCACTGTCACTCTCATGTCACACTAGTCCCATTCTCACTCTCACTCTCATACTCTCTCTCCCATCCTTACTCTCAATCTCACTCTCTCTCCCATCTGCACTCTCACTCTCACACTCTCTCCCATTCTCACTGTCACTCTCACACTCTCTCTCCCGTCCACAGTCACACTCTCACTCTCACACTCTCTGTCCCATCCTCACTCTCACTCACACTCACACTCTTTCTCCCATCCTCACTCTCACTCTCACTCTCACTCTCACTCTCTTTCTCCCATCCTCACTCTCACTCGAACTCTCACACTCTCTCTCCCATCCTCACTCTCACTAGCACACTCTCTCTCCCATCCTCACTCTCACTCTCACACTCTCTCTCCAATCCTCACTCTCACACTCTCTCCCATTCGCACTCTAACTCTCACACTCTCTTCCCTTCTCAATCTAACTCTCACACTCTCTCCAATCCTCACTCTAACTCTCACACTCCATCTCCCATTCTCAGTCTCACTCTCACACTCGCTCGCATCCACACTCTCACTCTCACACTCTCTCCCTCCACACTCTCGCTCTCACACTCTCTCCCATCCACACTCACACTAATTCACTCTCTCTCCCATCCTCACTCTCACTCTCACTCTCACTCTCACACTCTCTCTCCCATCCTCACTCTCACTCTCACTTTCTCTCTCCCATCCGCACTCTCACTCTCACACTCTCTCCCATCCTCACTCTCAATCTCACGCTCTCTCTCCCATCCACACTCTCACTCTCACACTCTCTCCCATCCTCATTGTCACTTTCATGTCACACTAGTCCCATCCTCACTCTCACTCTCTTACTCTCTCTCCCATCCTTACTCCCACTCTCACTCTCACTCGCATCTGCACTCTCACTCTCACACTCTCTCCCATTCTCACTGTCACTCTCACACTCTCTCTCCCGTCCACAGTCACACTCTCACTCTCACACTCTCTGTCCCATCCTCACTCTCACTCACACTCACACTCTTTCTCCCATCCTCACTCTCACTCGAACTCTCACACTCTCTCTCCCATCCTCACTCTCACTAGCACACTCTCTCTCCCAGCCTCACTCTCACTCTCACACTCTCTCTCCAATCCTCACTCTCACACTCTCTCCCATTCGCACTCTAACTCTCACACTCTCTCCCTTCTCAATCTAACTCTCACACTCTCTCCAATCCTCACTCTAACTCTCACAGTCTCTCTCCCATGCTCAATCTCACTCTCACACTCGCTCGCATCCACACTCTCACTCTCACACTCTCTCTCCCATCCACACTCTCGCTCTCACACTCTCTCCCATCCACACTCACACTCATTCACTCTCTCTCCCATCCTCACTCTCACTCTCACTCTCACACTCTCTCTCCCATCCTCAAAGTCACTCTCACACTCTCTCTCCCATCCTCACTCTCAAACTCTCTCTCACATTCTCTCTCCCATCCTCACTCTCACACTCTCTCCCATCCGCACTTTAACTCTCACACTCTCTTCCAAACTCATACTCACTCTCACACTCTCTCCCAATCGCACTCTCACTCTCACACTCTCTTCCCTTCTCATTCTCACTCTCAAACTCTCTCTCCCATCCTCACTCTCACTCTCACACTCTCTCCCATCCTCACTGTCAATCTCACACTCTCTCTCCCATCCTCACTCTCTCTCTCTCCCATCCTCACTCTCACTCTAACACTCTCTCCCATCTGCACTCCCACTCTCACACTCTCTCCCATCCTCACTGTCACTCTCACACTCTCTCCCATCTGCACTCTCACACTCACACTCTCTCCCATCCTCACTGTTAATCTCACACGCTCGCTCCCATCCTCACTCTCACTTTCACACTCTCTCCCATTCTCACTGTCAATCTCACACTCTCTCTCCCATCCTCACTCTCACTCTCACTCTCACTCTCTCTCTCCCATCCTCACTCTCACTCTCACACTCTCTCCCATCTGCACTCCCACTCTCACACTCGCTCTCATCCTCACTCTCACTCTCACAATCTCTGTCCCATCCTCACACTCACTCTCACACTCTCTCTCCCATCTGCACTCTCACTCTTACTCCGACACTCTCTCTCCCATCCGCACTTGCACTCTCACACTCGCTCCCATTCTCATTCTCACTCTCACACTCTCTCCCAACCCCACTCTCATTTTCACACACTCTCTCCCATCGTCACTCTTTCTCTCACTCTCAAACTGCCTCTTCCATCCTCACTCTCACTCTCACACTCTCTCTCCCATCCGCACTCTCACTCTCACACTCTCTCCCATCCTCACTCTCAATCTCACACTCTCTCTCCCATCCTCACTCTCACTCTCACTCTCTCTCTCATCTGCACTCTCACTCTCACACTCTCTCCCATTCTCACTGTCACCCTCACACTCTCTCTCCCGTCCTCACTGTCACTCTCACTCAAACACACTCTCTCTCCTATCCTCACTCTCACTCTAAATCTCACTCGCACACTCTCTCTCCCATCCTGTCTCTCACTCTAACTCTCACACTCTCTCTCTCATCCTCACTCTCACTCTCACTCTCACACACTCTCTCCCATCCTCACTTTCACTCTCACTCTCACATTCTCTTCTATCCGTACTCTCACATTCACACTCCCTTTCCAGATCCTCACTCTCATTCTCACTCTCACTCTCTCTCTCCCATCCACACTTTCACTCTCACTGTCAATCTCACACTCTCTCGCTCATCCTCACTCTCGCCCTCACACTCTCTCTCCCATCCTCACTCTCACTCTCACACTGTCTCCCATATGAACTCTCACACTCACACTCTCTCCCATCCTCACTGTCAATCTCACACTCTCTCCCATCCTCACTCTCACTCTCACACTCTCTCTCCCATCCTCACACTCACTCTCACACTCTCTCTCCGATCCTCACCGTCACTCTCACACTCTCTCTCCCATCCTCACTCTCACTCTTCCTCTCACACTTTCTCTCCCATCCGCACTTGCACTCTCACACTCGCTCCCATTCTCATTCTCACTCTCACACTCTCTCCCACCCCTCACTCTCATTCTCACACTCTGTCACACATCCTCACTCTCACTCTCACTCTCACACTCTCTCTCCCATCCTCACTCTCACTCTCACACTCACTCTCCCATCCGCACTCTCACCCTCACACTCTCTCCCATCCTCACTCTCAATCTCACGCTCTCTCTCCCATCCGCACTCTCACTCTCACACTCTCTCCCATCCTCACTGTCACTCTCATGTCACACTAGTCCCATCCTCACTCTCACTCTCACACTCTCTCCCATCCTCACTGTCAATCTCACACTCTCTCTCCCATCCTCACTCTCACTCTCTCTCTCCCATCCTCACTCTCACTCTAACACTCTCTCCCATCTGCACTCCCACTCTCACACTCTCTCCCATCCTCACTGTCACTCTCACACTCTCTCCCATCTGCACTCTCACACTCACACTCTCTCCCATCCTCACTGTTAATCTCACACGCTCGCTCCCATCCTCACTCTCACTTTCACACTCTCTCCCATTCTCACTGTCAATCTCACACTCTCTCTCCCATCCTCACTCTCACTCTCACTCTCACTCTCTCTCTCCCATCCTCACTCTCACTCTCACACTCTCTCCCATCTGCACTCCCACTCTCACACTCGCTCTCATCCTCATTCTCACTCTCACAATCTCTGTCCCATCCTCACACTCACTCTCACACTCTCTCTCCCATCTGCACTCTCACTCTTACTCCGACACTCTCTCTCCCATCCGCACTTGCACTCTCACACTCGCTCCCATTCTCATTTTCACTCTCACACTCTCTCCCAACCCCACTCTCATTTTCACACACTCTCTCCCATCGTCACTCTTTCTCTCACTCTCAAACTCTCTCCCATCCTCACTCTCAATCTCACACCCTCTCTCCCATCCTCACTCTCACACTTTCTCTCCCATCCGCACTTGCACTCTCACATTCGCTCCCATTCTCATTCTCACTCTCACACTCTCTCCCACCCCTCACTCTCATTCTCACACTGTCTCTCCCATCCTCACTCTCACTCTCACACTCTCTCTCCCATCCACACTCTCACTCTCACACTCTCTCCCCCATTCTCACTCTCGCTCTCACACTCGCTCTCATCCTCACTCTCACTCTCACACTCTCTCTCCCATCCTCACACTCACTCTCCCACTCTCTCTCCGATCCTCACCGTCACTCTCACACTCTCTCTCCCATCCTCACTCTCACTCTTACTCTCACACTTTCTGTCCCATCCGCACTTGCACTCTCACACTCGCTCCCATTCTCATTCTCATTCTCACACTCTCTCCCACCGCTCACTCTCATTCTCACACTCTTTCTCCCATCATCACCGTCACTCTCACACTCTCTCTCTCCCATCCTCACTCTCAATCTCACTCTCACACTCTCTCCCATCCTCACTCTCACTTTCACTCACACACTTTCTTCCCTTCTAATCCTCACTCTCACACTCTCTCCCAATCGCACTCTCACTCTCACACTCTCTTCCCTTCTCATTCTCACTCTCACACACTCTCTCCCATCCTCACTCTCACTCTCACACTCTCTCCCATACACACTTACACTCTCACATTCTCTCTCCCATTCTCACTCTCACTCTCACGCTCGCTAACATCCACACATTCTCTCTCCCATTCTCACTCTCACTCTCACGCTCGCTCACATCCACACTCACTCTCACACTCTCTCCCCCATTCTCACTCTCACTCTCACACTCTCTCTCCTATCCTCACTCCCACTCTCACTCCCATTCTCACTCTCACTCTCACACACTCTCTCCCATTCTCACTCTCACTCTCACACTCTCTATCCCATCCACCCTCCCACACTCTCTCTCCCATCCTCACTCTCACTCTCACACTCTCTCCCATCCTCACTCTCAATCTCACACTCTCTCTCCCATCCTCACTCTCACACTTTCTCTCCCATCCGCACTTGCACTCTCACATTCGCTCCCATTCTCATTCTCACTCTCACACTCTCTCCCACCCCTCACTCTCATTCTCACACTGTCTCTCCCATCCTCACTCTCACTCTCACACTCTCTCTCCCATCCACACTCTCACTCTCACACTCTCTCCCCCATTCTCACTCTCGCTCTCACACTCGCTCTCATCCTCACTCTCACTCTCACACTCTCTCTCCCATCCTCACACTCACTCTCCCACTCTCTCTCCGATCCTCACCGTCACTCTCACACTCTCTCTCCCATCCTCACTCTCACTCTTACTCTCACACTTTCTGTCCCATCCGCACTTGCACTCTCACACTCGCTCCCATTCTCATTCTCATTCTCACACTCTCTCCCACCGCTCACTCTCATTCTCACACTCTTTCTCCCATCATCACCGTCACTCTCACACTCTCTCTCTCCCATCCTCACTCTCAATCTCACTCTCACACTCTCTCCCATCCTCACTCTCACTTTCACTCACACACTTTCTTCCCTTCTAATCCTCACTCTCACACTCTCTCCCAATCGCACTCTCACTCTCACACTCTCTTCCCTTCTCATTCTCACTCTCACACACTCTCTCCCATCCTCACTCTCACTCTCACACTCTCTCCCATACACACTTACACTCTCACATTCTCTCTCCCATTCTCACTCTCACTCTCACGCTCGCTAACATCCACACTCTCACTCTCACACTCTCTCCCCATTCTCACTCTCACTCTCACACTCTCTCTCCCATCCTCACTCCCACTCTCACTCCCATTCTCACTCTCACTCTCACACACTCTCTCCCATTCTCACTTTCACTCTCACACTCTCTCTCCCATCCTCCCTCCCACACTCTCTCTCCCATCCTCACTCTCACTCTCACACTCTCTCCCATCCTCACTCTCAATCTCACACTCTCTCTCCCATCCTCACTCTCACTCTCACTCTCTCTCCCATTCTCACTCTCACCCTCACACACTCTCTCCCATCCTCACTCTCACTCTCACACACTCTCTCCCATCCACACTCTCACTCTCACTCCCATTCTCACTCTCACTCTCACACACTCTCTCCAATTCTCTATCTCACTCACACACTCTCTCTCCCATCCTCCCTCCCACACTCTCTCTCCCATCCTCCCTCCCACACACTCTCTCCCATCCATACTCTCACTGTCACACTCTCTTTCCCAATCTCACTCTCACTCTCACACTCGCTCTCATCCTCACACTCACTCTCCCATCCTCACTCTAACTCTCACACTCTCTCCCATCCACACTCACACTCTCACACTTTCTCTCCCATTCGAACTCTCATTCTCACCCTCACTCTCACTCTCTCTCTCCCTTCCTCACACTCACTCTCATACTGTCTCTCATATCCTCACCGTCACTCTCACACTCTCTCTCCCATCCTCACTCTCACTCTTCCTCTCACACTCACTCTCCCATCCGCACTTGCACTCTCACACTAGCTCCCTTTCTCATTCTCACTCTCACACTCTCTCCCACCCCTCACTCTCACTCTCACACTCTCTCTCCCATCCTCACCGTCACTCTCACACTCTCTCTCCCATCCTCACTCTCAAACTCTCTCTCACATTCTCTCTCGCATCCACACTGTCAGTCTCACACACTTTCTCCCATCCTCACTCTCACGCTCTCTCCCATCCGCACTCTAACTCTCACACTCTCTTCCCTTCTCAATCTCACTCTCACACTCTCTCCCATCCTCACTCTCACTTTCACTCACACACTCTCTTACCTTCTAATCCTCACTTTCACACTCTCTCCCAATCGCACTCTCTCTCTCACACTCTCTCTCCCATCCGCAATCTCACTCTCACACACTCTCCCATCCACACTCACACTCTCACACTATCTCTCCCATTCTCACTCTCACTCTCACACTCGCTCTCATCCACACTCTCACTCTCACACTCTCTCCCCCATTCGCACTCTCACTCTCACACTCGCTCTCATTCTCACTCTCACACTCTCTCTCCCATCCTCACACTCACTCTCACACTCTCGCTCCCATTCTCATTCTCACTCTCACACTCACTCCCACCCCTCACTCTCATTCTCAAACTCTCCCTCCCATCCTCACTCTCACTCTCACTCTCACACTCTCTGTCCCATCCTCACTCTCACTCTCACTTTCTCTCTCCCATCCGCACTCTCACTCTCACACTCTCTCCCATCCTCACTCTCAATCTCACGCTCTCTCTCCCATCCAGACTCTCACTCTCACACTCTCTCTCCCATCCTCACTGTCACTCTCATGTCACACTAGTCCCATCCTCACTCTCACTCTCATACTCTCTCTCCCATCCTTACTCTCACTCTCACTCTCTCTCCCATCTGCACTCTCACTCTCACACTCTCTCCCATTCTCACTGTCACTCTCACACTCTCTCTCCCGTCCACAGTCACACTCCCACTCTCACACTCTGTGTCCCATCCTCACTCTCACTCTCACTCTCACACTCTTTCTCCCATCCTCACTCTCACTCGAACTCTCACACTCTCTCTCCCATCCTCACTCTCACTAGCACACTCTCTGTCCCATCCTCACTCTCACTCTCACACTCCCTCTCCAATCCTCACTCTCACACTCTCTCCCATTCGCACTCTAACTCTCACACTCTCTTCCCTTCTCAATCTAACTCTCACACTCTCTCCAATCCTCACTCTAACTCTCACACTCTCTCTCCCATTCTCAATCTCACTCTCACACTCGCTCGCATCCACACTCTCACTCTCAAACTCTCTCTCCCATCCACACTCTCGCTCTCACACTCTCTCCCATCCACACTCACACTCATTCACTCTCTCTCCCATCCTCACTCTCACTCTCACTCTCACTCTCACACTCTCTCGCCCATCCTCAAATTCACTCTCACACTCTCTCTCCCATCCTCTCTCTGACACTCTCTCCCATCTGCACTCTAACTCTCACAGTCTCGTCCCTTCTCAATCTCACTCTCACACTCTCTCCCATCCTCACTCTCACTCTCACTCTCACACTCTTCCAAACTCATACTCACTCTCACACTCTCTCTCAATCGCACTCTCACTCTCACACTCTCTTCCCTTCTTATTCTCACTCTCACACTCTCTCCCATCCTCACTCTCACTCTCACACTCTCTCCCATCCACACTCACACTCTCACACTCTCTCTCCCATCCTCACTTTCACTCTCACTCTCAAACTCGCTCTCGTCCTCACTCTCACTCTCACACTCTCTCCCATCCTCACTCTCACTCTCACACTCGCTCTCATCCTCAATCTCACTCTCACACTCTCTCTCTCCCATCCACACACTCACTCTCACACTCTCGCTCCCATTCTCATTCTCACTCTCACACTCACTCCCACCCCTCACTCTCATTCTCACACTCTCTCTCCCATCCTCACTCTCACTCTCACTCTCACACTCTCTGTCCCATCTCACTCTCACTGTCACTTTCTCTCTCCCATCCGCACTCTCACTCTCACACTCTCTCCCATCCTCACTCTCAATCTCACGCTCTCTCTCCCATCCAGACTCTCACTCTCACACTCTCTCCCATCCTCACTGTCACTCTCATGTCACACTAGTCCCATCCTCACTCTCACTCTCATACTCTCTCTCCCATCCTTACTCTCACTCTCACTCTCTCTCCCATCTGCACTCTCACTCTCACACTCTCTCCCATTCTCACTGTCACTCTCACACTCTCTCTCCCATCCACAGTCACACTCTCACTCTCACACTCTCTGTCCCATCCTCACTCTCACTCTCACTCTCTTTCTCCCATCCTCACTCTCACTCGAACTCTCACACTCTCTCTCCCATCCTCACTCTCACTAGCACACTCTCTCTCCCATCCTCACTCTCACTCTCACACTCTCTCTCCAATCCTCACTCTCACACTCTCTCCCATTCGCACTTGCACTCTCACACTCTCTTCCCTTCTCAATCTCCCATACACACTCACACTCTCCCATACACACTCACACTCTCACATTCTCTCTCCCATTCTCACTCTCACTCTCACACTCGCTCCCATCCACACTCTCACTCTCACACTTTCTCCCCCATTCTCACTCTCACTCTCACACTCGCTCTCATCCTCACGCTCACTCTCACACTCTCTCTCCCATCCTCACACTCACTCTCACACTCTCTCTCCGATCCTCACCGTCACTCTCACACTCTCTCTCCCATCCTCACTCTCACTCTTACTCTCACACTTTCTCTCCCATCCGCACTTGCACTCTCACACTCGCTCCCATTCTCATTCTCACTCTCACACTCTCTCCCACCCCTCACTCTCATTCTCACACTGTCTCTCCCATCCTCACTCTCACTCTCACACTCTCTCTCCCATCCGCACTCTCACTCTCACACTCTCTCCCATCCTCACTCTCAATCTCACGCTCTCTCTCCCATCCGCACTCTCACTCTCACAATCTCTCCCATTCTCACTCTCACTCTCACTCTCACACTCTCTCTCCCATCCCTACTGTCACTCTCATGTCACACTCTCTACCATCCTCACTCTCAGTCTCATACTCTCTCTCCCATCCTCACTCTCACACTCACTCTCTCTCCCATCTGCACTCCCTCTCTCACACTCTCTCCCATCCTCACTGTCAATCTCACACTCTCTCTCCCTTTCTCACTCTCGCTCTCACACTTTCTCCCATCCTCACTCTCACTCTCTCTCCCATCCTCACTCTCACACTCTCTCCCATCTGCACTCTCACTCTCACACTCTCGCCCATCCTCACTGTCAATCTCACGCTCTCTCTCCCATCCGCACTCTCACTCTCACACTCTCTCCCATTCTCACTCTCACTCTCACACTCTCTCTCCCATCCTCACTGTCACTCTCATGTCACACTCTCTCCCATCCTCACTCTCACTCTCATACTATCTCTCCCATCCTCACTCTCACACTCACTCTCTCTCTCCCATCTGCACTCTCTCACACTCTCTCCCATCCTCACTCTCACTCTCTCTCTCCCATCCTCACTCTCACACTCACGCTCTCTCCCATCTGCACTCTCACTCTCAAACTCTCTGCCATCCTCACTGTAACGCTCACACTCTCTCCGATCTGCACTCTCACACTCTCACTCTCTCCCATCCTCACTGTCAATCTCACACTCTCTCTCCCATCCTCAATGTTACTCTCACACTCTCTACCATCCTCACTCTCACTCTCACACTCTCTCCCATCCAAACACTCACTCTCACACTCTCTCTCCCATTCTCACCCTCACTCTCACACTCGCTCTCATCCTCACTCTCACTCTCACACTATCTCCCAACCACACTCACACTCTCACACTTTCTCTCCCATGCTCAATCTCACTCTCACACTCGCTCTCCTCCTCCCTCTCACTCTCAAACTCTCTCTCCCATCCTCACACTCACTCTCACACTCTCCCTCCCATCTTCACCGTCACTCTCACACACTCTCTCCCATTCTCACTTTCACTCTCACACTCTTTCTCCCATCCTCACTCCCACACTTTCTCTCCCATCCTCACTCCCACACTCTCTCCCATTCTCACTCTCACACTCTCTCCCCCTCATCCTCACTCTCTCTACAATTCTCACTCAAACTCTCACACTCGCTCTCATCCTCTCTCTCACTCTCACACACACTCTCCCATTCTCACTCTCGCTCTCACACTCGCTCTCATCCTCACTCTCACTCTCAGTCTCACACCCTCTCTCCCATCCTCACTCTCACTCTCACACTCTCTCTCCCATCCGCACTCTCACTCTCACACTCTCTCCCATTCTCACTCAATCTCACACTCTCTCTCCCATCCGCACTGTCAGTCTCACACTCTCTCCCATTCTCACTCTCACCTTCACACTCTCTCTCCCATCCTCACACTCACTCTCCCACTCTCTCTCCGATCCTCACCGTCACTCTCACACACACTCTCCCATCCTCACTCTCACTCTCACACTCTTTCTACCATCCTCACTCTCACACTCTCTCCCTCATCCTCACTCTCTCTCCCATTCTCACTCACACTCTCACACTCGCACTCATCCGCACTGTCACTCTCACACACTCTCTCCCATTCTCACTCTCACTCTCACACTTTGTTCTCATCCTCACTCTCACTCTCACACTCTCTCTCCCATTCTCACACTCACTCTCACACCCACTCTCCCATCCTCACCGTCACTGTCACACTCTCTCTCCCATCCTCACTCTCACACTTACTCTCACACACTCTCTCCCATCCGCACTTGCACTCTCCCACTCGCTCCCATTCTCATTCTCACTCTCACACTCTCTCCCACACCCACTCTCATTCTCACACTCTCTCATCCTCACTCTCACTCTTACTCTCACACTCTCTCTCCCATCCGCACTTGCACTCTCACACTCGCACCCATTCTCATTCTCACTCTCACACTCTCTCCCAACCCACTCTCATTCTCACACTCTCTCTCTCATCCTCACTCTCACTCCCAGTCTCACACGCTCTCTCCCATCCTCACTCTAACTCTCACACTCTCTCTCCCATCCGCACTCTCACTCTCACACTCTCTCCCATTCTCACTCTCAATCTCACACTCTCTCTCCCATCCGCACTGTCAGTCTCACACTCTCTCCCATTCTCACTCTCACCTTCACACTCTCTCTCCCATCCTCACTCTCACTCTCACAGTCTCTCTCCCATCCTCACGCTTACTCTCACACTCTCTCTGCCATCCTCACTCCCACACTCACTACCATTCTCACTCTCAATCTCACACTCTCTCTCCCATTCTCACTCTAACTCTCACACTCTCTCTCCAATCCTCACTCCCACACTCTCTCCCATCCTCACTCTCACTCTCACACTCTCTCTTCTAACCTCAATCTCATTCTCACACTCTCTCTCCCTTCCTCACTCCCACACTCACTCTCATTCTCACTCTCAATCTCACACACTCTCTCCCATTCTCACTCTCACTCTCACACTCTCTCTCCCATCCTCAAACCCACACTCTCTCCCATTCTCACTCTCACACTCACTCTCCCATCCTCACTGTCACTCTCACACACGCTCTCCCATCCTCACTCTCACTCTCACACTCTCTCTCCCATCCTCACTCTCACACTCTCTCACTCATCCTCACTCTCACTCTCACACACTCTCTCCAATCCTCACTCACACTCTCACTCTCACACACTCTCTCCCATTCTCATTCTCACTCACACACTCTCTCCCCATCCTCTCTCTCACTCTGTCACTCTCTCCCCTATCCTCACTCTCACTCACACACTCCCTTCCATCCTCACTCTCACTCTCACACGCTCTCTCCCATCCTCACTCTCACTCTTACACACTCTCTCCAATCCTCACTCTCTCTAACTCTCACACTCGTTCTCCTCACTGTCACTCTGACACACTCTGTCCCATCCTCACTCTCACACTCACATTCTCTCTCCTCACTTTCACTCTGACACTCTCTAACATTCTCACCCTCACTCTCACACTCTCTCTCCCATCCTCAGTCTCACTCTCACACTCTCTTCCATCCGTACGCTCACACTCACATTCCCCATCCTCACTCTCACTCTCACTCTCTCTCTCCCATCCACACTTTCACTCTCACTCTCACACTCTTTCCCATCCTCACTCTCACTCTCACACTCTCTCCAATCCTCAGTCTGACTCTCACACTCTCTCCCATCCTCACTGTCAATCTCACACTCTCTCGGTCATCCTCACTCTCGCCCTCACACTCTCTCTCCCATCCTCACTCTCACTCTCACACTCCCTTCCATCCTCACTCTCACTCTCACACGCTCTCTCCCATCCTCACTCTCACTCTTACACACTCTCTCCAATCCTCACTCTCTCTAACTCTCACACTCGTTCTCCTCACTGTCACTCTGACACACTCTGTCCCATCCTCACTCTCACACTCACATTCTCTCTCCTCACTTTCACTCTGACACTCTCTAACATTCTCACTCTCACTCTCACACTCTCTCTCCCATCCTCAGTCTCACTCTCACACTCTCTTCCATCCGTACGCTCACACTCACACTCCCTTTCCCCATCCTCACTCTCACTCTCACTCTCTCTCTCCCATCCACACTTTCACTCTCACTCTCACACTCTTTCCCATCCTCACTCTCACTCTCACACTCTCTCCCATCCTCAGTCTGACTCTCACACTCTCTCCCATCCTCACTGTCAATCTCACACTCTCTCGGTCATCCTCACTCTCGCCCTCACACTCTCTCTCCCATCCTCACTCTCACTCTCACACTCTCTCCCATCCTCACTCTCACTCTCACTCTCTCTCTCCCATCCTCACTCTCACTCTCACACTCTCTCCCAACTGCACTCCCACTCTCACACTCTCTCCCATCCTCACTGTCACTCTCACACTCTCTCCCATCTGCACTCTCACACTCACACTCTCTCTCCCATCCTCTCTCACTCGAATTCTCACACTCTCTCTCCCATCCTCACACTCACACTCTCTCTCACACTCTCTCCCATCCTCACTGTCACTCTCACACCCTCTCCCATCTCAATCTCACTCTCACACTCTGTCCCATCCTCACTCTCACTCTCACTCTTACACTCTCTTCCCTTCTCATCCTCACTCTCACACTCTCTCCCAATCGCACTCTCACTCTCACACTCTCTTCCCTTCTCATTCTCACTCGCACACTCTCTTTCCCATCCTCACTCTCACTATCACATTCTCTCCCATCCTCACTGTCAGTCTCACACTCTCTCCCATCCTCACTCTCACTCTCACTCTCTCTCTCCCATTCTCACTCTTACTCTCACACTCTCTCCCATCTGCACTCTCACACTCACACTGTCTCCCATCCTCACTGTCAATCTCACACTCTCTCCCATCCTCACTCTCACTGTCACACTCTCTCTCCAATCCTCACACTCACACTCACACTCTCTCTCCGATCCTCACCTTCACTCACACACTCTCTTTCATCCACACTCTCACTCTCACACGCTCTCTTCCATCATCACTCTCACTCTTACACACTCTCTCCAATCCTCACTCTCTCTAACTCTCACATTCGTTCTCCTCACGGTCACTCTCACACTCTCTCCCATTCTCACTCTCACCTTCACACTCTCTCTCCCATCCTCACTCTCACTCTCACACTCTCTCTCCCATCCTCACACTTACTCTCACACTCTCTCTCCCATCCTCACTCCCACACTCACTACCATTCTCACTCTAACTCTCACACGCTCTCTCCAATCCTCACTCCCACAGTCTCTCCCATCCTCACTCTCACTCTCACACTCTCTCTTCTAACCTCAATCTCATTCTCACACTCTCTCTCCCTTCCTCACTCCCACACTCACTCCCATTCTCACTCTCAATCTCACACACTCTCTCCCATTCTCACTCTCACTCTCACACACTCTCTCCCATCCTCAATCCCACACTCTCTCCCATTCTCACTCTCACACTCTCTCTCCCATCCCCACTGTCACTCTCACACATGCTCTCCCATCCTCACTCTCACTCACACTCTCTCTCCCATTCTCACTCTCACACTCTCTCTCCCATCCTCACTCTCACTCTCACACACTCTCTCCAATCCTCACTCTCACTCTCACACACTCTCTCCCATCCTCATTCTCACTCTCACACTCTCTCCCCATCCTCTCTCTCACTCTGTCACACTCACCCCATCCTCACTCTCACTCACACACTCCCTTCCATCCTCACCCTCACTCTCACACGCTCTCTCCCATCCTCACTCTCACTCTTACACACTCTCTCCAATCCTCACTCTCTCTAACTCTCACACTCGTTCTCCTCACTGTCACTCTGACACACTCTGTCCCATCCTCACTCTCACACTCACATTCTCTCTCCTCACTTTCACTCTGACACTCACTCACATTCTTACTCTCACTCTCACACTCTCTCTCCCATCCTCAGTCTCACTCTCACACTCTCTTCCATCCGTAATCTCACACTCACTCCCTTTCCCATCCTCAGTCTCACTCTCACACTCTCTTCCATCCGTACTCTCACACTCACTCCCTTTCCCCATCCTCCCCATCCTAACTCTCACTCTCTCTCTCCCATCCACACTTTCACTCTCACTCTCACACTCTTTCCCATCCTCACTCTCACTCTCACTCTCACACTCTCTCCCATCCTCAGTCTGACTCTCACACTCTCTCCCATCCTCACTGTCAATCTCACACTCTCTCGGTCATCCTCATTCTCGCCCTCACACTCTCTCTCCCATCCTCACTCTCACTCTCACACTATCTCCCATCCTCACTCTCACTCTCACTCTCTCTCTCCCATCCTCACTCTCACTCTCACACTCTCTCCCAACTGCACTCCCACTCTCACACTCTCTCCCATCCTCACTGTCACTCTCACACTCTTTCCCATCTGCACTCTCACACTCACACTCTCTCCCATTCTCACTGACACTCTCACATTCTCTCTCCCGTCCTCATTCTCACTCTCACTCTCACACTCTCTCTCCCATCCTCACACTCACTCTCTCTCTCACTCTCTCCCATCCTCACTCTCACTCTCACTCTTACACTCTCTTCCCTTCTCCTCCTCACTCTCACACTCTCTCCCAATCGCACTCTCATTCTCACACTCTCTTCCCTTCTCATTCTCACGCACACACTCTCTCTCCCATCCTCACTCTCACTCTCACACTCTCTCCCATCCTCACTGTCAATCTCACACTCTCTCGCTCATCATCACACTCGCTCTCACACTCTCTCTCCCATCCTCTCTCTCACTCTCACTCTCTCCCTCCCATTCTCACTCTCACTCACACACGCGCTCCCATCTGCACTCTCACACTCACACTCTCTCCCATCCTCACTGTCAATCTCACACTCTCTCCCATCCTCACTATCACTCTCACACTCTCTCTCCCATCCTCACACTCACACTCACACTCTCTCTCCGATCCTCACCTTCACTCTCACACTCTCTCTCCCATCCTCACTCTCACTCTTACTCTCACACTTTCTCTCCCATCCGCACTTGTACTCTCACACTCGCTCCCATTCTCATTCTCACTCTCACATTCTCTCCCACCCCTCACTCTCATTCTCACACTCTGTCTCCCATCCTCACTCTCACTCTCACTCTCACACTCTCTATCCCATCCTCACTCTCACTCTCACACTCACTCTCCCATCCGCACTCTCACTCTCATACTCTCTCATATCCTCACTCTCAATCTCACGCTCTCTTTCCCATCCACACTCTCACTCTCACACTCACACTCTCTCACCCATCCTCACTGTCACTCACATGTCACACGAGTCCCATCCTCACTCTCACTCTCATACTCTCTCTCCCATCCTCACTCTCACTCTCACTCTCTCTCCCATCTGCACTCTCACTCTCACACTCTCTCCCATTCTCACTGTCACTCTCACACTCTCTCTCCCGTCCTCACTCACACTCTCACTCTCACACTCTCTGTCCCATCCTCACTCTCACTCTCACTCTCACACTCACTCTCCCATCCTCACTCTCACTCTCACACTCTCTCCCATCTTCACTCTCAATCTCACGCTCTCTCTCACATCCTCACTCTCGCTAACACACTCTCTCTCCCATCCTCACTCTCACACTCTCTCCCATTCGCACTCTAACTCTCACACTCTCTTCCCTTCTTAATCTCACTCTCACACTCTCTCCAATCCTCACTCTCACACTCTCTCTCCCATTCTAAATCTCACTCTCGCACTCAACTCTTCCACACTCTCACTCTCACACGCTCTCTCCCATCCACACTCTCGCTCTCACACTCTCTCCCATCCACACTCACACTCTCACACTGTCTCTCCCATCCTCATTCTCTCTCGCACTCTCACACTCTCTCTCCAATCCTCACCGTCACTCTCACACTCTCTCTCCCATCCTCACTCTCAAACTCTCTCTCACACTCTCTCTCCCATCCCCACTGTCAGTCTCACATTCTCTCTCCCATCCCCACTCTCACACTCTCTCCCATCCTCACTCTCACTTTCACTCACACAGTCTCTTCCCTTCTAGTCCTCACTCTCACACTCTCTCCCAATCGCACTCTCACTCTCACACTCTCTCCCATCCTCACTCTCACTCTCACACTCTCTCCCATCCACACTCACAGTTTCACACTCTCTCTCCCATTCTCACTCTCACTCTCACAATCGCTCTCATCCACACTCTCACTCGCACACTCTCTCCCCCATTCTCACTCTCACTCTCACACTCGCTCTCATCCTCACTCTCACTCTCACACTTTCTCTCCCATCCTCACACTCAATCTCACACTCTCTCTCTGATCCTCACCGTTACTCTCACACTCTCTCTCCAATCCTCACTCTCACTCTTCCTCTCACACTTTCTCTCCCATCTGCACTTGCACTCTCACACTCGCTCCCATTCTCATTCTCACTCTCACACTCACTCCCACCCCTCACTCTCATTCTCACACACTCTCTCCCATCCTCACTCTCACTCTCACTCTCTCTCCCATCTGCACTCTCACTCTCACACTCTCTCCCATTCTCACTGTCACTCTCACACTCTCTCTCCCGTCCTCACTCACACTCTCACTCTCACACTCTCTGTCCCATCCTCACTCTCACTCTCACTCTCACACTCACTCTCCCATCCTCACTCTCACTCTCACACTCTCTCCCATCTTCACTCTCAATCTCACGCTCTCTCTCACATCCTCACTCTCGCTAACACACTCTCTCTCCCATCCTCACTCTCACACTCTCTCCCATTCGCACTCTAACTCTCACACTCTCTTCCCTTCTTAATCTCACTCTCACACTCTCTCCAATCCTCACTCTCACACTCTCTCTCCCATTCTAAATCTCACTCTCGCACTCAACTCTTCCACACTCTCACTCTCACACGCTCTCTCCCATCCACACTCTCGCTCTCACACTCTCTCCCATCCACACTCACACTCTCACACTGTCTCTCCCATCCTCATTCTCTCTCGCACTCTCACACTCTCTCTCCAATCCTCACCGTCACTCTCACACTCTCTCTCCCATCCTCACTCTCAAACTCTCTCTCACACTCTCTCTCCCATCCCCACTGTCAGTCTCACATTCTCTCTCCCATCCCCACTCTCACACTCTCTCCCATCCTCACTCTCACTTTCACTCACACAGTCTCTTCCCTTCTAGTCCTCACTCTCACACTCTCTCCCAATCGCACTCTCACTCTCACACTCTCTCCCATCCTCACTCTCACTCTCACACTCTCTCCCATCCACACTCACAGTTTCACACTCTCTCTCCCATTCTCACTCTCACTCTCACAATCGCTCTCATCCACACTCTCACTCGCACACTCTCTCCCCCATTCTCACTCTCACTCTCACACTCGCTCTCATCCTCACTCTCACTCTCACACTTTCTCTCCCATCCTCACACTCAATCTCACACTCTCTCTCTGATCCTCACCGTTACTCTCACACTCTCTCTCCAATCCTCACTCTCACTCTTCCTCTCACACTTTCTCTCCCATCTGCACTTGCACTCTCACACTCGCTCCCATTCTCATTCTCACTCTCACACTCACTCCCACCCCTCACTCTCATTCTCACACACTCTCTCCCATCCTCACTCTTACTCTCACACTCTCTCCCATCCTCACTCTCAATCTCACGCTCTCTCTCCCATCCGCACTCTCACTCTCACACTCTCTCCCATTCTCACTCTCACTCTCACTTTCACACCCCCTCTCCCATCCTCACTGTCACTCTCATTTCACACTCTCTCCCATCCTCACTCTCACTCTCATACTCTCCCTCACATTGTCACTCTCACTCTCTCACTCCCATTCTCACTCACTCTCACACTCCCTCTTCCATTCTCACTTTCACTCTCACACTCTCTCCCATCCGCACTCTCACTCTCACTCTCTCACTCCCATTTTCACTCACACTCACACTCCCTCTTCCATCCTCACTCTCACTCTCACACTCTCTCTCCCATCCTCATTCTCATTCTCACTCTCACACACTCTCTCCCATCCTCACTCACACACTCTCTCTCCCATCCACACACTCACTCTCAGACTCTCTCTCCCATACTCACTCTCACTCTCTCACTCTCTCTGTTATCCTCACTCTCACACTCACACTCTCTCTACCATCCTCATTCTCACTCTCACCCTCACACGCTCTCTCCCATCCTCACTCTCACTCCCACACTCTCTCTCCCATCCTTACTCTCACTCTCACACTCTCTCTCCAATCCTCACTCTCACTCTCACACTCACACTCTCTCCCATCCGCACTCTCACTCTTGCTCTCACATTCTCTCTGATTCTCACTCTCATTCTCACACTCTCTCTCCCATCCTCATTCTCAATCTCACCCTCACACTCTCTCCCATCCTTATTATCACTCTGACACTCTCTCTCCCATCCTCACTCTCACTCTCACACTCTCTCTCCCATCCTCACTCTCACTCTGACACTCACACTCTCTCCGATCCGTACTCTCACTCTCGCTCTCATACTCTCTCTCCCATCCTAACTCTCACTCTCACACTCTCTCTCCCATCCTCGCACTCAATCTCGCACTCTCTCACCCAATCTCTCTGTCACTCTCACCCTCTCTGCCGTCCTCACTCTCACAATCACTCCCATTCTCACTGACACTCTAACTCTCTCTCTGCCATCCTCACTCTCACTCTCACACTCTCTCTCCCATCCTCACTCTCACTCTCACACTCTCACTCGCATCCTCACTCTCACTCTCTCTCCCATTCGCACTCTCACTCTCACACTCATTCCCATCCTCACTCTCACTCTCACACTCTCCCTCACATCGTCACACTCTCTCCCATTCTCACTCTCACTATCACACTTTCTCTCCCATCCTCAATCTCACTCTCACTCTCACACTCTCTCTCCCATCCTCATTCACACTCTCACACTCTCTCCCATTCTCACTCACACTCTCACACTCTTTCTCCCAACCTCACTCTCACTCTCACACTCTCTTTCCCATCCTCGCTGTCACTCTCACACTCTCTCTCCCATCCTCACTCTCACCCTCACGCTCTCTTTCCCAACCTCACTCTCACACTCACATTCTCTCTCCCATTCTCACTCTCATTCTCTCACTCACTCGCCCATTCTCACTCTCACTCTCACTCTCACACTCATTCTCCCATTCTAACTCTCACTCTCATTCTCTCTCGCATCCTCACTCTCACTCTCACACTCTCTCTCCCATCCTCACTCTCACTCTCACACTCTCTCTCCCATACTCACTCTCACTCTCACACTCTCTCTGTTATCCTCACTCTCACACTCACACTCTCTCTACCATCCTCACTTTCACTCCCACACTCTCTCTCCCATCCTTACTCTCACTCTCACACACTCTCTCCAATCCTCACTCTCACTCTCACACTCACACTCTCTCCCATCCGCACTCTCACTCTTGCTCTCACACTCTCTCCGATTCTCACTCTCATTCTCACACTCTCTCTCCCATCCTCATTCTCAATCTCACCCTCACACTCTCTCCCATCCTTATTATCACTCTGACACTCTCTCTCCCATCCTCACTCTCACTCTCACACTCTCTCTCCCATCCTCACTCTCACTCTGACACTCACACTCTCTCCCATCCGCACTCTCACTCTCGCTCTCACACTCTCTCTCCCATCCTCACTCTCACTCTCACACTCTCTCTCCCATCCTCACTCTCACTCTGACACTCACACTCTCTCCCATCCGTACTCTCACTCTCGCTCTCACACTCTCTCTCCCATCCTAACTCTCACTCTCACACTCTCTCTCCCATCCTCGCACTCAATCTCGCACTCTCTCACCCAATCTCTCTGTCACTCTCACCCTCTCTGCCGTCCTCACTCTCACAATCACTCCCATTCTCACTGACCCTCTAACTCTCTCTCTGCCATCCTCACTCTCACTCTCACACTCTCTCTCCCATCCTCACTCTCACTCTCACACTCTCACTCGCATCCTCACTCTCACTCTCTCTCCCATTCGCACTCTCACTCTCACACTCATTCCCATCCTCACTCTCACTCTCACACTCTCCCTCACATCGTCACACTCTCTCCCATTCTCACTCACACTATCACACTTTCTCTCCCATCCTCACTCTCACTCTCACTCTCTCTCCCATTCTCACTCACACTCTCACACTCTTTCTCCCAACCTCACTCTCACTCTCACACTCTCTTTCCCATCCTCGCTGTCACTCTCACACTCTCTCTCCCATCCTCACTCTCACCCTCACGCTCTCTTTCCCAACCTCACTCTCACACTCACATTCTCTCTCCCATTCTCACTCTCATTCTCTCACTCACTCGCCCATTCTCACTCTCACTCTCACTCTCACACTCATTCTCCCATTCTAACTCTCACTCTCATTCTCTCTCGCATCCTCACTCTCACTCTCACACTCTCTCTCCCATCCTCACTCTCACTCTCACACTCTCTCTCCCATACTCACTCTCACTCTCACACTCTCTCTGTTATCCTCACTCTCACACTCACACTCTCTCTACCATCCTCATTCTCACTCTCACCCTCACACGCTCTCTCCCATCCTCACTTTCACTCCCACACTCTCTCTCCCATCCTTACTCTCACTCTCACACACTCTCTCCAATCCTCACTCTCACTCTCACACTCACACTCTCTCCCATCCGCACTCTCACTCTTGCTCTCACACTCTCTCCGATTCTCACTCTCATTCTCACACTCTCTCTCCCATCCTCATTCTCAATCTCACCCTCACACTCTCTCCCATCCTTATTATCACTCTGACACTCTCTCTCCCATCCTCACTCTCACTCTCACACTCTCTCTCCCATCCTCACTCTCACTCTGACACTCACACTCTCTCCCATCCGCACTCTCACTCTCGCTCTCACACTCTCTCTCCCATCCTCACTCTCACTCTCACACTCTCTCTCCCATCCTCACTCTCACTCTGACACTCACACTCTCTCCCATCCGTACTCTCACTCTCGCTCTCACACTCTCTCTCCCATCCTAACTCTCACTCTCACACTCTCTCTCCCATCCTCGCACTCAATCTCGCACTCTCTCACCCAATCTCTCTGTCACTCTCACCCTCTCTGCCGTCCTCACTCTCACAATCACTCCCATTCTCACTGACCCTCTAACTCTCTCTCTGCCATCCTCACTCTCACTCTCACACTCTCTCTCCCATCCTCACTCTCACTCTCACACTCTCACTCGCATCCTCACTCTCACTCTCTCTCCCATTCGCACTCTCACTCTCACACTCATTCCCATCCTCACTCTCACTCTCACACTCTCCCTCACATCGTCACACTCTCTCCCATTCTCACTCACACTATCACACTTTCTCTCCCATCCTCACTCTCACTCTCACTCTCTCTCCCATTCTCACTCACACTCTCACACTCTTTCTCCCAACCTCACTCTCACTCTCACACTCTCTTTCCCATCCTCGCTGTCACTCTCACACTCTCTCTCCCATCCTCACTCTCACCCTCACGCTCTCTTTCCCAACCTCACTCTCACACTCACATTCTCTCTCCCATCCTCACTCTCACTCTGACACTCTCTCTCCCATCCTCACTCTCACTCTCACACTCTCTCTCCCATCCTCACTCTCACTCTGACACTCACACTCTCTCCCATCCGCACTCTCACTCTCGCTCTCACACTCTCTCTCCCATCCTAACTCTCACTCTCACACTCTCTCTCCCATCCTCGCACTCAATCTCGCACTCTCTCACCCAATCTCTCTGTCACTCTCACCCTCTCTGCCGTCCTCACTCTCACAATCACTACCATTCTCACTGACACTCTAACTCTCTCTCTGCCATCCTCACTCTCACTCTCACACTCTCTCTCCCATCCTCACTCTCACTCTCACACTCTCACTCGCATCCTCACTCTCACTCTCTCTCCCATTCGCACTCTCACTCTCACACTCTCTCTCCCATCCTCATTCACACTCTCACACTCTCTCCCATTCTCTCTCACACTCTCACACTCTTTCTCCCAACCTCACTCTCACTCTCACACTCTCTTTCCCATCCTCGCTGTCACTCTCACACTCTCTCTCCCATCCTCACTCTCACCCTCACGCTCTCTTTCCCAACCTCACTCTCACACTCACATTCTCTCTCCCATTCTCACTCTCATTCTCTCACTCACTCGCCCATTCTCACTCTCACTCTCACACTCATTCTCCCATTCTAACTCTCACTCTCATTCTCTCTCGCATCCTCACTCTCACTCTCACACTCTCTCTCCCATCCTCACTCTCACTCTCACACTCTCTCTCCCATACTCACTCTCACTCTCACACTCTCTCTGTTATCCTCACTCTCACACTCACACTCTCTCTACCATCCTCATTCTCACTCTCACCCTCACACGATCTCTCCCATCCTCACTTTCACTCCCACACTCTCTCTCCCATCCTTACTCTCACTCTCACACTCTCTCTCCAATCCTCACTCTCACTCTCACACTCACACTCTCTCCCATCCGCACTCTCACTCTTGCTCTCACACGCTCTCCGATTCTCACTCTCATTCTCACACTCTCTCTCCCATCCTCACTCTCACTCTCACACTCTCTCTCCCATCCTCACTCTCACTCTCATACTCACACTCTCTCCCATCCGCACTCTCACTCTCGCTCTCACACTCTCTCTCCCATTCTAACTCTCACTCTCACACTCTCTCTCCCATCCTCACTGTCACTCTCACACTCTCTCTGTTATCCTCACTCTCACACTCACACTCTCTCTACCATCCTCATTCTCACTCTCACCCTCACACGCTCTCTCCCATCCTCACTTTCACTCCAACACTCTCTCTCCCATCCTTACTCTCACTCTCACACTCTCTCTCCAATCCTCACTCTCACTCTCACACTCACACTCTCTCCCATCCGCACTCTCACTCTTGCTCTCACACGCTCTCCGATTCTCACTCTCATTCTCACACTCTCTCTCCCATCCTCACTCTCACTCTCATTCTCACACTCTCTCCCATCCGCACTCTCACTCTCGCTCTCACACTCTCTCTCCCATTCTAACTCTCACTCTCACACTCTCTCTCCCATCCTCACTGTCACTCTCACTCTCACACTCTCTCCCATCCGCACTCTCACTCTCGCTCTCACACTCACTCTCCCATTCTCACTCTCATTCTCACACACTCTCCCATTCTCACTCTCACTCTCACACTGTCTCTCCCATCCTCTCTCTCACTCTCACACTCTCTCTCCCATCCTCACTCTCACTCTCACTCTCACACTCTCTCCCAACCGCACTCTCGCTCTCGCTCTCACACTCTCTCTCACATCCTCACTCTCACTCTAACTCTCACACTCTCTCTCCCATCCTCAGTCTCACTCTCACACTCTCTCCCATCCTCGCACTCAATCTCGCACTCTCTCACCCAACCTCTCTGTCACTCTCACCCTCTCTGCCGTCCTCACTCTCACAATCACTACCATTCTCACTGACACTCTAACTCTCTCTCTGCCATCCTCACTCTCACACTCTCTCTCCCATCCTCACTCTCACTCTCACACTCTCACTCGCATCCTCACTCTCACTCTCTCTCCCATTCGCACTCTCACTCTCACACTCATTCCCATCCTCACTCTCACTTTCACACTCTCTCTCACATCGTCACACTCTCTCCCATTCTCACTCTCACTATCACACTTTCTCTCCCATCCTCACTCTCACTCTCACTCTCACACTCTCTCTCCCATCCTCATTCACACTCTCACACTCTCTCCCATTCTCACTCTCACTCTCACACTCTTTCTCCCAACCTCACTCTCACCCTCACGCTCTCTTTCCCAACCTCACTCTCACACTCACATTCTCTCTCCCATTCTCACTCTCATTCTCTCACTCACTCGCCCATTCTCACTCTCACTCTCAATCTCACACTCATTCTCCCATTCTAACTCTCACTCTCATACTCTCTCGCATCCTCACTCGCACTCTCACACTCTCTCTCCCATCCTCATTTTGACTCATGCACACAATCCTATTCTCACTCACTCTCACACTCTCTCTCGCATCCTCACTGTCACTATCACACTCTCTCTCCCATCCTTACTCTCACTGTCACACTCTCTCCCATTCACACTATCACTCTCACTCTCTCACTCCCATTCTCACTCACTCTCACACATCCTCTTCCATCCTCGCTTTCACTCTCACACTCTCTCATCCGCACTCTCACTCTCACTCTCTCTCCGATTCTCACTCTCACTCTCACACTCTCTCCCATCCTCACTCTCACTCTCACACTCACTCTACCATCCTAAATCACACTCTCACACTCTCTCTCCCATTCTCACTCTCTGTCTCACACTCTCTCTCCCATCCTCACTCTCACTCTCACACTCTCTCTCCCATCCTCACTCTCACACTCACACTCTCTCTACCATCCTCATTCTCACTCTCACCCTCACACGCTCTCTGCCATCCACACTCTCACTCTCACATTCTCTCTCCCATACTCACTCTCACTCTCACACTCTCTCTGTTATCCTCACTCTCACACTCACACTCTCTCTACCATCCTCATTCTCACTCTCACCCTCACACGCTCTCTCCCATCCTCACTCTCACTCCCACACTCTCTCTCCCATCCTTATTCTCACTCTCACACTCTCTCTCCAATCCTCACTCTCACTCTCACACTCACACTCTCTCCCATCCGCACTCTCACTCTTGCTCTCACACTCTCTCCGATTCTCACTCTCATTCTCACACTCTGTCTCCCATCCTCATTCTCAATCTCACCCTCACACTCTCTCCCATCCTTATTATCACTCTGACACTCTCTCTGCCATCCTCACTCTCACTCTCACACTCTCTCTCCCATCCTCACTTTCACTCTCACACTCATTCCCATCCTCACTCTCACTCTCACACTCTCTCTCCCATCCTCACTCTCACTCTCACACTCATTCCCATCTTCACTCTCACTCTCACTCTCACTCTCACACACTCTCTCCCATTCTCATTCACACTCTCACACTCTCTCCCATTCTCACTCTCACTCTCACACTCTCTCTCCCATTCTCACTCTCTGTCTCACACTCTCTCTCCCATCCTCACTCTCACTCTCACACTCTCTCTCCCATCCTCACTCTCACCCTCACGCTCTCTTTCCCAACCTCACTCTCACACTCACATTCTCTCTCCCATTCTCACTCTCATTCTCTCACTCACTCGCCCATTCTCACTCTCACTCTCACTCTCACACTCATTCTCCCATTCTAACTCTCACTCTCATTCTCTCTCGCATCCTCACTCTCACTCTCACACTCTCTCCCCCATCCTCACTTTCACTCCCACACTCTCTCTCCCATCCTTACTCTCACTCTCACACTCTCTCTCCAATCCTCACTCTCACTCTCACACTCACACTCTCTCCCATCCGCACTCTCACTCTTGCTCTCACACTCTCTCCGATTCTCACTCTCATTCTCACACTCTGTCTCCCATCCTCATTCTCATTCTCACACTCTGTCTCCCATCCTCATTCTCAATCTCACCCTCACACTCTCTCCCATCCTCACTCTCACTCTGACACTCTCTCTCCCATTCTCACTCTCACTCTCACACTCTCTCCCCCATCCTCACTTTCACTCCCACACTCTCTCTCCCATCCTCACTCTCACTCTGACACTCTCTCTCCCATCCTCACTCTCACTCTCACACTCTCTCTCCGATCCGCACTCTCACTCTCGCTCTCACACTCTCTCTCCCATTCTAACTCTCACTCTCACACTCTCTCTCCCATCCTCACTGTCACTCTCACTCACACACTCTCTCCCATCCGCACTCTCACTCTCGCTCTCACACTCACTCTCCCATCCTCACTCTCACTCTCACACACTCTCCCATTCTCACTCTCACTCTCACACTGTCTCTCCCATCCTCTCTCTCTCACTCTCACACTCTCTCTCCCATCTTCACTCTCACTCTCACTCTCACACTCTCTCTCCCATCCGCACTCTCACTCTCGCTCTCACACTCTCTCTCCCATTCTAACTCTCACTCTCACACTCTCTCTCCCATCCTCACTGTCACTCTCACTCTCACACTCTCTCCCATCCGCACTCTCACTCTCGCTCTCACACTCACTCTCCCATTCTCACTCTCACTCTCACACACTCTCCCATTCTCACTCTCACTCTCACACTGTCTCTCCCATCCTCTCTCTCACTCTCACACTCTCTCTCCCATCCTCACTCTCACTCTCACTCTCACACTCTCTCCCAACCGCACTCTCGCTCTCGCTCTCACACTCTCTCTCACATCCTCACTCTCACTCTAACTCTCACACTCTCTCTCCCATCCTCAGTCTCACTCTCACACTCTCTCCCATCCTCGCACTCAATCTCGCACTCTCTCACCCAACCTCTCTGTCACTCTCACCCTCTCTGCCGTCCTCACTCTCACAATCACTACCATTCTCACTGACACTCTAACTCTCTCTCTGCCATCCTCACTCTCACACTCTCTCTCCCATCCTCACTCTCACTCTCACACTCTCACTCGCATCCTCACTCTCACTCTCTCTCCCATTCGCACTCTCACTCTCACACTCATTCCCATCCTCACTCTCACTTTCACACTCTCTCTCACATCGTCACACTCTCTCCCATTCTCACTCTCACTATCACACTTTCTCTCCCATCCTCACTCTCACTCTCACTCTCACACTCTCTCTCCCATCCTCATTCACACTCTCACACTCTCTCCCATTCTCACTCTCACTCTCACACTCTTTCTCCCAACCTCACTCTCACCCTCACGCTCTCTTTCCCAACCTCACTCTCACACTCACATTCTCTCTCCCATTCTCACTCTCATTCTCTCACTCACTCGCCCATTCTCACTCTCACTCTCAATCTCACACTCATTCTCCCATTCTAACTCTCACTCTCATACTCTCTCGCATCCTCACTCGCACTCTCACACTCTCTCTCCCATCCTCATTTTGACTCATGCACACAATCCTATTCTCACTCACTCTCACACTCTCTCTCGCATCCTCACTGTCACTATCACACTCTCTCTCCCATCCTTACTCTCACTGTCACACTCTCTCCCATTCACACTATCACTCTCACTCTCTCACTCCCATTCTCACTCACTCTCACACATCCTCTTCCATCCTCGCTTTCACTCTCACACTCTCTCATCCGCACTCTCACTCTCACTCTCTCTCCGATTCTCACTCTCACTCTCACACTCTCTCCCATCCTCACTCTCACTCTCACACTCACTCTACCATCCTAAATCACACTCTCACACTCTCTCTCCCATTCTCACTCTCTGTCTCACACTCTCTCTCCCATCCTCACTCTCACTCTCACACTCTCTCTCCCATCCTCACTCTCACACTCACACTCTCTCTACCATCCTCATTCTCACTCTCACCCTCACACGCTCTCTGCCATCCACACTCTCACTCTCACATTCTCTCTCCCATACTCACTCTCACTCTCACACTCTCTCTGTTATCCTCACTCTCACACTCACACTCTCTCTACCATCCTCATTCTCACTCTCACCCTCACACGCTCTCTCCCATCCTCACTCTCACTCCCACACTCTCTCTCCCATCCTTATTCTCACTCTCACACTCTCTCTCCAATCCTCACTCTCACTCTCACACTCACACTCTCTCCCATCCGCACTCTCACTCTTGCTCTCACACTCTCTCCGATTCTCACTCTCATTCTCACACTCTGTCTCCCATCCTCATTCTCAATCTCACCCTCACACTCTCTCCCATCCTTATTATCACTCTGACACTCTCTCTGCCATCCTCACTCTCACTCTCACACTCTCTCTCCCATCCTCACTTTCACTCTCACACTCATTCCCATCCTCACTCTCACTCTCACACTCTCTCTCCCATCCTCACTCTCACTCTCACACTCATTCCCATCTTCACTCTCACTCTCACTCTCACTCTCACACACTCTCTCCCATTCTCATTCACACTCTCACACTCTCTCCCATTCTCACTCTCACTCTCACACTCTCTCTCCCATTCTCACTCTCTGTCTCACACTCTCTCTCCCATCCTCACTCTCACTCTCACACTCTCTCTCCCATCCTCACTCTCACCCTCACGCTCTCTTTCCCAACCTCACTCTCACACTCACATTCTCTCTCCCATTCTCACTCTCATTCTCTCACTCACTCGCCCATTCTCACTCTCACTCTCACTCTCACACTCATTCTCCCATTCTAACTCTCACTCTCATTCTCTCTCGCATCCTCACTCTCACTCTCACACTCTCTCCCCCATCCTCACTTTCACTCCCAAACTCTCTCTCCCATCCTTACTCTCACTCTCACACTCTCTCTCCAATCCTCACTCTCACTCTCACACTCACACTCTCTCCCATCCGCACTCTCACTCTTGCTCTCACACTCTCTCCGATTCTCACTCTCATTCTCACACTCTGTCTCCCATCCTCATTCTCAATCTCACCCTCACACTCTCTCCCATCCTCACTCTCACTCTGACACTCTCTCTCCCATTCTCACTCTCACTCTCACACTCTCTCCCCCATCCTCACTTTCACTCCCACACTCTCTCTCCCATCCTCACTCTCACTCTGACACTCTCTCTCCCATCCTCACTCTCACTCTCACACTCTCTCTCCCATCCTCACTGTCACTCTCACTCACACACTCTCTCCCATCCGCACTCTCACTCTCGCTCTCACACTCACTCTCCCATCCTCACTCTCACTCTCACACACTCTCCCATTCTCACTCTCACTCTCACACTGTCTCTCCCATCCTCTCTCTCTCACTCTCACACTCTCTCTCCCATCTTCACTCTCACTCTCACTCTCACACTCTCTCTCCCATCCGCACTCTCACTCTCGCTCTCACACTCTCTCTCCCATTCTAACTCTCACTCTCACACTCTCTCTCCCATCCTCACTGTCACTCTCACTCTCACACTGTCTCCCATCCACACTCTCACTCTCGCTCTCACACTCACTCTCCCATCCTCACTCTCACTCTCACACACTCTCCCATTCTCACTCTCACTCTCACACTCACACTCTCTCCCAACCGCACTCTCGCTCTCGCTCTCACACTCTCTCTCACATCTTCACTCTCACTCTAACTCTCACACTCTCTCTCCAATCCTCACTCTCACTCTCACACTCACACTCTCTCCCAACCGCACTCTCGCTCTCGCTCTCACACTCTCTCTCACATCCTCACTCTCACTCTAACTCTCACACTCTCTCTCCCATCCTCAGTCTCACTCTCACACTCTCTCCCATCCTCGCACTCAATCTCGCACTCTCTCACCCAACCTCTCTGTCACTCTCACCCTCTCTGCCGTCCTCACTCTCACAATCACTCCCATTCTCACTGACACACTAACTCTCTCTCTGCCATCCTCACTCTCACACTCCCTCTCCCATCCTCACTCTCACTCTCACACTCTCACTCGCATCCTCACTCTCACTCTCTCTCCCATTCGCACTCTCACTCTCACACTCATTCCCATCCTCACTCTCACTTTCACACTCTCCCTCACATCGTCACACTCTCTCCCATTCTCACTCTCACTATCACACGTTCTCTCCCATCCTCACTCTCACTCTCACTCTCACACACTCTCTCCCATCCTCATTCACACTCTCACACTCTCTCCCATTCTCACTCTCACTCTCACACTCTTTCTCCCAACCTCACTCTCACTCTCACACTCTCTTTCCCATCCTCGCTGTCACTCTCACACTCTCTCTCCCATCCTCACTCTCACCCTCACGCTCTCTTTCCCAACCTCACTCTCACCCTCACAATCTCTCTCCCATTCTCACTCTCATTCTCTCACTCACTCGCCCATTCTCACTCTCACTCTCACTCTCACACTCATTCTCCCATTCTAACTCTCACTCTCATTCTCTCTCGCATCCTCACTCTCACTCTCACACTCTCTCTCCCATCCTCACTTTCACTCACGCACACAATCCTATTCTCACTCACTCTCACACTCTCTCTCGCATCCTCACTGTCACTATCACACTCTCTCTCCCATTCTCACTCTCACTCTCACACTCTCTCCCATTCACACTATCACTCTCACTCTCTCACTCCCATTCTCACTCACTCTCACACTCCCTCTTCCATCCTCGCTTTCACTCTCACACTCTCTCTCAACCGCACTCTCACTCTCACTCTTTCTCCGATTCTCACTCTCACTCTTACACTCTCTCCCATCGTCACTCTCACTCTCACACTCTCTCTCCTATTCTCACTCTCACTCTCTCCCATCTCACTCTCACTCTCACACTCACTCTACCATCCTAACTCACACTCTCACACTCTCTCTCCCATTCTCTCTCTCTGTCTAACACTCTCTCTCCCATCGTCACTCTCACTCTCACACTCTCTCTACCATCCTCATTCTCACTCTCACCCTCACACGCTCTCTCCCATCCTCACTCTCACACTCACACTCTCTCTCCCAACCTCACTTTCACTCTCACACTCATTCTCCCATTCTCACTCTCACTCTCTCTTCCATCCTCACTCTCACTCTCAAACTCCCTCTCATCCGCACTCACACTCGCACTCTCTCCGATTCTCACTCTCACTCTCACACTCTCACTCCCATCCTCATTCTCACTCTCATTCTCACACACTCTCTCCCATCCACACTCTCACACACTCACTCCCATTCTCACTCACACTCACACTCTCTCACCCATCCTCACTCTCACTCTCACACTCTCTCTCCCAACCTCACTTTCACTCTCACACTTTCTCTCCAATCCTCACTGTCACTCTAACTCTCACACTCAAACTCTCTCCCATCCGCACTCTCACTCTTGCTCTCACACTCTCTCTCCGATTCTCACTGTCATTCTCACACTCTATCTCCCATCCTCTCTCTCACTCTCACACTCTCTCTACCATCCTCATTCTCACTCTCACCCTCACACGCTCTCTCCCATCCTCACTCTCACTCTCACACTCTATCTCCCAACCTCACTTTCACTCTCACACTTTCTCTCCAATCCTCACTCTCACTCTAACTCTCACACTCTAACTCTCTCCCATCCGCACTCTCACTCTCGCTCTTACACTCTCTCTCCGATTCTCACTCTCATTCTCACACTCTATCTCCCATCCTCTCTCTCACTCTCACACTCTCTCTCCCTTCCTCACTCTCACGCTCACACTCACACTCTCTCCCATCCGCAATGTCACTCTCACACTCTCTCCCATCCTCACTCTCACAGTCTCTCCCATCCTCACTCTCACTCAGTCTCTCACACTCTCTCTCCCATCCTCATTCTCATTCTCACACTTTCTCCCATTCTCACTCTCACTCTCACACTCGCTCTCCCAACCTCACTCTCACTCTCACACTCTCTTTCCCATCCTCGCTGTCACTCTCACACTCTCTCTCCCATCCTCACTCTCACTCTCACACTCTCTCTGTTATCCTCACTCTCACACTCACACCCTCTCTCTCCCATCCTCATTCTCACTCTCACCCTCACACGCTCTCTCCCATCCTCACTTTCACTTCCACACTCTCTCTCCCATCCTTACTCTCACTCTCACACTCTCTCTCCAATCCTCACTCTCACTCTCACACTCACACTCTCTCCCATCCGCACTCTCACTCTTGCTCTCACACTCTCTCCGATTCTCACTCTCATTCTCACACTCTGTCTCCCATCCTCATTCTCAATCTCACCCTCACACTCTCTCCCATCCTTATTATCACTCTGACACTCTCTCTCCCATCCTCACTCTCACTCTGACACTCTCTCTCCCATCCTCACTCTCACTCTCACACTCTCTCTCCCATCCGCACTCTCACTCTCGCTCTCACACTCTCTCTCCCATTCTAACTCTCACTCTCACACTCTCTCTCCCATCCTCACTGTCACTCTCACTCTCACACTCTCTCCCATCCGCACTCTCACTCTCGCTCTCACACTCACTCTCCCATCCTCACACTCACTCTCACACACTCTCCCATTCTCACTCTCACTCTCACACTGTCTCTCCCATCCTCTCTCTCTCACTCTCACACTCTCTCTCCCATCTTCACTCTCACTCTCACTCTCACACTATCTCCCAACCGCACTCTCGCTCTCGCTCTCACACTCTCACTCACATCCTCACTCTCACTCTAACTCTCACACTCTCTCTCCCATCCTCAGTCTCACTCTCACACTCTCTCCCATCCTCGCATTCAATCTCGCACTCTCTCACCCAACCTCTCTGTCACTCTCACCCTCTCTGCCGTCCTCACTCTCACAATCACTCCCATTCTCACTGACACTCTAACTCTCTCTCTGCCATCCTCACTCTCACACTCTCTCTCCCATCCTCACTCTCACTCTCACACTCTCACTCGCATCCTCACTCTCACTCTCTCTCCCATTCGCACTCTCACTCTCACACTCATTCCCATCCTCACTCTCACTTTCACACTCTCCCTCACATCGTCACACTCTCTCCCATTCTCACTCTCACTATCACACTTTCTCTCCCATCCTCACTCTCACTCTCACTCTCACTCTCACACTCTCTCTCCCATCCTCATTCACACTCTCACACTCTCTCCCATTCTCACTCTCACTCTCACACTCTTTCTCCCAACCTCACTCTCACTCTCACACTCTCTTTCCCATCCTCGCTGTCACTCTCACACTCTCTCCCATCCTCACTCTCACCCTCACGCTCTCTTTCCCAACCTCACTCTCACCCTCACAATCTCCCTCCCATTCTCACTCTCATTCTCTCACTCACTCGCCCATTCTCACTCTCACTCTCACTCTCACACTCATTCTCCCATTCTCACTCACTCTCATTCTCTCTCGCATCCTCACTCTCACTCTCACACTCTCTCTCCCATCCTCACTTTCACTCACGCACGCAATCCTATTCTCACTCACTCTCACACTCTCTCTCGCATCCTCACTGTCACTATCACACTCTCTCTCCCATCCTCACTCTCACTCTCACACTCTCTCCCATTCACAATATCACTCTCACTCTCTCACTCCCATTCTCACTCACTCTCACACTCCCTCTTCCATCCTCGCTTTCACTCTCACACTCTCTCTCATCCGCACTCTCACTCTCACTCTCTCTCCGATTCTCACTCTCACTCTTACACTCTCTCCCATCGTCACTCTCACTCTCACACTCTCTCTCCGATCCTCACTCTCACTCTCTCCCATCTCACTCTCACTCTCACACTCACTCTACCATCCTAACTCACACTCTCACACTCTCTCTCCCATTCTCACTCTCTGTCTAACACTCTCTCTCCCATCGTCACTCTCACTCTCACACTCTCTCTCCCATCCTCACTCTCACACTCACACTCTCTCTACCATCCTCATTCTCACTCTCACCCTCACACGCTCTCTCCCATCCTCACTCTCACTCTCACACTCTCTCTCCCATCCTCATTCTCACTCTCACTCTCCCACACTCTCTCCCATCCTCACTCTCACACTCTCTCTCCCATCCACACTCTCACTCTCAAACTCTCTCTCACATCCTCATTCTCACTCTCACACTCTCTCCCTTTCTCACTCTCAATCTCACACTCTCTCTCCAATTCTCACTCTCACACTCACTCCTATCCTCACTCTCACTCTCACATTGTCTCCCATCCTCACTCTCACTCTCACGCTGTCTCTCCCATCCTCACACTCACTCTCACACTCTCTCTCCCATCCTCTCTTTCACTCTCACTCTCTCTCCCATCCTCACTGTCAATCTCACTCTCGCACTCTCTCCAATTCTCACTCTCACTCTCACACTCTCTCCTATCCTCACTTTCACTCTCTCTCTCCCATCCTCACTCTCACTCTCACTCTCATACTCTCTCCCATCTTCACTCTCAATCTCACACTCTCCCTCCCATCGTCACTCTCCCTCTCACTCTCACACTCTCTCCCATTCTCACTCTCACTATCACACTTTCTTTCCCATCCTCACTCTCACTCTCACACTCACACTCTCTCTCCCATCCTCATTCTCACTCTCACACTCTCTCCCATTCTCACTCTCACTCTTAAACTCTCTCGCCCATCCTCACTCTCACTCTCACACTTTCTCTCCCATCCTCGCTGTCACTCTCACCCTCACACTCTCTCTTCCATCCTCACTCTCACCCACACACTCTCTCTACAATCCTCATTCTCACTCTCACACTCATTCTCCCATTCTCACTCTCACTCTCTCTTCCTTCCTCACTCTCACTCTCGAACTCCCTCTCTTCCGCACTCACACTCGCACTCTCTCGGATTCTCACTCTCACTCTCACACTCTCACTCCCATCCTCATTCTCACTCTCATTCTCACACACTCTCTCCCATCCACACTCTCACACACTCACTCCCATTCTCACTCACACTCACACTCTCTCACCCATCCTCACTCTCACTGTCACACTCTCTCTCCCATCCTCACTCTCGCTCTCACACACTCTCCCATTCACACTACCACTCTCACTCTCACTCCCATTCTCACTCACTCTCTCATTCTCTCTTCCATCCTCACTCTCACTCTCACTCTCACATCCTCATTCTCACTCTCACACTCTCTCCCATTCTCACTCTCACTCTCACACTGTCTCTCCCATCCTCACACTCACTCTCGCACTCTCTCTCCCATCCTCGCTGTCACTCTCACTCTCTCTCCCATCCTCACTCTCAATCTCACTCTTACACTCTCTCCAATTCTCACTCTCACTCTCACACTCTCTCCCATCCTCACTTTCACTCTCACATTCTCTCCCATCCTCACTCTCACTCTCACTCTCTCTCTCCCATCCTCAATCTCACACTCTCCCTCCAATCGTCACTCTCACTCTCACTCTCACTCTCACACTCTCTCCCATTCTCACTCTCACTATCACACTTTCTTTCCCATCCTCACTCTCACTCTCACTCTCACACTCTCTCTCCCATCCTCATTCTCACTCTCACACTCTGTCCCATTCTCACTCTCACACTCTCTCTCCCATCCTCACTCTCACTCTCACACTCTCTCTCCCATCCTCGCTGTCACTCTCACACTCTCTCTCCCATCTTCACTCTCACCCTCACACTCTCGCTTCCATCCTCACTCTCACCCTCACACTCTCTCTACAATCCTCATTCTCACTCACACACTCATTCTTCCAATCTCACTCTCACTCTCACTCTCTCTACCATCCTCAATCTCATTCTCAAACTCCCTCCCATTCGCACTCACGCTCGCACTCTCTCCGATTCACATTCTCACTCTCACACTCTCACTCCCATCCTCATTCTCACTCTCATTCTCACACACTCTCTCCCATCCACACTCTCACACACTCACTCCCATTCTCACTCACACTCACACTCTCTCACCCATCCTCACTCTCACTCTCGCTCTCACACTCACTCTCCCATCCTCACTCTCACCCTCACACTCTCTCTACAATCCTCATTCTCACTCACACACTCATTCTTCCAATCTCACTCTCACTCTCACTCTCTCTACCATCCTCAATCTCATTCTCAAACTCCCTCCCATTCGCACTCACGCTCGCACTCTCTCCGATTCACATTCTCACTCTCACACTCTCACTCCCATCCTCATTCTCACTCTCATTCTCACACACTCTCTCCCATCCACACTCTCACACACTCACTCCCATTCTCACTCACACTCACACTCTCTCACCATCCACACTCTCACACACTCTCTCCCATCCACACTCTCACACTTTCTCTCTCATCCACACTCTCACTCTCAGACTCACACGCTCTCTCCCATCCTCACTCTCACTCTCTCTCTCTCCGATTCGCACTCTCACTCTCACACTCTCCCTCCCATCCTCATTCTCACTCTCACTGTCACACTCTCTCTCCCATCCTCACTCTCGCTCTCACACTCTCTCCCATTCACACTACCACTCTCACTCTCTCACTCCCATTCTCACTCACTCTCTCACTCTCTATTCCATCCTCACTCTCACTCTCAAACTCCCTCCCATCCGCTCTCACACTCTCACTCTCTCCGATTCTCACTCTCACTCTCACACTCTCACTCCCATCCTCATTCTCAATCTCACCCTCACTCACTCTCTCCCATCCTCACTCTCACTCTCACACTCTCTCTCCCTTCCTCACTCTCACGCTCACACTCACACTCTCTCCCATCCTCACTCTCACTCTCACACTCTCCCTCTCATCGTCACTCTCACTCTCACTCTCACACTCTCTCCCATTCTCACTCTCACTATCACACATTTTCTCCCATCCTCACTCTCACTCGGAGACTCTCTCTCCCATCCTCATTCTCACTCTCACACTCTCTCCCATTCTCACTCTCACTCTGACACTCTCTCTCCCATCCTCACTCTCACTCTCACATTCACTTACCCATCCTCGCTGTCACTCTCACACTCTCTCTCCAATCCTCACTCTCACACTCTCTCCCATCCTCACTCTCACTCTCACTCTCACACTCTCTCTCCTATCCTCACTCTCACACACTCTCTCCCATCCTCACTCTCACTCTCACACTCTCCCGCCCATCCTCACACTCACTGTCACACTATCTCTCCCATCCTCACTCTCACTCTCACACTCTCCCTCACATCGTCACTCTCACTCTCACTCTCACACTCTCTCCCATTCTCACTCTCACTATCACACTTTCTCTCCCATCCTCACTCTCACTCACTCTCTCACACTCTCTCTCCCATCCTCATTCTCACTCTCACACTCTCTCCCTTTCTCACTCTCACTCTCATTCTCTCTCGCATCCTTACTCTCACTCTCACACTCTCTCTCCCATCCTCACGTTCAGTCTCACGCACACACTCCCATTCTCACTCGCTCTCACACTCTCTCTCGCTTCCTCACTGTCACTATCACACTCTCTCTCCCATCCTCATTCTCACTCTCACACTCTCTCCCATTCACACTGTCACTCTCATTCTCTCATTCCCATTCTCACTCACTCTCACACTCCCTCTTCCACCCTCGTTTTCACTCTCACACTCCCTCCCATCCGCACTCTCACTATCACTCTCACACACTCACTCCCATCCTCACTCTCACACTCTCTCTCCCATCCACACTCTCACTCTCACACTCTCTCTCACATCCTCATTCTCACTCTCACACTCTCTCCCTTTCTCACTCTCAATCTCACACTCTCTCTCCAATTCTCACTCTCACTCTCACACTCTCTCCTATCCTCACTCTCACTCTCACATTCTCTCCCACCCTCACTCTCACTCTCACATCCTCATTCTCACTCTCACACTCTCTCCCATTCTCACTCTCACTCTCACACTGTCTCTCCCATCCTCACACTCACTCTCACACTCACTCTCCCATCCTCTCTGTCACTCTCCCTCTCTCTCCCACCCTCACTCTCAATCTCAATCTCGCACTCTCTCCAATTCTCACTCTCACTCTCACACTCTCTCTCCCATCCTCATTCTCACTCTCACTCTCACACACTCACTCCCATCCTCACTCTCACTCTCACTCTCACATCCTCATTCTCACTCTCACACTCCCTCCCATTCTCACTCTCACTCTCACACTGTCTCTCCCATCCTCACACTCACTCTCACACTCACTCTCCCATCCTCTCTGTCACTCTCACTCTCTCTCCCACCCTCACTCTCAATCTCACTCTCGCACTCGCTCCAATTCTCACTCTCACTCTCACACTCTCTCCCATCCTCACTTTCACTCTCACACTCTCTCCCATCCTCACTCTCACTCTCTCTCTCCCATCCTCACTCACACTCTCTCTCTCCCATCCTCACTCTCACTCTCATACTCTCTCCCATCTTCACTCTCAATCTCAAACTCTCCCTCCCATCGTCACTCTCCCTCTCACTCTCACACTCTCTCCCATTCTCACTCTCACTATCACACTTTCTTGACCATCCTCACTCTCACTCTCACTCTCACACTCTCTCTCCCATCCTCATTCTCACTCTCACACTCTCTCCCATTCTCACTCTCACTCTCACACTCTCTCTCCCATTCTCACTCTCACTCTCACACTCTCTATCCCATCCTAGCTGTCACTCTCACACTCTCTCTCCCATCTTCACTCTCACCCTCACACTCTCTCTTCCATCCTCACTCGCACCCTCACACACCCTCTACAATCCTCATTCTCACTCTCACACTCATTCTCCCATTCTCACTCTCACTCTCACTCTCTCTTCCATACTCACTCTCACTCTCAAACTCCCTCCCATCCGCACTCACACTCTTTCCGATTCTCACTCTCACTCTCAATCTCTCACTCCCATCCTCATTCTCAGTCACTTTCTCACACACTCTCTCCCATCCACACTCTTACACTTTCTCTCCCACCCACACTCTCACTCTCACCCTCACACGCTCTCTCCCATCCTCACTCTCACTCTCACACTCTCTCTCCCAACATCACTCTCACTCTCATACTCTCTCTCCAAACCTCACTCTCACTCTCACACTCACACTCTCTCCCATCCGCAGTCTCACTCTCGCTCTAGCACTTTCTCTCCGATTCTCACTCTCATTCTCACAATCTCTCTCCCATCCTCATTCTCACTCTCACCCTCACTCACTCTCTCCCATCCTCACTCTCACACTCTCTCTCCCTTCCTCACTCTCACGCTCACACTCACACTCTCTCCCATCCGCACTCTCACTCTCACTCTCACACTCTCTCCCTTCCTCATTCTAGCTCTCACATTCTCTCCCATCCTCACTCTCACTCTCACTCTCTCTCAACCATCCTCACTCTCACTCTCAAACTCTATCTCCAATCCACACTCTCACTCTCACTCTCACACTCTCTCCCATTCTCACTCTCACTATCACAATTTTTCTCCCATCCTCACTCTCACTCGGAGACTCTCTCTCCCATCCTCATTCTCACTCTTACACTCTCTCCCATTCTCACTCTCACTCTCACACTCTCTCCCATCGTCACTCTCACTCTCACACTCTCTCTCCTATCCTCACTCTCACTCTCACACACTCTCTCCCATCCTCACACTCACTCTCACTCTCACAATCTCTCGCCCATTCTCACTCTCACTATCACACTTTCTCTCCTATCCTCACTCTCACTCTCACTCTCACACTCTCTCTCCCGTCCTCACTCTCACCGTCACTCTCTCTCTCCCATCCTCACTCTCACCCTCACACTCTCTCTCCCATTCTCACTCTCACTCTCACTCACTCTCCCATTCTCACTCTCACTCTCACTCTCACACTCATTCTCCCATTCTCACTCTCACTCTCATTCTCGCTCGCATCCTTACTCTCACTCTCACACTCTCTCTCCCATCCTCACGTTCACTCTCACGCACACACCCATTCTCACTCATTCTCACACTCTCTCGCTTCCTAACTGTCACTATCACACTCTCTCTCCCATCTTCATTCTCACTCTCACACTCTATCCCATTCACACTGTCACTCTCACTCTCTCACTCCCATTCTCACTCACTCTCACATTCCCTCTTCCACCCTCGCTTTCACTCTCACACTCTCTCCCATCCGCACTCTCACGCTCACTCTCTCTCCGATTCTCACTCTCACTCTCACACTCTCCCTCCCATCCTCATTCTCACTCTCACTCTCACAAACTCTCTCCCATCCTCACTCTCACACTCTCTCTCCCATCCACACTCTCACTCTCACACTCTCTCTCATCCTCATTCTAACTCTCACACTCTCTCCCATTCTCACTCTCAATCTCACACTCTCTCTCCAATTCTCACTTTCACTCTCACACTCTCTCCCATCCTCACTCTCACCCTCACATTCTCTCCCATCCTCACTCTCATTCTCACTCTCCCTCTCACATCCTCATTCTCACTCACACACTCTCTCTCATTCTCACTCTCACTCTCACACTGTCTCTCCCATCCTCTCACTCACTCTCACACTCTCTCTCCAATCCTCACTCTCACTCTCACACTCTCTCCCATCCTCACTCTCACTCTCGCACTCTCTCTCCTATCCTCACTCTCACTCTCACACACTCTCTCCCATCCTCACTCTCACTCTCACTCTCACACTCTCTCGCCCATCCTCACTCTCACTGTCACACTCTCTCTCCCATCCTCACTCTCGCTCTCACACTCTCTACCATTCACACTAACACTCTCACTCTCTCACTCCCATTCTCACTCACTCTCTCACTCTCTCTTCCATCCTCACTCTCACTCTCAAACTCCCTCCCATCCGCACTCACACTCTCACTCTCTCCGATTCTCACTCTCATTCTCACACTCTCACTCCCATCCTCATTCTCACTCTCACCCTCACTCACTCTCTCCCTTCCTCACTCTCACGCTCACACTCACACTCTCTCCCATCCGCACTCTCACTCTCACTCTCACACTCTCTCCCATCCTCATTCTCACTCTCACATTCTCTCCCATCCTCGCTCTCACTCTCTATCAACCATCCTCACTCTCACTCTCACACTCTATCTCAAATCCTCACTCTCACTCTCACTCTCACACTCTCTCCCATCCTCACTCTCACTCTCACACTCTCCCTCCCATCGTCACTCTCACTCTCACTCTCACACTCCCATTCTCACTCTCACTATCACACTTTTTCTCCCATGCTCACTCTCACTCGGAGACTCTCTCTCCCATCCTCATTCTCACTCTCACACTCTCTCCCATTCTCACTCTCACTCTGACACTCTCTCTCCCATCCTCACTCTCACTCTCACACTCTCTTACCCATCCTCGCTGTCACTCTCACACTCTCTCTCCAATCGTCACTCTCACACTCTCTCCCATCCTCACTCTCGCTCTCACACTCTCTCTCCTATCCTCACTCTCACTCTCACACTCTCCCTCCCATCGTGACTCTCACTCTCACTCTCACACTCTCTCCCATTCTCACTCTCACTATCACACTTTTTCTCCCATCCTCACTCTCACTCGGAGACTCTCTCTCCCATCCTCATTCTCACTCTCACACTCTCTCCCATTCTCACTCTCACTCTGACACTCTCTCTCCCATCCTCACTCTCACTCTCACACTCTCTTACCCATCCTCGCTGTCACTCTCACACTCTCTCTCCAATCCTCACTCTCACACTCTCTCCCTTCCTCACTCTCACTCTCACACTCTCTCTCCTATCCCCACTATCACTCTCACACACTCTCTCCCATCCTCACTCTCACTCTCACACTCTCCCGCCCATCCTCACTCTCACTGTCACACTCTCCCTCACATCGTCACTCTCACTCTCTCTCTCACACTCTCTCCCATTCTCACTCTCACTATCACACTTTCTCTCCTATCCTCACTCTCACTCTCACTCTCACTCTCACACTCTCTCTCCCATCCTCATTCTCACTCTCAGACTCTCTCCCATTCTCACTCTCACTCTTACACTCTCTTCCATTCTCACTCTCACTCTTACACTCGCACTCCCAATATCACTCTCACTCCCACACTCTCTTTCCCATCCTCGCTGTCCCTCTCACACTCTCTCCCATCCTCACTCTCACCCTCACACTCTCTCTCCCATCCTCACTCTCACCCTCACACTCTCTCTCCCATTCTCACTCTCACTCTCACACTCACTCTCCCATTCTCACTCTCACTCTCACACTCATTCTCCCATTCTCACTCTACACTCTCATTCTCTCTCGCATCCTCACTCTCACTCTCACACTCTCTCTCCCTTCCTCACTCTCACGCTCACACTCACACTCTCTCCCATCCGCACTCTCACTCTCACTCTCACACTCTCTCCCATCCTCATTCTCACTCTCACATTCTCTCCCATCCTCACTCTCACTCTCACTCTCTCTCAACCATCCTCACTCTCACTCTCAAACTCTATCTCCAATCCACACTCTCACTCTCAATCTCACACTCTCTCCCATCCTCACTCTCACTCTCACACTCTCCCTCCCATCGTGACTCTCACTCTCACTCTCACACTCTCTCCCATTCTCACTCTCACTATCACACTTTTTCTCCCATCCTCACTCTCACTCGGAGACTCTCTCTCCCATCCTCATTCTCACTCTCACACTCTCTCCCATTCTCACTCTCACTCTGACACTCTCTCTCCCATCCTCACTCTCACTCTCACACTCTCTTACCCATCCTCGCTGTCACTCTCACACTCTCTCTCCAATCCTCACTCTCACACTCTCTCCCATCCTCACTCTCACTCTCACACTCTCTCTCCTATCCTCACTCTCACTCTCACACACACTCTCCCATCCTCACTCTCACTCTCACACTCTCCCGCCCATCCTCACTCTCACTGTCACACTATCTCTCCCATCCTCACTCTCACTCTCACACTCTCCCTCACATCGTCACTCTCACTCTCACTCTCACACTCTCTCCCATTCTCACTCTCACTATCACACTTTCTCTCCCATCCTCACTCTCACTCACTCTCTCACACTCTCTCTCCCATCCTCATTCTCACTCTCACACTCTCTCCCATTCTCACTCTCACTCTCACTCCCACACTCATTCTCCCATTCTCACTCTCACTCTCATTCTCTCTCGCATCCTTACTCTCACTCTCACACTCTCTCTCCCATCCTTATTCTCACTCTCACTCTCACACACTCACTCCCATCCTCACTCTCACACTCTCTCTCCCATCCACACTCTCACTCTCACACTCTCTCTCACATCCTCATTCTCACTCTCACACTCTCTCCCTTTCTCACTCTCAATCTCACACTCTCTCTCCAATTCTCACTCTCACTCTCACACTCTCTCCTATCCTCACTCTCACTCTCACATTCTCTCCCATCCTCACTCTCACACTCTCTCCCATTCTCACTCTCACTCTCACACTGTCTCTCCCATCCTCACACTCACTCTCACACTCTCTCTCCCATCCTCTCTGTCACTCTCACTCTCTCTCCCACCCTCACTCTCAATCTCACTCTCGCACTCTCCCCAATTCTCACTCTCACTCTCACACTCTCTCCCATCCTCACTTTCACTCTCACATTCTCTCCCATCCTCACTCTCACTCTCTCTCTCCCATCCTCACTCTCACTCTCTCTCTCCCATCCTCACTCTCACTCTCATACTCTCTCCCATCTTCACTCTCAATCTCACACTCTCCCTCCCATCGTCCCTCTCCCTCTCACTCTCACACTCTGTCCCATTCTCACTCTCACTATCACACTTTCTTTACCATCCTCACTCTCACTCTCACTCTCACACTCTCTCTCCCATCCTCATTCTCACTCTCACACTCTCTCCCATTCTCACTCTCACTCTCACAATCTCTCTCCCATTCTCACTCTCACTCTCACACTCTCTATCCTATCCTCGCTGTCACTCTCACACTCTCTCTCCCATCTTCACTCTCACCCTCACACTCTCTATTCCATCCTCACTCGCACCCTCACACTCCCTCTACAATCCTCATTCTCACTCTCACACTCATTCTCCCATTCTCACTCTCACTCTCACTCTCTCTTCCATCCTCACTCTCACTCTCAAACTCCCTCCCATCCGCACTCACACTCTCTCCGATTCTCACTCTCACTCTCACACCATTCCATCCTCACTCTCACTCTCAAACTCCCTCCCATCCGCACTCACACTCTCACTCTCTCCGATTCTCACTCTCACTCTCACACTCTCACTCCCATCCTCATTCTCAGTCATATTCTCACACACTCTCTCCCATCCACACTCTCACACTTTCTCTCCCACCCACACTCTCACTCTCACCCTCACACGCTCTCTCCCATCCTCACTCTCACTCTCACACTCTCTCTCCCAACATCACTCTCACTCTCATACTCTCGCTCCAAACCTCACTCTCACTCTCACACTCACACTCTCTCCCATCCGCAGTCACACTCTCGCTCTAGCACTTTCTCTCCGATTCTCACTCTCATTCTCACAATCTCTCTCCCATCCTCATTCTCACTCTCACCCTCACTCACTCTCTCCCATCCTCACTCTCACACTCTCTCTCCCTTCCTCACTCTCACGCTCACACTCACACTCTCTCCCATCCGCACTGTCACTCTCACTCTCACACTCTCTCCCATCCGCATTCTCACTCTCATCCTCACTCTCACTCTCACTCTCTCTCAACCATCCTCACTCTCACTCTCAAACTCTATCTCCAATCCACACTCTTCCTCTCACTCTCACACTCTCTCCCATCCTCACTCTCACTCTCACACTCTCCCTCCCATCGTGACTCTCACTCTCACTCTCACACTCTCTCCCATTCTCACTTTCACTATCACACTTTTTCTCCCATCCTCACTCTCACTCGGAGACTCTCTCTCCCATCCTCATTCTCACTCTCACACTCTCTCCCATTCTCATTCTCACTCTGACACTCTCTCCCATCCTCATTCTCACTCTCACACTCTCTTTCCCATCCTCGCTGTCACTCTAACACTGTCTCTCCAATCGTCACTCTCACTCTCACACTCTCTCCCATCCTCACTCTCACTCTCACACTCTCTCTCCTTTCCTCACTCTCACTCTCACACACTCTCTCCCATCCTCACACTCACTCTCACTCTCACAATCTCTCGCCCATTCTCACTCTCACTATCACACTTTCTCTCCTATCCTCACTCTCACTCTCACTCTCACACTCTCTCTCCCATCCTCATTCTCACTCTCACACTCTCTCCCATTCTCACTCTCACTTTTACACTCTCTCCCATTCTCACTCTCACTCTTACACTCGCACTCCCAACCTCACTCTCACTCCCACACTCTCTTTCCCATCCTCGCTGTCCCTCTCACACTCTCTCCCATCCTCACTCTCACCCTCACACTCTCTCTCCCATCCTCACTCTCACCCTCACACTCTCCCTCCCATTCTCACTCTCACTCTCACACTCACTCTCCCATTCTCACTCTCACTCTCACACTCATTCTCCCATTCTCACTCTACACTCTCATTCTCTCTCGCATCCTCACTCTCACTCTCACACTCTCTCTCCCTTCCTCACTCTCACGCTCACACTCACACTCTCTCCCATCCGTACTCTCACTCTCACTCTCACACTCTCTCCCATCCTCATTCTCACTCTCACATTCTCTCCCATCCTCACTCTCACTCTCACTCTCTCTCAACCATCCTCTCTCTCACTCTCAAACTCTATCTCCCATCCACACTCTCACTCTCAATCTCACACTCTCTCCCATCCTCACTCTCACTCTCACAATCTCCCTCCCATCGTGACTCTCACTCTCACTCTCACACTCTCTCCCATTCTCACTCTCACTATCACACTTTTTCTCCCATCCTCACTCTCACTCGGAGACTCTCTCTCCCATCCTCATTCTCACTCTCACACTCTCTCCCATTCTCACTCTCACTCTGACACTCTCTCTCCCATCCTCACTCTCACTCTCACACTCTCTTACCCATCCTCACTGTCACTCTCACACTCTCTCTCCAATCCTCACTCTCACACTCTCTCCCATCCTCACTCTCACTCTCACACTCTCTCTCCTATCCTCACTCTCACTCTCACACACTCTCTCCCATCCTCACTCTCACTCTCACACTCTCCCGCCCATCCTCACTATCACTGTCACACTATCTCTCCCATCCTCACTCTCACTCTCACACTCTCCCTCACATCGTCACTCTCACTCTCACTCTCACACTCTCTCCCATTCTCACTCTCACTATCACACTTTCTCTCCCATCCTCACTCTCACTCACTCTCTCACACTCTCTCTCCCATCCTCATTCTCACTCTCACACTCTCTCCCATTCTCACTCTCACTCTCACTCTCACACTCATTCTCCCATTCTCACTCTCACTCTCATTCTCTCTCGCATCCTTACTCTCACTCTCACACTCTCTCTCCCATCCTCACGTTCACTCTCACGCACACACTCCCATTCTCACTCGCTCTCACACTCTCTCTCGCTTCCTCACTGTCACTATCACACTCTCTCTCCCATCCTCATTCTCACTCTCACACTCTCTCCCATTCACACTGTCACTCTCATTCTCTCACTCCCATTCTCACTCACTCTCACACTCCCCCTTTCACCCTCGCTTTCACTCTCACACTCTCTCCCATCCGCACTCTCACTCTCACTCTCTCTCCGATTCTCACTCTCACTCTCACACTCTCTCTCCCATCCTCATTCTCACTCTCACTCTCACACACTCACTCCCATCCTCACTCTCACACTCTCTCTCCCATCCACACTCTCACTCTCACACTCTCTCTCACATCCTCATTCTCACTCTCACACTCTCTCCCTTTCTCACTCTCAATCTCACACTCTCTCTCCCATTCTCACTCTCACTCTCACTCTCTCTCCCACCCTCACTCTCAATCTCACTCTCGCACTCTCCCCAATTCTCACTCTCACTCTCACACTCTCTCCCATTCTCACTTTCACTCTCACATTCTCTCCCATCCTCACTCTCACTCTCTCTCTCCCTACCTCACTCTCACTCTCTCTCTCCCATCCTCACTCTCACTCTCATACTCTCTCCCATCTTCACTCTCAATCTCACACTCTCCCTCCCATCGTCACTCTCCCTCTCACTCTCACACTCTCTCCCATTCTCACTCTCACTATCACACTTTCTTTACCATCCTCACTCTCACTCTCACTCTCACACTCTCTCTCCCATCCTCATTCTCAATCTCACACTCTCTCCCATTCTCACTCTCACTCTCACAATCTCTCTCCCATTCTCACTCTCACTCTCACACTCTCTATCCTATCCTCGCTGTCACTCTCACACTCTCTCTCCCATCTTCACTCTCACCCTCACACTCTCTATTCCATCCTCACTCGCACCCTCACACTCCCTCTACAATCCTCATTCTCACTCTCACACTCATTCTCCCATTCTCACTCTCACTCTCACTCTCTCTTCCATCCTCACTCTCACTCTCAAACTTCCTCCCATCCGCACTCACACTCTCTCCGATTCTCACTCTCACTCTCACACCATTCCATCCTCACTCTCACTCTCAAACTCCCTCCCATCCGCACTCACACTCTCACTCTCTCCGATTCTCACTCTCACTCTCATACTCTCACTCCCATCCTCATTCTCAGTCACATTCTCACACACTCTCTCCCATCCACACTCTCACACTTTCTCTCCCACCCACACTCTCACTCTCACCCTCACACGCTCTCTCCCATCCTCACTCTCACTCTCACACTCTCTCTCCCAACATCACTCTCACTCTCATACTCTCGCTCCAAACCTCACTCTCACTCTCACACTCACACTCTCTCCCATCCGCAGTCTCACTCTCGCTCTAGCACTTTCTCTCCGATTCTCACTCTCATTCTCACAATCTCTCTCCCATCCTCATTCTCACTCTCACCCTCACTCACTCTCTCCCATCCTCACTCTCACACTCTCTCTCCCTTCCTCACTCTCACGCTCACACTCACACTCTCTCCCATCCGCACTCTCACTCTCACTCTCACACTCTCTCACATCCTCATTCTCACTCTCATCCTCACTCTCACTCTCACTCTCTCTCAACCATCCTCACTCTCACTCTCAAACTCTATCTCCAATCCACACTCTTCCTCTCACTCTCACACTCTCTCCCATCCTCACTCTCACTCTCACACTCTCCCTCCCATCGTGACTCTCACTCTCACTCTCACACTCTCTCCCATTCTCACTTTCACTATCACACTTTTTCTCCCATCCTCACTCTCACTCGGAGACTCTCTCTCCCATCCTCATTCTCACTCTCACACTCTCTTTCCCATCCTCGCTGTCACTCTAACACTGTCTCTCCAATCGTCACTCTCACTCTCACACTCTCTCCCATCCTCACACTCACTCTCACACTCTCTCTCCTTTCCTCCCTCTCACTCTCACACTCTCTCCCATCCTCACACTCACTCTCACACTCTCTCTCCTTTCCTCACTCTCACTCTCACACACTCTCTCCCATCCTCACACTCACTCTCACTCTCACAATCTCTCGCCCATTCTCACTCTCACTATCACGCTTTCTCTCCTATCCTCACTCTCACTCTCACACTCTCTCTCCCATCCTCATTCTCACTCTCACACACTCTCCCATTCTCACTCTCACTTTTACACTCTCTCCCATTCTCACTCTCACTCTTACACTCGCACTCCCAACCTCACTCTCACTCCCACACTCTCTTTCCCATCCTCGCTGTCCCTCTCACACTCTCTCCCATCCTCACTCTCACCCTCACACTCTCTCTCCCATCCTCACTCTCACCCTCACACTCTCTCTCCCATTCTCACTCTCACTCTCACACTCACTCTCCCATTCTCACTCTCACTCTCACTCTCACACTCATTCTCCCATTCTCACTCTACACTCTCATTCTCTCTCGCATCCTCACTCTCACTCTCACACTCTCTCTCCCTTCCTCACTCTCACGCTCACACTCACACTCTCTCCCATCCGTACTCTCACTCTCACTCTCACACTCTCTCCCATCCTCATTCTCACTCTCACATTCTCTCCCATCCTCACTCTCACTCTCTCTCAACCATCCTCTCTCTCACTCTCAAACTCTATCTCCCATCCACACTCTCACTCTCAATCTCACACTCTCCCCCATCCTCACTCTCACTCTCACACTCTCCCTCCCATCGTGACTCTCACTCTCACTCTCACACTCTCTCCCATTCTCACTCTCACTATCACACTTTTTCTCCCATCCTCACTCTCACTCGGAGACTCTCTCTCCCATCCTCATTCTCACTCTCACACTCTCTCCCATTCTCACTCTCACTCTGACACTCTCTCTCCCATCCTCACTCTCACTCTCACACTCTCTTACCCATCCTCGCTGTCACTCTCACACTCTCTCTCCAATCCTCACTCTCACACTCTCTCCCATCCTCACTCTCACTCTCACACTCTCTCTCCTATCCTCACTCTCACTCTCACACACTCTCTCCCATCCTCACTCTCACTCTCACACTCTCCCGCCCATCCTCACTATCACTGTCACACTATCTCTCCCATCCTCACTCTCACTCTCACACTCTCCCTCACATCGTCACTCTCACTCTCACTCTCACACTCTCTCCCATTCTCACTCTCACTATCACACTTTCTCTCCCATCCTCACTCTCACTCACTCTCTCACACTCTCTCTCCCATCCTCATTCTCACTCACACACTCTCTCCCATTCTCACTCTCACTCTCACTCTCACACTCTCTCCCATTCTCACTCTCACTATCACACTTTCTCTCCCATCCTCACTCTCACTCACTCTCTCACACTCTCTCTCCCATCCTCATTCTCACTCACACACTCTCTCGCATCCTTACTCTCACTCTCACACTCTCTCTCCCATCCTCACGTTCACTCTCACGCACACACTCCCATTCTCACTCGCTCTCACACTCTCTCTCGCTTCCTCACTGTCACTATCACACTCTCTCTCTCATCCTCATTCTCACTCTCACACTCTCTCCCATTCACACTGTCACTCTCATTCTCTCACTCCCATTCTCACTCACTCTCACACTACCCCTTTCACCCTCGCTTTCACTCTCACACTCTCTCCCATCCGCACTCTCACTCTCACTCTCTCCGATTCTCACTCTCACTCTCACACTCTCTCTCCCATCCTCATTCTCACTCTCACTCTCACACACTCACTCCCATCCTCACTCTCACACTCTCTCTCCCATCCACACTCTCACTCTCACACTCTCTCTCACATCCTCATTCTCACTCTCACACTCTCTCCCTTTCTCACTCTCAATCTCACACTCTCTCTCCAATTCTCACTCTCACTCTCACTCTCTCTCCCACCCTCACTCTCAATCTCACTCTCGCACTCTCTCCAATTCTCACTCTCACTCTCACACTCTCTCCCATTCTCACTTTCACTCTCACATTCTCTCCCATCCTCACTCTCACTCTCTCTCTCCCATCCTCACTCTCACTCTCACTCTCATACTCTCTTACATCTTCACTCTCAATCTCACACTCTCCCTCCCATCGTCACTCTCCCTCTCACTCTCACACTCTCTCCCATTCTCACTCTCCCTATCACACTTTCTTTACCATCCTCACTCTCACTCTCACTCTCACACTCTCTTTCCCATCCTCATTCTCACTCTCACACTCTCTCCCATTCTCACTCTCACTCTCACACTCTCTCTCCCATTCTCACTCTCACTCTCACACTCTCTATCCTATCCTCGCTGTCACTCTCACACTCTCTCTCCCATCTTCACTCTTACCCTCACACTCTCTCTTCCATCCTCACTCGCACCCTCACACTCCCTCTACAATCCTCATTCTCACTCTCACACTCATTCTCCCATTCTCACTCTCACTCTCACTCTCTCTTCCATCCTCACTCTCACTCTCAAACTCCCTCCCATTCGCACTCACACTTTCTCCGATTCTCACTCTCAGTCTCACAGCATTCCATCCTCACTCTCACTCTCAAACTCCCTCCCATCCGCACTCACACTCTCACTCTCTCCGATTCTCACTCTCACTCTCACACTCTCACTCCCATCCTCATTCTCAGTCACATTCTCACACACTCTCTCCCATCCACACTCCCACACTTTCTCTCCCACCCACACTCTCACTCTCACCCTCACACGCTCTCTCCCATCCTCACTCTCACTCTCACACTCTCTCTCCCAACATCACTCTCACTCTCATACTCTCTCTCCAAACCTCACTCTCACTCTCACACTCACACTCTCTCCCATCCGCAGTCTCACTCTCGCTCTAGCACTTTCTCGCCGATTCTCACTCTCATTCTCACAATCTCTCTCCCATCCTTATTCTCACTCTCACCCTCACTCACTCTCTCCCATCCTCACTCTCACTCTCACACTCTCTCTCCCTTCCTCACTCTCACGCTCACACTCACACTCTCTCCCATCCGCACTCTCACTCTCACTCTCACACTCTCTCCCATCCTCATTCTCACTCTCACATTCTCTCCCATCCTCACTCTCACTCTCACTCTCTCTCAACTATCCTCACTCTCACTCTCAAACTCTATCTCCAATCCACACTCTTACTCTCACTCTCACACTCTCTCCCATCCTCACTCTCACTATCACACTTTTTCTCCCATCCTCACTCTCACTCGGAGACTCTCTCTCCCATCCTCATTCTCACTCTCACACTCTCTCCCATTCTCACTCTCACTCTGACACTCTCTCCCATCCTCACTCTCACTCTCACACTCTCTTTCCCATCCTCGCTGTCACTCTCACACTGTCTCTCCAATCGTCACTCTCACTCTCACACTCTCTCCCATCCTCACTCTCACTCTCACACTCTCTCCCATCCTCATTCTCACTCTCACATTCTCTCCCATCCTCACTCTCACTCTCACTCTCTCTCAACCATCCTCACTCTCACTCTCAAACTCTATCTCCAATCCACACTCTCACTCTCACTCTCACACTCTCTCCCATTCTCACTCTCACTATCACACTTTTTCTCCCATCCTCACTCTCACTTGGAGACTCTCTCTCCCATCCTCATTCTCACTCTCACACTCTCTCCCATTCTCACTCTCACTCTGACACTCTCTCCCATCCTCACTCTCACTCTCACACTCTCTTTCCCATCCTCGCTGTCACTCTCACACTGTCTCTCCAATCGTCACTCTCACTCTCACACTCTCTCCCATCCTCACTCTCACTCTCACACTCTCTCCCATCCTCACTCTCACTCTCGCACTCTCTCTCCTATCCTCACTCTCACTCTCACACACTCTCTCCCATCCTCACTCTCACTCTCACTCTCACACTCTCTCGCCCATCCTCACTCTCACTCTTACACTCTCTCTCCCATCCTCCCTCTCGCTCTCACACTCTCTACCATTCACACTACCACTCCCACCCTCTCACTCCCATTCTCACTCACTCTCTCACTCTCTCTTCCATCCTCACTCTCACTCTCAAACTCCCTCCCATCCGCACTCACACTCTCACTCTCTCCGATTCTCACTCTCATTCTCACACTCTCACTCCCATCCTCATTCTCACTCTCACCCTCACTCACTCTCTCCCATCCTCACTCTCACTCTCACACTCTCTCTCCCTTCCTCACTCTCACGATCACACTCACACTCTCTCACATCCGCACTCTCACTCTCACTCTCACTCTCACACTCTCTCCCATCCTCATTCTCACTCTCACATTCTCTCCCATCCTCACTCTCACTCTCACTCTCTCTCAACCATCCTCACTCTCACTCTCACACTCTATCTCAAATCCTCACTCTCACTCTCACTCTCACACTCTCTCCCATCCTCACTCTCACTCTCACACTCTCCCTCCCATCGTCACTTTCACTCTCACTCTCAGACTCCCATTCTCACTCTCACTATCACACTTTTTCTCCCATCCTCACTCTCACTCGGAGACTCTCTCTCCCATCCTCATTCTCACTCTCACACTCTCTCCCATTCTCACTCTCACTCTCACACTCTCTCTCCCATCCTCACTCTCACTCTCACACTCTCTTACCCATCCTCGCTGTCACTCTCACACTCTCTCTCCAATCTTCACTCTCACACTCTCTCCCATCCTAACTCTCACTCTCACACTCTCTCTCCTATCCTCACTCTCACTGTCACACTCTCCCTCACATCGTCACTCTCACTCTCACTCTCACACTCTCTCCCATTCTCACTCTCACTATCACACTTTCTCTCCTATCCTCACTCTCACTCTCACTCTCACTCTCACACTCTCTCTCCCATCCTCATTCTCACTCTCACACTCTCTCCCATTCTCACTCTCACTCTTACACTCTCTCCCATTCTCACTCTCACTCTTACACTCGCACTCCCAACCTCACTCTCACTCGCACACTCTCTTTCCCATCCTCGATGTCCCTCTCACACTCTCTCCCATCCTCACTCTCACCCTCACACTCTCTCTCCCATCCTCACTCTCACTCTCACACTCATTCTCCCATTCTCACTCTACACTCTCATTCTCTCTCGCATCCTCACTCTCACTCTCACACTCTCTCTCCCTTCCTCACTCTCACGCTCACACTCACACTCTCTCCCACCCGCACTCTCACTCTCACTCTCACACTCTCTCCCATCCTCATTCTCACTCTCACATTCTCTCCCATCCTCACTCTCACTCTCTCTCAACCATCCTCACTCTCACTCTCAAACTCTATCTCCAATCCACACTCTCACTCTCAATCTCACACTCTCTCCTATCCTCACTCTCACTCTCACTCTCACTCTCACACTCTCTCTCCCATCCTCATTCTCACTCTCACACTCTCTCCCATTCTCACTCTCACTCTTACACTCTCTCCCATTCTCACTCTCACTCTTACACTCGCACTCCCAACCTCACTCTCACTCCCACACTCTCTTTCCCATCCTCGATGTCCCTCTCACACTCTCTCCCATCCTCACTCTCACCCTCACACTCTGTCTCCCATCCTCACACTCACTCTCACACTCATTCTCCCATTCTCACTCTACACTCTCATTCTCTCTACATCCTCACTCTCACTCTCACACTCTCTCTCCCTTCCTCACTCTCACGCTCACACTCACACTCTCTCCCACCCGCACTCTCACTCTCACTCTCACACTCTCTCCCATCCTCATTCTCACTCTCGCATTCTCTCCCATCCTCACTCTCACTCTCACACTCTCTCAACCATCCTCACTCTCACTCTCAAACTCTATCTCCAATCCACACTCTCACTCTCAATCTCACAGTCTCTCCCATCCTCACTCTCACTCTCACACTCTCCCTCCCATCGTGACTCTCACTCTCACTCTCACACTCTCTCCCATTCTCACTCTCACTATCACACTTTTTCTCCCATCCTCACTCTCACTCGGAGACTCTCTCTCCCATCCTCATTCTCACTCTCACACTCTCTCCCATTCTCACTCTCACTCTGACACTCTCTCTCCCATCCTCACTCTCACCCTCACACTCTCTCTCCCATCCTCACTCTCACTCTCACACTCATTCTCCCATTCTCACTCTACACTCTCATTCTCTCTACATCCTCACTCTCACTCTCACACTCTCTCTCCCTTCCTCACTCTCACGCTCACACTCACACTCTCTCCCACCCGCACTCTCACTCTCACTCTCACACTCTCTCCCATCCTCATTCTCACTCTCACATTCTCTCCCATCCTCACTCTCACTCTCACTCTCTCTCAACCATCCTCACTCTCACTCTCAAACTCTATCTCCAATCCACACTCTCACTCTCAATCTCACACTCTCTCCCATCCTCACTCTCACTCTCACACTCTCCCTCCCATCGTGACTCTCACTCTCACTCTCACACTCTCTCCCATTCTCACTCTCACTATCACACTTTTTCTCCCATCCTCACTCTCACTCGGAGACTCTCTCTCCCATCCTCATTCTCACTCTCACACTCTCTCCCATTCTCACTCTCACTCTGACACTCTCTCTCCCATCCTCACTCTCACTCTCACACTCTCTTACCCATCCTCGCTGTCACTCTCACACTCTCTCTCCAATCCTCACTCTCACACTCTCTCCCATCCTCACTCTCACTCTCACACTCTCTCTCCTATCCTCACTCTCACTCTCACACACTCTCTCCCATCCTCACTCTCACTCTCACACTCTCCCGCCCATCCTCACTCTCACTGTCACACTATCTCTCCCATCCTCACTCTCACTCTCACACTCTCCCTCACATCGTCACTCTCACTCTCACTCTCACACTCTCTCCCATTCTCACTCTCACTATCACACTTTCTCTCCCATCCTCACTCTCACTCACTCTCTCACACTCTCTCTCCCATCCTCATTCTCACTCTCACACTCTCTCCCATTCTCACTCTCACTCTCACTCTCACACTCATTCTCCCATTCTCACTCTCACTCTCATTCTCTCTCGCATCCTTACTCTCACTCTCACACTCTCTCTCCCATCCTCATTCTCACTCTCACTCTCACACACTCACTCCCATCCTCACTCTCACACTCTCTCTCCCATCCACACTCTCACTCTCACACTCTCTCTCACATCCTCATTCTCACTCTCACACTCTCTCCCTTTCTCACTCTCAATCTCACACTCTCTCTCCAATTCTCACTCTCACTCTCACTCTCACACTCTTTCTCCCATTCTCACTCTCACTCTCATTCTCTCTCGCATCCTTACTCTCACTCTCACACTCTCTCTCCCATCCTCATTCTCACTCTCACTCTCACACACTCACTCCCATCCTCACTCTCACACTCTCTCTCCCATCCACACTCTCACTCTCACACTCTCTCTCACATCCTCATTCTCACTCTCACACTCTCTCCCTTTCTCACTCTCAATCTCACACTCTCTCTCCAATTCTCACTCTCACTCTCACACTCTCTCCTATCCTCACTCTCACTCTCACATTCTCTCCCATCCTCACTCTCACACTCTCTCCCATTCTCACTCTCACTCTCACACTGTCCCTCCCATCCTCACACTCACTCTCACACTCTCTCTCCCATCCTCTCTGTCACTCTCACTCTCTCTCCCACCCTCACTCTCAATCTCACTCTCGCACTCTCTCCAATTCTCACTCTCACTCTCACACTCTCTCCCATCCTCACTTTCACTCTCACATTCTCTCCCATCCTCACTCTCACTCTCTCTCTCCCATCCTCACTCTCACTCTCTCTCTCCCATCCTCACTCTCACTCTCATACTCTCTCCCATCTTCACACTCACTCTCACTCTCACACTCTCTCCCATCCTCACTCTCCCTCTCACTCTCACACTCGCTCCCATTCTCATTCTCACTCTCACACTCTCTCCCAACCCCACTCTCATTCTCACACTCTCTCTCCCATCGTCACTCTCACTCTCACTCTCAAACTCTCTCTTCCATCCTCACGCCTATTCTCACACTCTCTCTCCCTTCCGCACTCTCACTCTCACACTCTCTCCCATCCTCACGCTCAATCTCACACTCTCTCCCATTCTTACTCTACCCCTCACACACTCTCTCCCATCCTCACTCTCACTCACACACACTCTCTCCCATCCGCACTTGCACTCACGCACTCGCTCCCATTCTCAGTCTCACTCTCACACTCTCTCCCACCCCTCACTCTCACTCTCACACTCTCTCTCCCATTCTCACTCCCACACTCACTCCCATTCTCACTCTCAATCTCACACACTCTCTCCCATTCTCACTCTCACACTCTCTCCCCCATCCTCACTCCCACACTCTCTCCTATCCTCACTCTCAATCTCACACTCTCTCTCCCATCTGCACTCTCACTCTCACACTCTCTCTCCCATCTTCACTCCCACAGTCACTCCCATTCTCACTCTCACTCTCACACACTCTCTCCCAACCTCACTCCCACAGTCACTCCCATTCTCACTCTCACTCTCACAACCTCTCTTCCATCCTCCCTCTCACGCTCACACTCTCTCTACCATCTTCACTCTTACTCTCACACTCTCTCTCCCATCCTCACTCCCACACTCACTCCCATTCTCACTCGAACTCTCACTCACTCTCTCCCATCCTCACTCTCACTCTCACACTCTCTCTCCCATCCTTAATCCCACACTCTCTCCCATCCTCACTCTCACTCTCACACTCTCTCCCATTCTCACTCCCACACTCACTCCCATTCTCACTCTCAATCTCACACACTCTCTCCCATTCTCACTCTCACTCTCACACTCTCTCTCCCATCCTCACTCCCATACTCTCTCCCATTCTCACTCTCACACTCTCTCTCCCATCATCACTGTCACTCTCACACATGCTCTCCCATCCTCACTCTCACTCTCACACTCTCTCTCCCATCCTCACTCTCACACTCTCTTCCCCATCCTCACTCCCACACTCTCTCCTATCCTCACTCTCAATCTCACACTCTCTCTCCCATCTGCACTCTCACTCTCACACTCTCTCTCCCATCCTCACTCCCACAGTCACTCCCATTCTCACTCTCACTCTCACACACTCTCTCCCATCCTCACTCCCACAGTCACTCCCATTCTCATTCTCACTCTCACACTCTCTCCCATCCACACTCACACTCTCACACTTTCTCTCCCATTCTAACTCTCACTCTCACACTCGCTCTCCTCCTCACCCTCACTCTCACACTCTCTCTCCCATCCTCACACTCACTCTCACACTCTCTCTCCCATCCTCACTCTCACTTTTACTCTCACACTCTCCCTCCCATCTGCACTTGCACTCTCACACTCGCTCCCATTCTCATTCTCACTCTCACACTCTCTCACACCCCTCACTCTCATTGTCACACTCTCTCTCCCATCCTCACTCTCACTCTCACTCTCACACTCTCTCTCCCATCCTCACTCTCACACTCTCTCAACCATCCGCACTCTCACTCTCATACTCTCTCCCATTCTCACTCTCACCCTCACAACCTCTCTCCAATCATCACTCTCACGCTCACACTCTCTCTACCATACTCACTCTAACTCTCACTCACTCTCTCCCATCCTCACTCTCACTCTTACACTCTCTCTCCCCTCCTTACTCCCACACTCTCTCCCATCCTGACTCTCACTCTCACACTCTCTCTCCCATTCTCACTCCCACACTCACTCCCATTCTCACTCTCAATCTCACACACTCTCTCCCATTCTCACTCTCACTCTCACACTCTCTCTCCCATCCTCACTCCCACACTCTCTCTCCCATCCTCACTGTCACTCTCACACACGCTCTCCCATCCTCACTCTCACACACTCTCTCCCATCCTCAGTCTCACTCTCACACACGCTCTCCCATCCTTAATCCCACACTCTCTCCCATCCTCACTCTCACTCTCACACTCTCTCTCCCATTCTCACTCCCACACTCACTCCCATTCTCACTCTCAATCTCACAGACTCTCTCCCATTCTCACTCTCACTCTCACACTCTCTCTCCCATTCTCACTCCCACACTCACTCCCATTCTCACTCTCAATCTCACAGACTCTCTCCCATTCTCACTCTCACTCTCACACTCTCTCTCCCATCCTCACTCCCACACTCACTCCCATTCTCACTCTCACACTCTCTCTCCCATCATCACTGTCACTCTCACGCACGCTCTCCCATCCTCACTCTCACTCACATACTCTCTCTCCCATCCTCACTCTCACACTCTCTCCCCCATCCTCACTCTCACTCTCACACTCTCTCCCATCTGCACTCTCACACTCACACTCTCTCCCATCCTCACTGACAATCTCACACATTCGCTCCCATCCTCACTCTCACTTCCACACTCTCTCCCATTCTCACTGTCAATCTCACACTCTCTCTCCCATCCTCACTCTCACTCTCACTCTCATACACTCTCCCATCCTCACTCTCACTCTCATACTCTCTCCCATCTGCACTCCCACTCTCACACTCGCTCTCATCCTCACTCTCACTCTCACAATCTCTCTCTCATACTCACACTCACTCTCACACTCTCTCTCATCTGCACTCTCACTCTTACTCCGACACTCTCTCTCCCATCCGCACTTGCACTCTCACACTCGCTCCCATTCTCATTCTCACTCTCACACTCTCTCCCAACCCCACTCTAATTTTCACACACTCTCTCCCATCGTCACTCTTACTCTCACTCTCAAACTCTCTCTTTCATCCTCACTCTCACTCTCACACTCTCTCTCCCATCCGCACTCTCACTCTCACACTCTCTCCCATCCTCACTCTCAATCTCACACTCTCTCTCCCATCCTCACTCTCACTCTCACTCTCTCTCTCATCTGCACTCTCACTCTCACACTCTCTCCCATTCTCAATGTCACCCTCACACTCTCTCTCCCGTCCTCACTCTCACTCAAACACACTCTCTCTCCTATCCTTACTCTCACTCTAAATCTCACTCGCACACTCTCTCTCCCATCCTGTCTCTCACTCTAACTCTCACACTCTCTCTCTCATCCTCACTCTCACTCTCACTCTCACACACTCTCTCCCATCCTCACTTTCACTCTCACTCTCACACTCTCTTCTATCCGTACTCTCACATTCACACTCCCTTTCCAGATCCTCACTCTCATTCTCACTCTCACTCTCACTCTCTCTCTCCCATCCACTCTTTCACTCTCACTGTCAATCTCACACTCTCTCGCTCATCCTGACTCTCGCCCTCACACTCTCTCTCCCATCCTCACTCTCACTCTCACACTCTCTCCCATCTGCACTCTCACACTCAGACTCTCTCCCATCCTCACTGTCAATCTCACACTCTCTCCCATCCTCACTCTCACTCTCACACTCTCTCTCCCATCTTCACACTCACTCTCACTTTCTCTCTCCCATCCGCACTCTCACTCTCACACTCTCTCCCCCATCCTCACTCCCACACTCTCTCCTATCCTCACTCTCAATCTCACACTCTCTCTCCCATCTGCACTCTCACTCTCACACTCTCTCTCCCATCTTCACTCCCACAGTCACTCCCATTCTCACTCTCACTCTCACACACTCTCTCCCATCCTCACTCCCACAGTCACTCCCATTCTCACTCTCACTCTCACAACCTCTCTTCCATCCTCACTCTCACGCTCACACTCTCTCTACCATCTTCACTCTTACTCTCACACTCTCTCTCCCATCCTCACTCCCACACTCACTCCCATTCTCACTCGAACTCTCACTCACTCTCTCCCATCCTCACTCTCACTCTCACACTCTCTCTCCCATCCTTAATCCCACACTCTCTCCCATCCTCACTCTCACTCTCACACTCTCTCCCATTCTCACTCCCACACTCACTCCCATTCTCACTCTCAATCTCACACACTCTCTCCCATTCTCACTCTCACTCTCACACTCTCTCTCCCATCTTCACTCCCATACTCTCTCCCATTCTCACTCTCACACTCTCTCTCCCATCATCACTGTCACTCTCACACATGCTCTCCCATCCTCACTGTCACTCTCACACTCTCTCTCCCATCCTCACTCTCACACTCTCTTCCCCATCCTCACTCCCACACTCTCTCCTATCCTCACTCTCAATCTCACACTCTCTCTCCCATCTGCACTCTCACTCTCACACTCTCTCTCCCATCCTCACTCCCACAGTCACTCCCATTCTCACTCTCACTCTCACACACTCTCTCCCATCCTCACTCCCACAGTCACTCCCATTCTCATTCTCACTCTCACACTCTCTCCCATCCACACTCACACTCTCACACTTTCTCTCCCATTCAAACTCTCACTCTCACACTCGCTCTCCTCCTCACCCTCACTCTCACACTCTCTCTCCCATCCTCACACTCACTCTCACACTCTCTCTCCCATCCTCACTCTCACTTTTACTCTCACACTCTCCCTCCCATCTGCACTTGCACTCTCACACTCGCTCCCATTCTCATTCTCACTCTCACACTCTCTCACACCCCTCACTCTCATTGTCACACTCTCTCTCCCATCCTCACTCTCACTCTCACTCTCACACTCTCTCTCCCATCCTCACTCTCACACTCTCTCAACCATCCGCACTCTCACTCTCATACTCTCTCCCATTCTCACTCTCACCCTCACAACCTCTCTCCAATCATCACTCTCACGCTCACACTCTCTCTACCATACTCACTCTAACTCTCACTCACTCTCTCCCATCCTCACTCTCACTCTTACACTCTCTCTCCCCTCCTTACTCCCACACTCTCTCCCATCCTGACTCTCACTCTCACACTCTCTCTCCCATTCTCACTCCCACACTCACTCCCATTCTCACTCTCAATCTCACACACTCTCTCCCATTCTCACTCTCACTCTCACACTCTCTCTCCCATCCTCACTCCCACACTCTCTCTCCCATCCTCACTGTCACTCTCACACACGCTCTCCCATCCTCACTCTCACACACTCTCTCCCATCCTCAGTCTCACTCTCACACACGCTCTCCCATCCTTAATCCCACACTCTCTCCCATCCTCACTCTCACTCTCACACTCTCTCTCCCATTCTCACTCCCACACTCACTCCCATTCTCACTCTCAATCTCACAGACTCTCTCCCATTCTCACTCTCACTCTCACACTCTCTCTCCCATTCTCACTCCCACACTCACTCCCATTCTCACTCTCAATCTCACAGACTCTCTCCCATTCTCACTCTCACTCTCACACTCTCTCTCCCATCCTCACTCCCACACTCACTCCCATTCTCACTCTCACACTCTCTCTCCCATCATCACTGTCACTCTCACGCACGCTCTCCCATCCTCACTCTCACTCACATACTCTCTCTCCCATCCTCACTCTCACACTCTCTCCCCCATCCTCACTCTCACTCTCACACTCTCTCTCCCATTCTCACTCTCACACTCTCTCCCATCTGCACTCTCACACTCACACTCTCTCCCATCCTCACTGACAATCTCACACATTCGCTCCCATCCTCACTCTCACTTCCACACTCTCTCCCATTCTCACTGTCAATCTCACACTCTCTCTCCCATCCTCACTCTCACTCTCACTCTCACTCTCCCATCCTCACTCTCACTCTCATACTCTCTCCCATCTGCACTCCCACTCTCAAACTCGCTCTCATCCTCACTCTCACTCTCACAATCTCTCTCTCATACTCACACTCACTCTCACACTCTCTCTCATCTGCACTCTCACTCTTACTCCGACACTCTCTCTCCCATCCGCACTTGCACTCTCACACTCGCTCCCATTCTCATTCTCACTCTCACACTCTCTCCCAACCCCACTCTAATTTTCACACACTCTCTCCCATCGTCACTCTTACTCTCACTCTCAAACTCTCTCTTCCATCCTCACTCTCACTCTCACACTCTCTCTCCCATCCGCACTCTCACTCTCACACTCTCTCCCATCCTCACTCTCAATCTCACACTCTCTCTCCCATCCTCACTCTCACTCTCACTCTCTCTCTCATCTGCACTCTCACTCTCACACTCTCTCCCATTCTCAATGTCACCCTCACACTCTCTCTCCCGTCCTCACTCTCACTCAAACACACTCTCTCTCCTATCCTTACTCTCACTCTAAATCTCACTCGCACACTCTCTCTCCCATCCTGTCTCTCACTCTAACTCTCACACTCTCTCTCTCATCCTCACTCTCACTCTCACTCTCACACACTCTCTCCCATCCTCACTTTCACTCTCACTCTCACACTCTCTTCTATCCGTACTCTCACATTCACACTCCCTTTCCAGATCCTCACTCTCATTCTCACTCTCACTCTCACTCTCTCTCTCCCATCCACTCTTTCACTCTCACTGTCAATCTCACACTCTCTCGCTCATCCTGACTCTCGCCCTCACACTCTCTCTCCCATCCTCACTCTCACTCTCACACTCTCTCCCATCTGCACTCTCACACTCACACTCTCTCCCATCCTCACTGTCAATCTCACACTCTCTCCCATCCTCACTCTCACTCTCACACTCTCTCTCCCATCTTCACACTCACTCTCACTTTCTCTCTCCCATCCGCACTCTCACTCTCACACTCTCTGTCCCATCCTCACTCTCACTCACACTCTCACACTCTTTCTCCCATCCTCACTCTCACTCTCACACTCTCGCTCCCATTCTCATTCTCACTCTCTCACTCACTCCCACCCCTCACTCTCATTCTCACACTCTCTCTCCCATCCTCACTCTCACTCTCACTTTCTCTCTCCCATCCGCACTCTCACTCTCACACTCTCTCCCATCCTCACTCTCAATCTCACGCTCTCTCTCCCATCCACACTCTCACTCTCACACTCTCTCCCATCCTCATTGTCACTTTCATGTCACACTAGTCCCATCCTCACTCTCACTCTCTTACTCTCTCTCCCATCCTTACTCCCACTCTCACTCTCACTCGCATCTGCACTCTCACTCTCACACTCTCTCCCATTCTCACTGCCACTCTCACACTCTCTCTCCCGTTCACAGTCACACTCTCACTCTCACACTCTCTCCCATCCTCATTGTCACTTTCATGTCACACTAGTCCCATCCTCACTCTCACTCTCTTACTCTCTCTCCCATCCTTACTCCCACTCTCACTCTCACTCGCATCTGCACTCTCACTCTCACACTCTCTCCCATTCTCACTGCCACTCTCACACTCTCTCTCCCGTCCACAGTCACACTCTCACTCTCACACACTCTCTCCCAATCTCACTCTCACTCTCACACTCTCTCTCCCATCCTCACTCCCATACTCTCTCTCCCATCCTCACTGTCACTCTCACACACGCTCTCCCATCCTCACTCTCACTCTCACACACTCTCTCCCATCCTCACTCTCACTCTCACACTCTCTCTCCCATTCTCACTCCCACACTCACTCCCATTCTCACTCTCAATCTCACAGACGCTCTCCCATTCTCACTCTCACTCTCACACTCTCTCTCCCATTCTCACTCCCACACTCACTCCCATTCTCACTCTCAATCTCACACACTCTCTCCCATTCTCACTCTCACTCTCACACTCTCTCTCCCATCCTCACTCCCACACTCACTCCCATTCTCATTCTCACGCTCTCTCTCCCATCATCACTGTCACTCTCACACATGCTCTCCCATCCTCACTCTCACTCTCATACTCTCTCTCCCATCCTCACTCACACACTCTCTCCCCCATCCTCACTCTCACTCTCACACTCTCTCTCCCATTCTCACTCTCACACTCTCTCCCATCTGCACTCTCACACTCACACTCTCTCCCATCCTCCCATCCTCACTCTCAATCTCACACGCTCGCTCCCATCCTCACTCTCACTTCCACACTCTCTCCCATTCTCACTGTCAATCTCACACTCTCTCTCCCATCCTCAATCTCACTCTCACTCTCACTCTCACTCTCCCATCCTCACTCTCACTCTCACACTCTCTCCCATCTGCACTCCCACTCTCACACTCGCTCTCATCCTCACTCTCACTCTCACAATCTCTCTCCCATCCTCACACTCACTCTCACACTCTCTCTCCCATCTGCACTCTCACTCTCTCTACTATCCTTACTCTCACTCTAAATCTCACTCGCACACTCTCTCTCCCATCCTGTCTCTCACTCTAACTCTCACACTCTCTCTCTCATCCTCACTCTCACTCTCACTCTCACACACTCTCTCCCATCCTCACTTTCACTCTCACTCTCACACTCTCTTCTATCCGTACTCTCACATTCACACTCCCTTTCCAGATCCTCACTCTCATTCTCACTCTCACTCTCACTCTCTCTCTCCCATCCACTCTTTCACTCTCACTGTCAATCTCACACTCTCTCGCTCATCCTGACTCTCGCCCTCACACTCTCTCTCCCATCCTCACTCTCACTCTCACACTCTCTTCCATCTGCACTCTCACACTCACACTCTCTCCCATCCTCACTGTCAATCTCACACTCTCTCCCATCCTCACTCTCACTCTCACACTCTCTCTCCCATCCTCACACTCACTCTCACTTTCTCTCTCCCATCCGCACTCTCACTCTCACACCCTCTGTCCCATCCTCACTCTCACTCACACTCTCACACTCTTTCTCCCATCCTCACTCTCACTCTCACACTCTCGCTCCCATTCTCATTCTCACTCTCTCACTCACTCCCACCCCTCACTCTCATTCTCACACTCTCTCTCCCATCCTCACTCTCACTCTCACTCTCACACTCTCTCTCCCATCGTCACTCTCACTCTCACTTTCTCTCTCCCATCCGCACTCTCACTCTCACACTCTCTCCCATCCTCACTCTCAATCTCACGCTCTCTCTCCCATCCACACTCTCACTCTCACACTCTCTCCCATCCTCATTGTCACTTTCATGCCACACTAGTCCCATCCTCACTCTCACTCTCTTACTCTCTCTCCCATCCTTACTCCCACTCTCACTCTAACTCGCATCTGCACTCTCACTCTCACACTCTCTCCCATTCTCACTGTCACTCTCACACTCTCTCTCCCGTCCACAGTCACACTCTCACTCTCACACTCTCTGTCCCATCCTCACTCTCACTCACACTCTCACACTCTTTCTCCCATCCTCACTCTCACTCGAACTCTCACACTCTCTCTCCCATCCTCACTCTCACTAGCACACACTCTCTCCCATCCTCACTCTCACTCTCACACTCTCTCTCCAATCCTCACTCTCACACCCTCTCCCATTCGCACTCTAACTCTCACACTCTCTCCCTTCTGAATCTAACTCTCACACTCTCTCCAATCCTCACTCTAACTCTCACACTCTCTCTCCCATGCTCAATCTCACTCTCACACTCGCTCGCATCCACACTCTCACTCTCACACTCTCCCTCCCATCCACACTCTCGCTCTCACACTCTCTCCCATCCACAAACACACTCATTCACTCTCTCTCCCATCCTCACTCTCACTCTCACTCTCACTCTCACACTCTCTCTCCCATCCTCAAAGTCACTCTCACACTCTCTCTCCCATCCTCACTCTCAAACTCTCTCTCACATTCTCTCTCCCATCCTCACTCTCACACTCTCTCCCAACCGCACTTTAACTCTCACACTCTCTTCCAAACTCATACTCACTCTCACACTCTCTCCCAATCGCACTCTCACTCTCACACTCTCTTCCCTTCTCATTCTCACTCTCAAACTCTCTCTCCCATTCTCACTCTCACTCTCACACTCTCTCCCATCCTCACTGTCAATCTCACACTCTCTCTCCCATCCTCACTCTCACTCTCTCTCTCCCATCCTCACTCTCACTCTAACACTCTCTCCCATCTGCACTCCCACTCTCACACTCTCTCCCATCCTCACTGTCACTCTCACACTCTCTCCCATCTGCACTCTCACACTCACACGCTCTCCCATCCTCACTGTTAATCTCACACGCTCGCTCCCATCCTCACTCTCACTCTCATTCTCATTCTCTCTCTCCCATCCTCACTCTCACTCTCACACTCTCTCCCATCTGCACTCCCACTCTCACACTCGCTCTCATCCTCACTCTCACTCTCACACTCTCTCTCCAATCCTCACTCTCACTCTCACTCTCATTCTCTCTCTCCCATCCTCACACTCACTCTCACACTCTCTCTCCCATCTGCACTCTCACTCTTACTCCGACACTCTCTCTCCCATCCACACTTGCACTCTCATACTCGCTCCCATTCTCATTCTCACTCTCACACTCTCTCCCAACCCCACTCTCATTTTCACACACTCTCTCCCATCGTCACTCTTACTCTCATTCTCAAACTCTCTCTCCCATCCTCACTCTCAATCTCACACTCTCTCTCCCATCCTCACTCTCACTCTCTCTCTCATCTGCACTCTCACTCTCACACTCTCTCCCATTCTCAATGTCACCCTCACACTCTCTCTCCCGTCCTCACTCTCACTCTCACTCAAACACACTCTCTCTCCTATCCTCACTCTCACTCTAAATCTCACTCGCACACTCTCTCTCCCATCCTGTCTCTCACTCTAACTCTCACACTCTCTCTCTCATCCTCACTCTCACTCTCACTCTCACACACTCTCTCCCATCCTCACTCTCTCTCTCACTCTCACACTCTCTTCTATCCGTACTCTCACATTCACACTCCCTTTCCAGATCCTCACTCTCATTCTCACTCTCACTCTCTCTCTCCCATCCACACTTTCACTCTCACTGTCAATCTCACACTCTCTCTCCCATCCTCACTCTCACTCTCACACTCTCTCCCATCTGCACTCTCACACTCACACTCTCTCCCATCCTCACTGTCAATCTCACACTCTCTCCCATCCTCACTCTCACTCTCACACTCTCTCTCCCATCCTTACACTCACTCTCACACTCTCTCTCCGATCCTCACCGTCACTCTCACACTCTCTCTCCCATCCTCACTCTCACTCACACTCTCACACTCTTTCTCCCATCCTCACTCTCACTCGAACTGTCACACTCTCTCTCCCATCCGCACTTGCACTCTCACACTCGCTCCCATTCTCATTCTCACTCTCACACACTCTCCCACCCCTCACTCTCATTCTCACACTCTCTCTCCCATCCTCACTCTCACTCTCACTCTCACACTCTCTCTCCCATCCTCACTCTCACTCTCACACTCACTCTCCCATCCGCACTCTCACCCTCACACTCTCTCCCATCCTCACTCTCAATCTCACGCTCTCTCTCCCATCCGCATTCTCACTCTCACACTCACTCCCATCCTCACTGTCACTCTCATGTCACACTAGTCCCATCCTCACTCTCACTCTCACTCTCACTCTCACACTCTTTCTCCCATCCTCACTCTCACTCGAACTCTCACACTCTCTCTCCCATCCTCACTCTCACTAGCACACTCTCTCTCCCATCCTCACTCTCACTCTCACTCTCACACTCTCTCTCCCATCCTCACTCTCACTCTCACACTCACTCTCCCATCCTCACTCTCACTCACACTCTCACACTCTTTCTCCCATCCTCACTCTCACTCGAACTGTCACACTCTCTCTCCCATCCGCACTTGCACTCTCACACTCGCTCCCATTCTCATTCTCACTCTCACACACTCTCCCACCCCTCACTCTCATTCTCACACTCTCTCTCCCATCCTCACTCTCACTCTCACTCTCACACTCTCTCTCCCATCCTCACTCTCACTCTCACACTCACTCTCCCATCCGCACTCTCACCCTCACACTCTCTCCCATCCTCACTCTCAATCTCACGCTCTCTCTCCCATCCGCATTCTCACTCTCACACTCACTCCCATCCTCACTGTCACTCTCATGTCACACTAGTCCCATCCTCACTCTCACTCTCACTCTCACTCTCACACTCTTTCTCCCATCCTCACTCTCACTCGAACTCTCACACTCTCTCTCCCATCCTCACTCTCACTAGCACACTCTCTCTCCCATCCTCACTCTCACTCTCACACTCTCTCTCCAATCCTCACTCTCACACTCTCTCCCATTCGCACTCTAACTCTCACACTCTCTTCCCTTCTCAATCTAACTCTCACACTCTCTCCAATCCTCACTCTAACTCTCACACTCTCTCTCCCATTCTCAAACTCACTCTCACACTCGCTCGCATCCACACTCTCACTCTCACACTCTCTCCCATCCACACTCTCGCTCTCACACTATCTCCCATCCACACTCACACTCATTCACTCTCTCTCCCATCCTCACTCTCACTCTCACTCTCACACTCTCCCTCCCATCCTCAAAGTAACTCTCACACTCTCTCTCCCATCCTCACTCTCAAACTCTCTCTCACTCTCTCTCGCCCATCCACACTGTCAGTCTCACATTCTCTCTCCCATCCTCACTCTCACATTCTCTCCCATCCGCACTCTAACTCTCACACTCTCTTCCCTTCTCAATCTCACTCTCACACTCTCTCCCATCCTCACTCTCACTTTCACTCACACAATTTCTTCCCTTCTAATCCTCACTCTCACACTCTCTCCCAATCGCACTCTCACTCTCACACTCTCTTCCCTTCTCATTCTCACTCTCACACAGTCTCTACCATCCTCACTCTCACTCTCACATTCTCTCCCATACACACTCCCACTCTCACATTCTCTCTCCCATTCTCACTCTCACTCTCACACTCGCTCTCATTCACACTCTCACTCTCACACTCTCTCCCCCATTCTCACTCTCACACTCGCTCTCATCCTCACTCTCACTCTCACACTCTCTCTCCCATCCTCACACTCACTCTCACACTCTCTCTCCGATCCTCACCGTCACTCTCACACTCTCTCTCCCATCCTCACTCTCACTCTTACTCTCACACTTTCTCTCCCATCCGCCCTTGCACTCTCACACTCGCTCCCATTCTCATTCTCACTCTCACACTCTCTCCCACCCCTCACTCTCATTCTCACACTCTCTCTCCCATCCTCACTCTCACTCTCACACTCTCTCTCCCATCCGCACTCTCACTCTCACAATCTCTCCCATCCTCACTCTCAATCTCACGCTCTCTCTCCCATCCTCACTCTCACTCTCACACTCTCTCCCATTCTCACTCTCACTCTTTCTCTCACACTCTCTCTCCCATCCTCACTGTCACTCTCATGTCACACTCTCTCCCATCCTCACTCTCACTCTCACACTCTCTCTCCCATCCTCACTCTCACACTCACTCTCTCTCCCATCTGCACCCTCTCTCTCACACTCTCTCCCATCCTCACTGTCAATCTTACAAACTCTCTCCCATTCTCACTCTCACTCTCACACTCTCTCCCATCCTCACTCTCACTCTCTCTCTCCCATTCTCACTCTCACTCTCACACTCGCTCTCATCCTCACTCTCACTCTCACACTCTCTCTCCCATTCTCACTCTCACACTCGCTCTCATCCTCACTCTCACTCTCACAATCTCTCTCCATCCTCACACTCACTCTCACACTCTCTCTCCCATCCTCACCGTCACTCTCACACTCTCTCTCCCATCCTCACTCTCACTCTTACTCTCACACTCTCTCTCCCATCCGCACTTGCACTCTCACACTCGCTCCCATTCTCATTCTCACTCTCACATTGTCTCCCAACCCCACTCTCATTCTCACACTCTCTCCCATCCTCACGCTCAATCTCACACTCTCTCCATCCTCACACTCACTCTCACACTCTCTCTCCCATCCTCACCGTCACTCTCACACTCTCTCTCCCATCCTCACTCTCACTCTTACTCTCACACTCTCTCTCCCATCCGCACTTGCACTCTCACACTCGCTCCCATTCTCAGTCTCACTCTCACACTCTCTCCCACCCCTCACTCTCATTCTCACACTCTCTCTCCCATCCTCACTCTCACTCTCACACTCACACTCTCTCTCCCATCCTCACTCTCACACTCTCTCTCCCATCCGCACTCTCACTCTCACACTCTCACCCATTCTCACTCTCACCCTCACAACCTCTCTCCCATCCTCACTCTCACGCTTACACTCTCTCTACCATCTTCACTCTTACTCTCACACTCTCTCTCCCATCTTCACTCCCACACTCACTCCCATTCTCACTCGAACTCTCACTCACTCTCTCCCATCCTCACTCTCACTCTCACACTCTCTCTCCCATCCTTAATCCCACAATCTCTCCCATCCTCACTATCACTCTCACACTCTCTCTCCCATTCTCACTCCCACACTCACTCCCATTCTCACTCTCAATCTCACACACTCTCTCCCATTATCACTCTCACTCTCACACTCTCTCTCCCATCCTCACTCCCACACTCTCTCTCCCATCCTCACTCCCATACTCTCTCCCATTCTCACTCTCACACTCTCTCTCCCATCATCACTGTCACTCTCACACAATCTCTCCCATCCTCACTCTCACTCTCACACTCTCTCTCCCATCCTCACTCTCACACTCTCTCCCCCATCCTCACTCCCACACTCTCTCCTATCCTCACTCTCAATCTCACACTCTCTCTCCCATCTGCACTCTCACTCTCACACTCTCTCTCCCATCCTCACTCCCACAGTCACTCCCATTCTCACTCTCACTCTCACACACTCTCTCCCATCCTCACTCCCACAGTCACTCCCATTGTCATTCTCACTCTCACACTCTCTCCCATCCACACTCACACTCTCACACTTTCTCTCCCATTCTAACTCTCACTCTCACACTCGCTCTCCTCCTCACCCTCACTCTCACACTCTCTCTCCCATCCTCACACTCACTCTCACACTCTCTCTCCCATCCTCACTCTCACTTTTACTCTCACACTCTCCCTCCCATCTGCACTTGCACTCTCACACTCGCTCCCATTCTCATTCTCACTCTCACACTCTCTCACACCCCTCACTCTCATTCTCACACTCTCTCTCCCATTCTCTCTCTCACTCTCACTCTCAAAATCTCTCTCCCATCCGCACTCTCACTCTCATACACTCTCCCATTCTCACTCTCACCCTCACAACCTCTCTCCGATCATCACTCTCACGCTCACACTCTCTCTACCATCCTCACTCTTACTCTCACACTCTCTCTCCTATCCTCACTACCACACTCACTCCCATTCTCACTCTAACTCTCACTCACTCTCTCCCATCCTCACTCTCACTCTTACACTCTCTCTCCCATCCTTACTCCCACACTCTCTCCCATCCTGACTCTCACTCTCACACTCACTCTCCCATTCTCACTCCCACACTCACTCCCATTCTCACTCTCAATCTCACACACTCTCTCCCATTCTCACTCTCACTCTCACACTCTCTCTCCCATCCTCACTCCCACACTCTCTCTCCCATCCTCACTCCCATACTCTCTCCCATTCTCACTCTCACACTCTCTCTCCCGTCCACAGTCACACTCTCACTCTCACACTCTCTCCCATCCTCATTGTCACTTTCATGTCACACTAGTCCCATCCTCACTCTCACTCTCTTACTCTCTCTCCCATCCTTACTCCCACTCTCACTCTCACTCGCATCTGCACTCTCACTCTCACACTCTCTCCCATTCTCACTGCCACTCTCACACTCTCTCTCCCGTCCACAGTCACACTCTCACTCTCACACACTCTCTCCCAATCTCACTCTCACTCTCACACTCTCTCTCCCATCATCACTGCCATACTCTCTCTCCCATCCTCACTGTCACTCTCACACATGCTCTCCCATCCTCACTCTCACTCTCACACACTCTCTCCCATCCTCACTCTCACTCTCACACTCTCTCTCCCATTCTCACTCCCACACTCACTCACATTCTCACTCTCAATCTCACAGAATCTCTACCATTCTCACTATCACTCTCACACTCTCTCTCCCATTCTCACTCCCACACTCTCTCCCATTCTCACTCTCACTCTCACACTCTCTCTCCCATCCTCACTCCCACACTCACTCCCATTCTCATTCTCACGCTCTCTCTCCCATCATCACTGTCACTCTCACACACGCTCTCCCATCCTCACTCTCACTCTCATACTCTCTCTCCCATCCTCACTCACACACTCTCTCCCCCATCCTCACTCTCACTCTCACACTCTCTCTCCCATTCTCACTCTCACACTCTCTCCCATCTTCACTCTCACTTCCACACTCTCTCCCATTCTCACTGTCAATCTCACACTCTCTCTCCCATCCTCACTCTCACTCTCACTCTCACTCTCACTCTCCCATCCTCACTCTCACTCTCACACTCTCTCCCATCTGCACTCCCACTCTCACACTCGCTCTCATCCTCACTCTCACTCTCACACACTCTCTCCCATCCTCACTCTCACTCTCACACTCTCTCTCCCATTCTCACTCCCACACTCACTCACTTTCTCACTCTCAATCTCACAGAATCTCTACCATTCTCACTATCACTCTCACACTCTCTCTCCCATGCTCACTCCCACACTCTCTCCCATTCTCACTCTCACTCTCACACTCTCTCTCCCATCCTCACTCCCACACTCACTCCCATTCTCATTCTCACGCTCTCTCTCCCATCATCACTGTCACTCTCACACACGCTCTCCCATCCTCACTCTCACTCTCATACTCTCTCTCCCATCCTCACTCACACACTCTCTCCCCCATCCTCACTCTCACTCTCACACTCTCTCTCCCATTCTCACTCTCACACTCTCTCCCATCTTCACTCTCACTTCCACACTCTCTCCCATTCTCACTGTCAATCTCACACTCTCTCTCCCATCCTCACTCTCACTCTCACTCTCACTCTCACTCTCCCATCCTCACTCTCACTCTCACACTCTCTCCCATCTGCACTCCCACTCTCACACTCGCTCTCATCCTCACTCTCACTCTCACAATCTCTCTCCCATCCTCACACTCACTCTCACACTCTCTCTCCCATCTGCACTCTCACTCTTACTCCGACACTCTCTCTCCCATCCGCACTTGCACTCTCACACTCGCTTCCATTCTCATTCTCACTCTCACACTCTCTCCCAACCCCACTCTCATTTTCAGACACTCTCTCCCATCGTCACTCTTACTCTCACTCTCAAACTCTCTCTTCCATCCTCACTGTCACTCTCACACTCTCTCTCCCATCCGCACTCTCACTCTCACACTCTCTCCCATCCTCACTCTCAATCTCACACTCTCTCTCCCATCCTCACTCTCACTCTCACTCTCTCTCTCATCTGCACTCTCACTCTCACACTCTCTCCCATTCTCAATGTCACCCTCACACTCTCTCTCCCGTCCTCACTCTCACTCAAACACACTCTCTCTACTATCCTTACTCTCACTCTAAATCTCACTCGCACACTCTCTCTCCCATCCTGTCTCTCACTCTAACTCTCACACTCTCTCTCTCATCCTCACTCTCACTCTCACTCTCACACACTCTCTCCCATCCTCACTTTCACTCTCACTCTCACACTCTCTTCTATCCGTACTCTCACATTCACACTCCCTTTCCAGATCCTCACTCTCATTCTCACTCTCACTCTCACTCTCTCTCTCCCATCCACTCTTTCACTCTCACTGTCAATCTCACACTCTCTCGCTCATCCTGACTCTCGCCCTCACACTCTCTCTCCCATCCTCACTCTCACTCTCACACTCTCTTCCATCTGCACTCTCACACTCACACTCTCTCCCATCCTCACTGTCAATCTCACACTCTCTCCCATCCTCACTCTCACTCTCACACTCTCTCTCCCATCCTCACACTCACTCTCACTTTCTCTCTCCCATCCGCACTCTCACTCTCACACCCTCTGTCCCATCCTCACTCTCACTCACACTCTCACACTCTTTCTCCCATCCTCACTCTCACTCTCACACTCTCGCTCCCATTCTCATTCTCACTCTCTCACTCACTCCCACCCCTCACTCTCATTCTCACACTCTCTCTCCCATCCTCACTCTCACTCTCACTCTCACACTCTCTCTCCCATCGTCACTCTCACTCTCACTTTCTCTCTCCCATCCGCACTCTCACTCTCACACTCTCTCCCATCCTCACTCTCAATCTCACGCTCTCTCTCCCATCCACACTCTCACTCTCACACTCTCTCCCATCCTCATTGTCACTTTCATGCCACACTAGTCCCATCCTCACTCTCACTCTCTTACTCTCTCTCCCATCCTTACTCCCACTCTCACTCTCACTCGCATCTGCACTCTCACTCTCACACTCTCTCCCATTCTCACTGTCACTCTCACACTCTCTCTCCCGTCCACAGTCACACTCTCACTCTCACACTCTCTGTCCCATCCTCACTCTCACTCACCCTCTCACACTCTTTCTCCCATCCTCACTCTCACTCGAACTCTCACACTCTCTCTCCCATCCTCACTCTCACTAGCACACACTCTCTCCCATCCTCACTCTCACTCTCACACTCTCTCTCCAATCCTCACTCTCACACCCTCTCCCATTCGCACTCTAACTCTCACACTCTCTCCCTTCTGAATCTAACTCTCACACTCTCTCCAATCCTCACTCTAACTCTCACACTCTCTCTCCCATGCTCAATCTCACTCTCACACTCGCTCGCATCCACACTCTCACTCTCACACTCTCCCTCCCATCCACACTCTCGCTCTCACACTCTCTCCCATCCACACTCACACTCATTCACTCTCTCTCCCATCCTCACTCTCACTCTCACTCTCACTCTCACACTCTCTCTCCCATCCTCAAAGTCACCCTCACACACTCTCTCCCATCCTCACTCTCAAACTCTCTCTCACATTCTCTCTCACCTAATAATAACATCTGTTGTGGCAAGCAGGTAAGTGCTGAATTTTGCTTGTATTATTTAGACACAGTTTTTGTTTAAACAGTTAGCTTTAGAGGGATGGCAGTGAAGGCAGTGCAATGTTCCTCCTGCAACATGTATGAGGTGAGGGATGCCATCGACGTCCCTGCCGATTACACTTGCAGGAAGTGCACCCATCTCCAGCTCCTCCAAGACCGTGTTAGGGAACTGGAGCTGGAGTTGGATGAACTTCGGATCATTCGGGAGGCAGAGGGGGTCATAGATCAGAGTCATAGGGAAGTAGTAACTCCAAAGATGGCAGATAGATGGGTTACAGTGAGGGGGACTGGGAGGAAGCAGCCAGTGCAGGGACCTCCTGCGGCCATTCCCCTCAAGAACAAGTATACCGTTTTGGATACTTGTGGGGGGGATGACTTACCAGGGGTAAGTAACGGGGCTCAGGTCTCTGGCACGGAACCTGTCCCCGTTACTCAGAAGGGAAGGGTGAAGAAGAGCAGAGCAGTAGTAATTGGGGACTCGATAGTTCGTGGCACAGATAGGCGGTTTTGTGGGAACGAGAGAGACTCACGTTTGGTATGTTGCCTCCCAGGTGCAAGGGTACGTGATGTCTCTGATCGTGTTTTCCGGGTCCTGGAGGGGGCGGGGGAGCAACCCGAAGTCGTGGTCCACATTGGCACCAACGACATAGGTAGGAGGAGTGCTGAGGATGTTAGACAGACTTTCAGGGAGCTAGGTTGGAAGCTTGGAGTTAGAACAAACAGAGTTGTTGTCTCTGGTTTGTTACCCGTGCCACGTGATAGAGATTCGAGGAATAGGGAGAGAGAACAATTAAATGCGTGGCTTCAGGGATGGTGCAGGAGGGAGGGGTTCCAGTTTTTGGATAACTGGGGTTCTTTCTGGGGACGGTGGGACCTCTATAAACAGGATGGTCTACACCTGAACCTGAGGGGAACCAGTATCCTTGGGGGGAGGTTTGCTAGTGCTCTTGGGGGGGGTTTAAACTAACTCTGCAGGGGCATGGGAACCCAGATTGTAGCTTCAGGGTGCAGGGCCTGGAGTGTAGGGAGGTGAGGAACATGGCATCAATTTCCAAGGAGGGTGCCTGTAAACAGGGAAGTGGCTTGAAGTGTGTATACTTCAATGCAAGAAGTATACGGAATAAGGTAGGTGAACTTGCAGCGTTGGTTGGTACCTGGGACTTCGATGTTGTGGCTATTACGGAGACATGGCTAGAACAGGGACAGGATTGGCTGTTGCAGGTTCCGGGATTTAAATGTTTTAGTAGGGTCAGAGGTGGGGGTAAAAGAGGGGGAGGTGTGGCATTGCTTGTCAAAGATAGTATTACAGCGGTGGAAAGGACGATGGATGAGGACTTGCCATCTGAGGTAGTTTGGGCTGAGGTTAGGAATAGGAAAGGTGAGGTCACCCTGTTAGGAGTCTTTTACAGGCCTCCTAATAGTCCTAGAATCATTGAAGAAAGGATTGGGAAGGTGATTCAGGAGATGAGTGACAGTAATAGGGTGGTTGTTATGGGGGACTTTAACTTTCCTGATATTGATTGGGAAAGCTATAGCTCAAGTTCGTTAGATGGGTCAGTGTTTGTTCAATGTGTGCAGGAGAGTTTCCTGACACAATATGTAGACAGGCCAACAAGAGGTGAGGCCATACTGGATTTGGTTCTGGGTAACGAACCAGGCCAGGTGTTAGAATTAGAGGTAGGTGAGCACTTTGGGGATAGTGACCATAATTCGGTGATTTTTACACTCGTGATGGAGAGGGATAAGTGTGTACTACAGGGCAAGAATTATAGCTGGGGTAAGGGAAATTATGATGCGGTGAGGCATGACTTAGGATGTGTGGCTTGGAAAAGTAGACTCCAAGGCAAGAGTGTAAATGATATGTGGAACTTGTTCAAGGGGCAACTATTGAGTGTCCTTGATAATTATGTACCTGTCAGGCAGGAAGGAAAGGGTCGTGCGAGGGAGCCGTGGTTTAATAAGGAATTGGAATCCCTTGTTAAATGGAAGAGGGCGGCCTATCTCAAGATGAGACGTGAAGGTTCAATTGGGGCGATTGAGAGTTATAGGGTAGCCAGGAAGGACCTGAAGAGAGAGCTAAAAGCAGCAAGGAGGGGACATGAAAGGTCCTTAGTAGATAGGATTAGGGAAAACCCTAAGGCTTTCTATAGGTATGTTAGGAATAAAAGAATGACTAGGGTAGGAATAGGTCCAGTCAAGGATAGTAGGGGGAAGTTGCGTGTGGAGGCGGAAGAGATTGGGGAGACACTGAATGAATACTTTTCTTCAGTATTCACTCAGGAACAGGGCATTGTTGCCGATGAGAATACTGAGGCACAAATAAGTAGAATGGATGGCTTTGAGGTATGTAGAGAAGAGGTGTTGGAAATCCTGGAAAAGGTGAAAATAGATAAGTCCCCTGGGCCTGATGGCATTTATCCTAGGATTCTCTGGGAAGCAAGGGAGGAGATTGCAGAGCCATTGGCCTTGATTTTTATGTCCTCTTTGTCTACAGGAGTAGTCCCAGAAGACTGGAGGATAGCAAATGTGGTTCCCTTGTTCAAAAAGGGGAGTAGGGATAGCCCTAGTAACTATAGGCCGGTGAGTCTCACTTCTGTTGTGGGCAAAGTCTTAGAGAGAATTGTAAGGGATAGGATTTATGCACATCTGGATAGGAATAATGTGATCAAGGATAGTCAGCATGGTTTTGTGAAGGGCAAGTCGTGCCTCACAAACCTTATTGAATTCTTTGAAAAGGTGACGAAGGAGGTTGATGAGGGGAAAGCGGTAGATGTGGTATATATGGATTTTAGTAAGGCGTTTGATAAGGTTCCCCATGGTAGGCTACTGCAGAAAATACGGAGATATGGCATTGAGGGTGAGTTGGAGGTTTGGATTAGAAATTGGCTGGATGGAAGAAGACAGAGGGTAGTAGTTGATGGCAAAGTTTCTTCATGGAGTGCCGTCACTAGCGGTGTTCCACAAGGATCTGTTTTGGGACCATTGCTGTTTGTCATTTTTATAAATGACCTGGAAGAGGGGTTAGAAGGTTGGGTGAGCAAGTTTGCGGATGATACGAAAGTCGGAGGAGTTGTTGACAGTGAGGAAGCATGTGGCAGGTTACAGCAGGATATAGAGAAGCTGCAGAGCTGGGCAGAAAGGTGGCAGATGGAATTCAATGTAGCTAAGTGCGAGGTGATTCACTTTGGGAAGAATAACAAAAAGATGGGGTACTGGGCTAATGATCGGATACTTGGTAGTGTGGATGAGCAGAGGGATCTTGGTGTCCATGTACACAGATCTCTGAAAGTTGCCACCCAGGTAAATAGTGCGGTGAGGAAGGCATATGGCGTACTGGCTTTTATTGGTAGAGGAATTGAGTTCCGGAGTCCTGAGGTCATGATGCAGTTGTATAAGACTCTGGTACGGCCGCATCTGGAATATTGTGTGCAGTTTTGGTCGCCATACTATAGGAAGGATGTGGAGGCATTGGAACGGGTGCAGAGGAGGTTTACCAGGATGTTGCCTGGTATGGAAGGAAAATCGTATGAGGAAAGACTGAGGCACTTGGGGCTGTTTTCACTAGAGAAAAGAAGGTTTAGGGGTGACTTGATTGAGGTGTACAAGATGATTAGGGGGTTAGATAGGGTCGACAGTATGAACCTTTTCCCGCGTATTGAGTCGGGTATTACAAGGGGGCATAGCTTTAAATTAAGGGGGGGTAGATATAGGACTGATGTTAGGGGTAGGTTCTTCACTCAGCGAGTTGTTAGTTCATGGAATGCCCTGCCAGTAACAGTGGTGGACTCTCCCTCTTTATGGGCATTTAAGAGGGCATTGGATAGGTATATGGAGGATAGTGGGTTAGTGTAGTTTAGGTGGGCTTGGATCGGCGCAACATCGAGGGCCCAAGGGCCTGTACTGCGCTGTATTCTTCTATGTTCTATGTTCTATGTTCTATTCTCTCTCCCATCCTCACTCTCACACTCTCTCCCATCCGCACTTTAACTCTCACACTCTCTTCCAAACTCATACTCACTCTCACACTCTCTCCCAATCGCACTCTCACTCTCACACTCTCTTCCCTTCTCATTCTCACTCTCAAACTCTCTCTCCCATTCTCACTCTCACTCTCACACTCTCTCCCATCCTCACTGTCAATCTCACACTCTCTCTCCCATCCTCACTCTCACTCTCTCTCACCCATCCTCACTCTCACTCTAACACTCTCTCCCATCTGCACTCCCACTCTCACACTCTCTCCCATCCTCACTGTCACTCTCACACTCTCTCCCATCCTCACTGTCAATCTCACACTCTCTCTCCCATCCTCACTCTCACTCTCTCTCACCCATCCTCACTCTCACTCTAACACTCTCTCCCATCTGCACTCCCACACTCACACTCTCTCCCATCCTCACTGTTAATCTCACACGCTCGCTCCCATCCTCACTCTCACTCTCACTCTCATTCTCTCTCTCCCATCCTCACTCTCACTCTCACACTCTCTCCCATCTGCACTCCCACTCTCACACTCGCTCTCATCCTCACTCTCACTCTCACAATCTCTCTCCCATCCTCACTCTCACTCTCACACTCTCTCTCCCATCTGCACTCTCACTCTTACTCCGACACTCTCTCTCCCATCCGCACTTGCACTCTCATACTCGCTCCCATTCTCATTCTCACTCTCACACTCTCTCCCAACCCCACTCTCATTTTCACACACTCTCTCCCATCGTCACTCTTACTCTCATTCTCAAACTCTCTCTCCCATCCTCACTCTCAATCTCACACTCTCTCTCCCATCCTCACTCTCAATCTCACACTCTCTCTCCCATCCTCACTCTCACTCTCACTCTCTCTCTCATCTGCACTCTCACTCTCACACTCTCTCCCATTCTCAATGTCACCCTCACACTCTCTCTCCCGTCCTCACTGTCACTCTCACTCAAACACACTCTCTCTCCTATCCTCACTCTCACTCTAAATCTCACTCGCACACTCTCTCTCCCATCCTGTCTCTCACTCTAACTCTCACACTCTCTCTCTCATCCTCACTCTCACTCTCACTCTCACACACTCTCTCCCATCCTCACTCTCACTCTCACTCTCACACTCTCTTCTATCCGTACTCTCACATTCACACTCCCTTTCCAGATCCTCACTCTCATTCTCACTCTCACTCTCTCTCTCCCATCCACACTTTCACTCTCACTGTCAATCTCACACTCTCTCGCTCATCCTCACTCTCGCCCTCACACTCTCTCTCCCATCCTCACTCTCACTCTCACACTCTCTCCCATCTGCACTCTCACACTCACACTCTCTCCCATCCTCACTGTCAATCTCACACTCTCTCCCATCCTCACTCTCACTCTCACACTCTCTCTCCCATCCTTACACTCACTCTCACACACTTTCTCCCATCCTTACTCTCACTCGAACTCTCACACTCTCTCTCCCATCCGCACTTGCACTCTCACACTCGCTCCCATTCTCATTCTCACTCTCACACTCTCTCCCACCCCTCACTCTCATTCTCACACTATGTCACCCATCCTCACTCTCACTCTCACACTCACTCTCCCATCCGCACTCTCACCCTCACACTCTCTCCCATCCTCACTCTCAATCTCACGCTCTCTCTCCCATCCGCACTCTCACTCTAACACTCACTCCCATCCTCACTGTCACTCTCATGTCACACTAGTCCCATCCTCACTCTCACTCTCATACTCTCTCTCCCATCCTTACTCTCAATCTCACTCTCTCTCCCATCTGCACTCTCACTCTCACACTCTCTCCCATTCTCACTGTCACTCTCACACTCTCTCTCCCGTCCACAGTCACACTCTCACTCTCACACTCTCTGTCCCATCCTCACTCTCACTCTCACTCTCACACTCTTTCTCCCATCCTCACTCTCACTCGAACTCTCACACTCTCTCTCCCATCCTCACTCTCACTACCACACTCTCTCTCCCATCCTCACTCTCACTCTCACACTCTCTCTCCAATCCTCACTCTCACACTCTCTCCCATTCGCACTCTAACTCTCACACTCTCTTCCCTTCTCAATCTAACTCTCACACTCTCTCCAATCCTCACTCTAACTCTCACACTCTCTCTCCCATTCTCAAACTCACTCTCACACTCGCTCGCATCCACACTCTCACTCTCACACTCTCTCTCCCATCCACACTCTCGCTCTCACACTATCTCCCATCCACACTCACACTCATTCACTCTCTCTCCCATCCTCACTCTCACTCTCACTCTCACACTCTCCCTCCCATCCTCAAAGTAACTCTCACACTCTCTCTCCCATCCTCACTCTCAAACTCTCTCTCACACTCTCTCTCCCATCCACACTGTCAGTCTCACATTCTCTCTCCCATCCTCACTCTCACATTCTCTCCCATCCGCACTCTAACTCTCACACTCTCTTCCCTTCTCAATCTCACTCTCACACTCTCTCCCATCCTCACTCTCACTTTCACTCACACAATTTCTTCCCTTCTAATCCTCACTCTCACACTCTCTCCCAATCGCACTCTCACTCTCACACTCTCTTCCCTTCTCATTCTCACTCTCACACACTCTCTACCATCCTCACTCTCACTCTCACATTCTCTCCCATACACACTCCCACTCTCACATTCTCTCTCCCATTCTCACTCTCACTCTCACACTCGCTCTCATTCACACTCTCACTCTCACACTCTCTCCCCCATTCTCACTCTCACACTCGCTCTCATCCTCACTCTCACTCTCACACTCTCTCTCCCATCCTCACACTCACTCTCACACTCTCTCTCCGATCCTCACCGTCACTCTCACACTCTCTCTCCCATCCTCACTCTCAATCTTACTCTCACACTTTCTCTCCCATCCGCCCTTGCACTCTCACACTCGCTCCCATTCTCATTCTCACTCTCACACTCTCTCCCACCCCTCACTCTCATTCTCACACTCTCTCTCCCATCCTCACTCTCACTCTCACACTCTCTCTCCCATCCGCACTCTCACTCTCACACTCTCTCCCATCCTCACTCTCAATCTCACGCTCTCTCTCCCATCCGCACTCTCACTCTCACACTCTCTCCCATTCTCACTCTCACTCTTACTCTCACACTCTCTCTCCCATCCTCACTGTCACTCTCATGTCACACTCTCTCCCATCCTCACTCTCACTCTCACACTCTCTCTCCCATCCTCACTCTCACACTCACTCTCTCTCCCATCTGCACCCTCTCTCTCACACTCTCTCCCATCCTCACTGTCAATCTTACAAACTCTCTCCCATTCTCACTCTCACTCTCACACTCTCTCCCATCCTCACTCTCACTCTCTCTCTCCCATTCTCACTCTCACTCTCACACTCGCTCTCATCCTCACTCTCACTCTCACACTCTCTCTCCCATTCTCACTCTCACACTCGCTCTCATCCTCACTCTCACTCTCACAATCTCTCTCCATCCTCACACTCACTCTCACACTCTCTCTCCCATCCTCACCGTCACTCTCACACTCTCTCTCCCATCCTCACTCTCACTCTTACTCTCACACTCTCTCTCCCATCCGCACTTGCACTCTCACACTCGCTCCCATTCTCATTCTCACTCTCACACTCTCTCACACCCCTCACTCTCATTCTCACACTCTCTCTCCCATTCTCTCTCTCACTCTCACTCTCACACTCTCTCTCCCATCCTCACTCTCACACTCTCTCAACCATCCGCACTCTCACTCTCATACTCTCTCCCATTCTCACTCTCACCCTCACAACCTCTCTCCGATCATCACTCTCACGCTCACACTCTCTCTACCATCCTCACTCTTACTCTCACACTCTCTCTCCTATCCTCACTACCACACTCACTCCCATTCTCACTCTAACTCTCACTCACTCTCTCCCATCCTCACTCTCACTCTTACACTCTCTCTCCCATCCTTACTCCCACACTCTCTCCCATCCTGACTCTCACTCTCACACTCACTCTCCCATTCTCACTCCCACACTCACTCCCATTCTCACTCTCAATCTCACACACTCTCTCCCATTCTCACTCTCACTCTCACACTCTCTCTCCCATCCTCACTCCCACACTCTCTCTCCCATCCTCACTCCCATACTCTCTCCCATTCTCACTCTCACACTCTCTCTCCCGTCCACAGTCACACTCTCACTCTCACACTCTCTCCCATCCTCATTGTCACTTTCATGTCACACTAGTCCCATCCTCACTCTCACTCTCTTACTCTCTCTCCCATCCTTACTCCCACTCTCACTCTCACTCGCATCTGCACTCTCACTCTCACACTCTCTCCCATTCTCACTGCCACTCTCACACTCTCTCTCCCGTCCACAGTCACACTCTCACTCTCACACACTCTCTCCCAATCTCACTCTCACTCTCACACTCTCTCTCCCATCATCACTCCCATACTCTCTCTCCCATCCTCACTGTCACTCTCACACATGCTCTCCCATCCTCACTCTCACTCTCACACACTCTCTCCCATCCTCACTCTCACTCTCACACTCTCTCTCCCATTCTCACTCCCACACTCACTCCCATTCTCACTCTCAATCTCACAGACTCTCTCCCATTCTCACTCTCACTCTCACACTCTCTCTCCCATTCTCACTCCCACACTCACTCCCATTCTCACTCTCAATCTCACTACTCTCTCCCATTCTCACTCTCACTCTCACACTCTCTCTCCCATCCTCACTCCCACACTCACTCCCATTCTCATTCTCACGCTCTCTCTCCCATCATCACTGTCACTCTCACACACGCTCTCCCATCCTCACTCTCACTCTCATACTCTCTCTCCCATCCTCACTCACACACTCTCTCCCCCATCCTCACTCTCACTCTCACACTCTCTCTCCCATTCTCACTCTCACACTCTCTCCCATCTGCACTCTCACACTCACACTCTCTCCCATCCTCACTGTCAATCTCACACGCTCGCTCCCATCCTCACTCTCACTTCCACACTCTCTCCCATTCTCACTGTCAATCTCACACTCTCTCTCCCATCCTCACTCTCACTCTCACTCTCACTCTCCCATCCTCACTCTCACTCTCACACTCTCTCCCATCTGCACTCCCACTCTCACACTCGCTCTCATCCTCACTCTCACTCTCACAATCTCTCTCCCATCCTCACACTCACTCTCACACTCTCTCTCCCATCTGCACTCTCACTCTTACTCCGACACTCTCTCTCCCATCCGCACTTGCACTCTCACACTCGCTTCCATTCTCATTCTCACTCTCACACTCTCTCCCAACCCCACTCTCATTTTCAGACACTCTCTCCCATCGTCACTCTTACTCTCACTCTCAAACTCTCTCTTCCATCCTCACTGTCACTCTCACACTCTCTCTCCCATCCGCACTCTCACTCTCACACTCTCTCCCATCCTCACTCTCAATCTCACACTCTCTCTCCCATCCTCACTCTCACTCTCACTCTCTCTCTCATCTGCACTCTCACTCTCACACTCTCTCTCCCATTCTCAATGTCACCCTCACACTCTCTCTCCCGTCCTCACTCTCACTCAAACACACTCTCTCTACTATCCTTCCTCTCACTCTAAATCTCACTCGCACACTCTCTCTCCCATCCTGTCTCTCACTCTAACTCTCACACTCTCTCTCTCATCCTCACTCTCACTCTCACTCTCACACACTCTCTCCCATCCTCACTTTCACTCTCACTCTCACACTCTCTTCTATCCGTACTCTCACATTCACACTCCCTTTCCAGATCCTCACTCTCATTCTCACTCTCACTCTCACTCTCTCTCTCCCATCCACTCTTTCACTCTCACTGTCAATCTCACACTCTCTCGCTCATCCTGACTCTCGCCCTCACACTCTCTCTCCCATCCTCACTCTCACTCTCACACTCTCTTCCATCTGCACTCTCACACTCACACTCTCTCCCATCCTCACTGTCAATCTCACACTCTCTCCCATCCTCACTCTCACTCTCACACTCTCTCTCCCATCCTCACACTCACTCTCACTTTCTCTCTCCCATCCGCACTCTCACTCTCACACCCTCTGTCCCATCCTCACTCTCACTCACACTCTCACACTCTTTCTCCCATCCTCACTCTCACTCTCACACTCTCGCTCCCATTCTCATTCTCACTCTCTCACTCACTCCCACCCCTCACTCTCATTCTCACACTCTCTCTCCCATCCTCACTCTCACTCTCACTCTCACACTCTCTCTCCCATCGTCACTCTCACTCTCACTTTCTCTCTCCCATCCGCACTCTCACTCTCACACTCTCTCCCATCCTCACTCTCAATCTCACGCTCTCTCTCCCATCCACACTCTCACTCTCACACTCTCTCCCATCCTCATTGTCACTTTCATGCCACACTAGTCCCATCCTCACTCTCACTCTCTTACTCTCTCTCCCATCCTTACTCCCACTCTCACTCTCACTCGCATCTGCACTCTCACTCTCACACTCTCTCCCATTCTCACTGTCACTCTCACACTCTCTCTCCCGTCCACAGTCACACTCTCACTCTCACACTCTCTGTCCCATCCTCACTCTCACTCACACTCTCACACTCTTTCTCCCATCCTCACTCTCACTCGAACTCTCACACTCTCTCTCCCATCCTCACTCTCACTAGCACACACTCTCTCCCATCCTCACTCTCACTCTCACACTCTCTCTCCAATCCTCACTCTCACACCCTCTCCCATTCGCACTCTAACTCTCACACTCTCTCCCTTCTGAATCTAACTCTCACACTCTCTCCAATCCTCACTCTAACTCTCACACTCTCTCTCCCATGCTCAATCTCACTCTCACACTCGCTCGCATCCACACTCTCACTCTCACACTCTCCCTCCCATCCACACTCTCGCTCTCACACTCTCTCCCATCCACACTCACACTCATTCACTCTCTCTCCCATCCTCACTCTCACTCTCACTCTCACTCTCACACTCTCTCTCCCATCCTCAAAGTCACTCTCACACTCTCTCTCCCATCCTCACTCTCAAACTCTCTCTCACATTCTCTCTCCCATCCTCACTCTCACACTCTCTCCCATCCGCACTTTAACTCTCACACTCTCTTCCAAACTCATACTCACTCTCACACTCTCTCCCAATCGCACTCTCACTCTCACACTCTCTTCCCTTCTCATTCTCACTCTCAAACTCTCTCTCCCATTCTCACTCTCACTCTCACACTCTCTCCCATCCTCACTGGCAATCTCACACTCTCTCTCCCATCCTCACTCTCACTCTCTCTCACCCATCCTCACTCTCACTCTAACACTCTCTCCCATCTGCACTCCCACTCTCACACTCTCTCCCATCCTCACTGTCACTCTCACACTCTCTCCCATCTGCACTCTCACACTCACACTCTCTCCCATCCTCACTGTTAATCTCACACGCTCGCTCCCATCCTCACTCTCACTCTCACTCTCATTCTCTCTCTCCCATCCTCACTCTCACTCTCACACTCTCTCCCATCTGCACTCCCACTCTCACACTCGCTCTCATCCTCACTCTCACTCTCACAATCTCTCTCCCATCCTCACACTCACTCTCACACTCTCTCTCCCATCTGCACTCTCACTCTTACTCCGACACTCTCTCTCCCATCCGCACTTGCACTCTCATACTCGCTCCCATTCTCATTCTCACTCTCACACTCTCTCCCAACCCCACTCTCATTTTGACACACTCTCTCCCATCGTCACTCTTACTCTCATTCTCAAACTCTCTCTCCCATCCTCACTCTCAATCTCGCACTCTCTCTCCCATCCTCACTCTCAATCTCACACTCTCTCTCCCATCCTCACTCTCACTCTCACTCTCTCTCTCATCTGCACTCTCACTCTCACACTCTCTCCCATTCTCAATGTCACCCTCACACTCTCTCTCCCGTCCTCACTGTCACTCTCACTCAAACACACTCTCTCTCCTATCCTCACTCTCACTCTAAATCTCACTCGCACACTCTCTCTCCCATCCTGTCTCTCACTCTAACTCTCACACTCTCTCTCTCATCCTCACTCTCACTCTCACTCTCACACACTCTCTCCCATCCTCACTCTCACTCTCACTCTCACACTCTCTTCTATCCGTACTCTCACATTCACACTCCCTTTCCAGATCCTCACTCTCATTCTCACTCTCACTCTCTCTCTCCCATCCACACTTTCAGTCTCACTGTCAATCTCACACTCTCTCGCTCATCCTCACTCTCGCCCTCACACTCTCTCTCCCATCCTCACTCTCACTCTCACACTCTCTCCCATCTGCACTCTCACACTCACACTCTCTCCCATCCTCACTGTCAATCTCACACTCTCTCCCATCCTCACTCTCACTCTCACACTCTCTCTCCCATCCTTACACTCACTCTCACACTCTCTCTCCGATCCTCACCGTCACTCTCACCCTCTCTCTCCCATCCTCACTCTCACTCTTACTCTCACACTTTCTCTCCCATCCGCCCTTGCACTCTCACACTCGCTCCCATTCTCATTCTCACTCTCACACTCTCTCCCACCCCTCACTCTCATTCTCACACTCTCTCTCCCATCCGCACTCTCACTCTCACACTCTCTCTCCCATCCGCACTCTCACTCTCACACTCTCTCCCATCCTCACTCTCAATCTCACGCTCTCTCTCCCATCCGCACTCTCACTCTCACACTCTCTCCCATTCTCACTCTCACTCTTAGTCTCACACTCTCTCTCCCATCCTCACTGTCACTCTCATGTCACACTCTCTCCCATCCTCACTCTCACTCTCACACTCTCTCTCCCATCCTCACTCTCACACTCACTCTCTCTCCCATCTGCACCCTCTCTCTCACACTCTCTCCCATCCTCACTGTCAATCTTACAAACTCTCTCCCATTCTCACTCTCACTCTCACACTCTCTCCCATCCTCACTCTCACTCTCTCTCTCCCATTCTCACTCTAACTCTCACACTCGCTCTCATCCTCACTCTCACTCTCACACTCTCTCTCCCATTCTCACTCTCACACTCGCTCTCATCCTCACTCTCACTCTCACAATCTCTCTCCATCCTCACACTCACTCTCACACTCTCTCTCCCATCCTCACCGTCACTCTCACACTCTCTCTCCCATCCTCACTCTCACTCTTACTCTCACACTCTCTCCCATCTGCACTCCCACTCTCACACTCGCTCTCATCCTCACTCTCACTCTCACAATCTCTCTCCCATCCTCACACTCACTCTCACACTCTCTCTCCCATCTGCACTCTCACTCTTACTCCGACACTCTCTCTCCCATCCGCACTTGCACTCTCACACTCGCTTCCATTCTCATTCTCACTCTCACACTCTCTCCCAACCCCACTCTCATTTTCAGACACTCTCTCCCATCGTCACTCTTACTCTCACTCTCAAACTCTCTCTTCCATCCTCACTGTCACTCTCACACTCTCTCTCCCATCCGCACTCTCACTCTCACACTCTCTCCCATCCTCACTCTCAATCTCACACTCTCTCTCCCATCCTCACTCTCACTCTCACTCTCTCTCTCATCTGCACTCTCACTCTCACACTCTCTCTCCCATTCTCAATGTCACCCTCACACTCTCTCTCCCGTCCTCACTCTCACTCAAACACACTCTCTCTACTATCCTTCCTCTCACTCTAAATCTCACTCGCACACTCTCTCTCCCATCCTGTCTCTCACTCTAACTCTCACACTCTCTCTCTCATCCTCACTCTCACTCTCACTCTCACACACTCTCTCCCATCCTCACTTTCACTCTCACTCTCACACTCTCTTCTATCCGTACTCTCACATTCACACTCCCTTTCCAGATCCTCACTCTCATTCTCACTCTCACTCTCACTCTCTCTCTCCCATCCACTCTTTCACTCTCACTGTCAATCTCACACTCTCTCGCTCATCCTGACTCTCGCCCTCACACTCTCTCTCCCATCCTCACTCTCACTCTCACACTCTCTTCCATCTGCACTCTCACACTCACACTCTCTCCCATCCTCACTGTCAATCTCACACTCTCTCCCATCCTCACTCTCACTCTCACACTCTCTCTCCCATCCTCACACTCACTCTCACTTTCTCTCTCCCATCCGCACTCTCACTCTCACACCCTCTGTCCCATCCTCACTCTCACTCACACTCTCACACTCTTTCTCCCATCCTCACTCTCACTCTCACACTCTCGCTCCCATTCTCATTCTCACTCTCTCACTCACTCCCACCCCTCACTCTCATTCTCACACTCTCTCTCCCATCCTCACTCTCACTCTCACTCTCACACTCTCTCTCCCATCGTCACTCTCACTCTCACTTTCTCTCTCCCATCCGCACTCTCACTCTCACACTCTCTCCCATCCTCACTCTCAATCTCACGCTCTCTCTCCCATCCACACTCTCACTCTCACACTCTCTCCCATCCTCATTGTCACTTTCATGCCACACTAGTCCCATCCTCACTCTCACTCTCTTACTCTCTCTCCCATCCTTACTCCCACTCTCACTCTCACTCGCATCTGCACTCTCACTCTCACACTCTCTCCCATTCTCACTGTCACTCTCACACTCTCTCTCCCGTCCACAGTCACACTCTCACTCTCACACTCTCTGTCCCATCCTCACTCTCACTCACACTCTCACACTCTTTCTCCCATCCTCACTCTCACTCGAACTCTCACACTCTCTCTCCCATCCTCACTCTCACTAGCACACACTCTCTCCCATCCTCACTCTCACTCTCACACTCTCTCTCCAATCCTCACTCTCACACCCTCTCCCATTCGCACTCTAACTCTCACACTCTCTCCCTTCTGAATCTAACTCTCACACTCTCTCCAATCCTCACTCTAACTCTCACACTCTCTCTCCCATGCTCAATCTCACTCTCACACTCGCTCGCATCCACACTCTCACTCTCACACTCTCCCTCCCATCCACACTCTCGCTCTCACACTCTCTCCCATCCACACTCACACTCATTCACTCTCTCTCCCATCCTCACTCTCACTCTCACTCTCACACTCTCGCTCCCATCCTCAAAGTCACTCTCACACTCTCTCTCCCATCCTCACTCTCAAACTCTCTCTCACATTCTCTCTCCCATCCTCACTCTCACACTCTCTCCCATCCGCACTTTAACTCTCACACTCTCTTCCAAACTCATACTCACTCTCACACTCTCTCCCAATCGCACTCTCACTCTCACACTCTCTTCCCTTCTCATTCTCACTCTCAAACTCTCTCTCCCATTCTCACTCTCACTCTCACACTCTCTCCCATCCTCACTGGCAATCTCACACTCTCTCTCCCATCCTCACTCTCACTCTCTCTCACCCATCCTCACTCTCACTCTAACACTCTCTCCCATCTGCACTCCCACTCTCACACTCTCTCCCATCCTCACTGTCACTCTCACACTCTCTCCCATCTGCACTCTCACACTCACACTCTCTCCCATCCTCACTGTTAATCTCACACGCTCGCTCCCATCCTCACTCTCACTCTCACTCTCATTCTCTCTCTCCCATCCTCACTCTCACTCTCACACTCTCTCCCATCTGCACTCCCACTCTCACACTCGCTCTCATCCTCACTCTCACTCTCACAATCTCTCTCCCATCCTCACACTCACTCTCACACTCTCTCTCCCATCTGCACTCTCACTCTTACTCCGACACTCTCTCTCCCATCCGCACTTGCACTCTCATACTCGCTCCCATTCTCATTCTCACTCTCACACTCTCTCCCAACACCACTCTCATTTTCACACACTCTCTCCCATCGTCACTCTTACTCTCATTCTCAAACTCTCTCTCCCATCCTCACTCTCAATCTCACACTCTCTCTCCCATCCTCACTCTCAATCTCACACTCTCTCTCCCATCCTCACTCTCACTCTCACTCTCTCTCTCATCTGCACTCTCACTCTCACACTCTCTCCCATTCTCAATGTCACCCTCACACTCTCTCTCCCGTCCTCACTGTCACTCTCACTCAAACACACTCTCTCTCCTATCCTCACTCTCACTCTAAATCTCACTCGCACACTCTCTCTCCCATCCTGTCTCTCACTCTAACTCTCACACTCTCTCTCTCATCCTCACTCTCACTCTCACTCTCACACACTCTCTCCCATCCTCACTCTCACTCTCACTCTCACACTCTCTTCTATCCGTACTCTCACATTCACACTCCCTTTCCAGATCCTCACTCTCATTCTCACTCTCACTCTCTCTCTCCCATCCACACTTTCAGTCTCACTGTCAATCTCACACTCTCTCGCTCATCCTCACTCTCGCCCTCACACTCTCTCTCCCATCCTCACTCTCACTCTCACACTCTCTCCCATCTGCACTCTCACACTCACACTCTCTCCCATCCTCACTGTCAATCTCACACTCTCTCCCATCCTCACTCTCACTCTCACACTCTCTCTCCCATCCTTACACTCACTCTCACACTCTCTCTCCGATCCTCACCGTCACTCTCACACTCTCTCTCCCATCCTCACTCTCACTCTTACTCTCACACTTTCTCTCCCATCCGCCCTTGCACTCTCACACTCGCTCCCATTCTCATTCTCACTCTCACACTCTCTCCCACCCCTCACTCTCATTCTCACACTCTCTCTCCCATCCGCACTCTCACTCTCACACTCTCTCTCCCATCCGCACTCTCACTCTCACACTCTCTCCCATCCTCACTCTCAATCTCATGCTCTCTCTCCCATCCGCACTCTCACTCTCACACTCTCTCCCATTCTCACTCTCACTCTTAGTCTCACACTCTCTCTCCCATCCTCACTGTCACTCTCATGTCACACTCTCTCCCATCCTCACTCTCACTCTCACACTCTCTCTCCCATCCTCACTCTCACACTCACTCTCTCTCCCATCTGCACCCTCTCTCTCACACTCTCTCCCATCCTCACTGTCAATCTTACAAACTCTCTCCCATTCTCACTCTCACTCTCACACTCTCTCCCATCCTCACTCTCACTCTCTCTCTCCCATTCTCACTCTAACTCTCACACTCGCTCTCATCCTCACTCTCACTCTCACACTCTCTCTTCCATTCTCACTCTCACACTCGCTCTCATCCTCACTCTCACTCTCACAATCTCTCTCCATCCTCACACTCACTCTCACACTCTCTCTCCCATCCTCACCGTCACTCTCACACTCTCTCCCATCCTCACTCTCACTCTTACTCTCACACTCTCTCTCCCATCCGCACTTGCACTCTCACACTCGCTCCCATTCTCATTCTCACTCTCACATTGTCTCCCAACCCCACTCTCATTCTCACACTCTCTCTTCCATCGTCACTCTCACTCTCACTCTCAAACTCTCTCTTCCATCCTCACTCTCATTCTCACACTCTCTCTCCCTTCCGCACTCTCACTCTCACACTCTCTCCCATCCTCACGCTCAATCTCACACTCTCTCCCATCCTCACTCTCACTCTCACTCTCTCTCCCATTCTTACTCTACACCCCACACACTCTCTCCCATCCTCACTCTCACTCACACACTCTCTCTCCCATCCGCACTTGCACTCTCGCACTCGCTCCCATTCTCAGTCTCACTCTCACACTCTCTCCCACCCCTCACTCTCATTCTCACACTCTCTCTCCCATCCTCACTCTCACTCTCACTCTCACACTATCTCTCCCATCCTCACTCTCACACTCTCTCTCCCATCCGCACTCTCACTCTCACACTCTCACCCATTCTCACTCTCAATCTCACGCTCTCTCCCATCCGCACTCTCACTCTCACACTCTCTCCCATTCTCACTCTCACTCTTACTCTCACACTCTCTCTCCCATCCTCACTGTCACTCTCATGTCACACTCTCTCCCATCCTCACTCTCACTCTCACACTCTCTCTCCCATCCTCACTCTCACACTCACTCTCTCTCCCATCTGCACCCTCTCTCTCACACTCTCTCCCATCCTCACTGTCAATCTTACAAACTCTCTCCCATTCTCACTCTCACTCTCACACTCTCTCCCATCCTCACTCTCACTCTCTCTCTCCCATTCTCACTCTCACTCTCACTCTCATCCTCACTCTCACTCTCTCTCCCATTCTCACTCTCACACTCGCTCTCATCCTCACTCTCACTCTCACAATCTCTCTCCATCCTCACACTCACTCTCACACTCTCTCTCCCATCCTCACCGTCACTCTCACACTCTCTCTCCCATCCTCACTCTCACTCTTACTCTCACACTCTCTCTCCCATCCGCACTTGCACTCTCACACTCGCTCCCATTCTCATTCTCACTCTCACATTGTCTCCCAACCCCACTCTCATTCTCACACTCTCTCTTCCATCGTCACTCTCACTCTCACTCTCAAACTCTCTCTTCCATCCTCACTCTCATTCTCACACTCTCTCTCCCTTCCGCACTCTCACTCTCACACTCTCTCCCATCCTCACGCTCAATCTCACACTCTCTCCCATCCTCACTCTCACTCTCACTCTGTCTCCCATTCTTACTCTACACCTCACACACTCTCTCCCATCCTCACTCTCACTCACACACTCTCTCTCCCATCCGCACTTGCACTCTCGCACTCGCTCCCATTCTCAGTCTCACTCTCACACTCTCTCCCACCCCTCACTCTCATTCTCACACTCTCTCTCCCATCCTCACTCTCACTCTCACTCTCACACTCTCTCTCCCATCCTCACTCTCACACTCTCTCTCCCATCCGCACTCTCACTCTCACACTCTCACCCATTCTCACTCTCACCCTCACAACCTCTCTCCCATCCTCACTCTCACGCTCACACTCTCTCTACCATCTTCACTCTTACTCTCACACTCTCTCTCCCATCTTCACTCCCACACTCACTCCCATTCTCACTCGAAATCTCACTCACTCTCTCCCATCCTCACTCTCACTCTCACACTCTCTCTCCCATCCTTAATCCCACACTCTCTCCCATCCTCACTCTCACTCTCACACTCTCTCTCCCATTCTCACTCCCACACTCACTCCCATTCTCACTCTCAATCTCACACACTCTCTCCCATTATCACTCTCACTCTCACACTCTCTCTCCCATCCTCACTCCCACACTCTCTCTCCCATCCTCACTCCCATACTCTCTCCCATTCTCACTCTCACACTCTCTCTCCCATCATCACTGTCACTCTCACACATGCTCTCCCATCCTCACTCTCACTCTCACACTCTCTCTCCCATCCTCACTCTCACACTCTCTCCCCCATCCTCACTCCCACACTCTCTCCTATCCTCACTCTCAATCTCACACTCTCTCTCCCATCTGCACTCTCACTCTCACACTCTCTCTCCCATCCTCACTCCCATTCTCACTCTCACTGTCACACACTCTCTCCCATCCTCACTCCCACAGTCACTCCCATTCTCATTCTCACTCTCACACTCTCTCCCATCCACACTCACACTCTCACACTTTCTCTCCCATTCTAACTCTCACTCTCACACTCGCTCTCCTCCTCACCCTCACTCTCACACTCTCTCTCCTATCCTCACACTCACTCTCACACTCTCTCTCCCATCCTCACTCTCACTTTTACTCTCACACTCTCCCTCCCATCTGCACTTGCACTCTCACACTCGCTCCCATTCTCATTCTCACTCTCACACTCTCTCACACCCCTCACTCTCATTCTCACACTCTCTCTCCCATTCTCTCTCTCACTCTCACTCTCACACTCTATCTCCCATCCTCACTCTCACACTCTCTCAACCATCCGCACTCTCACTCTCATACTCTCTCCCATTCTCACTCTCACCCTCACAACCTCTCTCCGATCATCACTCTCACGCTCACACTCTCTCTACCATCCTCACTCTTCCTCTCACACTCTCTCTCCTATCCTCACTACCACACTCACTCCCATTCTCACTCTAACTCTCACTCACTCTCTCCCATCCTCACTCTCACTCTTACACTCTCTCTCCCATCCTTACTCCCACACTCTCTCCCATCCTGACTCTCACTCTCACACTCTCTCTCCCATTCTCACTCCCACACTCACTCCCATTCTCACTCTCAATCTCACACACTCTCTCCCATTCTCACTCTCACTCTCACACTCTCTCTCCCATCCTCACTCCCACACTCTCTCTCCCATCCTCACTGTCACTCTCACACACGCTCTCCCATCCTCACTCTCACTCTCACACACTCTCTCCCATCCTCACTCTCACTCTCACACACTCTCTCCCATCCTTAATCCCACACTCTCTCCCATCCTCACTCTCACCCTCACACTCTCTCTCCCATTCTCACTCCCACACTCACTCCCATTCTCACTCTCAATCTCACACACTCTCTCCCATTCTCACTCTCACACTCTCTCTCCCATTCTCACTCCCACACTCACTCCCATTCTCACTCTCAATCTCACACACTCTCCCATTCTCACTATCACTCTCACACTCTCTCTCCCATCCTCACTCCCACACTCTCTCTCCCATTCTCACTCTCACACTCTCTCTCCCATCATCACTGTCACTCTCACACACGCTCTCCCATCCTCACTCTCACTCTCATACTCTCTCTCCCATCCTCACTCTCACACTCTCTCCCCCATCCTCACTCTCACTCTCACACTCTCTCTCCCATTCTCACTCTCACACTCTCTCCCATCTGCACTCTCACACTCACACACTCTCCCATCCTCACTGTCAATCTCACACGCTCGCACCCATCCTCAGTCTCACTTCCACACTCTCTCCCATTCTCACTGTCAATCTCACACTTCTCTTCCATCCTCACTCTCACTCTCACTCTCACTCTCACTCTCTCTCTCCCATCCTCACTCTCACTCTCACACTCTCTCCCATCTGCACTCCCACTCTCACACTCGCTCTCATCTTCACTCTCACTCTCACAATCTCTCTCTCATACTCACACTCACTCTCACACTCTCTCTCCCATCTGCACTCTCACTCTTACTCCGATACTCTCTCTCCCATTCGCACTTGCACTCTCACACTCGCTCCCATTCTCATTCTCACACTCACACTCTCTCCCAACCCCACTCTCATTTTCACACACTCTCTCCCATCGTCACTCTTACTCTCACTCTCAAACTCTCTCTTCCATCCTCACTCTCACTCTCACACTCTCTCTCCCATCCGCACTCTCACTCTCACACTCTCTCCCATCCTCACTCTCAATCTCACACTCTCTCTCCCATCCTCACTCTCACTCTCTCTCTCATCTGCACTCTCACTCTCACACTCTCTCCCATTCTCAATGTCACCCTCACACTCTCTCTCCCGTCCTCACTCTCACTCAAACACACTCTCTCTCCTATCCTTACTCTCACTCTAAATCTCACTCGCACACTCTCTCTCCCATCCTGTCTCTCACTCTAACTCTCACACTCTCTCTCTCATCCTCACTCTCACTCTCACACACTCTCTCCCATCCTCACTTTCACTCTCACTCTCACACTCTCTTCTATCCGTACTCTCACATTCACACTCCCTTTCCAGATCCTCACTCTCATTCTCAATCTCACTCTCACTCTCTCTCTCCCATCCACACTTTCACTCTCACTGTCAATCTCACACTCTCTCGCTCATCCTCACTCTCGCCCTCACACTCTCTCTCCCATCCTCACTCACACTCTCACACTCTCTCCCATCTGCACTCTCACACTCACACTCTCTCCCATCCTCACTGTCAATCTCACACTCTCTCCCATCCTCACTCTCACTCTCACACTCTCTCTCCCATCCTCACACTCACTCTCACTTTCTCTCTCCCATCCGCACTCTCACTCTCACACTCTCTGTCCCATCCTCACTCTCACTCACACTCTCACACTCTTTCTCCCATCCTCACTCTCACTCTCACACTCTCGCTCCCATTCTCATTCTCACTCTCTCACTCACTCCCACCCCTCACTCTCATTCTCACACTCTCTCTCCCATCCTCACTCTCGCTCTCACTCTCACTCTCACACTCTCTCTCCCATCCTCACTCTCACTCTCACTTTCTCTCTCCCATCCGCACTCTCACTCTCACACTCTCTCCCATCCTCACTCTCAATCTCACGCTCTCTCTCCCATCCACACTCTCACTCTCACACTCTCTCCCATCCTCATTGTCACTTTCATGTCACTCTAGTCCCATCCTCACTCTCACTCTCTCACTCTCTCTCCCATCCTTACTCCCACTCTCACTCTCACTCGCATCTGCACTCTCACTCTCACACTCTCTCCTATTCTCACTGTCACTCTCACACTCTCTCTCCCGTCCACAGTCACACTCTCACTCTCACACTCTCTGTCCCATCCTCACTCTCACTCACACTCTCACACTCTTTCTCCCATCCTCACTCTCACTCGAACTCTCACACTCTCTCTCCCATCCTCACTCTCACTAGCACACTCTCTCTCCCATCCTCACTCTCACTCTCACACTCTCTCTCCAATCCTCACTCTCACACTCTCTCCCATTCGCACTCTAACTCTCACACTCTCTCCCTTCTCAATCTAACTCTCACACTCTCTCCAATCCTCACTCTAACTCTCACAGTCTCTCACCCATGCTCAATCTCACTCTCACACTCGCTCGCATCCACACTCTCACTCTCACACTCTCTCTCCCATCCACACTCTCGCTCTCACACTCTCTCCCATCCACACTCACACTCATTCACTCTCTCTCCCATCCTCACTCTCACTCTCACTCTCACTCTCACACTCTCTCTCCCATCCTCAAAGTCACTCTCACACTCTCTCTCCCATCCTCACTCTCAAACTCTCTCTCACATTCTCTCTCCCATCCTCACTCTCACACTCTCTCCCATCCGCACTTTAATTCTCACACTTTCTTCCAAACTCATACTCACTCTCACACTCTCTCCCAATCGCACTCTCACTCTCACACTCTCTTCCCTTCTCATTCTCACTCTCAAACTCTCTCTCCCATCCTCACTCTCACTCTCACACTCTCTCCCATCCTCACTGGCAATCTCACACTCTCTCTCCCATCCTCACTCTCACTCTCTCTCTCCCATCCTCACTCTCACTCTAACACTCTCTCCCATCTGCACTCCCACTCTCACACTCTCTCCCATCCTCACTGTCACTCTCACACTCTCTCCCATCTGCACTCTCACACTCCCACTCTCTCCCATCCTCACTGTTAATCTCACATGCTCGCTCCCATCCTCACTCTCACTTTCACACTCTCTCCCATTCTAACTGTCAATCTCACACTCTCTCTCCCATCCTCACTCTCACTCTCACTCTCACTCTCTCTCTCCCATCCTCACTCTCACTCTCACACTCTCTCCCATCTGCACTCCCACTCTCACACTCGCTCTCATCCTCACTCTCACTCTCACAATCTCTCTCCCATCCTCACACTCACTCTCACACTCTCTCTCCCACCTGCACTCTCACTCTTACTCCGACACTCTCTCTCCCATCCGCACTTGCACTCTCACACTCGCTCCTATTCTCATTCTCACTCTCACACTCTCTCCCAACCGCACTCTCATTTTCACACACTCTCTCCCATCGTCACTCTTACTCTCACTCTCAAACTCTCTCTTCCATCCTCACTCTCACTCTCACACTCTCTCTCCCATCCGCACTCTCACTCTCACACTCTCTCCCATCCTCACTCTCAATCTCACTCTCTCTCTCCCATCCTCACTCTCACTCTCACTCTCTCTCTCATCTGCACTCTCACTCTCACACTCTCTCCCATTCTCAATGTCACCCTCACACTCTCTCTCCCGTCCTCACTGTCACTCTCACTCAAACACACTCTCTCTCCTATCCTCACTCTCAATCTAAATCTCACTCGCACAATCTCTCTCCCATCCTTTCTCTCACTCTAACTCTCACACTCTCTCTCTCATCCTCACTCTCACTCTCACTCTCACACACTCTCTCCCATCCTCACTTTCACTCTCAATCTCACATTCTCTTCTATCCGTACTCTCACATTCACACTCCCTTTCCAGATCCTCACTCTCATTCTCACTCTCACTCTCTCTCTCCCATCCACACTTTCACTCTCACTGTCAATCTCACAATCTCTCCCTCATCCTCACTCTCGCCCTCACACTCTCTCTCCCATTCTCACTCTCACTCTCACACTGTCTCCCATCTGCACTCTCAAACTCACACTCTCTCCCATCCTCACTGTCAATCTCACACTCTCTCCCATCCTCACTCTCACTCTCACACTCTCTCTCCCATCCTCACACTCACTCTCACACTCTCTCTCCGATCCTCACCGTCACTCTCACACTCTCTCTCCCATCCTCACTCTCACTCTTCCTCTCACACTTTCTCTCCCATCCGCACTTGCACTCTAACACTCGCTCCCATTCTCATTCTCACTCTCACTCTCTCTCCCACCCCTCACTCTCATTCTCACACTCTGTCACCCATCCTCACTCTCACTCTCACTCTCACACTCTCTCTCCCATCCTCACTCTCACTCTCACTCTCTCTCTCCCATCCTCACTCTCACTCTCACACTCACTCTCCCATCCGCACTCTCACCCTCACACTCTCTCCCATCCTCACTCTCAATCTCACTCTCTCTCTCCCATCCGCACTCTCACTCTCACACTCTCTCCCATCCTCACTGTCACTCTCATGTCACACTAGTCCCATTCTCACTCTCACTCTCATACTCTCTCTCCCATCCTTACTCTCAATCTCACTCTCTCTCCCATCTGCACTCTCACTCTCACACTCTCTCCCATTCTCACTGTCACTCTCACACTCTCTCTCCCGTCCACAGTCACACTCTCACTCTCACACTCTCTGTCCCATCCTCACTCTCACTCTCACTCTCTTTCTCCCATCCTCACTCTCACTCGAACTCTCACACTCTCTCTCCCATCCTCACTCTCACTAGCACACTCTCTCTCCCATCCTCACTCTCACTCTCACACTCTCTCTCCAATCCTCACTCTCACACTCTCTCCCATTCGCACTCTAACTCTCACACTCTCTTCCCTTCTCAATCTAACTCTCACACTCTCTCCAATCCTCACTCTAACTCTCACACTCTCTCTCCCATTCTCAGTCTCACTCTCACACTCGCTCGCATCCACACTCTCACTCTCACACTCTCTCCCTCCACACTCTCGCTCTCACACTCTCTCCCATCCACACTCACACTAATTCACTCTCTCTCCCATCCTCACTCTCACTCTCACTCACACTCTCACACTCTCTCCCATCTGCACTCTCACACTCACACTCTCTCCCATCCTCACTGTCAATCTCACACTCTCTCCCATCCTCACTCTCACTCTCACACTCTCTCTCCCATCCTCACACTCACTCTCACTTTCTCTCTCCCATCCGCACTCTCACTCTCACACTCTCTGTCCCATCCTCACTCTCACTCACACTCTCACACTCTTTCTCCCATCCTCACTCTCACTCTCACACTCTCGCTCCCATTCTCATTCTCACTCTCTCACTCACTCCCACCCCTCACTCTCATTCTCACACTCTCTCTCCCATCCTCACTCTCGCTCTCACCATCACTCTCACACTCTCTCTCCCATCCTCACTCTCACTCTCACTTTCTCTCTCCCATCCGCACTCTCACTCTCACACTCTCTCCCATCCTCACTCTCAATCTCACGCTCTCTCTCCCATCCACACTCTCACTCTCACACTCTCTCCCATCCTCATTGTCACTTTCATGTCACTCTAGTCCCATCCTCACTCTCACTCTCTTACTCTCTCTCCCATCCTTACTCCCACTCTCACTCTCGCTCGCATCTGCACTCTCACTCTCACACTCTCTCCCATTCTCACTGTCACTCTCACACTCTCTCTCTCGTCCACAGTCACACTCTCACTCTCACACTCTCTGTCCCATCCTCACTCTCACTCACACTCTCACACTCTTTCTCCCATCCTCACTCTCACTCGAACTCTCACACTCTCTCTCCCATCCTCACTCTCACTAGCACACTCTCTCTCCCATCCTCACTCTCACTCTCACACTCTCTCTCCAATCCTCACTCTCACACTCTCTCCCATTCGGACTCTAACTCTCACACTCTCTACCTTCTCACTCTAACTCTCACACTCTCTCCAATCCTCACTCTAACTCTCACAGTCTCTCACCCATGCTCAATCTCACTCTCACACTCGCTCGCATCCACACTCTCACTCTCACACTCTCTCTCCCATCCACACTCTCGCTCTCACACTCTCTCCCATCCACACTCAATCTCATTCACTCTCTCTCCCATCCTCACTCTCACTCTCACTCTCACTCTCACACTCTCTCTCCCATCCTCAAAGTCACTCTCACACTCTCTCTCCCATCCTCACTCTCAAACTCTCTCTCACATTCTCTCTCCCATCCTCACTCTCACACTCTCTCCCATCCGCACTTTAACTCTCACACTTTCTTCCAAACTCATACTCACTCTCACACTCTCTCCCAATCGCACTCTCACTCTCACACTCTCTTCCCTTCTCATTCTCACTCTCAAACTCTCTCTCCCATCCTCACTCTCACTCTCACACTCTCTCCCATCCTCAATGGCAATCTCACACTCTCTCTCCCATCCTCACTCTCACTCTCTCTCTCCCATCCTCACTCTCACGCTAACACTCTCTCCCATCTGCACTCCCACTCTCACACTCTCTCCCATCCTCACTGTCACTCTCACACTCTCTCCCATCTGCACTCTCACACTCCCACTCTCTCCCATCCTCACTGTTAATCTCACACGCTCGCTCCCATCCTCACTCTCACTTTCACACTCTCTCCCATTCTCACTGTCAATCTCACACTCTCTCTCCCATCCTCACTCTCACTCTCACTCTCTCTCTCCCATCCTCACTCTCACTCTCACACTCTCTCCCATCTGCACTCCCACTCTCACACTCGCTCTCATCCTCACTCTCACTCTCACAATCTCTCTCCCATCCTCACACTCACTCTCACACTCTCTCTCCCTTCTGCACTCTCACTCTTACTCCGACACTCTCTCTCCCATCCGCACTTGCACTCTCACACTCGCTCCCATTCTCATTCTCACTCTCACACTCTCTCCCAACCCCACTCTCATTTTCACACACTCTCTCCCATCGTCACTCTTACTCTCACTCTCAAACTCTCTCTTCCATCCTCACTCTCACTCTCACACTCTCTCTCCCATCCGCACTCTCACTCTCACACTCTCTCCCATCCTCACTCTCAATCTCACACTCTCTCTCCCATCCTCACTCTCACTCTCACTCTCTCTCTCATCTGCACTCTCACTCTCACACTCTCTCCCATTCTCACTGTCACCCTCACACTCTCTCTCCCGTCCTCACTGTCACTCTCACTCAAACACACTCTCTCTCCTATCCTCACTCTCACTCTAAATCTCACTCGCACACTCTCTCTCCCATCCTGTCTCTCACTCTAACTCTCACACTCTCTCTCTCATCCTCACTCTCACTCTCACTCTCACACACTCTCTCCCATCCTCACTTTCACTCTCACTGTCACATTCTCTTCTATCCGTACTCTCACATTCACACTCCCTTTCCAGATCCTCACTCTCATTCTCACTCTCACTCTCTCTCTCCCATCCACACTTACACTCTCACTGTCAATCTCACACTCTCTCGCTCATCCTCACTCTCGCCCTCACACTCTCTCCCATCCTCACTCTCACTCTCACACTGTCTCCCATATGAACTCTCACACTCACACTCTCTCCCATCCTCACTGTCAATCTCACACTCCCTCCCATCCTCACTCTCACTCTCACACTCTCTCTCCCATCCTCACACTCACTCTCACACTCTCTCTCCGATCCTCACCGTCACTCTCACACTCTCTCTCCCATCCTCACTCTCACTCACACTCTCACACTTTCTCTCCCATCCGCACTTGCACTCTCACACTCGCTCCCATTCTCATTCTCACTCTCACACTCTCTCCCACCCCTCACTCTCATTCTCACACTCTGTCACACATCCTCACTCTCACTCTCACTCTCACACTCTCTCTCCCATCCTCACTCTCACTCTCACACTCACTCTCCCATCCGCACTCTCACCCTCACACTCTCTCCCATCCTCACTCTCAATCTCACGCTCTCTCTCCCATCCGCACTCTCACTCTCACACTCTCTCCCATCCTCACTGTCACTCTCATGTCACACTAGTCCCATCCTCACTCTCACTCTCATACTCTCTCTCCCATCCTTACTCTCAATCTCACTCTCTCTCCCATCTGCACTCTTACTCTCACACTCTCTCCCATTCTCACAGTCAATCTCACACTCTCTCTCCCGTCCACAGTCACACTCTCACTCTCACACTCTCTGTCCCATCCTCACTCTCACTCTCACTCTCACTCTAACTCTCTTTCTCCCATCCTCACTCTCACTCGAACTCTCACACTCTCTCTCCCATCCTCACTCTCACTAGCACACTCTCTCTCCCATCCTCACTCTCACTCTCACACTCTCTCTCCAATCCTCACTCTCACACTCTCTCCCATTCGCACTCTAACTCTCACACTCTCTTCCCTTCTCAATCTAACTCTCACACTCTCTCCAATCCTCACTCTAACTCTCACACTCTCTCTCCCATTCTCAGTCTCACTCTCACACTCGCTCACATCCACACTCTCACTCTCACACTCTCTCTCCCATCCACACTCTCGCTCTCACACTCTCTCCAATCCACACTCACACTAATTCACTCTCTCTCCCATCCTCACTCTCACTCTCACTCTCACACTCTCTCTCCCATCCTCAAAGTAACTCTCACACTCTCTCTCCCATCCTCACTCTCAAACTCTCTCTCACACTCTCTCTCCCATCCACACTGTCAGTCTCACATTCTCTCTCCCATCCTCACTCTCACATTCTCTCCCAATCGCACTCTCACTCTCACACTCTCTTCCCTTCTCATTCTCACTCTCACACACTCTCTCCCATCCTCACTCTCACTCTCACACTCTCTCCCATACACACTCACACTCTCACATTCTCTCTCCCATTCTCACTCTCACTCTCACAATCGCTCTCATCCTCACTCTCACTCTCACACTCTCTCTCCCATCCTCACACTCACTCTCACACTCTCTCTCCGATCCTCACCGTCACTCTCACACTCTCTCTCCCATCCTCACTCTCACTCTTCCTCTCACACTTTCTCTCCCATCCGCACTTGCACTCTCACACTCGCTCCCATTCTCATTCTCACTCTCACACTCTCTCCCACCCCTCACTCTCATTCTCACACTCTGTCACCCATCCTCACTCTCACTCTCACACTCTCTCTCCCATCCACTCTCTCACTCTCACACTCTCTCCCATCCTCACTCTCAATCTCACGCTCTCTCTCCCATCCGCACTCTCACACTCACACTCTCTCCCATTCTCACTCTCACTCTCACTCTCACACTCTCTCTCCCATCCTCACTGTCACTCTTATGTCACACTCTCTCCCATCCTCACTCTCACTCTCACACTCTCTCTCCCATCCTCACTCTCACACTTAATCTCTCTCCCATCTGCACCCTCTCTCTCACACTCTCTCCCATCCTCACTGTCAATCTCACAAACTCTCTCCCATTCTCACTCTCACTCTCACACTCTCTCCCATCCTCACTCTCACTCTCTCTCTCCCATCCTCACTCTCACACTCTCTCCCATCTGCACTCTCCCTCTCAAACTCTCTGCCATCCTCACTGTAACGCTCACACTCTCTCCGATCTGCACTCTCACACTCTCACTCTCTCCCATCCTCACTGTCAATCTCACACTCTCTCTCCCATCCTCAATGATACTCTCACACTCTCTCCCATCCTCACTCTCACTCTCACACACTCTCCCATCCAAACACTCACTCTCACACTCTCTCCCATTCTTACCCTCACTCTCACACTCGCTCTCATCCTCACTCTCACTCTCACACTATCTCCCATCCACACTCACACTCTCACACTTTCTCTCCCATTCTCAATCTTACTCTCACACTCTCTCTCCCATCCTCACAGTCACGCTCACACTCTCCCTCCCATCCTCGCCGTCACTCTCACACACTCTCTCCCATTCTCACTCTCACTCTCACACTCTCTCTCCCATCCTCACTCCCACACTTTCTCTCCCATCCTCACTCCCACACTCTCTCCCATTCTCACTCTCACACTCTCTCTCCCATCCTCACACTCACGCTCACACTCTCTCCCATTCTCACTCTCACTCTCACACTCTCTCGCCCATCCGCCCTCCCACACTCTCTCTCCCATCCTCACTCTCACTCTCACACTCTCTCCCATTCTCACTCTCACTCTCACACGCTCCCTCCCATCCTCACTCCCACACTTTCTCTCCCATTCTCACTCCCACACTCTCTCCCATTCTCACTCTCACTCTCACACTCTCTCTCCCATCCTCACACTCACGCTCACACTCTCCCTCCAATCCTCACCGCCACTCTCACACACTCTCTCCCATTCTCACTCTCACTCTCACACTCTCTCTCCCATCCTCACTCCCACACTTTCTCTCCCATCCTCACTCCCACACTGTCTCCCATTCTCACTCTCACACTCTCTCTCCCATCCTCACTGTTACTCTCCCATCCTCACTCTCACTCTCTCTCCCTCATCCTCACTCTCTCTCCCATTCTCACTCTCACTCTCACACTCTCTCTCCCATCCTCACTCCCACACTTTCTCTCCCATCCTCACTCCCACACTCTCTCCCATTCTCACTCTCACACTCTCTCTCCCATCCTCACTGTTACTCTCCCATCCTCACTCTCACACTCTCTCCCACCCCCACTCTCATTCTCACACTCTCTCTCTCATCCTCACTCTCAATCTCACTCACACCCTCTTCCATCCTCACTCTCACTTTCACTCACACACTCTCTTCCCTTCTAATCCTCACTCTCACAATCTCTCCCAATCACACTCTCACTCTCACACTCTCTTCCCTTCTCATTCTCACTCTCACACACTCTCTCCCATCCTCACTCTCACAATCTCTCCCACACCCACTCTCATTCTCACACTCTCTCTCTCTCATCCTCACTCTCAATCTCACTCACACTCTCTCCCATCCTCACTCTCACTTTCACTCACACACTCTCTTCCCTTCTAATCCTCACTCTCACAATCTCTCCCAATCGCACTCTCACTCTCACACTCTCTTCCCTTCTCATTCTCACTCTCACACACTCTTTCCCATCCACACTCACACTCTCACATTCTCTCTCCCATTCTCACTCTCACTCTCACACTCTCTCCCATTCGCACTCTAACACTCACATTCACTTCCCTTCTCATCCTCACTCTCACAATCTCTCCCAATCGCACTCTCACTCTCACACTCTCTTCCCTTCTCATTCTCACTCTCACACACTCTCTCCCATCCTCACTCTCACTCTCACACTCTTTCCCATCCACACTCACACTCTCACATTCTCTCTCCCATTCTCTCTCTCACTCTCACACTCGCTCTCATCCACACTCTCACTCTCACACTCTCTCCCCCATTCTCACTCTCACTCTCACACTCGCTCTCATCCTCACTCTCACTCTCACACTCTCTCTCCCATCCTCACTCTCACTCTTACTCTCACACTTTCTCTCCCATCCGCACTTGCACTCTCACATTCGCTCCCATTCTCATTCTCACTCTCACTCTCTCTACCACCCCTCACTCTCATTCTCACACTGTCTCTCCCATCCTCACTCTCATTCTCACACTGTCTCTCCCATCCTCACTCTCACTCTCACACTCTCTCTCCCATCCTCACTCTCACTCTCACACTCTCTCTCCCATCCTCACACTCACTCTCCCACTCTCTCTCCGATCCTCACTGTCACTCTCACACTCTCTCTCCCATCCTCACTCTCACTCTTACTCTCACACTTTCTCTCCCATCCGCACTTGCACTCTCACACTCGCTCCCATTCTCATTCTCATTCTCACACTCTCTCCCACCGCTCACTCTCATTCTCACACTCTTTCTCCCATCATCACCGTCACTCTCACACTCTCTCTCTCTCCCATCCTCACTCTCAATCTCACTCTCACACTCTCTCCCATCCTCACTCTCACTTTCACTCACACACTTTCTTCCCTTCTAATCCTCACTCTCACACTCTCTCCCAATCGCACTCTCACTCTTACACTCTCTTCCCTTCTCATTCTCACTCTCACACACTCTCTCCCATCCTCACTCTCACTCTCACACTCTCTCCCATACACACTCACACTCTCACATTCTCTCTCCCATTCTCACTCTCACTCTCACGCTCGCTCACATCCACACTCACTCTCACACTCTCTCCCCCATTCTCACTCTCACTCTCACACTCTCTCTCCCATCCTCACTCCCACTCTCACTCCCATTCTCACTCTCACTCTCACACACTCTCTCCCATTCTCACTCTCACTCTCACACTCTCTCTCCCATCCTCCCTCCCACACTCTCTCTCCCATCCTCACTCTCACTCTCACACTCTCTCCCATCCTCACTCTCAATCTCACACTCTCTCTCCCATCCTCACTCTCACACTTTCTCTCCCATCTGCACTTGCACTCTCACATTCGCTCCCATTCTCATTCTCACTCTCACACTCTCTCCCACCCCTCACTCTCATTCTCACACTGTCTCTCCCATCCTCACTCTCACTCTCACACTCTCTCACCCATCCACACTCTCACTCTCTCTCCCCCATTCTCACTCTCGCCCTCACACTCGCTCTCATCCTCACTCTCACTCTCACACTCTCTCTCCCATTCTCACACTCACTCTCCCATCTCTCTCCGATCCTCACCGTCACTCTCACACTCTCTCTCCCATCCTCACTCTCACTCTTACTCTCACACTTTCTCTCCCATCCGCACTTGCACTCTCACACTCGCTCCCATTCTCATTCTCATTCTCACACTCTCACCCACCGCTCACTCTCATTCTCACACTCTTTCTCCCATCATCACCGTCACTCTCACACTCTCTCTCTCCCATCCTCACTCTCAATCTCACTCTCACAATCTCTCCCATCCTCACTCTCACTTTCACTCACACACTTTCTTCCCTTCTAATCCTCACTCTCACACTCTCTCCCAATCGCACTCTCACTCTCACACTCTCTTCCCTTCTCATTCTCACTCTCACACACTCTCTCCCATCCTCACTCTCACTCTCACACTCTCTCCCATACACACTCACACTCTCACATTCTCTCTCCCATTCTCACTCTCACTCTCACGCTCGCTAACATCCACACTCTCACTCTCACACTCTCCCCCATTCTCACTCTCACTCTCACACTCTCTCTCCCATCCTCACTCCCACTCTCACTCCCATTCTCACTCTCACTCTCACACACTCTCTCCCATTCTCACTTTCACTCTCACACTCTCTCTCCCATCCTCCCTCCCACACTCTCTCTCCCATCCTCACTCTCACTCTCACACTCTCTCCCATCCTCACTCTCAATCTCACACTCTCTCTCCCATCCTCACTCTCACTCTCACTCTCTCTCCCATTCTCACTCTCACCCTCACACACTCTCTCCCATCCTCACTCTCACTCTCACACACTCTCTCCCATCCACACTCTCACTCGCACACTCTCTCTCCCATCCTCACTCCCACTCTCACTCCCATTCTCACTCGCACTCTCATACACTCTCTCCAATTCTCTATCTCACTCACACACTCTCTCTCCCATCCTCCCTCCCACACTCTCTCTCCCATCCTCACTCTCACTCTCACACTCTCTCCCATCCATACTCTCACTGTCACACTCTCTTTCCCAATCTCACTCTCACTCTCACACTCGCTCTCATCCTCACACTCACTCTCCCATCCTCACTCTAACTCTCACACTCTCTCCCATCCACACTCACACTCTCACACTTTCTCTCCCATTCTAACTCTCATTCTCACCCTCACTCTCACTCTCTCTCTCCCTTCCTCACACTCACTCTCATACTGTCTCTCATATCCTCACCGTCACTCTCACACTCTCTCTCCCATCCTCACTCTCACTCTTACTCTCACACTCACTCTCCCATCCGCACTTGCACTCTCACACTCGCTCCCATTCTCATTCTCACTCTCACACTCTCTCCCACCCCTCACTCTCATTCTCACACTCTCTCTCCCATCCTCACTCTCACTCTCACACTCTCTCTCCCATCCTCACCGTCACTCTCACGCTCTCTCTCCCATCCTCACTCTCAAACTCTCTCTCACATTCTCTCTCGCATCCACACTGTCAGTCTCACACACTCTCTCCCATCCTCACTCTCACGCTCTCTCCCATCCGCACACTAACTCTCACACTCTCTTCCCTTCTCAATCTCACTCTCACACTCTCTCCCATCCTCACTCTCACTTTCACTCACACACTCTCTTCCCTTCTAATCCTCACTTTCACACTCTCTCCCAATCGCACTCTCTCTCTCACACTCTCTTTCCCATCCGCAATCTCACTCTCACACACTCTCCCATCCACACTCACACTCTCACACTATCTCTCCCATTCTCACTCTCACTCTCACACTCGCTCTCATCCACACTCTCACTCTCACACTCTCTCCCCCATTCGCACTCTCACTCTCACACTCGCTCTCATTCTCACTCTCACACTCTCTCTCCCATCCTCACACTCACTCTCACACTCTCGCTCCCATTCTCATTCTCACTCTCACACTCACTCCCACCCCTCACTCTCATTCTCAAACTCTCCCTCCCATCCTCACTCTCACTCTCACTTTCTCTCTCCCATCCGCACTCTCACTCTCACACTCTCTCCCATCCTCACTCTCAATCTCACGCTCTCTCTCCCATCCAGACTCTCACTCTCACACTCTCTCTCCCATCCTCACTGTCACTCTCATGTCACACTAGTCCCTTCCTCACTCTCACTCTCATACTCTCTCTCCCATCCTTACTCTCACTCTCACTCTCTCTCCCATCTGCACTCTCACTCTCACACTCTCTCCCATTCTCACTGTCACTCTCACACTCTCTCTCCGTCCACAGTCACACTCTCACTCTTACACTCTGTGTCCCATCCTCACTCTCACTCTCACTCTCACACTCTTTCTCCCATCCTCACTCTCACTCGAACTCTCACACTCTCGCTCCCATCCTCACTCTCACTAGCACACTCTCTCTCCCATCCTCACTCTCACTCTCACACTCCCTCTCCAATCCTCACTCTCACACTCTCTCCCATTCGCACTCTAACTCTCACACTCTCTTCCCTTCTCAATCTAACTCTCACACTCTCTCCAATCCTCACTCTAACTCTCACACTCTCTCTCCCATTCTCAATCTCACTCTCACACTCGCTCGCATCCACCCTCTCACTCTCAAACTCTCTCTCCCATCCACACTCTCGCTCTCACACTCTCTCCCATCCACACTCACACTCATTCACTCTCTCTCCCATCCTCACTCTCACTCTCACTCTCACTCTCACTCTCACACTCTCTCGCCCATCCTCAAAGTCACTCTCACACTCTCTCTCCCATCCTCACTCTGACACTCTCTCCCATCTGCACTCTAACTCTCACACTCTCTTCCCTTCTCAATCTCACTCTCACACTCTCTCCCATCCTCACTCTCACTCTCACTCTCACACTCTTCCAAACTCATACTCACTCTCACACTCTCTCTCAATCGCATTCTCACTCTCACACTCTCTTCCCTTCTTATTCTCACTCTCACACTCTCTCTCCCATCCTCACTCTCACTCTCACACTCTCTCCCATCCACACTCACACTCTCACACTCTCTCTCCCATCCTCACTTTCACTCTCACTCTCACACTCTTTCTCCCATCCTCACTCTCACTCGAACTCTCACACTCTCTCTCCCATCCTCACTCTCACTAGCACACTCTCTCTCCCATCCTCACTCTCACTCTCACACTCCCTCTCCAATCCTCACTCTCACACTCTCTCCCATTCGCACTCTAACTCTCACACTCTCTTCCCTTCTCAATCTAACTCTCACACTCTCTCCAATCCTCACTCTAACTCTCACACTCTCTCTCCCATTCTCAATCTCACTCTCACACTCGCTCGCATCCACACTCTCACTCTCAAACTCTCTCTCCCATCCACACTCTCGCTCTCACACTCTCTCCCATCCACACTCACACTCATTCACTCTCTCTCCCATCCTCACTCTCACTCTCACTCTCACTCTCACACTCTCTCGCCCATCCTCAAAGTCACTCTCACACTCTCTCTCCCATCCTCACTCTGACACTCTCTCCCATCTGCACTCTAACTCTCACACTCTCTTCCCTTCTCAATCTCACTCTCACACTCTCTCCCATCCTCACTCTCACTCTCACTCTCACACTCTTCCAAACTCATACTCACTCTCACACTCTCTCTCAATCGCATTCTCACTCTCACACTCTCTTCCCTTCTTATTCTCACTCTCACACTCTCTCTCCCATCCTCACTCTCACTCTCACACTCTCTCCCATCCACACTCACACACTCACACTCTCTCTCCCATCCTCACTTTCACTCTCACTCTCACACTCGCTCTCGTCCTCACTCTCACTCTCACACTCTCTCCCATCCTCACTCTCACTCTCACACTCGCTCTCATCCTCAATCTCACTCTCACACTCTCTCTCTCCCATCCACACACTCACTCTCACACTCTCGCTCCCATTCTCATTCTCACTCTCACACTCACTCCCACCCCTCACTCTCATTCTCACACTCTCTCTCCCATCCTCACTCTCACTCTCACTCTCACACTCTCTGTCCCATCTCCCTCTCACTGTCACTTTCTCTCTCCCATCCGCACTCTCACTCTCACACTCTCTCCCATCCTCACTCTCAATCTCACACTCTCTCTCCCATCCAGACTCTCACTCTCACACTCTCTCCCATCCTCACTGTCACTCTCATGTCACACTAGTCCCATCCTCACTCTCACTCTCATACTCTCTCTCCCATCCTTACTCTCACTCTCACTCTCTCTCCCATCTGCACTCTCACTCTCACACTCTCTCCCATTCTCACTGTCACTCTCACACTCTCTCTCCCGTCCACAGTCACACTCTCACTCTCACACTCTCTGTCCCATCCTCACTCTCACTCTCACTCTCTTTCTCCCATCCTCACTCTCACTCGAACTCTCACACTCTCTCTCCCATCCTCACTCTCACTAGCACACTCTCTCTCCCATCCTCACTCTCACTCTCACACTCTCTCTCCAATCCTCACTCTCACACTCTCTCCCATTCGCACTCCAACTCTCACACTCTCTTCCCTTCTCAATCTCCCATACACACTCACACTCTCCCATACACACTCACACTCTCACATTCTCTCTCCCATTCTCACTCTCACTCTCACACTCGCTCCCATCCACACTCTCACTCTCACACTTTCTCCCCCATTCTCACTCTCACTCTCACACTCGCTCTCATCCTCACGCTCACTCTCACACTCTCTCTCCCATCCTCACACTCACTCTCACACTCTCTCCGATCCTCACCGTCACTCTCACACTCTCTCTCCCATCCTCACTCTCACTCTTACTCTCACACTTTCTCTCCCATCCGCACTTGCACTCTCACATTCGCTCCCATTCTCATTCTCTCTCTCACACTCTCTCCCACCCCTCACTCTCATTCTCACACTGTCTCTCCCATCCTCACTCTCACTCTCACACTCTCTCTCCCATCCGCACTCTCACTCTCACACTCTCTCCCATCCTCACTCTCAATCTCACGCTCTCTCTCCCATCCGCACTCTCACTCTCACACTCTCTCCCATTCTCACTCTCACTCTCACTCTCACACTCTCTCTCCCATCCCTACTGTCACTCTCATGTCACACTCTCTCCCATCCTCACTCTCACTCTCATACTCTCTCTCCCATCCTCACTCTCACACTCACTCTCTCTCCCATCTGCACTCCCTCTCTCACTCTCTCTCCCATCCTCACTGTCAATCTCACACTCTCTCTCCCTTTCTCGCACTCACTCTCACACTTTCTCCCATCCTCACTCTCACTCTCTCTCCCATCCTCACTCTCACACTCTCTCCCATCTGCACTCTCACTCTCACACTCTCGCCCATCCTCACTGTCAATCTCACGCTCTCTCTCCCATCCGCACTCTCACTCTCACACTCTCTCCCATTCTCACTCTCACTCTCACACTCTCTCTCCCATCCTCACTGTCACTCTCATGTCACACTCTCTCCCATCCTCACTCTCACTCTCATACTATCTCTCCCATCCTCACTCTCACACTCACTCTCTCTCTCCCATCTGCACTCTCTCACACTCTCTCCCATCCTCACTCTCACTCTCTCTCTCCCATCCTCACTCTCACACTCACGCTCTCTCCCATCTGCACTCTCACTCTCAAACTCTCTGCCATCCTCACTGTAACGCTCACACTCTCTCCGATCTGCACTCTCACACTCTCACTCTCTCCCATCCTCACTGTCAATCTCACACTCTCTCTCCCATCCTCAATGTTACTCTCACACTCTCTACCATCCTCACTCTCACTCTCACACTCTCTCCCATCCAAACACTCACTCTCACACTCTCTCTCCCATTCTCACCCTCACTCTCACACTATCTCCCAACCACACTCACACTCTCACACTTTCTCTCCCATGCTCAATCTCACTCTCACACTCGCTCTCCTGCTCACTCTCACTCTCACACTCTCTCTCCCATCCTCACACTCACTCTCACACTCTCCCTCCCATCTTCACCGTCACTCTCACACACTCTCTCCCATTCTCACTTTCACTCTCACACTCTTTCTCCCATCCTCACTCCCACACTTTCTCTCCCATCCTCACTCCCACACTCTCTCCCATTCTCACTCTCACCCTCTCTCTCCCTCATCCTCACTCTCTCTACAATTCTCACTCAAACTCTCACACTCGCTCTCATCCTCTCTCTCACTCTCACACACACTCTCCCATTCTCACTCTCGCTCTCACACTCGCTCTCATCCTCACTCTCACTCTCAGTCTCACACCCTCTCTCCCATCCTCACTCTCACTCTCACACTCTCTCTCCCATCCGCACTCTCACTCTCACACTCTCTCCCATTCTCACTCAATCTCACACTCTCTCTCCCATCCGCACTGTCAGTCTCACACTCTCTCCCATTCTCACTCTCACCTTCACACTCTCTCTCCCATCCTCACACTCACTCTCCCACTCTCTCTCCGATCCTCACCGTCACTCTCACACACACTCTCCCATCCTCACTCTCACTCTCACACTCTCTCTACCATCCTCACTCTCACACTCTCTCCCTCATCCTCACTCTCTCTCCCATTCTCACTCACACTCTCACACTCGCACTCATCCGCACTGTCACTCTCACACACTCTCTCCCATTCTCACTCTCACTCTCACAGTCGTTCTCATCCTCACTCTCACTCTCACACTCTCTCTCCCATTCTCACACTCACTCTCACACCCGCTCTCCCATCCTCACCGTCACTGTCACACTCTCTCTCCCATCCTCACTCTCACACTTACTCTCACACACTCTCTCCCATCCGCACTTGCACTCTCCCACTCGCTCCCATTCTCATTCTCACTCTCACACTCTCTCCCACCCCACTCTCATTCTCACACTCTCTCATCCTCACTCTCACTCTTACTCTCACACTCTCTCTCCCATCCGCACTTGCACTCTCACACTCGCACCCATTCACATTCTCACTCTCACACTCTCTCCCAACCCACTCTCATTCTCACACTCTCTCTCTCATCCTCACTCTCACTCTCTGTCTCACACGCTCTCTCCCATCCTCACTCTCACTCTCACACTCTCTCTCCCATCCGCACTCTCACTCTCACACTCTCTCCCATTCTCACTCTCACTCCCACACTCTCTCTCCCATCCTCACACTTACTCTCACACTCTCTCCCATTCTCACTCTCACCTTCACACTCTCTCTCCCATCCTCACTCTCACTCTCACAGTCTCTCTCCCATCCTCACGCTTACTCTCACACTCTCTCTGCCATCCTCACTCCCACACTCACTACAATTCTCACTCTCAATCTCACACTCTCTCTCCCATTCTCACTCTAACTCTCACTCTCTCTCTCCAATCCTCACTCCCACACTCTCTCCCATCCTCACTCTCACTCTCACACACTCTCTCCCATTCTCACTCTCACTCTCACACTCTCTCTCCCATCCTGAAACCCACATTCTCTCCCATTCTCACTCTCACACTCACTCTCCCATCCTCACTGTCACTCTCACACACGCTCTCCCATCCTCTCTCTCACTCTCACACTCTCTCTCCCATCCTCACTCTCACACTCTCTCACTCATCCTCACTCTCACTCTCACACACTCTCTCCAATCCTCACTCACACTCTCACTCTCACACACTCTCTCCCATTCTCATTCTCACTCACACACTCTCTCCCCATCCTCTCTCTCACTCTGTCACTCTCTCCCCTATCCTCACTCTCACTCACACACTCCCTTCCATCCTCACTCTCACTCTCACACGCTCTCTCCCATCCTCACTCTCACTCTTACACACTCTCTCCAATCCTCACTCTCTCTAACTCTCACACTCGTTCTCCTCACTGTCACTCTGACACACTCTGTCCCATCCTCACTCTCACACTCACATTCTCTCTCCTCACTTTCACTCTGACACTCTCTAACATTCTCACCCTCACTCTCACACTCTCTCTCCCATCCTCAGTCTCACTCTCACACTCTCTTCCATCCGTACTCTCACACTCACACTCCCTTTCCCCATCCTCACTCTCACTCTCACTCTCTCTCTCCCATCCACACTTTCACTCTCACTCTCACACTCTTTCCCATCCTCACTCTCACTCTCACACTCTCTCCAATCCTCAGTCTGAGTCTCACACTCTCTCCCATCCTCACTGTCAATCTCACACTCTCTCGGTCATCCTCACTCTCGCCCTCACACTCTCTCTCCCATCCTCACTCTCACTCTCACACTCCCTTCCATCCTCACTCTCACTCTCACACGCTCTCTCCCATCCTCACTCTCGCTCTTACACACTCTCTCCAATCCTCACTCTCTCTAACTCTCACACTCGTTCTCCTCACTGTCACTCTGACACACTCTGTCCCATCCTCACTCTCACACTCACATTCTCTCTCCTCACTTTCACTCTGACACTCTCTCACATTCTCACTCTCACTCTCACACTCTCTCTCCCATCCACAGTCTCACTCTCACACTCTCTTCCATCCGTACGCTCACACTCACACTCCCTTTCCCCATCCTCACTCTCACTCTCACTCTCTCTCTCCCATCCACACTTTCACTCTCACTCTCACACTCTTTCCCATCCTCACTCTCACTCTCACACTCTCTCCCATCCTCAGTCTGACTCTCACACTCTCTCCCATCCTCACTGTCAATCTCACACTCTCTCGGTCATCCTCACTCTCGCCCTCACACTCTCTCTCCCATCCTCACTCTCACTCTCACACTCTCTCCCATCCTCACTCTCACTCTCACTCTCTCTCTCCCATCCTCACTCTCACTCTCACACTCTCTCCCAACTGCACTCCCACTCTCACACTCTCTCCCATCCTCACTGTCACTCTCACACTCTCTCCAATCTGCACTCTCACACTCACACTCTCTCTCCCATCCTCTCTCACTCTAATTCTCACACTCTCTCTCCCATCCTCACACTCACACTCTCTCTCACACTCTCTCCCATCCTCACTGTCACTCTCACACTCTCTCCCATCTCAATCTCACTCTCACACTCTGTCCCATCCTCACTCTCACTCTCACTCTTACACTCTCTTCCCTTCTCATCCTCACTCTCACACTTTCTCCCAATCGCACTCTCACTCTCACACTCTCTTCCCTTCTCATTCTCACTCACACACTCTCTCTCCCATCCTCTCTCACTATCACACTCTCTCCCATCCTCACTGTCAATCTCACACTCTCTCGCTCATCCTCACACTCGCTCTCACACTCTCTCCCATCCTCACTCTCACTCTCACTCTCTCTCTCCCATTCTCACTCTTACTCTCACACTCTCTCCCATCTGCACTCTCACACTCACACTGTCTCCCATCCTCACTGTCAATCTCACACTCTCTCCCATCCTCACTCTCACTCTCACACTCTCTCTCCCATCCTCACACTCACACTCTCTCTCCGATCCTCACCTTCACTCATACACTCTCTTCCATCCACACTCTCACTCTCACACGCTCTCTTCCATCATCACTCTCACTCTTACACACTCTCTCCAATCCTCACTCTCTCTAACTCTCACATTCGTTCTCCTCACGGTCACTCTCACACTCTCTCCCATTCTCACTCTCACCTTCACACTCTCTCTCCCATCCTCACTCTCACTCTCACACTCTCTCGCCCATCCTCACACTTACTCTCACACTCTCTCTCCCATCCTCACTCCCACACTCACTACCATTCTCACTCTAACTCTCACACGTTCTCTCCAATCCTCACTCCCACACTCTCTCCCATCCTCACTCTCACTCTCACACTCTCTCTTCTAACCTCAATCTCATTCTCACACTCTCTCTCCCTTCCTCACTCCCACACTCACTCCCATTCTCACTCTCAATCTCACACACTCTCTCCCATTCTCACTCTCACTCTCACACTCTCTCTCCCATCCTCAATCCCACACTCTCTCCCATTCTCACTCTCACACTCTCTCTCCCATCCTCACTGTCACTCTCACACACGCTCTCCCATCCTCACTCTCACTCACACTCTCTCTCCCATTCTCACTCTCACACTCTCTCTCCCATCCTCACTCTCACTCTCACACACTCTCTCCAATCCTCACTCTCACTCTCACACACTCTCGCCATCCTCACTCTCACTCACACACTCCCTTCCATCCTCACTCTCACTCTCACACGCTCTCTCCCATCCTCACTCTCACTCTTACACACTCTCTCCAATCCTCACTCTCTCTAACTCTCACACTCGTTCTCCTCACTGTCACTCTGACACACTCTGTCCCATCCTCACTCTCACACTCACATTCTCTCTCCTCACTTTCACTCTGACACTCACTCACATTCTTACTCCCACTCTCACACTCTCTCTCCCATCCTCAGTCTCACTCTCACACTCTCTTCCATCCGTACTCTCACACTCACTCCCTTTCCCATCCTCAGTCTCACTCTCACTCTCTCTCTCCCATCCACACTTTCACTCTCACTCTCACACTCTTTCCCATCCTCACTCTCACTCTCACACTCTCTCCCATCCTCAGTATGACTCTCACACTCTCTCCCATCCTCATTGTCAATCTCACACTCTCTCGGTCATCCTCACTCTCGCCCTCACACACTCTCTCCCATCCTCACTCTCACTCTCACACTCTCTCCCATCCTCACTCTCACTCTCACTCTCTCTCTCCCATCCTCACTCTCACTCTCACACTCTCTCCCAACTGCACTCCCACTCTCACACTCTCTCCCATCCTCACTGTCACTCTCACACTCTCTCCCATCTGCACTCTCACACTCACACTCTCTCTCCCATCCTCTCTCACTCTAATTCTCACACTCTCTCTCCCATCCTCACACTCACACTCTCTCTCACACTCTCTCCCATCCTCACTGTCACTCTCACACTCTCTCCCATCTCAATCTCACTCTCACACTCTGTCCCATCCTCACTCTCACTCTCACTCTTACACTCTCTTCCCTTCTCATCCTCACTCTCACACTCTCTCCCAATCGCACTCTCACTCTCACACTCTCTTCCCTTCTCATTCTCACTCACACACTCTCTCTCCCATCCTCTCTCACTATCACACTCTCTCCCATCCTCACTGTCAATCTCACACTCTCTCGCTCATCCTCACACTCGCTCTCACACTCTCTCCCATCCTCACTCTCACTCTCACTCTCTCTCTCCCATTCTCACTCTTACTCTCACACTCTCTCCCATCTGCACTCTCACACTCACACTGTCTCCCATCCTCACTGTCAATCTCACACTCTCTCCCATCCTCACTCTCACTCTCACACTCTCTCTCCCATCCTCACACTCACACTCTCTCTCCGATCCTCACCTTCACTCATACACTCTCTTCCATCCACACTCTCACTCTCACACGCTCTCTTCCATCATCACTCTCACTCTTACACACTCTCTCCAATCCTCACTCTCTCTAACTCTCACATTCGTTCTCCTCACGGTCACTCTCACACTCTCTCCCATTCTCACTCTCACCTTCACACTCTCTCTCCCATCCTCACTCTCACTCTCACACTCTCTCTCCAATCCTCACACTTACTCTCACACTCTCTCTCCCATCCTCACTCCCACACTCACTACCATTCTCACTCTAACTCTCACACGTTCTCTCCAATCCTCACTCCCACACTCTCTCCCATCCTCACTCTCACTCTCACACTCTCTCTTCTAACCTCAATCTCATTCTCACACTCTCTCTCCCTTCCTCACTCCCACACTCACTCCCATTCTCACTCTCAATCTCACACACTCTCTCCCATTCTCACTCTCACTCTCACACTCTCTCTCCCATCCTCAATCCCACACTCTCTCCCATTCTCACTCTCACACTCTCTCTCCCATCCTCACTGTCACTCTCACACACGCTCTCCCATCCTCACTCTCACTCACACTCTCTCTCCCATTCTCACTCTCACACTCTCTCTCCCATCCTCACTCTCACTCTCACACACTCTCTCCAATCCTCACTCTCACTCTCACACACTCTCTCCCATCCTCATTCTCACTCTCACACTCTCTCCCCATCCTCTCTCTCACTCTGTCACACTCTCCCCATCCTCACTCTCACTCACACACTCCCTTCCATCCTCACTCTCACTCTCACACGCTCTCTCCCATCCTCACTCTCACTCTTACACACTCTCTCCAATCCTCACTCTCTCTAACTCTCACACTCGTTCTCCTCACTGTCACTCTGACACACTCTGTCCCATCCTCACTCTCACACTCACATTCTCTCTCCTCACTTTCACTCTGACACTCACTCACATTCTTACTCTCACTCTCACACTCTCTCTCCCATCCTCAGTCTCACTCTCACACTCTCTTCCATCCGTACTCTCACACTCACTCCCTTTCCCATCCTCAGTCTCACTCTCACACTCTCTTCCATCCGTACTCTCACACTCACTCCCTTTCCCCATCCTCCCCATCCTAACTCTCACTCTCTCTCTCCCATCCACACTTTCACTCTCACTCTCACACTCTTTCCCATCCTCACTCTCACTCTCACACTCTCTCCCATCCTCAGTCTGACTCTCACACTCTCTCCCATCCTCACTGTCAATCTCACACTCTCTCGGTCATCCTCACTCTCGCCCTCACACTCTCTCTCCCATCCTCACTCTCACTCTCACACTATCTCCCATCCTCACTCTCACTCTCACTCTCTCTCTCCCATCCTCACTCTCACTCTCACACTCTCTCCCAACTGCACTCCCACTCTCACACTCTCTCCCATCCTCACTGTCACTCTCACACTCTTTCCCATCTGCACTCTCACACTCACACTCTCTCCCATTCTCACTGTCACTCTCACATTCTCTCTCCCGTCCTCATTCTCACTCTTACTCTCACACTCTCTCTCCCATCCTCACACTCACTCTCTCTCACACTCTCTCCCATCCTCACTCTCACTCTCACTCTTACACTCTCTTCCCTTCTCCTCCTCACTCTCACACTCTCTCCCAATCGCACTCTCATTCTCACACTCTCTTCCCTTCTCATTCTCATGCACACACACTCTCTCCCATCCTCACTCTCACTCTCACACTCTCTCCCATCCTCACTGTCAATCTCACACTCTCTCGCTCATCATCACACTCGCTCTCACACTCTCTCTCCCATCCTCTCTCTCACTCTCACTCTCTCTCTCCCATTCTCACTCTCACTCACACACTCGCTCCCATCCTCACTGTCAATCTCACACTCTCTCCCATCCTCACTGTCAGTCTCACACTCTCTCCCATCCTCACTATCACTCTCACACTCTCTCTCCCATCCTCACACTCACACTCACACTCTCTCTCCGATCCTCACCTTCACTCTCACACTCTCTCTCCCATCCTCACTCTCACTCTTACTCTCACACTTTCTCTCCCATCCGCACTTGTACTCTCACACTCGCTCCAATCCTCACTCTCACTCTCACACTCTCTCTCCCATTCTAAATCTCACTCTCGCACTCACTCTCATCCACACTCTCACTCTCACACGCTCTCTCCCATCCACACTCTCGCTATCACACTCTCTCCCATCCACACTCACACTCTCACACTGTCTCTCCCATCCTCATTCTCTCTCTCACTCTCACACTCTCTCTCCCATCCTCACCGTCACTCTCACACTCTCTCTCCCATCCTCACTCTCAAACTCTCTCTCGCACTCTCTCTCCCATCCCCACTGTCAGTCTCACATTCTCTCTCCCATCCCCACTCTCACACTCTCTCCCATCCTCACTCTCACTCTTACTCTCACACTTTCTCTCCCATCCACACTTGTACTCTCACACTCGCTCCCATTCTCATTCTCACTCTCACATTCTCTCCCACCCCTCACTCTCATTCTCACACTCTGTCTCCCATCCTCACTCTCACTCTCACTCTCACACTCTCTATCCCATCCTCACTCTCACTCTCACACTCACTCTCCCATCCGCACTCTCACTCTCATACTCTCTCATATCCTCACTCTCAATCTCACGCTCTCTTTCCCATCCACACTCTCACTCTCACACTAACACTCTCTCACTCTCACACTCACACTCTCTCACCCATCCTCACTGTCACTCACATGTCACACTAGTCCCATCCTCACTCTCACTCTCATACTCTCTCTCCCATCCTCACTCTCACTCTCACTCTCTCTCCCATCTGCACTCTCACTCTCACACTCTCTCCCATTCTCACTGTCACTCTCACACTCTCTCTCCCGTCCTCACTCACACTCTCACTCTCACACTCTCTGTCCCATCCTCACTCTCACTCTCACTCTCACACTCACTCTCCCATCCGCACTCTCACTCTCACACTCTCTCCCATCTTCACTCTCAATCTCACGCTCTCTCTCACATCCTCACTCTCGCTAACACACTCTCTCTCCCATCCTCACTCTCACTCTCACACTCTCTCTCCCATCCTCACTCTCACACTCTCTCCCATTCGCACTCTAACTCTCACACTCTCTTCCCTTCTTAATCTCACTCTCACACTCTCTCCAATCCTCACTCTCACTCTCACACTCTCTCTCCCATTCTAAATCTCACTCTCACACTCACTCTCATCCACACTCTCACTCTCACACGCTCTCTCCCATCCACACTCTCGCTCTCACACTCTCTCCCATCCACACTCACACTCTCACACTGTCTCTCCCATCCTCACTCTCAAACTCTCTCTCACACTCTCTCTCCCATTCTCACTGTCACTCTCACACTCTCTCTCCCGTCCTCACTCACACTCTCACTCTCACACTCTCTGTCCCATCCTCACTCTCACTCTCACTCTCACACTCACTCTCCCATCCGCACTCTCACTCTCTCACTCTCTCTCCCATCCTCACCGTCACTCTCACACTCTCTCTCCCATCCTCACTCTCAAACTCTCTCTCACACTCTCTCTCCCATCCCCACTGTCAGTCTCACATTCTCTCTCCCATCCCCACTCTCACACTCTCTCCCATCCTCACTCTCACTTTCACTCACACAGTCTCTTCCCTTCTAGTCCTCACTCTCACACTCTCTCCCAATCGCACTCTCACTCTCACACTCTCTCCCATCCTCACTCTCACTCTCACACTCTCTCCCATCCACACTCACAGTTTCACACTCTCTCTCCCATTCTCACTCTCACTCTCACAATCGCTCTCATCCACACTCTCACTCGCACACTCTCTCCCCCATTCTCACTCTCACTCTCACACTCGCTCTCATCCTCACTCTCACTCTCACACTTTCTCTCCCATCCTCACACTCAATCTCACACTCTCTCTCTGATCCTCACCGTTACTCTCACACTCTCTCTCCAATCCCCACTCTCACTCTTACTCTCACACTTTCTCTCCCATCTGCACTTGCACTCTCACACTCGCTCCCATTCTCATTCTCACTCTCACACTCACTCCCACCCCTCACTCTCATTCTCACACACTCTCTCCCATCCTCACTCTTACTCTCACACTCTCTCCCATCCTCACTCTCAATCTCACGCTCTCTCTCCCATCCGCACTCTCACTCTCACACTCTCTCCCATTCTCACTCTCACTCTCACTTTCACACCCCCTCTCCCATCCTCACTGTCACTCTCATGTCACATTCTCTCCCATCCTCACTCTCACTCTCATACTCTACCTCACATTGTCACTCTCACACTCTCACTCCCATTCTCACTCACTCTCACACTCCCTCTTCCATTCTCACTTTCACTCTCACACTCTCTCCCATCCGCACTCTCACTCTCACTCTCTCACTCCCATTTTCACTCACACTCACACTCCCTCTTCCATCCTCACTCTGACTCTCACACTCTCTCTCCCATCCTCATACTCATTCTCACTCTCACACACTCTCTCCCATCCTCACTGTCACTCTCTCTCTCCCATCCACACACTCACTCTCACACTCTCTCTCCCATACTCACTCTCACTCTCTCACTCTCTCTGTTATCCTCACTCTCACACTCACACTCTCTCTACCATCCTCATTCTCACTCTCACCCTCACACGCTCTCTCCCATCCTCACTCTCACTCCCACACTCTCTCCCATCCTTACTCTCACTCTCACACTCTCTCTCCAATCCTCACTCTCACTCTCACACTCACACTCTCTCCCATCCGCACTCTCACTCTTGCTCTCACACTCTCTCCGATTCTCACTCTCATTCTCACACTCTCTCTCCCATCCTCACTGTCATTCTCAATCTCACCCTCACACTCTCTCCCATCCTTATTACCACTCTGACACTCTCTCTCCCATCCTCACTCTCACTCTCACACTCTCTCTCCCATCCTCACTCTCACTCTGACACTCACACTCTCTCCCATCCGCACTCTCACTCTCGCTCTCACACTCTCTCTCCCATCCTAACTCTCACTCTCACACTCTCTCTCCCATCCTCACTGTCACTCTCACTCTCACACTCTCTCCCATCCGCACTCTCACACTCGCTCTCATACTCACTCTCCCATCCTCACTCTCACTCTCACACACTCTCCCATTCTCACTCTCACTCTCACACTCTCTCTCCCATCCTCTCTCTCACTCTCACACTCTCTCTCCCATCCTCACTCTCACTCTCACTCTCACACTCTCTCCCAACCGCACTCTCGCTCTCGCTCTCACACTCTCTCTCACATCCTCACTCTCACTCTCACTCTCACACTCTCTCTCCCATCCTCAGACTCACTCTCACACTCTCTCCCATCCTCGCACTCAATCTCGCACTCTCTCACCCAACCTCTCTGTCACTCTCACCCTCTCTGCCGTCCTCACTCTCACAATCACTCCCATTCTCACTGACACTCTAACTCTCTCTCTGCCATCCTCACTCTCACTTTCACACTCTCACTCGCATCCTCACTCTCACTCTCTCTCCCATCCGCACTCTCTCTCTCACACTCATTCCCATCCTCACTCTCACTCTCACACTCTCCCTCACATCGTCACACTCTCTCCCATTCTCACTCTCACTATCACACTTTCTCTCCCATCCTCACTCTCACTCTCACTCTCACTCTCACACTCTCTCTCCCATCCTCATTCACACTCTCACACTCTCTCCCATTCTCACTCTCACTCTCACACTCTTTCTCCCAACCTCACTCTCACTCTCACACTCTCTTTCCCATCCTCGCTGTCACTCTCACACTCTCTCTCCCATCCTCACTCTCACCCTCACGCTCTCTTTCCCAACCTCACTCTCACACTCACATTCTCTCTCCCATTCTCACTCTCATTCTCTCACTCACTCGCCCATTCTCACTCTCACTCTCACTCTCACACTGATTCTCTCATTCTAACTCTCACTCTCATTCTCTCTCGCATCCTCACTCTCACTCTCACACTCTCTCTCCCATCCTCACTCTCACTCTCACACTCTCTCTCCCATACTCACTCTCACTCTCACACTCTCTCTGTTATCCTCACTCTCACACTCACACTCTCTCTACCATCCTCATTCTCACTCTCACCCTCACACGCTCTCTCCCATCCTCACTTTCACTCCCACACTCTCTCTCCCATCCTTACTCTCACTCTCACACTCTCTCTCCAATCCTCACTCTCACTCTCACACTCACACTCTCTCCCATCCGCACTCTCACTCTTGCTCTCACACGCTCTCCGATTCTCACTCTCATTCTCACACTCTCTCTCCCATCCTCACTGTCACTCTCACACTCTCTCCCAACCGCACTCTCGCTCTCGCTCTCACACTCTCTCTCACATCCTCACTCTCACTCTCACTCTCACACTCTCTCTCCCATCCTCAGACTCACTCTCACACTCTCTCCCATCCTCGCACTCAATCTCGCACTCTCTCACCCAACCTCTCTGTCACTCTCACCCTCTCTGCCGTCCTCACTCTCACAATCACTCCCATTCTCACTGACACTCTAACTCTCTCTCTGCCATCCTCACTCTCACTTTCACACTCTCACTCGCATCCTCACTCTCACTCTCTCTCCCATCCGCACTCTCTCTCTCACACTCATTCCCATCCTCACTCTCACTCTCACACTCTCCCTCACATCGTCACACTCTCTCCCATTCTCACTCTCACTATCACACTTTCTCTCCCATCCTCACTCTCACTCTCACTCTCACTCTCACACTCTCTCTCCCATCCTCATTCACACTCTCACACTCTCTCCCATTCTCACTCTCACTCTCACACTCTTTCTCCCAACCTCACTCTCACTCTCACACTCTCTTTCCCATCCTCGCTGTCACTCTCACACTCTCTCTCCCATCCTCACTCTCACCCTCACGCTCTCTTTCCCAACCTCACTCTCACACTCACATTCTCTCTCCCATTCTCACTCTCATTCTCTCACTCACTCGCCCATTCTCACTCTCACTCTCACTCTCACACTGATTCTCTCATTCTAACTCTCACTCTCATTCTCTCTCCCATCCTCACTCTCACTCTCACACTCTCTCTCCCATCCTCACTCTCACTCTCACACTCTCTCTCCCATACTCACTCTCACTCTCACACTCTCTCTGTTATCCTCACTCTCACACTCACACTCTCTCTACCATCCTCATTCTCACTCTCACCCTCACACGCTCTCTCCCATCCTCACTTTCACTCCCACACTCTCTCTCCCATCCTTACTCTCACTCTCACACTCTCTCTCCAATCCTCACTCTCACTCTCACACTCACACTCTCTCCCATCCGCACTCTCACTCTTGCTCTCACACGCTCTCCGATTCTCACTCTCATTCTCACACTCTCTCTCCCATCCTCACTGTCACTCTCACACTCTCTCTCCCATCCTCACTCACACTCTCATACTCACACTCTCTCCCATCCGCACTCTCACTCTCGCTCTCACACTCTCTCTCCCATTCTAACTCTCACTCTCACACTCTCTCTCCCATCCTCACTCTCACTCTCACTCTCACACTCTCTCCCATCCGCACTCTCACTCTCGCTCTCACACTCACTCTCCCATTCTCACTCTCACTCTCACACACTCTCCCATTCTCACTCTCACTCTCACACTGTCTCTCCCATCCTCTCTCTCACTCTCACACTCTCTCTCCCATCCTCACTCTCACTCTCACTCTCACACTCTCTCCCAACCGCACTCTCGCTCTCGCTCTCACACTCTCTCTCACATCCTCACTCTCACTCTAACTCTCACACTCTCTCTCCCATCCTCAGTCTCACTCTCACACTCTCTCCCATCCTCGCACTCAATCTCGCACTCTCTCACCCAACCTCTCTGTCACTCTCACCCTCTCTGCCGTCCTCACTCTCACAATCACTACCATTCTCACTGACACTCTAACTCTCTCTCTGCCATCCTCACTCTCACACTCTCTCTCCCATCCTCACTCTCACTCTCACACTCTCACTCGCATCCTCACTCTCACTCTCTCTCCCATTCGCACTCTCACTCTCACACTCATTCCTATCCTCACTCTCACTTTCACACTCTCCCTCACATCGTCACACTCTCTCCCATTCTCACTCTCACTATCACACTTTCTCTCCCATCCTCACTCTCACTCTCACTCTCACACTCTCTCTCCCATCCTCATTCTCACTCTCACACTCTCTCCCATTCTCACTCTCACTCTCACACTCTTTCTCCCAACCTCACTCTCACTCTCACACTCTCTTTCCCATCCTCGCTGTCACTCTCACACTCTCTCTCCCATCCTCACTCTCACCCTCACGCTCTCTTTCCCAACCTCACTCTCACACTCACATTCTCTCTCCCATTCTCACTCTCATTCTCTCACTCACTCGCCCATTCTCACTCTCACTCTCACTCTCACACTCATTCTCCCATTCTAACTCTCACTCTCATTCTCTCTCCCATCCTCACTCTCACTCTCGCTCTCTGTCTCCCATCCTCACTCTCACTCTCACACTCTCTCCCAACTGCACTCCCACTCTCACACTCTCTCCCATCCTCACTGTCACTCTCACACTCTTTCCCATCTGCACTCTCACACTCACACTCTCTCCCATTCTCACTGTCAATCTCACATTCTCTCTCCCGTCCTCATTCTCACTCTCACTCTCACACTCTCTCTCCCATCCTCACACTCACTCTCTCTCACACTCTCTCCCATCCTCACTCTCACTCTCACTCTTACACTCTCTTCCCTTATCCTCCTCACTCTCACACTCTCTCCCAATCGCACTCTCATTCTCACACTCTCTTCCCTTCTCATTCTCACGCACACACTCTCTCTCCCATCCTCACTCTCACTCTCACACTCTCTCCCATCCTCACTGTCAATCTCACACTCTCTCGCTCATCATCACACTCGCTCTCACACTCTCTCTCCCATCCTCTCTCTCACTCTCACTCTCTCTCACACACTCGCTCCCATCTGCACTCTCACACTCATACTCTCTCCCATCCTCACTGTCAATCTCACACTCTCTCCCATCCTCACTATCACTCTCACACTCTCTCTCCCATCCTCACACTCACACTCACACTCTCTCTCCGATCCTCACCTTCACTCTCACACTCTCTCTCCCATCCTCACTCTCACTCTTACTCTCACACTTTCTCTCCCATCCGCACTTGTACTCTCACACTCGCTCCCATTCTCATTCTCATTCTCACATTCTCTCCCACCCCTCACTCTCATTCTCACACTCTGTCTCCCATCCTCACTCTCACTCTCACTCTCACACTCTCTATCCCATCCTCACTCTCACTCTCACACTCACTCTCCCATCCGCACTCTCACTCTCATACTCTCTCATATCCTCACTCTCAATCTCACGCTCTCTTTCCCATCCACACTCTCACTCTCACACTGACACTCTCTCACTCTCACACTCACACTCTCTCACCCATCCTCACTGTCACTCACATGTCACACTAGTCCCATCCTCACTCTCACTCTCATACTCTCTCTCCCATCCTCACTCTCACTCTCACTCTCTCTCCCATCTGCACTCTCACTCTCACACTCTCTCCCATTCTCACTGTCACTCTCACACTCTCTCTCCCGTCCTCACTCACACTCTCACTCTCACACTCTCTGTCCCATCCTCACTCTCACTCTCACTCTCACACTCACTCTCCCATCCGCACTCTCACTCTCACACTCTCTCCCATCTTCACTCTCAATCTCACGCTCTCTCTCACATCCTCACTCTCGCTAACACACTCTCTCTCCCATCCTCACTCTCACTCTCACACTCTCTCTCCCATCCTCACTCTCACACTCTCTCCCATTCGCACTCTAACTCTCACACTCTCTTCCCTTCTTAATCTCACTCTCACACTCTCTCCAATCCTCACTCTCACTCTCACACTCTCTCTCCCATTCTAAATCTCACTCTCGCACTCACTCTCATCCACACTCTCACTCTCACACGCTCTCTCCCATCCACACTCTCGCTCTCACCCTCTCTCCCATCCACACTCACACTCTCACACTGTCTCTCCCATCCTCATTCTCTCTCTCACTCTCACCCTCTCTCTCCCATCCTCACCGTCACTCTCACACTCTCTCTCCCATCCTCACTCTCAAACTCTCTCTCACACTCTCTCTCCCATCCCCACTGTCAGTCTCACATTCTCTCTCCCATCCCCACTCTCACACTCTCTCCCATCCTCACTCTCACTTTCACTCACACAGTCTCTTCCCTTCTAGTCCTCACTCTCACACTCTCTCCCAATCGCACTCTCACTCTCACACTCTCTCCCATCCTCACTCTCACTCTCACACTCTCTCCCATCCACACTCACAGTTTCACACTTTCTCTCCCATTCTCACTCTCACTCTCACAATCGCTCTCATCCACACTCTCACTCGCACACTCTCTCCCCCATTCTCACTCTCACTCTCACACTCGCTCTCATCCTCACTCTCACTCTCACACTTTCTCTCCCATCCTCACACTCAATCTCACACTCTCTCTCTGATCCTCACCGTTACTCTCACACTCTCTCTCCAATCCTCACTCTCACTCTTACTCTCACACTTTCTCTCCCATCTGCACTTGCACTCTCACACTCGCTCCCATTCTCATTCTCACTCTCACACTCACTCCCACCCCTCACTCTCATTCTCACACACTCTCTCCCATCCTCACTCTTACTCTCACACTCTCTCCCATCCTCACTCTCAATCTCACGCTCTCTCTCCCATCCGCACTCTCACTCTCACACTCTCTCCCATTCTCACTCTCACTCTCACTTTCACACCCCCTCTCCCATCCTCACTGTCACTCTCATGTCACACTCTCTCCCATCCTTACTCTCACTCTCATACTCTCCCTCACATTGTCACTCTCACTCTCTCACTCCCATTCTCACTCACTCTCACACTCCCTCTTCCATTCTCACTTTCACTCTCACACTCTCTCCCATCCGCACTCTCACTCTCACTCTCTCACTCCCATTTTCACTCACACTCACACTCCCTCTTCCATCCTCACTCTCACTCTCACACTCTCTCTCCCATCCTCATTCTCATTCTCACTCTCACACACTCTCTCCCATCCTCACTCTCACACTCTCTCTCCCATCCACACTCTCACTCTCACACTCTCTCTCCCATACTCACTCTCACTCTCTCACTCTCTCTGTTATCCTCACTCTCATACTCACACTCTCTCTACCATCCTCATTCTCACTCTCACCCTCACACTCTCTCTCCAATCCTCACTCTCACTCTCATTCTCACACTCTCTCCCCCATCCTCATTCTCAATCTCACCCTCACACTCTCTCCCATCCTTATTATCACTCTGACACTCTCTCTCCCATCCTCACTCTCACTCTCACACTCTCTCTCCCTTCCTCACTCTCACTCTGACACTCACACTCTCTCCCATCCGCACTCTCACTCTCGCTCTCACACTCTCTCTCACATCCTAACTCTCACTCTCACACTCTCTCTCCCATCCTCACTGTCACTCTCACTCTCACACTCTCTCCCATCCGCACTCTCTCTCTCGCTCTCACTCTCACTCTCCCATCCTCACTCTCACTCTCACACACTCTCCCATTCTCCCTCTCACTCTCACACTCTCTCTCCCATCCTCTCTCTCACTCTCACACTCTCTCTCCCATCCTCACTCTCACTCTCACTCTCACACTCTCTCCCAACCGCACTCTCGCTCTCGCTCTCACACTCTCTCTCACATCCTCACTCTCACTCTAACTCTCACACTCTCTCTCCCATCCTCACTCTCACTCTCACACTCTCCCTCACATCGTCACACTCTCTCCCATTCTCACTCTCACTATCACACTTTCTCTCCCATCCTCACTCTCACTCTCACTCTCACACTGTCTCTCCCATCCTCATTCACACTCTCACACTCGCTCTCATCCTCACTCTCACTCTCACACTTTCTCTCCCATCCTCACACTCAATCTCACACTCTCTCTCTGATCCTCACCGTTACTCTCACACTCTCTCTCCAATCCTCACTCTCACTCTTACTCTCACACTTTCTCTCCCATCTGCACTTGCACTCTCACACTCGCTCCCATTCTCATTCTCACTCTCACACTCACTCCCACCCCTCACTCTCATTCTCACACACTCTCTCCCATCCTCACTCTTACTCTCACACTCTCTCCCATCCTCACTCTCAATCTCACGCTCTCTCTCCCATCCGCACTCTCACTCTCACACTCTCTCCCATTCTCACTCTCACTCTCACTTTCACACCCCCTCTCCCATCCTCACTGTCACTCTCATGTCACACTCTCTCCCATCCTTACTCTCACTCTCATACTCTCCCTCACATTGTCACTCTCACTCTCTCACTCCCATTCTCACTCACTCTCACACTCCCTCTTCCATTCTCACTTTCACTCTCACACTCTCTCCCATCCGCACTCTCACTCTCACTCTCTCACTCCCATTTTCACTCACACTCACACTCCCTCTTCCATCCTCACTCTCACTCTCACACTCTCTCTCCCATCCTCATTCTCATTCTCACTCTCACACACTCTCTCCCATCCTCACTCTCACACTCTCTCTCCCATCCACACTCTCACTCTCACACTCTCTCTCCCATACTCACTCTCACTCTCTCACTCTCTCTGTTATCCTCACTCTCATACTCACACTCTCTCTACCATCCTCATTCTCACTCTCACCCTCACACTCTCTCTCCAATCCTCACTCTCACTCTCATTCTCACACTCTCTCCCCCATCCTCATTCTCAATCTCACCCTCACACTCTCTCCCATCCTTATTATCACTCTGACACTCTCTCTCCCATCCTCACTCTCACTCTCACACTCTCTCTCCCTTCCTCACTCTCACTCTGACACTCACACTCTCTCCCATCCGCACTCTCACTCTCGCTCTCACACTCTCTCTCACATCCTAACTCTCACTCTCACACTCTCTCTCCCATCCTCACTGTCACTCTCACTCTCACACTCTCTCCCATCCGCACTCTCTCTCTCGCTCTCACTCTCACTCTCCCATCCTCACTCTCACTCTCACACACTCTCCCATTCTCCCTCTCACTCTCACACTCTCTCTCCCATCCTCTCTCTCACTCTCACACTCTCTCTCCCATCCTCACTCTCACTCTCACTCTCACACTCTCTCCCAACCGCACTCTCGCTCTCGCTCTCACACTCTCTCTCACATCCTCACTCTCACTCTAACTCTCACACTCTCTCTCCCATCCTCACTCTCACTCTCACACTCTCCCTCACATCGTCACACTCTCTCCCATTCTCACTCTCACTATCACACTTTCTCTCCCATCCTCACTCTCACTCTCACTCTCACACTGTCTCTCCCATCCTCATTCACACTCTCACACTCTCACCCATTCTCACTCTCACTCTCACACTCTTTCTCCCAACCTCACTCTCACTCTCACACTCTCTTTCCCATCCTCGCTGTCACTCTCACACTCTCTCTCCCATCCTAACTCTCACCCTCACGCTCTCTTTCCCAACCTCACTCTCACACTCACATTCTCTCTCCCATTCTCACTCTCATTCTCTCACTCACTCGCCCATTCTCACTCTCACTCTCACACTCATTCTCCCATTCTAACTCTCACTCTCATTCTCTCTCGCATCCTCACTCTCACTCTCACACTCTCTCTCCCATCCTCACTCTCACTCTCACACTCTCTCTCCCATACTCACTCTCACTCTCACACTCTCTCTGTTATCCTCACTCTCACACTCACACTCTCTCTACCATCCTCATTCTCACTCTCACCGTCACACGCTCTCTCCCATCCTCACTTTCACTCCCACACTCTCTCTCCCATCCTTACTCTCACTCTCACACTCTCTCTCCAATCCTCACTCTCACTCTCACACTCACACTCTCTCCCATCCGCACTCTCACTCTTGCTCTCACATGCTCTCCGATTCTCACTCTCATTCTCACACTCTCTCTCCCATCCTCACTGTCACTCTCACACTCTCTCTCCCATCCTCACTCTCACTCTCATACTCACACTCTCTCCCATCCGCACTCTCACTCTCGCTCTCACACTCTCTCTCCCATTCTAACTCTCACTCTCACACTCTCTCTCCCATCCTCACTGTCACTCTCACTCTCACACTCTCTCCCATCCGCACCCTCACTCTCGCTCTCACACTCACTCTCCCATTCTCACTCTCACTCTCACACACTCTCCCATTCGCACTCTCACTCTCACACTGTCTCTCCCATCCTCTCTCTCACTCTCACACTCTCTCTCCAATCCTCACTCTCACTCTCACTCTCACACTCTCTCCCAACCGCACTCTCGCTCTCGCTCTCACACTCTCTCTCACATCCTCACTCTCACTCTAACTCTCACACTCTCTCTCCCATCCTCAGTCTCAATCTCACACTCTCACTCGCATCCTCACTCTCACTCTCTCTCCCATTCGCACTCTCACTCTCACACTCATTCCCATCCTCACTCTCACTTTCACACTCTCCCTCACATCGTCACACTCTCTCCCATTCTCACTCTCACTATCACACTTTCTCTCCCATCCTCACTCTCACTCTCACTCTCACACTCTCTCTCCCATCCTCATTCACACTCTCACACTCTCTCCCATTCTCACTCTCACTCTCACACTCTTTCTCCCAACCTCACTCTCACTCTCACACTCTCTTTCCCATCCTCGCTGTCACTCTCACACTCTCTCTCCCATCCTCACTCTCACCCTCACGCTCTCTTTCCCAACCTCACTCTCACACTCACATTCTCTCTCCCATTCTCACTCTCATTCTCTCACTCACTCGCCCATTCTCACTCCCACTCTCACTCTCACACTCATTCTCCCATTCTAACTCTCACTCTCATACTCTCTCGCATCCTCACTCTCACTCTCACACTCTCTCTCCCATCCTCACTTTCACTCACGCACACAATCCTATTCTCACTCACTCTCACACTCTCTCTCGCATCCTCACTGTCACTATCACACTCTCTCTCCCATCCTTACTCTCACTCTCACATTCTCTTAAATTCACACTATCACTCTCACTCTCTCACTCCCATTCTCACTCACTCTCACACTCCCTCTTCCGTCCTCGCTTTCACTCTCACACTCTCTCTTATCCGCACTCTCACTCTCATTCTCTCTCCGATTCTCACTCTCACTCTCACACTCTCTCCCATCCACACTCTCACTCTCACACTCACTCTACCATCCTAAATCACACTCTCACACTCTCTCTCCCATTCTCACTCTCTGTCTCACACTCTCTCTCCCATCCTCACTCTCACTCTCACACTCTCTCTCCCATCCTCACTCTCACACTCACACTCTCTCTACCATCCTCATTCTCACTCTCACCCTCACACGCTCTCTGCCATCCACACTCTCACTCTCACACTCTCTCTCCCATACTCACTCTCACTCTCACACTCTCTCTGTTATCCTCACTCTCACACTCACACTCTCTCTACCATCCTCATTCTCACTCTCACCCTCACACGCTCTCTCCCATCCTCACTTTCACTCCCACACTCTCTCTCCCATCCTTACTCTCACTCTCACACTCTCTCTCCAATCCTCACTCTCACTCTCACACTCACACTCTCTCCCATCCGCACTCTCACGCTTGCTCTCACACGCTGTCCGATTCTCACTCTCATTCTCACACTCTCTCTCCCATCCTCACTGTCACTCTCACACTCTCTCTCCCATCCTCACTGTCACTCTCACTCTCACACTCTCTCCCATCCGCACTCTCACTCTCGCTCTCACACTCACTCTCCCATTCTCACTCTCACTCTCACACACTCTCCCATTCTCACTCTCACTCTCACACTCTCTCTCCCATCCTCTCTCTCACTCTCACACTCTCTCTCCCATCCTCACTCTCACTCTCACTCTCACACTCTCTCCCAACCGCACTCTTGCTCTCGCTCTCACACTCTCTCTCACATCCTCACTCTCACTCTAACTCTCACACTCTCTCTCCCATCCTCAGTCTCACTCTCACACTCTCTCCCATCCTCGCACTCAATCTCGCACTCTCTCACCCAACCTCTCTGTCACTCTCACCCTCTCTGCCGTCCTCACTCTCACAATCACTACCATTCTCCCTGACACTCTAACTCTCTCTCTGCCATCCTCACTCTCACACTCTCTCTCCCATCCTCACTCTCACTCTCACACTCTCACTCGCATCCTCACTCTCACTCTCTCTCCCATTCGCACTCTCACTCTCACACTCATTCCCATCCTCACTCTCACTTTCACACTCTCCCTCACATCGTCACACTCTCTCCCATTCTCACTCTCACTATCACACTTTCTCTCCCATCCTCACTCTCACTCTCACTCTCTCTCTCCCATACTCACTCTCACTCTCACACTCTCTCTGTTATCCTCACTCTCACACTCACACTCTCTCTACCATCCTCATTCTCACTCTCACCCTCACACGCTCTCTCCCATCCTCACTCTCACTCCCACACTCTCTCTCCCATCCTTACACTCACTCTCACACTCTCTCTCCAATCCTCACTCTCACTCTCACACTCACACTCTCTCCCATCCGCACTCTCACTCTTGCTCTCACACTCTCTCCGATTCTCACTCTCATTCTCACACTCTGTCTCCCATCCTCATTCTCAATCTCACCCTCACACTCTCTCCCATCCTTATTATCACTCTGACACTCTCTCTCCCATCCTCACTCTCACTCTCACACTCTCTCTCCCATCCTCACTCTCACTCTCACACTCACACTCTCTCCCATCCGCACTCTCACTCTCGCTCTCACACTCTCTCTCCTATCCTAACTCTCACTCTCACACTCTCTCTCCCATCCTCACTGTCACTCTCACTCTCACACTCTCTCCCATCCGCACTCTCACTCTCGCTCTCACACTCACTCTCCCATCCTCACTCTCACTCTCACACACTCTCCCATTCTCACTCTCACTCTCACACTCTCTCTCCCATCCTCTCTCTCGCTCTCACACTCTCTCTCACATCCTCACTCTCACTCTAACTCTCACACTCTCTCTCCCATCCTCAGTCTCACTCTCACACTCTCTCCCATCCTCGCACTCAATCTCGCACTCTCTCACCCAACCTCTCTGTCACTCTCACCCTCTCTGCCGTCCTCACTCTCACAATCACTCCCATTCTCACTGACACTCTAACTCTCTCTCTGCCATCCTCACTCTCACTCTCACACTCACTCTCCCATCCTCACTCTCACTCTCACACTCTCACTCGCATCCTCACTCTCACTCTCTCTCCCATTCGCACTCTCACTCTCACACTCATTCCCATCCTCACTCTCACTTTCACACTCTCCCTCACATCGTCACACTCTCTCCCATTCTCACTCTCACTATCACACTTTCTCTCCCATCCTCACTCTCACTCTCACACTCCCTCTCCCATCCTCATTCACACTCTCACACTCTCTCCCATTCTCACTCTCACTCTCACACTCTTTCTCCCAACCTCACTCTCACTCTCACACTCTCTTTCCCATCCTCGCTGTCACTCTCACACTCTCTCTCCCATCCTCACTCTCACCCTCACGGTCTCTTTCTCAACCTCACTCTCACACTCACATTCTCTCTCCCATTCTCACTCTCATTCTCTCACTCACTCGCCCATTCTCACTCTCACTCTCACTCTCACACTCATTCTCCCATTCTAACTCTCACTCTCATTCTCTCTCGCATCCTCACTCTCACTCTCACACTCTCTCTCCCATCCTCACTCTCACTCTCACACTCTCTCTCCCATATTCACTCTCACTCTCACACTCTCTCTGTTATCCTCACTCTCACACTCACACTCTCTCTACCATCCTCATTCTCACTCTCACCCTCACACGCTCTCTCCCATCCTCACTTTCACTCCCACACTCTATCTCCCATCCTTACTCTCACTCTCACACTCTCTCTCCAATCCTCACTCTCACTCTCACACTCACACTCTCTCCCATCCGCACTCTCACTCTTGCTCTCACACGCTCTCCGATTCTCACTCTCATTCTCACACTCTCTCTCCCATCCTCACTCTCACTCTCACACTCTCTCTCCCATCCTCATTCACACTCTCACACTCTCTCCCATTCTCACTCTCACTCTCACACTCTTTCTCCCAACCTCACTCTCACTCTCACACTCTCTTTCCCATCCTCGCTGTCACTCTCACACTCTCTCTCCCATCCTCACTCTCACCCTCACGCTCTCTTTCCCAACCTCACTCTCACACTCACATTCTCTCTCCCATTCTCACTCTCATTCTCTCACTCACTCGCCCATTCTCACTCTCACTCTCACTCTCACACTCATTCTCCCATTCTAACTCTCACTCTCATTCTCTCTCGCATCCTCACTCTCACTCTCACACTCTCTCTCCCATCCACACTCTCACTCTCACACTCTCTCTCCCATACTCACTCTCACTCTCACACTCTCTCTGTTATCCTCACTCTCACACTCACAATCTCTCTACCATCCTCATTCTCACTCTCACCCTCACACGCTCTCTCCCATCCTCACTTTCACTCCCACACTCTCTCTCCCATCCTTACTCTCACTCTCACACTCTCTCTCCAATCCTCACTCTCACTCTCACACTCACACTCTCTCCCATCCACACTCTCACTCTTGCTCTCACACGCTCTCCGATTCTCACTCTCATTCTCACACTCTCTCTCCCATCCTCACTGTCACTCTCACACTCTCTCTCCCATCCTCACTCTCACTCTCATACTCACACTCTCTCCCATCCGCACTCTCACTCTCGCTCTCACACTCTCTCTCCCATTCTAACTCTCATTCTCACACTCTCTCTCCCATCCTCACTGTCACTCTCACTCTCACACTCTCTCCCATCCGCACTCTCACTCTCGTTCTCACACTCACTCTCCCATTCTCACTCTCACTCTCACACACTCTCCCATTCTCACTCTCACTCTCACACTGTCTCTCCCATCCTCTCTCTAACTCTCACACTCTCTCTCCCATCCTCACTCTCACTCTCACTCTCACACTCTCTCCCAACCGCACTCTTGCTCTCGCTCTCACACTCTCTCTCACATCCTCACTCTCACTCTAACTCTCACACTCTCTCTCCCATCCTCAGTCTCACTCTCACACTCTCTCCCATCCTCGCACTCAATCTCGCACTCTCTCACCCAACCTCTCTGTCACTCTCACCCTCTCTGCCGTCCTCACTCTCACAATCACTACCATTCTCCCTGACACTCTAACTCTCTCTCTGCCATCCTCACTCTCACACTCTCTCTCCCATCCTCACTCTCACTCTCACACTCTCACTCGCATCCTCACTCTCACTCTCTCTCCCATTCGCACTCTCACTCTCACACTCATTCCCATCCTCACTCTCACTTTCACACTCTCCCTCACATCGTCACACTCTCTCCCATTCTCACTCTCACTATCACACTTTCTCTCCCATCCTCACTCTCACTCTCACTCTCACACTCTCTCTCCCATCCTCATTCACACTCTCACACTCTCTCCCATTCTCACTCTCACTCTCACACTCTTTCTCCCAACCTCACTCTCACTCTCACACTCTCTTTCCCATCCTCGCTGTCACTCTCACACTCTCTCTCCCATCCTCACTCTCACCCTCACGCTCTCTTTCCCAACCTCACTCTCACACTCACATTCTCTCTCCCATTCTCACTCTCATTCTCTCACTCACTCGCCCATTCTCACTCCCACTCTCACTCTCACACGCATTCTCCCATTCTAATTCTCACTCTCATACTCTCTCGCATCCTCACTCTCACTCTCACACTCTCTCTCCCATCCTCACTCTCACTCTCACACTTTCTCTCCCATACTCACTCTCACTCTCACACTCTCTCTGTTATCCTCACTCTCACACTCACACTCTCTCTACCATCCTCATTCTCACTCTCACCCTCACACGCTCTCTCCCATCCTCACTTTCACTCCCACACTCTCTCTCCCATCCTTACTCTCACTCTCACACTCTCTCTCCAATCCTCACTCTCACTCTCACACTCACACTCTCTCCCATCCGCACTCTCACTCTTGCTCTCACACGCTCTCCGATTCTCACTCTCATTCTCACACTCTCTCTCCCATCCTCACTCTCACTCTCACACTCTCTCTCCCATTCTCACTCTCACTCTCACACTCTTTCTCCCAACCTCACTCTCACTCTCACACTCTCTTTCCCATCCTCGCTGTCACTCTCACACTCTCTCTCCCATCCTCACTCTCACCCTCACGCTCTCTTTCCCAACCTCACTCTCACACTCACATAATCTCTCCCATTCTCACTCTCATTCTCTCACTCACTCGCCCATTCTCACTCTCACTCTCACTCTCACACTCATTCTCCCATTCTAACTCTCACTCTCATTCTCTCTCGCATCCTCACTCTCACTCTCACACTCTCTCTCCCATCCTCACTCTCACTCTCACACTCTCTCTCCCATACTCACTCTCACTCTCACACTCTCTCTGTTATCCTCACTCTCACACTCACACTCTCTCTACCATCCTCATTCTCACTCTCACCCTCACACGCTCTCTCCCATCCTCACTTTCACTCCCACACTCTCTCTCCCATCCTTACTCTCACTCTCACACTCTCTCTCCAATCCTCACTCTCACATCTCACACTCACACTCTCTCCCATCCACACTCTCACTCTTGCTCTCACACGCTCTCCGATTCTCACTCTCATTCTCACACTCTCTCTCCCATCCTCACTGTCACTCTCACACTCTCTCTCCCATCCTCACTCTCACTCTCATACTCACACACTCTCCCATCCGCACTCTCACTCTCGCTCTCACACTCTCTCTCCCATTCTAACTCTCATTCTCACACTCTCTCTCCCATCCTCACTGTCACTCTCACTCTCACGCTCTCTCCCATCCGCACTCTCACTCTCGTTCTCACACTCACTCTCCCATTCTCACTCTCACTCTCACACACTCTCCCATTCTCACTCTCACTCTCACACTCTCTCTCCCATCCTCTCTCTAACTCTCACACTCTCTCTCCCATCCTCACTCTCACTCTCACTCTCACACTCTCTCCCAACCGCACTCTTGCTCTCGCTCTCACACACTCTCTCACATCCTCACTCTCACTCTAACTCTCACACTCTCTCTCCCATCCTCAGTCTCACTCTCACACTCTCTCCCATCCTCGCACTCAATCTTGCACTCTCTCACCCAACCTCTCTGTCACTCTCACCCTCTCTGCCGTCCTCACTCTCACAATCACTACCATTCTCCCTGACACTCTAACTCTCTCTCTGCCATCCTCACTCTCACACTCTCTCTCCCATCCTCACTCTCACTCTCACACTCTCACTCGCATCCTCACTCTCACTCTCTCTCCCATTCGCACTCTCACTCTCACACTCATTCCCATCCTCACTCTCACTTTCACACTCTCCCTCACATCGTCACACTCTCTCCCATTCTCACTCTCACTATCACACTTTCTCTCCCATCCTCACTCTCACTCTCACTCTCACACTCTCTCTCCCATCCTCATTCACACTCTCACACTCTCTCCCATTCTCACTCTCACTCTCACACTCTTTCTCCCAACCTCACTCTCACTCTCACACTCTCTTTCCCATCCTCGCTGTCACTCTCACACTCTCTCTCCCATCCTCACTCTCACCCTCACGTTCTCTTTCCCAACCTCACTCTCACACTCACATTCTCTCTCCCATTCTCACTCTCATTCTCTCACTCACTCGCCCATTCTCACTCCCACTCTCACTCTCACACGCATTCTCCCATTCTAATTCTCACTCTCATACTCTCTCGCATCCTCACTCTCACTCTCACACTCTCTCTCCCATCCTCACTTTCACTCACGCACACAATCCTATTCTCACTCACTCTCACACTCTCTCTCGCATCCTCACTGTCACTATCACACTCTCTCTCCCATCCTTACTCTCACTCTCACATTCTCTTAAATTCACACTATCACTCTCACTCTCTCACTCCCATTCTCACTCACTCTCACACTCCCTCTTCCATCCTCGCTTTCACTCTCACACTCTCTCTTATCCGCACTCTCACTCTCACTCTCTCTCCGATTCTCACTCTCACTCTCACACTCTCTCCCATCCTCACTCTCACTCTCACACTCACTCTACCATCCTAAATCACACTCTCACACTCTCTCTCCCATTCTCACTCTCTGTCTCACACTCTCTCTCCCATCCTCACTCTCACTCTCACACTCTCTCTCCCATCCTCACTCTCACACTCACACTCTCTCTACCATCCTCATTCTCACTCTCACCCTCACACGCTCTCTGCCATCCACACTCTCACTCTCACACTCTCTCTCCCATACTCACTCTCACTCTCACACTCTCTCTGTTATCCTCACTCTCACACTCACACTCTCTCTACCATCCTCATTCTCACTCTCACCCTCACACGCTCTCTCCCATCCTCACTCTCACTCCCACACTCTCTCTCCCATCCTTACTCTCACTCTCACACTCTCTCTCCAATCCTCACTCTCACTCTCACACTCACACTCTCTCCCATCCGCACTCTCACTCTTGCTCTCACACTCTCTCCGATTCTCACTCTCATTCTCACACTCTGTCTCCCATCCTCATTCTCAATCTCACCCTCACACTCTCTCCCATCCTTATTATCACTCTGACACTCTCTCTCCCATCCTCACTCTCACTCTCACACTCTCTCTCCCATCCTCACTCTCACTCTCACACTCACACTCTCTCCCATCCGTACTCTCACTCTCGCTCTCACACTCTCTCTCCCATCCTAACTCTCACTCTCACACTCTCTCTCCCATCCTCACTGTCACTCTCACTCTCACACTCTCTCCCATCCGCACTCTCACTCTCGCTCTCACACTCACTCTCCCATCCTCACTCTCACTCTCACACACTCTCCCATTCTCACTCTCACTCTCACACTCTCTCTCCCATCCTCTCTCTCGCTCTCACACTCTCTCTCACATCCTCACTCTCACTCTAACTCTCACACTCTCTCTCCCATCCTCAGTCTCACTCTCACACTCTCTCCCATCCTCGCACTCAATCTCGCACTCTCTCACCCAACCTCTCTGTCACTCTCACCCTCTCTGCCGTCCTCACTCTCACAATCACTCCCATTCTCACTGACACTCTAACTCTCTCTCTGCCATCCTCACTCTCACTCTCACACTCACTCTCCCATCCTCACTCTCACTCTCACACTCTCACTCGCATCCTCACTCTCACTCTCTCTCCCATTCGCACTCTCACTCTCACACTCATTCCCATCCTCAATCTCACTCTCACACTCTCCCTCACATCGTCACACTCTCTCCCATTCTCACTCTCACTATCACACTTTCTCTCCCATCCTCACTCTCACACTCACTCTCACTCTCACACTCTCTCTCCCATCCTCATTCACACTCTCACACTCTCTCCCATTCTCACTCTCACTCTCACACTCTTTCTCCCAACCTCACTCTCACTCTCACACTCTCTTTCCCATCCTCGCTGTCACTCTCACACTCTCTCTCCCATCCTCACTCTCACCCTCACGCTCTCTTTCCCAACCTCACTCTCACACTCACATTCTCTCTCCCATTCTCACTCTCATTCTCTCACTCACTCGCCCATTCTCACTCTCACTCTCACTCTCACACTCATTCTCCCATTCTAACTCTCACTCTCATTCTCTCTCGCATCCTCACTCTCACTCTCACACTCTCTCTCCCATCCTCACTCTCACTCTCACACTCTCTCTCCCATACTCACTCTCACTCTCACACTCTCTCTGTTATCCTCACTCTCACACTCACACTCTCTCTACCATCCTCATTCTCACTCTCACCCTCACACGCTCTCTCCCATCCTCACTTTCACTCCCACACTCTCTCTCCCATCCTTACTCTCACTCTCACACTCTCTCCAATCCACACTCTCACTCTCAAACTCACACTCTCTCCCATCCGCACTCTCACTCTTGCTCTCACACGCTCTCCGATTCTCACTCTCATTCTCACACTCTCTCTCCCATCCTCACTGTCACTCTCACACTCTCTCTCCCATCCTCACTCTCACTCTCATACTCACACTCTCTCCCATCCGCACTCTCACTCTCGCTCTCACACTCTCTCTCCCATTCTAACTCTCACTCTCACACTCTCTCTCCCATCCTCAATCTCACTCTCACTCTCACACTCTCTCCCATCCGCACTCTCACTCTCGCTCTCACACTCACTCTCCCATTCTCACTCTCACTCTCACACACTCTCCCATTCTCACTCTCACTCTCACACTGTCTCTCCCATCCTCTCTCTCACTCTCACACTCTCTCTCCCATCCTCACTCTCACTCTCACTCTCACACTCTCTCCCAACCGCACTCTCGCTCTCGCTCTCACACTCTCTCTCCCATCCTCATTCACACTCTCACACTCTCTCCCATTCTCACTCTCACTCTCACACTCTTTCTCCCAACCTCACTCTCACTCTCACACTCTCTTTCCCATCCTCGCTGTCACTCTCACACTCTCTCTCCCATCCTCACTCTCACCCTCACGCTCTCTTTCCCAACCTCACTCTCACACTCACATTCTCTCTCCCATTCTCACTCTCATTCTCTCACTCACTCGCCCATTCTCACTCTCACTCTCACACTCATTCTCCCATTCTAACTCTCACTCTCATTCTTTCTCGCATCCTCACTCTCACTCTCACACTCTCTCTCCCATCCTCACTTTCACTCTCACACTCTCTCTCCCATACTCATTCTCACTCTCACACTCTCTCTGTTATCCTCACTCTCACACTCACACTCTCTCTACCATCCTCATTCTCACTCTCACCCTCACACGCTCTCTCCCATCCTCACTTTCACTCCCACACTCTCTCTCCCATCCTTACTCTCACTCTCACACTCTCTCCAATCCTCACTCTCACTCTCACACTCACACTCTCTCCCATCCGCACTCTCACTCTTGCTCTCGCACGCTCTCCGATTCTCACTCTCATTCTCACACTCTCTCTCCCATCCTCACTGTCACTCTCACACTCTCTCTCCCATCCTCACTCTCACTCTCATACTCACACTCTCTCCCATCCGCACTCTCACTCTCGCTCTCACACTCTCTCTCCCATTCTAACTCTCACTCTCACACTCTCTCTCCCATCCTCACTGTCACTCTCACTCTCACACTCTCTCCCATCCGCACTCTCACTCTCGCTCTCACACTCACTCTCCCATTCTCACTCTCACTCTCACACACTCTCCCATTCTCACTCTCACTCTCACACTGTCTCTCCCATCCTCTCTCTCACTCTCACATTCTCTCTCCCATCCTCACTCTCACTCTCACTCTCACACTCTCTCCCAACCGCACTCTCGCTCTCGCTCTCACACTCTCTCTCACATCCTCACTCTCACTCTAACTCTCACACTCTCTCTCCCATCCTCAGTCTCACTCTCACACTCTCTCCCATCCTCGCACTCAATCTCGCACTCTCTCACCCAACCTCTCTGTCACTCTCACCCTCTCTGCCGTCCTCACTCTCACAATCACTACCATTCTCACTGACACACTAACTCTCTCTCTGCCATCCTCACTCTCACACTCTCTCTCCCATCCTCACTCTCACTCTCACACTCTCACTCGCATCCTCACTCTCACTCTCTCACCCATTCGCACTCTCACTCTCACACTCATTCCCATCCTCACTCTCACTTTCACACTCTCTCTCACATCGTCACACTCTCTCCCATTCTCACTCTCACTATCACACTTTCTCTCCCATCCTCACTCTCACTCTCACTCTCACACTCTCTCTCCCATCCTCATTCACACTCTCACTCTCTCTCCCATTCTCACTCTCACTCTCACACTCTTTCTCCCAACCTCACTCTCACCCTCACGCTCTCTTTCCCAACCTCACTCTCACACTCACATTCTCTCTCCCATTCTCACTCTCATTCTCTCACTCACTCGCCCATTCTCACTCTCACTCTCAATCTCACACTCATTCTCCCATTCTAACTCTCACTCTCATACTCTCTCGCATCCTCACTCTCACTCTCACACTCTCTCTCCCATCCTCACTTTGACTCATGCACACAATCCTATTCTCACTCACTCTCACACTCTCTCTCGCATCCGCATTCTCACTCTCGCTCTCACACTCTCTCTCCCATTCTAACTCTCATTCTCACACTCTCTCTCCCATCCTCACTGTCACTCTCACTCTCACACTCTCTCCCATCCGCACTCTCACTCTCGCTCTCACACTCACTCTCCCATTCTCACTCTCACTCTCACACACTCTCCCATTCTCACTCTCACTCTCACACTGTCTCTCCCATCCTCTCTCTCACTCTCACACTCTCTCTCCCATCCTCACTCTCACTCTCACTCTCACACTCTCTCCCAACCGCACTCTCGCTCTCGCTCTCACACTCTCTCTCACATCCTCACTCTCACTCTAACTCTCACACTCTCTCTCCCATCCTCAGTCTCACTCTCACACTCTCTCCCATCCTCGCACTCAATCTCGCACTCTCTCACCCAACCTCTCTGTCACTCTCACCCTCTCTGCCGTCCTCACTCTCACAATCACTACCATTCTCACTGACACTCTAACTCTCTCTCTGCCATCCTCACTCTCACACTCTCTCTCCCATCCTCACTCTCACTCTCACACTCTCACTCGCATCCTCACTCTCACTCTCTCACCCATTCGCACTCTCACTCTCACACTCATTCCCATCCTCACTCTCACTTTCACACTCTCTCTCACATCGTCACACTCTCTCCCATTCTCACTCTCACTATCACACTTTCTCTCCCATCCTCACTCTCACTCTCACTCTCACACTCTCTCTCCCATCCTCATTCACACTCTCACTCTCTCTCCCATTCTCACTCTCACTCTCACACTCTTTCTCCCAACCTCACTCTCACCCTCACGCTCTCTTTCCCAACCTCACTCTCACACTCACATTCTCTCTCCCATTCTCACTCTCATTCTCTCACTCACTCGCCCATTCTCACTCTCACTCTCAATCTCACACTCATTCTCCCATTCTAACTCTCACTCTCATACTCTCTCGCATCCTCACTCTCACTCTCACACTCTCTCTCCCATCCTCACTTTGACTCATGCACACAATCCTATTCTCACTCACTCTCACACTCTCTCTCGCATCCGCATTCTCACTCTCGCTCTCACACTCTCTCTCCCATTCTAACTCTCATTCTCACACTCTCTCTCCCATCCTCACTGTCACTCTCACTCTCACACTCTCTCCCATCCGCACTCTCACTCTCGCTCTCACACTCACTCTCCCATTCTCACTCTCACTCTCACACACTCTCCCATTCTCACTCTCACTCTCACACTGTCTCTCCCATCCTCTCTCTCACTCTCACACTCTCTCTCCCATCCTCACTCTCACTCTCACTCTCACACTCTCTCCCAACCGCACTCTCGCTCTCGCTCTCACACTCTCTCTCACATCCTCACTCTCACTCTAACTCTCACACTCTCTCTCCCATCCTCAGTCTCACTCTCACACTCTCTCCCATCCTCGCACTCAATCTCGCACTCTCTCACCCAACCTCTCTGTCACTCTCACCCTCTCTGCCGTCCTCACTCTCACAATCACTACCATTCTCCCTCTAACACTCTAACTCTCTCTCTGCCATCCTCACTCTCACACTCTCTCTCCCATCCTCACTCTCACTCTTACACTCTCACTCGCATCCTCACTCTCACTCTCTCTCCCATTCGCACTCTCACTCTCACACTCATTCCCATCCTCACTCTCACTTTCACACTCTCCCTCACATCGTCACACTCTCTCCCATTCTCACTCTCACTATCACACTTTCTCTCCCATCCTCACTCTCACTCTCACTCTCACACTCTATCTCCCATCCTCATTCACACTCTCACACTCTCTCCCATTCTCACTCTCACTCTCACACTCTTTCTCCCAACCTCACTCTCACCCTCACGCTCTCTTTCCCAACCTCACTCTCACACTCACATTCTCTCTCCCATTCTCACTCTCATTCTCTCACTCACTCGCCCATTCTCACTCTCACTCTCAATCTCACACTCATTCTCCCATTCTAACTCTCACTCTCACACTCTCTCCCAACCGCACTCTCGCTCTCGCTCTCACACTCTCTCTCACATCCTCACTCTCACTCTAACTCTCACACTCTCTCTCCCATCCTCAGTCTCACTCTCACACTCTCTCCCATCCTCGCACTCAATCTCGCACTCTCTCACCCAACCTCTCTGTCACTCTCACCCTCTCTGCCGTTCTCACTCTCACAATCACTACCATTCTCCCTCTAACCATTCTCTGCCGTTCTCTCTCTCACATCCTCACTCTCACTCTAACTCTCACACTCTCTCTCCCAACCTCACTCTCACTCTCACACTCTCTTTCCCATCCTCGCTGTCACTCTCACACTCTCTCTCCCATCCTCACTCTCACCCTCACGCTCTCTTTCCCAACCTCACTCTCACACTCACATTCTCTCTCCCATTCTCACTCTCATTCTCTCACTCACTCGCCCATTCTCACTCCCACTCTCACTCTCACACTCATTCTCCCATTCTAACTCTCACTCTCATACTCTCTCGCATCCTCACTCTCACTCTCACACTCTCTCTCCCATCCTCACTTTCACTCACGCACACAATCCTATTCTCACTCACTCTCACACTCTCTCTCGCATCCTCACTGTCACTATCACACTGTCTCTCCCATCCTTACTCTCACTCTCACATTCTCTCCCATTCACACTATCACTCTCACTCTCTCACTCCCATTCTCACTCACTCTCACACTCCGTCTTCCATCCTCGCTTTCACTCTCACACTCTCTCTCATCCGCACTCTCACTCTCACTCTCTCTCCGATTCTCACTCTCACTCTTACACTCTCTCCCATCGTCACTCTCACTCTCACACTCTCTCTCCGATCCTCACTCTCACTCTCTCCCATCTCACTCTCACTCTCACACTCACTCTACCATCCTAACTCACACTCTCACACTCTCTCTCCCATTCTCACTCTCTGTCTAACACTCTCTCTCCCATCGTCACTCTCACTCTCACACTCTCTCTCCCATCCTCACTCTCACACTCACACTCTCTCTACCATCCTCATTCTCACTCTCACCCTCACACGCTCTCTCCCATCCTCACTCTCACTCTCACACTCTCTCTCCCATCCTCATTCTCACTCTCACTCTCACACACTCTCTCCCATCCTCACTCTCACACTCTCTCTCCCATCCACACTCTCACTCTCAAACTCTCTCTCACATCCTCATTCTCACTCTCACACTCTCTCCCTTTCTCACTCTCAATCTCACACTCTCTCTCCAATTCTCACTCTCACACTCTCTCCTATCCTCCCTCTCACTCTCACATTCTCTCCCATCCTCACTCTCACTCTCACATCCTCATTCTCACTCTCACACTCTCTCCCATTCTCACTCTCACTCTCACGCTGTCTCTCCCATCCTCACACTCACTCTCACACTCTCTCTCCCATCCTCTCTGTCACTCTCACTCTCTCTCCCATCCTCACTGTCAATCTCACTCTCGCACTCTCTCCAATTCTCACTCTCACTCTCACACTCTCTCCCATCCTCACTTTCACACTCTCTCTCCCATCCTCACTCTCACTCTCACTCTCATACTCTCTCCCATCTTCACTCTCAATCTCACACTCTACCTCCCATCGTCACTCTCCCTCTCACTCTCACACTCTCTCCCATTCTCACTCTCACTATCACACTTTCTTTCCCATCCTCACTCTCACTCTCACACTCTCTCTCCCATCCTCATTCTCACCCTCACACTCTCTCCCATTCTCACTCTCACTCTTACACTCTCTCGCCCATCCTCACTCTCACTCTCACACTTTCTCTCCCATCTTCGCTGTCACTCTCACACTCTCTCTCCCATCTTCACTCTCACCCTGACACTCTCTCTTCCATCCTCACTCTCACCCACACACTCTCTCTACAATCCTCATTCTCACTCTCACACTCATTCTCCCATTCTCACTCTCACTCTCTCTTCCTTCCTCACTCTCACTCTCAAACTCCCTCCCATCCGCACTCACACTCGCACTCTCTCCGATTCTCACTCTCACTCTCACACTCTCACTCCCATCCTCATTCTCACTCTCATTCTCACACACTCTCTCCCATCCACACTCTCACACACTCACTCCCATTCTCACTAACACTCACACTCTCTCACCCATCCTCACTCTCACTGTCACACTCTCTCTCCCATCCTCACTCTCGCTCTCACACACTCTCCCATTCACACTACCACTCTCACTCTCACTCCCATTCTCACTCACTCTCTCACTCTCTCTTCCATCCTCACTCTCACTCTCACTCTCACATCCTCATTCTCACTCTCACACTCTCTCCCATTCTCACTCTCACTCTCACACTGTCTCTCCCATCCTCACACTCACTCTCGCACTCTCTCTCCCATCCTCGCTGTCACTCTCACTCTCTCTCCCATCCTCACTCTCAATCTCACTCTTACACTCTCTCCAATTCTCACTCTCACTCTCACACTCTCTCCCATCCTCACTTTCACTCTCACATTCTCTCCCATCCTCACTCTCACTCTCACTCTCTCTCTCCCATCCTCAATCTCACACTCTCCCTCCAATCGTCACTCTCACTCTCACACTCTCTCCCATTCTCACTCTCACTATCACACTTTCTTTCCCATCCTCACTCTCACTCTCACTCTCACACTCTCTCTCCCATCCTCATTCTCACTCTCACACTCTGTCCCATTCTCACTCTCACACTCTCTCTCCCATCCTCACTCTCACTCTCACACTCTCTCTCCCATCCTCGCTGTCACTCTCACACTCTCTCTCCCATCTTCACTCTCACCCTCACACTCTCTCTTCCATCCTCACTCTCACCCTCACACTCTCTCTACAATCCTCATTCTCACTCTCACACTCATTCTCCCAATCTCACTCTCACTCTCACTCTCTCTTCCATCCTCAATCTCATTCTCAAACGCCCTCCCATCCGCACTCACGCTCGCACTCTCTCCGATTCTCATTCTCACTCTCACACTCTCACTCCCATCCTCATTCTCAGTAAAATTCTCACACACTCTCTCCCATCCACACTCTCACACTTTCACTCTCATCCACACTCTCACTCTCAGCCTCACACGCTCTCTCCCATCCTCACTCTCACTCTCTCTCTCTCTCCGATTCGCACTCTCACTCTCACACTCTCCCTCCCATCCTCATTCTCACTCTCACTGTCACACTCTCTCTCCCATCCTCACTCTCGCTCTCACACTCTCTCCCATTCACACTACCACTCTCACTCTCTCACTCCCATTCTCACTCACTCTCTCACTCTCTATTCCATCCTCACTCTCACTCTCAAACTCCCTCCCATCCGCTCTCACACTCACACTCTCTCCCATCCTCACTCTCACTCTCACTCTCACACTCTCTCCCATCCTCATTCTCAAACTCACATTCTCTCCCATCCTCACTCTCACTCTCACTCTCTCTCAACCATCCTCACTCTCACACTCTATCTCCAATCCTCACTCTCACTCTCACACTCTCTCCCATCCTCACTCTCACTCTCACACTCTCCCTCCCATCGTCACTCTCACTCTCACTCTCACACTCTCTCCCATTCTCACTGTCACGATCACACATTTTCTCCCATCCTCACTCTCACTCGGAGACTCTCTCTCCCATCCTCATTCTCACTCTCACACTCTTTCCCATTCTCACTCTCACTCTGACACTCTCTCTCCCATCCTCACTCTCACTCTCACACTCTCTTACCCATCCTCGCTGTCACTCACACTCTCTCTCCAATCCTCACTCTCACTCTCACACTCTCTCCAATCCTCACTCTCACTCTCACACATTCTCTCCCATCCTCACTCTCACTCTCACTCTCACACTCTCTCGCCCATCCTCACTCTCACTGTCACACTCTCTCTCCCATCCTCACTCTCGCTCTCACACTCTCTCCCATTCACACTACCACTCTCACTCTCTCACTCCCATTCTCACTCACTCTCTCACTCTCTCTTCCATCCTCACTCTCACTCTCAAACTCCCTCCCATCCTCACTCACACTCTCACTCTCTCCGATTCTCACTCTCACTCTCACACTCTCACTCCCATCCTCATTCTCACTCTCACCCTCACTCACTCTCTCCCATCCTCACTCTCACTCTCACACTCTCTCTCCCTTCCTCACTCTCACGCTCACACTCACACTCTCTCCCATCCTCACTCTCACTCTCACTCTCACTCTCACACTCTCTCCCATCCTCATTCTCACTCTCACATTCTCTCCCATCCTCACTCTCACTCTCACTCTCAACCATCCTCACTGTCACTCTCACACTCTATCTCCAATCCTCACTCTCACTCTCACTCTCACACACTCTCCCATCCTCACTCTCACTCTCACACTCTCCCTCTCATCGTCACTCTCACTCTCACTCTCACACTCTCTCCCATTCTCACTCTCACTATCACACATTTTCTCCCATCCTCACTCTCACTCGGAGACTCTCTCTCCCATCCTCATTCTCACTCTCACACTCTCTCCCATTCTCACTCTCACTCTGACACTCTCTCTCCCATCCTCACACTCACTCTCACACTCACTTACCCATCCTCGCTGTCACTCTCACACTCTCTCTCCAATCCTCACTCTCACACTCTCTCCCATCCTCACTCTCATTCTCACTCTCACACTCTCTCTCCTATCCTCACTCTCACTCTCACACACTCTCTCCCATCCTCACTCTCACTCTCACACTCTCCCGCCCATCCTCACTCTCACTGTCACACTATCTCTCCCATCCTCACTCTCACTCTCACACTCTCCCTCACATCGTCACTCTCACTCTCACTCTCACACTCTCTCCCATTCTCACTCTCACTATCACAGTTTCTCTCCCATCCTCACTCTCACTCACTCTCTCACACTCTCTCTCCCATCCTCATTCTCACTCTCACACTCTCTCCCATTCTCACTCTCACTCTCATTCTCTCTCGCATCCTTACTCTCACTCTCACACTCTCTCTCCCATCCTCACGTTCACTCTCACGCACACACTCCCATTCTCACTCGCTCTCACACTCTCTCTCGCTTCCTCACTGTCACTATCACACTCTCTCTCCCATCCTCATTCTCACTCTCACACTCTCTCCCATTCACACTGTCACTCTCATTCTCTCACTCCCATTCTCACTCACTCTCACACTCCCTCTTCCACCCTCGTTTTCACTTTCACACTCCCTCCCATCCGCACTCTCACTCTCACTCTCACACACTCACTCCCATCCTCACTCTCACACTCTCTCTCCCATCCACACTCTCACTCTCACACTCTCTCTCACATCCTCATTCTCACTCTCACACTCTCTCCCTTTCTCACTCTCAATCTCACACTCTCTCTCCAATTCTCACTCTCACTCTCACACTCTCTCCTATCCTCACTCTCACTCTCACATTCTCTCCCATCCTCACTCTCACTCTCACTCTCACATCCTCATTCTCACTCTCACACTCTCTCCCATTCTCACTCTCACTCTCACACTGTCTCTCCCATCCTCACACTCACTCTCACACTCACTCTCCCATCCTCTCTGTCACTCTCCCTCCCTCTCCCACCCTCACTCTCAATCTCAATCTCGCACTCTCTCCAATTCTCACTATCACTCTCACACTCTCTCTCCCATCCTCATTCTCACTCTCACTCTCACACACTCACTCCCATCCTCACTCTCACACTCTCTCTCCCATCCACACTCTCACTCTCACACTCTCTCTCACATCCTCATTCTCACTCTCACACTCTCTCCCTTTCTCACTCTCAATCTCACACTCTCTCTCCAATTCGCACTCTCACTCTCACACTCTCTCCTATCCTCACTCTCACTCTCACATTCTCTCCCATCCTCACTCTCACTCTCACTCTCACATCCTCATTCTCACTCTCACACTCTCTCCCATTCTCACTCTCACTCTCACACTGTCTCTCCCATCCTCACACTCACTCTCACACTCACTCTCCCATCCTCTCTGTCACTCTCACTCTCTCTCCCACCCTCACTCTCAATCTCACTATCGCACTCTCTCCAATTCTCACTCTCACTCTCACACTCTCTCCCATCCTCACTTTCACTCTCACACTCTCTCCCATCCTCACTCTCACTCTCTCTCTCCCATCCTCACTCACACTCTCTCTCTCCCATCCTCACTCTCACTCTCACTCTCATACTCTCTCCCATCTTCACTCTCAATCTCACACTCTCCCTCCCATCGTCACTCTCCCTCTCACTCTCACACTCTCTCCCATTCTCACTCTCACTATCACACTTTCTTGACCATCCTCACTCTCACTCTCACTCTCACACTCTCTCTCCCATCCTCATTCTCACTCTCACACTCTCTCCCATTCTCACTCTCACTCTCACACTCTCTCTCCCATTCTCACTCTCACTCTCACACTCTCTATCCTATCCTCGCTGTCACTCTCACACTCTCTCTCCCATCTTCACTCTCACCCTCACACTCTCTCTTCCATCCTCACTCGCACACTCACACACCCTCTACAATCCTCATTCTCACTCTCACACTCATTCTCCCATTCTCACTCTCACTCTCACTCTCTCTTCCATCCTCACTCTCACTCTCAAACTCCCTCCCATCCGCACTCACACTCTTTCCGATTCTCACTCTCACTCTCACACTCTCACTCGCATCCTCATTCTCAGTCACATTCTCACACACTCTCTCCCATCCACACTCTCACACTTTCTCTCCCACCCACACTCTCACTCTCACCCTCACACGCTCTCTCCCATCCTCACTCTCACTCTCACACTCTCTCTCCCAACATCACTCTCACTCTCATACTCTCTCTCCAAACCTCACTCTCACTCTCACACTCACACTCTCTCCCATCCGCAGTCTCACTCTCGCTCTAGCACTTTCTCGCCGATTCTCACTCTCATTCTCACAATCTCTCTCCCATCCTCATTCTCACTCTCACCCTCACTCACTCTCTCCCATCCTCACTCTCACTCTCACACTCTATCTCCCTTCCTCACTCTCACGCTCACACTCACGCTCTCTCCCATCCGCACTCTCACTCTCACTCTCACACTCTCTCCCATCCTCATTCGCACTCTCACATTCTCTCCCATCCTCACTCTCACTCTCACTCTCTCTCAACCATCCTCACTCTCACTCTCAAACTCTATCTCCAATCCACACTCTTACTCTCACTCTCACACTCTCTCCCATCCTCACTCTCACTCTCACACTCTCCCTCCCATCGTGACTCTCACTCTCACTCTCACACTCTCTCCCATTCTCACTCTCACTATCACACTTTTTCTCCAATCCTCACTATCACTCGGAAACTCTCTCTCCCATCCTCATTCTCACTCTCACACTCTCTCCCATTCTCACTCTCACTCTGACACTCTCTCCCATCCTCACTCTCACTCTCACACTCTCTTTCCCATCCTCGCTGTCACTATCACACTGTCTCTCCAATCGTCACTCTCACTCTCACACTCTCTCCCATCCTCACTCTCACTCTCACACTCTCTCTCCTATCCTCACTCTCACTCTCACACACTCTCTCCCATCCTCACACTCACTCTCACTCTCACAATCTCTCGCCCATTCTCACTCTCACTATCACACTTTCTCTCTATCCTCACTCTCACTCTCACTCTCACACTCTCTCTCCCATCCTCACTCTCACCCTCACACTCTCTCTCCCATCCTCACTCTCACCCTCACACTTTCTCTCCCATTCTCACTCTCACTCTCACTCACTCTCCCATTCTCACTCTCACTCTCACTCTCACACTCATTCTCCCATTCTCACTCTCACTCTCATTCTCCCTCGCATCCTCACTCTCACTCTCACACTCTCTCTCCCATCCTCACGTTCACTCTCACGCACACACATCCATACTCACTCATTCTCACACTCTCTCGCTTCCTAACTGTCACTATCACACTCTCTCTCCCATCCTCATTCTCACTCTCACACTCTTTCCCATTCACACTGTCACTCTCACTCTCTCACTCCCATTCTCACTTACTCTCACATTCCCTCTTCCACCCTCGCTTTCACTCTCACACTCTCTCCCATCCACACTCTCACTCTCACTCTCTCTCCGATTCTTACTCTCACTCTCACACTCTCCCTCCCATCCTCATTCTCACTCTCACTCTCTCAAACTCTCTCCCATCCTCACTCTCACACTCTCTCTCCCATCCACACTCTCACTCTCACACTCTCTCTCACATCCTCATTCTAACTCTCAGACTCTCTCCCATTCTCACTCTCAATCTCACACTCTCTCTCCAATTCTCACTTTCACTCTCACACTCTCTCCCATTCTCACTCTCACCCTCACATTCTCTCCCATCCTCTCTCTCACTCTCACTCTCCCTCTCACATCCACATTCTCACTCACACACTCTCTCATTCTCACTCTCACTCTCACTCTCACACTCTCTCGCCCATCCTCACTCTCACTGTCACACTCTCTCTCCCATCCTCACTCTCGCTCTCACACTCTCTACCATTCACACTACCACTCTCACTCTCTCTCTCCCATTCTCACTCTCTCTCTCACTCTCTCTTCCATCCTCACTCACAAACTCCCTCCCATCCGCACTCACACTCTCACTCTCTCCGATTCTCACTCTCATTCTCACACTCTCACTCCCATCCTCATTCTCACTCTCACCCTCACTCACTCTCTCCCATCCTCACTCTCACTCTCACACTCTCTCTCCCTTCCTCACTCTCACGCTCACACTCACACTCTCTCCCATCCGCACTCTCACTCTCACTCTCACACTCTCTCCCATCCTCATTCTCACTCTCACATTCTCTCCCATCCTCACTCTCACTCTCACTCTCTCTCAACCATCCTCACTCTCACTCTCACACTCTGTCTCAAATCCTCACTCTCACTCTCACTCTCACACTCTCTCCCATCGTCACTCTCACTCTCACACTCTCCCTCCCATCGTCACTCTCACTCTCACTCTCACACTCCCATTCTTTCTCTCACTATCACACTTTTTTACCATCCTCACTCTCACTCGGAGACTCTCTCTCCCATCCTCATTCTCACTCTCACACTCTCTCCCATTCTCACTCTCACTCTGACACTCTCTCTCCCATCCTCACTCTCACTCTCACACTCTCTTACCCATCCTCGCTGTCACTCTCACACTCTCTCTCCAATCCTCACTCTCACACTCTCTCCCATCCTCACTCTCACTCTCACACTCTCTCTCCTATCCTCACTCTCACTCTCACACACTCTCTCCCATCCTCACTCTCACTCTCACACTCTCCCGCCGATCATCACTCTCACTGTCACACTCTCCCTAACATCGTCACTCTCACTCTCACTCTCACACTCTCTCCCATTCTCACTCTCACTATCACACTTTCTCTCCTATCCTCAATCTCACTCTCACTCTCACACTCTCTCTCCCATCCTCATTCTCACTCTCACACTCTCTCCCATTCTCACTCTCACTCTTACACTCTCTCCCATTCTCACTCTCACTCTTACACTCGCACTCCCAACCTCACTCTCACTCCCACACTCTCTTTCCCATCCTCGCTGTCTCTCTCACACTCTCTCCCATCTCACTCTCACCCTCACACTCTCTCTCCCATCCTCACTCTCACCCTCACACTCTCTCTCCCATACTCACTCTCACTCTCACACTCACTCTCCCATTCTCACTCTCACTCTCACTCTCACACTCATTCTCCCATTCTCACTCTACACTCTCATTCTCTCTCGCATCCTCACTCTCACTCTCACACTCTCTCTCCCTTCCTCACTCTCACGCTCACACTCACACGCTCTCCCATCCGCACTCTCACTCTCACTCTCACACTCTCTCCCATCCTCATTCTCACTCTCACATTCTCTCCCATCCTCACTCTCACTCTCACTCTCTCTCAACCATCCTCACTCTCACTCTCACACTCTCTCTCCCTTCCTCACTCTCACGCTCACACTCACACGCTCTCCAATCCACACTCTCACTCTCAATCTCACACTCTCTCCCATCCTCACTCTCACTCTCACACTCTCCCTCCCATCGTGACTCTCACTCTCACTCTCACACTCTCTCCCATTCTCACTCTCACTATCACACTTTTTCTCCCATCCTCACTCTCACTCGGAGACTCTCTCTCCCATCCTCATTCTCACTCTCACACTCTCTTACCCATCCTCACTGTCACTCTCACACTCTCTCTCCAATCCTCACTCTCACTCTCACACTCTCTCTCCTATCCTCACTCTCACTCTCACACACTCTCTCCCATCCTCACTCTCACTCTCACTCTCAGACTCTCTCGCCCTTCCTCACTCTCACTGTCACACTATCTCTCCCATCCTCACTCTCACTCTCACTCTCACACTCTCTCCCATTCTCACTCTCACTATCACACTTTCTCTCCTATCCTCACTCTCACTCTCACTCTCACTCTCACACTCTCTCTCCCATCCTCACTCTCACCCTCACACTCTCTCTCCCATCCTCACTCTCACCCTCACACTCTCTCTCCCATTCTCACTCTCACTCTCACTCACTCTCCCATTCTCACTCTCACTCTCACACTCATTCTCCCATTCTCACTCTCACTCTCATTCTCACTCGCATCCTCACTCTCACTCTCACACTCTCTCTCCCATCCTCACGTTCACTCTCACGCACACAGACCCATTCTCACTCATTCTCACACTCTCTCTCGCTTCCTAACTGTCACTATCACACTCTCTCTCCCATCCTCATTCTCACTCTCACACTCTCTCCCATTCACACTTTCATTCTCACTCTCTCACTCCCATTCTCACTCACTCTCACATTCCCTCTTCCACCCTCGCTTTCACTCTCACACTCTCTCCCATCCGCACTCTCACTCTCACTATCTCTCCGATTCTCACTCTCACTCTCACACTCTCTCTCCCATCCTCATTCTCACTCTCACACTCACAAACTCTCTCCCATCCTCACTCTCACACACTCTCTCCCATCCACACTCTCACTCTCACACTCTCTCTCACATCCTCATTCTAACTCTCACACTCTCTCCCATTCTCACTCTCAATCTCACACTCTCTCTCCAATTCTCACTTTCACTCTCACATTCTCTCCCATCCTCACTCTCACTCTCACTCTCCCTCTCACATCCTCATTCTCACTCACACACTCTCTCTCATTCTCACTCTCATCTCACACTGTCTCTCCCATCCTCACACTCACTCTCACACGCTCTCTCCCATCCTCGCTGTCACTCTCACTCTCTCCCATCCTCACTCTCAATCTCACTCTCACACTGTCTCCAATTCTCACTCTCACTCTCACACTCTCTCCCATTCTCACTCTCACTCTCACTTCCATCCTCACTCTCACTCGCAAACTCCCTCCCATCCACACTCACATTCTCACTCTCTCTGATTCTCACTCTCACTCTCACACTCTCACTCCCATCCTCATTCTCACTCTCATTCTCACACACTCTCTCCCATCCACACTCTCACACACTCACTCCCATTCTCACTCACACTCACACTCTCTCACCCATCCTCACTCTCACTGTCACACTCTCTCTCCCATCCTCACTCTCGCTCTCACACTCTCTCCCATTCACACTACCACTCTCACTCTCTCACTCCCATTCTCACTCACTCTCTCACTCTCTCTTCCATCCTCACTCTCACTCTCAAACTCCCTCCCATCCGCACTCACACTCTCACTCTCTCCGATTCTCACTCTCACTCTCACACTCTCACTCCCCTCCTCATTCTCACTCTCACCCTCACTCACTCTCTCCCATCCTCACTCTCAGTCTCACTCTCTCTCTCCCTTCCTCACTCTCACGCTCACACTCACACTCTCTCCCATCCGCACTCTCACTCTCACTCTCACACTCTCTCCCATCCTCATTCTCACTCTCACACTCTATTTCCAATCCTCACTCTCACTCTCACTCTCACACTCTCTCCCATCGTCTCTCGCACTCTCACACTCTCTCCCATTCTCACTCTCACTATCACACTTTTTCTCCCATCCTCACTCTCACTCGGAGACTCTCTCTCCCATCCTCATTCTCACTCTCACACTCTCTCCCATTCTCACTCTCACTCTGACACTCTCTCTCCCATCCTCACTCTCACTCTCACACTCTCTTACCCATCCTCGCTGTCACTCTCACACTCTCCCTCACATCGTCACTCTCACTCTCACTCTCACACTCTCTCCCATTCTCACTCTCACTATCACACTTTCTCTCCTATCCTCACTCTCACTCTCACACTCTGTCTCCCATTCTCATTCCTCACTCTCACACTCTCTCCCATTCTCACTCTCACTCTCACTCTCTCTCAACCATCCTCACTCTCACACTCTATCTCAAATCCTCACTCTCACTCTCACACTCTCTCCCATCGTCACTCTCACTCTCACACTCTCCCTCCCATCGTCACTCTCACTCTCACTCTCACACTCCCATTCTCACTCTCACTATCACACTCATTCTCCCATCCTCACTCTCACTCGGAGACTCTCTCTCCCATCCTCATTCTCACTCTCACACTCTCTCCCATTCTCACTCTCACTCTGACACTCTCTCTCCCATCCTCACTCTCACTCTCACACTCTCTTACCCATCCTCGCTGTCACTCTCACACTCTCCCTCACATCGTCACTCTCACTCTCACACTCTCTCCCATTCTCACTCTCACTATCACACTTTCTCTCCTATCCTCACTCTCACTCTCAATCTCACACTCTGTCTCCCATTCTCATTCTCACTCTCACACTCTCTCCCATTCTCACTCTCACTCTCTGTCTCCCATTCTCATTCTCACTCTCACACTCTCTCCCATTCTCACTCTCACTCTTACACTCTCTCCCATTCTCACTCTCACTCTTACACTCTCTCTCCCAACCTCACTCTCACTCTCACACTCTCTTTACCATCCTCGCTGTCCCTCTCACACTCTCTCCCATCCTCACTCTCACCCTCACACTCTCTCTCCCATCCTCACTCTCACCCTCACACTCTCTCTCCCATTCTCACTCTCACTCTCACACTCACTCTCCCATTCTCACTCTCACTCTCACTCTCACACTCATTCTCCCATTCTCACTCTCACTCTCATTCTCTCTCGCATCCTCACTCTCACTCTCTGTCTCCCATCCTCACGTTCACTCTCACGCACACACTCCCATTCTCACTCACTCTCACACTCTCTCTCGCTTCCTAACTGTCACTATCACACTCTCTCTCCCATCCTCATTCTCACTCTCACACTCTCTCCCATCCGCACTCTCACTCTCACTCTCTCTCCGATTCTCACTCTCACTCTCACACTCTCTCTCCCATCCTCATTCTCACTCTCACTCTCACACACTCTCTCCCATCCTCACTCTCACACTCTCTCCCATCCACACTCTCACTCTCACACTCTCTCTCACATCCTCATTCTAACTCTCACACTCTCTCCCATTCTCACTCTCAATCTCTCACTCTCTCTCCAATTCTCACTTTCACTCTCACACTCTCTCCCATCCTCACTCTCACTCTCACATTCTCTCCCATCCTCACTCTCACTCTCACTCTCCCTCTCACATCCTCATTCTCACTCTCACACTCTCTCTCATTCTCGCTAACACTCACACACTGTCTCTCCCATCCTCACTCACTCTCACACGCTCTCTCCCATCCTCGCTGTCACTCTCACTCTCTCTCCCATCCTCACTCTCAATCTCACTCTCACACTCTCTCCAATTCTCACTCTCACTCTCACACTCTCTCCCATTCTCACTCTCACTCTCACATTCTCTCCCATCCTCACTCTCACTCTGACTCTCTCTCTCCCATCCTCACTCTCACACTTTCTCTCCCATCCTCACTCTCACTCTCACTCTCATACTCTCTCCCATCTTCACTCTCACTCTCACACACTCCCTCCCATCGTCACTCTCAGTCTCACTCTCACACTCTCTCCCGTTCTCACTCTCACTATCACACTTTCTCTCCCATCCTCACTCTCACTCTCACACTCTCTCTCCCATTCTCATTCTCACTCTCACACTCTCTCCCATTCTCACTCTCACTCTCACACTCTCTCTCCCATCCTCACTCTCACTCTCACACTCTCTTTCCCATCCTCACTGTCACTCTCACACTCATTCTCCCATTCACACTCTCACTCTCACTCTCTCTCCCATCCTCACTCTCACTCTCACACACTCACTCCCATTCTCACTCACACTCACACTCTCTTTCCCATCCTCACTCTCACTGTCACTCTCTCTCTCCCATCCTCACTCTCGCTCTCACACTCTCTCCCATTCACACTACCACTCTCACTCTCTCACTCCCATTCTCACTCACTGTCTCACTACCTCTTCCATCCTCACTCACACTCTCACTCTCTCCGATTCTCACACTCACTCTCACACTCTCTCCCATCCTCATTATCACTCTCATTCTCACACACTCTCTCCCATCCACACTCTCACACTCTCTCTCCCATCCACACTCTCACTCTCACAATCTCTCACCCATCCTCACTCTCACTCTCACACTCTCTCTACCATCCTCATTCTCACTCTCACACTCCCTCTCCCAACATCACACTCACTCTCATACTCTCTCTCCAATCCTCACTCTCACTCTCACACTCACACTCTCTCCCATCCGCACGCTCACTCTCGCTCTAGCACTCTCTCTCCGATTCTCACTCTCATTCTCACACTCTCTCTCCCATCATCATTCTCACTATCACCCTCACTCACTCTCTCCCATCCTCACTCTCACACTCACACTCTCTCTCCCTTCCTTACTCTCACGCTCACACTCACACTCCCTCCCATCCGCACTCTCACTCTCACTCTCACACTCTCGCCCATCCTCATTCTCACTCTCACATTCTCTCCCATCCTCACTCTCACTCTCACTCTCTCTCTCTCCCGTCCTCACTCTCACTCTCACTCTCACACTCTATCTCCCATCCTCACTCTCACTCTCACACTCACACTCTCTCCCATCCTCACTGTCACTCTCACACTCTCCCACCCATCGTCACTCTCACTCTCACACTCTCTCCCATTCTGGCTTTCATTATCACACTTTTTCTCCCATCCTCACTCTCACTCTCACACTCTCTCCCATTCTCACTCTCACTCTCACACTCTCTCTCCCATCCTCACTCTCCCTCTCACACTCTCTTACCCATCCTCGCTATCACTCTCACACACTCTCTCCAATCCTCACTCTCACCCTCACACTCTCTCTCCCATGCTCACTCTCACTCTCACACTCTCTCTCCCATTCTCACTCTAACTCACTCTCTCACACTCATTCTCCCATTCTCACTCTCGCTCTCATTCTCTCTCGCACTCTCACTCTCACTCTCACACTCTCTCTCCCATCCTCACTCTCACACTCTCTCTCCCATCCACACTCTCACTCTCACACTCTCTCTCACATCCTCATTCTAACTCTCACACTCTCTCCCATTCTCACTCTCAATCTCACACTCTCTCTCCAATTCTCACTTTCACTCTCACACTCTCTCCCATCCTCACTCTCACGCTCACATTCTCTCCCATCCTCACTCTCACTCTCACTCTCCCTCTCACATCCTCATTCTCACTCACACACTCTCTCTCATTCTCACTCTCACTCTCACACTGTCTCTCCCATCCTCACACTCACTCTCACACGCTCTCTCCCATCCTCGCTGTCACTCTCACTCTCTCTCCCATCCTCACTCTCAATCTCACTCTCACACTGTCTCCAATTCTCACTCTCACTCTCACACTCTCTCCCATTCTCACTCTCACTCTCTCTTCCATCCTCTCTCACTCTCAAACTCCCTCCCATCCACACTCACACTCTCACTCTCTCCGATTCTCACTCTCACTCTCACACTCTCACTCCCATCCTCATTATCACTCTCATTCTCACACACTCTCTCCCATCCACACTCTCACACACTCACTCCCATTCTCACTCACACTCACACTCTCTCACCCATCCTCACTCTCACTGTCACAATCTCTCTCCCATCCTCACTCTCGCTCTCACACTCTCTCCCATTCGCACTACCACTCTCACTCGCTCACTCCCATTCTCACTCACTCTCTCACTCTCTCTTCCATCCTCACTCTCAAACTCCCTCCCATCCGCACTCACACTCTCACTCTCTCCGATTCTCACTCTCACTCCCATTCTCATTCTCACTCTCACCCTCACTCACTCTCTCCCATCCTCACTCTCACTCTCACACTCTCTCTCCCTTCCTCACTCTCACGCTCACACTCACACTCTCTCCCTTCCACACTCTCACTCTCACTCTCACACTCTCTCCCATCCGCACTCTCACTCTCACTCTCTCTCCGATTCTCACTCTCACTCTCACACTCTCTCTCCCATCCTCATTCTCACTCTCACACTCACAAACTCTCTCCCATCCTCACTCTCACACACTCTCTCCCATCCACACTCTCACTCTCACACTCTCTCTCACATCCTCATTCTAACTCTCACACTCTCTCCCATTCTCACTCTCAATCTCACACTCTCTCTCCAATTCTCACTTTCACTCTCACAATCTCTCCCATCCTCACTCTCACTCTCACATTCTCTCCCATCCTCACTCTCACTCTCACTCTCCCTCTCACATCCTCATTCTCACTCACACACTCTCTCTCATTCTCACTCTCATCTCACACTGTCTCTCCCATCCTCACACTCACTCTCACACGCTCTCTCCCATCCTCGCTGTCACTCTCACTCTCTCCCATCCTCACTCTCAATCTCACTCTCACACTGTCTCCAATTCTCACTCTCACTCTCACACTCTCTCCCATTCTCACTCTCACTCTCACTTCCATCCTCACTCTCACTCGCAAACTCCCTCCCATCCACACTCACATTCTCACTCTCTCTGATTCTCACTCTCACTCTCACACTCTCACTCCCATCCTCATTCTCACTCTCATTCTCACACACTCTCTCCCATCCACACTCTCACACACTCACTCCCATTCTCACTCACACTCACACTCTCTCACCCATCCTCACTCTCACTGTCACACTCTCTCTCCCATCCTCACTCTCGCTCTCACACTCTCTCCCATTCACACTACCACTCTCACTCTCTCACTCCCATTCTCACTCACTCTCTCACTCTCTCTTCCATCCTCACTCTCACTCTCAAACTCCCTCCCATCCGCACTCACACTCTCACTCCCCTCCTCATTCTCACTCTCACCCTCACTCACTCTCTCCCATCCTCACTCTCAGTCTCACTCTCTCTCTCCCTTCCTCACTCTCACGCTCACACTCACACTCTCTCCCATCCGCACTCTCACTCTCACTCTCACACTCTCTCCCATCCTCATTCTCACTCTCACACTCTATCTCCAATCCTCACTCTCACTCTCACTCTCACACTCTCTCCCATCGTCTCTCGCACTCTCACACTCTCTCCCATTCTCACTCTCACTATCACACTTTTTCTCCCATCCTCACTCTCACTCGGAGACTCTCTCTCCCATCCTCATTCTCACTCTCACACTCTCTCCCATTCTCACTCTCACTCTGACACTCTCTCTCCCATCCTCACTCTCACTCTCACACTCTCTTACCCATCCTCGCTGTCACTCTCACACTCTCCCTCACATCGTCACTCTCACTCTCACTCTCACACTCTCGCCCATTCTCACTCTCACTATCACACTTTCTCTCCTATCCTCACTCTCACTCTCACACTCTGTCTCCCATTCTCATTCCCCACTCTCACACTCTCTCCCATTCTCACTCTCACTCTCACTCTCTCTCAACCATCCTCACTCTCACTCTCACACTCTATCTCAAATCCTCACTCTCACTCTCACACTCTCTCCCATCGTCACTCTCACTCTCACACTCTCCCTCCCATCGTCACTCTCACTCTCACTCTCACACTCCCATTCTTTCTCTCACTATCACACTCATTCTCCCATCCTCACTCTCACTCGGAGACTCTCTCTCCCATCCTCATTCTCACTCTCACACTCTCTCCCATTCTCACTCTCACTCTGACACTCTCTCTCCCATCCTCACTCTCACTCTCACACTCTCTTACCCATCCTCGCTGTCACTCTCACACTCTCCCTCACATCGTCACTCTCACTCTCACTCTCACACTCTCTCCCATTCTCACTCTCACTATCACACTTTCTCTCCTATCCTCACTCTCACTCTCAATCTCACACTCTGTCTCCCATTCTCATTCTCACTCTCACACTCTCTCCCATTCTCACTCTCACTCTCACACTCTGTCTCCCATTCTCATTCTCACTCTCACACTCTCTCCCATTCTCACTCTCACTCTTACACTCTCTCCCATTCTCACTCTCACTCTTACACTCTCTCTCCCAACCTCACTCTCACTCTCACACTCTCTTTACCATCCTCGCTGTCCCTCTCACACTCTCTCCCATCCTCACTCTCACCCTCACACTCTCTCTCCCATCCTCACTCTCACCCTCACACTCTCTCTCCCATTCTCACTCTCACTCTCACACTCACTCTCCCATTCTCACTCTCACTCTCACACTCATTCTCCCATTCTCACTCTCACTCTCATTCTCTCTCGCATCCTCACTCTCACTCTCTGTCTCCCATCCTCACGTTCACTCTCACGCACACACTCCCATTCTCACTCACTCTCACACTCTCTCTCGCTTCCTAACTGTCACTATCACACTCTCTCTCCCATCCTCATTCTCACTCTCACACTCTCTCCCATTCACACTGACACTCTCACTCTCTCACTCCCATTCTCACTCACTCTCACATTCCCTCTTCCACCCTCGCTTTCACTCGTACACTCTCTCCCATCCGCACTCTCACTCTCACTCTCTCTCCGATTCTCACTCTCACTCTCACACTCTCTCTCCCATCCTCATTCTCACTCTCACTCTCACACACTCTCTCCCATCCTCACTCTCACACTCTCTCCCATCCACACTCTCACTCTCACACTCTCTCTCACATCCTCATTCTAACTCTCACACTCTCTCCCATTCTCACTCTCAATCTCTCACTCTCTCTCCAATTCTCACTTTCACTCTCACACTCTCTCCCATCCTCACTCTCACTCTCACATTCTCTCCCATCCTCACTCTCACTCTCACTCTCCCTCTCACATCCTCATTCTCACTCTCACACTCTCTCTCATTCTCGCTAACACTCACACACTGTCTCTCCCATCCTCACTCACTCTCACACGCTCTCTCCCATCCTCGCTGTCACTCTCACTCTCTCTCCCATCCTCACTCTCAATCTCACTCTCACACTCTCTCCAATTCTCACTCTCACTCTCACACTCTCTCCCATTCTCACTCTCACTCTCACATTCTCTCCCATCCTCACTCTCACTCTGACTCTCTCTCTCCCATCCTCACTCTCACACTTTCTCTCCCATCCTCACTCTCACTCTCACTCTCATACTCTCTCCCATCTTCACTCTCACTCTCACACACTCCCTCCCATCGTCACTCTCAGTCTCACTCTCACACTCTCTCCCGTTCTCACTCTCACTATCACACTTTCTCTCCCATCCTCACTCTCACTCTCACACTCTCTCTCCCATTCTCATTCTCACTCTCACACTCTCTCCCATTCTCACTCTCACTCTCACACTCTCTCTCCCATCCTCACTCTCACTCTCACACTCTCTTTCCCATCCTCGCTGTCACTCTCACACTCATTCTCCCATTCACACTCTCACTCTCACTCTCTCTCCCATCCTCACTCTCACTCTCACACACTCACTCCCATTCTCACTCACACTCACACTCTCTTTCCCATCCTCACTCTCACTGTCACTCTCTCACTCCCATCCTCACTCTCGCTCTCACACTCTCTCCCATTCACACTACCACTCTCACTCTCTCACTCCCATTCTCACTCACTGTCTCACTACCTCTTCCATCCTCACTCTCACTCTCACACTCCCTCCCATCGGCACTCACACTCTCACTCTCTCCGATTCTCACACTCACTCTCACACTCTCTCCCATTCACACTACCACTCTCATTCTCACACACTCTCTCCCATCCACACTCTCACACTCTCTCTCCCATCCACACTCTCACTCTCACAATCTCTCACCCATCCTCACTCTCACTCTCACACTCTCTCTACCATCCTCATTCTCACTCTCACACTCCCTCTCCCAACATCACACTCACTCTCATACTCTCTCTCCAATCCTCACTCTCACTCTCACACTCACACTCTATCCCATCCGCACGCTCACTCTCGCTCTAGCACTCTCTCTCCGATTCTCACTCTCATTCTCACACTCTCTCTCCCATCATCATTCTCACTATCACCCTCACTCACTCTCTCCCATCCTCACTCTCACACTCACACTCTCTCTCCCTTCCTTACTCTCACGCTCACACTCACACTCCCTCCCATCCACACTCTCACTCTCACTCTCACACTCTCGCCCATCCTCATTCTCACTCTCACATTCTCTCCCATCCTCACTCTCACTCTCACTCTCTCTCTCTCCCGTCCTCACTCTCACTCTCACACTCTCTTACCCATCCTCGCTATCACTCTCACACACTCTCTCCAATCCTCACTCTCACCCTCACACTCTCTCTCACATCCTCATTCTAACTCTCACACTCTCTCCCATTCTCACTCTCAATCTCACACTCTCTCTCCAATTCTCACTTTCACTCTCACACTCTCTCCCATCCTCACTCTCACGCTCACATTCTCTCCCATCCTCACTCTCACTCTCACTCTCCCTCTCACATCCTCATTCTCACTCACACACTCTCTCTCATTCTCACTCTCACTCTCACACTGTCTCTCCCATCCTCACACTCACTCTCACACGCTCTCTCCCATCCTCGCTGTCACTCTCACTCTCTCTCCCATCCTCACTCTCAATCTCACTCTCACACTGTCTCCAATTCTCACTCTCACTCTCACACTCTCTCCCATTCTCACTCTCACTCTCTCTTCCATCCTCTCTCACTCTCAAACTCCCTCCCATCCACACTCACACTCTCACTCTCTCCGATTCTCACTCTCACTCTCACACTCTCACTCCCATCCTCATTATCACTCTCATTCTCACACACTCTCTCCCATCCACACTCTCACACACTCACTCCCATTCTCACTCACACTCACACTCTCTCACCCATCCTCACTCTCACTGTCACAATCTCTCTCCCATCCTCACTCTCGCTCTCACACTCTCTCCCATTCGCACTACCACTCTCACTCGCTCACTCCCATTCTCACTCACTCTCTCACTCTCTCTTCCATCCTCACTCTCACTCTCAAACTCCCTCCCATCCGCACTCACACTCTCACTCTCTCCGATTCTCACTCTCACTCCCATTCTCATTCTCACTCTCACCCTCACTCACTCTCTCCCATCCTCACTCTCACTCTCACACTCTCTCTCCCTTCCTCACTCTCACGCTCACACTCACACTCTCTCCCTTCCACACTCTCACTCTCACTCTCACACTCTCTCCCATCCTCATTCTCACTCTCACATTCTCTCCCATCCTCACTCTCACTCTCACTCTCTCTCAACCATCCTCACTGTCACTCTCACACTCTATCTCCAATCCTCACTCTCACTCTCACTCTCACACTCTCTCCCATCCTCACTCTCACTCTCACACTCTCCCTCCCATCGTCACTCTCACTCTCACTCTCACACTCTCTCCCATTCTCACTCTCACTATCACACTTTTTCTCCCATCCTCACTCTCACTCTGAGACTCTCTCTCCCATCCTCATTCTCACTCTCACACTCTTTCCCATTCTCACTCTCACTCTGACACTCTCTCTCCCATCCTCACTCTCACTCTCACACTCTCTTACCCATCCTCGCTGTCACTCTCACACTCTCTCTCCTATCCTCACTCACACTCTCATACACTCTCTCCCATCCTAACTCTCACTCTCACGCTCACACGCTCTCGCCCATTCTCACTCTCACTGTCACACTCTCTCTCCCATCCTCACTCTCGCTCTCACACTCTCTCCCATTCACACTACCACTCTCACTCTCTCACTCCCATTCTCATTCATTCTCTCACTCTCTCACTCTCTCTTCCAACCTCACTCTCACTCTCGAACTCCCTCCCATCCGCACTCACACTCTCACACTCTCCGATTCTCACTCTCACTCTCACACTCTCACTCCCATCCTCATTCTCACTCTCACCCTCACTCACTCTCTCCCATCCTCACTCTCACTCTCGCACTCTCTCTCCCTTCCTCACTCTCACGCTCACACTCACACTCTCTCCCATCCGCACTCTCACTCTCACTCTCACACTCTCTCTCCCATCCTCACTCTCACTCTCACACTCTCTCTCCCATCCTCGCTGTCACTCTCACACTCTCTCTCCCATCTTCACTCTCACCCTCACACTCTCTCTCCCATCCTCACTCTCACACTCACACTCTCTCTCCAATCCTCATTCTCACTCTCACACTCATTCTCCCATTCTCACTCTCACTCTCACTCTCTCTCCCATCCTCGCTCTCACTCTCACACACTCACTCCCTTTCTCACTCACACTCACACTCTCTTTCCCTTCCTCCCTCTCACTGTCACTCTCTCTCTCCCATCCTCACTCTCGCTCTCACACTCTCTCCCATTCACACTACCACTCTCACTCTCTCACTCCCATTCTCACTCACTGTCTCACTCCCTCTTCCATCCTCACTCTCACTCTCACACTCTCTCTCCCATCCACACTCTCACTCTCACAGGTCCTCACCCCATCCTCACTCTCACTCTCACCCTCTCTCTCCGATCCTCACTCTCACTCTCACACTCTCTCTCCCATCCTCACTCTCACTCTCACACTCTCTCTCCGAATCTCACTCTCACTCTCACACTCTCTCTCCCATCCACACTCTCACTCTCAATCACTTTCTCCCATCCTCACTCTCACACTCTCTCTCCCATCCTCACTCTCACTCTCACACTCTCTCGCCCATCCTCACTGTCACTCTCACCCTCACACACTCTCTCCCATCCTCACTCTCAATCTCACACTTTCTCTCCCATCCACACTCTCACTCTCTCACTCTGTCTCCGATTCTCACTCACACTCTCACACTGTCTCCCATTCGCACTCTCACTCTCACTCTCTCTCCCATCCGCAATCTCACTCTCACTCTCTCTATGATCCTCACTCTCACTCTCCTTTTCTCACTCTCTCTCCCATCCTCACTCTCACTCTCACGCTATTCATCCCATGCTCACTCTCACTCTCACTCTCTCTATCTCCCATCCTCACTCTCACTATCACAGTCTCTCTCCCATCCTCACTCTCACTCTCACCCTCATTCTCCGATCCTCACTCTCACTCTCACACTCTTTCTCCCTTCCTCACTCTCACTTTCACTCTCTTTCTCCCATCCTCACTCTAACTCTCACACTCTCTCTCCCATCCTGACTCTCACTCTCACAAACTCTCTCATCCTCACTCTCACTCACACACACTCTCTCACATCCTCACTCTCACACTCTCTCTCCCATCCTCACTCTCACACTCACACTCTCTCTCACATCCTCACTCTCTCAAACCATCTGGCCCATCCTCACTCGCACTCTCACCCTCACACACTCTCTCCCATCCTCACTCTCATTCTCACACTCTCTCCCCCATCCTCACTCTCATTCTCATGCTCTTCATCCTATGCTCACTCACACTATCAAACACTCTCTCCCATCCACACTCTCACTCTCACAGTCTCTCTCCCATCCTCACTCTCACTCTCACACTCTCTCTCCGATCCTCACTCTCACTCTCACACACTCTCTGCCATCCTCACTCTCACTCTCTTTCTCCCATCCTCACTCTCACTCTCACACTCTCTCCCATCCTCACTCGCACTCTCACTCTCTCTCGCCCATCCTCACTGTCACTCTCACACTCTCTCTCCCATCCTCACTCTCACTCTCACACTCACTCCCATCCTCACTCTCACTCTCACTCTCTCTCGCCCATCCTCACTGTCACTCTCACACTCTCTCTCCCATCCTCGCTCTCACACTCACACTCTCTCTCCCATCCTCGCTCTCACTCTCAGGCTCTTCATCCCATGCTCACTCACACTCTCACACTCTCTCTCTCATCCTCACTCTCACTCTCACAGGTCCTCACCCCATCCTCACTCTCACTCTCACCCTCTCTCTCCGATCCTCACTCTCACTCTCAGACTCTCTCTCCCATCCTCAATCTCACTCTCACATTCTCTCCTATCCTCACTCCTACTCTCACACTCTCTGTCCCATCCTCACTCTCACTCTCACACTCTCTCTCCAATCTTCACTGTCACACTCACACTCTCTCCCATCCTCACTCTAACTCTCACACTCTTTCTCCCATCGTCACTCTCACTCTCACACTCTCTCCCGTCGGCACTCACACTCTCACACTCTCTCTATCAACCTCACTCTCACTCTCACACTTTCCCCCATCCTCACTCTCACTCTCACACACTCCACCATCCTCACTCTCACACTTTCTCTCCCATCCTGACTCTCACACTCACACTCACACTCTCTCCCATCTGCACTCTCACTCTCACTCTCACACTCTCTCTCACTTCCTCACTCTCACTCTCACACTCTCTCTCCCATCCTCACACTCACTCTCACACTCTCTCTTCCATTCTCACTCTCACTCTCACACTCTCTCCCATCCTCACTCTCACTCTCACACTCACACTCTCTCCCATCTGCACTCTCACTCTCACACTCTCTCTCACATCCTCACTCTCACTCTCCCACTCTCTCTCCCATCCATACTCTCACTCTCACACTGTCTCCCCCATCCTCACTCTCACTCTCACACTCTCTGTCCCATTCTCACTCTCACACTCTCTCTCCCATCCTGACTCTCACTCTCACATTCTCTCTCCCATTCTCTCTCACTCTCACACTCTCTCTCCCATCCTCACTCTCACACTCTCTCTCCCATCCTCACTCTCTCTCTCACTCTCACACACTCTCCCAACCTCACTCTCACACACTCGCTCCCTTCCTCACTCTCACACTGTCTCTCCCATCCTCACTCTCACTCTCACACTCACACTCTCACCCATCCGCACCCTCACTCTCACTCTCACTCTCACACTCTCTCTCCCATCCACACTCACGCACTCTCTCCCATCCTCACTCTCAATCTCACTCTCTCTCTCCCATCCTCACTCTAACTCTCACACTCTCTCTCCCATTCTCACTCCCACTCTCACTCTGACACTATCTCCCATCCGCACTCTCACTCTCACACTCTCTCCCATCCTCTCTGTCACTCTGACACTCTCTCTCCCATCCTCACTCTCACTCTTACTGTCACAATCTCTCCCATCCTCATTGTAACTCGCACACTCTCTCCCATCCACACTGTGACTCTCACACTCCCTCCCATTCTCGCTGTCACTCTCACAGTCTCTCTCCTATCCTCACTCCTACTCTCACACACTACATCCCATCCTCACTCTCACTCTCACACTCTCTCTCCCATCCTCACTGTCACACTCACACTCTCTCCCATCCTCACTCCAACTCTCACACTCTCCTTCCCAACCTCACTCTCAATCTCACATTCTCTCCCATCCTCACTGACACTCTCACTCTCACACTCTCACTATCATCCTCACTCTAACTATCATTTTCACACTGTCTCTCTCATCCACACTGCCAGTCTCACACTCTCTCTCCCATCCTCATTCTCAATCTCACTCTCACACTCTCTCCAATCCTCACTCTAACTCACGCACTCTCTCTCCCATCCTCACTCTCAATCTCACACTCACACTCTCTCCCATTCTCACTCTCACACTCTCTCCCATTCTCACTCTCACCCTCACACTCTCTCTCTCCCATCCTCACTCTCACTTTCACACTTTGTCTACAATCCTCACTCTCACATTCTCTCTCCCATTCTCTCTCACTCTCACACACTCCCTCCCATCCTCACTCTCACTCTCACACTCTCTCCCATCCTCACTCTAACTCTCACACTCTCTCTCCCATTCTCACTCCCACTCTCACTCTGACACTATCTCCCATCCGCACTCTCACTCTCACACTCTCTCCCATCCTCTCTGTCACTCTCACACTCTCTCTCCCATCCTCACTCTCACTCTTACTCTCACAATCTCTCCCATCCTCATTGTCACTCGCACACTCTCTCCCATCCACACTGTGACTCTCACACTCTCTCCCATTCTCGCTGTCACTCTCACAGTCTCTCTCCCATCCTCACTCCTACTCTCACACTCTCTCTCCCATCCTCAATCTCACTCACATTCTCTCCTATCCTCACTCCTACTCTCACACACTATATCCCATCCTCACTCTCACTCTCACACTCTCTCTCCCATCCTCACTGTCAAACTCACACTCTCTCCCATCCTCACTCCAACTCTCACACTCTCTCTACCATCCTCAATCTCAATCTCACATTCTCTCCCATCCTCACTGACACTCTCACACTCTTTCTCCCATCCTCACTCTCACTCTCACACTCTCTCCCATCCTCATTCTCAATCTCACTCTAACACTCTCTCCAATCCTCACTCTAACTCACGCACTCTCTCTCCCATCCTCACTCTCAATCTCACACTCACACTCTCTCCCATTCTCACTCTCACACTCTCTCCCATTCTCACTCTCACCCTCACACTCTCTCTCTCCCATCCTCACTCTCACTTTCACCCTTTGTCTACAATCCTCACTCTCACATTCTCTCTCCCATTCTCTCTCACTCTCACACACTCTCTCACATCCTCACTCTCACACTCTCTCTCCCATCCTCACTCTCACACTCACACTCTCTCTCACATCCTCACTCTCACTCTCACAGTCACAGCCATTCTCACTGTCACTCACACTCTCTCTCTCCCATCCTCACTCTCACTCTCACTCTCACACTCTCTCCCATCCGCACTCTCACACTCTCTCTCACAACCTTCACTCTCACTCTCACACTCTCTCTCCCATCCTCACTCTCAATCTCACACTGTCTCTCCCATCCTCACTCTCACACTCTCTCCCATCCTCACTCTCACTCTCACACTCTCTCCCATCCTCACTCTAACTCTCACACACTCTCTCCCATTCTCACTCCCACTCTCACTCTGACACTTTCTCCCATCCTCACTCTCACTCTCACACTCTCTCCCATTCACACTCTCACTCTCACACTCACTCGCATCCTCTCTGTCACTCTCACACTCTCTCTCATCCTCACTCTCGCTCTTACTCTCACACACTCTCCCATCCTCACTGTGACTCTCACACTCTCTCCCATCCTCGCTGTCACTCACACAGTCTCTCTCCCATCCTCACCCCTACTCTCACACTCTCTGTCCCATCCTCACTCACTCTCACACTCTCTCTCCCATCCTCACAGTCACACTCACACTCTCTCCCATCCTCACTCCAACTCTCACACTCTCTCTCCCATCCTCACTCTCACTCTCACATTCTCTCCCTCCCTCACTGACACTCTCACTCTCTTTCTCCCATCCTCACTCTCACACTCTCTCCCATCCGCACTCTCACGCTCACTCTCACACTCTCTCTATCATCCTCACTCACTCTCACTTTCACACTCTGTCTCACATCCACACTGCCAGTCTCACACTCTCTCTCCCATCCTCACTCTCAATCTAACTCTCACATTCTCTCCAGCCTCACTCTAACTCACACACACTCTCTCCCATCCTCACTCTCAATCTCACTCTCACACTCTCTCCCATTCTCACTCTCACCCTCACACTCTCTCTACCATCCTCACTCTCACTTTCACACTTTACCTCCAATCATCACTCTCACTCTCACTCTCACATTCTCTCGCCCATTCTCTCTCACTCTCACACTCTCTCTCCCATCCTCACTCTCACACTCTCTCTCCCATCCTCACTCTCACTCTCAAACTCACTCTCACATCCTCACTCTTACTCTCACAGTCACACCCAATCTCACTGTCACTCTCAATCTCTCTCTGCCATCCTCGCTCTCACTCTCACTCTCACACTCTCTCCCATCCGCACTCTCACACTCTCTCTCCCAACCTCACTCTCACTCTCACACTTTCTCCCCATCCTCACTCTCACTCTCACACACTCTCTCCCATCTTCACTCTCACTCTCACTCTCACACACTCTCTCCCATCCTCACTCTCACTCTCACCCTCGCTCCCCATCCTCACTCTCACTCTCACACACTCTCTCCCATCCTCACTCTCACTCTCACACACTCTCTCCCATCCTCACTCTCACTCTCACACTCTCTCCCCATCCTCACCCTCACTCTCACATTCTCTCCCTCCCATCCTGACTCTCACTCTCACACTCTCTCTCCCATCCTCAATCTCACTCTCACCCGCTCTCTCCCCTCCTCACTCTCACTCTCACACTCTCTTCTATCCGTACTCTCACTCTCACACTCTCTCCCATCCTCACTTCTTTTCTTACACTCTCTCTCCCATCCTCAACCTCACTCTTACACTCTCTCCCATCCTCACGGTCACTCTCACACTCTCTCTCCCATCCTCACTCTCACTCTCACACCCTCTCTCCGATCCTCACTCTCACTCTCACACATGCTCTGCCTTCCTCACTCTCACTCTCACACTCTCTCTCCCATTCTCACTCTCACTCTGACACACTCTCTCCCATCCTCACTCTCACTCTCACTCTCACACTCTCTCGCCCATCCTCACTCTCAACCTCAAATTCTCTCTCCCATCCTCACTGTCACTCTCACGCATGCTCTGCCTTCCTCACTCTCACTCTCACACTCTCTCTCCCATTCTCACTCTCACTCTCACACACTCTCTCCCATCCTCACTCTCACTCTCACTCTCACACTCTCTCTCCCATCCTCACTCTCTCTCTGACTCTCACACTCCCTCCCATTCTTTCTCTCACTCTCACACTCTCTCCCCATCATCTCTATCACTCTCACACTCTCTCCCTATCCTCACTCTCACTCACACACTCTTTCTCCCATCCTCACTCTCAGTCTCACTCTCAGACACTCTCCAATCCTCACTCTCACTCCCACACTCTCTCGCCCATCATCACTCTCACTCTCACAGTCCCTCCCCATCCTCTCTCTCACTCTCACACTTTCTCTCCCATCCTCACTCTCACTCTCACACTCTCTCTATCATCCTCACTCACTCTCACTTTCACACTCTGTCTCACATCCACACTGCCAGTCTCACACTCTCTCTCCCATCCTCACTCTCAATCTAACTCTCACATTCTCTCCAATCCTCACTCTAACTCACACACTCTCTCTCCCATCCTCACTCTCAATCTCACTCTCACACTCTCTCCCATTCTCACTCTCACCCTCACACTCTCTCTACCATCCTCACTCTCACTTTCACACTTTACCTCCAATCATCACTCTCACTCTCACTCTCACATTCTCTCGCCCATTCTCTCTCACTCTCACACTCTCTCTCCCATCCTCACTCTCACACTCTCTCTCCCATCCTCACTCTCACTCTCAAACTCACTCTCACATCCTCACTCTTACTCTCACAGTCACACCCAATCTCACTGTCACTCTCAATCTCTCTCTGCCATCCTCGCTCTCACTCTCACTCTCACACTCTCTCCCATCCGCACTCTCACACTTTCTCCCCATCCTCACTCTCACTCTCACACACTCTCTCCCATCTTCACTCTCACTCTCACTCTCACACACTCTCTCCCATCCTCACTCTCACTCTCTCTCACACTCTCTCTCCCATCCTCACTCTCACTCTCACCCTCGCTCCCCATCCTCACTCTCACTCTCACACACTCTCTCCCATCCTCACTCTCACTCTCACACACTCTCTCCCATCCTCACTCTCACTCTCACACTCTCTCCCCATCTTCACACTCACTCTCACATTCTCTCCCTCCCATCCTGACTCTCACTCTCACCCGCTCTCTCCCCTCCTCACTCTCACTCTCACACTCTCTTCTATCCGTACTCTCACTCTCACACTCTCTCCCATCCTCACTTCTTCTCTCACACTCTCTCTCCCATCCTCAACCTCACTCTTACACTCTCTCCCATCCTCGCGGTCACTCTCACACTCTCTCTCCCATCCTCACTCTCACTCTCACACCCTCTCTCCGATCCTCACTCTCACTCTCACACATGCTCTGCCTTCCTCACTCTCACTCTCACACTCTCTCTCCCATTCTCACTCTCACTCTTACACACTCTCTCCCATCCTCACTCTCACTCTCACTCTCACACTCTCTCGCCCATCCTCACGCTCAACCTCAAACTCTCTCTCCCATCCTCACTGTCACTCTCACACATGCTCTGCCTTCCTCACTCTCACTCTCACACTCTCTCTCCCATTCTCACTCTCACTCTCACACACTCTCTCCCATCCTCACTCTCACTCTCACACTCTCTCTCCCATCCTCACTCTCTCTCTGACTCTCACACTCCCTCCCATTCTTACTCTCACTCTCACACTCTCTCCCCATCATCTCTATCACTCTCACACTCTCTCCCTATCCTCACTCTCACTCACACACTCTTTCTCCCATCCTCACTCTCAGTCTCACTCTCAGACACTCTCCAATCCTCACTCTCACTCCCACACTCTCTCGCCCATCATCACTCTCACTCTCACAGTCCCTCCCCATCCTCTCTCTCACTCTCACACTTTCTCTCCCATCCTCACTCTCACTCTCACACTCTCTCCCATCCTCACTTCTACTCTCACACACTCTCTCCCATCCTCACTCTCACTCTCACTCTCACACTCTCTCTACCGTCCTCACTCTCACTCTCACTCTCACACTCCCTACCATTCTTACTCTCACTCTCACACTTTCTCTCCCATCCTCACTCTCAATCTCACACTCACTCCCATTCTCACTTCTACTCTCACACTCTCTCTCCCATCCTCACTCTCACTCTCACTCTCACACTCCCTACCATTCTTACTCTCACTCTCACACTTTCTCTCCCATCCTCACTCTCAATCTCACACTCACTCCCATTCTCACTTCTACTCTCACACTCTCTCTCCCATCCTCACTCTCACTCTCACTCTCACACTCTCTCTCCCATCCGCACTCAACACTTTCACACACTCTCTCCCATTCTCACTCTCACTCTCACACTCTCTCCCATCCTCACACTCTCACACTCTCTCCCATTCTCACTTCTACTCTCACACTCTCTCTCCCATCCTCACTCTCACTCTCACAGGCTCCCATCCTCACTCTCGCACCCACACTCTCTCCCCCATCCTCACTCTCACTCTCAAACACTCACTCCCATCCTCACTGTCACTCTCACTCTCACCCTCTTTCGCCCATCGTCACTCTCACCCTCAAACTCTCTCTCAAATCCTCACTCTCACTCTCACACACTCTCTCCCTTCCTCTCTCTCACTCTCACTCTCACACTCGCTCGCCCATCAACACTCACACTCTCACACTCTGTCTCCCATCCTCACTCTCACTCTGACACTCACTCTCACTCCCATTCTTACTCTCACTCTCACACTCTCTCCCCATCCTCTCTCTCACTCTCACACTCTCTCCCCTATCCTCACTCTCACTCTCACACTCTCTCTCCCATTCTCACTTTCACTCTCACACTCTCTCTCCCATCCTCACTCTCACTCTCGCACGCTCTCCCATCTGCTCTCTGACTCTCACACACTCTCTCCTATTCTCACTCTCAATCTCACACTCTCTCTCCATACCTCACTCTCACTCGCACACTCTCTCAACCATTCTCATTCTCGCTCTCACTCTCACACTCTCTCCCATCTGCACTCTCACTCTCACACTCTCTCCCATCCTCACTCTCACTCTCACACTCACACTCTCTCTCCCATCCTCACTCTCACTCTCACACTCTCACCCCCGTCCTCACTCTCACTCTCACACTCTCTCCCATCCTCACTCTCACTCTCACACTCACACTCTCTCTCCCATCCTCACTCTCACTCTCACACTCTCACCCCCGTCCTCACTCTCACTCTCACACTCTCTCTCCCATCATCACTCTTACTATCACACGCTTTCCCCATCTTCACTCTCAATCTCACACTCTCTTCCATTCTCACTCTCACTCTCAAACTCTCTCTCCCATCCTCACTCTCACTCTCTCACTCTCTGCCATCTGCACTCTGACTCTCACACACTCTCTCCCATTCTCACTCTCACTCGCACACTCTGTCTCCCATCCTCACTCTCAATCGCACACTCTCTCTCCCATTCTCATTCTCGCTCTCACTCACACACTCTCTCCCCCATCCTCACTATCACTCACACACTCCCTCCCCATCCTCACTCACACTCACACACTCTCTCTCCCATCCTCACTCTCACCCTCAAACTCTCTCTCCCATCCTCACTCTCACTCTCACTCTCACTCTCACTCTCCCATCCTCACTCTCACTCTCACACCCTCTCCCATCCTCACTCTCACTCTCACTCTTGCTCTCCCTCACATCCTTACTCTCACTCCCACACTCTCTCCCCTATCCTCACTCTCACTCACACACTCTCTCCCATCCTCACTCTCACTCTCACTCTTGCACTCCCTCACATTCTTACTCTCACTCTCACACTCTTTCCCCATCGTCACTCTCTCTCTCACACTCTCTCTCCCATTTTCATTTTCACTCTCACACTCTCTCCCAAATCCTCACTCTCACTCACACACTCTATCTCGCATCCTCACTCTCACTCTCACTCTCACACTCCCTCCCATTCTTACTCTCACGCTCACACTCTCTCACCCATCCTCACTCTCACTCTCACACTCTCTCAACCATCTGTACTATCACTCTTACACTCTCTCCCATCCTCACTCTCAATCTCACACTCTCTCGCCCATTCTCACTCTCACCCTCACACACTCTCTCCCATCCTCATTCTCTCTCACACTTTCTCTCCCATCCTTACTATCTCTCTCACACTCTCTCTCCCATCCTCACTCCCACACTCACTCCCATTCTCACACTCTCTCTCGCACACTCACTCCCATTCTCAGTCTCACTCTCACACTCTTTCACACATCCTCACTCTCACTCTCACACTTTCTCTCCCATCCTCTCTCTCACTCTCACACTCACTCCCCTATCCTCACTCTCACTCACACACTCTCTCCCATCCTCACTGTCACTCTCACACTCTCTCCCCATCGTCACTCTCTCTCTCATACTCTCTCTCTCCCATTCACATTCTCACTCTCACTCTCACACTCTCTCCCCATTCGCACTCTCACTCTCACACTCTTTCCCAATCCTCACTCTCACTCATACACTCTGTCCCATTCTCACTCTCACTCTCACACTCTATCTCCCATCCTCACTCTCACTCTCACACTCCCTCCCATTCTTACTCACACTCTCACACTCTCTCGCCCATCCTCACTATCACTCACACACACTCTCTCCCATCCTCAATCCCACACTCACTCCCATTCTCACTCTCACTCTCACACTCTCTCTCCCATCATCACTCTTACTATCAAACGCTTTCCCCATCTTCGCTCTCACTCTCACACTCTCTTCCATTCTCACTCTCACTCTCACACTCTCTCTCCCATCCTCACTCTCACTCTCTCACTCTCAGCCTTCTGCACTCTGACTCTCACTCACTCTCTCCCATTCTCACTCTCACTCGCACACTCTCTCTACCATCCTCACTCTCACTCGCACACTCTCTCTCCCATTCTCATTCTCGCTCTCACGCTCACACTCTCTCCCATCTGCACTCTCACTCTCACACTCTCTCCCATCCTCACTCTCACTCTCACTCTCACACTCTCTCTCCCATTCTCACTCACACACTCTCTCCCCCATTCTCACTATCACTCACACACTCCCTCCCCATCCTCACTCTCAGTCACACACTCTCTCACCCATCCTCACTGTCACCCTCAAACTCTCTCTCCCATCGTGACTATCACTCTCACTCTCACACTCATTCTCCCATCCTCACTCTCACTCTCACACCCTCTCCCATCCTCACTCTCACTCTCACTCTTGCACTACCTCACATTCGTACTCTCACTCTCACACTCTCTCCCTATCCTCACTCTCACTCACACACTCTCTCCCATCCTCACTCTCACACTCTCTCACCATCGTCACTCTCTCTCTCACACTCTCTCTCCCATTTTCATTTCACTGTCACTCTCATGCTCTCTCCCCATTCGCACTCTCACTCTCACACTCTCTCCCAAATCCTCACTCTCACTCACACACTCTGTCCCATTCTCACTCTCACTCTCACACTCTATCTCGCATCCTCACTCTCACTCTCACTCTCACACTCCCTCCCATTCTTACTCTCACTCTCACAATCTCTCAACCATCTGCACTATCACTCTTACACTCTCTCCCATCCTCAATCTCAATCTCACGGTCTCTCTCCCATTCTCACTCTCACTCACACACTCTGTCCCATTGTCACTCTCACTCTCACACTCTATCTCGCATCCTCACTCTCACTCTCACTCTCACACTCCCTCCCATTCTTACTCTCACTCTCACACTCTCTCTCCCATTCACATTCTCACTCTCACACTCTCTCCCCATTCGCACTCTCTCTCTCACACTCTCTCCCAAATCATCACTCTCACACTCACACTCTATCTCCCATCCTCACTCTCACTCTCATTCTCACACTCCCTCCCATTCTTACTCTCACTATCACAGTCCCTCGCCCATCCTCACTCTCACTCTCACACTCTCTCAACCACCCGCACTATCACTCTTACACTCTCTCCCATCCTCACTCTCAATCTCACGCTCTCTCTCCCATTCTCACTCTCACCCTCACACACTCTTTCCCATCCTCAATCTCACTCTCACACTCTCTCTCCCATCCTTACTATCTCTCTCACACTCTCTCTCCCATCCCCACTCCTACACTCACTCCCATTCTCACTCTCACTCTCACACACTCTCTCCCATCCTCACTGTCACTCTCACACACGCTCTCCCTTCCTCACTCTCACTCTCACACTCTATCTCCCATCCTCAATCCCACACTCTCTCCCAACCTCACTCTCACTCTCACACTCTCTCTCCATCCTTACTCACACTCTCACACTCTCTATCCCATCCTCACTCAAACATTCACTCCCATTCTCACTCTCACTCTCACACTCTCTCTCCATCCTTACTCACACTCTCACACTCTCTATCCCATCCTCACTCAAACATTCACTCCCATTCTCACTCTCACTCTCACACACTCTCTCCCATCCTCACTCTCACTCTCACTCTCACACTCTCTCTCCCATCCTCACTCTCTCTCTGACTCTCACACTCCCTCCCATTCTTTCTCTCACTCTCACACTCTCTCCCCATCATCTCTATCACTCTCACACTCTCTCCCTATCCTCACTCTCACTCACACACTCTTTCTCCCATCCTCACTCTCAGTCTCACTCTCAGACACTCTCCAATCCTCACTCTCACTCCCACACTCTCTCGCCCATCATCACTCTCACTCTCACAGTCCCTCCCCATCCTCTCTCTCACTCTCACACTTTCTCTCCCATCCTCACTCTCACTCTCACACTCTCTCTATCATCCTCACTCACTCTCACTTTCACACTCTGTCTCACATCCACACTGCCAGTCTCACACTCTCTCTCCCATCCTCACTCTCAATCTAACTCTCACATTCTCTCCAATCCTCACTCTAACTCACACACTCTCTCTCCCATCCTCACTCTCAATCTCACTCTCACACTCTCTCCCATTCTCACTCTCACCCTCACACTCTCTCTACCATCCTCACTCTCACTTTCACACTTTACCTCCAATCATCACTCTCACTCTCACTCTCACATTCTCTCGCCCATTCTCTCTCACTCTCACACTCTCTCTCCCATCCTCACTCTCACACTCTCTCTCCCATCCTCACTCTCACTCTCAAACTCACTCTCACATCCTCACTCTTACTCTCACAGTCACACCCAATCTCACTGTCACTCTCAATCTCTCTCTGCCATCCTCGCTCTCACTCTCACTCTCACACTCTCTCCCATCCGCACTCTCACACTTTCTCCCCATCCTCACTCTCACTCTCACACACTCTCTCCCATCTTCACTCTCACTCTCACTCTCACACACTCTCTCCCATCCTCACTCTCACTCTCTCTCACACTCTCTCTCCCATCCTCACTCTCACTCTCACCCTCGCTCCCCATCCTCACTCTCACTCTCACACACTCTCTCCCATCCTCACTCTCACTCTCACACACTCTCTCCCATCCTCACTCTCACTCTCACACTCTCTCCCCATCTTCACACTCACTCTCACATTCTCTCCCTCCCATCCTGACTCTCACTCTCACCCGCTCTCTCCCCTCCTCACTCTCACTCTCACACTCTCTTCTATCCGTACTCTCACTCTCACACTCTCTCCCATCCTCACTTCTTCTCTCACACTCTCTCTCCCATCCTCAACCTCACTCTTACACTCTCTCCCATCCTCGCGGTCACTCTCACACTCTCTCTCCCATCCTCACTCTCACTCTCACACCCTCTCTCCGATCCTCACTCTCACTCTCACACATGCTCTGCCTTCCTCACTCTCACTCTCACACTCTCTCTCCCATTCTCACTCTCACTCTTACACACTCTCTCCCATCCTCACTCTCACTCTCACTCTCACACTCTCTCGCCCATCCTCACGCTCAACCTCAAACTCTCTCTCCCATCCTCACTGTCACTCTCACACATGCTCTGCCTTCCTCACTCTCACTCTCACACTCTCTCTCCCATTCTCACTCTCACTCTCACACACTCTCTCCCATCCTCACTCTCACTCTCACACTCTCTCTCCCATCCTCACTCTCTCTCTGACTCTCACACTCCCTCCCATTCTTACTCTCACTCTCACACTCTCTCCCCATCATCTCTATCACTCTCACACTCTCTCCCTATCCTCACTCTCACTCACACACTCTTTCTCCCATCCTCACTCTCAGTCTCACTCTCAGACACTCTCCAATCCTCACTCTCACTCCCACACTCTCTCGCCCATCATCACTCTCACTCTCACAGTCCCTCCCCATCCTCTCTCTCACTCTCACACTTTCTCTCCCATCCTCACTCTCACTCTCACACTCTCTCCCATCCTCACTTCTACTCTCACACACTCTCTCCCATCCTCACTCTCACTCTCACTCTCACACTCTCTCTACCGTCCTCACTCTCACTCTCACTCTCACACTCCCTACCATTCTTACTCTCACTCTCACACTTTCTCTCCCATCCTCACTCTCAATCTCACACTCACTCCCATTCTCACTTCTACTCTCACACTCTCTCTCCCATCCTCACTCTCACTCTCACTCTCACACTCCCTACCATTCTTACTCTCACTCTCACACTTTCTCTCCCATCCTCACTCTCAATCTCACACTCACTCCCATTCTCACTTCTACTCTCACACTCTCTCTCCCATCCTCACTCTCACTCTCACTCTCACACTCTCTCTCCCATCCGCACTCAACACTTTCACACACTCTCTCCCATTCTCACTCTCACTCTCACACTCTCTCCCATCCTCACACTCTCACACTCTCTCCCATTCTCACTTCTACTCTCACACTCTCTCTCCCATCCTCACTCTCACTCTCACAGGCTCCCATCCTCACTCTCGCACCCACACTCTCTCCCCCATCCTCACTCTCACTCTCAAACACTCACTCCCATCCTCACTGTCACTCTCACTCTCACCCTCTTTCGCCCATCGTCACTCTCACCCTCAAACTCTCTCTCAAATCCTCACTCTCACTCTCACACACTCTCTCCCTTCCTCTCTCTCACTCTCACTCTCACACTCGCTCGCCCATCAACACTCACACTCTCACACTCTGTCTCCCATCCTCACTCTCACTCTGACACTCACTCTCACTCCCATTCTTACTCTCACTCTCACACTCTCTCCCCATCCTCTCTCTCACTCTCACACTCTCTCCCCTATCCTCACTCTCACTCTCACACTCTCTCTCCCATTCTCACTTTCACTCTCACACTCTCTCTCCCATCCTCACTCTCACTCTCGCACGCTCTCCCATCTGCTCTCTGACTCTCACACACTCTCTCCTATTCTCACTCTCAATCTCACACTCTCTCTCCATACCTCACTCTCACTCGCACACTCTCTCAACCATTCTCATTCTCGCTCTCACTCTCACACTCTCTCCCATCTGCACTCTCACTCTCACACTCTCTCCCATCCTCACTCTCACTCTCACACTCACACTCTCTCTCCCATCCTCACTCTCACTCTCACACTCTCACCCCCGTCCTCACTCTCACTCTCACACTCTCTCCCATCCTCACTCTCACTCTCACACTCACACTCTCTCTCCCATCCTCACTCTCACTCTCACACTCTCACCCCCGTCCTCACTCTCACTCTCACACTCTCTCTCCCATCATCACTCTTACTATCACACGCTTTCCCCATCTTCACTCTCAATCTCACACTCTCTTCCATTCTCACTCTCACTCTCAAACTCTCTCTCCCATCCTCACTCTCACTCTCTCACTCTCTGCCATCTGCACTCTGACTCTCACACACTCTCTCCCATTCTCACTCTCACTCGCACACTCTGTCTCCCATCCTCACTCTCAATCGCACACTCTCTCTCCCATTCTCATTCTCGCTCTCACTCACACACTCTCTCCCCCATCCTCACTATCACTCACACACTCCCTCCCCATCCTCACTCACACTCACACACTCTCTCTCCCATCCTCACTCTCACCCTCAAACTCTCTCTCCCATCCTCACTCTCACTCTCACTCTCACTCTCACTCTCACTCTCCCATCCTCACTCTCACTCTCACACCCTCTCCCATCCTCACTCTCACTCTCACTCTTGCTCTCCCTCACATCCTTACTCTCACTCCCACACTCTCTCCCCTATCCTCACTCTCACTCACACACTCTCTCCCATCCTCACTCTCACTCTCACTCTTGCACTCCCTCACATTCTTACTCTCACTCTCACACTCTTTCCCCATCGTCACTCTCTCTCTCACACTCTCTCTCCCATTTTCATTTTCACTCTCACACTCTCTCCCAAATCCTCACTCTCACTCACACACTCTATCTCGCATCCTCACTCTCACTCTCACTCTCACACTCCCTCCCATTCTTACTCTCACGCTCACACTCTCTCACCCATCCTCACTCTCACTCTCACACTCTCTCAACCATCTGTACTATCACTCTTACACTCTCTCCCATCCTCACTCTCAATCTCACACTCTCTCGCCCATTCTCACTCTCACCCTCACACACTCTCTCCCATCCTCATTCTCTCTCACACTTTCTCTCCCATCCTTACTATCTCTCTCACACTCTCTCTCCCATCCTCACTCCCACACTCACTCCCATTCTCACACTCTCTCTCGCACACTCACTCCCATTCTCAGTCTCACTCTCACACTCTTTCACACATCCTCACTCTCACTCTCACACTTTCTCTCCCATCCTCTCTCTCACTCTCACACTCACTCCCCTATCCTCACTCTCACTCACACACTCTCTCCCATCCTCACTGTCACTCTCACACTCTCTCCCCATCGTCACTCTCTCTCTCATACTCTCTCTCTCCCATTCACATTCTCACTCTCACTCTCACACTCTCTCCCCATTCGCACTCTCACTCTCACACTCTTTCCCAATCCTCACTCTCACTCATACACTCTGTCCCATTCTCACTCTCACTCTCACACTCTATCTCCCATCCTCACTCTCACTCTCACACTCCCTCCCATTCTTACTCACACTCTCACACTCTCTCGCCCATCCTCACTATCACTCACACACACTCTCTCCCATCCTCAATCCCACACTCACTCCCATTCTCACTCTCACTCTCACACTCTCTCTCCCATCATCACTCTTACTATCAAACGCTTTCCCCATCTTCGCTCTCACTCTCACACTCTCTTCCATTCTCACTCTCACTCTCACACTCTCTCTCCCATCCTCACTCTCACTCTCTCACTCTCAGCCTTCTGCACTCTGACTCTCACTCACTCTCTCCCATTCTCACTCTCACTCGCACACTCTCTCTACCATCCTCACTCTCACTCGCACACTCTCTCTCCCATTCTCATTCTCGCTCTCACGCTCACACTCTCTCCCATCTGCACTCTCACTCTCACACTCTCTCCCATCCTCACTCTCACTCTCACTCTCACACTCTCTCTCCCATTCTCACTCACACACTCTCTCCCCCATTCTCACTATCACTCACACACTCCCTCCCCATCCTCACTCTCAGTCACACACTCTCTCACCCATCCTCACTGTCACCCTCAAACTCTCTCTCCCATCGTGACTATCACTCTCACTCTCACACTCATTCTCCCATCCTCACTCTCACTCTCACACCCTCTCCCATCCTCACTCTCACTCTCACTCTTGCACTACCTCACATTCGTACTCTCACTCTCACACTCTCTCCCTATCCTCACTCTCACTCACACACTCTCTCCCATCCTCACTCTCACACTCTCTCACCATCGTCACTCTCTCTCTCACACTCTCTCTCCCATTTTCATTTCACTGTCACTCTCATGCTCTCTCCCCATTCGCACTCTCACTCTCACACTCTCTCCCAAATCCTCACTCTCACTCACACACTCTGTCCCATTCTCACTCTCACTCTCACACTCTATCTCGCATCCTCACTCTCACTCTCACTCTCACACTCCCTCCCATTCTTACTCTCACTCTCACAATCTCTCAACCATCTGCACTATCACTCTTACACTCTCTCCCATCCTCAATCTCAATCTCACGGTCTCTCTCCCATTCTCACTCTCACTCACACACTCTGTCCCATTGTCACTCTCACTCTCACACTCTATCTCGCATCCTCACTCTCACTCTCACTCTCACACTCCCTCCCATTCTTACTCTCACTCTCACACTCTCTCTCCCATTCACATTCTCACTCTCACACTCTCTCCCCATTCGCACTCTCTCTCTCACACTCTCTCCCAAATCATCACTCTCACACTCACACTCTATCTCCCATCCTCACTCTCACTCTCATTCTCACACTCCCTCCCATTCTTACTCTCACTATCACAGTCCATCGCCCATCCTCACTCTCACTCTCACACTCTCTCAACCACCCGCACTATCACTCTTACACTCTCTCCCATCCTCACTCTCAATCTCACGCTCTCTCTCCCATTCTCACTCTCACCCTCACACACTCTTTCCCATCCTCAATCTCACTCTCACACTCTCTCTCCCATCCTTACTATCTCTCTCACACTCTCTCTCCCATCCCCACTCCTACACTCACTCCCATTCTCACTCTCACTCTCACACACTCTCTCCCATCCTCACTGTCACTCTCACACACGCTCTCCCTTCCTCACTCTCACTCTCACACTCTATCTCCCATCCTCAATCCCACACTCTCTCCCAACCTCACTCTCACTCTCACACTCTCTCTCCATCCTTACTCACACTCTCACACTCTCTATCCCATCCTCACTCAAACATTCACTCCCATTCTCACTCTCACTCTCACACTCTCTCTCCCATCCTCACTAGCACTCTCACACTCCCTCCCATTATTACTCTCACACTCACACTCTCTCCCCCAACCTCTCTCTCACTCTCACACTCTCTCCCCCATCCTCACTTTCAATCACACACTCTCTCCCCATCCTCCCTCTCACTATCACACTCTCTCTCCCATCCTCACTCTCACTCTCACCCTCTCTCCCCATCCTCACTCTCACTCTCACACACTCTCTCCCATCCTCACTCTCACTCTCACTCTCACACACTCTCTCCCATCCTCACTCTCACTCTCACTCTCACACTCTCTCGCCCATCCTCACTCTCACTCTCACACTCTCTCTCCCATCCTCACTCTCACTCTCACACTCCCTCCCATTCTTACTCTCACACTCACACTCTCTCACCCAACCTCTCTCTCACTCTCACACTCTCTTCCATTCTCACCCTCACTCACGCTCTCTCTCCCATCCTGACTCTCACTCACACAGTCTTTCCCATTCTCGCTCTCACACTCTATCTCCCATCTTCACTCGCCATCACACTCTCACAATCCTTCCCATTCTTACTGTCACTCCCACACTCTCTCTCCCATCCTCACTCCCACACTCACTCCAATTCCCAGTCTCACTCTCACACTCTCTCGCCCATCCTCACTCTCACTCTCACACTTTCTCTCCCATCTTCTATCTCACTCTCACTCTCACTCCCCTATCCTCACTCTCACTCACACACTCTCTCGCCTCCTCACTCTTCTCTCACACTCTCTCCCCATCCTCACTCTCACTCTCACCATCTCTCCCATTCTCACTCTCACTCACACACTCTCTCCAATCCTCACCCTCACTCTCACACTCTCTCCCTCCCATCCTCACTCTCACTCTCACACTCTCTCTCCCATCCTCACTCTCAATCTCACACTCTCTCCCATTCTCACTCTCACACTCTCTCTCCCCATCCTCACTCTCACTCTCACCATCTCTCCCATCCTCACTCTCACTCACACACTCTCTCCAATCCTCACCCTCACTCTCACACTCTCTCCCTCCCATCCTCACTCTCACTTTCACACTCTCTCTCCCATCCTCACTCTCAATCTCACACTCTCTCCCATTCTCACTCTCGCACTCTCTCCCCCAACCTCTCTCTCACTCTCACACTCTCTCCCCCATCCTCACTTTCAATCACACACTCTCTTCCCATCCTCACTCTCACTATCACACTCTCTCCCCACCTTCACTCTCACACTCACGCTCTATCTCCCATCCTCACTCTCACTCTCACTCTCACACTCTCTCCCATTCTTACTCTCACTCTCACACTCTCTCGCCCATCCTCACTCTCACTCTCACACTTTCTCTCCCATCCTCTCTCTCACTCTCACATTCACACACTCTCTCCCATCCTCACTCTCACACACACTCTCACTCTCACACTCTCTCGCCCATGCTCACTCTCACTCTCACACTCTCTCTCCCATCCTCACTCTCACTCTCACACTCCCTCCCATTCTTACTCTCACACTCACACTCTCTCCCCAACTTCTCTCTCACTCTCACACTCTCTCCCCATCCTCACTTTCAATCACACACTCTCTCGCCATCCTTACTGTAACTATCACACTCTCTCCCCATCTTCACTCTCACTCTCATCTGCCATTCTCACCCACACTCTCACACTCTCTCCCTCCCATCCTCACTGTCACTCTCACACTCTCTCCCATCCTCACTCTCACACTCTCTCCCATTCTCACTTTCACACTCTCTCTCCCATCCTCACTCTCACTCTCACACTCTCTCTCCCATCCACACTGTCACTTTCGCCCGCTCTCTCTCCTCCTCACTCTCACTCTCACACACTCTCCTATCCGTACTCTCACTCTCACACTGTCTCTCCCATCCTCACTGTCACTCCCTCACTCTCTCTCCCATCCTCACCCTCACTCTTACAGTCTCTCCCATCCTCACGGTCACTCTCACACTCTCTCCCATCCTCACTTCTACTCTCACATTCTCTCTCCCATCCTCACTCTCACTCTCACACTCTCTCTCCGATCCTCACTCTCACTCTCACACTCTCTCCCCATCCTCACTCTCACTCTCGCACACTCTCTCCCATCCTCACTCTCAATCTCACACTCTCTCTCCCATCCTCACTCCCACACTCACTCACATTCTCACTCTCACTATCACACACGCTCTCCCATCCTCACTCTCACTCTCACACTCTCTCGCACATCCTCACTCTCACTCTCACACTCTCTCTCCCATCCTCACTCTCACTCTCACTCTCACACTCCATCCCATTCTTACTCTCACTCTCACACTCTCTCCCCATTCTTTCTCTCACTCTCACACTCACTCCCCTATCCTCACTCTCACTCACACACTCTCTCCCATCCTCACTCTCACTCTCACACTCTCTCCCCATCCTCACTCTCACTCTCACACTCTCTCCCATCCTCACTCTCACTCACACGCTCTCTCCCATCCTCACTCTCACTCTCACACTCTGTCCCTCCCATCCTCACTCTCACTCTCACACTCTCTCTCCCATCCTCACTCTCACACTCTCTCCCATTCTCAGTCTCACACTCACTCTCCCATCCTCACTCTCACTCTCACACTCTCTCCCATCCTCACTCCTACTCTCACACTCTCTCTCCCATCCTCACTCTCACTCTCACACTCTCTATCCCATTCTCACTCTGACTCTCACACACTCTCTCCCATCCTCACTCTCACTCTCACACTCTCTCTCGCATCCTCACTGTCACTCTCACACACGCTCTCCCTTCCTCACTCTCACTCTCACACTCTCTCTCCCATTCTCACTCTCAATCGTACACACTCTCCCATCCTCACTCACTCACAACATCTGTCCCATCCTCACTCTCACTCTCACACTCTCTCACCTATCCTCACTCTCACTCACACACTCTCTCCCATCCTCACTCTCACTCTCACACTCTCTCCCCATCCTCACTCTTTCTCTCACATTCTCTCTCCCATTCTCAATCTCACTCCCGCTCTCACACTCTCTCCCATTCGCACTCTCACTCTCACACTCTCTCTGAAATCCTCACTCTCACTCACAAACTCTGTCCCATCCTCACTCTCATTCTCACACTCTCTCTCCCATCCTCACTCTCACTCTCACTCTCACACTCTCTCTCCCATCCTCACTCGCAATCTCACGCTCTCTCTCCCATTCTCACTCTCACACTCACACACTCTCTCCCATCCTCACTCCCACACTCTCTCCCATCCACACTCTCACTCTCACACTCTCTCTCTAACCTTACTCTCACTCTTCCACTCTATCCTTCCGATCCTCACTCTCACTCTCACACTCTCTCTCCCATCCTCACGCCCACACTCTCTCCCATCCACACTCTCACTCTCACACTCTCTCTCCCATCCTCACTCTCACTCTCACTCTCTCTCCTATCCGTACTCTCACTCTCACACTGTCTCTCCCATCCTCACTGTCACTCTCAAACTCTCTCTTACATCCTCACCCTCACTCTTACACTCTCTCCCATCCTCACTGTCACTCTCACACTCTCTTCCATCCTCACTTCTACTCTCACACTCTGTCTCCCATCTTCACTCTCACTCTCACACTCTCTCTCCGATCCTCACTCTCACTCTCACATACTCTCCCCATCCTCTCTCTCACTCTCACAGACTCTCTCCCATCCTCACTCCCACACTCACTCACATTCTCACTCTCACTATCACACACGCTCTCCCATCCTCACTCTCACTCTCACACTCTCTCGCACATCCTCACTCTCACTCTCACACTCTCTCTCCCATCCTCACTCTCACTCTCACACTCCATCCCATTCTTACTCTCACTCTCACACTCTCTCCCCATTCTCTCTCTCACTCTCACACTCACTCCCCTATCCTCACTCTCACTCACACACTCTCTCCCATCCTCACTCTCACTCTCACACTCTCTCCCCATCCTCACTCTCACTCTCACACTCTCTCCCATCCTCACTCTCACTCACACGCTCTCTCCCATCCTCACTCTCACTCTCACACTCTCTCGCACATCCTCACTCTCACTCTCACACTCTCTCTCCCATCCTCATTCTCACTCTCACTCTCACACTCCATCCCATTCTTACTCTCACTCTCACACTCTCTCCACATTCTCTCTCTCACTCTCACACTCACTCCCCTATCCTCACTCTCACTCACACACTCTCTCCCATCCTCACTCTCACTCTCACACTCTCTCCCCATCCTCACTCTCACTCTCACACTCTCTCCCATCCTCACTCTCACTCACACGCTCTCTCCCATCCTCACTCTCACTCTCACACTCTGTCCCTCCCATCCTCACTCTCACTCTCACACTCTCTCTCCCATCTTCACTCTCACACTCTCTCCCATTCTCAGTCTCACACTCTCTCTCCCATCCTCACTCTCACTCTCACACTCTCTCCCATCCTCACTTCTACTCTCACAATCTCTCTCCCATCCTCACTCTCACTCTCACACTCTCTCTCCGATCCTCACTCTCACTCTCACACTCTCTCTCGCATCCTCACTCCCACACTCTCTCCCATTCTCACTCTCAGTCTCACACTCTCTCTCCCATCCTCACTGTCACTCTCACACACGCTCTCCCTTCCTCACTCTCACTCTCACACTCTCTCGCCTATCCTCACTCTCACTCACACACTCTCTCACCTATCCTCACTCTCACTCTCACACTCTCTCCCCATCCTCACTCTTTCTCTCACATTCTCTCTCCCATTCTCAATCTCACTCCCGCTCTCACACTCTCTCCTATTCGCACTCTCACTCTCACACTCTCTCTCAAATCCTCACTCTCACTCACAAACTCTGTCCCATCCTCACTCTCATTCTCACACTCTCTCTCCCATCCTCACTCTCACTCTCACTCTCACACTCTCTCGCCCATCCTCACTCTCAACCTCAAACTCTCTCTCCCATCCTCACTCTCACTCTCACACACTCTCTCCCATCCTCACTCACACTCTCACTCTCTCACTCTCCCTCCCATCCTCACTCTCACTCTCACTCTCACACTCTCTCGCCCATCCACACTTTGACTCTCACACCCTTCCCATCCTCACTCTCACTCTCACTCTCACACTCCCTCCCACTCTAACTCTCACTCTTATACTCTCTCCCCATCCTCTCTCTCACTCTTACACACTCTCCCCTATTCTCACTCTCACTCACACACTCTCTCCCATTCTCACTCTCACTCTCACACTCTCTCTCCCATCTCACTGTCACTCTCACACTCTCTCTCCCATCCTCACTCTCACTCTCTCACACTCTCTCGCCCATCCTCACTCTGACTCTCACACCCTCTCCCATCCTCACTCGCACTCTCACAGACCCTCCCACTCTTACTCTCACTCTTACACTCTCTCCCCATCCTCTCTCTCACTCTCACACAATCTCCCCTATCCTCACTCTCACTCACACACTCTCTCACATCCTCACTCTCACTCTCACACTCTCTCCCCATTGTCACTCTCTCTCTCTCACATTCTCTCTCCCATTCTCAATCTCACTCCCACTCTCACACTCTCCCCCATTCGCACTCTCACTCTCACACTCTCTCTCAAATCCTCACTCTCACTCACAAACTCTGTCCCATCCTCACTCTCACTCTCACACTCTCTCCCCATCCTATCTCTCACTCTCACACACTCTCCCCTATCCTCACTCTCACTCACACACTCTCTCCCATCCTCACTCTCACTCTCACACTCTCTCCCCATCCTCACTCACTCTCTCACATTCTCTCTCCCAATCTCAATCTCACTCCCGATCTCACACTCTCTCCCATTCGTACTCTCACTCTCACACACTCTCTCAAATCCTCACTCTCACTCACAACTCTGCCCCATCCTCACTCTCATTCTCACACTCTCTCTCCCATCCTGACTCTCACTCTCACTCTCACACTCTCTCTCCCAGCCTCACTCTCACTCTTACACTCTCTCAACCATCCGCACTCTCACTCTTACACTGTCTCCCATTCTCACTCTCAGACTCTCTCTCACGCTTTCTCTCCCATTCTCACACTCACACACTCTCTCCCATCCTCATTCTCACTCTCACACTCACTCTCCCATCTTCACTCCCACACTCTCTCCCATCCTCACTCTCACTCACACACTCTCTCGCCCATCCTCACTCTCACTCTCACACTCCCTCCCATTCTTACTCTCACTCTCACACTATATCCCCATCCTCTCTCTCACTCTCACACTCCCTCCCATTTATACTCTCACTGTCACACTTTCTCCCCATCCTCACTCTCACTCTCACACTCTCTCCCATCCTCACCCTCACTCTCATACTCTCTCCCTCCCATCCTCACTCTCACTGTCGCACTCTCTCCCATTCTCACTCTCAGACTCTCTCTCCAATCCTCACTCTCACCCTCACACTGTCTCCCATCCGCGCTCGCACTCTCACTCTCACACTCTCTCCCCATCCTCACTCTCACTCTCTCACACGGTCTCCCATCCTCACTCTCACTCTCACACTCTCTCTCCCATCCTCACTCTCACTCTCACATTCTCTCCGCCATCCTCACTCTCAAACTCATACACCTTCTCGTATCCTCACTCTCACTCTCTCTCTCACACTCGCTCGCCCATCCTCACTCTCACCCTCAAACTTTCTCTGCCATCCTCACTCTCACTCTCACTCTCACGCACTCTCTCCCATACTCATTCTCACTCTAACTCTCACACTATCTCGCTCATCATCACTCTCACTCTCACACTCTCTCCCATTCTTACTCTCACTCTCACACTCTCTCGCCTTCCTCTCTCTCACTCTCACAGTCTCTCCGCTATCCTCCGTCCCACTCACACACTCGCTCCCATCTTCACTCTCACTCTCACACTCTCTCCCCATCCTATCTCTCACTCTCACACACTCTCCCCTATCCTCACTCTCACTCACACACTCTCTCCCATCCTCACTCTCACTCTCACACTCTCTCCCCATCCTCACTCACTCTCTCACATTCTCTCTCCCAATCTCAATCTCACTCCCGATCTCACACTCTCTCCCATTCGTACTCTCACTCTCACACACTCTCTCAAATCCTCACTCTCACTCACAACTCTGCCCCATCCTCACTCTCATTCTCACACTCTCTCTCCCATCCTGACTCTCACTCTCACTCTCACACTCTCTCTCCCAGCCTCACTCTCACTCTTACACTCTCTCAACCATCCGCACTCTCACTCTTACACTGTCTCCCATTCTCACTCTCAGACTCTCTCTCACGCTTTCTCTCCCATTCTCACACTCACACACTCTCTCCCATCCTCATTCTCACTCTCACACTCTCTCTCCCATCTTCACTCCCACACTCTCTCCCATCCTCACTCTCACTCACACACTCTCTCGCCCATCCTCACTCTCACTCTCACACTCCCTCCCATTCTTACTCTCACTCTCACACTATATCCCCATCCTCTCTCTCACTCTCACACTCCCTCCCATTTATACTCTCACTGTCACACTTTCTCCCCATCCTCACTCTCACTCTCACACTCTCTCCCATCCTCACCCTCACTCTCATACTCTCTCCCTCCCATCCTCACTCTCACTGTCGCACTCTCTCCCATTCTCACTCTCAGACTCTCTCTCCAATCCTCACTCTCACCCTCACACTGTCTCCCATCCGCGCTCGCACTCTCACTCTCACACTCTCTCCCCATCCTCACTCTCACTCTCTCACACGGTCTCCCATCCTCACTCTCACTCTCACACTCTCTCTCCCATCCTCACTCTCACTCTCACATTCTCTCCGCCATCCTCACTCTCAAACTCATACACCTTCTCGTATCCTCACTCTCACTCTCTCTCTCACACTCGCTCGCCCATCCTCACTCTCACCCTCAAACTTTCTCTGCCATCCTCACTCTCACTCTCACTCTCACGCACTCTCTCCCATACTCATTCTCACTCTAACTCTCACACTATCTCGCTCATCATCACTCTCACTCTCACACTCTCTCCCATTCTTACTCTCACTCTCACACTCTCTCGCCTTCCTCTCTCTCACTCTCACAGTCTCTCCGCTATCCTCCGTCCCACTCACACACTCGCTCCCATCTTCACTCTCACTCTCACACTCTGTCTCCCATTTTCACTCTCACTCTCACACACTCTCTCCCATCCTCACTCTCACTCTCACTCTCACTCTCAAACTCTCTCGCCCATCCTCACTCTCACCGTCAAACTCTCTCTCCCATCCTCACTCTCACTCTCACTCTCACACACTCTCTCCTATCCTCACTCTCACTCTCACTCTCACACTCTCTTGCCCATCATCACTCTCACTCTCACTCTCTCCCAATCATCACTCTCACTCTCACACTCTCTCTCATCCTCACTCTCACTCACACACTCTCTCCCATCCTCACTCTCAATCTCACGCTCTCTCCCCATCGTCACTCTCTCTCTCACATTCTCTCTCCCATTCTCATTCTCACTCTCGCTCTCATACTCTCTCCTTTTCGCACTCTCACTCACACACTCTGACCCATCCGCACTTTCATTGACAGACTCTCACTCCCACCCTCACTCTCACTCTGACTCTCACACTCTCTCTCCCATCCTCACTCTCACTCTTACACTCTCTCCCATCCTCACTCTCAATCTCACGCTCTCTCTCCCATTCTCACTCTCACCCTCACACACTCTCTCCCATCCTCACTCTCACTCTCACACTCTCTCTCCCATCCTCACTCTCACTCTCACACTCTCTCTCCCATCCTCACTCCCACACTCACTCCCATTCTCACTCTCACTCTCACACACTCTCTCCCATTCTCACTCTCATTCTCACACTCTCTCTCCCATCCTCAATCCCATACACTCTCCCATTCTCACTCTCAGTCTCACTCACGCTCTCCCATCCTCACTCTCACTCTCACACTCTCTCGCCCATCCTCACTCTCACTCTCACACTCTCTCCCCTTCCTCACTCTCACTCTCACACTCCCTCCCATTCTTACTCTCACTCTCACACTGTCTAGCCATCCTCTCTCTCACTCTCACCCTCTCTCTCCCATCCTCACTCTCACTCTCACATTCTCTCCCATCCGCACTCTCACTCTCACACCGTCTCTCCCATCCTCACTGTCGCTCTCACACTCTCTCTCCCATTCTCATCCTCACTCTCACACTCTCTCCCATCCTCACTCTCACTCTCACTCTCACACTCTCTCCCCATCCTCACTCTCACACTCTCACATGCACTCTCATCCTCACTCTCACTCTCACACACTCTCCCAACCCTCACACTCATTCTCACATTCTCTTTCTCCCATCCTCACTCTCACTCTCACTCTCCCACTCTCTCCCCTATCCTCACTCTCACTCTCACACTCTCTCTCCCATCCTCACTCTCACTCTACTCTCTCACACGCTCTCCCATCCTCACTCTCACTCTCACGCTCTCTCTCCCATCCTCACTCTCACTCTCACACTCTCTCCCCATCCTCACTCTCAAACTCACACACTCTCTCTCCCATCCTCACTCTCACTCTCTCTCTCACACACTCTTGCCCACCCTCACTCTCACCCTCAAACTTTCTCTGCCATCCTCACTCACACTCTCACTCTCACATACTCTCTCCCGTACTCACTCTCACTCTAACTCTCACACTCTCTCGCTCATCATCACTCTCACTCTCACAGTCTCTCCGCTATCCTCACTCTCACTCACACACACACACTCTCCCATCTTCACTCTCACTCTCACACTCTGTCTCCCATCCTCACTCTCACTCTCACACTCTCTCTCCCATCCTCACTCCCACACTCTCTGCCAATCTCACTCTCACTCTCACACTCTCTCTCCCATCCACACTGTCACTCTCACACACGCTCTCCCATCCTCACTCTCACTCTCACACTCTCTCCCCATCCTCACTCTCACTCTCACTCTCAAACTCTCTCGCCCATACTTACTCTCGCTCTCAAACTCTCTCTCCCATCCTCACTCTCACTCTCACTCACTCTCTCCCATCCTCACTCCCACTCTCACTCTCACACTCTCTCGCCCATCATCTCTCTCACTCTCACACTCTCTCCCATTCTCACTCTAACTCTCACTCTCACACTCTCTCCCATCCTCACCCTCACTCTCACACTCTCTCCCATCCTCACTCTCACTCTCACACTCTATGTCATCCTCACTGTCACTCTCAAACTCTCTGTCATTCTCAATGTCACTTTCACACTCTCTCTCCCATTCTCACTCTCACTCTATCACTCTCTCCCATTCTCACTCTAACTCTCACTCTCTCACTTTCTCTCCCATCCACACTGTCACTCTCACACTCTCTCCCATCCTCAATTTCACTCTCACACTCCCTCTCGCCTGTGCACTCTCACTCTCACACATTTCTCTCCCATCCTCACTCTCACTCTCCCTCTCACACTCTCTCTCCCATCCTCACTCTCACTCTCACACTCTCTCCCATCCGCACTCTCACTCTCACACATTCTCTTCCATCCACACTGTCACTCTCACACTCTCTCCCATCCGCACTCTCACTCTCATACTTCCTCTCCCATCCTCACTCTCCCTATCATTCTCACACTCTCTCCCATCCTCACTGTCACATTCTCTCCCATCCTTCCTGTCACGATCACTGTCTGCCTCCTCAATCTCACTCTCAAACACTCTCCCATCCACACTCTCACTCTCACACTCTCATTCCCATCCGCACTTGCACTCACACTCTCTCCCATTCTCATCCTCACTCTCACGCACTCTCCCAACCCTCACTATCATTCTCACACTCTCTCTCCCATCCTCACTCTCACTCTCACTCTCACACTCTCTCCCATTCTCACTCTCACTCTCACGCTCTCTCTCCCATGCTCACTCTCACTCTCACACACTCTCTCCCATCCTCACTCTCATTCTCACTCTCACACTCTCTCTCCCAACCTCACTCTCACTCTCACACTCTCTCTCCCATCCGCACTCTCACTCTCACACTTTCTCTCCCATCCTCACTCTCCCTCTCATTCTCACACTCTCTCCCATCCTCATTGTCACATTCTCTCCCATCCTCCCTGTCACGATCACTATCTGCCTCCTCACTCTCACTCTCAAACACTCTCCCACCCACAAACTCACTCTCACACTCTCATTCCCATCCACATTTTCACTCTCACACTCTGTCCCATTCTCGTTCTCACTCTCACGCACTCTCCCAACCCTCACTCTCATTCTCACACTCTCTCTCCCATCCTCACTCTCACTCTCACTCACACGCTCTCTCTCCCATTCTCACTCTCCCCCTCACACACTCACTCCCATTCTCACTCTGACTCTCACACACTCTCTCCCATCCTCACTCTCACTCTCACTCTCACACTCTCTCTCCCATTCTCACTCACACTCTCACACTCTCTCTCCCATCCTCACTGTCACTCTCACACACTCTCTCCCATCCTCACTCTCCCTCTCACTCTCACACTCTCTCTCCCATCCTCACTCTCAAACTCTCTCTCGCACTCTCTCTCCCATCCACACTGTCAGTCTCACACTCTCTCGCTCATCCTCATTCTCACTCTCACACTTTCTCGGCCATCCTCACTCTCACTCTTACACTCTCTCGCCCATCCTCACTCTCACTCTCACACACTGTCCCATTCTTACTCTCACTCTCTCACTCTCTCTCCCATCCTCACTCTCACTCTCACACTCTCTCGCACATCCTCACTCTCACTCTCACACTCTCTCTTCCATCCACACTGTCACTCTCACACTCTCTCCCATTCTCACTCTCACTCTCACAGTCTCTCCCATTCTCACTCTAACTCACACTCTTACTCTCTCTCCCATCCTCATTCTCACTCTCACACACTCTCCTCATCCTCACTCTCACTCACACACTCTCTCCCATCCTCACTCTCACACTCTCTCCCATCCTCACTCTCACTCTCACACTCTCCCATTCTCACTCTCACTCTCACTCTCAAACTCTCTCCCATTCTCACTCTTACTCTCTCTCACACTCTCTCCCATCCTCACTCTCACTCACACACTCACTCCCATCCTCACTCTCATTCTCACACTCTCTCTCCCATCCTCACTCTCACTCTCACGCTCTCTCTCCCATGCTCACTCTCACTCTCACACACTCTCTCCCATCCTCACTCTCATTCTCACTCTCACACTCTCTCTCCCAACCTCACTCTCACTCTCACACTCTCTCCCATCCGCACTCTCACTCTCACACTTTCTCTCCCATCCTCACTCTCCCTCTCATTCTCACACTCTCTCCCATCCTCACTCTCACACTTTCTCGCCCATCCTCACTCTCACTCTTACACTCTCTCGCCCATCCTCACTCTCACTCTCACACACTGTCCCATTCTTACTCTCACTCTCTCACTCTCTCTCCCATCCTCACTCTCACTCTCACACTCTATGTCATCCTCACTGTCACTCTCAAACTCTCTGTCATTCTCACTGTCACTTTCACACTCTCTCTCCCATTCTCACTCTCACTCTCTCACTCTCTCCCATTCTCACTCTAACTCTCACTCTCACACTTTCTGTCCCATCCTCACTCTCACTCACACACTTTCTCTCCCATCCACACTGTCACTCTCACACACTCTCCCTTCCTCACTTTCACTCTCACACTCCCTCTCGCCTCCGCACTCTCACTCTCACACTCTCACCCATTCTCACTCTCACTCTCACACTCTCTCCCATCCGCACTCTCACTCTCACACTCTCTCTCCCATCCACTCTCTAACTCTCACACTCTCTCCCATCCGCACTCTCACTCTCACTCTCACACTTTCTCGCCCATCCACACTGTCACTCTCACACTCTCTCCCATTCTCACTCTAACTCTTACTCTCACACTCTCTCCCATCCTCACTCTCGCTCTCACTCTCTCTCCCATTCTCACTCTCACTCTCACACACTTTCCCATCCACACTCTCACTCTCACACTCGCTCTCATCCTCTCTCTCACTCTCACACTCTATGTCATCCTCTCTGTCACTCTCACACACTCTGTCATTCTCACTGTCACTTTCACACTCTCTCTCCCATTTTCACTCTCACTCTCACACTCTCTCCCATTATCACTCTAACTCTCACTCTCACACTCTCTCCCATCCTCACTCTCACTCTCACACTCTCTCCCATCCTCACTCTCACTCTCACACTCTCTCCCAACCTCACTCTCACTCTCACACTCTCTCTCCTATCCGCACTCTCACTCTCACTCTCACACTTTCTCTCCCATCCTCACTCTCCCTCTCATTCCCACACTCTCTCCCATCCTCACTGTCACATTCTCTCCCATCCTCCCTGTCACTCTCACACTCTCTCCCATCCTCACTCTCACTCTCACACACTCTCTCCCATCCTCACTCTCACTTTCACACTCTCTCCCATCCTCACTCTCAATTTCACATACTCTCTCCCATCTGCACTCTCGCTCTCACACTTTCTCTCCCATCCTCACTCTCGCTCTCATTCTCTCTCCCAACCACAATGTCAATCTCACACTCTTGCCCATCCTCACACTCTCTCTCACACTCTGTCATCCTCACTCTCACTCTCACACTCTGTCATTCTCACTGTCACTTTCACACACTCTCTGCCAGTCTCACTCTCACTCTCACATTCTCTCCCATTCTCACTCTAACTCTCACTCTCACACTCTCTCCCATTCTCACTCTCACTCTCACACTCTCTCCCATTCTCACTCTAACTTTCACTCTCACACTCTCTCCCATCCTCACTCTCACTCTCACACTCTCTCCCATCCTCACTCTCACTCTCACACTCTATGTCATCCTCACTGTCACTCTCACATTCTCTGTCATTCTCACTGTCACTTTCACACTCCCTCTCACATTCTCAATCTCACTCTCACACTCTCTCCCATTCACACTCTAAACTCTCAACCTCACACTCCCTCCCATCCTCACTCTCACTCTAACACTCTCTGTCATCCTCACTCTCACTCTCTCTCCCATTCTCACTCTCACTCTCACTCTCTCCCATTCTCACTCTAACTCTCACTCTCACACTCTCTCCCATCCTCACTCTCACACTCTCTCCCATCCTCACTCTCACTCTCACACTCCCTCTTGCATCCGCACTTTCACTCTCACACTTTCTCTCCCATCCTCACTGTCATTCTCACTCTCACACTCTCTCCCATCCTCACTCTCACTCTCACACTCTCCCATTCTCACTCTCACTCTCACTCTCAAACTCTCTCCCATTCTCACTCTTACTCTCTCTCACACTCTCTCCCATCCTCACTCTCACTCACACACTCACTCCCATCCTCACTCTCATTCTCACACTCTCTCTCCCATCCTCACTCTCACGCTCTCTCTCCCATGCTCACTCTCACTCTCACACACTCTCTCCCATCCTCACTCTCATTCTCACTCTCACACTCTCTCTCCCAACCTCACTCTCACTCTCACACTCTCTCCCATCCGCCCTCTCACTCTCACACTTTCTCTCCCATCCTCACTCTCCCTCTCATTCTCACACTCTCTCCCATCCTCACTCTCACACTTTCTCGCCCATCCTCACTCTCACTCTTACACTCTCTCGCCCATCCTCACTCTCACTCTCACACACTGTCCCATTCTTACTCTCACTCTCTCACTCTCTCTCCCATCCTCACTCTCACTCTCACACTCTCTCCCCTATCCTCACTCTCACTCACACACTCACTCCCATCCTCACTCTCACTCTCACACTCTATGTCATCCTCACTGTCACTCTCAAACTCTCTGTCATTCTCACTGTCACTTTCACACTCTCTCTCCCATTCTCACTCTCACTCTCTCACTCTCTCCCATTCTCACTCTAACTCTCACTCTCACACTTTCTGTCCCATCCTCACTCTCACTCACACACTTTCTCTCCCATCCACACTGTCACTCTCACACACTCTCCCTTCCTCACTTTCACTCTCACACTCCCTCTCGCCTCCGCACTCTCACTCTCACACTCTCACCCATTCTCACTCTCACTCTCACACTCTCTCCCATCCGCACTCTCACTCTCACACTCTCTCTCCCATCCACTCTCTAACTCTCACACTCTCTCCCATCCGCACTCTCACTCTCACTCTCACACTTTCTCGCCCATCCACACTGTCACTCTCACACTCTCTCCCATTCTCACTCTAACTCTTACTCTCACACTCTCTCCCATCCTCACTCTCGCTCTCACTCTCTCTCCCATTCTCACTCTCACTCTCACACACTTTCCCATCCACACTCTCACTCTCACACTCGCTCTCATCCTCTCTCTCACTCTCACACTCTATGTCATCCTCTCTGTCACTCTCACACACTCTGTCATTCTCACTGTCACTTTCACACTCTCTCTCCCATTTTCACTCTCACTCTCACACTCTCTCCCATTTTCACTCTAACTCTCACTCTCACACTCTCTCCCATCCTCACTCTCACTCTCACACTCTCTCCCATCCTCACTCTCACTCTCACACTCTCTCCCAACCTCACTCTCACTCTCACACTCTCTCTCCTATCCGCACTCTCACTCTCACTCTCACACTTTCTCTCCCATCCTCACTCTCCCTCTCATTCCCACACTCTCTCCCATCCTCACTGTCACATTCTCTCCCATCCTCCCTGTCACTCTCACACTCTCTCCCATCCTCACTCTCACTCTCACACACTCTCTCCCATCCTCACTCTCACTTTCACACTCTCTCCCATCCTCACTCTCAATTTCACATACTCTCTCCCATCTGCACTCTCGCTCTCACACTTTCTCTCCCATCCTCACTCTCGCTCTCATTCTCTCTCCCAACCACAATGTCAATCTCACACTCTTGCCCATCCTCACACTCTCTCTCACACTCTGTCATCCTCACTCTCACTCTCACACTCTGTCATTCTCACTGTCACTTTCACACACTCTCTGCCAGTCTCACTCTCACTCTCACATTCTCTCCCATTCTCACTCTAACTCTCACTCTCACACTCTCTCCCATTCTCACTCTCACTCTCACACTCTCTCCCATTCTCACTCTAACTTTCACTCTCACACTCTCTCCCATCCTCACTCTCACTCTCACACTCTCTCCCATCCTCACTCTCACTCTCACACTCTATGTCATCCTCACTGTCACTCTCACATTCTCTGTCATTCTCACTGTCACTTTCACACTCCCTCTCACATTCTCAATCTCACTCTCACACTCTCTCCCATTCACACTCTAAACTCTCAACCTCACACTCCCTCCCATCCTCACTCTCACTCTAACACTCTCTGTCATCCTCACTCTCACTCTCTCTCCCATTCTCACTCTCACTCTCACTCTCTCCCATTCTCACTCTAACTCTCACTCTCACACTCTCTCCCATCCTCACTCTCACACTCTCTCCCATCCTCACTCTCACTCTCACACTCCCTCTCGCATCCGCACTTTCACTCTCACACTTTCTCTCCCATCCTCACTGTCATTCTCACTCTCACACTCTCTGCCATCCTCACTCTCACTCTCACACTCTCTCCCATCCTCACTCTCACTCTCACACTCTCTCCCATCCTCACTCTCACTCTCACACTATCTCTCCCATCTGCACTCTCACTCTCACACTTTCTCTCCCATCCTGACACTCACTCTCACTCTCACACTCTCTCTCCCATCCTCACTCTCCCTCTCATTCTCACACTCTCTTCCCTTCTCATTCTCACTCTCACACTCTCTCTCCCCTTCTCAATCTCACTCTCAAACTCTTTCTCCCATCCTCACTCTCACTCTCATTCTCACACTCTCTCACATTCTCATTCTCACTCTCAAACTCTCTCTCCGATTATAACTCTCACTCGCTCTCATTCTCACTGTCACTCACACTCTTTCCCTCCTCACTGTCACTCTCACACTCAATCTCCAATCCTCACCCTCCCTTTCATTCTCACAGTCTCTTCCCTTCTCATTCTCACTCTCACACTCTCTCTCCGCTTATCACTCTCACTCTCACACTCTCTCTCCCATCCTCATTCTCACTCTCACTCTCACACTCTCTCTCCCATCCTCACTCTCACTCTCACTCTCTCTAACTTTCACATTCTCACTCTCAGACTCTCTCTACCATTCTCATTCTCACTCTCACACTCTCTCCCATCCTCACTCTCACTCTCACACTCTCTCCCATTCTCACTCTCACTCTCACACTCTCTCCCATTCTCACTCTAACTCTCACTCTCACACTCTCTCGCATCCTCACTCTCACTCTCACACTCTCTCCCATCCTCACTCTCACTCTCACACTCTATGTCATCCTCACTCTCACTCTCACATTCTCTGTCATTCTCACTGTCACATTCACACTCTCTCTCCCATTCTCACTCTCACTCTCACACTCTCTCCCATTCTCACTCTAAACTCTCAACCTCACACTCCCTCCCATCGTCACTCTCACTCTCACACTCTCTGTCATCCTCACTCTCACTCTCACACTCTCTCCCATTCACACTCTCACTCTCACACTCTCTCCCATTCACACTCTAACTCTCACTCTCACACTCTCTCCCATCCTCACTCTCACTCTCACACTCTCTGTCATCCTCACTCTCACTCTCACACTCTCTCCCATCCTCACACTCTCTCTCACACTCTGTCATCCTCACTCTCACTCTCACACTCTCTGTCATTCTCACTGTCACTCTCACACTCTCTCTGACAGTCTCACTCTCACTCTCACACTCTCTCCCATTCTCACTCTAACTCTCACTCTCATACCACTCCCATCCTCACTCTCACTCTCACACTCTCTCCCATTCTCACTCTCACTCTCACTCTCTCCCATTCTCACTCTCACTCTCACTCTCTCCCATTCTCACTCTAACTCTCACTCTCACACTCTCTCCCATCCTCACTCTCACTCTCACACTCTCTCCCATCCTCACTCTCACTCTCACACTCCCTCTCGCATCCGCACTTTCACTCTCACACTTTCTCTCCCATCCTCACTGTCATTCTCACTGTCACACTCTCTCTGCCATCCTCACTCTCACTCTCACACTCTCTCCCATCCTCACTCTCACTCTCACACTCTCTCCCATCCTCACTCTCACTCTCACACTCTCTCTCCCATCCGCACTCTCACTCTCACACTTTCTCTCCCATCCTGACACTCACTCTCACTCTCACACTCTCTCTCCCATCCTCACTCTCCCTCTCATTCTCACACTCTCTTTCCTTCTCATTCTCACTCTCACACTCTCTCTCACCTTCTCAATCTCACTCTCAAACTCTTTCTCCCATCCTCACTCTCACTCTCATTCTCACACTCTCTCACATTCTCATTCTCACTCTCCGATTATAACTCTCACTCGCTCTCATTCTCACTGTCACTCACACTCTTTCCCTCCTCACTGTCACTCTCACACTCAATCTCCAATCCTCACCCTCCCTTTCATTCTCACAGGCTCTTCCCTTCTCATTCTCACTCTCACACTCTCTCTCCGCTTATCACTCTCACTCTCACACTCTCTCTCCCATCCTCATTCTCACTCTCACTCTCACACTCTCTCTCCCATCCTCACTCTCACTCTCACTCTCTCTAACTTTCACATTCTCACTCTCAGACTCTCTCTACCATTCTCATTCTCACTCTCACACTCTCTCCCCTCCTCACTCTCACTCTCACACTCTCTTCCATTCTCACTCTCACTCTCACACTCTCTCCCATTCTCACTCTAACTCTCACTCTCACACTCTCTCGCATCCTCACTCTCACTCTCACACACTCTCCCATCCTCACTCTCACTCTCACACTCTATGTCATCCTCACTCTCACTCTCACATTCTCTGTCATTCTCACTGTCACATTCACACTCTCTCTCCCATTCTCACTCACACTCTCACACTCTCTCCCATTCTCACTCTAAACTCTCAACCTCACACTCCCTCCCATCGTCACTCTCACTCTCACACTCTCTGTCATCCTCACTCTCACTCTCACACTCTCTCCCATTCTCACTCTCACTCTCACACTCTCTCCCATTCACACTCTAACTCTCACTCTCACACTCTCTCCCATCCTCACTCTCACTCTCACACTCTCTGTCATCCTCACTCTCACTCTCACACTCTCTCCCATCCTCACACTCTCTCTCACACTCTGTCATCCTCACTCTCACTCTCACACTCTCTGTCATTCTCACTGTCACTCTCACACTCTCTCTGACAGTCTCACTCTCACTCTCACACTCTCTCCCATTCTCACTCTAACTCTCACTCTCATACCACTCCCATCCTCACTCTCACTCTCACACTCTCTCCCATTCTCACTCTCACTCTCACTCTCTCCCATTCTCACTCTAACTCTCACTCTCACACTCTCTCCCATCCTCACTCTCACTCTCACACTCTCTCCCATCCTCACTCTCACTCTCACACTCCCTCTCGCATCCGCACTTTCACTCTCACACTTTCTCTCCCATCCTCACTGTCATTCTCACTGTCACACTCTCTCTGCCATCCTCACTCTCACTCTCACACTCTCTCCCATCCTCACTCTCACTCTCACACTCTCTCCCATCCTCACTCTCACTCTCACACTCTCTCTCCCATCCGCACTCTCACTCTCACACTTTCTCTCCCATCCTGACACTCACTCTCACTCTCACACTCTCTCTCCCATCCTCACTCTCCCTCTCATTCTCACACTCTCTTCCCTTCTCATTCTCACTCTCATACTCTCTCTCCCCTTCTCAATCGCACTCTCAAACTCTATCTCCCATCCTCACTCTCACTCTCATTCTCACACTCTCTCACATTCTCATTCTCACTCTCAAACTCTCTCTCCGATTATAACTCACACTCTCTCACTCGCTCTCATTCTCACTGTCACTCACACTCTTTCCCTCCTCACTGTCACTCTCACACTCAATCTCCAATCCTCACCCTCCCTTTCATTCTCACAGTCTCTTCCCTTCTCATTCTCACTCTCACACTCTCTCTCCCCTTATCACTCTCACTCTCACACTCTCTCTCCCATCCTCATTCTCACTCTCACTCTCACACTCTCTCTCCCATCCTCACTCTCACTCTCACTCTCTCTAACTTTCACATTCTCACTCTCAGACTCTCTCTACCATTCTCATTCTCACTCTCACACTCTCTCCCATCCTCACTCTCACTCTCACACACTCTCCCCCATCCTTACTCTCACTCTCATTCTCACACTCTCTCTCCCATTCTCACTCTCACTCAGAAATTCTATCTCCCATCCTCACCCTCCATTTCATTCCCACACTCTCTTCCCTTCTCATTCTCACTCTCACACTCTCTCTCCCCTTCTCACTCTCACTCTCACACTAACTCTCCCATCCTCACTCTCACTTTAACTCTTACACGCTCTCCCATCCTCACTCTCACTCTCACACTCTCTCACATTCACATTCTCACTCTCACACTCTCTCTACCATCCTCACTCTCACTCTCACACTCTCTCCCATCCTCACTCTCACTCTCACACACTCTCCCCATCCTCACTCTCACTCTCACACTCTCTCTCCCATTCTCACTCTCACTCAGACACTCTATCTCCCATCCTCACCCTCCCTTTCATTCCCACACTCTCTTTCCTTCTCATTCTCACTCACACACTCACTCTCCCATCCTCACTCTCACTCCCCCTCTCACACGCTCTCCCATCCTCACTCTCACTCTCACACTCTCTCACATTCACATTCTCACTCTCACACTCTCTCTACCATCCTCACTCTCACTCTCACACTCTCCCACTCGTCCATCTCATTCTCACACTCTCTCTCAAATCCTCACTCCCATCCTCACTCTCAATCTCACACTCTCTCCCATCCTCACTGTCACTCACACACTCTCTCTACCATCCTCACTCTCACTCTCACACTCTCCCTCCCATTCTCACTCTCACTCTCACACTCACATTCTATCCCATCCTCACTCTCACTCTCTCTCCCATCCACACTCTCACTCCCACACTCTCTCCCATCCTCACTGTCACTCTCACACTCTCTCCCATTCTTACTCTCACTCTCACAAACTATGTCATCCTCACTGTCACTCTCACACTCTCTATCATTCTCACTGTCACTCACACACTCTCTCTCCCATTCTCTCTCTCACTCTCACTCTCTCTCCCATTCTCACTCTCACTCTCACGCTCTCTTGCATTCTCACTCTCACACTTTCTCTCCCATCCTCACTCTCACTCTCACACTCTCTCTCTCCCATCCTCACTGTCACTCTCATACACACTCTACGATTCGCACTCTCACTCTCAGTCTCACACTCACTCTCCCATCCTCACTGTCACTCTCACACACTCTCTCCCATTCTCACTCTGACTCTTACACTCCCTTTCCTTTCTCATCCTCACTCTCACACACTCTCACCCATCCTCACTCTCAATCTCACTATCACTATCTCTCCCATCCTCACTCTCACTCTCACACTCTCTCTCCCATCCTCACTCTCACTCTCACACACTCTCTACCATTCGCACTCTCACTCTCAGTCTCACACTCACTCTCCCATCCTCACTGTCACTCTCACACACTCTCTCCCATTCTCACTCTCAATCTCACACTCCCTTTCCCTTCTCATCCTCAATCTCACACACTCTCTCCCATCCTCACTCTCACTCTCACTCTCACTCTCACACTCTCTCCCATCCTCACTCCCTCTCTCACACTCTCTCCCATCCTCACTCCTACTCTCAGTCACACTCTCTCTTCCTCACTGTCACTCTCACACCCTCACTCCCATCCTCACTCTCACTCTCACACTCTCTCCACCATGCTCACTCTCACTCTCGCAATCTCTCCCATCCTCACTTTTACTCTCACACTCTTTCTCCCATCCTCACTATCACTCTCACACTCTCTCCCATCCTCACTCTCACTCTCACACTCTGTCTCCCATCCTCACTCTCACTCTCACACTCTCTGCCCATCCTAACACTCACCTCACTCTCACACTCTCTACCATCCTCACTGTCACTCTCACACTTTCTCTCCCATCCTCTCTGTCACTCTCACACTCTCTCCACCATCCTCATTCTCACACACTCTCCCATCCTCACTTTTACTCTCACACTCTCTCTCCCATCTGCACTCTCACTCTCACACTCTCTCCCATCCTCACTGTCACTCTCACACTCTCTCTCCCATTCTCACTCTCACTCTCACACTCTCTCTCCCATCCACACGCAGTCCTCACTCTCACACTCTCTCCCATCCTCACTGTCACGGACACTCTCTGCCTCCACACTCTCACTCTCAAACACTCTCCCATTCACACTCTCACTCTCACACTCTCATTCCCATCCTCACTTGCACTCTCACACTCTCTCCCATTCTCATTGTCACTCTCACGCACTCTCCCAACCCACACTCTCTTTCTCACACTCTCTCTCCCATCCTCACTCTCACTCTCACTCTCACGCTCTCTCTCCCATTCTCACTCTCCCCCTCACACACTCACTCCAATCTCACTCACACTCTCACACTCTCTCTCCCATGCTCACTCCCACTCTCACACACTCTCTCCCATCCACACTCTCACTCTCACACTCTCTCTCCCATTCTCACTCACACTCTCACACTCTCTCTCCCATCCTCACTGTCACTCTCACACACTCTCTCCCATCCTCACTCTCCCTCTCAGTCTCACACTCTCTCCCATCCTCACTCTCAAACTCTCTGTCGCACTCTCTCTCCCATCCACACTCTCAGTCTCACACTCTCTCTCCCATTCTCACTCACACTCTCACACTCTCTCTCCCATCCTCACTGTCACTCTCACACACTCTCTCCCATCCTCACTCTCCCTCTCACTCTCACACTCTCTCCCAGCCTCACTCTCAAACTCTCTGTCGCACTCTCTCTCCCATCCACACTGTCAGTCTCACACTCTCTCGCTCATCCTCACTCTCACTCTCACACTCTCTCACCCATCCTCACTCTCACTCTTACTCTCTCTCGCCCATCCTCACTCTCACTCTCACACTTTGTCCCATTTTTACTCTCACTCTCACACTCTCTCTCCCATCCTCACTCTCACTCTCACACTCTCTTGCACATCCTCATTCTCACTCTCACACTCTCTCTTCCATCGACACTCGCACTCTCACACTCTATCCCATTATTATTCTCACACTCTCTCCACCATCCTCACTCTCACTCACACACTCTCTCCCATCCTCCGTCGCACTCTCACACTCTCTCACATTCTCACTCTCACTCTCACACTCTCTCCCATTCTCACTCTAACTCTCACTCTCACACTCTCTCCCATCCTCACTCTCACTCTCACACTCTATGTCATCCTCACTGTCACTCTCAAACTCTCTGTCATTCTCACTATCACTTTCACACTCTCTCTCCCATTCTCACTCTCACTCTCTCACTCTCTCCCATTCTCACTCTAACTCTCACACTCACACTTTCTCTCCAATCCTCATTCTCACTCTCACATTTTCTCTCCCGTGCACACTGTCACTCTCACACTCTCTCCCATCCTCATTTTCACACTCATGCTCCATCTCGCCTCTGCACTCTCACTCTCACACTTTCTCTCCCATCCTCACACAAACTCTCACTCTCACACTCTCCTCTCCCATCCTCACTCTCACTCTCACACTCTCTCCCATCCAGACTCTCACTCTCACACTTTCTCTCCCATCCACAATGTCACTCTCACACACTCTCCCATCCTCACTTTCACTCTCACACTCCCTCTCGCATCTGCACTCTCACACTCACACACTCACCCATTCTCACTCTCACTCTCACACTCTCTCCCATCCTCACTTTCACTCTCACACTCTCTCTCTCATCCGCACTCACACTCTCACACTTTCTCTCCCATCCTCACTCTCACTCTCACACTCTCTCTCACATCCTCACTCTTACTTTTACTCTCACACTCTCCCATCCACACTCTCACTCTCACTCTCTCTCTCATCTACAGTCTCACTCTCACACTCTCTCTCCCATCCTCACTCTCACTCTCACACTCTCTCCTATCCTCACTCTCACTTTCACACTCTCTCCCATCCTCACTGTCAATTTCACACTCTCTCTCCCATTCTCACTCTCACTTTCACACTCTCTCCCATTCACACTCTCACTCTCACACTCACTCTCGCATTCCTCTCTCTCATTTTCACACTCTCTCCCATCCACACTGTCAATTTCACACACTCTCTCCCATTCTCACTCTCACTCTCACACTTTCTCTCCCATCCTCAGTCTCGCTCTCATACTCTCTCCCATCCACACTGTCAATCTCACACTCTCACCCATCCTTACACTCTCTCTCACACTCTGTCATCCTCACTCTCACTCTCACACTCTCTCCCATTCTCACTCTCACTCTCACACTCTCTCTCACATCCTCATTCTCAGTCTCACACTCTCGCCCATCTGCACTCTCGCTCTCACACTTTCTCTCCCATCCTCACTCTCGCTCTCATACTCTCTCCCATCCACACTGTCAATCTCACACTCTCTGTCATTCTCACTCTCACTCTCACACTCTCCCTCCCATCCTCACTGTCACTCTCACACTCTCTCCCATTCTCACTCACACTCTCACACTCTGTCATCCTCACTCTCACTCTCAAACTCTCTGTCATCCTCACTCTCACTCACACACTCTCGCTCATCCACACTCTCACTCTCACACTCTCTCTCCCATCCTCACTGTCACTCTCAAACTCTCTCGCATTCTCACTCTCACTCTCACACTCTCTCCCATCCTCATTCTCACTCTCACTCTCACTCTCACATTCTCTCTCCCATCCTCACTGTCACTCTCACACTCTCTCCCATCCTCACTCTCACTCTCACACTCTCTCCCAACCTCATTCTCACTCTCACACTCTCTCCCATCCTCACTCTCACTCTCACATTCACTCTCCCATCCGCACTCTCACTCTCACACTTTCTCTCCCATCCTCACACTCACTCTCCCTCTCACACTCTCTTTAACATCCTCATTCTCAGTCTCACACTCTCGCCCATCTGCACTCTCGCTCTCACACTTTCTCTCCCATCCTCACTCTCACTCTCACACTCTCTCTCTCCCATCCTCACTGTCACTCTCATACACACTCTACGATTCGCACTCTCACTCTCAGTCTCACACTCACTCTCCCATCCTCACTGTCACTCTCACACACTCTCTCCCATTCTCACTCTGACTCTTACACTCCCTTTACTTTCTCATCCTCACTCTCACACACTCTCACCCATCCTCACTCTCAATCTCACTATCACTATCTCTCCCATCCTCACTCTCACTCTCACACTCTCTCTCCCATCCTCACTCTCACTCTCACACACTCTCTACCATTCGCACTCTCACTCTCAGTCTCACACTCACTCTCCCATCCTCACTGTCACTCTCACACACTCTCTCCCATTCTCACTCTCAATCTCACACTCCCTTTCCCTTCTCATCCTCAATCTCACACACTCTCTCCCATCCTCACTCTCACTCTCACTCTCACTCTCACACTCTCTCCCATCCTCACTCCCTCTCTCACACTCTCTCCCATCCTCCCTTCTACTCTCAGTCACACTCTCTCTTCCTCACTGTCACTCTCACACCCTCACTCCCATCCTCACTCTCACTCTCACACTCTCTCCACCATCCTCACTCTCACTCTCGCAATCTCTCCCATCCTCACTTTTACTCTCACACTCTTTCTCCCATCCTCACTATCACTCTCACACTCTCTCCCATCCTCACTCTCACTCTCACACTCTGTCTCCCATCCTCACTCTCACTCTCACACTCTCTGCCCATCCTAACACTCACCTCACTCTCACACTCTCTACCATCCTCACTGTCACTCTCACACTTTCTCTCCCATCCTCTCTGTCACTCTCACACTCTCTCCACCATCCTCATTCTCACACTCTCTCCCATCCTCACTTTTACTCTCACACTCTCTCACCCATCTGCACTCTCACTCTCACACTCTCTCCCATCCTCACTGTCACTCTCACACTCTCTCTCCCATTCTCACTCTCACTCTCACACTCTCTCTCCCACCCACACGCAGTCCTCACTCTCACACTCTCTCCCATCCTCACTGTCACGGACATTCTCTGCCTCCACACTCTCACTCTCAAACACTCTCCCATTCACACTCTCACTCTCACACTCTCATTCCCATCCGCACTTGCACTCTCACACTCTCTCCCATTCTCATTGTCACTCTCACGCACTCTCCGAACCCACACTCTCATTCTCACACTCTCTCTCCCATCCTCAATCTCACTCTCACTCTCACGCTCTCTCTCCCATTCTCACTCTCCCCCTCACACACTCACTCCCATTCTCACTCACACTCTCACACTCTCTCTCCCATGCTCACTCTCACTCTCACACACTCTCTCCCATCCACACTCTCACTCTCACACTCTCTCTCCCATTCTCACTCACACTCTCACACTCTCTCTCCCATCCTCACTGTCACTCTCACACACTCTCTACCATCCTCACTCTCCCTCTCAGTCTCACACTCTCTCCCATCCTCACTCTCAAAGTCTCTGTCGCACTCTCTCTCCCACCAACACTCTCAGTCTCACACTCTCTCTCCCATTCTCACTCACACTCTCACACTCTCTCTCCCATCCTCACTGTCACTCTCACACACTCTCTCCCATCCTCACTCTCCCTCTCACTCTCACACTCTCTCCCAGCCTCACTCTCAAACTCTCTGTCGCACTCTCTCTCCCATCCACACTGTCAGTCTCACACTCTCTCGCTCATCCTCACTCTCACTCTCACACTCTCTCACCCATCCTCACTCTCACTCTTACACTCTCTCGCCCATCCTCACTCTCACTCTCACACTTTGTCCCATTTTTACTCTCACTCTCACACTCTCTCTCCCATCCTCACTCTCACTCTCACACTCTCTTGCACATCCTCACTCACACTCTCACACTCTCTCTTCCATCGACACTCGCACTCTCACACTCTATCCCATTATTACTCTCACACTCTCTCCACCATCCTCACTCTCACTCACACACTCTCTCCCATCCTCCGTCGCACTCTCACACTCTCTCACATTCTCACTCTCACTCTCACACTCTCTCCCATTCTCACTCTAACTCTCACTCACACACTCTCTCCCATCCTCACTCTCACTCTCACACTCTATGTCATCCTCACTGTCACTCTCAAACTCACTGTCATTCTCACTATCACTTTCACACTCTCTCTCCCATTCTCACTCTCACTCTCTCACTCTCTCCCATTCTCACTCTAACTCTCACACTCACACTTTCTCTCCAATCCTCATTCTCACTCTCACATTTTCTCTCCCGTGTACACTGTCACTCTCACACTCTCTCCCATCCTCATTTTCACACTCATGCTCCATCTCGCCTCCGCACTCTCACTCTCACACTTTCTCTCCCATCCTCACACAAACTCTCACTCTCACACTCTCCTCTCCCATCCTCACTCTCACTCTCACACTCTCTCCCATCCAGACTCTCACTCTCACACTTTCTCTCCCATCCACAATGTCACTCTCACACACTCTCCCATCCTCACTTTCACTCTCACACTCCCTCTCGCATCCGCACTCTCACACTCACACTCTCACCCATTCTCACTCTCACTCTCACACTCTCTCCCATCCTCACTTTCACTCTCACACTCTCTCTCTCATCCTCACTCACACTCTCACACTTTCTCTCCCATCCTCACTCTCACTCTCACACTCTCTCTCACATCCTCACTCTTACTTTTACTCTCACACTCTCCCATCCACACTCTCACTCTCACTCTCTCACTCATCCGCAGTCTCACTCTCACACTCTCTCTCCCATCCTCACTCTCACTCTCACACTCTCTCCTATCCTCACTCTCACTTTCACACTCTCTCCCATCCTCACTGTCAATTTCACACTCTCTCTCCCATCCTCACTCTCACTTTCGCACTCTCTCCCATTCTCACTCTCACTCTCACACTCACTCTCGCATTCCTCTCTCTCATTTTCACACTCTCTCCCATCCACACTGTCAATTTCACACACTCTCTCCCATTCTCACTCTCACTCTCACACTTTCTCTCCCATCCTCAGTCTCGCTGTCATACTCTCTCCCATCCACACTGTCAATCTCACACTCTCTCCCATCCTTACACTCTCTCTCACACTCTGTCATCCTCACTCTCACTCTCACACTCTCTCGCATTCTCACTCTCACTCTCACACTCTCTCTCACATCCTCATTCTCAGTCTCACACTCTCGCCCATCTGTACTCTCGCTCTCACACTTTCTCTCCCATCCTCACTCTCGCTCTCATACTCTCTCCCATCCACACTGTCAATCTCACACTCTCTGTCATTCTCACTCTCACTCTCACACTCTCCCTCCCATCCTCACTGTCACTCTCACACTCTCTCCCATTCTCACTCTCACTCTCACACTCTGTCATCCTCACTCTCACTCTCAAACTCTCTGTCATTCTCACTGTCACTCTCACACTCTCTCTCCCAGTCTCACTCTCACTCTCACACTCTCTCCCAGTCTCACTCTTACTCTCACACTCTGTCAACCTCACTCTCACTCTCATACTCTCTGTCATCCTCACTCTCACTCACACACTCTCGCCCATCCGCACTCTCACTCTCACACTCTCTCTCCCATCCTCACTGTCACTCTCAAACTCTCTCGCATTCTCACTCTCACTCTCACACTCTCTCCCATCCTCATTCTCACTCTCACTCTCACTCTCACATTCTCTCTCCCATCCTCACTGTCACTCTCACACTCTCTCCCATCCTCACTCTCACTCTCACACTCTCTCCCAACCTCATTCTCACTCTCACACTCTCTCCCATCCTCACTCTCACTCTCACATTCACTCTCCCATCCGCACTCTCACTCTCACACTTTCTCTCCCATCCTCACACTCACTCTCCCTCTAACACTCTCTCTCACATCCTCATTCTCAGTCTCACACTCTCGCCCATCTGCACTCTCGCTCTCACACTTTCTCTCCCATCCTCACTCTCGCACTCATACTCTCTCCCATCCACACTGTCAATCTCACACTCTCTGTCATTCTCACTCTCACTCTCACACTTTCCCTCCCATCCTCACTGTCACTCTCACACTCTCTCCCATCCTCACTCTCACTCTCACACTCTGTCATCCTCACTCTCACTCTCAAACTCTCTGTCATTCTCATGTCACTCTCACACTCTCTCTCCCATCCTCACTCTTACTCTCACACTCTCTCCCATTCTCACTCTTACTCTCACTCTCACACACTCTCCCATCCTCACTCTCACTCTCACACACTCTCCCATTCTCACTCTCACTCTCACTCTCACACTGTCTCCCATTCTCACTCTAACTCTCGCTCTCACACTCTCTCCCAACCTCACTCTCACTCTCACACTCTCTCCTATTCTCACTCTAACTCTCACTCTCACACTCTCTCCCATCCTCACTCTCACTCTCATACTCTCTGTCATCCTCACTCTCACTCACACACTCTTGCCTATCCGCACTCTCACTCTCACACTCTCTCTCCCATCCTCACTGTCACTCTCACGCTGTCTCGCATTCTCACTCTCACTCTCACACTCTCTCCCATCCTCACTCTCACTCTCACTCTCACTCTCACATTCTCTCTCCCATCCTCACTGTCACTCTCACACTCTCTCCCATCCTCACTCTCACTCTCACACTCTCTCCCATCCTCACTCTCACTCTCACACTCACTCTCCCATCCGCACTCTCACTCTCACACTTTCTCTCCCATCCTCACACTCACTCTCCCTCTCACACTCTCTCTCCCATCCTCATTCTCACACTCTCTCTCATCCACACTCTCACTCTCACACTCTCTCTCTCCCATCCTCACTCTCCCTCTCATTCTCACACTCTCTTCTCTTCACAATCTCACTCTCACACTCTCTCTCCCCTTCTCACTCACACTCTCACAATCTCTCTCACAATCTCACTCTTACTCTCACTCTCACACTCTCTCACATTCTCATTCTCACTCTCACACTCTATCCCATCCGCACTCTCACTCTCACACTTTCTCTCCCATCCACATTCTCACTCTCACACTCTCTCTACCATCCTCACTCTCACGCTCTCTCACATTCTCATTCTCACTCTCACACTCTCTCCCATCCTCTCTCACTCTCACACTCTCTCACATTCATATTCTCACTCTCACACTCTCTCTACCATCCTCACTCTCACTCTCACACACTCTCTCCCATCCTCACTCTCACTCTCACACTCTCTCCCATTATCACTCTAACTCTCACTCTCACACTCTCTCCCATCCTCACTCACTCTCACACTCTCATTCATTCTCACTCTTACTCTCACACTCTCTCTCCCATCCTCACTCTCACTCTCACACTCTCTCCCATCCTCACTCTCACTCTCACACTCTCTCTCCCATCATCACTCTCACACTCTCTCCCATTCTCACTCTAACTCTCACTCTCACACTCTCTCCAATCCTCCCATTCTCACACTCACTTTCACACTCTCTCCCATTCTCACTCTAACTTTCACTCTCACACACTCTCCCATCCTCCCTCTCACTCTCACACTCTCTCTCATCCTCTCTGTCCCTCGCACACTCTTTGTCATCCTCACTGTCACTCTCACACTCTCTGTCATTCTCACTGTCACTTTCACACTCTCTCTCCCATTCTCACTCTCACTCTCACACTCTCTACTATTATCACTCTAACTCTCACTCTCACACTCTCTCCCATCCTCACTCACTCTCACACTCTCTGTCATTCTCACTCTCACTCTCACACTCTCTCTGCCATCCTCACTGTCACTCTCACACGCTCTCCCATTCTCACTGTCACTCTCACACTCTGTCCCATCCTCACTCTCACTCTCACACTCTCTCCCATCCTCACTCTCACTCTCTCTCTCACTCTCACTCTCACTCTCACACTCTCTCCAACATCCTCACTCTCACTCTCACACTCTCTCCCATCCTCACTCTCACTCTCACACTCTCTCTCCATCCGCACTCTCTCTCTCACACTTTCTCTCCCAACCTCACACTCACTGTCACTCTCACACTCTCTCTCAACCTCGCTCTCACTCTCTCACTCTCTCCCCATCCTCACTCTCACTCTCACACACTCTCTCCCATCCACACTCTCCCTCCCATCCTCACACTATCTCCCATCCTCACTGTTACATTATCTCCCGTCCTCCCTTTCACTCTCACACTCTCACCCATCCTCACTCGCACTCTCATACTCTCTCTCCCATCCTCACTCTTAATTTTACTCTCACACTCTCTCCCATCCACACTCTCACTCTCACTCTCTCTCCCATCCACAGTCTCACTCTCACACTCTCTCCCATCCTCACTCTTACTTTCATAATCTCTCCCATTCTCACTGTCAATTTCACACTCTCTCTCCCATCCTCAATCTCGCTTTCACACTCTCTCCCATTCTCACTCTCACTCTCACACTCTCTCTCACATCCTCATTCTCAGTCTCACACTCTCGCCCATCTGCACTCTCGCTCTCACACTTTCTCTCCCATCCTCACTCTCGCTCTCATACTCTCTCCATCCACACTGTCAATCTCACACTCTCTGTCATTCTCACTCTCACTCTCACACTCTCCCTCCCAGTCTCACTCTCACTCTCACACTCTCTCCCATTCTCACTCTTACTCTCACTCTGACACTCTCTCCCATCCTCACTCTCACTCTCACACTCTCTCCCATTCTCACTCTCACTCTCACTCTCACACTCTCTCCCAACCTCACTCTCACTCTCACACTCTCGCCTATTCTCACTCTAACTCTCACTCTCACACTCTCTCCCATCCTCACTCTCACTCTCACACTCTCTGTCATCCTCACTCTCACTCACACACTGTCGCCTATCCGCACTCTCACTCTCACACTCTCTCTCCCATCCTCACTGTCACTCTCACACTCTCTCGCATTCTCACTCTCACTCTCACACTCTCTCCCATCCTCACTCTCACTCTCACTCTCAATCTCACATTCACTCTCCCATCCTCACTGCCACTCTCACACTCTCTCCCATTCTCACTCTCACTCTCACACTCTCTCCCAACCTCACTCTCACTCTCACACTCTCTCCCATCCTCACTCTCACTCTCACACTTTCTCCCATTCTCACTCTCACTCTCACTCTCACATTCTCTCTCCCATCCTCACTGTCACTCTCAAACTCTTCCCGACCTCACTCTCACTCTCACACTCTCTCCCAACCTCACTCTCACTCTCACACTCTCTCCCATCCTCACTCTCACTCTCACACTCACTCTCCCATCCGCACTCTCACTCTCACACTTTCTCTCCCATCCTCACACTCACTCTCCCTCTCACACTCTCTCTCCCATCCTCACTCTCACACTCTCTCCCATCAACACTCTCACTCTCACACTTCTCTCCCATCCTCACTCTCCCTCTCATTCTCACACTCTTTTCCCTTCTCATTCTCACTCTCACACTCTCTCTCCCTTTCGCACTCTCACTCTCGCACTCTCTTTCCCAACCTCACTCTTACTCTCACTCTCACACTCTCTCACATTCTCATTCTCACTCTCACTCTCTCTCCCATCCGCACTCACACTCTCAAACTTTCTCTCCCATCCACATTCTCACTCTCACACTCTCTCTACCAACCTCACTCTCACTCTCACACTGTCTCACATTCTCATTCTCACTCTCACACTCTCTACCATCCTCACTCTCACTCTCCCACCCCTCACTCTCATTCTCACACACTCTCTCCCATTCTCACTCTCAAACTCCATTTCCCTTCTCATCCTCACTCTCACACAATGTCTCCCATTTGCACTCTCACTCTCACGCTCTCTCTCTCATCCTCAATCTCACTCTCACACACCCTCTCCCATTCTCACTCTCAATCTCACACTCTCTCTCCCATTCTCATCCTCACTCTCACAGACTCTCTCCCATCCCTACTCTTACTCTCACTCTCTCACTCTCTCCCATCCTCACTCCCTCTCTCACATTCTCTCCCCTCCTCACTCCTACTCTCAGTCTCACTCTCCCATCCTCACTCTCACTCTCACACTCTCTCTCCCATCCTCACTCTCATTCTCACTCTCTGTCATCCTCACTGTCACTCTCACACTCTCTGTTATTCTCACTGTCACTTTCACACTCTCTCCCATTCTCACACACACTCTCACACTCTCTCCCCATTCTCACTCTAACTCTCACTCTCACACTCTCCCCCATCCGCACTCTCACTCTCACACTCTCTCTCGCATCGTCACTCTCACTCTCACACTCTCTCCCAACCTCACTCTCACTCTCACACTCTCTCCCATCCTCACTCACACTCTCACTCTCACACTCTCTCTGCCATCCTCACTGTCACTCTCACACTCTCTCCCACTATCACTCTCACTCTCACACTCTCTCACAACCTCACTCTCACTCTCACACTCTCTCCCATCCTCACTCTCTCTCTCCCACTCTCTCTCCCATCCGCACTCTCACTCTCACACTTTCTCTCCCATCCTCACACTCACTCTCACTCTCACACACTCTCTCCCATCCTCACTCTCACACTCTCACCCATCCACACTCTCACACTCACACTTTCTCTCCCATACTCACTCTCCCACTCATTCTCACACTATCTCCCATCCTCACTGTCACATTATCTCCCATCCTCCCTTTCACTCTCACACTCTCTCCCATCCTCACTCTCACTCTAACACTCTCTCTCACATCCTCACTCTTACATTCACTCTCACACTCCCATCCTCGCTCTTACTTTTACTCTCATACTCTCTCCCATCCACACTCTCACTCTCACTCTCTCTCCCATCCACAGTCTCACTCTCACACTCTCTCTCCTATCCTTACTGTCACTCTCACTCTCTCTCCCATCCTCACTCTCACTTTCACACTCTCTCCAATCCTCACTGTCAATTTCACACTCTCTCTCCCATCCTCACTCTCACTTTCACACTCTCTCCCACCCTCACTCTCAGTCTCATACTCTCTCCCATCTGCACTCTCGCTCTCACACTTTCTCTCCCATCCTCACTCTCGCTCTCAAACTTTCTCCCATCCACACTGTCAATCTCACACTCTCTGTCATTCTCACTCACACTCTCACACTCTCCCTCCCATCCTCACTCTCACTCTCACACTCTCTCCCATTCTCACTCTCACTCTCACACTCTATGTCATCCTCACTGTCACTCTCACACTCTCTGTCATTCTCACTGTCACTTTCACACTCTCCTTCCCATTCTCACTCTCACTCTCACACTCTCTCCCATTTTCACTCTCACTCTCACTCTCACACTCTCTCCCATTCTCACTCTCACTCTCACTCTTACACTCTCTCCCATCCTCACTGTCACTCTCAGACTCTCTGTCATTCTCACTGTCACTTTCACACTCTCCTTCCCATTCTCACTCTCACTCTCACACTCTCTCCCATTCTCACTCTCACTCTCACTCTCACACTCTCTCCTATACGCACTCTCACTCTCACACTCTCTCTCCCATCCTCACTGTCACTCTCACACTCTCTCCCATACTCACTCTCACTCTCACGCTCTCTCTCCAATTCTCACTGTCACTCTCACACTCTCTCCCATTCTCACTATCACTCTCACACTCTCTTCCAACCTCACTCTCACGCTCAAACTCTCTCCCATCCTCACTCTCACTCTCACACTCTCTCTCCCACCCGCACTCTCACTCTCACACTTTCTCTGTCATCCTCACACTCACTCTCACTCTCACACTCGCGCTACCATCCTCACTCTCACACACTCTCCCATCCACACTCTCACTCTCACACTCTCTCACCCATCCTCACTCTCACTCTCACACTCTATCTCCCATCCTCACTCTCCCTCTCATTCTCACACTCTCTTCCCTTCTCATTCTCACTCTCAGACTCTTTCTCCCCTTCTCACTCTCACTCTCACACTCTCTCTCCCATCCTCACTCTTACTCTCACTCTCACACTCTCTCACATTCTCATTCTCACTCTAACACTCTCTCACATTCATATTCTTACTCTCACACTCTCTCTACCATCCTCACTCTAACTCTCACACTCCCTCTCACAGCCTCACTGTCACTCCCACACTCTCTACAATCCTCACTCTCATTCTCACACTCTCTCCCATCCTCACTCTCACTCTCACTCTCACACTCTCTCTCCCATCCTCACTGTCACTCTCACACTCTCTCCCATTCTCACTCTTAGTCTCACTCTCACACTCTCTCCCATCTGCACTCTCACTCTCACACTTTCTCTCCCATCCACATTCTCACACTCACACTCTCTCTACCATCGTCACTCTCACTATCACACTATTCACTTTCTCTCCCATCCACATTCTCACACTCACACTCTCTCTACCATCGTCACTCTCACTATCACACTATTCACATTCTCACTCGCACACTCTCTCCCATCCTCTCTCACTCTCACACTCTGTCCCATTCATATGCTCACTCTCACACTCTCTCTCCCATCCTCACTCTCACTCTCACACTCTCTCTCCCATCCTCACTGTCACTCTCACACTCTCTCCCATCCTCACGCTCACTCTCACTCTCACACTCTCTCTCCCATCCTCACTCTCACTCTCACACTCTCTCCCATTCTCACTCTAACTCTTACTCTCACACTCTCTCCCATAGTCACTCTCACTCTCACACTCTCTCCCATTCTCACTCTCACTCTCACACACTCTCCCATCCACACTCTCACTCTCACACTCTCTCTCCCATTTTCACTCTCACTCTCACACTCTCTCCCATTATCACTCTAACTCTCACTCTCACACTCTCTCCCATCCTCACTCTCACTCTCACACTCTCTGTCATCCTCACTCTCACTGTCACACTCTCTCCCATCCGCACTCTCACACTCACACTCTCTCTCCCATCCTCACTGTCACTCTCACACTCTCTCCCATCCTCACTCTCACTCACTCTCTCACTCGCACTCTCACACTCTCTCGGCCATTCTCACTGTCTCTCTCACACTCTCTCCCATCCTCACTCTCACTCTCACACTCTCTCCCAACCTCACTCTCACTCTCACACTCTCTCCCATCATCACTCTCACTCTCACACTCCCTCTATCATCCGCACTCTCACACTTTCTCTACCAAACTCACACTCACTCTCACTCTAACACTCTCTCACCCATCCTCAATCTCACACTCTCTCCCATCCGAATTCTCACTCTCACACTTTCTCTCCCATCCTCACTCTCCCAGTCATTCTTACACTATCTAACATCCTCACTGTCACATTATCTCCCATCCTCTCTTTCACTCTCACACTCTCTCCCATCCTCACTCGCACTCTCACACTCTCTCTCCAATCCTCACTCTTACTTTTACTCTCACACTCTCTCCCATCCACACTCTCACTCTCACTCTCTCTCCCAACCACAGTCTCACACTCACACTCTCTCTCTTATCCTCACTGTCACTCTCACACTCTCTCTCGCATCCTCACTCTCACTCACAAACTCTCTCCCATCCTCACTCTCACTTTCACACTCTCTCCCATCCTCACTGTCAATTTCACACTCTCTCTCCCATCCTCACTCTCACTTTCACACTATCTCCCATTCTCACTCTCACTCTCACACTCTCTCTCACATCCTCATTCTCAGTCTCACACTCTCTCCCATCTTCACTCTCGCTCTCACACTTTCTCTCCCATCTTCACTCTCGCTCTCATACTCTCTCCCATCCACACTGTCAATCTCACACTCTCTGTCATTCTCACTCTCACACTCTCCCTCCCATCCTCACTGTCACTCGCTCACTCTCTCCCATCCTCACTCTCACTGTCACACTCTGTCATCCTCACTCTCACTCCAACACTCTCTGTCATTCTCACTGTCACTCTCACACTCTCTCTCCCAGTCTCACTCTCACACTCACACTCTCTCCCATTCTCACTCTTACTCTCACTCTCACACTCTCTCCCATTCTCACTCTCACTCTCACACTCTCTCCCATTCTCACTCTAAATCTCACTCTCACACACTCTCCCAACCTCACTCTCACTCTCACACTCTCTCCCATTCTCACTCTAACTCTCACTCTCACACTCTCTCCCATCCGCACTCTCACTCTCACACTCTCTCTCCCATCCTCACTCTCACTCTCACACTCTCTCCCATCCTCACTCTCACTCTCACACTCTCCCCCATCCTCACTCTCACTCTCACTCTCACTCTCACACTGTCTCTCCCATCCTCACTGTCACTCTCACACTCTCTCCCATCCTCACTCTCACTCTCACACTCTCTCCCAACCTCACTCTCACTCTCACACTCTCTCCCATCCACACTCTCACTCTCACACTCTCTCTCCCATCCTCACTCTCCCTCTCATTCTCACACTCTCTTCCCTTCTCATTCTCACTCTCACACTCTGTCTTCCCTTCTCACTCTCACTCTCACACTCTCTCTCCCATCCTCACTCATACTCTAACTCTCACACTCTCTCACATTCTCATTCTCACTCTCACACTCTCTCCCATCCGCACTCTCACTCTCACACTTTCTCTCCCATCCACATTCTCACTCTCACATTCTCTCTACCATCCTCACTCTCGCTCTCACACTCTCCCACCCCTCACTTTCACTCTCACACTCACTATCCCATCCTCACTCTCACTCTCACACACTCTCTCCCATTCTCACTCTCACTCTCACACTCCCTTTCCCTTCTCATCCTCACTCTCACACACTCTCTCCCATTTGCACTCTCACTCTCACGCTCTCTCTCCCATCCTCAATCTCACTCTCACACACTCTCTCCCATTCTCACTCTCAATCTCACACTCTCTCTCCCATTCACATCCTCAATCTCACACTCTCTCTCTCCCATCCTCACCTTCACTCTCACTCTCCCACTCTCTCCCATTCTCACTCCCTCTCTCACATTCTCTGCCATCCTCTCTCCTACCCTCAGTCTCACTCTCCCATCCTCACTGTCACTCTCACACGCTCTCCCATCCTCACTCTCACTCTCACACTCTCTCTCCCATCCTCACTCTCACTCTCACACTCTCTCCCATTCTCACTCTAACTCTCACTCTCACACTCTCTCCCATCGTTACTCTCACTCTCACACTCTCTGTGATCCTCACTCTCACTCTCACAAACTCGCCCATCCGCACTCTCACTCTCACACTCTCTCTCCCATCCTCACTCTCACTCTCACACTCTCTCCCATCCTCACTCTCACTCTCACACTCTCTCCCAACCTCACTCTCACTCTCACACTCTCTCCCGTCCACACTCTCACTCTCATTCTCACACTCTCTTCCCTTCTCATTCTCACTCTCACACTCTGTCTTCCCTTCTCACTCTCACTCTCACACTCTCTCTCCCATTCTCACTCATACTCTAACTCTCACACTCTCTCACATTCTCATTCTCACTCTCACACTCTCTCCCATCCGCACTCTCACTCTCACACTTTCTCTCCCATCCACATTCTCACTCTCACACTCTCTCTACCATCCTCACTCTCGCTCTCACACTCTCCCACCCCTCACTTTCACTCTCACACTCACTCTCCCATCCTCACTCTCACTCTCACACACTCTCTCCCATTCTCACTCTCACTCTCACACTCCCTTTCCCTTCTCATCCTCACTCTCACACACTCTCTCCCATTTGCACTCTCACTCTCACGCTCTCTCTCCCATCCTCAATCTCACTCTCACACACTCTCTCCCATTCTCACTCTCAATCTCACACTCTCTCTCCCATTCTCATCCTCAATCTCACACTCTCTCTCCCATCCTCACTCTCACTCTCACTCTCCCACTCTCTCCCATCCTCACTCCCTCTCTCACATTCTCTCCCATCCTCTCTCCTACTCTCAGTCTCACTCTCCCATCCTCACTGTCACTCTCACACGCTCTCCCATCCTCACTCTCACTCTCACACTCTCTCTCCCATCCTCACTCTCACTCTCACACTCTCTCCAACATCCTCACTCTCACTCTCACACTCTCTCCCATCCTCACTCTCACCTTCTCTCTCACTCACACTCTCACACTCTCTCTGCCATCCTCACTGTCACTCTCACACGCTCTCCCATCCTCACTGTCACTCTCACACTCTCTCTCCCATCTGCACTCTCACTCTCACACTTTCTCTCCCAAACTCACACTCACTCTCACTCTCACACTCTCTCTCCCATCCTCACACTCACACTCTCTCCCATCCACACTCTCCCTCTCATTCTCACACTATCTCCCATCCTCACTGTCACATTATCTCCCATCCTCCCTTTCACTCTCACACTCTCACCCATCCTCACTCGCACTCTCACTCTCTCTCCCATCCACAGTCTCACTCTCACACTCTCTCCCATCCTCACTCTCACTCTCACACTCTCTCCCATCCTCACTCTCACTCTCTCTCTCACACTCTCTCTGCCATCCTCACTGTCACTCTCACACGCTCTCCCATCCTCACTGTCACTCTCACACTCTCTCTCCCATCCGCACTCTCACTCTCACACTTTAGCTCCCAAACTCACACTCACTCTCACTCTCACACTCTCTCTCCCATCCTCACTCTCACACTCTCTCCCATCCACACTCTCCCTCTCATTCTCACACTATCTCCCATCCTCACTGTCACATTATCTCCCATCCTCCCTTTCACTCTCACACTCTCACCCATCCTCACTCGCACTCTCACTCTCTCTCCCATCCACAGTCTCACTCTCACACTCTCTCCCATCCTCACTCTCACTTTCCTAATCTCCCATTCTCACTGTCAATTTCACACTCTCTCTCACATCCTCACTCTCACTCTCACACTCTCTCTCACATCCTCATTCTCAGTCTCACACTCTCGCCCATCTGCACTCTCGCTCTCACACTTTCTCTCCCATCCTCATTCTTACTTTTACTCTCACACTCTCTCCCATCCACACTCTCACTCTCACTTTCTCTCCCATCCACAGTCTCACTCTCACACTCTCTCCCATCCTCACTCTCACTTTCATAATCTCTCCCATCCTCACTGTCAATTTCACACTCTCTCTCACATCCTCACTCTCACTTTCACACTCTCTCCCATTCTCACTCTCACTCTCACACTCTCTCTCACATCCTCATTCTCAGTCTCACACTCTCGCCCATCTGCACTCTCACTCTCACACTTTCTCTCCCATCCTCACTCTCGCTCTCATACTCTCTCCCATCCTCACTGTCACTCTCACACTCTCTCCCATCCTCACTCTCACTCTCAAACTCTATGTCATTCTCACTGTCTCTCTCACACTCTCTCTCCCAGTCTCACTCTCACTCTCACACTCTCTCCCATTCTCACTATTACTCTCACTCTCACACTCTCTCCCATCCTCACTCTCACTCTCACGCTCTCTCCCATTCTCACTCTCACTCTCACACTGTCTCCCATTCTCACTCTAACTCTCACTCTCACACTCTCTCCCAACCTCACTCTCACTCTCACACTCTCGCCTATTCTCACTCTAACTCTCACTCTCACACTCTCTCCCATCCTCACTCTCACTCTCACACTCTCTGTCATCCTCACTCTCACTCACACACTCTCGCCCATCCGCACTCTCACTCTCACACTCTCTCTCCAATCCTCACTGTCACTCTCACACTCACTCGCATTCTCACTCTCACTCTCACACTCTCTCCCATCCTCACTCTCACTCTCACTCTCACATTCTCTCTCCCATCCTCACTGTCACTCTCACACTCTCTCCCATCCTCACTCTCACTCTCACACTCTCTCCCAACCTCACTCTCACTCTCACACTCTCTCCCATCCTCACTCTCACACTCACTCTCCCATCCGCACTCTCACTCTCACACTTTCTCTCCCATCCTCACACTCACTCTCCCTCTCACACTCTCTCTCCCATCCTCATTCTCACACTCTCTCTCATCCACACTCTCACTCTCACACTCTCTCTCCCATCCTCACTCTCCCTCTCATTCTCACACTCTCTTCCCTTCTCATTCTGACTCTCACACTCTCTATCCCCTTCTCACTCTCACTGTCACACTCTCTCGCCCAACCTCACTCTTACTCTCACTCTCACACTCTCTCACATTCTCATTTTCACTCTGACACTCTATCCCATCCGCACTCTCACTCTCACACTTTTTCTCCCATCCACATTCTCACTCTCACACTCTCTCACATTCTCATTCTCACTCTCACACTCTCTCAAATTCATATTCTCACTCTCACACTCTCTCTACCATTCTCACTCTCACTCACAAACTCTCCTACCCCTCACTTTCACTCTCACACTCACTCTCCCATCCGCACTCTCACTCTCACACACTCTCTCCCATTCTCACTCTCACTCTCACACTCCATTTCCCTTCTCATCCTCACTCTCACACAATCACTCCCATTTGCACTCTCACTCTCACGCTCTCTCTCCCATCCTCAATCTCACTCTCACACACTCTCTCCCATTCTCAATCTCAATCTCACACTCTCTCTCCCATTCTCATCCTCACTCTCACACATTCTCTCCCATCCTCACTCCTACTCTCAGTCTCACTCTCCCATCCTCACTGTCACTCTCACACTCTCTCTCCCATCCTCACTCTCATTCTCACTCTCTATGTCATCCTCACTGTCACTCTCACACTCTCTGTCATTCTCACTGTCACTTTCACACTCTCTCTCCCATTCGCACACACACTCTCACACTCTCTCCCATTCTCACTCTAACTCTCACTCTCACACTCTCTCCCATCCACACTCTCACTCTCACACTTTCTCTCCCATCCTCACTCTCCCTCTCATTCTCACACTATCTCCCATCCTCACTGTCACTCTCACACTCTCTCTCCCATCTGCACTCTCACTCTCACACTTTCTCTCCCAAACTCACACTCACTCTCACTCTCACACTCTCTCTCCCATCCTCACACTCACACTCTCTCCCATCCACACTCTCCCTCTCATTCTCACACTATCTCCCATCCTCACTGTCACATTATCTCCCATCCTCCCTTTCACACTCACACTCTCACCCATCCTCACTCGCACTCTCACTCTCTCTCCCATCCACAGTCTCACTCTCACACTCTCTCCCATCCTCACTCTCACTCTCACACTCTCTCCCATCCTCACTCTCACTCTCTCTCTCACACTCTCTCTGCCATCCTCACTGTCACTCTCACACGCTCTCCCATCCTCACTGTCACTCTCACACTCTCTCTCCCATCCGCACTCTCACTCTCACACTTTAGCTCCCAAACTCACACTCACTCTCACTCTCACACTCTCTCTCCCATCCTCACTCTCACACTCTCTCCCATCCACACTCTCCCTCTCATTCTCACACTATCTCCCATCCTCACTGTCACATTATCTCCCATCCTCCCTTTCACTCTCACACTCTCACCCATCCTCACTCGCACTCTCACTCTCTCTCCCATCCACAGTCTCACTCTCACACTCTCTCCCATCCTCACTCTCACTTTCCTAATCTCTCCCATTCTCACTGTCAATTTCACACTCTCTCTCACATCCTCACTCTCACTCTCACACTCTCTCTCACATCCTCATTCTCAGTCTCACACTCTCGCCCATCTGCACTCTCGCTCTCACACTTTCTCTCCCATCCTCATTCTTACTTTTACTCTCACACTCTCTCCCATCCACACTCTCACTCTCACTTTCTCTCCCATCCACAGTCTCACTCTCACACTCTCTCCCATCCTCACTCTCACTTTCATAATCTCTCCCATCCTCACTGTCAATTTCACACTCTCTCCCATTCTCACTCTCACTCTCACACTCTCACTTTCCTAATCTCTCCCATTCTCACTGTCAATTTCACACTCTCTCTCACATCCTCACTCTCACACTCTCTGTCATTCTCACTGTCACTTTCACACTCTCTCTCCCATTCGCACACACACTCTCACACTCTCTCCCATTCTCACTCTAACTCTCACACTCTCTCCCATCCTCACTCTCACTCTCACACTCTCTCCCAACCTCACTCTCACTCTCACTGTGATCCTCACTCTCACTCTCACAAACTCGCCCATCCGCACTCTCACTCTCACACTCTCTCTCCCATCCTCACTCTCACTCTCACACTCTCTCCCATCCTCACTCTCACTCTCACACTCTCCCCCATCCTCACTCTCACTCTCACTCTCACTCTCACACTGTCTCTCCCATCCTCACTGTCACTCTCACACTCTCTCCCATCCTCACTCTCACTCTCACACTCTCTCCCAACCTCACTCTCACTCTCACACTCTCTCCCATCCACACTCTCACTCTCACACTCTCTCTCCCATCCTCACTCTCCCTCTCATTCTCACACTCTCTTCCCTTCTCATTCTCACTCTCACACTCTGTCTTCCCTTCTCACTCTCACTCTCACACTCTCTCTCCCATCCTCACTCATACTCTAACTCTCACACTCTCTCACATTCTCATTCTCACTCTCACACTCTCTCCCATCCGCACTCTCACTCTCACACTTTCTCTCCCATCCACATTCTCACTCTCACATTCTCTCTACCATCCTCACTCTCGCTCTCACACTCTCCCACCCCTCACTTTCACTCTCACACTCACTATCCCATCCTCACTCTCACTCTCACACACTCTCTCCCATTCTCACTCTCACTCTCACACTCCCTTTCCCTTCTCATCCTCACTCTCACACACTCTCTCCCATTTGCACTCTCACTCTCACGCTCTCTCTCCCATCCTCAATCTCACTCTCACACACTCTCTCCCATTCTCACTCTCAATCTCACACTCTCTCTCCCATTCACATCCTCAATCTCACACTCTCTCTCCCATCCTCACTCTCACTCTCACTCTCCCACTCTCTCCCATTCTCACTCCCTCTCTCACATTCTCTGCCATCCTCTCTCCTACCCTCAGTCTCACTCTCCCATCCTCACTGTCACTCTCACACGCTCTCCCATCCTCACTCTCACTCTCACACTCTCTCTCCCATCCTCACTCTCACTCTCACACTCTCTCCCATTCTCACTCTAACTCTCACTCTCACACTCTCTCCCATCCTTACTCTCACTCTCACACTCTCTGTGATCCTCACTCTCACTCTCACAAACTCGCCCATCCGCACTCTCACTCTCACCCTCTCTCTCCCATCCTCACTCTCACTCTCACACTCTCTCCCATCCTCACTCTCACTCTCACACTCTCTCCCAACCTCACTCTCACTCTCACACTCTCTCCCGTCCACACTCTCACTCTCATTCTCACACTCTCTTCCCTTCTCATTCTCACTCTCACACTCTGTCTTCCCTTCTCACTCTCACTCTCACACTCTCTCTCCCATTCTCACTCATACTCTAACTCTCACACTCTCTCACATTCTCATTCTCACTCTCACACTCTCTCCCATCCGCACTCTCACTCTCACACTTTCTCTCCCATCCACATTCTCACTCTCACACTCTCTCTACCATCCTCACTCTCGCTCTCACACTCTCCCACCCCTCACTTTCACTCTCACACTCACTCTCCCATCCTCACTCTCACTCTCACACACTCTCTCCCATTCTCACTCTCACTCTCACACTCCCTTTCCCTTCTCATCCTCACTCTCACACACTCTCTCCCATTTGCACTCTCACTCTCACGCTCTCTCTCCCATCCTCAATCTCACTCTCACACACTCTCTCCCATTCTCACTCTCAATCTCACACTCTCTCTCCCATTCTCATCCTCAATCTCACACTCTCTCTCCCATCCTCACTCTCACTCTCACTCTCCCACTCTCTCCCATCCTCACTCCCTCTCTCACATTCTCTCCCATCCTCTCTCCTACTCTCAGTCTCACTCTCCCATCCTCACTGTCACTCTCACACGCTCTCCCATCCTCACTCTCACTCTCACACTCTCTCTCCCATCCTCACTCTCACTCTCACACTCTCTCCAACATCCTCACTCTCACTCTCACACTCTCTCCCATCCTCACTCTCACCTTCTCTCTCACTCATACTCTCACACTCTCTCTGCCATCCTCACTGTCACTCTCACACGCTCTCCCATCCTCACTGTCACTCTCACACTCTCTCTCCCATCTGCACTCTCACTCTCACACTTTCTCTCCCAAACTCACACTCACTCTCACTCTCACACTCTCTCTCCCATCCTCACACTCACACTCTCTCCCATCCACACTCTCCCTCTCATTCTCACACTATCTCCCATCCTCACTGTCACATTATCTCCCATCCTCCCTTTCACTCTCACACTCTCACCCATCCTCACTCGCACTCTCACTCTCTCTCCCATCCACAGTCTCACTCTCACACTCTCTCCCATCCTCACTCTCACTCTCACACTCTCTCCCATCCTCACTCTCACTCTCTCTCTCACACTCTCTCTGCCATCCTCACTGTCACTCTCACACGCTCTCCCATCCTCACTGTCACTCTCACACTCTCTCTCCCATCCGCACTCTCACTCTCACACTTTAGCTCCCAAACTCACACTCACTCTCACTCTCACACTCTCTCTCCCATCCTCACTCTCACACTCTCTCCCATCCACACTCTCCCTCTCATTCTCACACTATCTCCCATCCTCACTGTCACATTATCTCCCATCCTCCCTTTCACTCTCACACTCTCACCCATCCTCACTCGCACTCTCACTCTCTCTCCCATCCACAGTCTCACTCTCACACTCTCTCCCATCCTCACTCTCACTTTCCTAATCTCTCCCATTCTCACTGTCAATTTCACACTCTCTCTCACATCCTCACTCTCACTCTCACACTCTCTCTCACATCCTCATTCTCAGTCTCACACTCTCGCCCATCTGCACTCTCGCTCTCACACTTTCTCTCCCATCCTCATTCTTACTTTTACTCTCACACTCTCTCCCATCCACACTCTCACTCTCACTTTCTCTCCCATCCACAGTCTCACTCTCACACTCTCTCCCATCCTCACTCTCACTTTCATAATCTCTCCCATCCTCACTGTCAATTTCACACTCTCTCTCACATCCTCATTCTCACTTTCACACTCTCTCCCATTCTCACTCTCACTCTCACACTCTCTCTCACATCCTCATTCTCAGTCTCACACTCTCGCCCATCTGCACTCTCACTCTCACACTTTCTCTCCCATCCTCACTCTCGCTCTCATACTCTCTCCCATCCTCACTGTCACTCTCACACTCTCTCCCATCCTCACTCTCACTCTCAAACTCTATGTCATTCTCACTGTCTCTCTCACACTCTCTCTCCCATCCTCACTCTCACTCTCACACTCTCTCCCATTCTCACTATTACTCTCACTCTCACACTCTCTCCCATCCTCACTCTCACTCTCACGCTCTCTCCCATTCTCACTCTCACTCTCACACTGTCTCCCATTCTCACTCTAACTCTCACTCTCACACTCTCTCCCAACCTCACTCTCACTCTCACACTCTCGCCTATTCTCACTCTAACTCTCACTCTCACACTCTCTCCCATCCTCACTCTCACTCTCACACTCTCTGTCATCCTCACTCTCACTCACACACTCTCGCCCATCCGCACTCTCACTCTCACACTCTCTCTCCAATCCTCACTGTCACTCTCACACTCACTCGCATTCTCACTCTCACTCTCACACTCTCTCCCATCCTCACTCTCACTCTCACTCTCACATTCTCTCTCCCATCCTCACTGTCACTCTCACACTCTCTCCCATCCTCACTCTCACTCTCACACTCTCTCCCAACCTCACTCTCACTCTCACACTCTCTCCCATCCTCACTCTCACACTCACTCTCCCATCCGCACTCTCACTCTCACACTTTCTCTCCCATCCTCACACTCACTCTCCCTCTCACACTCTCTCTCCCATCCTCATTCTCACACTCTCTCTCATCCACACTCTCACTCTCACACTCTCTCTCCCATCCTCACTCTCCCTCTCATTCTCACACTCTCTTCCCTTCTCATTCTGACTCTCACACTCTCTATCCCCTTCTCACTCTCACTGTCACACTCTCTCGCCCAACCTCACTCTTACTCTCACTCTCACACTCTCTCACATTCTCATTTTCACTCTGACACTCTATCCCATCCGCACTCTCACTCTCACACTTTTTCTCCCATCCACATTCTCACTCTCACACTCTCTCACATTCTCATTCTCACTCTCACACTCTCTCAAATTCATATTCTCACTCTCACACTCTCTCTACCATTCTCACTCTCACTCACAAACTCTCCTACCCCTCACTTTCACTCTCACACTCACTCTCCCATCCGCACTCTCACTCTCACACACTCTCTCCCATTCTCACTCTCACTCTCACACTCCATTTCCCTTCTCATCCTCACTCTCACACAATCACTCCCATTTGCACTCTCACTCTCACGCTCTCTCTCCCATCCTCAATCTCACTCTCACACACTCTCTCCCATTCTCACTCTCAATCTCACACTCTCTCTCCCATTCTCATCCTCACTCTCACACATTCTCTCCCATCCTCACTCCTACTCTCAGTCTCACTCTCCCATCCTCACTGTCACTCTCACACTCTCTCTCCCATCCTCACTCTCATTCTCACTCTCTATGTCATCCTCACTGTCACTCTCACACTCTCTGTCATTCTCACTGTCACTTTCACACTCTCTCTCCCATTCGCACACACACTCTCACACTCTCTCCCATTCTCACTCTAACTCTCACTCTCACACTCTCTCCCATCCACACTCTCACTCTCACACTTTCTCTCCCATCCTCACTCTCCCTCTCATTCTCACACTATCTCCCATCCTCACTGTCACATTATCTCCCATTCTCCCTTTCACTCTCACACTCTCACCCATCCTCACTCGCACTCTCACACTCTCTCTCCCATCCTCACTCTTACATTCACACTCTCTCCCATCCTCACTGTCAATTTCACGCACTCTCTCCCATCCTCACTCTCACTTTCACACTCTCTCCCATTCTTACTCTCTCTCTCACTCTCACTCTCACATTCTCTCTCCCATCCTCACTGTCACTCTCAAACACTCTCCCAACCTCACTCTCACTCTCACACTCTCTCCCAACCTCACTCTCACTCTCACACTCTCTCCCATCCTCACTCTCACTCTCACACTCACTCTCCCATCCGCACTCTCACTCTCACACTTTCTCTCCCATCCTCACTCTCACACTCTCTCCCATCAACACTCTCACTCTCACACACTCTCTCCCATCCTCAATCTCCCTCTCATTCTCACACTCTCTTCCCTTCTCATTCTCACTCTCACACTCTCTCTCCACTTCTCACTCTCACTCTCGCACTCTCTCTCCTAACCTCACTCTTACTCTCACTCTCTAACTCTCTCACATTCTCATTCTCACTCTCACTCTCTCTCCCATCCGCACTCACACTCTCAAACTTTCACTCCCATCCACATTCTCACTTTCACACTCTCTCTATTAACCTCACTCTCACTCTCACACTGTCTCACATTCTCATTCTCACTCTCACACTCTCTACCATCCTCACTCTCACTCTCCCACTCTCCCACCCCTCACTCTCACTCTCACACACTCTCTCCCATTCTCACTCTCACTCTCACACTCCATTTCCCTTCTCATCCTCACTCTCACACAATCTCTCCCATTTCCACTCTCACTCTCACGCTCTCTCTCCCATCCTCAATCTCACTCTCACACACTCTCTCCCATTCTCACTCTCAATCTCACACTCTCTCTCCCATTCTCATCCTCACTCTCACACACTCTCTCCCATCCCTACTCTTACTCTCACTCTCCCACTCTCTCCCATCCTCACTCCCTCTCTCACATTCTCTCCCCTCCTCACTCCTACTCTCAGTCTCACTCTCCCATCCACACTCTCACTCTCACACTCTCTCTCCCATCCTCACTCTCATTCTCACTCTCTGTCATCCTCACTGTCACTCTCACACTCTCTGTTATTCTCACTGTCACTTTCACACTCTCTCTCCCATTCTCACACACACTCTCACACTCTCTCACATTCTCACTCTAACTCTCACACTCTGTCATCCTCACTCTCACTCTCATACTCTCTGTCATCCTCACTCTCACTCACACACTCTCGCCCATCCTCAATCTCACTCTCACACACTCTCTCCCATTCTCAATCTCACTCTCACACACTCTCTCCCATTCTCACTCTCAATCTCACACTCTCTCTCCCATTCTCATCCTCAATCTCACACTCTCTCTCCCATCCTCACTCTCACTCTCACTCTCCCACTCTCTCCCATCCTCACTCCCTCTCTCACATTCTCTCCCATCCTCTCTCCTACTCTCAGTCTCACTCTCCCATCCTCACTGTCACTCTCACACGCTCTCCCATCCTCACTCTCACTCTCATACTCTCTCTCCCATCCTCACTCTCACACTCTCTCCAACATCCTCACTCTCACTCTCACACTCTCTCCCATCCTCACTCTCACCTTCTCTCTCACTCACACTCTCACACTTTCTCTGCCATCCTCACTGTCACTCTCACACGCTCTCCCATCCTCACTGTCACTCTCACACTCTCTCTCCCATCTGCACTCTCACTCTCACACTTTCTCTCCCAAACTCACACTCACTCTCACTCTCACACTCTCTCTCCCATCCTCACACTCACACTCTCTCCCATCCACACTCTCCCTCTCATTCTCACACTATCTCCCATCCTCACTGTCACATTATCTCCCATCCTCCCTTTCACTCTCACACTCTCACCCATCCTCACTCGCACTCTCACTCTCTCTCCCATCCACAGTCTCACTCTCACACTCTCTCCCATCCTCACTCTCACTCTCACACTCTCTCCCATCCTCACTCTCACTCTCTCTCTCACACTCTCTCTGCCATCCTCACTGTCACTCTCACACGCTCTCCCATCCTCACTGTCACTCTCACACTCTCTCTCCCATCCGCACTCTCACTCTCACACTTTAGCTCCCAAACTCACACTCACTCTCACTCTCACACTCTCTCTCCCATCCTCACTCTCACACTCTCTCCCATCCACACTCTCCCTCTCATTCTCACACTATCTCCCATCCTCACTGTCACATTATCTCCCATCCTCCCTTTCACTCTCACACTCTCACCCATCCTCACTCGCACTCTCACTCTCTCTCCCATCCACAGTCTCACTCTCACACTCTCTCCCATCCTCACTCTCACTTTCCTAATCTCTCCCATTCTCACTGTCAATTTCACACTCTCTCTCACATCCTCACTCTCACTCTCACACTCTCTCTCACATCCTCATTCTCAGTCTCACACTCTCGCCCATCTGCACTCTCGCTCTCACAATTTCTCTCCCATCCTCATTCTTACTTTTACTCTCACACTCTCTCCCATCCACACTCTCACTCTCACTTTCTCTCCCATCCACAGTCTCACTCTCACACTCTCTCCCATCCTCACTCTCACTTTCATAATCTCTCCCATCCTCACTGTCAATTTCACACTCTCTCTCACATCCTCACTCTCACTTTCACACTCTCTCCCATTCTCACTCTCACTCTCACACTCTCTCTCACATCCTCATTCTCAGTCTCACACTCTCGCCCATCTGCACTCTCACTCTCACACTTTCTCTCCCATCCTCACTCTCGCTCTCATACTCTCTCCCATCCTCACTGTCACTCTCACACTCTCTCCCATCCTCACTCTCACTCTCAAACTCTATGTCATTCTCACTGTCTCTCTCACACTCTCTCTCCCAGTCTCACTCTCACTCTCACACTCTCACCCATTCTCACTATTACTCTCACTCTCACACTCTCTCCCATCCTCACTCTCACTCTCACGCTCTCTCCCATTCTCACTCTCACTCTCACACTGTCTCCCATTCTCACTCTAACTCTCACTCTCACACTCCCTCCCAACCTCACTCTCACTCTCACACTCTCGCCTATTCTCACTCTAACTCTCACTCTCACACTCTCTCCCATCCTCACTCTCACTCTCACACTCTCTGTCATCCTCACTCTCACTCACACACTCTCGCCCATCCGCACTCTCACTCTCACACTCTCTCTCCAATCCTCACTGTCACTCTCACACTCACTCGCATTCTCACTCTCACTCTCACACTCTCTCCCATCCTCACTCTCACTCTCACTCTCACATTCTCTCTCCCATCCTCACTGTCACTCTCACACTCTCTCCCATCCTCACTCTCACTCTCACACTCTCTCCCAACCTCACTCTCACTCTCACACTCTCTCCCATCCTCACTCTCACACTCACTCTCCCATCCGCACTCTCACTCTCACACTTTCTCTCCCATCCTCACACTCACTCTCCCTCTCACACTCTCTCTCCCATCCTCATTCTCACACTCTCTCTCATCCACACTCTCACTCTCACACTCTCTCTCCCATCCTCACTCTCCCTCTCATTCTCACACTCTCTTCCCTTCTCATTCTGACTCTCACACTCTCTCTCCCCTTCTCACTCTCACTGTCACACTCTCTCGCCCAACCTCACTCTTACTCTCACTCTCACACTCTCTCACATTCTCATTTTCACTCTGACACTCTATCCCATCCGCACTCTCACTCTCACACTTTTTCTCCCATCCACATTCTCACTCTCACACTCTCTCACATTCTCATTCTCACTCTCACACTCTCTCAAATTCATATTCTCACTCTCACACTCTCTCTACCATTCTCACTCTCACTCACACACTCTCCTACCCCTCACTTTCACTCTCACACTCACTCTCCCATCCGCACTCTCACTCTCACACACTCTCTCCCATTCTCACTCTCACTCTCACACTCCATTTCCCTTCTCATCCTCACTCTCACACAATCACTCCCATTTGCACTCTCACTCTCACGCTCTCTCTCCCATCCTCAATCTCACTCTCACACACTCTCTCCCATTCTCACTCTCAATCTCACACTCTCTCTCCCATTCTCATCCTCACTCTCACACATTCTCTCCCATCCTCACTCCTACTCTCAGTCTCACTCTCCCATCCTCACTGTCACTCTCACACTCTCTCTCCCATCCTCACTCTCATTCTCACTCTCTATGTCATCCTCACTGTCACTCTCACACTCTCTGTCATTCTCACTGTCACTTTCACACTCTCTCTCCCATTCGCACACACACTCTCACACTCTCTCCCATTCTCACTCTAACTCTCACTCTCACACTCTCTCCCATCCACACTCTCACTCTCACACTTTCTCTCCCATCCTCACTCTCCCTCTCATTCTCACACTATCTCCCATCCTAACTGTCACATTATCTCCCATTCTCCCTTTCACTCTCACACTCTCACCCATCCTCACTCGCACTCTCACACTCTCTCTCCCATCCTCACTCTTACATTCACACGCTCTCCCATCCTCACTGTCAATTTCACGCACTCTCTCCCATCCTCACTCTCACTTTCACACTCTCTCCCATTCTTACTCTCACTCTCACTCTCACTCTCACATTCTCTCTCCCATCCTCACTGTCACTCTCAAACACTCTCCCAACCTCACTCTCACTCTCACACTCTCTCCCAACCTCACTCTCACTCTCACACTCTCTCCCATCCTCACTCTCACTCTCACACTCACTCTCCCATCCGCACTCTCACTCTCACACTTTCTCTCCCATCCTCACTCTCACACTCTCTCCCATCAACACTCTCACTCTCACACACTCTCTCCCATCCTCAATCTCCCTCTCATTCTCACACTCTCTTCCCTTCTCATTCTCACTCTCACACTCTCTCTCCACTTCTCACTCTCACTCTCGCACTCTCTCTCCTAACCTCACTCTTACTCTCACTCTCTAACTCTCTCACATTCTCATTCTCACTCTCACTCTCTCTCCCATCCGCCCTCACACTCTCAAACTTTCACTCCCATCCACATTCTCACTTTCACACTCTCTCTATTAACCTCACTCTCACTCTCACACTGTCTCACATTCTCATTCTCACTCTCACACTCTCTACCATCCTCACTCTCACTCTCCCACTCTCCCACCCCTCACTCTCACTCTCACACACTCTCTCCCATTCTCACTCTCACTCTCACACTCCATTTCCCTTCTCATCCTCACTCTCACACAATCTCTCCCATTTCCACTCTCACTCTCACGCTCTCTCTCCCATCCTCAATCTCACTCTCACACACTCTCTCCCATTCTCACTCTCAATCTCACACTCTCTCTCCCATTCTCATCCTCACTCTCACACACTCTCTCCCATCCCTACTCTTACTCTCACTCTCCCACTCTCTCCCATCCTCACTCCCTCTCTCACATTCTCTCCCCTCCTCACTCCTACTCTCAGTCTCACTCTCCCATCCACACTCTCACTCTCACACTCTCTCTCCCATCCTCACTCTCATTCTCACTCTCTGTCATCCTCACTGTCACTCTCACACTCTCTGTTATTCTCACTGTCACTTTCACACTCTCTCTCCCATTCTCACACACACTCTCACACTCTCTCACATTCTCACTCTAACTCTCACACTCTGTCATCCTCACTCTCACTCTCATACTCTCTGTCATCCTCACTCTCACTCACACACTCTCGCCCATCCTCAATCTCACTCTCACACACTCTCTCCCATTCTCAATCTCACTCTCACACACTCTCTCCCATTCTCACTCTCAATCTCACACTCTCTCTCCCATTCTCATCCTCAATCTCACACTCTCTCTCCCATCCTCACTCTCACTCTCACTCTCCCACTCTCTCCCATCCTCACTCCCTCTCTCACATTCTCTCCCATCCTCTCTCCTACTCTCAGTCTCACTCTCCCATCCTCACTGTCACTCTCACACGCTCTCCCATCCTCACTCTCACTCTCACACTCTCTCTCCCATCCTCACTCTCACTCTCACTCTCCCACTCTCTCCCATCCTCACTCCCTCTCTCACATTCTCTCCCATCCTCTCTCCTACTCTCAGTCTCACTCTCCCATCCTCACTGTCACTCTCACACGCTCTCCCATCCTCACTCTCACTCTCACACTCTCTCTCCCATCCTCACTCTCACTCTCACACTCTCTCCAACATCCTCACTCTCACTCTCACACTCTCTCCCATCCTCACTCTCACCTTCTCTCTCACTCACACTCTCACACTCTCTCTGCCATCCTCACTGTCACTCTCACACGCTCTCCCATCCTCACTGTCACTCTCACACTCTCTCTCCCATCTGCACTCTCACTCTCACACTTTCTCTCCCAAACTCACACTCACTCTCACTCTCACACTCTCTCTCCCATCCTCACACTCACACTCTCTCCCATCCACACTCTCCCTCTCATTCTCACACTATCTCCCATCCTCACTGTCACATTATCTCCCATCCTCCCTTTCACTCTCACACTCTCACCCATCCTCACTCGCACTCTCACTCTCTCTCCCATCCACAGTCTCACTCTCATACTCTCTCCCATCCTCACTCTCACTCTCACACTCTCTCCCATCCTCACTCTCACTCTCTCTCTCACACTCTCTCTGCCATCCTCACTGTCACTCTCACACGCTCTCCCATCCTCACTGTCACTCTCACACTCTCTCTCCCATCCGCACTCTCACTCTCACACTTTAGCTCCCAAACTCACACTCACTCTCACTCTCACACTCTCTCTCCCATCCTCACTCTCACACTCTCTCCCATCCACACTCTCCCTCTCATTCTCACACTATCTCCCATCCTCACTGTCACATTATCTCCCATCCTCCCTTTCACTCTCACACTCTCACCCATCCTCACTCGCACTCTCACTCTCTCTCCCATCCACAGTCTCACTCTCACACTCTCTCCCATCCTCACTCTCACTTTCCTAATCTCTCCCATTCTCACTGTCAATTTCACACTCTCTCTCACATCCTCACTCTCACTCTCACACTCTCTCTCACATCCTCATTCTCAGTCTCACACTCTCGCCCATCTGCACTCTCGCTCTCACACTTTCTCTCCCATCCTCATTCTTACTTTTACTCTCACACTCTCTCCCATCCACACTCTCACTCTCACTTTCTCTCCCATCCACAGTCTCACTCTCACACTCTCTCCCATCCTCACTCTCACTTTCATAATCTCTCCCATCCTCACTGTCAATTTCACACTCTCTCTCACATCCTCACTCTCACTTTCACACTCTCTCCCATTCTCACTCTCACTCTCACACTCTCTCTCACATCCTCATTCTCAGTCTCACACTCTCGCCCATCTGCACTCTCACTCTCACACTTTCTCTCCCATCCTCACTCTCGCTCTCATACTCTCTCCCATCCTCACTGTCACTCTCACACTCTCTCCCATCCTCACTCTCACTCTCAAACTCTATGTCATTCTCACTGTCTCTCTCACACTCTCTCTCCCAGTCTCACTCTCACTCTCACACTCTCTCCCATTCTCACTATTACTCTCACTCTCACACTCTCTCCCATCCTCACTCTCACTCTCACGCTCTCTCCCATTCTCACTCTCACTCTCACACTGTCTCCCATTCTCACTCTAACTCTCACTCTCACACTCTCTCCCAACCTCACTCTCACTCTCACACTCTCGCCTATTCTCACTCTAACTCTCACTCTCACACTCTCTCCCATCCTCACTCTCACTCTCACACTCTCTGTCATCCTCACTCTCACTCACACACTCTCGCCCATCCGCACTCTCACTCTCACACTCTCTCTCCAATCCTCACTGTCACTCTCACACTCACTCGCATTCTCACTCTCACTCTCACACTCTCTCCCATCCTCACTCTCACTCTCACTCTCACATTCTCTCTCCCATCCTCACTGTCACTCTCACACTCTCTCCCATCCTCACTCTCACTCTCACACTCTCTCCCAACCTCACTCTCACTCTCACACTCTCTCCCATCCTCACTCTCACACTCACTCTCCCATCCGCACTCTCACTCTCACACTTTCTCTCCCATCCTCACACTCACTCTCCCTCTCACACTCTCTCTCCCATCCTCATTCTCACACTCTCTCTCATCCACACTCTCACTCTCACACTCTCTCTCCTATCCTCACTCTCCCTCTCATTCTCACACTCTCTTCCCTTCTCATTCTGACTCTCACACTCTCTCTCCCCTTCTCACTCTCACTGTCACACTCTCTCGCCCAACCTCACTCTTACTCTCACTCTCACACTCTCTCACATTCTCATTTTCACTCTGACACTCTATCCCATCCGCACTCTCACTCTCACACTTTTTCTCCCATCCACATTCTCACTCTCACACTCTCTCACATTCTCATTCTCACTCTCACACTCTCTCAAATTCATATTCTCACTCTCACACTCTCTCTACCATTCTCACTCTCACTCACAAACTCTCCTACCCCTCACTTTCACTCTCACACTCACTCTCCCATCCGCACTCTCACTCTCACACACTCTCTCCCATTCTCACTCTCACTCTCACACTCCATTTCCCTTCTCATCCTCACTCTCACACAATCACTCCCATTTGCACTCTCACTCTCACGCTCTCTCTCCCATCCTCAATCTCACTCTCACACACTCTCTCCCATTCTCACTCTCAATCTCACACTCTCTCTCCCATTCTCATCCTCACTCTCACACATTCTCTCCCATCCTCACTCCTACTCTCAGTCTCACTCTCCCATCCTCACTGTCACTCTCACACTCTCTCTCCCATCCTCACTCTCATTCTCACTCTCTATGTCATCCTCACTGTCACTCTCACACTCTCTGTCATTCTCACTGTCACTTTCACACTCTCTCTCCCATTCGCACACACACTCTCACACTCTCTCCCATTCTCACTCTAACTCTCACTCTCACACTCTCTCCCATCCACACTCTCACTCTCACACTTTCTCTCCCATCCTCACTCTCCCTCTCATTCTCACACTATCTCCCATCCTCACTGTCACATTATCTCCCATTCTCCCTTTCACTCTCACACTCTCACCCATCCTCACTCGCACTCTCACACTCTCTCTCCCATCCTCACTCTTACATTCACACTCTCTCCCATCCTCACTGTCAATTTCACGCACTCTCTCCCATCCTCACTCTCACTTTCACACTCTCTCCCATTCTTACTCTCACTCTCACTCTCACTCTCACATTCTCTCTCCCATCCTCACTGTCACTCTCAAACACTCTCCCAACCTCACTCTCACTCTCACACTCTCTCCCAACCTCACTCTCACTCTCACACTCTCTCCCATCCTCACTCTCACTCTCACACTCACTCTCCCATCCGCACTCTCACTCTCACACTTTCTCTCCCATCCTCACTCTCACACTCTCTCCCATCAACACTCTCACTCTCACACACTCTCTCCCATCCTCAATCTCCCTCTCATTCTCACACTCTCTTCCCTTCTCATTCTCACTCTCACACTCTCTCTCCACTTCTCACTCTCACTCTCGCACTCTCTCTCCTAACCTCACTCTTACTCTCACTCTCTAACTCTCTCACATTCTCATTCTCACTCTCACTCTCTCTCCCATCCGCACTCACACTCTCAAACTTTCACTCCCATCCACATTCTCACTTTCACACTCTCTCTATTAACCTCACTCTCACTCTCACACTGTCTCACATTCTCATTCTCACTCTCACACTCTCTACCATCCTCACTCTCACTCTCCCACTCTCCCACCCCTCACTCTCACTCTCACACACTCTCTCCCATTCTCACTCTCACTCTCACACTCCATTTCCCTTCTCATCCTCACTCTCACACAATCTCTCCCATTTCCACTCTCACTCTCACGCTCTCTCTCCCATCCTCAATCTCACTCTCACACACTCTCTCCCATTCTCACTCTCAATCTCACACTCTCTCTCCCATTCTCATCCTCACTCTCACACACTCTCTCCCATCCCTACTCTTACTCTCACTCTCCCACTCTCTCCCATCCTCACTCCCTCTCTCACATTCTCTCCCCTCCTCACTCCTACTCTCAGTCTCACTCTCCCATCCACACTCTCACTCTCACACTCTCTCTCCCATCCTCACTCTCATTCTCACTCTCTGTCATCCTCACTGTCACTCTCACACTCTCTGTTATTCTCACTGTCACTTTCACACTCTCTCTCCCATTCTCACACACACTCTCACACTCTCTCACATTCTCACTCTAACTCTCACACTCTGTCATCCTCACTCTCACTCTCATACTCTCTGTCATCCTCACTCTCACTCACACACTCTCGCCCATCCTCAATCTCACTCTCACACACTCTCTCCCATTCTCAATCTCACTCTCACACACTCTCTCCCATTCTCACTCTCAATCTCACACTCTCTCTCCCATTCTCATCCTCAATCTCACACTCTCTCTCCCATCCTCACTCTCACTCTCACTCTCCCACTCTCTCCCATCCTCACTCCCTCTCTCACATTCTCTCCCATCCTCTCTCCTACTCTCAGTCTCACTCTCCCATCCTCACTGTCACTCTCACACGCTCTCCCATCCTCACTCTCACTCTCACACTCTCTCTCCCATCCTCACTCTCACTCTCACTCTCCCACTCTCTCCCATCCTCACTCCCTCTCTCACATTCTCTCCCATCCTCTCTCCTACTCTCAGTCTCACTCTCCCATCCTCACTGTCACTCTCACACGCTCTCCCATCCTCACTCTCACTCTCACACTCTCTCTCCCATCCTCACTCTCACTCTCACACTCTCTCCAACATCCTCACTCTCACTCTCACACTCTCTCCCATCCTCACTCTCTCCTTCTCTCTCACTCACACTCTCACACTCTCTCTGCCATCCTCACTGTCACTCTCACACGCTCTCCCATCCTCACTGTCACTCTCACACTCTCTCTCCCATCTGCACTCTCACTCTCACACTTTCTCTCCCAAACTCACACTCACTCTCACTCTCACACTCTCTCTCCCATCCTCACACTCACACTCTCTCCCATCCACACTCTCCCTCTCATTCTCACACTATCTCCCATCCTCACTGTCACATTATCTCCCATCCTCCCTTTCACTCTCACACTCTCACCCATCCTCACTCGCACTCTCACTCTCTCTCCCATCCACAGTCTCACTCTCACACTCTCTCCCATCCTCACTCTCACTCTCACACTCTCTCCCATCCTCACTCTCACTCTCTCTCTCACACTCTCTCTGCCATCCTCACTGTCACTCTCACACGCTCTCCCATCCTCACTGTCACTCTCACACTCTCTCTCCCATCCGCACTCTCACTCTCACACTTTAGCTCCCAAACTCACACTCACTCTCACTCTCACACTCTCTCTCCCATCCTCACTCTCACACTCTCTCCCATCCACACTCTCCCTCTCATTCTCACACTATCTCCCATCCTCACTGTCACATTATCTCCCATCCTCCCTTTCACTCTCACACTCTCACCCATCCTCACTCGCACTCTCACTCTCTCTCCCATCCACAGTCTCACTCTCACACTCTCTCCCATCCTCACTCTCACTTTCCTAATCTCTCCCATTCTCACTGTCAATTTCACACTCTCTCTCACATCCTCACTCTCACTCTCACACTCTCTCTCACATCCTCATTCTCAGTCTCACACTCTCGCCCATCTGCACTCTCGCTCTCACACTTTCTCTCCCATCCTCATTCTTACTTTTACTCTCACACTCTCTCCCATCCACACTCTCACTCTCACTTTCTCTCCCATCCACAGTCTCACTCTCACACTCTCTCCCATCCTCACTCTCACTTTCATAATCTCTCCCATCCTCACTGTCAATTTCACACTCTCTCTCACATCCTCACTCTCACTTTCACACTCTCTCCCATTCTCACTCTCACTCTCACACTCTCTCTCACATCCTCATTCTCAGTCTCACACTCTCGCCCATCTGCACTCTCACTCTCACACTTTCTCTCCCATCCTCACTCTCGCTCTCATACTCTCTCCCATCCTCACTGTCACTCTCACACTCTCTCCCATCCTCACTCTCACTCTCAAACTCTATGTCATTCTCACTGTCTCTCTCACACTCTCTCTCCCAGTCTCACTCTCACTCTCACACTCTCTCCCATTCTCACTATTACTCTCACTCTCACACTCTCTCCCATCCTCACTCTCACTCTCACGCTCTCTCCCATTCTCACTCTCACTCTCACACTGTCTCCCATTCTCACTCTAACTCTCACTCTCACACTCTCTCCCAACCTCACTCTCACTCTCACACTCTCGCCTATTCTCACTCTAACTCTCACTCTCACACTCTCTCCCATCCTCACTCTCACTCTCACACTCTCTGTCATCCTCACTCTCACTCACACACTCTCGCCCATCCGCACTCTCACTCTCACACTCTCTCTCCAATCCTCACTGTCACTCTCACACTCACTCGCATTCTCACTCTCACTCTCACACTCTCTCCCATCCTCACTCTCACTCTCACTCTCACATTCTCTCTCCCATCCTCACTGTCACTCTCACACTCTCTCCCATCCTCACTCTCACTCTCACACTCTCTCCCAACCTCACTCTCACTCTCACACTCTCTCCCATCCTCACTCTCACACTCACTCTCCCATCCGCACTCTCACTCTCACACTTTCTCTCCCATCCTCACACTCCCTCTCCCTCTCACACTCTCTCTCCCATCCTCATTCTCACACTCTCTCTCATCCACACTCTCACTCTCACACTCTCTCTCCTATCCTCACTCTCCCTCTCATTCTCACACTCTCTTCCCTTCTCATTCTGACTCTCACACTCTCTCTCCCCTTCTCACTCTCACTGTCACACTCTCTCGCCCAACCTCACTCTTACTCTCACTCTCACACTCTCTCACATTCTCATTTTCACTCTGACACTCTATCCCATCCGCACTCTCACTCTCACACTTTTTCTCCCATCCACATTCTCACTCTCACACTCTCTCACATTCTCATTCTCACTCTCACACTCTCTCAAATTCATATTCTCACTCTCACACTCTCTCTACCATTCTCACTCTCACTCACAAACTCTCCTACCCCTCACTTTCACTCTCACACTCACTCTCCCATCCGCACTCTCACTCTCACACACTCTCTCCCATTCTCACTCTCACTCTCACACTCCATTTCCCTTCTCATCCTCACTCTCACACAATCACTCCCATTTGCACTCTCACTCTCACGCTCTCTCTCCCATCCTCAATCTCACTCTCACACACTCTCTCCCATTCTCACTCTCAATCTCACACTCTCTCTCCCATTCTCATCCTCACTCTCACACATTCTCTCCCATCCTCACTCCTACTCTCAGTCTCACTCTCCCATCCTCACTGTCACTCTCACACTCTATCTCCCATCCTCACTCTCATTCTCAATCTCTATGTCATCCTCACTGTCACTCTCACACTCTCTGTCATTCTCACTGTCACTTTCACACTCTCTCTCCCATTCGCACACACACTCTCACACTCTCTCCCATTCTCACTCTAACTCTCACTCTCACACTCTCTCCCATCCACACTCTCACTCTCACACTTTCTCTCCCATCCTCACTCTCCCTCTCATTCTCACACTATCTCCCATCCTCACTGTCACATTATCTCCCATTCTCCCTTTCACTCTCACACTCTCACCCATCCTCACTCGCACTCTCACACTCTCTCTCCCATCCTCACTCTTACATTCACACTCTCTCCCATCCTCACTGTCAATTTCACGCACTCTCTCCCATCCTCACTCTCACTTTCACACTCTCTCCCATTCTTACTCTCACTCTCACTCTCACTCTCACATTCTCTCTCCCATCCTCACTGTCACTCTCAAACACTCTCCCAACCTCACTCTCACTCTCACACTCTCTCCCAACCTCACTCTCACTCTCACACTCTCTCCCATCCTCACTCTCACTCTCACACTCACTCTCCCATCCGCACTCTCACTCTCACACTTTCTCTCCCATCCTCACTCTCACACTCTCTCCCATCAACACTCTCACTCTCACACTCTCTCTCCCATCCTCAATCTCCCTCTCATTCTCACACTCTCTTCCCTTCTCATTCTCACTCTCACACTCTCTCTCCACTTCTCACTCTCACTCTCGCACTCTCTCTCCTAACGTCACTCTTACTCTCACTCTCTAACTCTCTCACATTCTCATTCTCACTCTCACTCTCTCTCCCATCCGCACTCACACTCTCAAACTTTCTCTCCCATCCACATTCTCACTTTCACACTCTCTCTATTAACCTCACTCTCACTCTCACACTGTCTCACATTCTCATTCTCACTCTCACACTCTCTACCATCCTCACTCTCACTCTCCCACTCTCCCACCCCTCACTCTCACTCTCACACACTCTCTCCCATTCTCACTCTCACTCGCATACTCCATTTCCCTTCTCATCCTCACTCTCACACAATCTCTCCCATTTCCACTCTCACTCTCACGCTCTCTCTCCCATCCTCAATCTCACTCTCACACACTCTCTCCCATTCTCACTCTCAATCTCACACTCTCTCTCCCATTCTCATCCTCACTCTCACACACTCTCTCCCATCCCTACTCTTACTCTCACTCTCCCACTCTCTCCCATCCTCACTCCCTCTCTCACATTCTCTCCCCTCCTCACTCCTACTCTCAGTCTCACTCTCCCATCCACACTCTCACTCTCACACTCTCTCTCCCATCCTCACTCTCATTCTCACTCTCTGTCATCCTCACTGTCACTCTCACACTCTCTGTTATTCTCACTGTCACTTTCACACTCTCTCTCCCATTCTCACACACACTCTCACACTCTCTCACATTCTCACTCTAACTCTCACACTCTGTCATCCTCACTCTCACTCTCATACTCTCTGTCATCCTCACTCTCACTCACACACTCTCGCCCATCCTCAATCTCACTCTCACACACTCTCTCCCATTCTCACTCTCAATCTCACACTCTCTATCCCATTCTCATCCTCACTCTCACACACTCTCTCCCATCCCTACTCTTACTCTCACTCTCCCACTCTCTCCCATCCGCACTCTCACTCTCACATTCTCTCTCGCATCCTCACTCTCACACTCTCTCCCATCCTCACTCTCACTCTCATACTCTCTCCCATCCTCACTCACACTCTCACTCTCACACTCTCTCTCCCATCCTCACTGTCACTCTCACACTCTTTCCCATTATCTCTCGCACTCTCACACTCTCTCACAACCTCACTCTCACTCTCACACTCTCTCGCATCCTCACTCTCTCTCTCACACTCTCTCTCCCATCTGCACTCTCACTCTCACGCTTTCTCTCCCATCCTTACACTCACTCTCACTCTCACACTCTCTCTCCCATCCTCACTCTCACACTCTCTCCCATCCACACTCTCACTCTCACACTTTCTCTCCCATACTCACTCTCCCACTCATTCTCACACTATCTACCATCCTCACTGTCACATTATCTCCCATCCTCCCTTTCACTCTCACACTCTCCCATCCTCACTCTCACTCTCACACTCTCTCTCACATCCTCACTCTTACTTTTACTCTCACACTCTCTCCATTCCTCACTCTCACTCTCACTCTCTCTCCCATCCACAGTCTCACTCTCACACTCTCTTTCCTATCCTCACTGTCACTCTCACACTCTCACTCCCATCCTCACTCTCACTATCACACTCTCTCCCATTCTCACTCTCACTTTCACACACTCTCCAATCCACACTGTCAATTTCACACTCTCTCTCCCATCCTCACTCTCACTTTCACACTCTCTCCCACCCTCACTCACAGTCTCACACTCTCTCCCATCTGCACTCTCACTCTCACTCTCTCTCCCATCCACAGTCTCACTCTCACACTCTCTCTCCTATCCTCACTGTCACTCTCACACTCTCACTCCCATCCTCACTCTCAATCTCACATTCTCTCCCATCCTCACTCTCACTTTCACACACTCTCCAATCCTCACTGTCAATTTCACACTTTCTCTCCCATCCTCACTCTCGCTCACAAACTTTCTCCCATCCACACTGTCAATCTCACACTCTCTGTCATTCTCACTCACACTCTCACACTCTCCCTCACATCCTCACTCTCGCTCTCACACTCTCTCCCATTCTCACTCTCACTCTCACACTCTATGTCATCCTCACTGTCACTCTCACACTCTCTGTCATTCTCACTGTCACTTTCACACTATCTCTCCCATTCTCACTCTCACTCTCACACTCTCTCACATTCTCACTCTCACTCTCACTCTCACACTCTTTCCCATCCTCACTCTCACTCTCACACTCTCTGTCATCCTCACTCTCACTCTCACACTCTCTCACATACGCACTCTCACTCTCACATTCTCTCTCTCCCATCCTCACTGTCACTCTCACACTCTCTCCCATCCTGACTCTCACATTCTCTCCCAACCTCACACTCACGCTCACACTCTCTCCCATCCTCACTCTCACTCTCACACTCTCTCTCCCATCCGCACTCTCACTCTCACACTTTCTCTCCCATCCTCACACTCACTCTCACTCTCACACTCGCGCTACCATTCTCACTCTCACACACTCTCCCATCCACACTCTCACTCTCACACTCTCTCTCCCATCCTCACTCTCACTCTCACACTCTATCTCCCATCTACACTCTCCCTCTCATTCTCACACTCTCTTCCCTTCTCATTCTCACTCTCACACTCTCTCTCCCATCCTCACTCTTACTCTCACTCTCACACTCTCTCACATTCTCATTCTCACTCTCACACTCTCTCACATTCATATTCTTACTCTCACACTCTCTCTACCATCCACACTCTAACTCTCACACTCTCTCTCCCAGCCTCACTGTCACTACCACACTCTCTCCAATCCTCACTCTCATTCTCAAAATCTCTCCCATCCTCACTCTCACTCTCACTCTCACTCTCACACTCTCTCTCCCATCCTCACTGTCACTCTCACACTCTTTCCCATTCTCACTCTTCGTCTCACTCTCACGCTCTCTCCCATCCGCACTCTCATCCTCACTGTGACTCTCTCACTCTCCCTCCCATTCTCACTCTCACTCTCAAACACTCTCCCATTCTCACTCTCACACTTTCTCTCCATTCCTCACTCTCACTCTCACACTCTCTCTTCCATCCTCACTCTCACTCTCACACACTCTCTCCCATTCTCACTCTCAGTCTCACCCTCTCTCTCCCATTCTCATTCTCACACTCACTCTCACGCTCTCTCCCATTCGCACTCTCACTCTCACACTCTCTCTCAAATCCTCGCTCTGACTCACATGCTCTCTCCCATCCTCACTCTCACTCATACACACACTCTCTCCCATTCTCACTCTCACTCTCACCCTCTCTCTCCCATTCGCACTCTTACTCTCACTCTCTCTCCCAAGTCCTCACACTCACGCTCACACTCTCTCGACCTTCCTCACTGTCACTCTCTCACTCTTTCTCCCATCCTCACTCTCACTCTCACACTGTCTCCCATTCGCACTCTCACTCTCACACTCTCTCCCAAATCCTCACTCTCACTCTCACACTCTCTCTCCCAACCTCATTGTCACTCTCACACAGTCTTTCCCATCCTCACTCTCACGCTCATTCTCACTCTCACACTCTCTCTCCCATCCTAACTCTCACTCTCACACTCTCTCCCATCCTCACTTCTACTCTCACACTCTCTCTCGCATCCTCACTGTCACTCTCACACTCTCTCTCCCATCCTCACTCTCTCTCACACACTCTCTCCCATCCTCATTCTCACTGTCACTCTCACACTCGCGCTCTCATCCTCACTGTGACTCTCTCATTCTCCCTCCCATTCTCACTCTCACTCTCACACTCTCTCTCCCAGCCTCACTGTCACTCCCACACTCTCTCCAATCCTCACTCTCATTCTCACACTCTCTCCCATCCTCACTCTCACTCTCACTCTCACACTCTCTCTCCCATCCTCACTGTCACTCTCACACTCTTTCCCATTCTCACTCTTAGTCTCACTCTCACACTCTCTCATATCCGCACTCTCACTCTCACACTTTCTCTCACATCCACATTCTCACTCTCACACTCTCTCTACCATCCTCACTCTCACTATAGCACTATCTCACATTCTCATTCTCACTCTCACACTCTCTCCCATCCTCTCTCACTCTCACACTCTCTCACATTCATATTCTCACTCTCACGCTCTCTCTACCATCCTCACTCTCACTCTAACATTCTCTCTCCCATCCTTACAGTCACTCTCACACTCTCTCCCATCCTCACTCTCACTCTCACACACTCTCCCATCCTCACGCTCACTCTCACTCTCACACTCTCTCTCCCATCCTCACTCTCAATCTCACACTCTCTCCCATTCTCACTCTCACTCTCACACTCTCTCCCATTCTCACGATAACTCTCACTCTCACACACTCCCATCCACACTCTCACTCTCACACTATCTCTCATCCTCTCTCACTCTCACACTCTGTGTCATCCTCACTGTCACTCTCACACTCTCTGTCATTCTCACTGTCACTTTCACACTCTCTCTCCCATTTTCACTCTCACTCTCACACTCTCTCTCCTATCCTCACTGTCAATCTCACTCTCTCACTTTCTCTCCCATCCACACTGTCACTCTCACACTCTCTCCCATCCTCAATTTCACTCTCAAACTCCCTCTCACCTCCGCACTCTCACTCTCACACTCTCTCTCCCATCCACACTCTCACTCTCACACTCTCTCCCATCCGCACTCTCACTCTCACAAACTCGCCCATCCGCACTCTCACACTCACACTCTCACCCATCCTCACTCTCACTCTCACACACTCTCCCATCCTCACTCTCACTCTCACACTCTCTCCCATCCTCACTCTCACTCTCACTCTCACACTATATCTCCCATCCTCACTGTCACTCTCACACTCTCTCCCATCCTCACTCTCACTCTCACACTCTCTCCCAACCTCACTCTCACTCTCACACTCTCTCCCATCCACACTCTCACTCTCACACTCTCTCTCCCATCCTCACTCTCCCTCTCATTCCCACACTCTCTTCCCTTCTCATTCTCACTCTCACACTCTGTCTTCCCTTCTCACTCTCACTCTCACACTCTCTCTCCCATCCTCACTCATACTCTAACTCTCACACTCTCTCACATTCTCATTCTCACTCTCACACTCTCTCCCATCCCCACTCTCACTCTCACACTTTCTCTCCCATCCACATTCTCACTCTCACACTCTCTCTACCATCCTCACTCTCGCTCTCACACTCTCCCACCCCTCACTTTCACACTCACACTCACTCTCCCATCCTCACTCTCACTCTCATACACTCTCTCCCATTCTCACTCTCACTCTCACACACCCTTTCCCTTCTCATCCTCACTCTCACACACTCTCTCCCATTTGCACTCTCACTCTCACGCTCTCTCTCACATCCTCAATCTCACTCTCACACACTCTCTCCCATTCTCACTCTCAATCTCACACTCTCTCTCCCATTCTCATCCTCAATCTCACACTCTCTCTGCCATCCTCACTCTCACTCTCACTCTCCCACCCTCTCCCATCCTCACTCCCTCTCTCACATTCTCTCACATCCTCTCTCCTACTCTCAGTCTCACTCTCCCATCCTCACTGTCACTCTCACACTCTCTCCCATCCTCACTCTCACTCTCACACTCTCTCTCCCATCCTCACTCTCACTCTCACACTCTCTCCAACATCCTCACTCTCACTCTCACACTCTCTCCCATCCTCACTCTCACTCTCACACTCTCCCATCCTCACTCTCACTCTCTCTCTCACTCTCACACTCTCTCTGCCATCCTCACTGTCACTCTCACACGCTCTCCCATCCTCACTGTCACTCTCACACTCTCTCTCCCATCCGCACTCTCACTCTCACACTTTCTCTCCCAAACTCACACTCACTCTCACTCTCACACTCTCTCTCATCCTCCCTTTCACACTCACACTCTCACCCATCCTCACTCGCTCTCTCATACTCTCTCTCCCATCCTCACTCTTACTTTTACTCTCACACTCTCTCCCATCCACACTCTCACTCTCACTCTCTCTCCCATCCACAGTCTCACTCTCACACTCTCTCCCATCCTCACTCTCACTTTCATAATCTCTCCCATCCTCACTGTCAATTTCACACTCTCTCTCACATCCTCACTCTCACTTTCACACTCTCTCCCATTCTCACTCTCACTCTCACACTCTCTCTCACATCCTCATTCTCAGTCTCACACTCTTGCCCATCTGCACTCTCGCTCTCACACTTTCTCTCCCATCCTCACTCTCGCTCTCATACTCTCTCCCAACCACACTGTCAATCTCACACTCTCTGTCATTCTCACTCTCACTCTCACACTCTCCCTCCCATCCTCACTGTCACTCTCACACTGTCTACCATTCGCACTCTCACTCTCACACTCTCTCCCAAATCCTCACTCTCACTCTCACGCTCTCTCTCCCAACCTCATTGTCACTCTCACACAGTCTTTCCCATCCTCACTCTCACGCTCGTTCTCACTCTCACACTCTCTCCCATCCTCACTCTCACTCTCACACTCTCTCCCATCCTCACTTCTACTCTCACACTCTCTCTCGCATCCTCACTGTCACTCTCACACTCTCTCTCTGTCATCCTCACTCTCACTCACACACTCTCTCCCATTCTCACTCTCACACTCACTCTCACACTCTCTCCCATCCGCACTCTCACTCTCACTCTCCCGCTCTCTCCCCCATGCTCACTCTCACTCTCTCTCTCCCATTCTCACTCTCACTCTCACACTCTCGTTCCCATCCTCACTGTCACTCTCACACTCTCCCTGCCATCCTCACTCTCACTCTCACACTCTCTCCCATCCTCACTCTCACTCTCACACTCTCTCTCACATCCTCACTCTAACTCTCTCAATCTCTCTCCCATCCTCATTCTCACTGTCACTCTCACACTCGCGCTCTCATCCTCACTGTGACTCTCTCACTCTCCCTCCCATTCTCACTCTCACTCTCAAACACTCTCCCATTCTCACTCTCACACTTTCTCTCCATTCCGCACTCTCACTCTCACACTCTCTCTCCCATCCTCACTCTCACTCTCACACACTCTCTCCCATTCTCACTCTCAGTCTCATCCTCTCATCTCCCATTCTCATTCTCACTCTCACTTTCACACTCTCTCCCATTTGCACTCTCACTATCACTCTCTCACTCCCATCCTCACTCTCACTCTCACACATTCTCTCCCATCCTCACTCTCACTCTCACCCTCACACTCTCTCTCCCATCCTCACTCTCAAACTCCCTCTCCCATCCTCACTCTCACTCTAACACTCTCTCGGCCATCGTCACTCTCACTCGCACTCTCTCACCCAACCTCATTCTCACTGTCACTCTAACACTCGCGCTCTCATCCTCACTGTGACTCTCTCACTCTCCCTCCCATTCTCACTCTCACTCTCAAACACTCTCCCATTCTCACTCTCACACTTTCTCTCCATTCCGCACTCTCACTCTCACACTCTCTCTCCCATCCTCAATCTCACCCTCACAAAATCTCTCCCATTCTCACTCTCACTCTTACACTCTCTCTCCCATACTCACTCTCACTCTCACACTCTCTCTCCCATTCTCACTCTCACTCTCACACTCTCTCTCCCATCCTCACTCTCACTCTCACACATTCTCTCCCATCCTCACTCTCACTCTCACCCTCACACTCTCTCTCCCATCCTCACTCTCAAACTCCCTCTCCCATCCTCACTCTCACTCTAACACTCTCTCGGCCATCGTCACTCTCACTCGCACTCTCTCACCCAACCTCACTCTCACTCTCACACTCTCTCTCCCATCCTCACTCTCACTCTCACACTCTGTCCCATTCTTACTCTCACACTCTCTCCCATCCTCACTCCCACTCTCACACTCTCTCCCATCCTCACTCTCACACTCGCACTCTCTCTCCCATTCTCATACTCACTCTCACTCTCACACTCTCTCCCATTCGCACTCTCACTCTCACACTTTCTCTCCCAAACTCACACTCACTCTCACTCTCACACTCTCTCTCCCATCCTCACTCTCACATTCTCTCCCATCCACACTCTCCCTCTCATTCTCACACTATCTCCCATCACACTGTCACATTATCTCCCATCCTCCCTTTCACTCTCACACTCTCACCCATCCTCACTCGCACTCTCATACTCTCTCTCCCATCCTCACTCTTACTTTTACTCTCACACTCTCTCCCATCCACACTCTCACTCTCACTCTCTCTCCCATCCACAGTCTCACTCTCACACTCTCTCCCATCCTCACTCTCACTTTCATAATCTCTCCCATCCTCACTGTCAATTTCACACTCTCTCTCACATCCTCACTCTCACTTTCACACTCTCTCCCATTCTCACTCTCACTCTCACACTCTCTCTCACATCCTCATTCTCATTCTCACACTCTTGCCCATCTGCACTCTCGCTCTCACACTTTCTCTCCCATCCTCACTCTCGCTCTCATACTCTCTCCCATCCACCCTGTCAATCTCACACTCTCTGTCATTCTCACTCTCACTCTCACACTCTCCCTCCCATCCTCACTGTCATTCTCACACTCTCTCCCATCCTCACTCTCACTCTCTCTCTCACTCTCACTCTCACACTGTCTCCCATTCGCACTCTCACTCTCACACTCTCTCCCAAATCCTCACTCTCACTCTCACACTCTCTCTCACAACCTCATTTTCGCTCTCACACAGTCTTTCCCATCCTCACTCTCACGCTCGTTCTCACTCTCACACTCTCTCCCATCCTCACTCTCACTCTCACACTCTCTCCCATCCTCACTTCTACTCTCACACTCTCTCTCGCATCCTCAATGTCACTCTCACACTCTCTCTCTGTCATCCTCACTCTCACTCACACACTCTCTAGCATTCTCACTCTCACACTCACTCTCACACTCTCTCCCATACGCACTCTCACTCTCACTCTCCCGCTCTCTCCCCCATCCTCACTCTCACTCTCTCTCTCCCATTCTCACTGTCACTCTCACACTCTCGTTCCCATCCTCACTGTCACTCTCACACTCTCCCTGCCATCCTCACTCTCAATCTCACACTCTCTCCCATCCTCACTCTCACTCTCACACTCTCTCTCACATCCTCACTCTAACTCTCTCAATCTCTCTCCCATCCTCATTCTCACTGTCACTCTCACACTCGCGCTCTCATCCTCACTGTGACTCTCTCACTCTCCCTCCCATTCTCACTCTCACTCTCAAACACTCTCCCATTCTCCCTCTCACACTTTCTCTCCATTCCGCACTCTCACTCTCACACTCTCTCTCCCATCCTCACTCTCACTCTCACACACTCTCTCCCATTCTCACTCTCAGTCTCATCCTCTCATCTCCCATTCTCATTCTCACTCTCACTTTCACACTCTCTCCCATTTGCACTCTCACTCTCACTCTCTCTCTCCCATCCTCAATCTCACCCTCACACAATCTCTCCCATTCTCACTCTCACTCTTACACTCTCTCTCCCATACTCACTCTCACTCTCACACTCTCTCTCCCATTCTCACTCTCACTCTCACACTCTCTCTCCCATCCTCACTCTCACTCTCACACTCTCTCTCCCATTCTCACTCTCACTCTCACACACTCTCTCCCATTCTCACTCTCAGTCTCACCCTCTCATCTCCCATTCTAATTCTCACTCTCACTTTCACACTCTTTCCCATTTGCGCCCTCACTCTCACTCTCTCACTCCCATCCTCAATCTCACTCTCACACAATCTCTCCCATACTCACTCTCACTCTCACTCTCACACTCTCTCTCCCATTCTCACTCTCACTCTCACACTCTCTCTCCCATCCTCACTCTCACTCTCACACATTCTCTCCCATCCTCACTCTCACTCTCACCCTCACACTCTCTCTCCCATCCTCACTCTCAAACTCCCTCTCCCATCCTCACTCTCACTCTAACACTCTCTCGGCCATCTTCACTCTCACTCGCACTCTCTCGCCCATCCTCACTCTCACTCTCACACTCTCTCTCCCATCCTCACTCTCACTCTCACACTCTCTCCCATCCTCACTCCCACTCTCACACTCTCTCCCATCCTCACTCTCACTCTCACACTCTCTCCCATCCTCACTCCCACTCTCACACTCTCTCCCATCCTCACTCTCACACTCGCACTCTCTCTCCCATTCTCATTCTCACTCTCACTCTCACACTCTCTCCCACTCGCACTCTCACTCTCACACTCTCTCTCAAATCCTGGCTCTCACTCACATGCTCTCTCCCATCCTCACTCTCACTCTCACACACTCTCTCCCATTCTCACTCTCACTCTCACCCTCTCGCTCCCATTCTCACTCTCACTCTCACTATCACACTCTCTCCCATTCGCACTCTCACTCTCACTCTCTCTCCTAAATCCTCACACTCACGCTCACACTCTCTCGCCCATCCTCACTCTCACTCTCACACAGTCTCCCATTCGCACTCTCACTCTCACACTCACTCCCAAATTCTCACTCTCACTCTCACACTCTCTCTTTCAAGCTCATTGTCACTCTCACACAGTCTCTCCCATTCTCACTCTCACTCTCACAGTCTCTCCCATCCTCACTTCTACCCTCACACTCTCTCTCGCATCCTCACTGTCACTCTCACCCTCTCTCTCCCATCCTCACTCTCACTCACACACTCACTCCCGCTCTCTCCCCCATGCTCACTCTCACTCTCTCTCACCCATTCTCACTCTCACTCTCACACTCTCGTTCCCATCCTCACTGTCACTCTCACACTCTCCCTGCCATCCTCACTCTCACTCTCACACTCTCTCCCATCCTCACTCTCACTCTCCCTCCCATCCTCACTCCCACTATCACACTCTCTCTCATATCCTCACTCTAACTCTCTCAATCTCTCTCCCATCCTCATTCTCACTGTCACTCTCACACTCGCGCTCTCATCCTCACTGTGACTCTCTCACTCTCCCTCCCATTCTCACTCTCACTCTCAAACACTCTCACATTCTCACTCTCACACTTTCTCTCCATTCCTCACTCTCACTCTCACGCTCTCTCTCCCATCTTCACTCTCACTCTCACACACTCTCTCCCATTCTCACTCTCAGTCTCACCCTCTCATCTCCCATTCTCATTCTCACTCTCACTTTCACACTCTCTCCCATTTGCACTCTCACTCTCACTCTCTCACTCCCATCCTCAATCTCACTCTCACACAATCTCTCCCATTCTCACTCTCACTCTTACACTCTCTCTCCGATACTCACTCTCACTCTCACACTCTCTCTCCCATTCTCACTCTCACTCTCACACTCTCTCTCCCATCCTCACTCTCACTCTCACACATTCTCTCCCATCCTCACTCTCACTCTCACCCTCACACTCTCTCTCCCATCCTCACTCTCAAACTCCCTCTCCCATCCTCACTCTCACTCTAACACTCTCTCGGCCATCCTCACTCTCACTCGCACTCTCTCGCCCAACCTGACTCTCACTCTCACACTCGCTCTCCCATCCTCACTCTCACTCTCACACTCTGTCCCATTCTTACTCTCACACTCTGTCCCATCCTCACTCTCACTCTCACACTCTCTCCCATCCTCACTCCCACTCTCACACTCTCTCCCATCCTCACTCTCACACTCGCACTCTCTCTCCCATTCTCATTCTCACTCTCACTCACACACTCTCTCTCTCAAAACCACGCTCTCACTCACATGCTCTCTCCCATCCTCACTCTCACTCTCACACACTCTCTCCCATTCTCACTCTCACTCTCACCCTCTCTCTCCCATTCGCACTCTCACTCTCACTCTCACACTCTCTCCCATTCGCACTCTCACTCTCACTCTCTCTCCTAAATCCTCACACTCACGCTCACACTCTCTCGCCCATCCTCACTCTCACTCTCACACAGTCTCCCATTCGCACTCTCACTCTCACACTCTCTCCCAAATTCTCACTCTCACTCTCACACTCTCTCTTTCAAGCTCATTGTCACTCTCACACGGTCTCTCCCATCCTCACTCTCAGGCTCATTCTCACTCTCACACTCTCTCCCATCCTCACTCTCACTCTCACAGTCGCTCCCATCCTCACTTCTACTCTCACACTCTCTCTCGCATCCTCACTGTCACTCTCACCCTCTCTCTCCCATCCTCACTCTCACTCACACACTCACTCCCGCTCTATCCCCATCCTCACTCTCACACTCTCTCCCATCCGCACTCTCACTCTCACATTCTCGTTCCCATCCTCACTGTCACTCTCACACTCTCCCTGCCATCCTCAATCTCACTCTCACACTCTGTCCCATTCTCACTCACACACTTTCTCGCCCATCCTCACTCTCACTCTCAAACACTCTCCCATCCTCTCTCACTCTCACACTATCTCCCATTCATAATCTCACTCTCACACTCTCTCTACCATCCTCACTCTCACTCTCACATTCTCTCTCCCATCCTCACTGTCACTCTCACACTCTCTCCCATCCTCACTCTCACTCTCACACACTCTCCCATCCTCACGCTCACTCTCACTCTCACACTCTCTCTCCCATCCTCACTCTCAATCTCACACTCTCTACCATTCTCACTCTAACTCTTACTCTCACACTCTCTCCCATCCTCAATCTCACTCTCACACTCTCTCCCATTCTCACTCTCACTCTCACACTCTCTCCCAGTCTCACTCTAACTCTCACTCTCACACACTCTCGCATCCACACTCTCACTCTCACACTCTCTCTCATCCTCTCTCTCACTCTCACACTCTCTGTCATTCTCTCTGTCACTTTCACACTCTCTCTCCCATTTTCACTCTCACTCTCACACTCGCTCTCCTATCCTCACTGTCACTCTCACTCTCTCACTTTCTCTCCCATCCACACTGTCACTCTCACACTATCTCCCATCCTCAATTTCACTCTCACACTCCCTCTCGCCTCCGCACTCTCACTCTCACACTTTCTCTCCCATCCTCACTCTCACTGACACTCTCACTCTCACACTCTCTCTCCCATCCTCAATCTCACTCTCACACTCTCTCCCATCCGCACTCTCACTCTCACAAACTCGCCCATCCGCACTCTCACTCTCACACTCTCTCCCCATCCTCACTCTCACGCTCACACTCTCTCCCATCCTCACTCTCACACTCTCTCCCATCCTCACTCTCACTCTCACTCTCACTCTCACACTGTCTCTCCCATCCTCACTGTCACTCTCTCACTCTCTCCCATCCTCACTCTCACTCTCACACTCTCTCACATTCATATTCTCACTCTCACACTCTCTCTACCATCCTCACTCTCACTCTCACACTCTCCTACCCCTCACTTTCACTCACACACTCACTCTCCCATCCGCACTCTCACTCTTACACACACTCTCCCATTCTCACTCTCACTCTCACACTCCATTTCCCTTCTCATCCTCACACTCACACAATCTCTCCCATTCTCACACTCAATCTCACACTCTCTCTCTCCCATTCTCATCCTCACTCTCACACATTCTCTCCCATCCTCACTCCTACTCTCAGTCTCACTCTCCCATCCTCACTGTCACTCTCACACTCTCTCTCCCATCCTCACTCTCATTCTCACTCTCTATGTCATCCTCAATGTCACTCTCACACTCTCTGTCATTCTCACTGTCACTTTCACACTCTCTCTCCCATTCTCACACACACTCTCACACTCTCACCCATTCTCACTCTAACTCTCACTCTCACACTCTCTCCCATCCACACTCTCACTCTCACACTTTCTCTCCCATCCTCACTCTCCCTCTCATTCTCACACTATCTCCCATCCTCACTGTCACATTATCTCCCATTCTCCCTTTCACTCTCACACTCTCACCCATCCTTACTCGCACTCTCACACTCTCTCTCCCATCCTCACTCTTACTTTCTCACTCTCCCCCATCCTCACTCTCACTCTCACACTCTCTCCCCCATCCTCACTCTCACTCTCACACTCTCTCCCATCCTCACTCTCACTCTCACTCTCACACTGTCTCTCCCATCCTCACTGTCACTCTCACACTCTCTCCCATCCTCACTCTCACTCTCACACTCTCTCACATTCATATTCTCACTCTCACACTCTCTCTACCATCCTCACTCTCACTCTCACACTCTCCTACCCCTCACTTTCACTCACACACTCACTCTCCCATCCGCACTCTCACTCTCACACACACACTCCCATTCTCACTCTCACTCTCACACTCCATTTCCCTTCTCATCCTCACTCTCACACAATCTCTCCCATTTGCACTCTCACTCTCACGCTCTCTCTCCCATCCTCAATCTCACTCTCACACACTCTCTCCCATTCTCACTCTCAATCTCACACTCTCTCTCCCATTCTCATCCTCAATCTCACACTCTCTCTCCCATCCTTACTCTCACTCTCACTCTCCCACTCTCTCCCTTCCTCACTCCCTCTCTCACATTCTCTCCCATCCTCTCTCCTACTCTCAGTCTCACTCTCCCATCCTCACTGTCACTCTCACACTCTCTCCCATCCTCACTCTCACTCTCACACTCTCTCTCCCATCCTCACTCTCTCTCTCACACTCTCTCTCCCATCCTCACTCTCACTCTCACACTCTCTCCCATCCTCACTCTCACTCTCACACTCTCTCCCATCCTCACTCTCACTCTCTCTCTCACACTCTCTCTGCCATCCTCACTGTCACTCTCACACGCTCTCCCACCCTCACTGTCACTCTCACACTCTCTCTCCCATCCGCACTCTCACTCTCACACTTTATCTCCCAAACTCACACTCACTCTCACTCTCACACTCTCTCTCCCATCCTCACTCTCACACTCTCTCCCATCCACACTCTCCCTCTCATTCTCACACTATCTCCCATCCTCACTGTCACATTATCTCCCATCCTCCCTTTCACTCTCACACTCTCACCCATCCTCACTCGCACTCTCACTCTCTCTCCCATCCACAGTCTCACTCTCACACTCTCTCCCATCCTCACTCTCACTTTCCTAATCTCTCCCATTCTCACTGTCAATTTCACACTCTCTCTCACATCCTCACTCTCACTCTCACACTCTCTCTCACATCCTCATTCTCAGTCTCACACTCTCGCCCATCTGCACTCTCGCTCTCACACTTTCTCTCCCATCCTCATTCTTACTTTTACTCTCACACTCTCTCCCATCCACACTCTCACTCTCACTTTCTCTCCCATCCACAGTCTCACTCTCACACTCTCTCCCATCCTCACTCTCACTTTCATAATCACTCCCATCCTCACTGTCAATTTCACACTCTCTCTCACATCCTCACTCTCACTTTCACACTCTCTCCCATTCTCACTCTCACTCTCACCCTCTCTCTCACATCCTCATTCTCAGTCTCACACTCTCGCCCATCTGCACTCTCGCTCTCACACTTTCTCTCCCATCCTCACTCTCGCTCTCATACTCTCTCTCATCCACACTGTCAATCTCACACTCTCTGTCATTCTCACTCTCACTCTCACACTTTCCCTCCCATCCTCACTGTCACTCTCACACTCTCTCCCATCCTCACTCTCACTCTCACACTCTGTCATCCTCACTCTCACTCTCAAACTCTCTGTCATTCTCACTGTCACTCTCACACTCTCTCTCCCATCCTCACTCTTACTCTCACACTCTCTCCCATTCTCACTCTTACTCTCACTCTCACACACTCTCCCATCCTCACTCTCACTCTCACGTTCTAACCCATTCTCACTGTCACTCTCACACTGTCTCCCATTGTCACTCTAACTCTCACTCTCACACTCTCTCCCATCCTCACTCTCACTCTCACACTCTCTCCCATCCGCACTCTCACTCTCACAAACTCGCCCATCCGCACTCTCACTCTCACACTCTCTCCCCCATCCTCACTCTCACTCTCACACTCTCTCCCATCCTCACTCTCACACTCTCTCCCATCCTCACTCTCACTCTCACTCTCACTCTCACACTGTCTCTCCCATCCTCACTGTCACTCTCTCACTCTCTCCCATCCTCACTCTCACTCTCACACTCTCTCACATTCATATTCTCACTCTCACACTCTCTCTACCATCCTCACTCTCACTCTCACACTCTCCTACCCCTCACTTTCACTCACACACTCACTCTCCCATCCGCACTCTCACTCTCACACACACTCTCCCATTCTCACTCTCACTCTCACACTCCATTTCCCTTCTCATCCTCACACTCACACAATCTCTCCCATTCTCACTCTCAATCTCACACTCTCTCTCTCCCATTCTCATCCTCACTCTCACACATTCTCTCCCATCCTCACTCCTACTCTCAGTCTCACTCTCCCATCCTCACTGTCACTCTCACACTCTCTCTCCCATCCTCACTCTCATTCTCACTCTCTATGTCATCCTCACTGTCACTTTCACACTCTCCCTCCCACTCTCACACACACTCTCACACTCTCTCCCATTCTCACTCTAACTCTCACTCTCACACTCTCTCCCATCCACACTCTCACTCTCACACTTTCTCTCCCATCCTCACTCTCCCTCTCATTCTCACACTATCTCCCATCCTCACTGTCACATTATCTCCCATTCTCCCTTTCACTCTCACACTCTCACCCATCCTTACTCGCACTCTCACACTCTCTCTCCCATCCTCACTCTCACTCTCACACTCTGTCATCCTCACTCTCACTCTCAAACTCTCTGTCATTCTCACTGTCACTCTCACACTCTCTCTCCCAGTCTCACTCTCACTCTCACACTCTCTCCCATTCTCACTCAAACTCTCACTCTCACACTCTCTCCCATCCTCACTCTCACTCTCACGTTCTAACCCATTCTCACTGGCACTCTCACACTGTCTCCCATTGTCACTCTAACTCTCACTCTCACACTCTCTCCCATCCTCACTCTCACTCTCACACTCTCTCCCAACCGCACTCTCACTCTCACAAACTCGCCCATCCGCACTCTCACTCTCACACTCTCTCCCCCATCCTCACTCTCACTCTCACACTCTCTCCCATCCTCACTCTCACACTCTCTCCCATCCTCACTCTCACTCTCACTCTCACACTGTCTCTCCCATCCTCACTGTCACTCTCTCACTCTCTCCCATCCTCACTCTCACTCTCACACTCTCTCACATTCATATTCTCACTCTCACACTCTCTCTACCATCCTCACTCTCACTCTCACACTCTCCTACCCCTCACTTTCACTCACACACTCACTCTCCCATCCGCACTCTCACTCTCACACACACTCTCCCATTCTCACTCTCACTCTCACACTCCATTTCCCTTCTCATCCTCACACTCACACAATCTCTCCCATTCTCACTCTCAATCTCACACTCTCTCTCTCCCATTCTCATCCTCACTCTCACACATTCTCTCCCATCCTCACTCCTACTCTCAGTCTCACTCTCCCATCATCACTGTCACTCTCACACTCTCTCTCCCATCCTCACTCTCATTCTCACTCTCTATGTCATCCTCACTGTCACTTTCACACTCTCCCTCCCATTCTCACACACACTCGCACACTCTCTCCCATTCTCACTCTAACTCTCACTCTCACACTCTCTCCCATCCACACTCTCACTCTCACACTTTCTCTCCCATCCTCACTCTCCCTCTCATTCTCACACTATCTCCCATCCTCACTGTCACATTATCTCCCATTCTCCCTTTCACTCTCACACTCTCACCCATCCTTACTGGCACTCTCACACTCTCTCTCCCATCCTCACTCTTACTTTCACACTCTCCCCCATCCTCACTCTCACTCTCACACTCTCTCCCATCCTCACTCTCACTCTCACACTCTCTCCCATCCTCACTCTCACTCTCACTCTCACACTGTCTCTCCCATCCTCACTGTCACTCTCACACTCTCTCCCATCCTCACTCTCACTCTCACACTCTCTCACATTCATATTCTCACTCTCACACTCTCTCTACCATCCTCACTCTCACTCTCACACTCTCCTACCCCTCACTTTCACTCACACACTCACTCTCCCATCCGCACTCTCACTCTCACACACACTCTCCCATTCTCACTCTCACTCTCACACTCCATTTCCCTTCTCATCCTCACTCTCACACAAACTCTCCCATTTGCACTCTCACTCTCACGCTCTCTCTCCCATCCTCAATCTCACTCTCACACACTCTCTCCCATTCTCACTCTCAATCTCACACTCTCTCTCCCATTCTCATCCTCAATCTCACACTCTCTCTCCCATCCTTACTCTCACTCTCACTCTCCCACTCTCTCCCTTCCTCACTCCCTCTCTCACATTCTCACCCATCCTCTCTCCTACTCTCAGTCTCACTCTCCCATCCTCACTGTCACTCTCACACTCTCTCACATCCTCACTCTCACTCTCACACTCTCTCTCCCATCCTCACTCTCTCTCTCACACTCTCTCTCCCATCCTCACTCTCACTCTCACACTCTCTCCCATCCTCACTCTCACTCTCACGTTCTAACCCATTCTCACTGGCACTCTCACACTGTCTCCCATTGTCACTCTAACTCTCACTCTCACACTCTCTCCCATCCTCACTCTCACTCTCACACTCTCTCCCATCCGCACTCTCACTCTCACAAACTCGCCCATCCGCACTCTCACTCTCACACTCTCTCCCCCATCCTCACTCTCACTCTCACACTCTCTCCCATCCTCACTCTCACACTCTCTCCCATCCTCACTCTCACTCTCACTCTCACTCTCACACTGTCTCTCCCATCCTCACTGTCACTCTCTCACTCTCTCCCATCCTCACTCTCACTCTCACACTCTCTCACATTCATATTCTCACTCTCACACTCCCTCTACCATCCTCACTCTCACTCTCACACTCTCCTACCCCTCACTTTCACTCACACACTCACTCTCCCATCCGCACTCTCACTCTCACACACACTCTCCCATTCTCACTCTCACTCTCACACTGCATTTCCCTTCTCATCCTCACACTCACACAATCTCTCCCATTCTCACTCTCAATCTCACACTCTCTCTCTCCCATTCTCATCCTCACTCTCACACATTCTCTCCCATCCTCACTCCTACTCTCAGTCTCACTCTCCCATCATCACTGTCACTCTCACACTCTCTCTCCCATCCTCACTCTCATTCTCACTCTCTATGTCATCCTCACTGTCACTTTCACACTCTCCCTCCCATTCTCACACACACTCTCACACTCTCTCCCATTCTCACTCTAACTCTCACTCTCACACTCTCTCCCATCCACACTCTCACTCTCACACTTTCTCTCCCATCCTCACTCTCCCTCTCATTCTCACACTATCTCCCATCCTCACTGTCACATTATCTCCCATTCTCCCTTTCACTCTCACACTCTCACACATCCTTACTCGCACTCTCACACTCTCTCTCCCATCCTCACTCTTACTTTCACACTCTCCCCATCCTCACTCTCACTCTCACACTCTCTCCCATCCTCACTCTCACTCTCACACTCTCTCACATCCTCACTCTCACTCTCACTCTCACACTGTCTCTCCCATCCTCACTGTCACTCTCACACTCTCTCCCATCCTCACTCTCACTCTCACACTCTCTCACATTCATATTCTCACTCTCACACTCTCTCTACCATCCTCACTCTCACTCTCACACTCTCCTACCCCTCACTTTCACTCACACACTCACTCTCCCATCCGCACTCTCACTCTCACACACACTCTCCCATTCTCACTCTCACTCTCACACTCCATTTCCCTTCTCATCCTCACTCTCACACAATCTCTCCCATTTGCACTCTCATTCTCACGCTCTCTCTCCCATCCTCAATCTCACTCTCACACACTCTCTCCCATTCTCACTCTCAATCTCACACTCTCTCTCCCATTCTCATCCTCAATCTCACACTCTCTCTCCCATCCTTACTCTCACTCTCACTCTCCCACTCTCTCCCTTCCTCACTCCCTCTCTCACATTCTCACCCATCCTCTCTCCTACTCTCAGTCTCACTCTCCCATCCTCACTGTCACTCTCACACTCTCTCCCATCCTCACTCTCACTCTCACACTCTCTCTCCCATCCTCACTCTCTCTCTCACACTCTCTCTCCCATCCTCACTCTCACTCTCACACTCTCTCCCATCCTCACTCTCACTCTCACACTCTCTCCCATCCTCACTCTCACTCTCTCTCTCACACTCTCTCTGCCATCCTCACTGTCACTCTCACACGCTCTCCCATCCTCACTGTCACTCTCACACTCTCTCTCCCATCCGCACTCTCACTCTCACACTTTATCTCCCAAACTCACACTCACTCTCACTCTCACACTCTCTCTCCCATCCTCACTCTCACACTCTCTCCCATCCACACTCTCCTTCTCATTCTCACACTATCTCCCATCCTCACTGTCACATTATCTCCCATCCTCCCTTTCACTCTCACACTCTCACCCATCCTCACTCGCACTCTCACTCTCTCTCCCATCCACAGTCTCACTCTCACACTCTCTCCCATCCTCACTCTCACTTTCATAATCTCTCCCATACTCACTGTCAATTTCACACTCTCTCTCACATCCTCACTCTCACTCTCACACTCTCTCTCACATCCTCATTCTCAGTCTCACACTCTCGCCCATCTGCACTCTCGCTCTCACACTTTCTCTCCCATCCTCATTCTTACTTTTACTCTCACACTCTCTCCCATCCACACTCTCACTCTCACTTTCTCTCCAATCCACAGTCTCACTCTCACACTCTCTCCCATCCTCACTCTCACTTTCATAATCACTCCCATCCTCACTGTCAATTTCACACTCTCTCTCACATCCTCACTCTCACTTTCACACTCTCTCCCATTCTCACTCTCACTCTCACACTCTCTCTCACATCCTCATTCTCAGTCTCACACTCTCGCCCATCTGCACTCTCGCTCTCACACTTTCTCTCCCATCCTCACTCTCGCTCTCATACTCTCTCCCATCCACACTGTCAATCTCACACTCTCGGTCATTCTCACTCTCACTCTCACACTTTCCCTCCCATCCTCACTGTCACTCTCACACTCTCTCCCATCCTCACTCTCACTCTCACACTCTGTCATCCTCACTCTCACTCTCAAACTCTCTGTCATTCTCACTGTCACTCTCACACTCTCTCTCCCAGTCTCACTCTCACTCTCACACTCTCTCCCATTCTCACTCAAACTCTCACTCTCACACTCTCTCCCATCCTAACTCTCACTCTCACGTTCTCTCCCATTCTCACTGTCACTCTCACACTGTCTCCCATTGTCACTCTAACTCTCACTCTCACACTCTCTCCCATCCTCACTCTCACTCTCACACTCTCTGTCATCCTCACTCTCACTCACACACTCTCGCCCATCCGCACTCTCACTCTCACACTCTCTCTCCCATCCTCACTGTCACTCTCACACTCTCTCGCATTCTCACTCTAACTCTCACACTCTCTCCCATTCTCACTTTCACTCTCACTCTCACATTCTCTCTCCCATCCTCACTGTCATTCTCACACTCTCTCCCATCCTCACTCTCACTCTCACTCTCACACTCTCTCCCAACCTCACTCTCACTCTCACACTCTCTCCCATCCTCACTCTCACACTCACTCTCCCATCCGCACTCTCACTCTCACACTTTCTCTCCCATCCTCACACTCACTCTCCCTCTCACACTCTCTCTCCCATCCTCATTCTCACACTCTCTCTCATCCACACTCTCATTCTCAAACTCTCTCTCCCATCCTCACTCTCCCTCTCATTCTCACACTCTCTTCCCTTCTCATTCTCACTCTCACACTCTCTCTCCCCTTCTCACTCTCACTGTCACACTCTCTCTCCCAACCTCACTCTTACTCTCACTCTCACACTCTCTCACATTCTCATTTTCACTCTCACACTCTATCCCATCCGCACTCTCACTCTCACACTTTCTCTCCCATCCACATTCTAACTCTCACACTCTCTCTACCATCCTCACTCTCACTCTCACACTCTCTCACATTCTCATTCTCACTCTCACACTCTCTCCCATCCTCTCTCACTCTCACACTCTCTCACATTCATATTCTCACTCTCACACTCTCTCTACCATCCTCACTCTCACTCTCACACTCTCCTACCCCTCACTTTCACTCTCACACTCACTCTCCCATCCGCACGCTCACTCTCACACACTCTCTCCCATTCTCACACTCACTCTCACACTCCATTTCCCTTCTCATCCTCACTCTCACGCAATCTCTCCCATTTGCACTCTCACTCTCACGCTCTCTCTCCCATCCTCAATCTCACTCTCACACACTCTCTCCCATTCTCATCCTCACTCTCACACACTCTCTCCCATCCTCACTCTTACTCTCACTCTCCCACTCTCTCCCATCCTCACTTCCTCTCTCACATTCTCTCCCATCCTCACTCCTACTCTCAGTCTCACTCTCCCATCCTCACTGTCACTCTCACACTCTCTCTCCCATCCTCACTCTCATTCTCACTCTCTATGTCATCCTCACTGTCATTCTCACACTCTCTGTCATTCTCACTGTCACTTTCACACTCTCTCTCCCATTCTCACACACACTCTTACACTCTCTCCCATTCGCACTCTAACTCTCACTCTCACACTCTCTCCCATCTACACTCTCACTCTCACACTTTCTCTCCCATCCTCACTCTCCCTCTCATTCTCACACTATCTCCCATCCTCACTGTCACATTATCTCCCATCCTCCCTTTCACTCTAACGCTCTCACCCATCCTCACTCGCACTCTCACACTCTCTCTCCCATCCCCACTCTTACTTTCACACTCTCTCCCATCCTCACTGTCAATTTCACACTCTCTCTCCCATCCTCACTCTCACTTTCACACTCTCTCCCATTCTCACTCTCACTCTCACTCTCACTCTCACATTCTCTCTCCCATCCTCACTGTCACTCTCAAACTCTCTTCCAACCTCACTCTCACTCTCACACTCTCTCCCAACCTCAATCTCACTCTCACACTCTCTCCCATCCTCACTCTCACTCTCACACTCACTCTCCCATCCGCACTATCACTCTCACACTTTCTCTCCCATCCTCACACTCACTCTCCCTCTCACACTCTCTCTCCCATCCTCACTCTCACACTCTCTCCCATCAAAACTCTCACTCTCACACTCTCTCTCCCATCCTCAATCTCCCTCTCATTCTCACACTCTCTTCCCTTCTCATTCTCACTCTCACACTCTCTCTCCCCTTCTCACTCTCACTCTCACACTCTCTCTCCTAACCTCACTCTTACTCTCACTCTCACACTCTCTCACATTCTCATTTTCACTCTCATTCTCTCTCCCATCCGCACTCACACTCTCAAACTTTCTCTCCCATCCACATTCTCACTTTCACACGCTCTCTATTATCCTCACTCTCACTCTCACACTGTCTCACATTCTCATTCTCATTCTCACACTCTCTACCATCCTCACTCTCACTCTCACACTCTCCCACCCCTCACTCTCACTCTCACACACTCTCTCCCACTCTCACTCTCACTCTCACACTCCATTTCCCTTCTCATCCTCACTCTCACACAATCTCTCCCATTTGCACTCTCACTCTCATGCTCTCTCTCCCACCCTCAATCTCACTCTCACACACTCTCTCCCATTCTTACTCTCAATCTCACACTCTCTCTCCCATTCTCATCGTCACTCTCACACACTCTCTCCCATCCCTACTCTTACTCTGACTCTCCCACTCTCTCCCATCCTCACTCCCTCTCTCACATTCTCTCCCCTCCTCACTCCTACTCTCAGTCTCACTCTCCCATCCTCACTCTCACGCTCACACTCTCTCTCCCATCCTCACTGTCATTCTCACTCTCTGTCATCCTCACTGTCACTCTCACACTCTCTCCCATTCTCACTCTCACTCTCACACTCTATGTCATCCTCACTGTCACTCTCACACTCTCTGTCATTCTCACTGTCACTTTCACACTCTCTCTCCCATTCTCACTCTCACTCTCACACTCTCTCCCATTCTCACTCTCACTCTCACTCTCACACTCTCTCCCATCCTCACTCTCACTCTCACACTCTCTGTCATCCTCACTCTCACTCGCACACTCTCTCACATACGCACTCTCCCTCTCACACTCTCTCTCCCATCCTCACTCTCACACTCTCTCCCATCAAAACTCTCACTCTCACACTCTCTCTCCCATCCTCAATCTCCCTCTCATTCTCACACTCTCTTCCCTTCTCATTCTCACTCTCACACTCTCTCTCCCCTTCTCACTCTCACTCTCACACTCTCTCTCCTAACCTCACTCTTACTCTCACTCTCACACTCTCTCACATTCTCATTTTCACTCTCATTCTCTCTCCCATCCGCACTCACACTCTCAAACTTTCTCTCCCATCCACATTCTCACTTTCACACTCTCTCTATTATCCTCACTCTCACTCTCACACTGTCTCACATTCTCATTCTCATTCTCACACTCTCTACCATCCTCACTCTCACTCTCACACTCTCCCACCCCTCACTCTCACTCTCACACACTCTCTCCCATTCTCACTCTCACTCTCACACTCCATTTCCCTTCTCATCCTCACTCTCACACAATCTCTCCCATTTGCACTCTCACTCTCATGCTCTCTCTCCCACCCTCAATCTCACTCTCACACACTCTCTCCCATTCTCACTCTCAATCTCACACTCTCTCTCCCATTCTCATCGTCACTCTCACACACTCTCTCCCATCCCTACTCTTACTCTGACTCTCCCACTCTCTCCCATCCTCACTCCCTCTCTCACATTCTCTCCCCTCCTCACTCCTACTCTCAGTCTCACTCTCCCATCCTCACTCTCACGCTCACACTCTCTCTCCCATCCTCACTGTCATTCTCACTCTCTGTCATCCTCACTGTCACTCTCACACTCTCTCCCATTCTCACTCTCACTCTCACACTCTATGTCATTCTCACTGTCACTTTCACACTCTCTCTCCCATTCTCACTCTCACTCTCACACTCTCTCCCATTCTCACTCTCACTCTCACTCTCACACTCTCTCCCATCCTCACTCTCACTCTCACACTCTCTGTCATCCTCACTCTCACTCGCACACTCTCTCACATACGCACTCTCACTCTCACACTCTCTCTCCCATCCTCACTGTCAGTCTCACACTCTCTCCCATCCTGACTATCACACTCTCTCTCCCATTCTCACTGTCACTCTCACACTCTCTCCCATCCTCACTATCACTCTCATATTCTCTCCCAACCTCACACTCACGCTCACACTCTCTCCCATCCTCACTCTCGCTCTCACACTCTCTCTCCCATCCGCACTCTCACACTTTCTCTCCCATCCTCACACTCACTCTCACTCTCACACTCGCGCTACCATTCTCACTCTCACACACTCTCCCATCCACACTCTCACTCTCACACTCTCTCTCCCATCCTCACTCTCACTCTCACACTCTATCTCCCATCCACACTCTCCCTCTCATTCTCACACTCTCGTCTCTTCTCATTCTCACTCTCAGACTCTTTCTCCCCTTCTCCCTCTCACTCTCACACTCTCACTCCCATCCTCACTCTTACTCTCACTCTCACACTCTCTCACATTCTCATTCTCACTCTCAAACTCTCTCACATTCATATTCTTACTCTCACACTCTCTCTACCATCCTCACTCTAACTCTCACACTCTCTCTCCCAGCCTCACTGTCACTCCCACACTCTCTCCAATCCTCACTCTCATTCTCACACTCTCTCCCATCCTCACTCTCACTCTCACACTCTCTCGCATTCTCACTCTAACTCTCACACTCTCTCCCATTCTCACTTTCACTCTCACTCTCACATTCTCTCTCCCATCCTCACTGTCACTCTCACTCTCTCTCCCATCCTCACTCTCACTCTCACACTCTCTCCCAACCTCACTCTTACTCTCACACTCTCTCTCCCATCCACACTGTCACTCTCACACTCTCTCGCATTCTCACTCTAACTCTCACACTCTCTCCCATTCTCACTTTCACTCTCACTCTCACATTCTCTCTCCCATCCTCACTGTCACTCTCACACTCTCTCCCATCCTCACTCTCACACTCACTCTCCCATCCGCACTCTCACTCTCACACTTTCTCTCCCATCCTCACACTCCCTCTCCCTCTCACACTCTCTCTCCCATCCTCATTCTCACACTCTCTCTCATCCACACTCTCATTCTCACACTCTCTCTCCCATCCTCACTCTCCCTCTCATTCTCACACTCTCTTCCCTTCTCATTCTCACTCTCACACTCTCTCTCCCCTTCTCACTCTCACTGTCACACTCTCTCTCCCAACCTCACTCTTTCTCTCACTCTCACACTCTCTCACATTCTCATTTTCACTCTCACACTCTATCCCATCCGCACTCTCACTCTCACACTTTCTCTCCCATCCACATTCTAACTCTCACACTCTCTCTACCATCCTCACTCTCACTCTCACACTCTCTCACATTCTCATTCTCACTCTCACACTCTCTCCCATCCTCTCTCACTCTCACACTCTCTCACATTCATATTCTCACTCTCACACTCTCTCTACCATCCTCACTCTCACTCTCACACTCTCCTACCCCTCACTTTCACTCTCACACTCACTCTCCCATCCGCACGCTCACTCTCACACACTCTCTCACATTCTCATTTTCACTCTCATTCTCTCTCCCATCCGCACTCACACTCTCAAACTTTCTCTCCCATCCACATTCTCACTTTCACACTCTCTCTATTATCCTCACTCTCACTCTCACACTGTCTCACATTCTCATTCTCATTCTCACACTCTCTACCATCCTCACTCTCACTCTCACACTCTCCCACCCCTCACTCTCACTCTCACACACTCTCTCCCATTCTCACTCTCACTCTCACACTCCATTTCCCTTCTCATCCTCACTCTCACACAATCTCTCCCATTTGCACTCTCACTCTCATGCTCTCTCTCCCACCCTCAATCTCACTCTCACACACTCTCTCCCATTCTCACTCTCAATCTCACACTCTCTCTCCCATTCTCATCGTCACTCTCACACACTCTCTCCCATCCCTACTCTTACTCTGACTCTCCCACTCTCTCCCATCCTCACTCCCTCTCTCACATTCTCTCCCCTCCTCACTCCTACTCTCAGTCTCACTCTCCCATCCTCACTCTCACGCTCACACTCTCTCTCCCATCCTCACTGTCATTCTCACTCTCTGTCATCCTCACTGTCACTCTCACACTCTCTCCCATTCTCACTCTCACTCTCACACTCTATGTCATTCTCACTGTCACTTTCACACTCTCTCTCCCATTCTCACTCTCACTCTCACACTCTCTCCCATTCTCACTCTCACTCTCACTCTCACACTCTCTCCCATCCTCACTCTCACTCTCACACTCTCTGTCATCCTCACTCTCACTCGCACACTCTCTCACATACGCACTCTCACTCTCACACTCTCTCTCCCATCCTCACTGTCAGTCTCACACTCTCTCCCATCCTGACTATCACACTCTCTCTCCCATTCTCACTGTCACTCTCACACTCTCTCCCATCCTCACTATCACTCTCATATTCTCTCCCAACCTCACACTCACGCTCACACTCTCTCCCATCCTCACTCTCGCTCTCACACTCTCTCTCCCATCCGCACTCTCACACTTTCTCTCCCATCCTCACACTCACTCTCACTCTCACACTCGCGCTACCATTCTCACTCTCACACACTCTCCCATCCACACTCTCACTCTCACACTCTCTCTCCCATCCTCACTCTCACTCTCACACTCTATCTCCCATCCACACTCTCCCTCTCATTCTCACACTCTCGTCTCTTCTCATTCTCACTCTCAGACTCTTTCTCCCCTTCTCCCTCTCACTCTCACACTCTCACTCCCATCCTCACTCTTACTCTCACTCTCACACTCTCTCACATTCTCATTCTCACTCTCAAACTCTCTCACATTCATATTCTTACTCTCACACTCTCTCTACCATCCTCACTCTAACTCTCACACTCTCTCTCCCAGCCTCACTGTCACTCCCACACTCTCTCCAATCCTCACTCTCATTCTCACACTCTCTCCCATCCTCACTCTCACTCTCACACTCTCTCGCATTCTCACTCTAACTCTCACACTCTCTCCCATTCTCACTTTCACTCTCACTCTCACATTCTCTCTCCCATCCTCACTGTCACTCTCACTCTCTCTCCCATCCTCACTCTCACTCTCACACTCTCTCCCAACCTCACTCTTACTCTCACACTCTCTCTCCCATCCACACTGTCACTCTCACACTCTCTCGCATTCTCACTCTAACTCTCACACTCTCTCCCATTCTCACTTTCACTCTCACTCTCACATTCTCTCTCCCATCCTCACTGTCACTCTCACACTCTCTCCCATCCTCACTCTCACTCTCACACTCTCTCCCAACCTCACTCTCACTCTCACACTCTCTCCCATCCTCACTCTCACACTCACTCTCCCATCCGCACTCTCACTCTCACACTTTCTCTCCCATCCTCACACTCCCTCTCCCTCTCACACTCTCTCTCCCATCCTCATTCTCACACTCTCTCTCATCCACACTCTCATTCTCACACTCTCTCTCCCATCCTCACTCTCCCTCTCATTCTCACACTCTCTTCCCTTCTCATTCTCACTCTCACACTCTCTCTCCCCTTCTCACTCTCACTGTCACACTCTCTCTCCCAACCTCACTCTTACTCTCACTCTCACACTCTCTCACATTCTCATTTTCACTCTCACACTCTATCCCATCCGCACTCTCACTCTCACACTTTCTCTCCCATCCACATTCTAACTCTCACACTCTCTCTACCATCCTCACTCTCACTCTCACACTCTCTCACATTCTCATTCTCACTCTCACACTCTCTCCCATCCTCTCTCACTCTCACACTCTCTCACATTCATATTCTCACTCTCACACTCTCTCTACCATCCTCACTCTCACTCTCACACTCTCCTACCCCTCACTTTCACTCTCACACTCACTCTCCCATCCGCACGCTCACTCTCACACACTCTCTCCCATTCTCACTCTCACTCTCACACTCCATTTCCCTTCTCATCCTCACTCTCACGCAATCTCTCCCATTTGCACTCTCACACTCACGCTCTCTCTCCCATCCTCAATCTCACTCTCACACACTCTCTCCCATTCTCACTCTCAATCTCACACTCTCTCTCCCATTCTCATCCTCACTCTCACACACTCTCTCCCATCCTCACTCTTACTCTCACTCTCCCACTCTCTCCCATCCTCACTTCCTCTCTCACATTCTTTCCCATCCTCACTCCTACTCTCAGTCTCACTCTCCCATCCTCACTCTCACTCTCACACTCTCTCTCCCATCCTCACTCTCATTCTCACTCTCTATGTCATCCTCACTGTCACTCTCACACTCTCTGTCATTCTCACTGTCACTTTCACACTCTCTCTCCCATTCTCACACACACTCTCACACTCTCTCCCATTCGCACTCTAACTCTCACTCTCACACTCTCTCCCATCTACACTCTCACTCTCACACTTTCTCTCCCATCCTCACTCTCCCTCTCATTCTCACACTATCTCCCATCCTCACTGTCACATTATCTCCCATCCTCCCTTTCACTCTCACGCTCTCACCCATCCTCACTCGCACTCTCACACTCTCTCTCCCATCCCCACTCTTACTTTCACACTCTCTCCCATCCTCACTGTCAATTTCACACTCTCTCTCCCATCCTCACTCTCACTTTCACACTCTCTCCCATTCTCACTCTCACTCTCACTCTCACATTCTCTCTCCCATCCTCACTGTCACTCTCAAACTCTCTTCCAACCTCACTCTCACTCTCACACTCTCTCCCAACCTCAATCTCACTCTCACACTCTCTCCCATCCTCACTCTCACTCTCACACTCACTCTCCCATCCGCACTCTCACTCTCACACTTTCTCTCCCATCCTCACACTCACTCTCCCTCTCACACTCTCTCTCCCATCCTCACTCTCACACTCTCTCCCATCAACACTCTCACTCTCACACTCTCTCTCCCATCCTCAATCTCCCTCTCATTCTCACACTCTCTCCCCTTCTCACTCTCACTCTCACACTCTCTCTCCTAACCTCACTCTTACTCTCACTCTCACACTCTCTCACATTCTCATTTTCACTCTCACTCTCTCTCCCATCCGCACTCACACTCTCAAACTTTCTCTCCCATCCACATTCTCACTTTCACACTCTCTCTATTAACCTCACTCTCACTCTCACACTGTCTCACATTCTCATTCTCACTCTCACACTCTCTACCATCCTCACTCTCACTCTCCCACTCTCCCACCCCTCACTCTCACTCTCACACACTCTCTCCCATTCTCACTCTCACTCTCACACTCCATTTCCCTTCTCATCCTCACTCTCACACAATCTCTCCCATTTGCACTCTCACTCTCATGCTCTCTCTCCCATCCTCAATCTCACTCTCACACACTCTCTCCCATTCTCACTCTCAATCTCACACTCTCTCTCCCATTCTCATCCTCACACTCACACACTCTCTCCCATCCCTACTCTTACTCTCACTCTCCCACTCTCTCCCATCCTCACTCCCTCTCTCACATTCTCTCCCCTCCTCACTCCTACTCTCAGTCTCACTCTCCCATCCTCACTCTCACTCTCACACTCTCTCTCCCATCCTCACTGTCATTCTCACTCTCTGTCATCCTCACTGTCACTCTCACACTCTCTGTTATTCTCACTGTCACTTTCACACTCTCTCTCCCATTCTCACACACACTCTCACACTCTCTCACATTCTCACTCTCACACTCTCTCCCATCCTCACTCACACTCTCACTCTCACACTCTCCCATCCGCACTCTCACTCTCACACTCTCTCTCGCATCCTCAATCTCACTCTCACACACTCTCCCATCCTCACTCTCACACTCTCTCCCATCCTCACTCACACTCTCACTCTCACACTCTCTCTCCCATCCTCACTGTCACTCTCACACTCTCTCCCATTATCATTCGCACTCTCACACTCTCTCACAACCTCACTCTCACTCTCACACTCTCTCCCATCCGCACTCTCACTCTCACACTTTCTCTCCCATCCTCACACTCACTCTCACTCTCAAACTTTCTCTCCCATACTCACTCTCCCACTCATTCTCACACTATCTACCATCCTCACTGTCACATTATCTCCCATCCTCCCTTTCACTCTCACACTCTCTCCCATCCTCACTCTCACTCTCACACTCTCTCTCACATGCGCACTCTTACTTTTACTCTCACACTCTCGCATCCACAGTCGCACTCTCACACTCTCTCTTCTATCCTCACTGTCACTCTCACACTCTCACTCCCACCCTCACTCTCACTCTCACACTCTCTCCCATCCTCACTCTCACTTTCACACTCTATCCAATCCTCACTGTCAATTTCACACTCTCTCTCCCATCCTCACTCTCACTTTCACACTCTCTCCCACCCTCACTCTCAGTCTCACACTCTCTCCCATCTGCACTCTCGCTCTCACACTTTCTCTCCCATCCTCACTCTCGCTCTCAAACTTTCTCCCATCCACACTGTCAATCTCACACTCTCTGTCATTCTCACTCACACTCTCACACTCTCCCTCACATCCTCACTCTCGCTCTCACACTCTCTCCCATTCTCACTCTCACTCTCACTCTCACACTCTCTCTCCCATCCGCACTCTCACTCTCACACTCTCTCTCGCATCCTCAATCTCACTCTCACACACTCTCCCATCCTCACTCTCACACTCTCTCCCATCCTCACTCACACTCTCACTCTCACACTCTCTCTCCCATCCTCACTGTCACTCTCACACTCTCTCCCATTATCATTCGCACTCTCACACTCTCTCACAACCTCACTCTCACTCTCACACTCTCTCCCATCCGCACTCTCACTCTCACACTTTCTCTCCCATCCTCACACTCACTCTCACTCTCACACTTTCTCTCCCATACTCACTCTCCCACTCATTCTCACACTATCTACCATCCTCACTGTCACATTATCTCCCATCCTCCCTTTCACTCTCACACTCTCTCCCATCCTCACTCTCACTCTCACACTCTCTCTCACATGCTCACTCTTACTTTTACTCTCACACTCTCTCCCATCCACAGTCTCACTCTCACTCTCTCTCCCATCCACAGTCGCACTCTCACACTCTCTCTTCTATCCTCACTGTCACTCTCACACTCTCACTCCCACCCTCAATCTCACTCTCACACTCTCTCCCATCCTCACTCTCACTCTCACACTCACTCTCCCATCCGCACTCTCACTCTCACACTTTCTCTCCCATCCTCACACTCACTCTCCCTCTCACACTCTCTCTCCCATCCTCACTCTCACACTCTCTCCCATCAACACTCTCACTCTCACACTCTCTCTCCCATCCTCAATCTCCCTCTCATTCTCACACTCTCTCCCCTTCTCACTCTCACTCTCACACTCTCTCTCCTAACCTCACTCTTACTCTCACTCTCACACTCTCTCACATTCTCATTTTCACTCTCACTCTCTCTCCCATCCGCACTCACACTCTCAAACTTTCTCTCCCATCCACATTCTCACTTTCACACTCTCTCTATTAACCTCACTCTCACTCTCACACTGTCTCACATTCTCATTCTCACTCTCACACTCTCTACCATCCTCACTCTCACTCTCCCACTCTCCCACCCCTCACTCTCACTCTCACACACTCTCTCCCATTCTCACTCTCACTCTCACACTCCATTTCCCTTCTCATCCTCACTCTCACACAATCTCTCCCATTTGCACTCTCACTCTCATGCTCTCTCTCCCATCCTCAATCTCACTCTCACACACTCTCTCCCATTCTCACTCTCAATCTCACACTCTCTCTCCCATTCTCATCCTCACACTCACACACTCTCTCCCATCCCTACTCTTACTCTCACTCTCCCACTCTCTCCCATCCTCACTCCCTCTCTCACATTCTCTCCCCTCCTCACTCCTACTCTCAGTCTCACTCTCCCATCCTCACTCTCACTCTCACACTCTCTCTCCCATCCTCACTGTCATTCTCACTCTCTGTCATCCTCACTGTCACTCTCACACTCTCTGTTATTCTCACTGTCACTTTCACACTCTCTCTCCCATTCTCACACACACTCTCACACTCTCTCACATTCTCACTCTCACACTCTCTCCCATCCTCACTCACACTCTCACTCTCACACTCTCCCATCCGCACTCTCACTCTCACACTCTCTCTCGCATCCTCAATCTCACTCTCACACACTCTCCCATCCTCACTCTCACACTCTCTCCCATCCTCACTCACACTCTCACTCTCACACTCTCTCTCCCATCCTCACTGTCACTCTCACACTCTCTCCCATTATCATTCGCACTCTCACACTCTCTCACAACCTCACTCTCACTCTCACACTCTCTCCCATCCGCACTCTCACTCTCACACTTTCTCTCCCATCCTCACACTCACTCTCACTCTCAAACTTTCTCTCCCATACTCACTCTCCCACTCATTCTCACACTATCTACCATCCTCACTGTCACATTATCTCCCATCCTCCCTTTCACTCTCACACTCTCTCCCATCCTCACTCTCACTCTCACACTCTCTCTCACATGCGCACTCTTACTTTTACTCTCACACTCTCTCCCATCCACAGTCTCACTCTCACTCTCTCTCCCATCCACAGTCGCACTCTCACACTCTCTCTTCTATCCTCACTGTCACTCTCACACTCTCACTCCCACCCTCACTCTCACTCTCACACTCTCTCCCATCCTCACTCTCACTTTCACACTCTATCCAATCCTCACTGTCAATTTCACACTCTCTCTCCCATCCTCACTCTCACTTTCACACTCTCTCCCACCCTCACTCTCAGTCTCACACTCTCTCCCATCTGCACTCTCGCTCTCACACTTTCTCTCCCATCCTCACTCTCGCTCTCAAACTTTCTCCCATCCACACTGTCAATCTCACACTCTCTGTCATTCTCACTCACACTCTCACACTCTCCCTCACATCCTCACTCTCGCTCTCACACTCTCTCCCATTCTCACTCTCACTCTCACACTCTATGTCATCCTCACTGTCACTCTCACACTCTCTGTCATTCTCACTGTCACTTTCACACTCTCTCTCCCATTCTCACTCTCACTCTCACACTCTCTCCCATTCTCACTCTCACTCTCACTCTCACACTCTCTCTCCCATCCGCACTCTCACTCTCACACTCTCTCTCGCATCCTCAATCTCACTCTCACACACTCTCCCATCCTCACTCTCACACTCTCTCCCATCCTCACTCACACTCTCACTCTCACACTCTCTCTCCCATCCTCACTGTCACTCTCACACTCTCTCCCATTATCATTCGCACTCTCACACTCTCTCACAACCTCACTCTCACTCTCACACTCTCTCCCATCCGCACTCTCACTCTCACACTTTCTCTCCCATCCTCACACTCACTCTCACTCTCACACTTTCTCTCCCATACTCACTCTCCCACTCATTCTCACACTATCTACCATCCTCACTGTCACATTATCTCCCAACCTCCCTTTCACTCTCACACTCTCTCCCATCCTCACTCTCACTCTCACACTCTCTCTCACATGCTCACTCTTACTTTTACTCTCACACTCTCTCCCATCCACAGTCTCACTCTCACTCTCTCTCCCATCCACAGTCGCACTCTCACACTCTCTCTTCTATCCTCACTGTCACTCTCACACTCTCACTCCCACCCTCACTCTCACTCTCACACTCTCTCCCATCCTCACTCTCACTTTCACACTCTATCCAATCCTCACTGTCAATTTCACACTCTCTCTCCCATCCTCACTCTCACTTTCACACTCTCTCCCACCCTCACTCTCAGTCTCACACTCTCTCCCATCTGCACTCTCGCTCTCACACTTTCTCTCCCATCCTCACTCTCACTCTCAAACTTTCTCCCATCCACACTGTCAATCTCACACTCTCTGTCATTCTCACTCACACTCTCACACTCTCCCTCACATCCTCACTCTCGCTCTCACACTCTCTCCCATTCTCACTCTCACTCTCACACTCTATGTCATCCTCACTGTCACTCTCACACTCTCTGTCATTCTCACTGTCACTTTCACACTCTCTCTCCCATTCTCACTCTCACTCTCACACTCTCTCCCATTCTCACTCTCACTCTCACTCTCACACTCTCTCCCATCCTCACTCTCACTCTCACACTCTCTGTCATCCTCACTCTCACTCGCACACTCTCTCACATACGCACTCTCACTCTCTCACTCTCTCTCTCCCATCCTCACTGTCAGTCTCACACTCTCTCCCGTCCTGACTCTCACACTCTCTCCCATACTCACTCTCACTCTCACTATCACACTCTCTCTCCCATTCTCACTGTCACTCTCACACTCTCTCCCATCCTCACTATCACTCTCACATTCTCTCCCAACCTCACACTCACGCTCACACTCTCTCCCATCCTCACTCTCGCTCTCACACTCTCTCTCCCATCCGCACTCTCACACTTTCTCTCCCATCCTCACACTCACTCTCACTCTCACACTCGCGCTACCATTCTCACTCTCACACACTCTCCCATCCTCACTCTCACTCTCACACTCTATCTCCCATCCACACTCTCCCTCTCATTCTCACACTCTCGTCTCTTCTCATTCTCACTCTCAGACTCTTTCTCCCCTTCTCACTCTCACTCTCACACTCTCACTCCCATCCTCACTCTTACTCTCACTGTCACACTCTCTCACATTCTCATTCTCACTCTCAAACTCTCTCACATTCATATTCTTACTCTCCCACTCTCTCTACCATCCTCACTCTAACTCTCACACTCTCTCTCCCAGCCTCACTGTCACTCCCACACTCTCTCCAATCCTCACTCTCATTCTCACACTCTCTCCCATCCTCACTCTCACTCTCACTCTCACACTCTCTCTCCCATCCACATTCTCACTCTCACACTCTCTCTGCCATCCTCACTCTCACAATAACACTATTTCACATTCTCATTCTCACACACTCTCTCCCATCCTCTCTCACTCTCACACTCTCTCCCATTCATATTCTCACTCTCACACTCTCTGTCATCCTCACTGTCACTCTCACAAACTCGCCCATCCGCACTCTCACTCTCACACTCTCTCTCCCATCCTCACTCTCACTCTCACACTCTCTCCCATCCTCACTCTCACTCTCACACTCTCTCCCATCCTCACTCTCACTCTCACTCTCACACTGTCTCTCCCATCCTCACTGTCACTCTCACACTCTCTCCCATCCTCACTCTCACTCTCACACTCTCTCCCAATCTCACTCCCACTCTCACACTCTCTCCCATCCTCACACTCACTCTCACACTCTCTCTCCCATCCTCACTCTCCCTCTCATTCTCACACTCTCTTCCCTTCTCATTCTCACTCTCACACTCTGTCTTCCCTTCTCACTCTCACTCTCACACTCTCTCTCCCATCCTCACTCATACTCTAACTCTCACACTCTCTCACATTCTCATTCTTACTCTCATACTCTCTCCCATCCGCACTCTCACTCTCACACTTTCTCTCCCATCCACATTCTAACTCTCACACTCTCTCTACCATCCTCACTCTCGCTCTCACACTCTCCCACCCCTCACTTTCACTCTCACACTCACTCTCCCATCCTCAATCTCATTCTCACACACTCTCTCCCATTCTCACTCTCACTCTCACACTCCCTTTCCCTTCTCATCCTCACTCTCACACACTCTCTCCCATTTGCACTCTCACTCTCACGTTCTCTCTCCCATCCTCAATCTCACTCTCACACACTCTCTCCCATTCTCACTCTCAATCTCACACTCTCTCTCCCATTCTCATCCTCAATCTCACACTCTCTCTCCCATCCTCACTCTCACTCTCACTCTCCCACTCTCTCCCATCCTCACTCCCTCTCTCACATTCTCTCCCATCCTCTCTCCTACTCTCAGTCTCACTCTCCCATCCTCACTGTCACTCTCACACTCTCTCCCATCCTCACTCTCACTCTCACACTCTCTCCCATCCTCACTCTCACTCTCACACTTTCTCTCCCATCCTCACTCTCACTCTCACATTCTGTCTACCATCCTCACTCTCACTCTCACACTCTCTCCCATCCACAATCTCACTCTCACACTCTCTCCCATCCTCACTCCTACTCTCACATTCTCTCTCGCATCCTCACTGTCACTCTCACACTCTCTCACCCATCCTCACTCTCACTCTCACTCCACGCTCTCTCTCCCATTCTCACTCTCACCCTCACACACTCTCTCCGATCCTCACTCTCACTCTCACACTCTCTCTCCCATCCTGACTCCCACACTCACTCCCATTCTCACTCTCACTCTCACACTCTCTCTCACATCCTCACTGTCACTCTCACACTCTCTCTCCCATCCTCATTCTCACTGTCACTCTCACACTGTCGCGCCCATCCTCACTGTGACTCTCTCACTCTCCCTCCCATCCTCACTCTCACTCTCACACACTCTCTCCCATCCTCACTCTCTCTCACAATCTCACACTCACTCTCCCATTCTCACTCTCACTCTCACACTCTCTCTCCCATACTCACTCTCACTCTCACTCTCACACTCTCTCTCCCATTCTCACTCTCACTCTCACACTCTCTCTCCCATCCTCACTCTCACTCTCACACATTCTCTCCCATACTCACTCTCACTCTCACCCTCACACTCTCTCTCCCATCCTCACTCTCAAACTCTCTCTCCCATCCTCACTCTCACTCTAACACTCTCTCGGCAATCCTCACTCTCACTCGTACTCTCTCGCCCATCCTTACTCTCACTCTCATACTCTCTCTCCCATCCTCACTCTCACTCTCACACTCTGTCCCATTTTTACTCTCACACTCTCTCCCATCCTCACTCTCACTCTCTCACTCTCTCCCATCCTCACTCTAACTCTCACACTCTCTCTCACATCCTCACTCTAACTCTCACAATCTCTCTCCCATCCCCATTCTCACTGTCACTCTCACACTCGCGCTCTCATCCTCACTGTGACTCTCTCACTCTCCCTCCCATTCTCAATCTCACTTTCAAACACTCTCCCATTCACACTCTCACACTTTCTCTCCATTCCTCACTCTCATACTCTCTCTTCCATCCTCACTCTCACTCTCACACATTCTCTCCCATTCTCACTCTCAGTCTCACCCTCTCTCTCACATTCTCATTCTCACACTCACTCTCACACTCTCTCCCATTCGCACTCTCACTCTCACACTCTCTCTCAAATCCTCGCTCTGACTCACATGCTCTCTCCCATCCTCACTCTCACTCATACACACACTCTCTCCCATTCTCACTCTCACTCTCACCCTCTCTCTCCCATTCGCACTCTCACTCTCACTCTCTCTCCCAAATCCTCACACTCACGCTCACGCTCTCTCGACCTTCCTCACTGTCACTCTCTCACTCTTTCTCCCATCCTCACTCTCACTCTCACACTGTCTCCCATTCGCACTCTCACTCTCACACTCTCTCTCCCAACTTCATTGTCACTCTCACACAGTCTTTCCCATCCTCACTCTCACGCTCATTCTCACTCTCACACTCTCTCCCATCCTCAATCTCACTCTCACACTCTCTCCCATCCTCACTTCTACTCTCACACTCTCTCGCATCCTCACTGTCACTCTCAAACTCTCTCTCCCATCCTCACTCTCTCTCACACACTCTCTCCCATTCTCACTCTCACACTCACTCTCACACTCTCTCCCATCCGCACTCTCACTCTCACACTCTCTCCCATCCTCACTCTCACTCTCACTCTCACACTGTCTCTCCCATCCTCACTGTCACTCTCACACTCTCTCCCATCCTCACTCTCACTCTCACACTCTCTCCCAATCTCACTCCCACTCTCACACTCTCTCCCATCCTCACACTCACTCTCACACTCTCTCTCCCATCCTCACTCTCCCTCTCATTCTCACACTCTCTTCCCTTCTCATTCTCACTCTCACACTCTGTCTTCCCTTCTCACTCTCACTCTCACACTCTCTCTCCCATCCTCACTCATACTCTAACTCTCACACTCTCTCACATTCTCATTCTTACTCTCATACTCTCTCCCATCCGCACTCTCACTCTCACACTTTCTCTCCCATCCACATTCTAACTCTCACACTCTCTCTACCATCCTCACTCTCGCTCTCACACTCTCCCACCCCTCACTTTCACTCTCACACTCACTCTCCCATCCTCAATCTCATTCTCACACACTCTCTCCCATTCTCACTCTCACTCTCACACTCCCTTTCCCTTCTCATCCTCACTCTCACACACTCTCTCCCATTTGCACTCTCACTCTCACGTTCTCTCTCCCATCCTCAATCTCACTCTCACACTCTCTCCCATCCTCACTTCTACTCTCACACTCTCTCGCATCCTCACTGTCACTCTCACACTCTCTCTCCCATCCTCACTCTCTCTCACACACTCTCTCCCATTCTCACTCTCACACTCACTCTCACACTCTCTCCCATCCGCACTCTCACTCTCACACTCTCTCCCATCCTCACTCTCACTCTCACTCTCACACTGTCTCTCCCATCCTCACTGTCACTCTCACACTCTCTCCCATCCTCACTCTCACTCTCACACTCTCTCCCAATCTCACTCCCACTCTCACACTCTCTCCCATCCTCACACTCACTCTCACACTCTCTCTCCCATCCTCACTCTCCCTCTCATTCTCACACTCTCTTCCCTTCTCATTCTCACTCTCACACTCTGTCTTCCCTTCTCACTCTCACTCTCACACTCTCTCTCCCATCCTCACTCATACTCTAACTCTCACACTCTCTCACATTCTCATTCTTACTCTCATACTCTCTCCCATCCGCACTCTCACTCTCACACTTTCTCTCCCATCCACATTCTAACTCTCACACTCTCTCTACCATCCTCACTCTCGCTCTCACACTCTCCCACCCCTCACTTTCACTCTCACACTCACTCTCCCATCCTCAATCTCATTCTCACACACTCTCTCCCATTCTCACTCTCACTCTCACACTCCCTTTCCCTTCTCATCCTCACTCTCACACACTCTCTCCCATTTGCACTCTCACTCTCACGTTCTCTCTCCCATCCTCAATCTCACTCTCACACACTCTCTCCCATTCTCACTCTCAATCTCACACTCTCTCTCCGATTCTCATCCTCAATCTCACACTCTCTCTCCCATCCTCACTCTCACTCTCACTCTCCCACTCTCTCCCATCCTCACTCCCTCTCTCACATTCTCTCCCATCCTCTCTCCTACTCTCAGTCTCACTCTCCCATCCTCACTGTCACTCTCACACTCTCTCCCATCCTCACTCTCACTCTCACACTCTCTCCCATCCTCACTCTCACTCTCACACTTTCTCTCCCATCCTCACTCTCACTCTCACATTCTGTCTACCATCCTCACTCTCACTCTCACACTCTCTCCCATCCACAATCTCACTCTCACACTCTCTCCCATCCTCACTCCTACTCTCACATTCTCTCTCGCATCCTCACTGTCACTCTCACACTCTCTCACCCATCCTCACTCTCACTCTCACTCCACGCTCTCTCTCCCATTCTCACTCTCACCCTCACACACTCTCTCCGATCCTCACTCTCACTCTCACACTCTCTCTCCCATCCTGACTCCCACACTCACTCCCATTCTCACTCTCACTCTCACACTCTCTCTCACATCCTCACTGTCACTCTCACACTCTCTCTCCCATCCTCATTCTCACTGTCACTCTCACACTGTCGCGCCCATCCTCACTGTGACTCTCTCACTCTCCCTCCCATCCTCACTCTCACTCTCACACACTCTCTCCCATCCTCACTCTCTCTCACAATCTCACACTCACTCTCCCATTCTCACTCTCACTCTCACACTCTCTCTCCCATACTCACTCTCACTCTCACTCTCACACTCTCTCTCCCATTCTCACTCTCACTCTCACACTCTCTCTCCCATCCTCACTCTCACTCTCACACATTCTCTCCCATACTCACTCTCACTCTCACCCTCACACTCTCTCTCCCATCCTCACTCTCAAACTCTCTCTCCCATCCTCACTCTCACTCTAACACTCTCTCGGCAATCCTCACTCTCACTCGTACTCTCTCGCCCATCCTTACTCTCACTCTCATACTCTCTCTCCCATCCTCACTCTCACTCTCACACTCTGTCCCATTTTTACTCTCACACTCTCTCCCATCCTCACTCTCACTCTCTCACTCTCTCCCATCCTCACTCTAACTCTCACACTCTCTCTCACATCCTCACTCTAACTCTCACAATCTCTCTCCCATCCCCATTCTCACTGTCACTCTCACACTCGCGCTCTCATCCTCACTGTGACTCTCTCACTCTCCCTCCCATTCTCAATCTCACTTTCAAACACTCTCCCATTCACACTCTCACACTTTCTCTCCATTCCTCACTCTCATACTCTCTCTTCCATCCTCACTCTCACTCTCACACATTCTCTCCCATTCTCACTCTCAGTCTCACCCTCTCTCTCACATTCTCATTCTCACACTCACTCTCACACTCTCTCCCATTCGCACTCTCACTCTCACACTCTCTCTCAAATCCTCGCTCTGACTCACATGCTCTCTCCCATCCTCACTCTCACTCATACACACACTCTCTCCCATTCTCACTCTCACTCTCACCCTCTCTCTCCCATTCGCACTCTCACTCTCACTCTCTCTCCCAAATCCTCACACTCACGCTCACGCTCTCTCGACCTTCCTCACTGTCACTCTCTCACTCTTTCTCCCATCCTCACTCTCACTCTCACACTGTCTCCCATTCGCACTCTCACTCTCACACTCTCTCTCCCAACTTCATTGTCACTCTCACACAGTCTTTCCCATCCTCACTCTCACGCTCATTCTCACTCTCACACTCTCTCCCATCCTCAATCTCACTCTCACACTCTCTCCCATCCTCACTTCTACTCTCACACTCTCTCGCATCCTCACTGTCACTCTCACACTCTCTCTCCCATCCTCACTCTCTCTCACACACTCTCTCCCATTCTCACTCTCACACTCACTCTCACACTCTCTCCCATCCGCACTCTCACTCTCACTCTCCCGCTCTCTCCCCCATCCTCACTCTCACACTCTCTCTCCCATCCTCATTCTCACTCTCACACTCTGTCTTCCCTTCTCACTCTCACTCTCACACTCTCTCTCCCATCCTCACTCATACTCTAACTCTCACACTCTCTCACATTCTCATTCTTACTCTCATACTCTCTCCCATCCGCACTCTCACTCTCTCACTTTCTCTCCCATCCACATTCTAACTATCACACTCTCTCTACCATCCTCACTCTCGCTCTCACACTCTCCCACCCCTCACTTTCACTCTCACTCACTCTCCCATCCTCAATCTCATTCTCACACACTCTCTCCCATTCTCACTCTCACTCTCACACTCCCTTTCCCTTCTCATCCTCACTCTCACACACTCTCTCCCATTTGCACTCTTACCCTCACGTTCTCTCTCCCATCCTCAATCTCACTCTCACACACTCTCTCCCATTCTCACTCTCAATCTCACACTCTCTCTCCCATTCTCATCCTCAATCTCACACTCTCTCTCCCATCCTCACTCTCACTCTCACTCTCCCACTCTCTCCCATCCTCACTCCCTCTGTCACATTCTCTCCCATCCACTCTCCTACTCTCAGTCTCACTCTCCCATCCTCACTGTCACTCTCACACTCTCTCCCATCCTCACTCTCACTCTCACACTCTCTCCCATCCTCACTCTCACTCTCACACTTTCTCTCCCATCCTCACTCTCACTCTCACATTCTGTCTACCATCCTCACTCTCACTCTCACACTCTCTCCCATCCACAATCTCACTCTCACACTCTCTCCCATCCTCACTCCTACTCTCACATTCTCTCTCGCATCCTCACTGTCACTCTCACACTCTCTCACCCATCCTCACTCTCACTCTCACTCCACGCTCTCTCTCCCATTCTCACTCTCACCCTCACACACTCTCTCCGATCCTCACTGTCACTCTCACACTCTCTCACCCATCCTCACTCTCACTCTCACTCCACGCTCTCTCTCCCATTCTCACTCTCACCCTCACACACTCTCTCCGATCCTCACTCTCACTCTCACACTCTCTCTCCCATCCTGACTCCCACACTCACTCCCATTCTCACTCTCACTCTCACAATCTCTCTCACATCCTCACTGTCACTCTCACACTCTCTCTCCCATCCTCATTCTCACTGTCACTCTCACACTGTCGCGCCCATCCTCACTGTGACTCTCTCACTCTCCCTCCCATCCTCACTCTCACTCTCACACACTCTCTCCCATCCTCACTCTCTCTCACAATCTCACACTCACTCTCCCATTCTCACTCTCACTCTCACACTCTCTCTCCCATACTCACTCTCACTCTCACTCTCACACTCTCTCTCCCATTCTCACTCTCACTCTCACACTCTCTCTCCCATCCTCACTCTCACTCTCACACATTCTCTCCCATACTCACTCTCACTCTCACCCTCACACTCTCTCTCCCATCCTCACTCTCAAACTCTCTCTCCCATCCTCACTCTCACTCTAACACTCTCTCGGCCATCCTCACTCTCACTCGCACTCTCTCGCCAATCCTCACTCTCACTCTCATACTCTCTCTCCCATCCTCACTCTCCCTCTCACACTCTGTCCCATTTTTACTCTAACACTCTCTCCCATCCTCACTCTCACTCTCTCACTCTCTCCCATCCTCACTCTAACTCTCACACTCTCTCTCACATCCTCACTCTAACTCTCACAATCTCTCTCCCATCCCCATTCTCACTGTCACTCTCACACTCGCGCTCTCATCCTCACTGTGACTCTCTCACTCTCCCTCCCATTCTCAATCTCACTTTCAAACACTCTCCCATTCACACTCTCACACTTTCTCTCCATTCCTCACTCTCACTCTCACACTCTCTCTTCCATCCTCACTCTCACTCTCACACATTCTCTCCCATTCTCACTCTCAGTCTCACCCTCTCTCTCCCATTCTCATTCTCACACTCACTCTCACACTCTCTCCCATTCGCACTCTCACTCTCACACTCTCTCTCAAATCCTCGCTCTGACTCACATGCTCTCTCCCATCCTCACTCTCACTCATACACACACTCTCTCCCATTCTCACTCTCACTCTCACCCTCTCTCTCCCATTCGCACTCTCACTCTCACTCTCTCTCCCAAATCCTCACACTCTCGCTCACACTCTCTCGACCTTCCTCACTGTCACTCTCTCACTCTTTCTCCCATCCTCACTCTCACTCTCACACTGTCTCCCATTCGCACTCTCACTCTCACACTCTCTCTCCCAACCTCATTGTCACTCTCACACAGTCTTTCCCATCCTCACTCTCACGCTCATTCTCACTCTCACACTCTCTCCCATCCTCACTCTCACTCTCACACTCTCTCCCATCCTCACTTCTACTCTCACACTCTCTCTCGCATCCTCACTGTCACTCTCACACTCTCTCTCCCAACCTCATTCTCACTCTTATTCTGACACTCTCTCTCCCATCCGCACTTGCGTTCTCACACTCGCTCCCATTCTCATTCTCACTCTCACACTCTCTCCCACCCCTCACTCTCATTCTCATACTCTCTCTCCCATTCACACTCTCACTCTCACACTCTCTCTCCCATCCTCACTCTCAGTCTCACACACTCTCTCCCATCCGCACTCTCACTCTCACTCTCCCGCTCTCTCCCCCATCCTCACTCTCACACTGTCTCTCCCATCCTCACTCTCACTCTCACACTCTCGTTCCCATTCTCACTGTCACTCTCACACTCTCCCTGCCATCCTTACTCTCACTCTCACACTCTCTCCCACCCTCACTCTCACTCTCACACTCTCTCCCATCCTCTCTCCCACTCTCACACTCTCTCTCACATCCTCACTCTAACTCTCTCAATCTCTCTCCCATCATCATTCTCACTGTCACTCTCACACTCGCGCTCTCATCCTCACTGTGACTCTCTCACTCTCCCTCCCATTCTCACTCTCACTCTCAAACACTCTCACATTCTCACTCTCACACTTTCTCTCCATTCCTCACTCTCACTCTCACACTCTCTCTCCCATCCTCACTCTCACTCTCAAACACTCTCTCCCATTCTCACTCTCAGTCTCACCCTCTCATCTCCCATCCTCAATCTCACTCTCACACAATCTCTCCCATTCTCACTCTCACTCTTACTCTCTCTCTCCCATACTCACTCTCACTCTCACACTCTCTCTCCCATTCTCACTCTCACTCTCACACTCTCTCTCCCATCCTAACTCTCACTCTCACACATTCTCTCCCATCCTCACTCTCACTCTCACTCTCACACTCTCTCTCCCATCCTCACTCTCAAACTCCCTCTCCCATCCTCACTCTCACTCTAACACTCTCTCGGCCATCTTCACACTCACTCGCACTCTCTCGCCCATCCTCACTCTCACTCTCACACTCTCTCTCCCATCCTCACTCTCACTCTCACACACTCTCTCCCATTCTCACTCTCAGTCTCACCCTCTCATCTCCCATCCTCAATCTCACTCTCACACAATCTCTCCCATTCTCACTCTCACTCTTACTCTCTCTCTCCCATACTCACTCTCACTCTCACTCTCACACTCTCTCTCCCATTCTCACTCTCACTCTCACACTCTCTCTCCCATCCTCACTCTCACTCTCACACATTCTCTCCCATCCTCACTCTCACTCTCACCCTCACACTCTCTCCCATCCTCACTCTCAAACTCCCTCTCCCATCCTCACTCTCACTCTAACACTCTCTCGGCCATCTTCACACTCACTCGCACTCTCTCGCCCATCCTCACTCTCACTCTCACACTCTCTCTCCCATCCTCACTCTCACTCTCACACTCTGTCCCATTCTTACTCTCACACTCTCTCCCATCCTCACTCTCACTCTCACACTCTCTCCCATCCTCACTCCCACTCTCACACTCTCTCCCATCCTCACTCTCACTCTCGCACTCTCTCTCCCATTCTCATTCTCACTCTAACTCTCACACTCTCTCCCATTCGCACTCTCACTCTCACACTCTCTCTCAAATCCTCGCTCTCACTCACATGATCTCTCCCATCCTCACTCTCACACACTCTCTCCCATTCTCACTCTCACTCTCACCCTCTCTCTCCCATTCGCACTCTCACTCTCACTCTCTCTCCTAAATCCTCACACTCACGCTCACACTCTCTCGCCCATCCTCACTCTCACTCTCTCACTCTTTCTCCCATCCTCACTCTCACTCTCACACTGTCTCCCATTCGCACTCTCACTCTCACACTCTCTCCCAAATCCTCACTCTCACTCTCACACTCTCTCTCCCAACCTCATTGTCACTCTCACACAGTCTCTCCCATCCTCACTCACACGCTCATTCTCACTCTCACACTCTCTCCCATCCTCAATCTCACTCTCACAGTCTCTCCCATCCTCACTTCTACTCTCACACTCACTCTCGCATCCTCACTGTCACTCTCACTCTCTCTCTCCCATCCTCACTCTCACTCACACACTCACTCCCGCTCTCTCCCCCATCCTCACTCTCACACTCTCTCTCATCCGCTCTCTCACTCTCACATTCTCGTTCCCATCCTCACTGTCACTCTCACACTCTTCCTGCCATCCTCACTCTCACTCTCACACTCTGTCCCATTCTCACTCACACACTTTCTCTCCCATCCTCACTCTCACTCTCACACTCTCTCTCACAGCCTCACTCGCGCTATCACACACTCTCTCCCATCCTCACTCTCACTCTCACTCTCACACTCACTCTCCCATCCTCACTCTCACACTCTCACACTCTCCCATTCTCATACTCATTCTCACTCTCACTTTCTCACTCTCTCCCATTTGCACTCTCACTCTCACTCTCTCACTCCCATCCTCAATCTCACTCTCACACAATCTCTCCCATTCTCACTCTCACTCTCACACTCTCCCTCCCATTCTCATCCTCACTCACACACACTCTCTCCCATCCTCACTCTCACTCTCACACTCTCTACCATTCTCACTCCTACTCTCAGTCTCACTATCCCATCCTCACTCTCACTCTCACACTCTGTCCCATTCTTACTCTCACACTCTCTCCCATCCTCACTCTCACTCTCACACTCTCTCCCATCCTCACTACCACTCTCACACTCTCTCCCATCCTCACTCTCACTCTCGCACTCTCTCTCCCATTCTCATTCTCACTCTCACTCTCACACTCTCTTCCATTCGCACTCTCACTCTCACACTCTCTCTCAAATCCTCGCTCTCACTCACATGCTCTCTCCCATCCTCACTCTCACTCTCACACACTCTCTCCCATTCTCACTCTCACTCTCACCCTCTCTCTCCCATTCTCACTCTCACTCTCACTCTCACACTGTCTCCCATTCGCACTCTCACTCTCACTCTCTCTCCTAAATCCTCACACTCACGCTCACACTCTCTCGCCCATCCTCACTCTCACTCTCTCACTCTTTCTCCCATCCTCACTCTCACTCTCACACTGTCTCCCATTCGCACTCTCACTCTCACATTCTCTCCCAAATCCTCACTCTCACTCTCACACTCTCTCTCCCAACCTCATTGTCACTCTCACACAGTCTCTCCCATCCTCACTCACACGCTCATTCTCACTCTCACACTCTCTCCCATCCTCAATCTCACTCTCACAGTCTCTCCCATCCTCACTTCTACTCTCACACTCTCTCTCGCATCCTCACTGTCACTCTCATCCTCTCTCTCCCATCCTCACTCTCACTCAAACACTCACTCCCGCTCTCTCCCCCATCCTCACTCTCACACTCTCTCTCATCCGCTCTCTCACTCTCACATTCTCGTTCCCATCCTCACTGTCACTCTCACACTCTCCCTGCCATCCTCACTCTCACTCTCACACTCTGTCCCATTCTCACTCACACACTTTCTCTCCCATCCTCACTCTCACTCTCACACTCTCTCTCCCAGCCCCACTCGCGCTATCACACACTCTCTCCCATCCTCACTCTCACTCTCACTCTCACACTCACTCTCCCATCCTCACTCTCACACTCTCACACTCTCCCATTCTCATACTCATTCTCACTCTCACTTTCTCACTCTCTCCCATTTGCACTCTCACTCTCACTCTCTCACTCCCATCCTCAATCTCACTCTCACACAATCTCTCCCATTCTCACTCTCACTCTCACACTCTCTCTCCAATTCTCATCCTCACTCACACACACTCTCTCCCATCCTTTGTCTCACTCTCACTCTCACACTCTCTCCCATCCTCACTCTCACTCTCACACTCTCTCCCATCCTCACTCCTACTCTCAGTCTCACTATCCCATCCTCACTCTCAGTCTCACACTCTCTCCCATCCTCACTGTCACTCTCACACTTTCTCTCCCATCCTCACTCTCACTCTCACACTCTCCCCACCATCCTCACTATCACTCTCACACTCTCTCTCCCATCCTCACTCTCACTCTCATTCGCACATTCTCTCGCCCATCCTCACTCTCATTCTCACACTTTCTCTGCATCCTCACTCTCACTCTCACATTCTGTCTACCATCCTCACTCTTACTCTCACACTCTCTCCCATCCTCACCTTTACTCTCACACTCTCTCCCATCCTCAATCTCACTCTCACACTCTCTCCCATCCTCACTGTCACACTCACACTCTCTCTCCCATTCTCACTCTCACTCACAATCTCTCTCCCATCCTCACTCTCACTCTCACACTCTGTCCCATTCTTACTCTCACACTCTCTCCCATCCTCACTCTCACTCTCACACTCTCTCCCATCCTCACTACCACTCTCACACTCTCTCCCATCCTCACTCTCACTCTCGCTCTCTCTCTCCCATTCTCATTCTCACTCTCACTCTCACACTCTCTTCCATTCGCACTCTCACTCTCACACTCTCTCAAATCCTCGCTCTCACTCACATGCTCTCTCCCATCCTCACTCTCACTCTCACACACTCTCTCCCATCCTCACTCTCACGCTCATTCTCACTCTCACACTCTCTCCCATCCTTACTCTCACTCTCACAGTCTCTCCCATCCTCACTTCTACTCTCACACTCTCTCTCGCATCCTCACTTTCACTCTCACCCTCTCTCTCCCATCCTCACTCTCACTCACACACTCTCTCCCATTCTCACTCTCACACTCACTCTCACACTCTCTCCCATCCGAACTCTCACTCTCACTCTCCCGCTCTCTCCCCCATCCTCACTCTCACACTCTCTCACCCATCCTCACTCCCACTCTCACACTCTCTCCCATCCTCACTCTCACTCTCGCACTCTCTCTCCCATTCTCATTCTCACTCTAACTCTCACACTCTCTCCCATTCGCACTCTCACTCTCACACTCTCTCTCAAATCCTCGCTCTCACTCACATGATCTCTCCCATCCTCACTCTCACACACTCTCTCCCATTCTCACTCTCACTCTCACCCTCTCTCTCCCATTCGCACTCTCACTCTCACTCTCTCTCCTAAATCCTCACACTCACGCTCACACTCTCTCGCCCATCCTCACTCTCACTCTCTCACTCTTTCTCCCATCCTCACTCTCACTCTCACACTGTCTCCCATTCGCACTCTCACTCTCACACTCTCTCCCAAATCCTCACTCTCACTCTCACACTCTCTCTCCCAACCTCATTGTCACTCTCACACAGTCTCTCCCATCCTCACTCACACGCTCATTCTCACTCTCACACTCTCTCCCATCCTCAATCTCACTCTCACAGTCTCTCCCATCCTCACTTCTACTCTCACACTCACTCTCGCATCCTCACTGTCACTCTCACTCTCTCTCTCCCATCCTCACTCTCACTCACACACTCACTCCCGCTCTCTCCCCCATCCTCACTCTCACACTCTCTCTCATCCGCTCTCTCACTCTCACATTCTCGTTCCCATCCTCACTGTCACTCTCACACTCTTCCTGCCATCCTCACTCTCACTCTCACACTCTGTCCCATTCTCACTCACACACTTTCTCTCCCATCCTCACTCTCACTCTCACACTCTCTCTCACAGCCTCACTCGCGCTATCACACACTCTCTCCCATCCTCACTCTCACTCTCACTCTCACACTCACTCTCCCATCCTCACTCTCACACTCTCACACTCTCCCATTCTCATACTCATTCTCACTCTCACTTTCTCACTCTCTCCCATTTGCACTCTCACTCTCACTCTCTCACTCCCATCCTCAATCTCACTCTCACACAATCTCTCCCATTCTCACTCTCACTCTCACACTCTCCCTCCCATTCTCATCCTCACTCACACACACTCTCTCCCATCCTCACTCTCACTCTCACACTCTCTACCATTCTCACTCCTACTCTCAGTCTCACTATCCCATCCTCACTCTCACTCTCACACTCTGTCCCATTCTTACTCTCACACTCTCTCCCATCCTCACTCTCACTCTCACACTCTCTCCCATCCTCACTACCACTCTCACACTCTCTCCCATCCTCACTCTCACTCTCGCACTCTCTCTCCCATTCTCATTCTCACTCTCACTCTCACACTCTCTTCCATTCGCACTCTCACTCTCACACTCTCTCTCAAATCCTCGCTCTCACTCACATGCTCTCTCCCATCCTCACTCTCACTCTCACACACTCTCTCCCATTCTCACTCTCACTCTCACCCTCTCTCTCCCATTCTCACTCTCACTCTCACTCTCACACTGTCTCCCATTCGCACTCTCACTCTCACTCTCTCTCCTAAATCCTCACACTCACGCTCACACTCTCTCGCCCATCCTCACTCTCACTCTCTCACTCTTTCTCCCATCCTCACTCTCACTCTCACACTGTCTCCCATTCGCACTCTCACTCTCACATTCTCTCCCAAATCCTCACTCTCACTCTCACACTCTCTCTCCCAACCTCATTGTCACTCTCACACAGTCTCTCCCATCCTCACTCACACGCTCATTCTCACTCTCACACTCTCTCCCATCCTCAATCTCACTCTCACAGTCTCTCCCATCCTCACTTCTACTCTCACACTCTCTCTCGCATCCTCACTGTCACTCTCATCCTCTCTCTCCCATCCTCACTCTCACTCAAACACTCACTCCCGCTCTCTCCCCCATCCTCACTCTCACACTCTCTCTCATCCGCTCTCTCACTCTCACATTCTCGTTCCCATCCTCACTGTCACTCTCACACTCTCCCTGCCATCCTCACTCTCACTCTCACGCTCTGTCCCATTCTCACTCACACACTTTCTCTCCCATCCTCACTCTCACTCTCACACTCTCTCTCCCAGCCCCACTCGCGCTATCACACACTCTCTCCCATCCTCACTCTCACTCTCACTCTCACACTCACTCTCCCATCCTCACTCTCACACTCTCACACTCTCCCATTCTCATACTCATTCTCACTCTCACTTTCTCACTCTCTCCCATTTGCACTCTCACTCTCACTCTCTCACTCCCATCCTCAATCTCACTCTCACACAATCTCTCCCATTCTCACTCTCACTCTCACACTCTCTCTCCAATTCTCATCCTCACTCACACACACTCTCTCCCATCCTTTGTCTCACTCTCACTCTCACACTCTCTCCCATCCTCACTCTCACTCTCACACTCTCTCCCATCCTCACTCCTACTCTCAGTCTCACTATCCCATCCTCACTCTCAGTCTCACACTCTCTCCCATCCTCACTGTCACTCTCACACTTTCTCTCCCATCCTCACTCTCACTCTCACACTCTCCCCACCATCCTCACTATCACTCTCACACTCTCTCTCCCATCCTCACTCTCACTCTCATTCGCACATTCTCTCGCCCATCCTCACTCTCATTCTCACACTTTCTCTGCATCCTCACTCTCACTCTCACATTCTGTCTACCATCCTCACTCTTACTCTCACACTCTCTCCCATCCTCACCTTTACTCTCACACTCTCTCCCATCCTCAATCTCACTCTCACACTCTCTCCCATCCTCACTGTCACACTCACACTCTCTCTCCCATTCTCACTCTCACTCACAATCTCTCTCCCATCCTCACTCTCACTCTCACACTCTGTCCCATTCTTACTCTCACACTCTCTCCCATCCTCACTCTCACTCTCACACTCTCTCCCATCCTCACTACCACTCTCACACTCTCTCCCATCCTCACTCTCACTCTCGCTCTCTCTCTCCCATTCTCATTCTCACTCTCACTCTCACACTCTCTTCCATTCGCACTCTCACTCTCACACTCTCTCAAATCCTCGCTCTCACTCACATGCTCTCTCCCATCCTCACTCTCACTCTCACACACTCTCTCCCATCCTCACTCTCACGCTCATTCTCACTCTCACACTCTCTCCCATCCTTACTCTCACTCTCACAGTCTCTCCCATCCTCACTTCTACTCTCACACTCTCTCTCGCATCCTCACTTTCACTCTCACCCTCTCTCTCCCATCCTCACTCTCACTCACACACTCTCTCCCATTCTCACTCTCACACTCACTCTCACACTCTCTCCCATCCGAACTCTCACTCTCACTCTCCCGCTCTCTCCCCCATCCTCACTCTCACACTCTCTCACCCATCCTCACTCTCACTCTCACAGTCTCGTTCCCATCCTCACTGTCACTCTCACACTCTCCCTGCCATCCTCACTCTCACTCTCACACTCTGTCCCATTCTCACTCACACACTTTCTCTCCCATCCTCACTCTCACTCTCACACTCTCTCTCCCATCCTCACTCGCGCTCTCACACACTCTCTCCCATCCTCACTCATACTCTCACTCTCGCACTCACTCTCCCATCCTCACTCTCACACTCTCACACTCTCCCATTCTCATTCTCATTCTCACTCTCACTTTCTCACTCTCTCCCATTTGCACTCTCACTCTCACTCTCTCACTCCCATCCTCAATCTCACTCTCACACAATCTCTCCCATTCTCACTCACACTCTCACACTCTCTCTCCCATTCTCATCCTCACTCACACACACTCTCTCCCATCCTTACTCTCACTCTCACTCTCACACTCTCTCCCATCCTCACTCTCACTCTCTCACTCTCTCCCATCCTCACTCCTACCCTCAGTCTCACTATCCCATCCTCACTCTCAGTCTCACACTCTCTCCCATCCTCACTGTCACTCTCACACTTTCTCTCCCATCCTCACTTTCACTCTCACACTCTCCCCACCATCCTCACTATCACTCTCACACTCTCTCTCCCATCCTCACTCTCACTCTCATTCTCACATTCTCTCGCCCATCCTCACTCTCATTCTCACAATTTCTCTCCCATCCTCACTCTCACTCTCACATTCTGTCTACCATCCTCACTCTCACTCTCACACTATCTCCCATCCTCACCTTTACTCTCACACTCTCTCCCATCCTCACTCTCACTCTCACACTCTCTCCCATCCTCACTGTCACACTCACACTCTCTCTCCCATTCTCACTCTCACTCTCACACGCTCTCTCCCATCCACACTTCCACTCACACACTCTCTCCCATCCTCACTCTCACTCTCTCTCTCCCATCCTCACTCTCACTCTCCCACACTCTCTCCCATCCTCACTCTCACTCTCACTGTCACACACTCTCTCCCATTCTCACTCTCACTATCACTTTCACACTCTCTCTCCCATCCTCACTCTCAAACTCTCTCTCACACTCTCTCTCCCATCCACACTGTCAGTCTCACACTCTCTCGCTCATCCACACTCTCACTCTCACACTCTCTCGCCCATCCTCACTCTCACTCTTACACTCTCTCGCCCATCCTCACTCTCACTCTCACACTCTCTCTCCCATTCTTACTCTCACTCACACACTCTCTCTTCCATCCTCACTTTCTCTCTCACACTCTCTCCCATCCTCACTCTCAATCTCACGTTCTCTCTCCCTCCCGCACTCTCACTCTCACACTCTCTCCCATTCTCACTCTCACTTTCACACTCCCTCTCCCATCCTCACTCTCACTCTCACTCTCACACTCTCTCGCCCATCCTCACTCTCACTCTCACACACACTCTCCCAACCTCACACTCACTCTCACTCTCACACTCTCTCGCCCATCATCACTCTCACTCTCACACTCTCTCGCCCATCATCACTCTCACTCTCACACTCTCTATCCCATCCTCACTCTCACTCTGACTCTCACACTCCCTCCCATTCTTACTCTCACTCTCACACTCTCTCCCCATCCTCTCTCTCACTCTCAAACTCGCTCCCCTATCCTCACTCTCACTCACACACTCTCTCCCTGCCTCACTCTCACTCTCACTCGCTCTCTCGCATCTTCACTCCCACACTCTCGCCCATTCTCACTCTCACTCTCACACTTTCTCTCCCATCCTGACTGTTACCCTCACACACGCTCTCCCATCCTTACTCTCACTCTCACACTCTCTCGCCCATCATCACTCTCACTCTCACACTCTCTCGCCCATCATCACTCTCACTCTCACACTCTCTCTCCCATCCTCACTCTCACTCTGACTCTCACACTGGCCTCCAATTCTTACTCTCACTCTCACACTCTCTCCCCATCCTCTCTCTCACTCTCACACTCTCTCCCCTATCCTCACTCTCACTCACACACTCTCTCCCTGCCTCACTCTCACTCTCTCTCTCGCATCTTCACTACAACACTCTCGCCCATTCTCACTCTCACTCTCACACTTTCTCTCCCATCCTGACTGTTACCCTCACACACGCTCTCCCATCCTTACTCTCACTCTCACACTCTCTCGCCCATCATCACTCTCACTCTCACACTCTCTCGCCCATCATCACTCTCACTCTCACACTCTCTCTCCCATCCTCACTCTCACTCTGACTCTCACACTCCCTCCAATTCTTACTCTCACTCTCACACTCTCTCCCCATCCTCTCTCTCACTCTCACACTCTCTCCCCTATCCTCACTCTCACTCACACACTCTCTCCCTGCCTCACTCTCACTCTCTCTCTCGCATCTTCACTACAACACTCTCGCACATTCTCACTCTCACTCTCACACTTTCTCTCCCATCCTGACTGTTACCCTCACACACGCTCTCCCATCCTTACTCTCACTCTCACACTCTCTCGCCCATCATCACTCTCACTCTCACACTCTCTCGCCCATCATCACTCTCACTCTCACACTCTCTCTCCCATCCTCACTCTCACTCTGACTCTCACACTCCCTCCCATTCTTACTCTCACTCTCACACTCTCTCCCCATCCTCTCTCTCACTCTCACACTCTCTCCCCTATCCTCACTCTCACTCACACACTCTCTCCCTGCCTCACTCTCACTCTCACTCTCTCTCGCATCTTCACTCCAACACTCTCGCCCATTCTCGCTCTCACTCTCACACTTTCTCTCCCATCCAGACTGTTACCCTCACAATGACTCTCTCATCCTAACTCTCCCTCTCACACTCACTCGCCCATCCTCACTCTCATCCTCAAACTCTCTCTCCCATCCTCACTCTCAACTCTCATGCTCACACACTCTCTCCCATCCTCACTCTCACTCTCACACTCTCTCGCCCATCATCACTCTCACTCTGACTCTCACACTCCCTCCCATTCTTACTCTCACTCACACACTCTCTCCCATCCTCACTCTCACTCTCACACTCTCTCCGATCCGCGCTCACACTCTCACACTGTCTCTCCCATCCTCACTGTCACTCTCACACACTCTCTCCCAACCTCTCTCTCAATCTCTTACCCTCTTGCCCATCCTCACTCTCACTCACACACTCTCTCTCCCATCCTCACTCTCACTCTCGCCCTCTCTCTCCCATCCTCACTCTCACTCTCACACTCTCTCCTATCCGCACTCTCACTCTCACACTGTCTCTCCCATCCTCACTGTTACTCTCACACTCTCTCTCCCATTCTCATCCTCACTCTCACACTCTCCCCTATCCTCACTCTCACTCACACACTCTCTCCCTGCCTCACTCTCACTCTCACTCTCTCTCGCATCTTCACTCCAACACTCTCGCCCATTCTCACTCTCACTCTCACACTTTCTCTCCCATCCAGACTGTTACCCTCACACAGACTCTCTCATCCTAACTCTCCCTCTCACACTCACTCGCCCATCCTCACTCTCATCCTCAAACTCTCTCTCCCATCCTCACTCTCAACTCTCACGCTCACACACTCTCTCCCATCCTCACTCTCACTCTCACACTCTCTCGCCCATCATCACTCTCACTCTCACACTCTCTCTCCCATCCTCACTCTCACTCTGACTCTCACACTCCCTCCCATTCTTACTCTCACTCTCACACTCTCTCCCCATCCTCTCTCTCACTCTCACACTCTCTCCCCTATCCTCACTCTCACTCACACACTCTCTCCCTGCCTCACTCTCACTCTCACTCTCTCTCGCATCTTCACTCCAACACTCTCGCCCATTCTCACTCTCACTCTCACACTTTCTCTCCCATCCAGACTGTTACCCTCACACAGACTCTCTCATCCTAACTCTCCCTCTCACACTCACTCGCCCATCCTCACTCTCATCCTCAAACTCTCTCTCCCATCCTCACTCTCAACTCTCACGCTCACACACTTTCTCCCATCCTCACTCTCACTCTCACACTCTCCCGCCCATCATCACTCTCACTCTGACTCTCACACTCCCTCCCATTCTTACTCTCACTCACACACTCTCTCCCATCCTCACTCTCACTCTCACACTGTCTCCGATCCGCGCTCACACTCTCACACTGTCTCTCCCATCCTCACTGTCACTCTCACACACTCTCTCCCAACCTCTCTCTCAATCTCTTACCCTCTTGCCCATCCTCACTCTCACTCTCACACTCTCTCTCCCATCCTCACTCTCACTCTCACACTCTCTCCTATCCGCACTCTCACTCTCACACTGTCTCTCCCATCCTCACTGTCACTCTCACACTCTCTCTCCCATTCTCATTCTCACTCTCACACTCTCTCCCATCCTCACGGTCACTCTCACACTCTTTCCCATCCTCACTCACACTCTCACACTCTCTCCCCATCCTCACTCTCACTCTCACACACGCTCTCCCATCCTCACTCTCACTCTCACACTCTCTCACTCATCCACACTCTCACTCTCACACTCTCGCCCTATCCTCACTCTCAAACTCACACACTCTCTCCCATCCTCACTCTCACTCTCACTCTCACACTCTGCCCATCTGCGCACTCACACTCTCTCCCATCCTCACTGTCAATCTCACACTCTCTCTCCCATCCTCACTGTTACTCTCACACTCTCTCCCATCCTCACTCTCACTCTCACATTCTCTCCCATTCTCACTGCCACCCTCACACTCTCTCTCCCGTCCTCACTCTCACTCTCACACTTTCTCTCTCATCCTCACTCTCACTATCACTCTCACACTCTCTCTCCCATCCTCACTCTCACTCTCACTCTCACACTCTCTTCCATTCTCATTCTCGCTCTCACACTCTGTCCAATCCTCACTCTCACTCTCACACTCTCTCCCATCCTCACTGTCAATCTCACACTCATTCGGTCATTCTCACTCTCGCCCTCACACTGTCTCTCCCATCCTCACTGTCACTCTCACACACTCTCTCCCAACCTCTCTCTCAATCTCTTACCCTCTTGCCCATCCTCACTCTCACTCTCACACTCTCTCTCCCATCCTCACTCTCACTCTCACCCTCTGTCTCCCATCCTCACTCTCACTCTCACACTCTCTCCTATCCGCACTCTCACTCTCACACTGTCACTCCCATCCTCACTGTCACTCTCACACTCTCTCTCCCATCCTCATCCTCACTCTCACACTCTCTCCCATCCTCACGGTCACTCTCACACTCTCTCCCATCCTCACTCTCACTCTCACACACGCTCTCCCATCCTCACTCTCACTCTCACACTCTCTCGCTCATCCACACTCTCACTCTCACACTCTCGCCCTATCCTCACTCTCAAACTCACACACTCTCTCCCATCCTCACTCTCACTCTCACTCTCACACTCTCTCGCCCATCCTCACTCTCACCCTCAAACTTTCTCTGCCATCCCCACTCTCACTCTCACACACTCTCTCCCATCCTCACTCTCACTCTCACTCTCACACTCTCTCGCCCATCCTCACTCTCACTCTCACACACTCTCTCCCATCCTCACACTCACTCTCACTCTCACACTCTCTCGCCCATCATCACTCTCACACTCTCTCCCCATCCTCTCTCTCACTCTCACACTTTCTCCCATTCTTACTCTCACTCTCACACTCTCTACACATCCTCTCTCTCACTCTCACACTCTCTCCCCTATCCTCACTATCACTCACACACTAACTCCCATTCTCACTCTCGCTCTCACACACTATCTCCCAGCCTCACTCTCACTCTCACTCTCACTCTCACACTCTCTCTCCCATCCTCATTCACATTCTCACACTCTCTCCCATCTGCACTCTCACTCTCACACTCTCTCTCCCATCCTCACTGTCACTCTCACACTCTGCCCATCTGCGCACTCACACTCACACTCTCTCACCCATCCTCACTGTCAATCTCACGCTCTCTCTCCCATCCTCACTGTTACTCTCACACTCTCTCCCATCCTCACTCTCACTCTCACACTCTCTCCCATTCTCACTGCCACCCTCACACTCTCTCTCCCGTCCTCACTCTCACTCTCACACTTTCTCTCTCATCCTCACTCTCACTATCACTCTCACACTCTCTCTCCCATCCTCACTCTCACACTCTCTCTCCCATCCTCACTATCACTCTCACTCTCACACTCTCTTCCATTCTCATTCTCGTTCTCACACTCTGTCCAATCCTCACTCTCACTCTCACACTCTCTCCCATCCTCACTGTCAATCTCACACTCATTCGGTCATTCTCACTCTCGCCCTCACACTCTCTCTCCCATCCTCACTCTCACTCTCACACTCTCTCCCATCCTCACTCTCACTCTCACTCTCACTCTCTCTCTCCCATCCTCGCTCTCACTCTCACACTCTCTCCCATCTGCACTCCCACTCTCACACTTTCTCCCATCCTCAATGTCACTCTCACACTCTCTCCCAATCGCACTCTCACTCTCACACTCTCTTCCCTTCTCATTCTCACTCTCACACTCTCTCTCCCATCCTCATTCTCACTCTCACACTCTCTCCCCATCGTCACTCTCACACTCACACTCTCTCCCATCCTCACTCTCACTCTCACACTCTCTCTCCCATCCTCATTCTCACTCTCACACTGTCTCCCCATCCTCACTCTCACTCTAACACTCTCTCCCATCCACACTCACACTCTCACACTCTCTCTCCCATTCTCACTCTCACTCTCACACTCGCTCTCATCCTCACTCTCACTCTCACACTCTCTCTCCCATCCTCCCACTTACTCTCACACTCTCTCTCCCATCCTCACCGTCACTCTCACACTCTCTCTCCCATTCTCACTCTCACTCTTACTCTCACACTCTCTCCCATCCTCACTCTCACTCTCACACTCTCTCCCATTCTCACTGCCACCCTCACACTCTCTCTCCCGTCCTCACTCTCACTCGCACACTTTCTCTCTCATCCTCACTCTCACTATCACTCTCACACTCTCTCTCCCATCCTCACTCTCACACTCACTCTCACACTCTCTCTCCCATCCTCACTATCACTCTCACTCTCACACTCTCTTCCATTCTCATTCTCGTTCTCACACTCTGTCCAATCCTCACTCTCACTCTCACACTCTCTCCCATCCTCACTGTCAATCTCACACTCATTCGGTCATTCTCACTCTCGCCCTCACACTCTCTCTCCCATCCTCACTCTCACTCTCACACTCTCTCCCATCCTCACTCTCACTCTCACTCTCACTCTCTCTCTCCCATCCTCGCTCTCACTCTCACACTCTCTCCCATCTGCACTCCCACTCTCACACTCTCTCCCATCCTCAATGTCACTCTCACACTCTCTCCCAATCGCACTCTCACTCTCACACTCTCTTCCCTTCTCATTCTCACTCTCACACTCTCTCTCCCATCCTCATTCTCACTCTCACACTCTCTCCCCATCGTCACTCTCACACTCACACTCTCTCCCATCCTCACTCTCACTCTCACACTCTCTCTCCCATCCTCATTCTCACTCTCACACTGTCTCCCCATCCTCACTCTCACTCTAACACTCTCTCCCATCCACACTCACACTCTCACACTCTCTCTCCCATTCTCACTCTCACTCTCACACTCGCTCTCATCCTCACTCTCACTCTCACACTCTCTCTCCCATCCTCCCACTTACTCTCACACTCTCTCTCCCATCCTCACCGTCACTCTCACACTCTCTCTCCCATTCTCACTCTCACTCTTACTCTCACACTCTCTCTCCCATCCGCACTTGAACTCTCACACTCGCTCCCATTCTCATTCTCACTCTCACACTCTCTCCCACCCCTCACTCTCATTCTCACACTCTCTCTCCCATCCTCACTCTCACTCTCACACTCACATTCTCTTTCCCATTCTCACTCTCACTCTCACACTCTCTCTCCCATTCTCACTCTCACTCTCACACTCTCTCCCATCCTCACTCTCAGTCTCACACTCTCTCTTCCCTCCGCTCTCTCACTCTCACACTGTCTCCCATTCTCACTCTCAGCCTCATACACTCTCTCCCATCCGCACTCTCACTCTCACACTCTCTCTCCCATCCTCACTCTCACTCTCACACTCTCTCTCACATCCTCACTTCCACACTCACTCCAATTCTCACTCTCACTCTCACACACTCTCTCCCATCCTCATCCTCACTCTCACACTCTCTCCCATCCTCACGGTCACTCTCACACTCTCTCCCATCCTCACTCTCACTCTCACACACGCTCTCCCATCCTCACTCTCACTCTCACACTCTCTCGCTCATCCACACTCTCACTCTCACACTCTCGCCCTATCCTCACTCTCAAACTCACACACTCTCTCCCATCCTCACTCTCACTCTCACTCTCACACTCTCTCGCCCATCCTCACTCTCACCCTCAAACTTTCTCTGCCATCCCCACTCTCACTCTCACACACTCTCTCCCATCCTCACTCTCACTCTCACTCTCACACTCTCTCGCCCATCCTCACTCTCACTCTCACACACTCTCTCCCATCCTCACACTCACTCTCACTCTCACACTCTCTCGCCCATCATCACTCTCACACTCTCTCCCCATCCTCTCTCTCACTCTCACACTTTCTCCCATTCTTACTCTCACTCTCACACTCTCTACACATCCTCTCTCTCACTCTCACACTCTCTCCCCTATCCTCACTATCACTCACACACTAACTCCCATTCTCACTCTCGCTCTCACACACTATCTCCCAGCCTCACTCTCACTCTCACTCTCACTCTCACACTCTCTCTCCCATCCTCATTCACATTCTCACACTCTCTCCCATCTGCACTCTCACTCTCACACTCTCTCCCATCCTCACTGTCACTCTCACACTCTGCCCATCTGCGCACTCACACTCACACTCTCTCACCCATCCTCACTGTCAATCTCACGCTCTCTCTCCCATCCTCACTGTTACTCTCACACTCTCTCCCATCCTCACTCTCACTCTCACACTCTCTCCCATTCTCACTGCCACCCTCACACTCTCTCTCCCGTCCTCACTCTCACTCTCACACTTTCTCTCTCATCCTCACTCTCACTATCACTCTCACACTCTCTCTCCCATCCTCACTCTCACACTCACTCTCACACTCTCTCTCCCATCCTCACTATCACTCTCACTCTCACACTCTCTTCCATTCTCATTCTCGTTCTCACACTCTGTCCAATCCTCACTCTCACTCTCACACTCTCTCCCATCCTCACTGTCAATCTCACACTCATTCGGTCATTCTCACTCTCGCCCTCACACTCTCTCTCCCATCCTCACTCTCACTCTCACACTCTCTCCCATCCTCACTCTCACTCTCACTCTCACTCTCTCTCTCCCATCCTCGCTCTCACTCTCACACTCTCTCCCATCTGCACTCCCACTCTCACACTCTCTCCCATCCTCAATGTCACTCTCACACTCTCTCCCAATCGCACTCTCACTCTCACACTCTCTTCCCTTCTCATTCTCACTCTCACACTCTCTCTCCCATCCTCATTCTCACTCTCACACTCTCTCCCCATCGTCACTCTCACACTCACACTCTCTCCCATCCTCACTCTCACTCTCACACTCTCTCTCCCATCCTCATTCTCACTCTCACACTGACTCCCCATCCTCACTCTCACTCTCACACTCTCTCCCATCCACACTCACACTCTCACACTCTCTCTCCCATTCTCACTCTCACTCTCACACTCGCTCTCATCCTCACTCTCACTCTCACACTCTCTCTCCCATCCTCCCACTTACTCTCACACTCTCTCTCCCATCCTCACCGTCACTCTCACACTCTCTCTCCCATTCTCACTCTCACTCTTACTCTCACACTCTCTCCCATCCTCACTCTCACTCTCACACTCTCTCCCATTCTCACTGCCACCCTCACACTCTCTCTCCCGTCCTCACTCTCACTCGCACACTTTCTCTCTCATCCTCACTCTCACTATCACTCTCACACTCTCTCTCCCATCCTCACTCTCACACTCACTCTCACACTCTCTCTCCCATCCTCACTATCACTCTCCCTCTCACACTCTCTTCCATTCTCATTCTCGTTCTCACACTCTGTCCAATCCTCACTCTCACTCTCACACTCTCTCCCATCCTCACTGTCAATCTCACACTCATTCGGTCATTCTCACTCTCGCCCTCACACTCTCTCTCCCATCCTCACTCTCACTCTCACACTCTCTCCCATCCTCACTCTCACTCTCACTCTCACTCTCTCTCTCCCATCCTCGCTCTCACTCTCACACTCTCTCCCATCTGCACTCCCACTCTCACACTCTCTCCCATCCTCAATGTCACTCTCACACTCTCTCCCAATCGCACTCTCACTCTCACACTCTCTTCCCTTCTCATTCTCACTCTCACACTCTCTCTCCCATCCTCATTCTCACTCTCACACTCTCTCCCCATCGTCACTCTCACACTCACACTCTCTCCCATCCTCACTCTCACTCTCACACTCTCTCTCCCATCCTCATTCTCACTCTCACACTGTCTCCCCATCCTCACTCTCACTCTAACACTCTCTCCCATCCACACTCACACTCTCACACTCTCTCTCCCATTCTCACTCTCACTCTCACACTCGCTCTCATCCTCACTCTCACTCTCACACTCTCTCTCCCATCCTCCCACTTACTCTCACACTCTCTCTCCCATCCTCACCGTCACTCTCACACTCTCTCTCCCATTCTCACTCTCACTCTTACTCTCACACTCTCTCTCCCATCCGCACTTGAACTCTCACACTCGCTCCCATTCTCATTCTCACTCTCACACTCTCTCCCACCCCTCACTCTCATTCTCACACTCTCTCTCCCATCCTCACTCTCACTCTCACACTCACATTCTCTTTCCCATTCTCACTCTCACTCTCACACTCTCTCTCCCATTCTCACTCTCACTCTCACACTCTCTCCCATCCTCACTCTCAGTCTCACACTCTCTCTTCCCTCCGCTCTCTCACTCTCACACTGTCTCCCATTCTCACTCTCAGCCTCATACACTCTCTCCCATCCGCACTCTCACTCTCACACTCTCTCTCCCATCCTCACTCTCACTCTCACACTCTCTCTCACATCCTCACTTCCACACTCACTCCAATTCTCACTCTCACTCTCACACACTCTCTCCCATCCTCATCCTCACTCTCACACTCTCTCCCATCCTCACGGTCACTCTCACACTCTCTCCCATCCTCACTCTCACTCTCACACACGCTCTCCCATCCTCACTCTCACTCTCACACTCTCTCGCTCATCCACACTCTCACTCTCACACTCTCGCCCTATCCTCACTCTCAAACTCACACACTCTCTCCCATCCTCACTCTCACTCTCACTCTCACACTCTCTCGCCCATCCTCACTCTCACCCTCAAACTTTCTCTGCCATCCCCACTCTCACTCTCACACACTCTCTCCCATCCTCACTCTCACTCTCACTCTCACACTCTCTCGCCCATCCTCACTCTCACTCTCACACACTCTCTCCCATCCTCACACTCACTCTCACTCTCACACTCTCTCGCCCATCATCACTCTCACACTCTCTCCCCATCCTCTCTCTCACTCTCACACTTTCTCCCATTCTTACTCTCACTCTCACACTCTCTACACATCCTCTCTCTCACTCTCACACTCTCTCCCCTATCCTCACTATCACTCACACACTAACTCCCATTCTCACTCTCGCTCTCACACACTATCTCCCAGCCTCACTCTCACTCTCACTCTCACTCTCACTCTCACTCTCACACTCTCTCTCCCATCCTCATTCACATTCTCACACTCTCTCCCATCTGCACTCTCACTCTCACACTCTCTCTCCCATCCTCACTGTCACTCTCACACTCTGCCCATCTGCGCACTCACACTCACACTCTCTCACCCATCCTCACTGTCAATCTCACGCTCTCTCTCCCATCCTCACTGTTACTCTCACACTCTCTCCCATCCTCACTCTCACTCTCACACTCTCTCCCATTCTCACTGCCACCCTCACACTCTCTCTCCCGTCCTCACTCTCACTCTCACACTTTCTCTCTCATCCTCACTCTCACTATCACTCTCACACTCTCTCTCCCATCCTCACTCTCACACTCACTCTCACACTCTCTCTCCCATCCTCACTATCACTCTCACTCTCACACTCTCTTCCATTCTCATTCTCGTTCTCACACTCTGTCCAATCCTCACTCTCACTCTCACACTCTCTCCCATCCTCACTGTCAATCTCACACTCATTCGGTCATTCTCACTCTCGCCCTCACACTCTCTCTCCCATCCTCACTCTCACTCTCACACTCTCTCCCATCCTCACTCTCACTCTCACTCTCACTCTCTCTCTCCCATCCTCGCTCTCACTCTCACACTCTCTCCCATCTGCACTCCCACTCTCACACTCTCTCCCATCCTCAATGTCACTCTCACACTCTCTCCCAATCGCACTCTCACTCTCACACTCTCTTCCCTTCTCATTCTCACTCTCACACTCTCTCTCCCATCCTCATTCTCACTCTCACACTCTCTCCCCATCGTCACTCTCACACTCACACTCTCTCCCATCCTCACTCTCACTCTCACACTCTCTCTCCCATCCTCATTCTCACTCTCACACTGTCTCCCCATCCTCACTCTCACTCTAACACTCTCTCCCATCCACACTCACACTCTCACACTCTCTCTCCCATTCTCACTCTCACTCTCACACTCGCTCTCATCCTCACTCTCACTCTCACACTCTCTCTCCCATCCTCCCACTTACTCTCACACTCTCTCTCCCATCCTCACCGTCACTCTCACACTCTCTCTCCCATTCTCACTCTCACTCTTACTCTCACACTCTCTCTCCCATCCGCACTTGAACTCTCACACTCGCTCCCATTCTCATTCTCACTCTCACACTCTCTCCCACCCCTCACTCTCATTCTCACACTCTCTCTCCCATCCTCACTCTCACTCTCACACTCACATTCTCTTTCCCATTCTCACTCTCACTCTCACACTCTCTCTCCCATTCTCACTCTCACTCTCACACTCTCTCCCATCCTCACTCTCAGTCTCACACTCTCTCTTCCCTCCGCTCTCTCACTCTCACACTGTCTCCCATTCTCACTCTCAGCCTCATACACTCTCTCCCATCCGCACTCTCACTCTCACACTCTCTCTCCCATCCTCACTCTCACTCTCACACTCTCTCTCACATCCTCACTTCCACACTCACTCCAATTCTCACTCTCACTCTCACACACTCTCTCCCATTCTCACTCTCACTCTCACACTCGCCCTCCCATCCTCACTCCCACACTCTCTCCATTCCTCACTCTCTTTCTCGCACTCTCTCTCCCATCCTCACTCTCACTATCACTCTCACATTCTCTCTCCCATTCTCACTCTCACTCTTACTCACTCTCTCCCATCCTCACTCTCTCGAACTCTCACACTCGATCTCCTCACTGTCACTCTGACACTCTCTGTCCCATCCTCACTCTCGCTCTCACATTCTCTCTCCTCACTTTCACTCTGACACTCTCTCGCATTCTCACTCTCACTCTCACACTCTCTCCCATCCTCAGTCTCACTCTCACACGCTCTTCCATCCGTACTCTCACACTCACACTCCCTTTCCCCAACCTCACTCTCACTCGCACTCTCACTCTCTCTCTCTCATCCAAACTCTCACTCTCACTCTCTCTCCCATCCTCACTCTGACTCTCACAATCTCTCCCATCCTCACTGTCAATCTCACACTCTCTCGGTCATCCTCACCCTCGCCCTCACACTCTCTCTCCCATCCTCATTCTCACTCGCTCTCTCCCATCCTCACTCTCACTATAACACTCTCTCCCATCTGCACTCCCACTCTCACACTCTCTCCCATCTTCACTGTCACTCTCACACTCTCTCCCATCCACACTGTCAATCTCACACGCTCGCTCCCATCCTCACTCTCACTCTCACACTCTCTCCCATTCACACTGTCACTCTCAAACTCTCTCTCCCGTCCTCACTCTCACTCTGAAACTCTCTCTCCCATCCTCTCTCACTCTAACTCTCACACTCTCTCTCCCATCCTCACTCTCACTCTCACTCTCACACTCTCTTTCCAATCCTCACTCTCACTCTCACTCTCACACTCTCTCTTCCATCCTCACACTAACTCTCACTCTTGCACATTCTTCCCTTCTCATCCTCACTCTCACACTCTCTCTCCCATTCTCACACTCACTCTCACACTTTCTTCCCTTCTCATTCTCACTCTCACACGCTCTCTCCCATCATCACGCTCACTCTCACACTCTCTCCCATCCTCACTGTCAATCTCACACTCTCTCGCTCATCCTCAATCTCGCCCTCACACTCTCTCTCCCATCCTCACTCTCACTCTCTCTCTCCCATCCTCACTCTCACTCTCACACTCACTCCCATCCTCACTGTCACTCTCACACTCTCTCCCATCTCAATCTCACTCTCACACTCTCTCCAATCCTCACTGTCACTCTCACTCTTACACTCTCTTCCCTTCTCATCCTCACTCTCACACTCTCTCCCAATCGCACTCTCACTCTCACACTCTCTTCCCATCTCATTCTCATTCTCACACTCTCTCTCCCATCCTCACTCTCACTCTCACACTTCCTCCCATCCTCACTGTCAATCTCACACTCTTCCTCCCATCCACACTCTCACTCTCTCTCTCCCATCCTCACTCTCACTCTAACACTCTCTCCCATCTGCACTCCCACTCTCACACTCTCTACCATCCTCACTGTCAATCACACACGCTCGCTCCCATCCTCACTCTCACTCTCACACTCTCTCCCATCCTCACTGTCAATCTCACACTCATTCGGTCATTCTCACTCTCGCCCTCACACTCTCTCTCCCATCCTCACGCTCACTCTCACACTCTCTCCCATCCTCACTCTCACTCTCTCTCTCTCTCCCATCCTCACTCTCACACTCACACTCTCTCCCATCTGCACTCCCACTCTCACACTCTCTCCCATCCTCACTGTCACTCTCACTCTCTCTCCCAATCGCACTCTCACTCTCACACTCTCTTCCCTTCTCATTCTCACTCTCACACTCTCTCTCCCATCCTCACTCTCACTCTCACACTCGCTCTCATCCTCTCTCTCACTCTTACACTCTCTCTCCCGTCCTCACTCTCACTCTCACACTCTCTCCCATCCACACTCACACTCTCACACTCTCTCTCCCATTCTCACTCTCACTCTCACACTCGCTCTCATCCTCACTCTCAATCTCACACTCTCTCTCCCATCCTCCCACTCACTCTCACACTCTCTCTCCCATCCTCACTCTCACTCTTACTCTCACACTCGCTCTCCCATCCGCACTTGAACTCTCACACTCGCTCCCATTCTCATTCTCACTCTCACACTCTCTCCCACCCCTCACTCTCATTCTCACACTCTCTCTCCCATCCTCACTCTCACTCTCACACTCACATTCTCTTTCCCATTCTCACTCTCACTCTCACACTCTCTCTCCCATTCTCACTCTCACTCTCACACTCTCTCCCATCCTCACTCTCAGTCTCACACTCTCTCTTCCCTCTGCACTCTCACTCTCACACTGTCTCCCATTCTCCCTCTCAGCCTCATACACTCTCTCCCATCCGCACTCTCACTCTCACACTCTCTCTCCCATCCTCACTCTCACTCTCTCTCTCACATCCTCACTTCCACACTCACTCCAATTCTCACTCTCACTCACACAGTCTCTCCCATTCTCACTCTCACTCTCACACTCTCCCTCCCATCCTCACTCCCACACTCTCTCCATTCCTCACTCTCTTTCTCGCACTCTCTCTCCCATCCTCACTCTCACTATCACTCTCACATTCTCTCTCCCATCCTCACTCTCACTCTTACTCACTCTCTCCCATCCTCACTCTCTCTAACTCTCACACTCGCTCTCCTCACTGTCACTCTGACACTCTCTGTCCCATCCTCACTCTCGCTCTCACATTCTCTCTCCTCACTTTTACTCTGACACTCTCTCACATTCTCACTCTCACTCTCACACTCTCTCTCCCATCCTCAGTCTCACTCTCACACTCTCTTCCATCCGTACTCTCACACTCACACTCCCTTTCCCCATCCTCACTCTCACTCTCACTCTGACTCTCTATCTCTCATCCAAACTCTCACTCTCACTCTCTCTCCCATCCTCACTCTGACTCTCACAATCTCTCCCATCCTCACTGTCAATCTCACACTCTCTCGGTCATCCTCACTCTCGCCCTTACACTCTCTCTCCCATCCTCACTCTCACTCGCTCTCTCCCATCCTCACTCTCACTCTAACACTCTCTCCCATCTGCACTCTCACACTCACACTCTCTCCCATCCTCACTGTCAATCTCACACGCTCGCTCCCATCCTCACTCTCACTCTCTCTCCCATTCACACTGTCACTCTCACACTCTCTCTCCCGTCCTCACTCTCACTCTCACTCTCACACTCTCTCTCCCATCCTCTCTCACTCTAACTCTCACACTCTCTCTCCCCTCCTCACTCTCATTCTCACTCTCACACTCTCTTTCCCATCCTCACTCTCACTCTCACTCTCACACTCTCTCTTCCATCCTCAGACTAACTCTCACTCTTACACTCTCTTCCCTTCTCATCCTCACTCTCACACTCTCGCTCCCATTCTCACACTCGCTCTCACACTTTCTTCCCTTCTCATTCTCACTCTCACACTCTCTCTCCCATCACCATGCTCACTCTCACACTCTCTCCCATCCTCACTGTCAATCTCACACTCTCTCGCTCATCCTCAATCTCGCCCTCACACTCTCTCTCCCATCCTCACTCTCACTCTCTCTCTCCCATCCTCACTCTCACTCTCACACTCTCTCCCATCCTCACTGTCACTCTCACACTCTCTCGCTCATCCTCAATCTCGCCCTCACACTCTCGCTCCCATCCTCACTCTCACTCTCTCTCTCCCATCCTCACTGTCAATCTCACACTCTCTCGGTCATCCTCACTCTCGCCCTTACACTCTCTCTCCCATCCTCACTCTCACTCGCTCTCTCCCATCCTCACTCTCACTCTAACACTCTCTCCCATCTGCACTCTCACACTCACACTCTCTCCCATCCTCACTGTCAATCTCACACGCTCTCTCCCGTCCTCACTCTCACTCTCACTCTCACACTCTCTCTCCCATCCTCTCTCACTCTAACTCTCACACTCTCTCTCCCCTCCTCACTCTCATTCTCACTCTCAAACTCTCTTTCCCATCCTCACTCTCACTCTCACTCTCACACTCTCTCTTCCATCCTCACACTAACTCTCACTCTTACACTCTCTTCCCTTCTCATCCTCACTCTCACACTCTCGCTCCCATTCTCACACTCGCTCTCACACTTTCTTCCCTTCTCATTCTCACTCTCACACTCTCTCTCCCATCACCATGCTCACTCTCACACTCTCTCCCATCCTCACTGTCAATCTCACACTCTCTCGCTCATCCTCAATCTCGCCCTCTCACTCTCTCTCCCATCCTCACTCTCACTCTCTCTCTCCCATCCTCACTCTCACTCTCACACTCTCTCCCATCCTCACTGTCACTCTCACACCCTCTCCCATCTCAATCTCACTCTCACACTCTCTCCAATCCTCACTCTCACTCTCACTCTTACACTCTCTTCCCTTCTCATCCTCACTCTCACACTCTCTCCCAATCGCACTCTCACTCTCACACTCTCTTCCCTTCTCATTCTCATTCTCACACTCTCTCTCCCATCCTCACTCTCACTCTCACACTCTCTCCCATCCTCACTGTCAAACTCACACTCTCCCTCCCATCCTTACTCTCACTCTCTCTCTCCCATCCACACTCTCACTCTAACACTCTCTCCCATCTGCACTCCCACTCTCACACTCTCTCCCATCCTCACTGTCACTCTCACACTCTCTCCCATCTGCACTCTCACACTCACACTCTCTCCCATCCTCACTGTCAATCTCACACGCTCGCTCCCATCCTCACTCACACTCTCACAGTCTCTCTCCCGTCCTCACTCTCACTCTCACTCTCACACTCTCTCTCCCATCCTCTCTCACTCTAACTCTCACAATCTCTCTCCCATCCTCACTCTCACTCTTACTTTCACACTCTCTCTCCCATCCTCCCACTCACTCTCACACTCTCTCTCCCATCCTCACCGTCACTCTCACACTCTCTCTCCCATCCTCACTCTCACTCTTACTCTCACACTCGCTCTCCCATCCGCACTTGAACTCTCACACTCGCTCCCATTCTCATTCTCACTCTCACACTCTCTCTCCCATCCTCTCTCACTCTAACTCTCACACTCTCTCTCCCATCCTCACTCTCACTCTCACTATCACACTCTCTTTCCCATCCTCACTCTCACTCTCACTCTCACACTCTCTCTTCCATCCTCACACTAACTCTCACTCTTACACTCTCTTCCCTTCTCATCCTCACTCTCACACTCTCGCTCCCATTCTCACACTCGCTCTCACACTTTCTTCCCTTCTCATTCTCACTCTCACACTCTCTCTCCCATCACCATGCTCACTCTCACACTCTCTCCCATCCTCACTGTCAATCTCACACTCTCTCGCTCATCCTCCATCTCGCCCTCACACTCTCTCTCCCATCCTCACTCTCACTCTCTCTCCCATCCTCACTCTCACTCTCACACTCTCTCCCATCCTCACTGTCACTCTCACACCCTCTCCCATCTCAATCTCACTCTCACTCTCCAATCCTCACTCTCACTCTCACTCTTACACTCTCTTCCCTTCTCATCCTCACTCTCACACTCTCTCCCAATCGGACTCTCACTCTCACACTCTCTTCCCTTCTCATTCTCATTCTCACACTCTCTCTCCCATCCTCACTCTCACTCTCACACTCTCTCCCATCCTCACTGTCAATCTCACACTCTCCCTCCCATCCTTACTCTCACTCTCTCTCTCCCATCCACACTCTCACTCTAACACTCTCTCCCATCTGCACTCCCACTCTCACACTCTCTCCCATCCTCACTGTCACTCTCACACTCTCTCCCATCTGCACTCTCACACTCACACTCTCTCCCATCCTCACTGTCAATCTCACACGCTCGCTCCCATCCTCACTCACACTCTCACACTCTCTCCCATTCTCACTGTCACTCTCACAGTCTCTCTCCCGTCCTCACTCTCACTCTCACTCTCACACTCTCTCTCCCATCCTCTCTCACTCTAACTCTCACACTCTCTCTCCCATCCACACTCTCACTCTCACTCTCACACTCTCTCTCCCATCCTCCCACTCACTCTCACACTCTCTCTCCCATCCTCACCGTCACTCTCACACTCTCTCTCCCATCCTCACTCTCACTCTTACTCTCACACTCGCTCTCCCATCCGCACTTGAACTCTCACGCTCGCTCCCATTCTCATTCTCACTCTCACACTCTCTCCCACCCCTCACTCTCATTCTCACACTCTCTCTCCCATCCTCACTCTCACTCTCACACTCACATTCTCTTTCCCATTCTGACTCTCACTCTCACACTCTCTCTCCCATTCTCACTCTCACTCTCACACTCTCTCCCATCCTCACTCTCAGTCTCACACTCTCTCTTCCCTCTGCACTCTCACTCTCACACTGTCTCCCATTCTGCCTCTCAGCCTCATACACTCTCTCCCATCCGCACTCTCACTCTCACACTCTCTCTCCCATCCTCACTCTCACTCTCACACTCTCTCTCACATCCTCACTTCCACACTCACTCCAATTCTCCCTCTCACTCACACAGTCTCTCCCATTCTCACTCTCACTCTCACACTCTCCCTCCCATCCTCACTCCCACACTCTCTCCATTCCTCACTCTCTTTCTCGCACTCTCTCTCCCATCCTCACTCTCACTATCACTCTCACATTCTCTCTCCCATCCTCACTCTCACTCTTACTCACTCTCTCCCATCCTCACTCTCTCTAACTCTCACACTCGCTCTCCTCACTGTCACTCTGACACTCTCTGTCCCATCCTCACTCTCGCTCTCACATTCTCTCTCCTAACTTTTACTCTGACACTCTCTCACATTCTCACTCTCACTCTCACACTCTCTCTCCCATCCTCAGTCTCACTCTCACACTCTCTTCCATCCGTACTCTCACACTCACACTCCCTTTCCCCATCCTCACTCTCACTCTCACTCTTACTCTCTCTCTCTCATCCAAACTCTCAGTCTCACTCTCTCTCCCATCCTCACTCTGACTCTCACAATCTCTCCCATCCTCACTGTCAATCTCACACTCTCTCGGTCATCCTCACTCTCGCCCTTACACTCTCTCTCCCATCCTCACTCTCACTCGCTCTCTCCCATCCTCACTCTCACTCTAACACTCTCTCCCATCTGCACTCTCACACTCACACTCTCTCCCATCCTCACTGTCAATCTCACACGCTCGCTCCCATCCTAAATCTCACTCTCACACTCTCTCCCATTCACACTGTCACTCTCACACTCTCTCTCCCGTCCTCACTCTCACTCTCACTCTCACACTCTCTCTCCCATCCTCTCTCACTCTAACTCTCACACTCTCTCTCCCCTCCTCACTCTCACTCTCACTCTCACACTCTCTTTCCCATCCTCACTCTCACTCTCACTCTCACACTCTCTCTTCCATCCTCACACTAACTCTCACTCTTACACTCTCTTCCCTTCTCATCCTCACTCTCACACTCTCGCTCCCATTCTCACACTCGCTCTCACACTTTCTTCCCTTCTCATTCTCACTCTCACACTCTCTCTCCCATCACCATGCTCACTCTCACACTCTCTCCCATCCTCACTGTCACTCTCACACCCTCTCCCATCTCAATCTCACTCTCACACTCTCTCCAATCCTCACTCTCACTCTCACTCTTACACTCTCTTCCCTTCACATCCTCACTCTCACACTCTCTCCCATCCTCACTCTCAGTCTCACACTCTCTCTTCCCTCTGCACTCTCACTCTCACACTGTCTCCCATTCTCCCTCTCAGCCTCATACACTCTCTCCCATCCGCACTCTCACTCTCACACTCTCTCTCCCATCCTCACTCTCACTCTCACACTCTCTCTCACATCCTCACTTCCACACTCACTCCAATTCTCACTCTCACTCACACACTCTCTCCCATTCTCACTCTCACTCTCACACTCTCCCTCCCATCCTCACTCCCACACTCTCTCCATTCCTCACTCTCTTTCTCGCACTCTCTCTCCCATCCTCACTCTCACTATCACTCTCACATTCTCTCTCCCATCCTCACTCTCACTCTTACTCACTCTCTCCCATCCTCACTCTCTCTAACTCTCACACTCGCTCTCCTCACTGTCACTCTGACACTCTCTGTCCCATCCTCACTCTCGCTCTCACATTCTCTCTCCTCACTTTTACTCTGACACTCTCTCACATTCTCACTCTCACTCTCACACTCTCTCTCCCATCCTCAGTCTCACTCTCACACTCTCTTCCATCCGTACTCTCACACTCACACTCCCTTTCCCCATCCTCACTCTCACTCTCACTCTTACTCTCTCTCTCTCATCCAAACTCTCAGTCTCACTCTCTCTCCCATCCTCACTCTGACTCTCACAATCTCTCCCATCCTCACTGTCAATCTCACACTCTCTCGGTCATCCTCACTCTCGCCCTTACACTCTCTCTCCCATCCTCACTCTCACTCGCTCTCTCCCATCCTCACTCTCACTCTAACACTCTCTCCCATCTGCACTCTCACACTCACACTCTCTCCCATCCTCACTGTCAGTCTCACACGCTCGCTCCCATCCTCACTCTCACTCTCACACTCTCTCCCATTCACACTGTCACTCTCACACTCTCTCTCCCGTCCTCACTCTCACTCTCACTCTCACACTCTCTCTCCCATCCTCTCTCACTCTAACTCTCACACTCTCTCTCCCCTCCTCACTCTCACTCTCACTCTCACACTCTCTTTCCCATCCTCACTCTCACTCTCACTCTCACACTCTCTCTTCCATCCTCACACTAACTCTCACTCTTACACTCTCTTCCCTTCTCATCCTCACTCTCACACTCTCGCTCCCATTCTCACACTCGCTCTCACACTTTCTTCCCTTCTCATTCTCACTCTCACACTCTCTCTCCCATCACCATGCTCACTCTCACACTCTCTCCCATCCTCACTGTCAATCTCACACTCTCTCGCTCATCCTCAATCTCGCCCTCACACTCTCTCTCCCATCCTCACTCTCACTCTCTCTCTCCCATCCTCACTCTCACTCTCACACTCTCTCCCATCCTCACTGTCACTCTCACACCCTCTCCCATCTCAATCTCACTCTCACACTCTCTCCAATCCTCACTCTCACTCTCACTCTTACACTCTCTTCCCTTCTCATCCTCACTCTCACACTCTCTCCCAATCGCACTCTCACTCTCACACTCTCTTCCCTTCTCATTCTCATTCTCACACTCTCTCTCCCATCCTCACTCTCACTCTCACACTCTCTCCCATCCTCACTGTCAATCTCACACTCTCCCTCCCATCCTTACTCTCACTCTCTCTCTCCCATCCACACTCTCACTCTAACACTCTCTCCCATCTGCACTCCCACTCTCACACTCTCTCCCATCCTCACTGTCACTCTCACACTCTCTCCCATCTGCACTCTCACACTCACACTCTCTCCCATCCTCACTGTCAATCTCACACGCTCGCTCCCATCCTCACTCACACTCTCACACTCTCTCCCATTCTCACTGTCACTCTCACACTCTCTCTCCCGTCCTCACTCTCACTCTCACTCTCACACTCTCTCTCCCATCCTCTCTCACTCTAACTCTCACACTCTCTCTCCCATCCTCACTCTCACTCTCACTCTCACACTCTCTCTCCCATCCTCCCACTCACTCTCACACTCTCTCTCCCATCCTCACCGTCACTCTCACACTCTCTCTCCCATCCTCACTCTCACTCTTACTGTCACACTCGCTCTCCCATCCGCACTTGAACTCTCACACTCGCTCCCATTCTCATTCTCACTCTCACACTCTCTCCCACCCCTCACTCTCATTCTCACACTCTCTCTCCCATCCTCACTCTCACTCTCACACTCACATTCTCTTTCCCATTCTGACTCTCACTCTCACACTCTCTCTCCCATTCTCACTCTCACTCTCACACTCTCTCCCATCCTCACTCTCAGTCTCACACTCTCTCTTCCCTCTGCACTCTCACTCTCACACTGTCTCCCATTCTCCCTCTCAGCCTCATACACTCTCTCCCATCCGCACTCTCACTCTCACACTCTCTCTCCCATCCTCACTCTCACTCTCACACTCTCTCTCACATCCTCACTTCCACACTCACTCCAATTCTCACTCTCACTCACACACTCTCTCCCATTCTCACTCTCACTCTCACACTCTCCCTCCCATCCTCACTCCCACACTCTCTCCATTCCTCACTCTCTTTCTCGCACTCTCTCTCCCATCCTCACTCTCACTATCACTCTCACATTCTCTCTCCCATCCTCACTCTCACTCTTACTCACTCTCTCCCATCCTCACTCTCTCTAACTCTCACACTCGCTCTCCTCACTGTCACTCTGACACTCTCTGTCCCATCCTCACTCTCGCTCTCACATTCTCTCTCCTCACTTTTACTCTGACACTCTCTCACATTCTCACTCTCACTCTCACACTCTCTCTCCCATCCTCAGTCTCACTCTCACACTCTCTTCCATCCGTACTCTCACACTCACACTCCCTTTCCCCATCCTCACTCTCACTCTCACTCTCACTCTCTCTCTCTCATCCAAACTCTCACTCTCACTCTCTCTCCCATCCTCACTCTGACTCTCACAATCTCTCCCATCCTCACTGTCAATCTCACACTCTCTCGGTCATCCTCACTCTCGCCCTTACACTCTCTCTCCCATCCTCACTCTCACTCGCTCTCTCCCATCCTCACTCTCACTCTAACACTCTCTCCCATCTGCACTCTCACACTCACACTCTCTCCCATCCTCACTGTCAATCTCACACGCTCGCTCCCATCCTCACCCTCACTCTCACACTCTCTCCCATTCACACTGTCACTCTCACACTCTCTCTCCCGTCCTCACTCTCACTCTCACTCTCACACTCTCTCTCCCATCCTCTCTCACTCCAACTCTCACACTCTCTCTCTCCTCCTCACTCTCACTCTCACTCTCACACTCTCTTTCCCATCCTCACTCTCACTCTCACTCTCACACTCTCTCTTCCATCCTCACACTAACTCTCACTCTTACACTCTCTTCCCTTCTCATCCTCACTCTCACACTCTCGCTCCCATTCTCACACTCGCTCTCACACTTTCTTCCCTTCTCATTCTCACTCTCACACTCTCTCTCCCATCACCATGCTCACTCTCACACTCTCTCCCATTCTCACTGTCAATCTCACACTCTCTCGCTCATCCTCAATCTCGCCCTCACACTCTCTCTCCCATCCTCACTCTCACTCTCTCTCTCCCATCCTCACTCTCACTCTCACACTCTCTCCCATCCTCACTGTCACTCTCACACCCTCTCCCATCTCAATCTCACTCTCACACTCTCTCCAATCCTCACTCTCACTCTCACTCTTACACTCTCTTCCCTTCTCATCCTCACTCTCACACTCTCTCCCAATCGCACTCTCACTCTCACACTCTCTTCCCTTCTCATTCTCATTCTCACACTCTCTCTCCCATCCTCACTCTCACTCTCACACTCTCTCCCATCCTCACTGTCAATCTCACACTCTCCCTCCCATCCTTACTCTCACTCTCTCTCTCCCATCCTCACTCTCACTCTAACACTCTCTCCCATCTGCACTCCCACTCTCACACTCTCTCCCATCCTCACTGTCACTCTCACACTCTCTCCCATCTGCACTCTCACACTCACACTCTCTCCCATCCTCACTGTCAATCTCACACGCTCGCTCCCATCCTCACTCACACTCTCACACTCTCTCCCATTCTCACTGTCACTCTCACACTCTCTCTCCCGTCCTCACTCTCACTCTCACTCTCACACTCTCTCTCCCATCCTCTCTCACTCTAACTCTCACACTCTCTCTCCCATCCACACTCTCACTCTCACTCTCACACTCTCTCTCCCATCCTCACTCTCACTCTCACACTCTCTTTCCCATCCTCACTCTCACTCTCACTCTCACACTCTCTCTTCCATCCTCACACTAACTCTCACTCTTACACTCTCTTCCCTTCTCATCCTCACTCTCACACTCTCGCTCCCATTCTCACACTCGCTCTCACACTTTCTTCCCTTCTCATTCTCACTCTCACACTCTCTCTCCCATCACCATGCTCACTCTCACACTCTCTCCCATTCTCACTGTCAATCTCACACTCTCTCGCTCATCCTCAATCTCGCCCTCACACTCTCTCTCCCATCCTCACTCTCACTCTCTCTCTCCCATCCTCACTCTCACTCTCACACTCTCTCCCATCCTCACTGTCACTCTCACACCCTCTCCCATCTCAATCTCACTCTCACACTCTCTCCAATCCTCACTCTCACTCTCACTCTTACACTCTCTTCCCTTCTCATCCTCACTCTCACACTCTCTCCCAATCGCACTCTCACTCTCACACTCTCTTCCCTTCTCATTCTCATTCTCACACTCTCTCTCCCATCCTCACTCTCACTCTCACACTCTCTCCCATCCTCACTGTCAATCTCACACTCTCCCTCCCATCCTTACTCTCACTCTCTCTCTCCCATCCTCACTCTCACTCTAACACTCTCTCCCATCTGCACTCCCACTCTCACACTCTCTCCCATCCTCACTGTCACTCTCACACTCTCTCCCATCTGCACTCTCACACTCACACTCTCTCCCATCCTCACTGTCAATCTCACACGCTCGCTCCCATCCTCACTCACACTCTCACACTCTCTCCCATTCTCACTGTCACTCTCACACTCTCTCTCCCGTCCTCACTCTCACTCTCACTCTCACACTCTCTCTCCCATCCTCTCTCACTCTAACTCTCACACTCTCTCTCCCATCCTCACTCTCACTCTCACTCTCACACTCTCTCTCCCATCCTCAATCTCACTCTCACACTCTCTCTCCCATCCTCACACTCACTCTCACTCTTACACTCTCTTCCCTTCTCATCCTCACTCTCACACTCTCTCTCCAATTCTCACACTCGCTCTCACACTGTCTTCCCTTCTCATTCTCACTCTCTCACTCTCTGTCCCATCATCACTCTCACTCTCACACTCTCTCCCATCCTCACTGTCAATCTCACACTCTTTCGGTCATTCTCACTCTCGCCCTCACACACTCTCTCCCATCCTCACTCTCACTCTCACACTCTCTCCCATCCTCACTCTCACTCTCACTCTCTCTCTCCCATCCTCACTCTCACTCTCACACTCTCTCCCATCTGCACTCCCACTCTCACACTCTCTCCCATCCTCACTGTCACTCTCACACTCTCTCCCAATCGCACTCTCACTCTCACACTCTCTTCCCTTCTCATTCTCACTCTCACACTCTCTCTCCCATCCTCACTCTCACTCTAACACTCTCTCCCATCCACACTCACACTCTCAAACTCTCTCTCCCAATCTCACTCTCACTCTCACACTCGCTCTCATCCTCTCTCTCACTCTCACACTCTCTCTCCCATCCTCACTCTCACTCTCACACTCTCTCCCATCCACACTCACACTCTCACACTCGCTCTCCCATTCTCACTCTCACTCTCACACTCGCTCTCATCCTCACTCTCACTCTCACACTCTCTCTCCCATCCTCCCACTCACTCTCACACTCTCTCTCCCATCCTCACTCTCACTCTAACTCTCACACTCTCTCTCCCATCCGCACTTGAACTCTCACACTCGCTCCCATTCTCATTCTCACTCTCACACTCTCTCCCACCCCTCACTCTCATTCTCACACTCTCTCCCATCCTCACTCTCACTCTCACACTCACATTCTCTTTCACATTCTCACTCTCACTCTCACACTCTCCCTCCCATCCTCACTTCCACACTCTCTCCATTCTTCACTCTCTTTCTCGCACTCTCTCTCCCATCCTCACTCTCACTCTCACATTCACTCTCCCATCCTCACTCTCACTCTTACTCACTCTCTCCCATCCTCACTCTCTCTAACTCTCACACTCGATCTCCTCACTGTCACTCTGACACTCTCTGTCCCATCCTCACTCTCGCTCTCACATTCTCTCTCCTCACTTTCACTCTGAGACTCTCTCACATTCTCACGCTCACTCTCACACTCGCTCTCCCATCCTCAGTCTCACTCTCACACTCTCTTCCATCCGTACTCTCCCACTCACACTCCCTTTCCCCATCCTCACTCTCACTCTCACTCTCACTCTCTCTCTCATCCAAACTCTCACTCTCACTCTCAAACTCTTTCCCATTCTCACTCTCACTCTCACACTCTCTTCCATCCTCACTCTGACTCTCACAATCTCTCCCATCCTCACTGTCAATCTCACACTCTCTCGGTCATCCTCACTCTCGCCCTCACACTCTCTCTCCCATCCTCACTCTCACTCGCTCTCTCCCATCCTCACTCTCACTCTAACACTCTCTCCCATCTGCACTCCCACTCTCACACTCTCTCCCATCCTCACTGTCACTCTCACACTCTCTCCCATCTGCACTCTCACTCTCACACTCTCTCCCATCCTCACTGTCAATCTCACACGCTCGCTCCCATCCTCACTCTCACTCTCACACTCTCTCCCATTCTCACTGTCACTCTCACATTCTCTCTCCCGTCCTCACTCTCACTCTCACACTCTCTCTCCCATCCTCTCTCACTCTAACTCTCACACTCTCTCTCCCACCCTCACTCTCACTCTCACTCTCACTCTCTCTCTTCCATCCTCACTCTCACTCTTACACTCTCTCCCATCTGCACTCCCACTCTCACACTCTCTCCCATCCTCACTGTCACTCTCACACTCTCTCCCATCTGCACTCTCACACTCACACTCTCTCCCATCCTCACTGTCAATCTCACACGCTCGCTCCCATCCTCACTCTCACTCTCACACTCTCTCCCATTCTCACTGTCACTCTCACACTCTCTCTCCCGTCCTCACTCTCACTCTCACACTCTCTCTCCCATCCTCTCTCACTCTAACTCTCACACTCTCTCTCCCACCCTCACTCTCACTCTCACTCTCACTCTCTCTCTTCCATCCTCACTCTCACTCTTACACTCTCTCCCATCTGCACTCCCACTCTCACACTCTCTCCCATTCACACTGTCACTCTCACACTCTCTCTCCCGTCCTCACTCTCACTCTCACTCTCACACTCTCTCTCCCATCCTCTCTCACTCTAACTCTCACACTCTCTCTCCCCTCCTCACTCTCACTCTCACTCTCACACTCTCTTTCCCATCCTCACTCTCACTCTCACTCTTACACTCTCTCTTCCATCCTCACACTAACTCTCACTCTTACACTCTCTTCCCTTCTCATCCTCACTCTCAAACTCTTTCCCATTCTCACTCTCACTCTCACACTCTCTTCCATCCTCACTCTGACTCTCACAATCTCTCCCATCCTCACTGTCAATCTCACACTCTCTCGGTCAACCTCACTCTCGCCCTCACACTCTCTCTCCCATCCTCACTCTCACTCGCTCTCTCCCATCCTCACTCTCACTCAAACACTCTCTCCCATCTGCACTCCCACTCTCACACTCTCTCCCATCCTCACTGTCAATCTCACACGCTCGCTCCCATCCTCACTCTCAGTCTCACACTCTCTCCCATTCTCACTCTGACTCTCACTATCTCTCCCATCCTCACTGTCAATCTCACACTCTCTCGGTCATCCTCACTCACTCTAACTCTCACACTCTCTCTCAGATCCTCACTCTCACTCTCACTCTCACTCTCTCTCTCCCATCCTCACTCTCACTCTCACACTCTCTCCCATCTGCACTCCCACTCTCACACTCTCTCCCATCCTCACTGTCACTCTCACACTCTCTCCCATCTGCACTCTCACACTCACACTCTCTCCCATCCTCACTCTCAATCTCACACGCTCGCTCCCATCCTCACTCACACTCTCACACTCTCTCCCATTCTCACTGTCACTCTCACACTCTCTCTCCCGTCCTCACTCTCACTCTCACTCTCACACTCTCTCTCCCATCCTCTCTCGCTCTAACTCTCACACTCTCTCTCCCATCCTCACTCTCACTCTCACTCTCACACTCTCTCTCCCATCCTCAATCTCACTCTCACACTCTCTCTCCCATCCTCACACTCACTCTCACTCTTACACTCTCTTCCCTTCTCATCCTCACTCTCACACTCTCTCTCCAATTCTCACACTCGCTCTCACACTGTCTTCCCTTCTCATTCTCACTCTCTCACTCTCTCTCCCATCATCACTCTCACTCTCACACTCTCTCTCATCCTCACTGTCAATCTCACACTCTTTCAGTCATTCTCACTCTCGCCCTCACACACTCTCTCCCATCCTCACTCTCACTCTCACACTCTCTCCCATCCTCACTCTCACTCTCACTCTCTCTCTCCCATCCTCACTCTCACTCTCACACTCTCTCCCATCTGCACTCCCACTCTCACACTCTCTCACATCCTCACTGTCACTCTCACACTCTATCCCAATCGCACTCTCACTCTCACACTCTCTTCCCTTCTCATTCTCACTCTCACACTCTCTCTCCCATCCTCACTCTCACTCTAACACTCTCTCCCATCCACACTCACACTCTCAAACTCTCTCTCCCAATCTCACTCTCACTCTCACACTCGCTCTCAACCTCTCTCTCACTCTCACACTCTCTCTCCCATCCTCACTCTCACTCTCACACTCTCTCCCATCCACACTAACACTCTTACTCTCGCTCTCCCATTCTCACTCTCACTCTCACACTCGCTCTCATCCTCACTCTCACTCTCACACTCTCTCTCCCATCCTCCCACTCACTCTCACACTCTCTCTCCCATCCTCACTCTCACTCTAACTCTCACACTCTCTCTCCCATCCGCACTTGAACTCTCACACTCGCTCCCATTCTCATTCTCACTCTCACACTCTCTCCCACCCCTCACTCTCATTCTCACACTCTCTCCCATCCTCACTCTCACTCTCACACTCACATTCTCTTTCACATTCTCACTCTCACTCTCACACTCTCCCTCCCATCCTCACTTCCACACTCTCTCCATTCTTCACTCTCTTTCTCGCACTCTCTCTCCCATCCTCACTCTCACTCTCACATTCACTCTCCCATCCTCACTCTCACTCTTACTCACTCTCTCCCATCCTCACTCTCTCTAACTCTCACACTCGATCTCCTCACTGTCACTCTGACACTCTCTGTCCCATCCTCACTCTCGCTCTCACATTCTCTCTCCTCACTTTCACTCTGAGACTCTCTCACATTCTCACGCTCACTCTCACACTCGCTCTCCCATCCTCAGTCTCACTCTCACACTCTCTTCCATCCGTACTCTCCCACTCACACTCCCTTTCCCCATCCTCACTCTCACTCTCACTCTCACTCTCTCTCTCATCCAAACTCTCACTCTCACTCTCAAACTCTTTCCCATTCTCACTCTCACTCTCACACTCTCTTCCATCCTCACTCTGACTCTCACAATCTCTCCCATCCTCACTGTCAATCTCACACTCTCTCGGTCATCCTCACTCTCGCCCTCACACTCTCTCTCCCATCCTCACTCTCACTCGCTCTCTCCCATCCTCACTCTCACTCTAACACTCTCTCCCATCTGCACTCCCACTCTCACACTCTCTCCCATCCTCACTGTCACTCTCACACTCTCTCCCATCTGCACTCTCACTCTCACACTCTCTCCCATCCTCACTGTCAATCTCACACGCTCGCTCCCATCCTCACTCTCACTCTCACACTCTCTCCCATTCTCACTGTCACTCTCACATTCTCTCTCCCGTCCTCACTCTCACTCTCACACTCTCTCTCCCATCCTCTCTCACTCTAACTCTCACACTCTCTCTCCCACCCTCACTCTCACTCTCACTCTCACTCTCTCTCTTCCATCCTCACTCTCACTCTTACACTCTCTCCCATCTGCACTCCCACTCTCACACTCTCTCCCATCCTCACTGTCACTCTCACACTCTCTCCCATCTGCACTCTCACACTCACACTCTCTCCCATCCTCACTGTCAATCTCACACGCTCGCTCCCATCCTCACTCTCACTCTCACACTCTCTCCCATTCTCACTGTCACTCTCACACTCTCTCTCCCGTCCTCACTCTCACTCTCACACTCTCTCTCCCATCCTCTCTCACTCTAACTCTCACACTCTCTCTCCCACCCTCACTCTCACTCTCACTCTCACTCTCTCTCTTCCATCCTCACTCTCACTCTTACACTCTCTCCCATCTGCACTCCCACTCTCACACTCTCTCCCATTCACACTGTCACTCTCACACTCTCTCTCCCGTCCTCACTCTCACTCTCACTCTCACACTCTCTCTCCCATCCTCTCTCACTCTAACTCTCACACTCTCTCTCCCCTCCTCACTCTCACTCTCACTCTCACACTCTCTTTCCCATCCTCACTCTCACTCTCACTCTTACACTCTCTCTTCCATCCTCACACTAACTCTCACTCTTACACTCTCTTCCCTTCTCATCCTCACTCTCAAACTCTTTCCCATTCTCACTCTCACTCTCACACTCTCTTCCATCCTCACTCTGACTCTCACAATCTCTCCCATCCTCACTGTCAATCTCACACTCTCTCGGTCAACCTCACTCTCGCCCTCACACTCTCTCTCCCATCCTCACTCTCACTCGCTCTCTCCCATCCTCACTCTCACTCAAACACTCTCTCCCATCTGCACTCCCACTCTCACACTCTCTCCCATCCTCACTGTCAATCTCACACGCTCGCTCCCATCCTCACTCTCAGTCTCACACTCTCTCCCATTCTCACTCTGACTCTCACTATCTCTCCCATCCTCACTGTCAATCTCACACTCTCTCGGTCATCCTCACTCACTCTAACTCTCACACTCTCTCTCAGATCCTCACTCTCACTCTCACTCTCACTCTCTCTCTCCCATCCTCACTCTCACTCTCACACTCTCTCCCATCTGCACTCCCACTCTCACACTCTCTCCCATCCTCACTGTCACTCTCACACTCTCTCCCATCTGCACTCTCACACTCACACTCTCTCCCATCCTCACTCTCAATCTCACACGCTCGCTCCCATCCTCACTCACACTCTCACACTCTCTCCCATTCTCACTGTCACTCTCACACTCTCTCTCCCGTCCTCACTCTCACTCTCACTCTCACACTCTCTCTCCCATCCTCTCTCGCTCTAACTCTCACACTCTCTCTCCCATCCTCACTCTCACTCTCACTCTCACACTCTCTCTCCCATCCTCAATCTCACTCTCACACTCTCTCTCCCATCCTCACACTCACTCTCACTCTTACACTCTCTTCCCTTCTCATCCTCACTCTCACACTCTCTCTCCAATTCTCACACTCGCTCTCACACTGTCTTCCCTTCTCATTCTCACTCTCTCACTCTCTCTCCCATCATCACTCTCACTCTCACACTCTCTCTCATCCTCACTGTCAATCTCACACTCTTTCAGTCATTCTCACTCTCGCCCTCACACACTCTCTCCCATCCTCACTCTCACTCTCACACTCTCTCCCATCCTCACTCTCACTCTCACTCTCTCTCTCCCATCCTCACTCTCACTCTCACACTCTCTCCCATCTGCACTCCCACTCTCACACTCTCTCACATCCTCACTGTCACTCTCACACTCTATCCCAATCGCACTCTCACTCTCACACTCTCTTCCCTTCTCATTCTCACTCTCACACTCTCTCTCCCATCCTCACTCTCACTCTAACACTCTCTCCCATCCACACTCACACTCTCAAACTCTCTCTCCCAATCTCACTCTCACTCTCACACTCGCTCTCAACCTCTCTCTCACTCTCACACTCTCTCTCCCATCCTCACTCTCACTCTCACACTCTCTCCCATCCACACTAACACTCTCACACTCGCTCTCCCATTCTCACTCTCACTCTCACACTCGCTCTCATCCTCACTCTCACTCTCACACTCTCTCTCCCATCCTCCCACTCACTCTCACACTCTCTCTCCCATCCTCACTCTCACTCTAACTCTCACACTCTCTCTCCCATCCGCACTTGAACTCTCACACTCGCTCCCATTCTCATTCTCACTCTCACACTCTCTCCCACCCCTCACTCTCATTCTCACACTCTCTCCCATCCTCACTCTCACTCTCACACTCACATTCTCTTTCACATTCTCACTCTCACTCTCACACTCTCCCTCCCATCCTCACTTCCACACTCTCTCCATTCTTCACTCTCTTTCTCGCACTCTCTCTCCCATCCTCACTCTCACTCTCACATTCACTCTCCCATCCTCACTCTCACTCTTACTCACTCTCTCCCATCCTCACTCTCTCTAACTCTCACACTCGATCTCCTCACTGTCACTCTGACACTCTCTGTCCCATCCTCACTCTCGCTCTCACATTCTCTCTCCTCACTTTCACTCTGAGACTCTCTCACATTCTCACGCTCACTCTCACACTCGCTCTCCCATCCTCAGTCTCACTCTCACACTCTCTTCCATCCGTACTCTCCCACTCACACTCCCTTTCCCCATCCTCACTCTCACTCTCACTCTCACTCTCTCTCTCATCCAAACTCTCACTCTCACTCTCAAACTCTTTCCCATTCTCACTCTCACTCTCACACTCTCTTCCATCCTCACTCTGACTCTCACAATCTCTCCCATCCTCACTGTCAATCTCACACTCTCTCGGTCATCCTCACTCTCGCCCTCACACTCTCTCTCCCATCCTCACTCTCACTCGCTCTCTCCCATCCTCACTCTCACTCTAACACTCTCTCCCATCTGCACTCCCACTCTCACACTCTCTCCCATCCTCACTGTCACTCTCACACTCTCTCCCATCTGCACTCTCACTCTCACACTCTCTCCCATCCTCACTGTCAATCTCACACGCTCGCTCCCATCCTCACTCTCACTCTCACACTCTCTCCCATTCTCACTGTCACTCTCACATTCTCTCTCCCGTCCTCACTCTCACTCTCACACTCTCTCTCCCATCCTCTCTCACTCTAACTCTCACACTCTCTCTCCCACCCTCACTCTCACTCTCACTCTCACTCTCTCTCTTCCATCCTCACTCTCACTCTTACACTCTCTCCCATCTGCACTCCCACTCTCACACTCTCTCCCATCCTCACTGTCACTCTCACACTCTCTCCCATCTGCACTCTCACACTCACACTCTCTCCCATCCTCACTGTCAATCTCACACGCTCGCTCCCATCCTCACTCTCACTCTCACACTCTCTCCCATTCTCACTGTCACTCTCACACTCTCTCTCCCGTCCTCACTCTCACTCTCACACTCTCTCTCCCATCCTCTCTCACTCTAACTCTCACACTCTCTCTCCCACCCTCACTCTCACTCTCACTCTCACTCTCTCTCTTCCATCCTCACTCTCACTCTTACACTCTCTCCCATCTGCACTCCCACTCTCACACTCTCTCCCATTCACACTGTCACTCTCACACTCTCTCTCCCGTCCTCACTCTCACTCTCACTCTCACACTCTCTCTCCCATCCTCTCTCACTCTAACTCTCACACTCTCTCTCCCCTCCTCACTCTCACTCTCACTCTCACACTCTCTTTCCCATCCTCACTCTCACTCTCACTCTTACACTCTCTCTTCCATCCTCACACTAACTCTCACTCTTACACTCTCTTCCCTTCTCATCCTCACTCTCAAACTCTTTCCCATTCTCACTCTCACTCTCACACTCTCTTCCATCCTCACTCTGACTCTCACAATCTCTCCCATCCTCACTGTCAATCTCACACTCTCTCGGTCAACCTCACTCTCGCCCTCACACTCTCTCTCCCATCCTCACTCTCACTCGCTCTCTCCCATCCTCACTCTCACTCAAACACTCTCTCCCATCTGCACTCCCACTCTCACACTCTCTCCCATCCTCACTGTCAATCTCACACGCTCGCTCCCATCCTCACTCTCAGTCTCACACTCTCTCCCATTCTCACTCTGACTCTCACTATCTCTCCCATCCTCACTGTCAATCTCACACTCTCTCGGTCATCCTCACTCACTCTAACTCTCACACTCTCTCTCAGATCCTCACTCTCACTCTCACTCTCACTCTCTCTCTCCCATCCTCACTCTCACTCTCACACTCTCTCCCATCTGCACTCCCACTCTCACACTCTCTCCCATCCTCACTGTCACTCTCACACTCTCTCCCATCTGCACTCTCACACTCACACTCTCTCCCATCCTCACTCTCAATCTCACACGCTCGCTCCCATCCTCACTCACACTCTCACACTCTCTCCCATTCTCACTGTCACTCTCACACTCTCTCTCCCGTCCTCACTCTCACTCTCACTCTCACACTCTCTCTCCCATCCTCTCTCGCTCTAACTCTCACACTCTCTCTCCCATCCTCACTCTCACTCTCACTCTCACACTCTCTCTCCCATCCTCAATCTCACTCTCACACTCTCTCTCCCATCCTCACACTCACTCTCACTCTTACACTCTCTTCCCTTCTCATCCTCACTCTCACACTCTCTCTCCAATTCTCACACTCGCTCTCACACTGTCTTCCCTTCTCATTCTCACTCTCTCACTCTCTCTCCCATCATCACTCTCACTCTCACACTCTCTCTCATCCTCACTGTCAATCTCACACTCTTTCAGTCATTCTCACTCTCGCCCTCACACACTCTCTCCCATCCTCACTCTCACTCTCACACTCTCTCCCATCCTCACTCTCACTCTCACTCTCTCTCTCCCATCCTCACTCTCACTCTCACACTCTCTCCCATCTGCACTCCCACTCTCACACTCTCTCACATCCTCACTGTCACTCTCACACTCTATCCCAATCGCACTCTCACTCTCACACTCTCTTCCCTTCTCATTCTCACTCTCACACTCTCTCTCCCATCCTCACTCTCACTCTAACACTCTCTCCCATCCACACTCACACTCTCAAACTCTCTCTCCCAATCTCACTCTCACTCTCACACTCGCTCTCAACCTCTCTCTCACTCTCACACTCTCTCTCCCATCCTCACTCTCACTCTCACACTCTCTCCCATCCACACTAACACTCTCACACTCGCTCTCCCATTCTCACTCTCACTCTCACACTCGCTCTCATCCTCACTCTCACTCTCACACTCTCTCTCCCATCCTCCCACTCACTCTCACACTCTCTCTCCCATCCTCACTCTCACTCTAACTCTCACACTCTCTCTCCCATCCGCACTTGAACTCTCACACTCGCTCCCATTCTCATTCTCACTCTCACACTCTCTCCCACCCCTCACTCTCATTCTCACACTCTCTCCCATCCTCACTCTCACTCTCACACTCACATTCTCTTTCACATTCTCACTCTCACTCTCACACTCTCCCTCCCATCCTCACTTCCACACTCTCTCCATTCTTCACTCTCTTTCTCGCACTCTCTCTCCCATCCTCACTCTCACTCTCACATTCACTCTCCCATCCTCACTCTCACTCTTACTCACTCTCTCCCATCCTCACTCTCTCTAACTCTCACACTCGATCTCCTCACTGTCACTCTGACACTCTCTGTCCCATCCTCACTCTCGCTCTCACATTCTCTCTCCTCACTTTCACTCTGAGACTCTCTCACATTCTCACGCTCACTCTCACACTCGCTCTCCCATCCTCAGTCTCACTCTCACACTCTCTTCCATCCGTACTCTCCCACTCACACTCCCTTTCCCCATCCTCACTCTCACTCTCACTCTCACTCTCTCTCTCATCCAAACTCTCACTCTCACTCTCAAACTCTTTCCCATTCTCACTCTCACTCTCACACTCTCTTCCATCCTCACTCTGACTCTCACAATCTCTCCCATCCTCACTGTCAATCTCACACTCTCTCGGTCATCCTCACTCTCGCCCTCACACTCTCTCTCCCATCCTCACTCTCACTCGCTCTCTCCCATCCTCACTCTCACTCTAACACTCTCTCCCATCTGCACTCCCACTCTCACACTCTCTCCCATCCTCACTGTCACTCTCACACTCTCTCCCATCTGCACTCTCACTCTCACACTCTCTCCCATCCTCACTGTCAATCTCACACGCTCGCTCCCATCCTCACTCTCACTCTCACACTCTCTCCCATTCTCACTGTCACTCTCACATTCTCTCTCCCGTCCTCACTCTCACTCTCACACTCTCTCTCCCATCCTCTCTCACTCTAACTCTCACACTCTCTCTCCCACCCTCACTCTCACTCTCACTCTCACTCTCTCTCTTCCATCCTCACTCTCACTCTTACACTCTCTCCCATCTGCACTCCCACTCTCACACTCTCTCCCATCCTCACTGTCACTCTCACACTCTCTCCCATCTGCACTCTCACACTCACACTCTCTCCCATCCTCACTGTCAATCTCACACGCTCGCTCCCATCCTCACTCTCACTCTCACACTCTCTCCCATTCTCACTGTCACTCTCACACTCTCTCTCCCGTCCTCACTCTCACTCTCACACTCTCTCTCCCATCCTCTCTCACTCTAACTCTCACACTCTCTCTCCCACCCTCACTCTCACTCTCACTCTCACTCTCTCTCTTCCATCCTCACTCTCACTCTTACACTCTCTCCCATCTGCACTCCCACTCTCACACTCTCTCCCATTCACACTGTCACTCTCACACTCTCTCTCCCGTCCTCACTCTCACTCTCACTCTCACACTCTCTCTCCCATCCTCTCTCACTCTAACTCTCACACTCTCTCTCCCCTCCTCACTCTCACTCTCACTCTCACACTCTCTTTCCCATCCTCACTCTCACTCTCACTCTTACACTCTCTCTTCCATCCTCACACTAACTCTCACTCTTACACTCTCTTCCCTTCTCATCCTCACTCTCAAACTCTTTCCCATTCTCACTCTCACTCTCACACTCTCTTCCATCCTCACTCTGACTCTCACAATCTCTCCCATCCTCACTGTCAATCTCACACTCTCTCGGTCAACCTCACTCTCGCCCTCACACTCTCTCTCCCATCCTCACTCTCACTCGCTCTCTCCCATCCTCACTCTCACTCAAACACTCTCTCCCATCTGCACTCCCACTCTCACACTCTCTCCCATCCTCACTGTCAATCTCACACGCTCGCTCCCATCCTCACTCTCAGTCTCACACTCTCTCCCATTCTCACTCTGACTCTCACTATCTCTCCCATCCTCACTGTCAATCTCACACTCTCTCGGTCATCCTCACTCACTCTAACTCTCACACTCTCTCTCAGATCCTCACTCTCACTCTCACTCTCACTCTCTCTCTCCCATCCTCACTCTCACTCTCACACTCTCTCCCATCTGCACTCCCACTCTCACACTCTCTCCCATCCTCACTGTCACTCTCACACTCTCTCCCATCTGCACTCTCACACTCACACTCTCTCCCATCCTCACTCTCAATCTCACACGCTCGCTCCCATCCTCACTCACACTCTCACACTCTCTCCCATTCTCACTGTCACTCTCACACTCTCTCTCCCGTCCTCACTCTCACTCTCACTCTCACACTCTCTCTCCCATCCTCTCTCGCTCTAACTCTCACACTCTCTCTCCCATCCTCACTCTCACTCTCACTCTCACACTCTCTCTCCCATCCTCAATCTCACTCTCACACTCTCTCTCCCATCCTCACACTCACTCTCACTCTTACACTCTCTTCCCTTCTCATCCTCACTCTCACACTCTCTCTCCAATTCTCACACTCGCTCTCACACTGTCTTCCCTTCTCATTCTCACTCTCTCACTCTCTCTCCCATCATCACTCTCACTCTCACACTCTCTCTCATCCTCACTGTCAATCTCACACTCTTTCAGTCATTCTCACTCTCGCCCTCACACACTCTCTCCCATCCTCACTCTCACTCTCACACTCTCTCCCATCCTCACTCTCACTCTCACTCTCTCTCTCCCATCCTCACTCTCACTCTCACACTCTCTCCCATCTGCACTCCCACTCTCACACTCTCTCACATCCTCACTGTCACTCTCACACTCTATCCCAATCGCACTCTCACTCTCACACTCTCTTCCCTTCTCATTCTCACTCTCACACTCTCTCTCCCATCCTCACTCTCACTCTAACACTCTCTCCCATCCACACTCACACTCTCAAACTCTCTCTCCCAATCTCACTCTCACTCTCACACTCGCTCTCAACCTCTCTCTCACTCTCACACTCTCTCTCCCATCCTCACTCTCACTCTCACACTCTCTCCCATCCACACTAACACTCTCACACTCGCTCTCCCATTCTCACTCTCACTCTCACACTCGCTCTCATCCTCACTCTCACTCTCACACTCTCTCTCCCATCCTCCCACTCACTCTCACACTCTCTCTCCCATCCTCACTCTCACTCTAACTCTCACACTCTCTCTCCCATCCGCACTTGAACTCTCACACTCGCTCCCATTCTCATTCTCACTCTCACACTCTCTCCCACCCCTCACTCTCATTCTCACACTCTCTCCCATCCTCACTCTCACTCTCACACTCACATTCTCTTTCACATTCTCACTCTCACTCTCACACTCTCCCTCCCATCCTCACTTCCACACTCTCTCCATTCTTCACTCTCTTTCTCGCACTCTCTCTCCCATCCTCACTCTCACTCTCACATTCACTCTCCCACCCTCACTCTCACTCTTACTCACTCTCTCCCATCCTCACTCTCTCTAACTCTCACACTCGATCTCCTCACTGTCACTCTGACACTCTCTGTCCCATCCTCACTCTCGCTCTCACATTCTCTCTCCTCACTTTCACTCTGAGACTCTCTCACATTCTCACGCTCACTCTCACACTCGCTCTCCCATCCTCAGTCTCACTCTCACACTCTCTTCCATCCGTACTCTCCCACTCACACTCCCTTTCCCCATCCTCACTCTCACTCTCACTCTCACTCTCTCTCTCATCCAAACTCTCACTCTCACTCTCAAACTCTTTCCCATTCTCACTCTCACTCTCACACTCTCTTCCATCCTCACTCTGACTCTCACAATCTCTCCCATCCTCACTGTCAATCTCACACTCTCTCGGTCATCCTCACTCTCGCCCTCACACTCTCTCTCCCATCCTCACTCTCACTCGCTCTCTCCCATCCTCACTCTCACTCTAACACTCTCTCCCATCTGCACTCCCACTCTCACACTCTCTCCCATCCTCACTGTCACTCTCACACTCTCTCCCATCTGCACTCTCACTCTCACACTCTCTCCCATCCTCACTGTCAATCTCACACGCTCGCTCCCATCCTCACTCTCACTCTCACACTCTCTCCCATTCTCACTGTCACTCTCACATTCTCTCTCCCGTCCTCACTCTCACTCTCACACTCTCTCTCCCATCCTCTCTCACTCTAACTCTCACACTCTCTCTCCCACCCTCACTCTCACTCTCACTCTCACTCTCTCTCTTCCATCCTCACTCTCACTCTTACACTCTCTCCCATCTGCACTCCCACTCTCACACTCTCTCCCATCCTCACTGTCACTCTCACACTCTCTCCCATCTGCACTCTCACACTCACACTCTCTCCCATCCTCACTGTCAATCTCACACGCTCGCTCCCATCCTCACTCTCACTCTCACACTCTCTCCCATTCTCACTGTCACTCTCACACTCTCTCTCCCGTCCTCACTCTCACTCTCACACTCTCTCTCCCATCCTCTCTCACTCTAACTCTCACACTCTCTCTCCCACCCTCACTCTCACTCTCACTCTCACTCTCTCTCTTCCATCCTCACTCTCACTCTTACACTCTCTCCCATCTGCACTCCCACTCTCATACTCTCTCCCATTCAAACTGTCACTCTCACACTCTCTCTCCCGTCCTCACTCTCACTCTCACTCTCACACTCTCTCTCCCATCCTCTCTCACTCTAACTCTCACACTCTCTCTCCCCTCCTCACTCTCACTCTCACTCTCACACTCTCTTTCCCATCCTCACTCTCACTCTCACTCTTACACTCTCTCTTCCATCCTCACACTAACTCTCACTCTTACACTCTCTTCCCTTCTCATCCTCACTCTCACACTCTCTCTCCCATTCTCACACTCGCTCTCACACTTTCTTCCCTTCTCATTCTCACTCTCACACTCTCTCTCCCATCATCATGCTCACTCTCACACTCTCTCCCATCCTCACTGTCAATCTCACACTCTTTCGCTCATTCTCAATCTCGCCCTCACACTCTCTCTACCATCCTCACTCTCACTCTCTCTCTCCCATCCTCACTCTCACTCTCACACTCTCTCCCATCCTCACTGTCACTCTCACACTCTCTCCCATCTCAATCTCACTCTCACACTCTCTCCAATCCTCACTCTCACTCTCACTCTTCCACTCTCTTCCCTTCTCAATCTCACTCTCACACTCTCTCCCAATCGCACTCTCACTCTCTCTTTCCTTCTCATTCTCATTCTCACACTCTCTCTCTCCCATCCTCACTCTCACTCTCACACTCTCTCCCATCCTCACTGTCAATCTCACACTCTCCCTCCCATCCTCACTCTCACTCTCTCTCTCCCATCCTCACTCTCACTCTAACACTCTCTCCCATCTGCACTCCCACTCTCACACTCTCTCCCATCCTCACTGTCATTCTCACACTCTCTGCCATCTGCACTCTCACACTCACACTCTCTCCCATCCTCACTGTCAATCTCACACGCTCGCTCCCATCCTCACTCACACTCTCACACTCTCTCCCATTCTCACTGTCACTCTCGCACTCTCTCTCCCGTCCTCACTCTCACTCTCACTCTCACACTCTCTCTCCCATCCTCTCTCACTCTAACTCTCACACTCTCTCTCCCATCCTCACTCTCACTCTCACTCTCACACTCTCTCTCCCATCCTCAATCTCACTCTCACACTCTCTCTCCCATCCTCACACTCACTCTCACTCTTACACTCTCTTCCCTTCTCATCCTCACTCTCACACTCTCTCTCTCCCACCATCACTCTCACTCTCACACTCTCTCCCATCCTCACTGTCAATCTCACACTCTTTCGGTCATTCTCACTCTCGCCCTCACACACTCTCTCCCATCCTCACTCTCACTCTCACACTCTCTCCCATCCTCACTCTCACTCTCACTCTCTCTCTCCCATCCTCACTCTCACTCTCACACTCTCTCCCATCTGCACTCCCACTCTCACACTCTCTCCCATCCTCACTGTCACTCTCACACTCTCTCCCAATCGCACTCTCACTCTCACACTCTCTTCCCTTCTCATTCTCACTCTCACACTCTCTCTCCCATCCTCACTCTCACACTAACACTCTCTCCCATCCACACTCACACTCTCAAACTCTCTCTCCCATCCTCACTCTCACTCTCACACTCTCTCCCATCCACACTCACACTCTCACACTCTCTCTCCCATTCTCGCTCTCACTCTCACACTCGCTCTCATCCTCACTCTCACTCTCACACTCTCTCTCCCATCCTCCCACTTACTCTCACACTCTCTCTCCCATCCTCACCGTCACTCACACACTTCTCTCCCATCCTCACTCTCACTCTAACTCTCACACTCGCTCTCCCATCCGCACTTGAACTCTCACACTCGCTCCCATTCTCATTCTCACTCTCACACTCTCTCCCATCCCTCACTCTCATTCTCACACTCTCTCTCCCATCCTCACTCTCACTCTCACACTCACATTCTCTTTCACATTCTCACTCTCACTCTCACAATCTCTCTCCCATTCTCACTCTCACACTCTCTCCCATCCTCACTCTCAGTCTCACACTCTCTCTTCCCTCCGCACTCTCACTCTCACACTGTCTCCCATTCTCACTCTCAGCCTCATACACTCTCTCCCATCCGCACTCTCACTCTCACACTCTCTCTCCCATCCTCACTCTCACTCTCACACTCTCTCTCACATCCTCACTTCCACACTCACTCCAATTCTCACTCTCACTCTCACACACTCTCTCCCATTCTCACTCTCACTCTCACACTCTCCCTCCCATCCTCACTCCCACACTCTCTCCATTCCTCACTCTCTTTCTCGCACTCTCTCTCGCATCCTCACTCTCACTCTCACATTCTCTCTCCCATCCTCACTCTCACTCTTACTCACTCTCTCCCATCCTCACTCTCTCTAACTCTCACACTCGATCTCCTCACTGTCACTCTGACACTCTCTGTCCCATCCTCACTCTCGCTCTCACATTCTCTCTCCTCACTTTCACTCTGACACTCTCTCACATTCTCACTCTCACTCTCACACTCTCTCTCCCATCCTCAGTCTCACTCTCACACTCTCTTCCATCCGTACTCCCACACTTACACTCCCTTTCCCCATCCTCACTCTCACTCTCACTCTCACTCTCTCTCTCATCCAAACTCTCACTCTCACTCTCAAACTCTTTCCCATTCTCACTCTCACCCTCACACTCTCTTCCATCCTCACTCTGACTCTCACAATCTCTCCCATCCTCACTGTCAATCTCACACTCTCTCGGTCATCCTCACTCTCGCCCTCACACTCTCTCTCCCATCCTCACTCTCACTCGCTCTCTCCCATCCTCACTCTCACTCAAACACTCTCTCCCATCTGCACTCCCACTCTCACACTCTCTCCCATCCTCACTGTCAATCTCACACGCTCGCTCCCATCCTCACTCTCACTCTCACACTCTCTCCCATTCTCACTCTGACTCTCACAATCTCTCCCATCCTCACTGTCAATCTCACACTCTCTCGGTCATCCTCACTCACTCTAACTCTCATACTCTCTCTCCCATCCTCACTCTCACTCTCACTCTCACTCTCTCTCTCCCATCCTCACTCTCACTCTCACACTCTCTCCCATCTGCACTCCCACTCTCACACTCTCTCCCATCCTCACTGTATCTCTCACACTCTCTCCCATCTGCACTCTCACACTCACACTCTTTCCCATCCTCACTGTCAATCTCACACGCTCGCTCCCATCCTCACTCTCACTCTCACACTCTCTCCCTTTCTCACTGTCACTCTCACACTCTCTCTCCCGTCCTCACTCTCACTCTCACTCTCACACTCTCTCTCCCATCCTCTCTCACTCTAACTCTCACACTCTCTCTCCCATCCTCACTCTCACTCTCACTCTCACACTCTCTCTCCCATCCTCACTCTCATTCTCACTCTCACTCTCACACTCTCTCTCCCATCCTCACACTCACTCTCACTCTTTCACTCTCTTCCCTTCTCATTCTCACTCTCACACTCTCTCTCCCATCATCATTCTCACTCTCACACTCTCTCCCATTCTCACTGTCAATCTCACACTCTCTCGCTCATCCTCAATCTCGCCCTCACACTCTCTCTCCCATCCTCACTCTCACTCTCTCTCTCCCATCCTCACTCTCACTCTCACACTCACTCCCATCCTCACTGTCACTCTCACACTCTCTCCCATCTCAATCTGACTCTCACACACTCTCCAATCCTCACTCTCACTCTTACACTCTCTTCCCTTCTCATCCTCACTCTCACACTCTCTCCCAATCGCACTCTCACTCTCACTCTCTCTTCCCTTCTCATTCTCACTCTCACACTCTCTCTCCCATCCTCACTCTCACTCTCACACTCTCTCCCATCCTCACTGTCAATCTCACACTCTCTCTCCCATCCTCACTCTCACACTCTCTCTCCCATGCTCACTCTCACTCTCACACTATCTCCCATCCTCACTGTCACTCTCACACTCTCTCCCATCTCAATCTCACTCTCACACTCTCTCCCATCCTTACTCTCACTCTCACTTTTACACTCTCTTCCCTTCTCATCCTCACTCTCACACACTCTCTCCCATCTGCACTCTCACACTCACACTCCCACCCTTCCTCACTGTCAATCTCACACTCTCTCTCCCATACTCACTGTCACTCTCACTCCCACACTCTCTCTCCCATCCTCTCTCACTCGAACAATCACACTCTCTCTCGCATCCTCACTCTCACTCGAACTCTCACATTCTCTCTCCCATCCTCACTCTCACTCTCACACTCTCTCTCCCAACCTCACTCTCACACTCACTCTCACACTCTCTCTCCCATCCTCACTCTCATACTCTCTCCCATTCGCACTCTTACTCTCACTCTCACACTCTCTTCCCTTCTAATCCACACTCACATACTCTCTCCCATCCTCACTCTCACTCGCACACTCTCTCTCCCATCCTCATTCTCACTCTCACTCCCACACTCTCTCTCCCATCCTCTCTCACTCGAACACTCACACTCTCTCACATCCTCACTCTCACTCGAACTCTCACACTCTCGCTCTCATCCTCACTCTCACTCGCACACTCTCTCCCATCCTCACTCTCACTCTCACTCTCACACTCTCTCCCATTCTCACTCTGACTCTCACAATCTCTCCCATCCTCACTGTCAATCTCACACTCTCTCGGTCATCCTCACTCACTCTAACTCTCATACTCTCTCTCCCATCCTCACTCTCACTCTCACTCTCACTCTCTCTCTCCCATCCTCACTCTCACTCTCACACTCTCTCCCATCTGCACTCCCACTCTCACACTCTCTCCCATCCTCACTGTATCTCTCACACTCTCTCCCATCTGCACTCTCACACTCACACTCTTTCCCATCCTCACTGTCAATCTCACACGCTCGCTCCCATCCTCACTCTCTCTCTCACACTCTCTCCCTTTCTCACTGTCACTCTCACACTCTCTCTCCCGTCCTCACTCTTACTCTCACTCTCACACTCTCTCTCCCATCCTCTCTCACTCTAACTCTCACACTCTCTCTCCCATCCTCACTCTCACTCTCACTCTCACACTCTCTCTCCCATCCTCACTCTCATTCTCACTCTCACTCTCACACTCTCTCTCCCATCCTCACTGTCACTCTCACACTCTCTCCCATCTCAATCTCACTCTCACACTCTCTCCCATCCTTACTCTCACTCTCACTTTTACACTCTCTTCCCTTCTCATCCTCACTCTCACACACTCTCTCCCATCTGCACTCTCACTCTCTCTCCCATCCTCACTGTCACTCTCGCACTCTCTCCCATCTGCACTCTCACACTCACACTCCCACCCTTCCTCACTGTCAATCTCACACTCTCTCTCCCATACTCACTGTCACTCTCACTCCCACACTCTCTCTCCCATCCTCTCTCACTCGAACAATCACACTCTCTCTCGCATCCTCACTCTCACTCGAACTCTCACATTCTCTCTCCCATTCTCACTCTCACTCTCACACTCTCTCTCCCAACCTCACTCTCACACTCACTCTCACACTCTCTCTCCCATCCTCACTCTCATACTCTCTCCCATTCGCACTCTTACTCTCACTCTCACACTCTCTTCCCTTCTAATCCACACTCACATACTCTCTTCCATCCTCACTCTCACTCGCACACTCTCTCTCCCATCCTCATTCTCACTCTCACTCCCACACTCTCTCTCCCATCCTCTCTCACTCGAACACTCACACTCTCTCACATCCTCACTCTCACTCGAACTCTCACACTCTCGCTCTCATCCTCACTCTCACTCGCACACTCTCTCCCATCCTCACTCTCACTCTCACTCTCACACTCTCTTCCCTTCTCATCCAAACTCACATACTCTCTCCCATCCTCACTCTCACTCGCACACTGTCTCCCATCCACACTCACACTCTCACATTCTCTCTCCCATTCTCAATCTCACTCTCACACTCGCTCTCATCCACCCTCTCACTCTCACACTCTCTCTCCCATCCACACTCTCACTCTCACAGTGTCTCCCAGCCACACTCACACTCTCACACTCTCTCTCCCATTCTCACTCTCACTCTCACTTTCACCCTCTCTCTCCTATCCTCACCGTCACTCTCACACTCTCTCACATCCTCACTCTCAAACTCTCTCTCACACTCTCTCTCCCATCTACACTGTCAGTCTCACACGCTCTCTCCCATCCTCACTCTCACACTCTCTCCCATCCTCACTCTCACTCTCACACTCTCACATCCACACTCACAATCTCAAACTCTCTCTCCCATTCTCACTCTCACTCTCACTCCGATCCTCACCGTCACTCTCACACTCTCTCTCCCATCCTCACTCTCATCTTACTCTCACACAGTCTCTCCCATCCGCACATGCACACTCACACTCGTTCCCATTCTCCCTCTCACTCTCACACTCTCTCCCCCATTCTCACTCTCACTCTCACACTCGCTATCATCCTCACTCACACTCTCACACTCTCTCTCTCCCATCCTCACACTCACTCTCACACTCTCTCTCCCATCCTCACTGTCACTCTCACACACTCTCTCCCATCCTCACTCTCACTCTTACTCTCACACAGTCTCTCCCATCCGCACTTACACTCTCACACTCGCTCTCATCCTCACTCTCACTCTCACACTCTCTCTCCCATCCTCACTGTCACTCTCACACTCTCTCTCCCATCCGCACTCTCACTCTCACTTTCACACTCTCTCTCCCATCCTCACTCTCACTCTCACACTCTCTCTCCCATCCGCACACTCACTCTCACACTCTCTCCCATCCTCACTCTGAATCTCACGCTCTCTCTCCCATCTGCACTCTCACTCTCACACTCGCTCTTCCATCCTCACTGTCACTCTCATGTCACACTCTCTCCCATCCTCACTCTCACTCTCATACTCTCTCTCCCATCCTCCCTCTCACTCTCTCTCCCATCTGCACTCTCCCTCTCACACTCTCTCCCATCCTCACTGTCAATCTCATACCCTCCCTCCCATCCTCAAGGTTACTCTCACACTCTCTCCCGTCCTCACTCTCACTCCCACACTCTCTCCCATCCAAACTCTCATTCTCACACTCTCTTTCCCAATCTCACTCTCACTCTCACACTCGCTCTCATCCTCACTCTCTCTCTCACACTCAATCTCCCATCCTCACTCTCACTCTCACACTCTCTCCCATCCACACTCACACTCTCACACTTTCTGTCCCATTCTAACTCTCACTCTCACACTCGCTCTCCTCTTCACCCTCACTCTCACACTCTCTCTCCCATCCTCACACTCACTCTCACACTCTCTCTCCCATCCTCACTCTCACTTTTACTCTCACACTCTCCCTCCCATCTGCACTTGTAGTCTCACACTCGCTCCCTTTCTCATTCTCACTCTCACACTCTCTCCCACCCCTCACTCTCATTCTCACACTCTCTCTCCCATCCTCACTCTCACATTCTCTCAACCATCCGCACTCTCACTCTCATACACTCTCCCATTCTCACTCTCACCCTCACAACCTCTCTCCGATAATCACTCTCACTCTCACACACTCTCTCCCATCCTCACTCTCACACTCTCTCCCTCATCCTCACTCTCACTCTCACACTCTCTCTCCCATTCTCACTCTCACTCTCACACTCGCTCTCATCCTCACTCTCACTCTCCACACTCTCTCTCCCATTCTCACTCTCACACTCGCTCTCATCCTCACTCTCACTCTCACAATCTCTCTCCATCCTCACACTCACTCTCACACTCTCTCTCCCATCCTCACCGTCACTCTCACACTCTCTCTCCCATCCTCACTCTCACTCTTGCTCTCACACTCTCTCTCCCATCCGCACTTGCACTCTCACACTCGCTCCCATTCACATTCTCACTCTCACACTCTCTCCCAACCCCACTCTCATTCTCACACTCTCTCTCCCATCCTCACTCTCACTCTCACTCTCACACTCTCTCTCCCATCCTCACTCTCACATTCTCTCAACCATCCGCACTCTCACTCTCATACACTCTCCCTTTCTCACTCTCACCCTCACAACCTCTCTCCGATAATCACTCTCACGCTCACATTCTCTCTACCATCCTCACTCTTACTCTCACACTCTGTCTCCCATCCTCACTCCCCCACTCACTCCCATTCTAACTCTAACTCTCACTCACTCTCTCCCATACTCACTCTCACTCTTGCACTCTCTCTCCCATCCTTACTCCCACACTCTCTCCCATCCTGACTCTCACTCTCACACTCTCTCGCCCATTCTCACTCCCACACTCACTCCCATTCTCACTCTCAATCTCACACACTCTCCCCATTCTCACTCTCACTCTCACACTCTCTCACCCATCCTCACTCCCACACTCTCTCTCCCATCCTCACTGTCACTCTCACACACGCTCTCCCATCCTCACTCTCACTCTCACACACTCTCTCCCATCCTCACTCTCACACTCTCTCCATCATCCTCACTCTCACTCTCACACTCTCTCTCCCATTCTCACTCTCACTCTCACACTCGCTCTCATCCTCACTCTCACTCTCACACTCTCTCTCCCATTCTCACTCTCACACTCGCTCTCATCCTCACTCTCACTCTCACAATCTCTCTCCATCCTCACACTCACTCTCACACTCTCTCTCCCATCCTCACCGTCACTCTCACACTCTCTCTCCCATCCTCACTCTCACTCTTACTCTCACACTCTCTCTCCCATTCGCACTTGCACTCTCACACTCGCTCCCATTCTCATTCTCACTCTCACACTCTCTCCCAACCCCACTCTCATTCTCACACTCTCTCTCCCATCGTCACTCTCACTCTCACTCTCAAACTCTCTCTTCCATCCTCACTCTCATTCTCACACTCTCTCTCCCTTCCGCACTCTCACTCTCACACTCTCTCCCATCCTCACGCTCAATCTCACACTCTCTCCCATCCTCACTCTCACTCTCACTCTCTCTCCCATTCTTACTCTACCCCTCACACACTCTCTCCCATCCTCACTCTCACTCACACACTCTCTCTCCCATCCGCACTTGCACTCTCGCACTCGCTCCCATTCTCAGTCTCACTCTCACACTCTGTCCCACCCCTCCCTCTCATTCTCACACTCTATCTCCCATCCTCACTCTCACTCTCACTCTCACACTCTAGCTCCCATTCTCACTCCCACACTCACTCCCATTCTCACTCTCAATCTCACACACTCTCTCCCATTCTCACTCTCACTCTCACACTCTCTCTCCCATCCTCACTCCCACACTCTCTCTCCCATCCTCACTCCCATACTCTCTCCCAATCTCACTCTCACACTCTCTCTCCCATCATCACTGTCACTCTCACACCTGCTCTCCCATCCTCACTCTCACTCTCACACTCTCTCTCCCATCCTCACTCTCACACTCTCTCCCCTATCCTCACTCCCACACTCTCTCCTATCCTCACTCTCAATCTCACACTCTCTCCCATCTGCACTCTCACTCTCACACTCTCTCTCCCATCCTCACTCCCACAGTCACTCCCATTCTCACTCTCACTCTCACACTCTCTCTCCCATCCTCACTCCCACAGTCACTCCCATTCTCATTCTCACTCTCAAACTCTCTCCCATTCACACTCACACTCTCACACTTTCTCTCCCATTCTAACTCTCACTCTCACACTCGCTCTCCTCCTCACCCTCACTCTCACACTCTCTCTCCCATCCTCACACTCACTCTCACTCTCTCTCTCCCATCCTCACTCTCACTTTTACTCTCACACTCTCCCTCCCATCTGCACTTGCACTCTCACACTCGCTCCCATTCTCATTCTCACTCTCACACTCTCTCCCACCCCTCACTCTCATTCTCACACTCTCTCTCCCATCCTCACTCTCACTCTCACTCTCACACTCTCTCTCCCATCCTCACTCGTACACTCTCTCAACCATCCGCACTCTCACTCTCGTACTCTCTCCCATTCTCACTCTCACCCTCACAACCTCTCTCCGATCATCACTCTCACGCTCACACTCTCTCTACCATACTCACCCTAACTCTCACTCACTCTCTCCCATCCTCACTCTCACTCTTACACTCTCTCTCCCATCCGTACTCCCACACTCTCTCCCATCCTGACTCTCACTCTCACACTCTCTCTCTCCCATTCTCACTCCCACACTCACTCCCATTCTCACTCTCAATCTCACACACTCTCTCCCATTCTCACTCTCACTCTCACACTCTCTCTCCCATCCTCACTCCCACACTCTCTCCCATCCTCACTGTCACTCTCACACACGCTCTCCCATCCTCACTCTCACTCTCACACACTCTCTCCCATCCTCACTCTCACTCTCACACACTCTCTCCCATCCTTAATCCCACACTCTCTCCCATCCTCACTCTCACTCTCACACTCTCTCTCCCATTCTCACGCCCACACTCACTCCCATTCTCACTATCAATCTCACACACTCTCTCCCATTCTCACTCTCACTCTCACACTCTCTCTCCCATTCTCACTCCCACACTCACTCCCATTCTCACTCTCAATCTCACACACTCTCTCCCATTCTCACTCTCACTCTCACACTCTCTCTCCCATCCTCACTCCCACACTCTCTCTCCCATTCTCACTCTCACACTCTCTCTCCCATCATCACTGTCAATCTCACACACGCTCTCCCATCCTCACTCTCACTCTCACACACTCTCCCCATCCTCACTCTCACTCTCACACTCTCTCTCCCATTCTCACTCTCACACTCTCTCCCATCTGCACTCTCACACTCACACTCTCTCCCATCCTCACTGTCAATCTCACACGCTCGCTCCCATCCTCACTCTCACTTCCACACTCTCTCCCATTCTCACTGTCAATCTCACACTCTCTCTCCCATCCTCACTCTCACTCTCACTCTCACTCTCACTCTCCCATCCTCACTCTCACTCTCACACTCTCTCCCATCTGCACTCCCACTCTCACACTCGTTCTCATCCTCACTCTCACTCTCATAATCTCTCTCCCATCCTCACACTCACTCTCACACTCTCTCTCCCATCCGCACTTGCACTCTCACACTCGCTCCCATTCTCATTCTCACTCTCATACTCTCTCCCAACCCAACTCTCATTTTCACACACTCTCTCCCATCGTCACTCTCACTCTCAAACTCTCTCTTCCATCCTCACTCTCACTCTCACACTCTCTCTCCCATCCGCACTCTCACTCTCACACTCTCTCCCATCCTCACTCTCAATCTCACACTCTCTCTCCCATCCTCACTCTCACTCTCACTCTCTCTCTCATCTGCACTCTCACTCTCACACTCTCTCCCATTCTCAATGTCACCCTCACACTCTCTCTCCCGTCCTCACTCTCACTCAAACACACTCTCTCTCCTATCCTTACTCTCACTCTAAATCTCACTCGCACACTCTCTCTCCCATCCTGTCTCTCACTCTAACTCTCACACTCTCTCTCTCATCCTCACTCTCACTCTCACTCTCACACACACACTCCCATCCTCACTTTCACTCTCACTCTCACACTCTCTTCTATCCGTACTCTCACATTCACACTCCCTTTCCAGATCCTCACTCTCATTCTCACTCTCACTCACTCTCTCTCTCCCATCCACTCTTTCACTCTCACTGTCAATCTCACACTCTCTCGCTCATCCTCACTCTCGCCCTCACACTCTCTCTCCCATCCTCACTCTCACTCTCACACTCTCTCCCATCTGCACTCTCACACTCACACTCTCTCCCATCCTCACTGTCAATCTCACACTCTCTCCCATCCTCACTCTCACTCTCACACTCTCTCTCCCATCCTCACACTCACTCTCACTTTCTCTCTCCCATCCGCACTCTCACTCTCACACTCTCTGTCCCATCCTCACTCTCACTCACACTCTCACATTCTTTCTCCCATCCTCACTCTCACTCTCACACTCTCGCTCCCATTCTCATTCTCACTCTCTCACTCACTCCCACCCCTCACTCTCATTCTCACACTCTCTCTCCCATCCTCACTCTCACTCTCACTCTCACACTCTCTCTCCCATCCGCACTCTCACTCTCACACTCTCTCCCATCCTCACTCTCAATCTCACGCTCTCTCTCCCATCCACACTCTCACTCTCACATACTCTCCCATCCTCATTGTCACTTTCATGTCACACTAGTCCCATCCTCACTCTCACTCTCTTACTCTCTCTCCCATCCTTACTCCCACTCTCACTCTCTCTCGCATCTGCACTCTCACTCTCACACTCTCTCTCCCATTCTCACTGTCACTCTTATGTCACACTAGTCCCATCCTCACTCTCACTCTCTTACTCTCTCTCCCATCCTTACTCCCACTCTCAATCTCTCTCGCATCTGCACTCTCACTCTCACACTCTCTCCCATTCTCACTGTCACTCTCACACTCTCTCTCCCGTCCACAGTCACACTCTCACTCTCACACTCTCTGTCCCATCCTCACTCTCACTCACACTCTCACACTCTTTCTCCCATCCTCACTCTCACTCGAACTCTCACACTCTCTCTCCCATCCTCACTCTCACTAGCACACACTCTCTCCCATCCTCACTCTCACACTCTCTCTCCAATCCTCACTCTCACACTCTCTCCCTTCTCAATCTAACTCTCACACTCTCTCCAATCCTCACTCTAACTCTCACACTCTCTCTCCCATGCTCAATCTCACTCTCACACTCGCTCGCATCCACACTCTCACTCTCACACTCTCTCTCCCATCCACACTCTCGCTCTCACACTCTCTCCCATCCACACTCACACTCATTCACTTTCTCTCCCATCCTCACTCTCACTCTCACTCTCACTCTCACACTCTCTCTCCCATCCTCAAAGTCACTCTCACACTCTCTCTCCCATCCTCACTCTCAAACTCTCTCTCACATTCTCTCTCCCATCCTCACTCTCACACTCTCTCCCATCCGCACTTTAACTCTCACACTCTCTTCCAAACTCATACTCACTCTCACACTCTCTCCCAATCGCACTCTCACTCTCACACTCTCTTCCCTTCTCATTCTCACTCTCAAACTCTCGCTCCCATCCTCACTCTCACTCTCACACTCTCTCCCATCCTCACTGTCAATCTCACACTCTCTCTCCCATCCTCACTCTCACTCTCTCTCCCATCCTCACTCTCACTCTAACACTCTCTCCCATCTGCACTCCCACTCTCACACTCTCTCCCATCCTCACTGTCACTCTCACACTCTCTCCCATCTGCACTCTCACACTCACACTCTCTCCCATCCTCACTGTTAATCTCACACGCTCGCTCCCATCATCACTCTCACTTTCACACTCTCTCCCATTCTCACTGTCAATCTCACACTCTCTCTCCCCTCCTCACTCTCACTCTCACACTCTCTCCCATCTGCACTCCCACTCTCACACTCGCTCTCATCCTCACTCTCACAATCTCTCTCCCATCCTCACACTCACTCTCACACTCTCTCTCCCATCTGCACTCTCACTCTTACTCCGACACTCTCTCTCCCATCCGCACTTGCACTCTCATACTCGCTCCCATTCTCATTCTCACTCTCACACTCTCTCCCAACCCCACTCTCATTTTCACACACTCTCTCCCATCGTCACTCTTACTCTCACTCTCAAACTCTCTCTTCCATCCTCACTCTCACTCTCACACTCTCTCTCCCATCCGCACTCTCACTCTCACACTCTCTCCCATCCTCACTCTCAATCTCACACTCTCTCTCCCATCCTCACTCTCAATCTCACTCTCTCTCTCATCTGCACTCTCACTCTCACACTCTCTCCCATTCTCAATGTCACCCTCACACTCTCTCTCCCGTCCTCACTCTCACTCTCACTCAAACACACTCTCTCTCCTATCCTCACTCTCACTCTAAATCTCACTCGCACACACTCTCTCCCATCCTGTCTCTCACTCTAACTCTCACACTCTCTCTCTCATCCTCACTCTCACTCTCACTCTCACACACTCTCTCCCATCCTCACTCTCACTCTCACTCTCACACTCTCTTCTATCCGTACTCTCACATTCACACTCCCTTTCCAGATCCTCACTCTCATTCTCACTCTCACTCTCTCTCTCCCATCCACACTTTCACTCTCACTGTCAATCTCACACTCTCTCGCTCATCCTCACTCTCGCCCTCACACTCTCTCTCCCATCCTCACTCTCACTCTCACACTCTCTCCCATCTGCACTCTCACACTCACACTCTCTCCCATCCTCACTGTCAATCTCACACTCTCTCCCATCCTCACTCTCACTCTCACACTCTCTCTCCCATCCTCACACTCACTCTCACACTCTCTCTCCCGTCCACAGTCACTCTCTCACTCTCACACTCTCTGTTTCATCCTCACTCTCACTCTCACTCTCACTCTCACACTCTTTCTCCCATCCTCACTCTCACTCGAACTCTCACACTCTCTCTCCCATCCTCACTCTCACTAGCACACTCTCTCTCCCATCCTCACTCTCACTCTCACACTCTCTCTCCAATCCTCACTCTCACACTCTCGCCCATTCGCACTCTAACTCTCACACTCTCTTCCCTTCTCAATCTAACTCTCACACTCTCTCCAATCCTCACTCTAACTCTCACACTCTCTCTCCCATTCTCAGTCTCACTCTCACACTCGCTCGCATCCACACTCTCACTCTCACACTATCTCTCCCATCCACACTCTCGCTCTCACACTCTCTCCCATCCACACTCACACGCATTCACTCTCTCTCCCATCCTCACTCTCACTCTCACTCTCACACTCTCTCTCCCATCCTCAAAGTAACTCTCACACTCTCTCTCCCATCCTCACTCTCAAACTCTCTCTCACACTCTCTCTCCCATCCACACTGTCAGTCTCACATTCTCTCTCCCATCCTAACTCTCACATTCTCTCCCATCCGCACTCTAACTCTCACACTCTCTTCCCTTCTCAATCTCACTCTCACACTCTCTCCCATCCTTACTCTCACTTTCACTCACACACTTTCTTCCCTTCTAATCCTCACTCTCACACTCTCTCCCAATCGCACTCTCACTCTCACACTCTCTTCCCTTCTCATTCTCACTCTCACACACTCTCTCCCATCCTCACTCTCACTCTCACACTCTCTCCCATACACACTCACACTCTTACATTCTCTCTCCCATTCTCACTCTCACTCTCACACTCGCTCTCATTCACACTCTCACTCTCACACTCTCTCCCCCATTCTCACTCTCACTCTCACACTCGCTCTCATCCTCACTCTCACTCTCACACTCTCTCTCCCATCCTCACACTCACTCTCACACTCTCTCCGATCCTCACCGTCACTCTCACACTCTCTCTCCCATCCTCACTCTCACTCTTACTCTCACACTTTCTCTCCCATCCGCACTCTCACTCTCACACTCTCTCTCATCCTCACTCTATTTCTCACGCTCTCTCTCCCATCCGCACTCTCACTCTCACACTCTCTCCCATTCTCACTCTCACTCTTACACTCATACTCTCTCTCCCATCCTCAGTGTCACTCTCATGTCACACTCTCTCCCATCCTCACTCTCACTCTCACACTCTCTCTCCCATCCTCACTCTCACACTCACTCTCTCTCCCATCTGCACCCTCTCTCTCACACTCTCTCCCATCCTCACTGTCAATCTCACAAACTCTCTCCCATTCTCACTCTCACTCTCACACTCGCTCCCATCCTCACTCTCACTCTCTCTCTCCCATTCTCACTCTCACTCTCACACTCGCTCTCATTCTCACTCTCACTCTCACACTCTCTCTCCCATTCTCACTCTCACACTCGCTCTCATCCTCACTCTCACTCTCACAATCTCTCTCCATCCTCACACTCACTCTCACACTCTCTCTCCCATCCTCACCGTCACTCTCACACTCTCTCTCCCATCCTCACTCTCACTCTTACTCTCACACTCTCTCTCGCATCCGCACTTGCACTCTCACACTCGCTCCCATTCTCATTCTCACTCTCACACTCTCTCCCAACCCCACTCTCATTCTCACACTCTCTCTCCCATCGTCACTCTCACTCTGACTCTCAAACTCTCTCTTCCATCCTCACTCTCATTCTCACACTCTCTCTCCCTTCCGCACTCTCACTCTCACACTCTCTCCCATCCTCACGCTCAATCTCACACTCTCTCCCATCCTCACTCTCACTCTCACTCTCTCTCCCATTCTTACTCTACCCCTCACACACTCTCTCCCATCCTCACTCTCACTCACACACACTCTCTCCCATCCGCACTTGCACTCTCGCACTTGCTCCCATTCTCAGTCTCACTCTCACACTCTCTCCCACCCCTCACTCTCATTCTCACACTCTCTCACCCATCCTCACTCTCACTCTCACTCTCACACTCTCTCTCCCATCCTCACTCTCACACTCTCTCTCCCATCCGCACTCTCACTCTCACACTCTCACCCATTCTCACTCTCACCCTCACAACTTCTCTCCCATTCTCACTCTCACGCTCACACTCTCTCTACCATCTTCACTCTTACTCTCACACTCTCTCTCCCATCCTCACTCCCACACTCACTCCCATTCTCACTCGAACTCTACCTCACTCTCTCCCATCCTCACTCTCACTCTCACACTTTCTCTCCCATCCTCACTCTCACACTCTCTCCCCCATCCTCACTCCCACACTCTCTCCTATCCTCACTCACAAACTCACACTCTCACTCCCACAGTCACTCCCATTCTCATTCTCACTCTCACACTTTCTCTCCCATTCTAACTCTCACTCTCACACTCGCTCTCCTCCTCACCCTCACTCTCACACTCTCTCTCCCATCCTCACACTCACTCTCACACTCTCTTCCCTTCTCATTCTCACTCTCACACTCTCTCCCATCCACACTCACACTCTCACACTCTCTCTCCCATCCTCACTTTCAATCTCACTCTCACACTCGCTCACGTCCTCACTCTCACTCTCACACTCTCTCCCATCCTCACTCTCACTCTCACACTCGCTGTCATCCTCACTCTCACTCTCACACTCTCTTTCTCCCATCCACACACTCACTCTCACACTCTCGCTCCCATTCTCATTCTCACTCTCACACTCACTCCCACCCCTCACTCTCATTCTCACACTCTCTCTCACATCCTCACTCTCACTCTCACTCTCACACTCTCTGTCCCATCTCACTCTCACTCTCACTTTCTCTCTCCCATCCGCACTCTCACTCTCACACTCTCTCCCATCCTCACTCTCAATCTCACGCTCTCTCTCCCATCCAGACTCACACTCTCACACTCTCTCTCCCATCCTCACTGTCACACTCATGTCACACTAGCCCCATCCTCACTCTCACTCTCATACTCTCTCTCCCATCCTTACTCTCACTCTCACTCTCTCTCCCATCTGCACTCTCACTCTCACACTCTCTCCCATTCTCACTGTCTCTCTCACACTCTCTCTCCCGTCCACAGTCAAACTCTCACTCTCACACTCTGTGTCCCATCCTCACTCTCACTCTCACTCACACTCTCACACTCTTTCTCCCATCCTCACTCTCACTCGAACTCTCACACTCTCTCTCCCATCTGCACTCTCACTCTCACACTCTCTCCCATTCTCACTGTCTCTCTCACACTCTCTCTCCCGTCCACAGTCAAACTCTCACTCTCACACTCTGTGTCCCATCCTCACTCTCACTCTCACTCACACTCTCACACTCTTTCTCCCATCCTCACTCTCACTCGAACTCTCACACTCTCTCTCCCATCCTCACTCTCACTAGCACACTCTCTCTCCCATCCTCACTCTCACTCTCACACTCTCTCTCCAATCCTCACTCTCACACTCTCTCCCATTCGCACTCTAACTCTCACACTCTCTTCCCTTCTCAATCTAACTCTCACACTCTCTCCAATCCTCACTCTAACTCTCACACTCTCTCTCCCATTCTCAATCTCACTCTCACACTCGCTCGCATCCACACTCTCACTCTTACACTCTCTCTCCCATCCACACTCTCGCTCTAACACTCTCTCCCATCCACACTCACACTCATTCACTCTCTCTCCCATCCTCACTCTCACTCTCACTCTCACACTCTCTCTCCCATCCTCAAAGTCACTCTCACACTCTCTCTCCCATCCTCACTCTCAAACTCCCTCTCACACTCTCTCTCCCATTCTCACTCTCACACTCTCTCCCATCCGCACTCTCACTCTCACACTCTCTTCCAAACTCATACTCACTCCCACACTCTCTCCCAATCGCACTCTCACTCTCACACTCTCTTCCCTTCTCATTCTCACTCTCACACTCTCTCTCCCATCCTCACTCTCACTCTCACACTCTCTCCCATCCACACTCACACTCTCACACTCTCTCTCCCATCCTCACTTTCACTCTCACACTCACACTCGCTCTCGTCCTCACTCTCACTCTCACACTCTCTCCCATCCTCACTCTCACTCTCACACTCGCTCTCATCCTCACTCTCACTCTCACACTCTCTCTCTCCCACCCCTCACTCTCATTCTCACACTCTGTCCCCCATCCTCACTCTCACTCTCACTTTCTCTCTCCCATCCGCACTCTCACTCTCACACTCTCTCCCATCCTCACTCTCACTCTCACACTCTCTCCCATCCTCACTCTCACTCTCACACTCGCTCTCATCCTCACTCTCACTCTCACACTCTCTCTCTCCCATCCACACACTCACTCTCACAGTCTCTCTCCCATCCTCACCGTCACTCTCACACTCTCTCTCCCAACCTCATTCTCACTCTTATTCTGACACTCTCTCTCCCATCCGCACTTGCGTTCTCACACTCGCTCCCATTCTCATTCTCACTCTCACACTCTCTCCCACCCCTCACTCTCATTCTCATACTCTCTCTCCCATTCACACTCTCACTCTCACACTCTCTCTCCCATCCTCACTCTCAGTCTCACACTCTCTCTCCCATCCGCACTCTCAATCTCACGCTCTCTCCCATCCTAAATCTCAATCTCACACTCTCTCTCCCATCCGCACTCTCACTCTCACACTCTCTCCCATCTACACTCTCTCTCTCACACTCTCTCCCATCCTCAATCTCACTCTCACTCTCTCTCTCCCATCCTCACTCTCACTCTCACACTCTCTCCCATCCTCACTGTCAATCTCTCACTCTCTCGCTCATTCTCACTCTCGCCCTCACACTCTCTCTCCCATCCTAACTCTCACTCTCACACTCTCTCCCATCTGCACTCTCGCCCTCACACTCTCTCTCCCATCCTCACTCTCACTCTCACACTCTCTCCCATCTGCACTCTCACACTCACACTCTCTCCCATCCTCACTGTCAATCTCACACTCTCTCCCATCCTCACTCTCACACTCTCTCTCCCATCCTCACACTCACTCTCACACTCTCTCTCCGATCCTCACCGTCACTCTCACACTCTCTCTCCCATCCTCACTCTCACTCTTCCTCTCACACTTTCTCTCCCATCCGCACTTGCACTCTCACACTCGCTCCCATTCTCATTCTCACTCTCACACTCTCTCCCACCCCTCACTCTCATTCTCACACTCTGTCCCCCATCCTCACTCTCACTCTCACTTTCTCTCTCCCATCCGCACTCTCACTCTCACACTCTCTCCCATCCTCACTCTCAATCTCACGCTCTCTCTCCCATCCAGACTCTCACTCTCACACTCTCTCCCATCCTCACTGTCACTCTCATGTCACACTAGTCCCATCCTCACTCTCATTCTCATACTCTCTCTCCCATCCTTACTCTCACTCTCACTCTCTCTCCCATCTGCACTCTCACTCTCACACTCTCTCCCATTCTCACTGTCACTCTCACACTCTCTCTCCCGTCCACAGTCACACTCTCACTCTCACACTCTGTGTCCCATCCTCACTCTCACTCTCACTCACACTCTCACACTCTTTCTCCCATCCTCATTCTCACTCGAACTCTCACACTCTCTCTCCTATCCTCACTCTCACTAGCACACTCTCTCTCCCATCCTCACTCTCACTCTCACACTCTCTCTCCAATCCTCACTCTCACACTCTCTCCCATTCGCACTCTAACTCTCACACTCTCTTCCCTTCTCAATCTAACTCTCACACTCTCTCCAATCCTCACTCTAACTCTCACACTCTCTCTCCCATTCTCAATCTCACTCTCACACTCGCTCGCATCCACACTCTCACTCTTACACTCTCTCTCCCATCCACACTCTCGCTCTAACACTCTCTCCCATCCACACTCACACTCATTCACTCTCTCTCCCATCCTCACTCTCACTCTCACTCTCACACTCTCTCTCCCATCCTCAAAGTCACTCTCACACTCTCTCTCCCATCCTCACTCTCAAACTCTCTCTCACACTCTCTCTCCCATCCTCACTCTCACACTCTCTCCCATCCGCACTCTCACTCTCACACTCTCTTCCAAACTCATACTCACTCTCACACTCTCTCCCAATCGCACTCTCACTCTCACACTCTCTTCCCTTCTCATTCTCACTCTCACACTCTCTCTCCCATCCTCACTCTCACTCTCACACTCTCTCCCATCCACACTCACACTCTCACACTCTCTCTCCCATCCTCACTTTAACTCTCACTCTCACACTCGCTCTCGTCCTCACTCTCACTCTCACACTCTCTCCCATCCTCACTCTCACTCTCACACTCGCTCTCATCCTCACTCTCACTCTCACACTCTCTCTCCCATCCACACACTCACTCTCACAGTCTCTCTCCCATCCTCACCGTCACTCTCACACTCTCTCTCCCAACCTCATTCTCACTCTTATTCTGACACTCTCTCTCCCATCCGCACTTGCGTTCTCACACTCGCTCCCATTCTCATTCTCACTCTCACACTCTCTCCCACCCCTCACTCTCATTCTCACACTCTCTCTCCCATTCACACTCTCACTCTCACACTCTCTCTCCCATCCTCACTCTCAGTCTCACACTCTCTCTCCCATCCGCACTCTCAATCTCAGACTCTCTCCCATCCTCAATCTCAATCTCACACTCTCTCTCCCATCCGCACTCTCACTCTCACACTCTCTCCCATCTACACTCTCTCTCTCACACTCTCTCCCATCCTCAATCTCACACTCTCTCTCCCATCCTCACACTCACTCTCACACTCTCTCTCCGATCCTCACCGTCACTCTCACACTCTCTCTCCCATCCTCACTCTCACTCTTCCTCTCACACTTTCTCTCCCATCCGCACTTGCACTCTCACACTCGCTCCCATTCTCATTCTCTCTCTCACACTCTCTCCCACCCCTTACTCTCATTCTCACACTCTGTCACCCATCCTCACTCTCACTCTCACTTTCTCTCTCCCATCCGCACTCTCACTCTCACACTCTCTCCCATCCTCACTCTCAATCTCACGCTCTCTCTCCCATCCAGACTCTCGCTCTCACACTCTCTCCCATCCTCACTGTCACTCTCATGTCACACTAGTCCCATCCTCACTCTCACTCTCACACTCTCTGTCCCATCCTCACTCTCACTCTCACTCTCTTTCTCCCATCCTCACTCTCACTCGAACTCTCACACTCTCTCTCCCATCCTCACTATCACTCTCACACTTTCTCTCCCATCCTCACTCTCACACTCTCTCCCCCATCCTCACTCCCACACTCTCTCCTATCCTCACTCTCAATCTCACACTCTCTCTCCCACAGTCACTCCCATTCTCACTCTTACTCTCACACACTCTCTCCCATCCTCACTCCCACAGTCACTCCCATTCTCATTCTCACTCTCACACTTTCTCTCCCATTCTAACTCTCACTCTCACACTTGCTCTCCTCCTCACCCTCACTCTCACACTCTCTCTCCCATCCTCACACTCACTCTCACACTCTCTTCCCTTCTCATTCTCACTCTCACACTCTCCCTCCCATCCTCACTTTCAATCTCACTCTCACACTCGCTCACGTCCTCACTCTCACTCTCACACTCTCTCCTATCCTCACTCTCACTCTCACACTCGCTCTCCCATCCTCACTCTCACTCTCACACTCTCTCTCTCCCATCCACACACTCACTCTCACACTCTCGCTCCCATTCTCATTCTCACTCTCACACTCACTCCCACCCCTCACTCTCATTCTTACACTCTCTCTCACATCCTCACTCTCACTCTCACTCTCACACTCTCTGTCCCATCTCACTCTCACTCTCACTTTCTCTCTCCCATCCGCACTCTCACTCTCACACTCTCTCTCCCATCCTCACACTCACTCTCACACTCTCTTCCCTTCTCATTCTCACTCTCACACTCTCTCTCCCATCCTCACTCTCACTCTCACACTCTCTCTCTCCCATCCACACACTCACTCTCACACTCTCGCTCCCATTCTTATTCTCACTCTCACACTCACTCCCACCCCTCACTCTCATTCTCACACTCTCTCTCACATCCTCACTCTCACTCTCACTCTCACACTCTCTGTCCCATCTCACTCTCACTCTCACTTTCTCTCTCCCATCCGCACTCTCACTCTCACACTCTCTCCCATCCTCACTCTCAATCTCACGCTCTCTCTCCCATCCAGACTCTCACTCTCACACTCTCTCTCCCATCCTCACTGTCACTCTCATGTCACACTAGCCCCATCCTCACTCTCACTCTCATACTCTCTCTCCCATCCTTACTCTCACTCTCACTCTCTCTCCCATCTGCACTCTCACTCTCACCCTCTCTCCCATTCTCACTGTCTCTCTCACACTCTCTCTCCCGTCCACAGTCAAACTCTCACTCTCACACTCTGTGTCCCATCCTCACTCTCACTCTCACTCACACTCTCACACTCTTTCTCCCATCCTCACTCTCACTCGAACTCTCACACTCTCTCTCCCATCCTCACTCTCACTAGCACACTCTCTGTCCCATCCTCACTCTCACACTCTCTCTCCAATCCTCACTCTCACACTCTCTCCCATTCGCACTCTAACTCTCACACTCTCTTCCCTTCTCAATCTAACTCTCACACTCTCTCCAATCCTCACTCTAACTCTCACACTCTCTCTCCCATTCTCAATCTCACTCTCACACTCGCTCGCATCCACACTCTCACTCTTACACTGTCTCTCCCATCCACACTCTCGCTCTAACACTCTCTCCCATCCACACTCACACTCATTCACTCTCTCTCCCATCCTCACTCTCACTCTCACTCTCACACTCTCTCTCCCATCCTCAAAGTCACTCTCACACTCTCTCTCCCATCCACACTCTCGCTCTAACACTCTCTCCCATCCACACTCACACTCATTCACTCTCTCTCCCATCCTCACTCTCACTCTCACTCTCACACTCTCTCTCCCATCCTCAAAGTCACTCTCACACTCTCTCTCCCATCCTCACTCTCAAACTCTCTCTCACACTCTCTCTCCCATCCTCACTCTCACACTCTCTCCCATCCGCACTCTCACTCTCACACTCTCTTCCAAACTCATACTCACTCTCACACTCTCTCCCAATCGCACTCTCACTCTCACACTCTCTTCCCTTCTCATTCTCACTCTCACACTCTCTCTCCCATCCTCACTCTCACTCTCACACTCTCTCCCATCCACACTCACACTCACACACTCTCTCTCCCATCCTCACTTTCACTCTCACTCTCACACTCGCTCTCGTCCTCACTCTCACTCTCACACTCTCTCCCATCCTCACTCTCACTCTCACACTCGCTGTCATCCTCACTCTCACTCTCACTTTCTCTCTCCCATCCGCACTCTCACTCTCACACTCTCTCCGATCCTCACTCTCAATCTCACGCTCTCTCTCCCATCCAGACTCTCACTCTCACACTCTCTCTCCCATCCTCACTGTCACTCTCCTGTCACACTAGTCCCATCCTCACTCTCACTCTCATACTCTCTCTCCCATCCTTACTCTCACTCTCACTCTCTCTCCCATCTGCACTCTCACTCTCACACTCTCTCCCATTCTCACTGTCACTCTCACACTCTCTCTCCCGTCCACAGTCACACTCTCACTCTCACACTCTCTGTCCCATCCTCACTCTCACTCTCACTCTCTTTCTCCCATCCTCACTCTCACTCGAACTCTCACACTCTCTCTCCCATCCTCACTCTCACTCTCACACTTTCTCTCCCATCCTCACTCTCACACTCTCTCCCCCATCCTCACTCCCACACTCTCTCCTATCCTCACTCTCAATCTCACACTCTCTCTCCCACAGTCACTCCCATTCTCACTCTTACTCTCACACACTCTCTCCCATCCTCACTCCCACAGTCACTCCCATTCTCATTCTCACTCTCACACTTTCTCTCCCATTCTAACTCTCACTCTCACACTCGCTCTCCTCCTCACCCTCACTCTCACACTCTCTCTCCCATCCTCACACTCACTCTCACACTCTCTTCCCTTCTCATTCTCACTCTCACACTCTCCCTTCCATCCTCACTTTCAATCTCACTCTCACACTCGCTCACGTCCTCACTCTCACTCTCACACTCTCTCCCATCCTCACTCTCACTCTCACACTCGCTCTCATCCTCACTCTCACTCTCACACTCTCTCTCTCCCATCCACACACTCACTCTCACACTCTCGCTCCCATTCTCATTCTCACTCTCACACTCACTCCCACCCCTCACTCTCATTCTCACACTCTCTCTCACATCCTCACTCTCACTCTCACACTCTCTGTCCCATCTCACTCTCACTCTCACTTTCTCTCTCCCATCCGCACTCTCACTCTCACACTCTCTCTCCCATCCTCACACTCACTCTCACACTCTCTTCCCTTCTCATTCTCACTCTCACACTCTCTCTCCCATCCTCACTCTCACTCTCACACTCTCTCTCTCCCATCCACACACTCATTCTCACACTCTCGCTCCCATTCTCATTCTCACTCTCACACTCACTCCCACCCCTCACTCTCATTCTCACACTCTCTCTCACATCCTCACTCTCACTCTCACACTCTCTGTCCCATCTCACTCTCACTCTCACTTTCTCTCTCCCATCCAGACTCTCACTCTCACACACTCTCTCCCATCCTCACTGTCATTCTCATGTCACACTAGCCCCGTCCTCACTCTCACTCTCATACTCTCTCTCCCATCCTTACTCTCACTCTCACTCTCTCTCCCATCTGCACTCTCACTCTCACACTCTCTCCCATTCTCACTGTCTCTCTCACACTCTCTCTCCCGTCCACAGTCAAACTCTCACTCTCACACTCTGTGTCCCATCCTCACTCTCACTCTCACTCACACTCTCACACTCTTTCTCCCATCCTCACTCTCACTCGAACTCTCACACTCTCTCTCCCATCCTCACTCTCACTAGCACACTCTCTGTCCCATCCTCACTCTCACACTCTCTCTCCAATCCTCACTCTCACACTCTCTCCCACCCGCACTCTCACTCTCACACTCTCTCTCCCATCCTCACACTCACTCTCACACTCTCTTCCCTTCTCATTCTCACTCTCACACTCTCTCTCCCATCCTCACTCTCACTCTCACACTCTCTCCCTCCCATCCACACACTCACTCTCACACTCTCGCTCCCATTCTCATTCTCCCTCTCACACTCACTCCCACCCCTCACTCTCATTCTCACACTCTCTCTCACATCCTCACTCTCACTCTCACACTCTCTGTCCCATCTCACTCTCACTCTCACTTTCTCTCTCCCATCCAGACTCTCACTCTCACACACTCTCTCCCATCCTCACTGTCACTCTCATGTCACACTAGCCCCGTCCTCACTCTCACTCTCATACTCTCTCTCCCATCCTTACTCTCACTCTCACTCTCTCTCCCATCTGCACTCTCACTCTCACACTCTCTCCCATTCTCACTGTCTCTCTCACACTCTCTCTCCCGTCCACAGTCAAACTCTCACTCTCACACTCTGTGTCCCATCCTCACTCTCACTCTCACTCACACTCTCACACTCTTTCTCCCATCCTCACTCTCACTCGAACTCTCACACTCTCTCTCCCATCCTCACTCTCACTAGCACACTCTCTGTCCCATCCTCACTCTCACACTCTCTCTCCAATCCTCACTCTCACACTCTCTCCCATTCGCACTCTAACTCTCACACTCTCTTCCCTTCTCAATCTAACTCTCACACTCTCTCCAATCCTCACTCTAACTCTCACACTCTCTCTCCCATTCTCAATCTCACTCTCACACTCGCTCGCATCCACACTCTCACTCTTACACTCTCTCTCCCATCCACACTCTCGCTCTAACACTCTCTCCCATCCACACTCACACTCATTCACTCTCTCTCCCATCCTCACTCTCACTCTCACTCTCACACTCTCTCTCCCATCCTCAAAGTCACTCTCACACTCTCTCTCCCATCCTCACTCTCAAACTCCCTCTCACACTCTCTCTCCCATCCTCACTCTCACACTCTCTCCCATCCGCACTCTCACTCTCACACTCTCTTCCAAACTCATACTCACTCTCACACTCTCTCCCAATCGCACTCTCACTCTCACACTCTCTTCCCTTCTCATTCTCACTCTCACACTCTCTCTCCCATCCTCACTCTCACTCTCACACTCTCTCCCATCCACACTCACACTCTCACACTCTCTCTCCCATCCTCACTTTCACTCTCACTCTCACACTCGCTCTCGTCCTCACTCTCACTCTCACACTCTCTCCCATCCTCACTCTCACTCTCACACTCGCTCTCATCCTCACTCTCACTCTCACACTTTCTCTCTCCCATCCACACACTCACTCTCACAGTCTCTCTCCCATCCTCACCGTCACTCTCACACTCCCTCTCCCAACCTCATTCTCACTCTTATTCTGACACTCTCTCTCCCATCCGCACTTGCGTTCTCACACTCGCTCCCATTCTCATTCTCACTCTCACACTCTCTCCCATCCGTCACTCTCATTCTCACACTCTCTCTCCCATTCACACTCTCACTCTCACACTTTCTCTCCCATCCTCACTCTCAGTCTCACACTCTCTCTCCCATCCGCACTCTCAATCTCAGACTCTCTCCCATCCTCAATCTCAATCTCACACTCTCTCTCCGATCCGCACTCTCACTCTCACACTCTCTCGCATCTACACTCTCTCTCTCACACTCTCTCCCATCCTCAATCTCACTCTCACTCTCTCTCTCCCATCCTCACTCTCACTCTCACACTCTCTCCCATCCTCACTGTCAATCTCTCACTCTCTCGCTCATTCTCACTCTCGCCCTCACACTCTCTCTCCCATCCTCACTCTCACTCTCACACTCTCTCCCATCTGCACTCTCGCCCTCACACTCTCTCTCCCATCCTCACTCTCACTCTCACACTCTCTCCCATCTGCACTCTCACACTCACACTCTCTCCTATCCTCACTGTCAATCTCACACTCTCTCCCATCCTCACTCTCACACTCTCTCTCCCATCCTCACACTCACTCTCACACTCTCTCTCCGATCCTCACCGTCACTATCACACTCTCTCTCCCATCCTCACTCTCACTCTTCCTCTCACACTTCCTCTCCCATCCGCACTTGCACTCTCACACTCGCTCCCATTCTCATTCTCACTCTCACACTCTCTCCCACCCCTCACTCTCATTCTCACACTCTGTCCCCCATCCTCACTCTCACTCTCACTTTCTCTCTCCCATCCGCACTCTCACTCTCACACTCTCTCCCATCCTCACTCTCAATCTCACGCTCTCTCTCCCATCCAGACTCTCACTCTCACACTCTCTCCCATCCTCACTGTCACTCTCATGTCACACTAGTCCCATCCTCACTCTCACTCTCATACTCTCTCTCCCATCCTTACTCTCACTCTCACTCTCTCTCCCATCTGCACTCTCACTCTCACACTCTCTCCCATTCTCACTGTCACTCTCACACTCTCTCTCCCGTCCACAGTCACACTCTCACTCTCACACTCTGTGTCCCATCCTCACTCTCACTCTCACTCACACTCTCACACTCTTTCTCCCATCCTCATTCTCACTCGAACTCTCACACTCTCTCTCCTATCCTCACTCTCACTCTCACACTCTCTCTCCAATCCTCACACTCACACTCTCTCCCATTCGCACTCTAACTCTCACACTCTCTTCCCTTCTCAATCTAACTCTCACACTCACTCCAATCCTCACTCTAACTCTCACACTCTCTCTCCCATTCTCAATCTCACTCTCACACTCGCTCGCATCCACACTCTCACTCTTACACTCTCTCTCCCATCCACACTCTCGCTCTAACACTTTCTCCCATCCACACTCACACTCATTCACTCTCTCTCCCATCCTCACTCTCACTCTCACTCTCACACTCTCTCTCCCATCCTCAAAGTCACTCTCACACTCTCTCTCCCATCCTCACTCTCAAACTCTCTCTCACACTCTCTCTCCCATCCTCACTCTCACACTCTCTCCCATCCGCACTCTCACTCTCACACTCTCTTCCAAACTCATACTCACTCTCACACTCTCTCCCAATCGCACTCTCACTCTCACACTCTCTTCCCTTCTCATTCTCACTCTCACACTCTCTCTCCCATCCTCACTCTCACTCTCACACTCTCTCCCATCCACACTCACACTCTCACACTCTCTCTCCCATCCTCACTTTCACTCTCACTCTCACACTCGCTCTCGTCCTCACTCTCACTCTCACACTCTCTCCCATCCTCACTCTCACTCGCACACTCGCTCTCATCCTCACTCTCACTCTCACACTCTCTCTCCCATCCACACACTCACTCTCACAGTCTCTCTCCCATCCTCACCGTCACTCTCACACTCTCTCTCCCAACCTCATTCTCACTCTTATTCTGACACTCTCTCTCCCATCCGCACTTGCGTTCTCACACTCGCTCCCATTCTCATTCTCACTCTCACACTCTCTCCCACCCCTCACTCTCATTCTCACACTCTCTCTCCCATTCACACTCTCACTCTCACACTCTCTCTCCCATCCTCACTCTCAGTCTCACACTCTCTCTCCCATCCGCACTCACAATCTCAGACTCTCTCCCATCCTCAATCTCAATCTCATACTCTCTCTCCCATCCGCACTCTCACTCTCACACTCTCTCTCCCATCCTCACTCTCACTCTTCCTCTCACACTTTCTCTCCCATCCTCACTCTCACTCTTCCTCTCACACTTTCTCTCCCATCCGCACTTGCACTCTCACACTCGCTCCCATTCTCATTCTCACTCTCACACTCTCTCCCACCCCTCACTCTCATTCTCACACTCTGTCACCCATCCTCACTCTCACTCTCACTTTCTCTCTCCCATCCGCACTCTCACTCTCACACTCTCTCCCATCCTCACTCTCAATCTCACGCTCTCTCTCCCATCCAGACTCTCACTCTCACACTCTCTCCCATCCTCACTGTCACTCTCATGTCACACTAGTCCCATCCTCACTCTCACTCTCATACTCTCTCTCCCATCCTTACTCTCACTCTCACTCTCTCTCCCATCTGCACTCTCACTCTCACCCTCTCTCCCATTCTCACTGTCACTCTCACACTCTCTCTCCCGTCCACAGTCACACTCTCACTCTCACACACTCTGTCCCATCCTCACTCTCACTCTCACTCTCTTTCTCCCATCCTCACTCTCACTCGAACTCTCAAACTCTCTCTCCCATCCTCACTCTCACTAGCACACTCTCTCTCCCATCCTCACTCTCACTCTCACACTCTCTCCAATCCTCACTCTCACACTCTCTCCCATTCGCACTCCAACTCTCACACTCTCTTCCCTTCTCAATCTAACTCTCACACTCTCTCCAATCCTCACTCTAACTCTCACACTCTCTCTCCCATTCTCAATCTCACTCTCACACTCGCTCGCATCCACACTCTCACTCTCACACTCTCTCTCGCATCCACACTCTCGCTCTCACACTCTCTCCCATCCACACTCACACTCATTCACTCTCTCTCCCATCCTCACTCTCACTCTCACACTCTCTCTCCCATCCTCAAAGTCACTCTCACACTCTCTCTCCCAACCTCACTCTCAAACTCTCTCTCACACTCTCTCTCCCATCCACACTGTCAGTCTCACATTCTCTCTCCCATCCTCACTCTCACACTCTCTCCCATCCTCACTCTAACTCTCACACTCTCTTCCCTTCACAATCTCACTCTCACACTCTCTCCCATCCTCACTCTCACTTTCACTCACACACTCTCTTCCCTTCTAATCCTCACTCTCACACTCTCTCCCAATCGCACTCTCACTCTCACACTCTCTTCCCTACTCATTCTCACTCTCACACACTCTCTCCCATCCGCACTCTCACTCTCACACTCTCTCCCATCTACACTCTCTCTCTCACACTCTCTCCCATCCTCAATCTCACTCTCACTCTCTCTCTCTCCCATCCTCACTCTCACTCTCACACTCTCTCCCATCCTCACTGTCAATCTCACACTCTCTCACTCATCCTCACTCTCGCCCTCACACTCTCTCTCCCATCCTCACTCTCACTCTCACACTCTCTCCCATCTGCACTCTCGCCCTCACACTCTCTCTCCCATCCTCACTCTCACTCTCACACTCTCTCCCATCCTCACTCTCAATCTCACGCTCTCTCTCCCATCCAGACTCTCACTCTCACACTCTCTCCCATCCTCACTGTCACTCTCATGTCACACTAGTCCCATCCTCACTCTCACTCTCATACTCTCTCTCCCATCCTTACTCTCACTCTCACTCTCTCTCCCATCTGCACTCTCACTCTCACACTCTCTCCCATTCTCACTGTCACTCTCACACTCTCTCTCCCGTCCACAGTCACACTCTCACTCTCACACTCTCTGTCCCATCCTCACTCTCACTCTCACTCTCTTTCTCCCATCCTCACTCTCACTCGAACTCTCACACTCTCTCTCCCATCCTCACTCTCACTCTCACACTTTCTCTCCCATCCTCACTCTCACACTCTCTCCCCCATCCTCACTCCCACACTCTCTCCTATCCTCACTCTCAATCTCACACTCTCTCTCCCACAGTCACTCCCATTCTCACTCTTACTCTCACACACTCTCTCCCATCCTCACTCCCACAGTCACTCCCATTCTCATTCTCACTCTCACACTTTCTCTCCCATTCTAACTCTCACTCTCACACTCGCTCTCCTCCTCACCCTCACTCTCACACTCTCTCTCCCATCCTCACACTCACTCTCACACTCTCTTCCCTTCTCATTCTCACTCTCACACTCTCTCTCCCATCCTCACTCTCACTCTCACACTCTCTCCCATCCACACTCACACTCTCACACTCTCTCTCCCATCCTCACTTTCAATCTCACTCTCACACTCGCTCACGTCCTCACTCTCACACTCTCTCCCATCCTCACTCTCACTCTCACACTCGCTCTCATCCTCACTCTCACTCTCACACTCTCTCTCTCCCATCCACACACTCACTCTCACACTCTCGCTCCCATTCTCATTCTCACTCTCACACTCACTCCCACCCCTCACTCTCATTCTCACACTCTCTCTCACATCCTCACTCTCACTCTCACTCTCACACTCTCTGTCCCATCTCACTCTCACTCTCACTTTCTCTCTCCCATCCGCACTCTCACTCTCACACTCTCTCTCCCATCCTCACACTCACTCTCACACTCTCTTCCCTTCTCATTCTCACTCTCACACTCTCTCTCCCATCCTCACTCTCACTCTCACACTCTCTCTCTCCCATCCACACACTCACTCTCACACTCTCGCTCCCATTCTCATTCTCACTCTCACACTCACTCCCACCCCTCACTCTCATTCTCACACTCTCTCTCCCATCCGCACTCTCACTCTCACACTCTCTCCCATCCTCACTCTCAATCTCACGCTCTCTCTCCCATCCAGACTCTCACTCTCACACTCTCTCTCCCATCCTCACTGTCACTCTCATGTCACACTAGCCCCATCCTCACTCTCACTCTCATACTCTCTCTCCCATCCTTACTCTCACTCTCACTCTCTCTCCCATCTGCACTCTCACTCTCACACTCTCTCCCATTCTCACTGTCTCTCTCACACTCTCTCTCCCGTCCACAGTCAAACTCTCACTCTCACACTCTGTGTCCCATCGTCACTCTCACTCTCACTCACACTCTCACACTCTTTCTCCCATCCTCACTCTCACTCGAACTCTCACACTCTCTCTCCCATCCTCACTCTCACTAGCACACTCTCTCTCCCATCCTCACTCTCACTCTCACACTCTCTCTCCAATCCTCACTCTCACACTCTCTCCCATTCGCACTCTAACTCTCACACTCTCTTCCCTTCTCAATCTAACTCTCACACTCTCTCCAATCCTCACTCTAACTCTCACACTCTCTCTCCCATTCTCAATCTCACTCTCACACTCGCTCGCATCCACACTCACACTCATTCACTCTCTCTCCCATCCTCACTCTCACTCTCACTCTCACACTCTCTCTCCCATCCTCAAAGTCACTCTCACACTCTCTCTCCCATCCTCACTCTCAAACTCTCTCTCACACTCTCTCTCCCATCCTCACTCTCACACTCTCTCCCATCCGCACTCTCACTCTCACACTCTCTTCCAAACTCATACTCACTCTCACACTCTCTCCCAATCGCACTCTCACTCTCACACTCTCTTCCCTTCTCATTCTCACTCTCACACTCTCTCTCCCATCCTCACTCTCACTCTCACACTCTCTCCCATCCACACTCACACTCTCACACTCTCTCTCCCATCCTCACTTTCACTCTCACTCTCACACTCGCTCTCGTCCTCACTCTCACTCTCACACTCTCTCCCATCCTCACTCTCACTCTCACACTCGCTCTCATCCTCACTCTCACTCTCACACTTTCTCTCTCCCATCCACACACTCACTCTCACAGTCTCTCTCCCATCCTCACCGTCACTCTCACACTCTCTCTCCCAACCTCATTCTCACTCTTATTCTGACACTCTCTCTCCCATCCGCACTTGCGTTCTCACACTCGCTCCCATTCTCATTCTCACTCTCACACTCTCTCCCACCCCTCACTCTCATTCTCACACTCTCTCTCCCATTCACACTCTCACTCTCACACTCTCTCCCATCTACACTCTCTCTCTCTCACTCTCTCCCATCCTCAATCTCACTGTCACTCTCTCTCTCCCATCCTCACTCTCACTCTCACACTCTCTCCCATCCTCACTGTCAATCTCTCACTCTCTCGCTCATTCTCACTCTCGCCCTCACACTCTCTCTCCCATCCTCACTCTCACTCTCACACTCTCTCCCATCTGCACTCTCGCCCTCGCACTCTCTCTCCCAACCTCACTCTCACTCTCACACTCTCTCCCATCTGCACTCTCACACTCACACTCTCTCCCATCCTCACTGTCAATCTCACACTCTCTCCCATCCTCACTCTCACACTCTCTCTCCCATCCTCACACTCACTCTCACACTCTCTCTCCGATCCTCACCGTCACTCTCACACTCTCTCTCCCATCCTCACTCTCACTCTTCCTCTCACACTTTCTCTCCCATCCTCACTCTCACTCTTCCTCTCACACTTTCTCTCCCATCCGCACTTGCACTCTCACACTCGCTCCCATTCTCATTCTCACTCTCACACTCTCTCCCACCCCTCACTCTCATTCTCACACTCTGTCACCCATCCTCACTCTCACTCTCACTTTCTCTCTCCCATCCGCACTCTCACTCTCACACTCTCTCCCATCCTCACTCTCAATCTCACGCTCTCTCTCCCATCCAGACTCTCACTCTCACACTCTCTCCCATCCTCACTGTCACTCTCATGTCACACTAGTCCCATCCTCACTCTCACTCTCATACTCTCTCTCCCATCCTTACTCTCACTCTCACTCTCTCTCCCATCTGCACTCTCACTCTCACCCTCTCTCCCATTCTCACTGTCACTCTCACACTCTCTCTCCCGTCCACAGTCACACTCTCACTCTCACACACTCTGTCCCATCCTCACTCTCACTCTCACTCTCTTTCTCCCATCCTCACTCTCACTCGAACTCTCAAACTCTCTCTCCCATCCTCACTCTCACTAGCACACTCTCTCTCCCATCCTCACTCTCACTCTCACACTCTCTCCAATCCTCACTCTCACACTCTCTCCCATTCGCACTCCAACTCTCACACTCTCTTCCCTTCTCAATCTAACTCTCACACTCTCTCCAATCCTCACTCTAACTCTCACACTCTCTCTCCCATTCTCAATCTCACTCTCACACTCGCTCGCATCCACACTCTCACTCTCACACTCTCTCTCGCATCCACACTCTCGCTCTCACACTCTCTCCCATCCACACTCACACTCATTCACTCTCTCTCCCATCCTCACTCTCACTCTCACACTCTCTCTCCCATCCTCAAAGTCACTCTCACACTCTCTCTCCCAACCTCACTCTCAAACTCTCTCTCACACTCTCTCTCCCATCCACACTGTCAGTCTCACATTCTCTCTCCCATCCTCACTCTCACACTCTCTCCCATCCTCACTCTAACTCTCACACTCTCTTCCCTTCACAATCTCACTCTCACACTCTCTCCCATCCTCACTCTCACTTTCACTCACACACTCTCTTCCCTTCTAATCCTCACTCTCACACTCTCTCCCAATCGCACTCTCACTCTCACACTCTCTTCCCTACTCATTCTCACTCTCACACACTCTCTCCCATCCTCACACTCACTCTCACACTCTCTCCCATACACACTCACACTCTCACATTCTCTCTCCCATTCTCACTCACACTCTCACACTCGCTCTCATCCACACTCTCACTCTCACACTTTCTCCCCCATTCTCACTCTCACTCTCACACTCGCTCTCATCCTCACACTCACTCTCACACTCTCTCTTCCATCCTCACACTCACTCTCACACTCTCTCTCCGATCCTCACCGTCTCTCTCACTGTCTCTCTCCCATCCTCACTCTCACTCTTCCTCTCACACTTTCTCTCCCATCCGCACTTGCACTCTCACACTCGCTCCCATTCTCATTCTCACTCTCACACTCTCTCCCACCCCTCACTCTCATTCTCACAATGTCTCTCCCATCCTCACTCTCACTCTCACACTTTCTCTCCCATCCGCACTCTCACTCTCACACTCTCTCCCATCCTCACTCTCAATCTCACGCTCTCTCTCCCATCCGCAATCTCACTCTCACACTCTCTCCCATTCTCACTCTCACTCTCACTCTCACACTCTCTCTCCCATCCTCACTCTCACTCTCATGTCACACTCTCTCCCATCCTCACTCTCACTCTCATACTCTCTCTCCCATCCTCACTCTCACACTCACTCCCTCTCCCATCTGCACTCCCTCTCTCACACTCTCTCCCATCCTCACTGTCAATCTCACACTCTCTCTCCCATTCTCACTCTCACTCTCACACTTTCTCCCATCCTCACTCTCACTCTCTCTCTCCCATCCACACTCTCACACTCTCTCCCATCTGCACTCTCACTCTCACACTCTCGCCCATCCTCACTGTCAATCTCACGCTCTCTCTCCCATCCGCACTCTCACTCTCACACTCTCTCCCATTCTCACTCTCACTCTCACACTCTCTCTCCCATCCTCACTGTCACTCTCATGTCACACTCTCTCCCATCCTCACTCTCACTCTCATACTATCTCTCCCATCCTCACTCTCACACTCACTCTCTCTCTCCCATCTGCACTCTCTCACACTCTCTCCCATCCTCACTCTCACTCTCTCTCTCCCATCCTCACTCTCACACTCACGCTCTCTCCCATCTGCACTCTCATCCTCAAACTCTCTGCCATCCTCACTGTAACGCTCACACTCTCTCCGATCTGCACTCTCACACTCTCACTCTCTCCCATCCTCACTGTCAATCTCACACTCTCTCTCCCATCCTCAATGTTACTCTCACACTCTCTACCATTCTCACTCTCACTCTCACACTCTCTCCCATCCAAACACTCACTCTCACACTCTCTCTCCCATTCTCACCCTCACTCTCACACTCGCTCTCATCCTCACTCTCACTCTCACACTATCTCCCAACCACACTCACACTCTCACACTTTCTCTCCCATGCTCAATCTCACTCTCACACTCGCTCTCCTCCTCACTCTCACTCTCACTCTCTCTCTCCCATCCTCACACTCACTCTCACACACTCCCTCCCATCCTCACCGTCACTCTCACACACTCTCTCCCATTCTCACTTTCACTCTCACACTCTTTCTCCCATCGTCACTCCCACACTTTCTCTCCCATCCTCACTCCCACACTCTCTCCCATTCTCACTCTCACACTCTCTCTCCCTCATCTTCACTCTCTCTACAATTCTCACTCAAACTCTCACACTCGCTCTCATCCTCTCTCTCACTCTCACACACACTCTCCCATTCTCACTCTCGCTCTCACACTCGCTCTCATCCTCACTCTCACTCTCAGTCTCACACCCTCTCTCCCATCCTCACTCTCACTCTCACACTCTCTCTCCCATCCGCACTCTCACTCTCACACTCTCTCCCATTCTCACTCTCAATCTCACACTCTCTCTCCCATCCGCACTGTCAGTCTCACACTCTCTCCCATTCTCACTCTCACCTTCACACTCTCTCTCCCATCCTCACACTCACTCTCCCACTCTCTCTCCGATCCTCACCGTCACTCACACACACACTCTCCCATCCTCACTCTCACTCTCACACTCTCTCTACCATCCTCACTCTCACACTCTCTCCCTCATCCTCACTCTCTCTCCCATTCTCACTCACACTCTCACACTCGCACTCATCCGCACTGTCACTCTCACACACTCTCTCCCATTCTCACTCTCACTCTCACACTCGTTCTCATCCTCACTCTCACTCTCACACTCTCTCTCCCATTCTCACACTCACTCTCACACCCGCTCTCCCATCCTCACCGTCACTGTCACACTCTCTCCCATCCTCACTCTCACACTTACTCTCACACTCTCTCTCCCATCCGCACTTGCACTCTCACACTCGCTCCCATTCTCATTCTCACTCTCACACTCTCTCCCACCCCCACTCTCATTCTCACACTCTCTCATCCTCACTCTCACTCTTACTCTCACACTCTCTCTCCCATCCGCACTTGCACTCTCACACTCGCACCCATTCTCATTCTCACTCTCACGCTCTCTCCCAACCCACTCTCATTCTCACACTCTCTCTCATCCTCACTCTCACTCTCAGTCTCACACCCTCTCTCCCATCCTCACTCTCACTCTCACACTCTCTCTCCCATCCGCACTCTCACTCTCGCACTCTCTCCCATTCTCACTCTCAATCTCACACTCTCTCTCCCATCCACACTGTCAGTCTCACACTCTCTCCCATTCTCACTCTCACCTTCACACTCTCTCTCCCATCCTCACTCTCACTCTCACAGTCTCTCTCCCATCCTCACGCTTACTCTCACACTCTCTCTGCCATCCTCACTCCCACACTCACTACCATTCTCACTCTCAATCTCACACTCTCTCTCCCATTCTCACTCTAACTCTCACACTCTCTCTCCAATCCTCACTCCCACACTCTCTCCCATCCTCACTCTCACTCTCACACTCTCTCTTCTAACCTCAATCTCATTCTCACACTCTCTCTCCCTTCCTCACTCCCACACTCACTCTCATTCTCACTCTCAATCTCACACACTCTCTCCCATCCTCACTCTCACTCTCACACTCTCTCTCCCATCCTCAAACCCACACTCTCTCCCATTCTCACTCTCACACTCACTCTCCCATCCTCACTGTCACTCTCACACACGCTCTCCCATCCTCAATCTCACTCTCACACTCTCTCTCCCATCCTCACTCTCACACTCTCTCACTCATTCTCACTCTCACTCTCACACGCTCTCTCCAATCCTCACTCACACTCTCACTCTCACACACTCTCTCCCATTCTCATTCTCACTCACACACTCTCTCCCCATCCTCTCTCTCACTCTGTCACTCTCTCCCCTATCCTCACTCTCACTCACACACTCCCTTCAAACCTCTCTCTCACTCTCACACGCTCTCTCCCATCCTCACTCTCACTCTTACACACTCTCTCCAATCCTCACTCTCTCTAACTCTCACACTCGTTCTCCTCACTGTCACTCTGACACACTCTGTCCCATCCTCACTCTCACACTCACATTCTCTCTCCTCACTTTCACTCTGACACTCTCTCCCATTCTCATTCTCACTCACACACTCTCTCCCCATCCTCTCTCTCACTCTTACACACTCTCTCCAATCCTCACTCTCTCTAACTCTCACACTCGTTCTCCTCACTGTCACTCTGACACACTCTGTCCCATCCTCACTCTCACACTCACATTCTCTCTCCTCACTTTCACTCTGACACTCTCTAACATTCTCACTCTCACTCTCACACTCTCTCTCCCATCCTCAGTCTCACTCTCACACTCTCTTCCATCCGTACTCTCACACTCACACTCCCCATCCTCACTCTCACTCTCACTCTCTCTCTCCCATCCACACTTTCACTCTTACTCTCACACTCTTTCCCATCCTCACTCTCACTCTCACACTCTCTCTCATCCTCAGTCTGACTCTCACACTCTCTCCCATCCTCACTGTCAATCTCACACTCTCTCGGTCATTCTCACTCTCGCCCTCACACTCTCTCTCCCATCCTCACTCTCACTCTCACACTCTCTCCCATCCTCACTCTCACTCTCACTCTCTCTCTCCCATCCTCACTCTCACTCTCACACTCTCTCCCAACTGCACTCCCACTCTCACACTCTCTCCCATCCTCACTGTCACTCTCACACTCTCTCCCATCTGCACTCTCACACTCACACTCTCTCTCCCATCCTCTCTCACTCAAATTCTCACACACTCTCTCCCATCCTCACACTCACACTCTCTCTCACACTCTCTCCCATCCTCACTGTCACTCTCACACTCTCTCCCATCTCAATATCACTCTCACACTCTGTCCCATCCTCACTCTCACTCTCACTCTTACACTCTCTTCCCTTCTCATCCTCACTCTCACACTCTCTCCCAATCGCACTCTCACTCTCACACTCTCTTCCCTTCTCATTCTCACTCACACACTCTCTCTCCCATCCTCACTCACTCTATCACACTCTCTCCCATCCTCACTGTCAATCTCACACTCTCTCGCTCATCCTCACACTCGCTCTCACACTCTCTCCCATCCTCACTCTCACTCTCACTCTCTCTCTCCCATTCTCACTCTTACTCTCACACTCTCTCCCATCTGCACTCTCACACTCGCACTCTCTCCCATCCTCACTGTCAATCTCACACTCTCTCCCATCCTCACTCTCACTCTCTCTCTCCCATCCTCACATTCACACTCACACTCTCTCTCCGATCATCACCTTCACTCTCACACTCTCTCTCCCATCCTCACTGTCACTCTTACTCTCACACTTTCTCACCCATCCTCTCTCACTCTAACTCTCACACTCTCTCTCCCATCCTCACACTCACACTCTCTCCCATCCTCACTGTCAATCTCACACTCTCTCCCATCCTCACTCTCACTCTCACACTCTCTCTCCCATCCTCACTCTCACACTCTCTCCCAACTGCACTCCCACTCTCACACTCTCTCCCATCCTCACTGTCACTCTCACACTCTCTCCCATCTGCACTCTCACACTCACACTCTCTCTACCATCCTCTCTCACTCTAATTCTCACACTCTCTCTCCCATCCTCACACTCACACTCTCTCTCACACTCTCTCCCATCCTCACTGTCACTCTCACACTCTCTCCCATCTCAATCTCACTCTCACACTCTGTCCCATCCTCACTCTCACTCTCACTCTTACACTCTCTTCCCTTCTCATCCTCACTCTCACACTCTCTCCCAATCGCACTCTCACTCTCACACTCTCTTCCCTTCTCATTCTCACTCACACACTCTCTCTCCCATCCTCACTCTCACTATCACACTCTCTCCCAGTCTCACTGTCAATCTCACACTCTCTCGCTCATCCTCACACTCGCTCTCACACTCTCTCCCATCCTCACTCTCACTCTCACTCTCTCTCTCCCATTCTCACTCTTACTCTCACACTCTCTCCCATCTGCACTCTCACACTCGTACTCTCTCCCATCCTCACTGTCAATCGCACACTCTCTCCCATCCTCACTCTCACTCTCACACTCTCTCTCCCATCCTCACACTCACACTCACACTCTCTCTCCGATCATCACCTTCACTCTCACACTCTCTCTCCCATCCTCACTGTCACTCTTACTCTCACACTTTCTCACCCATCCTCTCTCACTCTAACTCTCACACTCTCTCTCCCATCCTCACACTCACACTCTCTCCCATCCTCACTGTCAATCTCACACTCTCTCCCATCCTCACTCTCACTCTCACACTCTCTCTCCCATCCTCACCTTCACTCACACACTCTCTTCCATCCACACTCTCACTCTCACACGCTCTCTTCCATCATCACTCTCACTCTTACACACTCTCTCCAATCCTCACTCTCTCTAACTCTCACATTCGTTCTCCTCACTGTCACTCTCACACTCTCTCCCATTCTCACTCTCACCTTCACACTCTCTCTCCCATCCTCACTCTCACTCTCACACTCTCTCTCCCATCCTCACACTTACTCTCACACTCTCTCTCCCATCCTCACTCCCACACTCACTGCCATTCTCACTCTAACTCTCACACTCTCTCTCCAATCCTCACTCCCACACTCTCTCCCATCCTCACTCTCACTCTCACACTCTCTCTTCTAACCTCAATCTCATTCTCACACTCTCTCTCCCTTCCTCACTCCCACACTCACTCCCATTCTCACTCTCAATCTCACACACTCTCTCCCATTCTCACTCTCACTCTCACACTCTCTCTCCCATCCTCAATCCCACACTGTCTCCCATTCTCACTCTCACACTCTCTCTTCCATCCTCACTGTCACTCTCACACACGCTCTCCCATCCTCACTCTCACTCACACTCTCTCTCCCATCCTCACTCTCACACTCTCTCACTCATCCTCACTCTCACTCTCACACACTCTCTCCAATCCTCACTCTCACTCTCACTCTCACACACTCTCTCCCATCCTCATTCTCACTCTCACACTCTCTCCCCATCCTCTCTCTTACTCTGTCACACTCTCCCCATCCTCACTCTCACTCACACACTCCCTTCCATCCTCACTCTCACTCTCACACGCTCTCTCCCATCCTCACTCTCACTCTTACACACTCTCTCCAATCCTCACTCTCTCGAACTCTCACACTCGTTCTCCTCACTGTCACTCTGACACACTCTGTCCCATCCTCACTCTCACACTCACACTCTCTCTCCTCACTTTCACTCTGACACTCACTCACATTCTTACTCTCACTCTCACACTCTCTCTCCCATCCTCAGTCTCACTCTCACACTCTCTTCCATCCGTACTCTCACACTCACACTCCCTTTCCCCATCCTCACTCTAACTCTCACTCTCTCTCTCCCATCCACACTTTCACTCTCACTCTCACACTCTTTCCCATCCTCACTCTCACTCTCACACTCTCTCCCATCCTCAGTCTGACTCTCACATTCTCTCCCATCTTCACTGTCAATCTCATACTCTCTCGGTCATCCTCACTCTCGCCCTCACACTCTCTCTCCCATCCTCACTCTCACTCTCACACTATCTCCCATCCTCACTCTCACTCTCACTCTCTCTCTCCCATCCTCACTCTCACACTCTCTCCCAACTGCACTCCCACTCTAACACTCTCTCCCATCCTCACTGTCACTCTCACACTCTTTCCCATCTGCACTCTCACACTCACACTCTCTCCCATTCTCACAGTCACTCTCACATTCTCTCTCCCATCCTCACACTCACTCTCTCTCACACTCTCTCCCATCCTCACTCTCACTCTTACACTCTCTTCCCTTCTCCTCCTCACTCTCACACTCTCTCCCAATCGCACTCTCATTCTCACACTCTCTTCCCTTCTCATTCTCACTCCCACACTCTCTCTCCCATCCTCACTCTCACTCTCACACTCTCTCCCATCCTCACTGTCAATCTCACACTCTCTCGCTCATCATCACACTCGCTCTCTCACTCTCTCTCCCATCCTCTCTCTCACTCTCACTCTCCCATTCTCACTCTCACTCACACACTCGCTCCCATCTGCACTCTCACACTCACACTCTCTCCCATCCTCACTGTCAATCTCACACTCTCTCCCATCCTCACTCTCACTCTCACACTCTCTCTCCCATCCTCACACTCACACTCACACTCTCTCTCCGATCCTCACCTTCACTCTCACACTCTCTCTCCCACCCTCACTCTCACTCTTACTCTCACACTTTCTCTCCCATCCGAACTTGTACTCTCACACTCGCTCCCATTCTCATTCTCACTCTCACATTCTCTTACACCCCTCACTCTCATTCTCACACTCTGTCTCCCATCCTCACTCTCACTCTCACTCTCACACTCTCTCTCCCATCCTCACACTCACACTCTCTCCCATCCTCACTGTCAATCTCACACTCTCTCCCATCCTCACTCTCACTCTCACACTCTCTCTCCCATCCTCACCTTCACTCACACACTCTCTTCCATCCACACTCTCACTCTCACACGCTCTCTTCCATCATCACTCTCACTCTTACACACTCTCTCCAATCCTCACTCTCTCTAACTCTCACATTCGTTCTCCTCACTGTCACTCTCACACTCTCTCCCATTCTCACTCTCACCTTCACACTCTCTCTCCCATCCTCACTCTCACTCTCACACTCTCTCCCATCCTCACACTTACTCTCACACTCTCTCTCCAATCCTCACTCCCACACTCTCTCCCATCCTCACTCTCACTCTCACACTCTCTCTTCTAACCTCAATCTCATTCTCACACTCTCTCTCCCTTCCTCACTCCCACACTCACTCCCATTCTCACTCTCAATCTCACACACTCTCTCCCATTCTCACTCTCACTCTCACACTCTCTCTCCCATCCTCAATCCCACACTGTCTCCCATTCTCACTCTCACACTCTCTCTTCCATCCTCACTGTCACTCTCACACACGCTCTCCCATCCTCACTCTCACTCACACTCTCTCTCCCATCCTCACTCTCACACTCTCTCACTCATCCTCACTCTCACTCTCACACACTCTCTCCAATCCTCACTCTCACTCTCACTCTCACACACTCTCTCCCATCCTCATTCTCACTCTCACACTCTCTCCCCATCCTCTCTCTTACTCTGTCACACTCTCCCCATCCTCACTCTCACTCACACACTCCCTTCCATCCTCACTCTCACTCTCACACGCTCTCTCCCATCCTCACTCTCACTCTTACACACTCTCTCCAATCCTCACTCTCTCGAACTCTCACACTCGTTCTCCTCACTGTCACTCTGACACACTCTGTCCCATCCTCACTCTCACACTCACACTCTCTCTCCTCACTTTCACTCTGACACTCACTCACATTCTTACTCTCACTCTCACACTCTCTCTCCCATCCTCAGTCTCACTCTCACACTCTCTTCCATCCGTACTCTCACACTCACACTCCCTTTCCCCATCCTCACTCTAACTCTCACTCTCTCTCTCCCATCCACACTTTCACTCTCACTCTCACACTCTTTCCCATCCTCACTCTCACTCTCACACTCTCTCCCATCCTCAGTCTGACTCTCACATTCTCTCCCATCTTCACTGTCAATCTCATACTCTCTCGGTCATCCTCACTCTCGCCCTCACACTCTCTCTCCCATCCTCACTCTCACTCTCACACTATCTCCCATCCTCACTCTCACTCTCACTCTCTCTCTCCCATCCTCACTCTCACACTCTCTCCCAACTGCACTCCCACTCTAACACTCTCTCCCATCCTCACTGTCACTCTCACACTCTTTCCCATCTGCACTCTCACACTCACACTCTCTCCCATTCTCACTGTCACTCTCACATTCTCTCTCCCATCCTCACACTCACTCTCTCTCACACTCTCTCCCATCCTCACTCTCACTCTTACACTCTCTTCCCTTCTCCTCCTCACTCTCACACTCTCTCCCAATCGCACTCTCATTCTCACACTCTCTTCCCTTCTCATTCTCACTCCCACACTCTCTCTCCCATCCTCACTCTCACTCTCACACTCTCTCCCATCCTCACTGTCAATCTCACACTCTCTCGCTCATCATCACACTCGCTCTCTCACTCTCTCTCCCATCCTCTCTCTCACTCTCACTCTCCCATTCTCACTCTCACTCACACACTCGCTCCCATCTGCACTCTCACACTCACACTCTCTCCCATCCTCACTGTCAATCTCACACTCTCTCCCATCCTCACTCTCACTCTCACACTCTCTCTCCCATCCTCACACTCACACTCACACTCTCTCTCCGATCCTCACCTTCACTCTCACACTCTCTCTCCCACCCTCACTCTCACTCTTACTCTCACACTTTCTCTCCCATCCGAACTTGTACTCTCACACTCGCTCCCATTCTCATTCTCACTCTCACATTCTCTTACACCCCTCACTCTCATTCTCACACTCTGTCTCCCATCCTCACTCTCACTCTCACTCTCACACTCTCTCTCCCATCCTCACACTCACACTCTCTCCCATCCTCACTGTCAATCTCACACTCTCTCCCATCCTCACTCTCACTCTCACACTCTCTCTCCCATCCTCACCTTCACTCACACACTCTCTTCCATCCACACTCTCACTCTCACACGCTCTCTTCCATCATCACTCTCACTCTTACACACTCTCTCCAATCCTCACTCTCTCTAACTCTCACATTCGTTCTCCTCACTGTCACTCTCACACTCTCTCCCATTCTCACTCTCACCTTCACACTCTCTCTCCCATCCTCACTCTCACTCTCACACTCTCTCCCATCCTCACACTTACTCTCACACTCTCTCTCCAATCCTCACTCCCACACTCTCTCCCATCCTCACTCTCACTCTCACACTCTCTCTTCTAACCTCAATCTCATTCTCACACTCTCTCTCCCTTCCTCACTCCCACACTCACTCCCATTCTCACTCTCAATCTCACACACTCTCTCCCATTCTCACTCTCACTCTCACACTCTCTCTCCCATCCTCAATCCCACACTGTCTCCCATTCTCACTCTCACACTCTCTCTTCCATCCTCACTGTCACTCTCACACACGCTCTCCCATCCTCACTCTCACTCACACTCTCTCTCCCATCCTCACTCTCACACTCTCTCACTCATCCTCACTCTCACTCTCACACACTCTCTCCAATCCTCACTCTCACTCTCACTCTCACACACTCTCTCCCATCCTCATTCTCACTCTCACACTCTCTCCCCATCCTCTCTCTTACTCTGTCACACTCTCCCCATCCTCACTCTCACTCACACACTCCCTTCCATCCTCACTCTCACTCTCACACGCTCTCTCCCATCCTCACTCTCACTCTTACACACTCTCTCCAATCCTCACTCTCTCGAACTCTCACACTCGTTCTCCTCACTGTCACTCTGACACACTCTGTCCCATCCTCACTCTCACACTCACACTCTCTCTCCTCACTTTCACTCTGACACTCACTCACATTCTTACTCTCACTCTCACACTCTCTCTCCCATCCTCAGTCTCACTCTCACACTCTCTTCCATCCGTACTCTCACACTCACACTCCCTTTCCCCATCCTCACTCTAACTCTCACTCTCTCTCTCCCATCCACACTTTCACTCTCACTCTCACACTCTTTCCCATCCTCACTCTCACTCTCACACTCTCTCCCATCCTCAGTCTGACTCTCACATTCTCTCCCATCTTCACTGTCAATCTCATACTCTCTCGGTCATCCTCACTCTCGCCCTCACACTCTCTCTCCCATCCTCACTCTCACTCTCACACTATCTCCCATCCTCACTCTCACTCTCACTCTCTCTCTCCCATCCTCACTCTCACACTCTCTCCCAACTGCACTCCCACTCTAACACTCTCTCCCATCCTCACTGTCACTCTCACACTCTTTCCCATCTGCACTCTCACACTCACACTCTCTCCCATTCTCACTGTCACTCTCACATTCTCTCTCCCATCCTCACACTCACTCTCTCTCACACTCTCTCCCATCCTCACTCTCACTCTTACACTCTCTTCCCTTCTCCTCCTCACTCTCACACTCTCTCCCAATCGCACTCTCATTCTCACACTCTCTTCCCTTCTCATTCTCACTCCCACACTCTCTCTCCCATCCTCACTCTCACTCTCACACTCTCTCCCATCCTCACTGTCAATCTCACACTCTCTCGCTCATCATCACACTCGCTCTCTCACTCTCTCTCCCATCCTCTCTCTCACTCTCACTCTCCCATTCTCACTCTCACTCACACACTCGCTCCCATCTGCACTCTCACACTCACACTCTCTCCCATCCTCACTGTCAATCTCACACTCTCTCCCATCCTCACTCTCACTCTCACACTCTCTCTCCCATCCTCACACTCACACTCACACTCTCTCTCCGATCCTCACCTTCACTCTCACACTCTCTCTCCCATCCTCACTCTCACTCTTACTCTCACACTTTCTCTCCCATCCGAACTTGTACTCTCACACTCGCTCCCATTCTCATTCTCACTCTCACATTCTCTTACACCCCTCACTCTCATTCTCACACTCTGTCTCCCATCCTCACTCTCACTCTCACTCTCACACTCTCTCTCCCATCCTCACACTCACACTCTCTCCCATCCTCACTGTCAATCTCACACTCTCTCCCATCCTCACTCTCACTCTCACACTCTCTCTCCCATCCTCACCTTCACTCACACACTCTCTTCCATCCACACTCTCACTCTCACACGCTCTCTTCCATCATCACTCTCACTCTTACACACTCTCTCCAATCCTCACTCTCTCTAACTCTCACATTCGTTCTCCTCACTGTCACTCTCACACTCTCTCCCATTCTCACTCTCACCTTCACACTCTCTCTCCCATCCTCACTCTCACTCTCACACTCTCTCCCATCCTCACACTTACTCTCACACTCTCTCTCCAATCCTCACTCCCACACTCTCTCCCATCCTCACTCTCACTCTCACACTCTCTCTTCTAACCTCAATCTCATTCTCACACTCTCTCTCCCTTCCTCACTCCCACACTCACTCCCATTCTCACTCTCAATCTCACACACTCTCTCCCATTCTCACTCTCACTCTCACACTCTCTCTCCCATCCTCAATCCCACACTGTCTCCCATTCTCACTCTCACACTCTCTCTTCCATCCTCACTGTCACTCTCACACACGCTCTCCCATCCTCACTCTCACTCACACTCTCTCTCCCATCCTCACTCTCACACTCTCTCACTCATCCTCACTCTCACTCTCACACACTCTCTCCAATCCTCACTCTCACTCTCACTCTCACACACTCTCTCCCATCCTCATTCTCACTCTCACACTCTCTCCCCATCCTCTCTCTTACTCTGTCACACTCTCCCCATCCTCACTCTCACTCACACACTCCCTTCCATCCTCACTCTCACTCTCACACGCTCTCTCCCATCCTCACTCTCACTCTTACACACTCTCTCCAATCCTCACTCTCTCGAACTCTCACACTCGTTCTCCTCACTGTCACTCTGACACACTCTGTCCCATCCTCACTCTCACACTCACACTCTCTCTCCTCACTTTCACTCTGACACTCACTCACATTCTTACTCTCACTCTCAAACTCTCTCTCCCATCCTCAGTCTCACTCTCACACTCTCTTCCATCCGTACTCTCACACTCACACTCCCTTTCCCCATCCTCACTCTAACTCTCACTCTCTCTCTCCCATCCACACTTTCACTCTCACTCTCACACTCTTTCCCATCCTCACTCTCACTCTCACACTCTCTCCCATCCTCAGTCTGACTCTCACATTCTCTCCCATCTTCACTGTCAATCTCACACTCTCTCGGTCATCCTCACTCTCGCCCTCACACTCTCTCTCCCATCCTCACTCTCACTCTCACACTATCTCCCATCCTCACTCTCACTCTCACTCTCTCTCTCCCATCCTCACTCTCACACTCTCTCCCAACTGCACTCCCACTCTAACACTCTCTCCCATCCTCACTGTCACTCTCACACTCTTTCCCATCTGCACTCTCACACTCACACTCTCTCCCATTCTCACAGTCACTCTCACATTCTCTCTCCCATCCTCACACTCACTCTCTCTCACACTCTCTCCCATCCTCACTCTCACTCTTACACTCTCTTCCCTTCTCCTCCTCACTCTCACACTCTCTCCCAATCGCACTCTCATTCTCACACTCTCTTCCCTTCTCATTCTCACTCCCACACTCTCTCTCCCATCCTCACTCTCACTCTCACACTCTCTCCCATCCTCACTGTCAATCTCACACTCTCTCGCTCATCATCACACTCGCTCTCTCACTCTCTCTCCCATCCTCTCTCTCACTCTCACTCTCCCATTCTCACTCTCACTCACACACTCGCTCCCATCTGCACTCTCACACTCACACTCTCTCCCATCCTCACTGTCAATCTCACACTCTCTCCCATCCTCACTCTCACTCTCACACTCTCTCTCCCATCCTCACACTCACACTCACACTCTCTCTCCGATCCTCACCTTCACTCTCACACTCTCTCTCCCATCCTCACTCTCACTCTTACTCTCACACTTTCTCTCCCATCCGCACTTGTACTCTCACACTCGCTCCCATTCTCATTCTCACTCTCACATTCTCTTCCACCCCTCACTCTCATTCTCACACTCTGTCTCCCATCCTCACTCTCACTCTCACTCTCACACTCTCTATCCCATCCTCACTCTCACTCTCACACTCACTCTCCCATCCGCACTCTCACTCTCATACTCTCTCATATCCTCACTCTCAATCTCACGCTCTCTTTCCCATCCACACTCTCACTCTCACACTAACACTCTCTCACTCTCACACTCACACTCTCTCACCCATCCTCACTGTCACTCACATGTCACACTAGTCCCATCCTCACTCTCACTCTCACTCTTACACTCTCTTCCCTTCTCATCCTCACTCTCACACTCTCTCCCAATCGCACTCTCACTCTCACACTCTCTTCCCTTCTCATTCTCACTCACACACTCTCTCTCCCATCCTCACTCTCACTATCACACTCTCTCCAATCCTCACTGTCAATCTCACACTCTCTCGCTCATCCTCACACTCGCTCTCACATCTCTCCCATCCTCACTCTCACTCTCACTCTTTCTCTCCCATTCTCACTCTTACTCTCACACTCTCTCCCATCTGCACTCTCACACTCGCACTCTCTCCCATCCTCACTGTCAATCTCACACTCTCTCCCATCCTCACTCTCACTCTCACACTCTCTCTCCCATCCTCACACTCACACTCACACTCTCTCTCCGATCATCACCTTCACTCTCACACTCTCTCTCCCATCCTCACTGTCACTCTTACTCTCACACTTTCTCACCCATCCTCTCTCACTCTAACTCTCACACTCTCTCTCCCATCCTCACACTCACACTCTCTCCCATCCTCACTGTCAATCTCACACTCTCTCCCATCCTCACTCTCACTCTCACACTCTCTCTCCCATCCTCACTCTCACACTCTCTCCCAACTGCACTCCCACTCTCACACTCTCTCCCATCCTCACTGTCACTCTCACACTCTCTCCCATCTGCACTCTCACACTCACACTCTCTCTACCATCCTCTCTCACTCTAATTCTCACACTCTCTCTCCCATCCTCACACTCACACTCTCTCTCACACTCTCTCCCATCCTCACTGTCACTCTCACACTCTCTCCCATCTCAATCTCACTCTCACACTCTGTCCCATCCTCACTCTCACTCTCACTCTTACACTCTCTTCCCTTCTCATCCTCACTCTCACACTCTCTCCCAATCGCACTCTCACTCTCACACTCTCTTCCCTTCTCATTCTCACTCACACACTCTCTCTCCCATCCTCACTCTCACTATCACACTCTCTCCCATCCTCACTGTCAATCTCACACTCTCTCGCTCATCCTCACACTCGCTCTCACACTCTCTCCCATCCTCACTCTCACTCTCACTCTCTCTCTCCCATTCTCACTCTTACTCTCACACTCTCTCCCATCTGCACTCTCACACTCGCACTCTCTCCCATCCTCACTGTCAATCTCACACTCTCTCCCATCCTCACTCTCACTCTCACACTCTCTCTCGCATCCTCACACTCACACTCTCTCTCCGATCATCACCTTCACTCTCACACTCTCTCTCCCATCCTCACTGTCACTCTTACTCTCACACTTTCTCACCCATCCTCTCTCACTCTAACTCTCACACTCTCTCTCCCATCCTCACACTCACACTCTCTCCCATCCTCACTGTCAATCTCACACTCTCTCCCATCCTCACTCTCACTCTCACACTCTCTCTCCCATCCTCACCTTCACTCACACACTCTCTTCCATCCACACTCTCATTCTCACACGCTCTCTTCCATCATCACTCTCACTCTTACACACTCTCTCCAATCCTCACTCTCTCTAACTCTCACATTCGTTCTCCTCACTGTCACTCTCACACTCTCTCCCATTCTCACTCTCACCTTCACACTCTCTCTCCCATCCTCACTCTCACTCTCACACTCTCTCTCCCATCCTCACACTTACTCTCACACTCTCTCTCCCATCCTCACTCCCACACTCACTGCCATTCTCACTCTAACTCTCACACTCTCTCTCCAATCCTCACTCCCACACTCTCTCCCATCCTCACTCTCACTCTCACACTCTCTCTTCTAACCTCAATCTCATTCTCACACTCTCTCTCCCTTCCTCACTCCCACACTCACTCCCATTCTCACTCTCAATCTCACACACTCTCTCCCATTCTCACTCTCACTCTCACACTCTCTCTCCCATCCTCAATCCCACACTGTCTCCCATTCTCACTCTCACACTCTCTCTTCCATCCTCACTGTCACTCTCACACACGCTCTCCCATCCTCACTCTCACTCACACTCTCTCTCCCATCCTCACTCTCACACTCTCTCACTCATCCTCACTCTCACTCTCACACACTCTCTCCAATCCTCACTCTCACTCTCACTCTCACACACTCTCTCCCATCCTCATTCTCACTCTCACACTCTCTCCCCATCCTCTCTCTTACTCTGTCACACTCTCCCCATCCTCACTCTCACTCACACACTCCCTTCCATCCTCACTCTCACTCTCACACGCTCTCTCCCATCCTCACTCTCACTCTTACACACTCTCTCCAATCCTCACTCTCTCGAACTCTCACACTCGTTCTCCTCACTGTCACTCTGACACACTCTGTCCCATCCTCACTCTCACACTCACACTCTCTCTCCTCACTTTCACTCTGACACTCACTCACATTCTTACTCTCACTCTCACACTCTCTCTCCAATCCTCACTCTCTCTAACTCTCACATTCGTTCTCCTCACTGTCACTCTCACACTCTCTCCCATTCTCACTCTCACCTTCACACTCTCTCTCCCATCCTCACTCTCACTCTCACACTCTCTCTCCCATCCTCACACTTACTCTCACACTCTCTCTCCCATCCTCACTCCCACACTCACTGCCATTCTCACTCTAACTCTCACACTCTCTCTCCAATCCTCACTCCCACACTCTCTCCCATCCTCACTCTCACTCTCACACTCTCTCTTCTAACCTCAATCTCATTCTCACACTCTCTCTCCCTTCCTCACTCCCACACTCACTCCCATTCTCACTCTCAATCTCACACACTCTCTCCCATTCTCACTCTCACTCTCACACTCTCTCTCCCATCCTCAATCCCACACTGTCTCCCATTCTCACTCTCACACTCTCTCTTCCATCCTCACTGTCACTCTCACACACGCTCTCCCATCCTCACTCTCACTCACACTCTCTCTCCCATCCTCACTCTCACACTCTCTCACTCATCCTCACTCTCACTCTCACACACTCTCTCCAATCCTCACTCTCACTCTCACTCTCACACACTCTCTCCCATCCTCATTCTCACTCTCACACTCTCTCCCCATCCTCTCTCTTACTCTGTCACACTCTCCCCATCCTCACTCACACTCACACACTCCCTTCCATCCTCACTCTCACTCTCACACGCTCTCTCCCATCCTCACTCTCACTCTTACACACTCTCTCCAATCCTCACTCTCTCGAACTCTCACACTCGTTCTCCTCACTGTCACTCTGACACACTCTGTCCCATCCTCACTCTCACACTCACACTCTCTCTCCTCACTTTCACTCTGACACTCACTCACATTCTTACTCTCACTCTCACACTCTCTCTCCCATCCTCAGTCTCACTCTCACACTCTCTTCCATCCGTACTCTCACACTCACACTCCCTTTCCCCATCCTCACTCTAACTCTCACTCTCTCTCTCCCATCCACACTTTCACTCTCACTCTCACACTCTTTCCCATCCTCACTCTCACTCTCACACTCTCTCCCATCCTCAGTCTGACTCTCACATTCTCTCCCATCTTCACTGTCAATCTCACACTCTCTCGGTCATCCTCACTCTCGCCCTCACACTCTCTCTCCCATCCTCACTCTCACTCTCACACTATCTCCCATCCTCACTCTCACTCTCACTCTCTCTCTCCCATCCTCACTCTCACACTCTCTCCCAACTGCACTCCCACTCTAACACTCTCTCCCATCCTCACTCTCACTCTCACTCTCTCTCTCCCATCCTCACTCTCACACTCTTTCCCATCTGCACTCTCACACTCACACTCTCTCCCATTCTCACTGTCACTCTCACATTCTCTCTCCCATCCTCACACTCACTCTCTCTCACACTCTCTCCCATCCTCACTCTCACTCTTACACTCTCTTCCCTTCTCCTCCTCACTCTCACACTCTCTCCCAATCGCACTCTCATTCTCACACTCTCTTCCCTTCTCATTCTCACTCCCACACTCTCTCTCCCATCCTCACTCTCACTCTCACACTCTCTCCCATCCTCACTGTCAATCTCACACTCTCTCGCTCATCATCACACTCGCTCTCTCACTCTCTCTCCCATCCTCTCTCTCACTCTCACTCTCCCATTCTCACTCTCACTCACACACTCGCTCCCATCTGCACTCTCACACTCACACTCTCTCCCATCCTCACTGTCAATCTCACACTCTCTCCCATCCTCACTCTCACTCTCACACTCTCTCTCCCATCCTCACACTCACACTCACACTCTCTCTCCGATCCTCACCTTCACTCTCACACTCTCTCTCCCATCCTCACTCTCACTCTTACTCTCACACTTTCTCTCCCATCCGCACTTGTACTCTCACACTCGCTCCCATTCTCATTCTCACTCTCACATTCTCTTCCACCCCTCACTCTCATTCTCACACTCTGTCTCCCATCCTCACTCTCACTCTCACTCTCACACTCTCTATCCCATCCTCACTCTCACTCTCACACTCACTCTCCCATCCGCACTCTCACTCTCATACTCTCTCATATCCTCACTCTCAATCTCACGCTCTCTTTCCCATCCACACTCTCACTCTCACACTAACACTCTCTCACTCTCACACTCACACTCTCTCACCCATCCTCACTGTCACTCACATGTCACACTAGTCCCATCCTCACTCTCACTCTCACTCTTACACTCTCTTCCCTTCTCATCCTCACTCTCACACTCTCTCCCAATCGCACTCTCACTCTCACACTCTCTTCCCTTCTCATTCTCACTCACACACTCTCTCTCCCATCCTCACTCTCACTATCACACTCTCTCCAATCCTCACTGTCAATCTCACACTCTCTCGCTCATCCTCACACTCGCTCTCACATCTCTCCCATCCTCACTCTCACTCTCACTCTTTCTCTCCCATTCTCACTCTTACTCTCACACTCTCTCCCATCTGCACTCTCACACTCGCACTCTCTCCCATCCTCACTGTCAATCTCACACTCTCTCCCATCCTCACTCTCACTCTCACACTCTCTCTCCCATCCTCACACTCACACTCACACTCTCTCTCCGATCATCACCTTCACTCTCACACTCTCTCTCCCATCCTCACTGTCACTCTTACTCTCACACTTTCTCACCCATCCTCTCTCACTCTAACTCTCACACTCTCTCTCCCATCCTCACACTCACACTCTCTCCCATCCTCACTGTCAATCTCACACTCTCTCCCATCCTCACTCTCACTCTCACACTCTCTCTCCCATCCTCACTCTCACACTCTCTCCCAACTGCACTCCCACTCTCACACTCTCTCCCATCCTCACTGTCACTCTCACACTCTCTCCCATCTGCACTCTCACACTCACACTCTCTCTACCATCCTCTCTCACTCTAATTCTCACACTCTCTCTCCCATCCTCACACTCACACTCTCTCTCACACTCTCTCCCATCCTCACTGTCACTCTCACACTCTCTCCCATCTCAATCTCACTCTCACACTCTGTCCCATCCTCACTCTCACTCTCACTCTTACACTCTCTTCCCTTCTCATCCTCACTCTCACACTCTCTCCCAATCGCACTCTCACTCTCACACTCTCTTCCCTTCTCATTCTCACTCACACACTCTCTCTCCCATCCTCACTCTCACTATCACACTCTCTCCCATCCTCACTGTCAATCTCACACTCTCTCGCTCATCCTCACACTCGCTCTCACACTCTCTCCCATCCTCACTCTCACTCTCACTCTCTCTCTCCCATTCTCACTCTTACTCTCACACTCTCTCCCATCTGCACTCTCACACTCGCACTCTCTCCCATCCTCACTGTCAATCTCACACTCTCTCCCATCCTCACTCTCACTCTCACACTCTCTCTCGCATCCTCACACTCACACTCTCTCTCCGATCATCACCTTCACTCTCACACTCTCTCTCCCATCCTCACTGTCACTCTTACTCTCACACTTTCTCACCCATCCTCTCTCACTCTAACTCTCACACTCTCTCTCCCATCCTCACACTCACACTCTCTCCCATCCTCACTGTCAATCTCACACTCTCTCCCATCCTCACTCTCACTCTCACACTCTCTCTCCCATCCTCACCTTCACTCACACACTCTCTTCCATCCACACTCTCATTCTCACACGCTCTCTTCCATCATCACTCTCACTCTTACACACTCTCTCCAATCCTCACTCTCTCTAACTCTCACATTCGTTCTCCTCACTGTCACTCTCACACTCTCTCCCATTCTCACTCTCACCTTCACACTCTCTCTCCCATCCTCACTCTCACTCTCACACTCTCTCTCCCATCCTCACACTTACTCTCACACTCTCTCTCCCATCCTCACTCCCACTCTCACTGCCATTCTCACTCTAACTCTCACACTCTCTCTCCAATCCTCACTCCCACACTCTCTCCCATCCTCACTCTCACTCTCACACTCTCTCTTCTAACCTCAATCTCATTCTCACACTCTCTCTCCCTTCCTCACTCCCACACTCACTCCCATTCTCACTCTCAATCTCACACACTCTCTCCCATTCTCACTCTCACTCTCACACTCTCTCTCCCATCCTCAATCCCACACTGTCTCCCATTCTCACTCTCACACTCTCTCTTCCATCCTCACTGTCACTCTCACACACGCTCTCCCATCCTCACTCTCACTCACACTCTCTCTCCCATCCTCACTCTCACACTCTCTCACTCATCCTCACTCTCACTCTCACACACTCTCTCCAATCCTCACTCTCACTCTCACTCTCACACACTCTCTCCCATCCTCATTCTCACTCTCACACTCTCTCCCCATCCTCTCTCTTACTCTGTCACACTCTCCCCATCCTCACTCTCACTCACACACTCCCTTCCATCCTCACTCTCACTCTCACACGCTCTCTCCCATCCTCACTCTCACTCTTACACACTCTCTCCAATCCTCACTCTCTCGAACTCTCACACTCGTTCTCCTCACTGTCACTCTGACACACTCTGTCCCATCCTCACTCTCACACTCACACTCTCTCTCCTCACTTTCACTCTGACACTCACTCACATTCTTACTCTCACTCTCACACTCTCTCTCCAATCCTCACTCTCTCTAACTCTCACATTCGTTCTCCTCACTGTCACTCTCACACTCTCTCCCATTCTCACTCTCACCTTCACACTCTCTCTCCCATCCTCACTCTCACTCTCACACTCTCTCTCCCATCCTCACACTTACTCTCACACTCTCTCTCCCATCCTCACTCCCACACTCACTGCCATTCTCACTCTAACTCTCACACTCTCTCTCCAATCCTCACTCCCACACTCTCTCCCATCCTCACTCTCACTCTCACACTCTCTCTTCTAACCTCAATCTCATTCTCACACTCTCTCTCCCTTCCTCACTCCCACACTCACTCCCATTCTCACTCTCAATCTCACACACTCTCTCCCATTCTCACTCTCACTCTCACACTCTCTCTCCCATCCTCAATCCCACACTGTCTCCCATTCTCACTCTCACACTCTCTCTTCCATCCTCACTGTCACTCTCACACACGCTCTCCCATCCTCACTCTCACTCACACTCTCTCTCCCATCCTCACTCTCACACTCTCTCACTCATCCTCACTCTCACTCTCACACACTCTCTCCAATCCTCACTCTCACTCTCACTCTCACACACTCTCTCCCATCCTCATTCTCACTCTCACACTCTCTCCCCATCCTCTCTCTTACTCTGTCACACTCTCCCCATCCTCACTCACACTCACACACTCCCTTCCATCCTCACTCTCACTCTCACACGCTCTCTCCCATCCTCACTCTCACTCTTACACACTCTCTCCAATCCTCACTCTCTCGAACTCTCACACTCGTTCTCCTCACTGTCACTCTGACACACTCTGTCCCATCCTCACTCTCACACTCACACTCTCTCTCCTCACTTTCACTCTGACACTCACTCACATTCTTACTCTCACTCTCACACTCTCTCTCCCATCCTCAGTCTCACTCTCACACTCTCTTCCATCCGTACTCTCACACTCACACTCCCTTTCCCCATCCTCACTCTAACTCTCACTCTCTCTCTCCCATCCACACTTTCACTCTCACTCTCACACTCTTTCCCATCCTCACTCTCACTCTCACACTCTCTCCCATCCTCAGTCTGACTCTCACATTCTCTCCCATCTTCACTGTCAATCTCACACTCTCTCGGTCATCCTCACTCTCGCCCTCACACTCTCTCTCCCATCCTCACTCTCACTCTCACACTATCTCCCATCCTCACTCTCACTCTCACTCTCTCTCTCCCATCCTCACTCTCACACTCTCTCCCAACTGCACTCCCACTCTAACACTCTCTCCCATCCTCACTGTCACTCTCACACTCTTTCCCATCTGCACTCTCACACTCACACTCTCTCCCATTCTCACTGTCACTCTCACATTCTCTCTCCCATCCTCACACTCACTCTCTCTCACACTCTCTCCCATCCTCACTCTCACTCTTACACTCTCTTCCCTTCTCCTCCTCACTCTCACACTCTCTCCCAATCGCACTCTCATTCTCACACTCTCTTCCCTTCTCATTCTCACTCCCACACTCTCTCTCCCATCCTCACTCTCACTCTCACACTCTCTCCCATCCTCACTGTCAATCTCACACTCTCTCGCTCATCATCACACTCGCTCTCTCACTCTCTCTCCCATCCTCTCTCTCACTCTCACTCTCCCATTCTCACTCTCACTCACACACTCGCTCCCATCTGCACTCTCACACTCACACTCTCTCCCATCCTCACTGTCAATCTCACACTCTCTCCCATCCTCACTCTCACTCTCACACTCTCTCTCCCATCCTCACACTCACACTCACACTCTCTCTCCGATCCTCACCTTCACTCTCACACTCTCTCTCCCATCCTCACTCTCACTCTTACTCTCACACTTTCTCTCCCATCCGCACTTGTACTCTCACACTCGCTCCCATTCTCATTCTCACTCTCACATTCTCTTCCACCCCTCACTCTCATTCTCACACTCTCTCTCCCATCCTCACTCTCACTCTCACTCTCACACTCTCTATCCCATCCTCACTCTCACTCTCACACTCACTCTCCCATCCGCACTCTCACTCTCATACTCTCTCATATCCTCACTCTCAATCTCACGCTCTCTTTCCCATCCACACTCTCACTCTCACACTAACACTCTCTCACTCTCACACTCACACTCTCTCACCCATCCTCACTGTCACTCACATGTCACACTAGTCCCATCCTCACTCTCACTCTCATACTCTCTCTCCCATCTGCACTCTCACTCTCACACTCTCTCCCATTCTCATTGTCACTCTCACACTCTCTCTCCCGTCCTCACTCACATTCTCACTCTCACACTCTCTGTCCCATCCTCACTCTCACTCTCACTCTCACACTCACTCTCCCATCCGCACTCTCACTCTCACACTCTCTCCCATCTTCACTCTCAATCTCACGCTCTCTCTCACATCCTCACTCTCGCTAACACACTCTCTCTCCCATCCTCACTCTCACACTCTCTCCCATTCGCACTCTAACTCTCACACTCTCTTCCCTTCTTAATCTCACTCTCACACTCTCTCCAATCCTCACTCTCACTCTCACACTCTCTCTCCCATTCTAAATCTCACTCTCGCACTCACTCTCATCCACACTCTCACTCTCACACGCTCTCTCCCATCCACACTCTCGCTCTCACACTCTCTCCCATCCACACTCACTCTCTCACACTGTCTCTCCCATCCTCATTCTCTCTCTCACTCTCACACTCTCTCTCCCATCCTCACCGTCACTCTCACACTCTCTCTCCCATCCTCACTCTCAAACTCTCTCTCACACTCTCTCTCCCATCCCCACTGTCAGTCTCACCTTCTCTCTCCCATTCCCACTCTCACTTTCACTCACACAGTCTCATCCCTTCTAGTCCTCACTCTCACACTCTCTCCCAATCGCACTCTCACTCTCACACTCTCTCCCATCCTCACTCTCACTCTCACACTCTCTCCCATCGACACTCACAGTTTCACACTCTCTCTCCCATTCTCACTCTCACTCTCACAATCGCTCTCATCCACACTCTCACTCACACACTCTCTCCCCCATTCTCACTCTCACTCTCACACTCGCTCTCATCCTCACTCTCACTCTCACACTTTCTCTCCCATCCTCACACTCAATCTCACACTCTCTCTCTGATCCTGACCGTTACTCTCACACTCTCTCGCCAATCCTCACTCTCACTCTTACTCTCACACTTTCTCTCCCATCTGCACTTGCACTCTCACACTCGCTCCCATTCTCATTCTCACTCTCACACTCACTCCCACCCCTCACTCTCATTCTCACACACTCTCTCCCATCCTCACTCTTACTCTCACACTCTCTCCCATCCTCACTCTCAATCTCACGCTCTCTCTCCCATCCGCACTGTCACTCTCACACTCTCTCCCATTCTCACTCTCACTCTCACTTTCTCACCCCCTCTCCCATCCTCACTGTCACTCTCATGTCACACTCTCTCCCATCCTCACTCTCACTCTCACACTCTCCCTCACATTAGATTAGATTAGATTAGATTACTTACAGTGTGGAAACAGGCCCTTCGGCCCAACAAGTCCACACCGACCCGCCGAAGCGCAACCCACCCATACCCCGACATTTACCCCTTACCTAACACTACGGGCAATTTAGCATGGCCAATTCACCTGACCTGCACATCTTTGGACTGTGGGAGGAAACCGGAGCACCCGGAGGAAACCCACGCAGACACGGGGAGAATGTGCAAACTCCACACAGTCAGTCGCCTGAGTCGGGAATTGAACCCGGGTCTCTGGCGCTGTGAGGCAGCAGTGCTAACCACGGTGCCACCGTGCCGCCGACATTGTCACTCTCACTCTCTCAATCCCATTCTCACTCACTCTCACACTCCCTCTTCCATTCTCACATTCACTCTCACACTCTCTCCCATCCGCACTCTCACTCTCACTCTCTCACTCCCATTTTCACTCACACTCACACTCCCTCTTCCATCCTCACTCTCACTCTCATACTCTCCCTCACATTGTAACTCTCACTTTCTCACTCCCATTCTCACTCACTCTCACACTCTCTCCCATCCGCACTCTCACTTTCACTCTCACACTCTCTCCCATCCGCACTCTCACTCTCACTCTCTCACTCCCATTTTCACTCACACTCACACTCCCTCTTCCATCCTCACTCTCACTCTCACACTCTCTCTCCCATCCTCATTCGCACTCTCACTCTCACACACTCTCTCCCATCCTCACTCTCACACTCTCTCTCCCATCCTCACTCTCACTCTCACACTCTCTCTCCCATACTCACTCTCACTCTCACACTCTCTCTGTTATCCTCACTCTCACACTCACACTCTCTCTACCATCCTCATTCTCACTCTCACCCTCACACGCTCTCTCCCATCCTCACTTACACTCCCACACTCTCTCTCCCATCCTTACTCTCACGTTCACACTCTCTCTCCAATCCTCACTCTCACTCTCACACTCACACTCTCTCCCATCCGCACTCTCACTCTTGCTCTCACACTCTCTCCGATTCTCACTCATTCTCACACTCTCTCTCCCATCCTCATTCTCAATCTCACCCTCACACTCTCTCCCATCCTTATTATCACTCTGACACTCTCTCTCCCATCCTCACTGTCACTCTCACACTCTCTCTCCCATCCTCACTCTCACTCTCATACTCACACTCTCTCCCATCCGCACTCTCACTCTCGCTCTCATACTCTCTCTCCCATTCTAACTCTCACTCTCACACTCTCTCTCCCATCCTCACTGTCACTCTCACTCTCACACTCTCTCCCATCCGCACTCTCACTCTCGCTCTCACACTCACTCTCCCATTCTCACTCTCACTCTCACACACTCTCCCATTCTCACTCTCACTCTCACACTGTCTCTCCCATCCTCTCTCTCACTCTCACACTCTCTCTCCCATCCTCACTCTCACTCTCACTCTCACACTCTCTCCCAACTGCACTCTCGCTCTCGCTCTCACACTCTCTCTCACATCCTCACTCTCACTCTCACTCTCTCTCCCATCCTCGCACTCAATCTCGCACTCTCTCACCCAACCTCTCTGTCACTCTCACCCTCTCTGCCGTCCTCACTCTCACAATCACTACCATTCTCACTGACACTCTAACTCTCTCTCTGCCATCCTCACTCTCACACTCTCTCTCCCATCCTCACTCTCACTCTCACACTCTCACTCGCATCCTCACTCTCACTCTCTCTCCCATTCGCACTCTCACTCTCACACTCATTCCCATCCTCACTCTCACTTTCACACTCTCCCTCACATCGTCACACTCTCTCCCATTCTCACTCTCACTATCACACTTTCTCTCCCATCCTCACTCTCACTCTCACTCTCACTCTCACACTCTCTCTCCCATCCTCATTCACACTCTCACACTCTCTCCCATTCTCACTCTCACTCTCACACTCTTTCTCCCAACCTCACTCTCACTCTCACACTCTCTCTCCCATCCTCGCTGTCACTCTCACACTCTCTCTCCCATCCTCACTCTCACCCTCACGCTCTCATTCCCAACCTCTCTCTCACACTCACATTCTCTCTCCCATTCTCACTCTCATTCTCTCACTCACTCGCCCATTCTCACTCTCACACTCACACTCTCTCACCCATCCTAACTGTCACTCACATGTCACACTAGTCCCATCCTCACTCTCACTCTCACACTCTCTCTCCCATCCTCATTCACACTCTCACACTCTCTCCCATTCTCACTCTCACTCTCACACTCTTTCCCCCAACCTCACTCTCACACTCTCTTTCCCATCCTCGCTGTCACTCTCACACTCTCTCTCCCATCCTCACTCTCACCCTCACGCTCTCTTTCCCAACCTCACTCTCACACTCACATTCTCTCTCCCATTCTCACTCTCATTCTCTCACTCACTCGCCCATTCTCACTCTCACTCTCACTCTCACACTCATTCTCCCATTCTAACTCTCACTCTCATTCTCTCTCGCATCCTCACTCTCACTCTCACACTCTCTCTCCCATCCTCACTTTCACTCACGCACACAATCCTATTCTCACTCACTCTCACACTCTCTCTCGCATCCTCACTGTCACTATCACACTCTCTCTCCCATCCTCACTCTCACTCTCACACTCTCTCTCCCATACTCACTCTCACTCTCACACTCTCTCTGTTATCCTCACTCTCACACTCACACTCTCTCTCTCCCATCCTCATTCTCACTCTCACCCTCACACGCTCTCTCCCATCCTCACTTTCACTCCCACACTCTCTCTCCCATCCTTACTCTCACTCTCACACTCTCTCTCCCATACTCACTCTCACTCTCACACTCTCTCTGTTATCCTCACTCTCACACTCACACTCTCTCTCCCATCCTCATTCTCACTCTCACCCTCACACGCTCTCTCCCATCCTCACTTTCACTCTCACACTCTCTCTCCCATCCTCACTGTCACTCTCACTCTCACACTCTCTCCCATCCGCACTCTCACTCTCGCTCTCACACTCACTCTCCCATTCTCACTCTCACTCTCACACACTCTCCCATTCTCACTCTCACTCTCGCACTGTCTCTCCCATCCTCTCTCTCACTCTCACACTTTCTCTCCCATCCTCACTCTCACTCTCACTCTCACTCTCTCTCCCATCCTCGCACTCAATCTCGCACTCTCTCACCCAACCTCTCTGTCACTCTCACCCTCTCTGCCGTCCTCACTCTCACAATCACTACCATTCTCACTGACACTCTAACTCTCTCTCTGCCATCCTCACTCTCACACTCTCTCTCCCATCCTCACTCTCACTCTCACACTCTCACTCGCATCCTCACTCTCACTCTCTCTCCCATTCGCACTCTCACTCTCACACTCATTCCCATCCTCACTCTCACTTTCACACTCTCCCTCACATCGTCACACTCTCTCCCATTCTCACTCTCACTATCACACTTTCTTTACCATCCTCACTCTCACTCTCACTCTCACACTCTCTCTCCCATCCTCATTCTCACTCTCACACTCTCTCCCATTCTCACTCTCACTCTCACACTCTTTCTCCCAACCTCACTCTCACTCTCACACTCTCTTTCCCATCCTCGCTGTCACTCTCACACTCTCTCTCCCATCCTCACTCTCACCCTCACGCTCTCTTTCCCAACCTCTCTCTCACACTCACATTCTCTCTCCCATTCTCACTCTCATTCTCTCACTCACTCGCCCATTCTCACTCTCACACTCACACTCTCTCACCCATCCTAACTGTCACTCACATGTCACACTAGTCCCATCCTCACTCTCACTCTCACACTCTCTCTCTCCCATCCTCATTCACACTCTCACACTCTCTCCCATTCTCACTCTCACTCTCACACTCTTTCCCCCAACCTCACTCTCACTCTCACACTCTCTTTCCCATCCTCGCTGTCACTCTCACACTCTCTCTCCCATCCTCACTCTCACCCTCACGCTCTCTTTCCCAACCTCACTCTCACACTCACATTCTCTCTCCCATTCTCACTCTCATTCTCTCACTCACTCGCCCATTCTCACTCTCACTCTCACTCTCACACTCATTCTCCCATTCTAACTCTCACTCTCATTCTCTCTCGCATCCTCACTCTCACTCTCACACTCTCTCTCCCATCCTCACTTTCACTCACGCACACAATCCTATTCTCACTCACTCTCACACTCTCTCTCGCATCCTCACTGTCACTATCACACTCTCTCTCCCATCCTCACTCTCACTCTCACACTCTCTCTCCCATACTCACTCTCACTCTCACACTCTCTCTGTTATCCTCACTCTCACACTCACACTCTCTCTCTCCCATCCTCATTCTCACTCTCACCCTCACACGCTCTCTCCCATCCTCACTTTCACTCCCACACTCTCTCTCCCATCCTTACTCTCACTCTCACACTCTCTCTCCCATACTCACTCTCACTCTCACACTCTCTCTGTTATCCTCACTCTCACACTCACACTCTCTCTCCCATCCTCATTCTCACTCTCACCCTCACACGCTCTCTCCCATCCTCACTTTCACTCTCACACTCTCTCTCCCATCCTCACTGTCACTCTCACTCTCACACTCTCTCCCATCCGCACTCTCACTCTCGCTCTCACACTCACTCTCCCATTCTCACTCTCACTCTCACACACTCTCCCATTCTCACTCTCACTCTCGCACTGTCTCTCCCATCCTCTCTCTCACTCTCACACTTTCTCTCCCATCCTCACTCTCACTCTCACTCTCACTCTCTCTCCCATCCTCGCACTCAATCTCGCACTCTCTCACCCAACCTCTCTGTCACTCTCACCCTCTCTGCCGTCCTCACTCTCACAATCACTACCATTCTCACTGACACTCTAACTCTCTCTCTGCCATCCTAACTCTCACACTCTCTCTCCCATCCTCACTCTCACTCTCACACTCTCACTCGCATCCTCACTCTCACTCTCTCTCCCATTCGCACTCTCACTCTCACACTCATTCCCATCCTCACTCTTACTTTCACACTCTCCCTCACATCGTCACACTCTCTCCCATTCTCACTCTCACTATCACACTTTCTTTACCATCCTCACTCTCACTCTCACTCTCACACTCTCTCTCCCATCCTCATTCTCACTCTCACACTCTCTCCCATTCTCACTCTCACTCTCACACTCTTTCTCCCAACCTCACTCTCACTCTCACACTCTCTTTCCCATCCTCGCTGTCACTCTCACACTCTCTCTCCCATCCTCACTCTCACCCTCACGCTCTCTTTCCCAACCTCTCTCTCACACTCACATTCTCTCTCCCATTCTCACTCTCATTCTCTCACTCACTCGCCCATTCTCACTCTCACACTCACACTCTCTCACCCATCCTAACTGTCACTCACATGTCACACTAGTCCCATCCTCACTCTCACTCTCACACTCTCTCTCTCCCATCCTCATTCACACTCTCACACTCTCTCCCATTCTCACTCTCACTCTCACACTCTTTCCCCCAACCTCACTCTCACTCTCACACTCTCTTTCCCATCCTCGCTGTCACTCTCACACTCTCTCTCCCATCCTCACTCTCACCCTCACGCTCTCTTTCCCAACCTCACTCTCACACTCACATTCTCTCTCCCATTCTCACTCTCATTCTCTCACTCACTCGCCCATTCTCACTCTCACTCTCACTCTCACACTCATTCTCCCATTCTAACTCTCACTCTCATTCTCTCTCGCATCCTCACTCTCACTCTCACACTCTCTCTCCCATCCTCACTTTCACTCACGCACACAATCCTATTCTCACTCACTCTCACACTCTCTCTCGCATCCTCACTGTCACTATCACACTCTCTCTCCCATCCTCACTCTCACTCTCACACTCTCTCTCCCATACTCACTCTCACTCTCACACTCTCTCTGTTATCCTCACTCTCACACTCACACTCTCTCTCTCCCATCCTCATTCTCACTCTCACCCTCACACGCTCTCTCCCATCCTCACTTTCACTCCCACACTCTCTCTCCCATCCTTACTCTCACTCTCACACTCTCTCTCCCATACTCACTCTCACTCTCACACTCTCTCTGTTATCCTCACTCTCACACTCACACTCTCTCTCCCATCCTCATTCTCACTCTCACCCTCACACGCTCTCTCCCATCCACACTTTCACTCTCACACTCTCTCTCCCATCCTCGCTGTCACTCTCACACTCTCTCTCCCATCCTCACTCTCACCCTCACGCTCTCATTCCCAACCTCTCTCTCACACTCACATTCTCTCTCCCATTCTCACTCTCATTCTCTCACTCACTCGCCCATTCTCACTCTCACACTCACACTCTCTCACCCATCCTAACTGTCACTCACATGTCACACTAGTCCCATCCTCACTCTCACTCTCACACTCTCTCTCCCATCCTCATTCACACTCTCACACTCTCTCCCATTCTCACTCTCACTCTCACACTCTTTCCCCCAACCTCACTCTCACACTCTCTTTCCCATCCTCGCTGTCACTCTCACACTCTCTCTCCCATCCTCACTCTCACCCTCACGCTCTCTTTCCCAACCTCACTCTCACACTCACATTCTCTCTCCCATTCTCACTCTCATTCTCTCACTCACTCGCCCATTCTCACTCTCACTCTCACTCTCACACTCATTCTCCCATTCTAACTCTCACTCTCATTCTCTCTCGCATCCTCACTCTCACTCTCACACTCTCTCTCCCATCCTCACTTTCACTCACGCACACAATCCTATTCTCACTCACTCTCACACTCTCTCTCGCATCCTCACTGTCACTATCACACTCTCTCTCCCATCCTCACTCTCACTCTCACACTCTCTCTCCCATACTCACTCTCACTCTCACACTCTCTCTGTTATCCTCACTCTCACACTCACACTCTCTCTCTCCCATCCTCATTCTCACTCTCACCCTCACACGCTCTCTCCCATCCTCACTTTCACTCCCACACTCTCTCTCCCATCCTTACTCTCACTCTCACACTCTCTCTCCCATACTCACTCTCACTCTCACACTCTCTCTGTTATCCTCACTCTCACACTCACACTCTCTCTCCCATCCTCATTCTCACTCTCACCCTCACACGCTCTCTCCCATCCTCACTTTCACTCTCACACTCTCTCTCCCATCCTCACTGTCACTCTCACTCTCACACTCTCTCCCATCCGCACTCTCACTCTCGCTCTCACACTCACTCTCCCATTCTCACTCTCACTCTCACACACTCTCCCATTCTCACTCTCACTCTCGCACTGTCTCTCCCATCCTCTCTCTCACTCTCACACTTTCTCTCCCATCCTCACTCTCACTCTCACTCTCACTCTCTCTCCCATCCTCGCACTCAATCTCGCACTCTCTCACCCAACCTCTCTGTCACTCTCACCCTCTCTGCCGTCCTCACTCTCACAATCACTACCATTCTCACTGACACTCTAACTCTCTCTCTGCCATCCTCACTCTCACACTCTCTCTCCCATCCTCACTCTCACTCTCACACTCTCACTCGCATCCTCACTCTCACTCTCTCTCCCATTCGCACTCTCACTCTCACACTCATTCCCATCCTCACTCTCACTTTCACACTCTCCCTCACATCGTCACACTCTCTCCCATTCTCACTCTCACTATCACACTTTCTTTACCATCCTCACTCTCACTCTCACTCTCACACTCTCTCTCCCATCCTCATTCTCACTCTCACACTCTCTCCCATTCTCACTCTCACTCTCACACTCTTTCTCCCAACCTCACTCTCACTCTCACACTCTCTTTCCCATCCTCGCTGTCACTCTCACACTCTCTCTCCCATCCTCACTCTCACCCTCACGCTCTCTTTCCCAACCTCTCTCTCACACTCACATTCTCTCTCCCATTCTCACTCTCATTCTCTCACTCACTCGCCCATTCTCACTCTCACACTCACACTCTCTCACCCATCCTAACTGTCACTCACATGTCACACTAGTCCCATCCTCACTCTCACTCTCACACTCTCTCTCCCATCCTCATTCACACTCTTACACTCTCTCCCAGTCTCACTCTCACTCTCACACACTTTCCCCCAACCTCACTCTCACTCTCACACTCTCTTTCCCATCCTCGCTGTCACTCTCACACTCTCTCTCCCATCCTCACTCTCACCCTCACGCTCTCTTTCCCAACCTCACTCTCACACTCACATTCTCTCTCCCATTCTCACTCTCATTCTCTCACTCACTCGCCCATTCTCACTCTCACTCTCACTCTCACACTCATTCTCCCATTCTAACTCTCACTCTCATTCTCTCTCGCATCCTCACTCTCACTCTCACACTCTCTCTCCCATCCTCACTTTCACTCACGCACACAATCCTATTCTCACTCACTCTCACACTCTCTCTCGCATCCTCACTGTCACTATCACACTCTCTCTCCCATCCTCACTCTCACTCTCACACTCTCTCTCCCATACTCACTCTCACTCTCACACTCTCTCTGTTATCCTCACTCTCACACTCACACTCTCTCTCCCCCATCCTCATTCTCACTCTCACCCTCACACGCTCTCTCCCATCCTCACTTTCACTCCCACACTCTCTCTCCCATCCTTACTCTCACTCTCACACTCTCTCTCCCATACTCACTCTCACTCTCACACTCTCTCTGTTATCCTCACTCTCACACTCACACTCTCTCTCCCATCCTCATTCTCACTCTCACCCTCACACGCTCTCTCCCATCCACACTTTCACTCTCACACTCTCTCTCCCATCCTCGCTGTCACTCTCACACTCTCTCTCCCATCCTCACTCTCACCCTCACGCTCTCATTCCCAACCTCTCTCTCACACTCACATTCTCTCTCCCATTCTCACTCTCATTCTCTCACTCACTCGCCCATTCTCACTCTCACACTCACACTCTCTCACCCATCCTAACTGTCACTCACATGTCACACTAGTCCCATCCTCACTCTCACTCTCACACTCTCTCTCCCATCCTCATTCACACTCTCACACTCTCTCCCATTCTCACTCTCACTCTCACACTCTTTCCCCCAACCTCACTCTCACACTCTCTTTCCCATCCTCGCTGTCACTCTCACACTCTCTCTCCCATCCTCACTCTCACCCTCACGCTCTCTTTCCCAACCTCACTCTCACACTCACATTCTCTCTCCCATTCTCACTCTCATTCTCTCACTCACTCGCCCATTCTCACTCTCACTCTCACTCTCACACTCATTCTCCCATTCTAACTCTCACTCTCATTCTCTCTCGCATCCTCACTCTCACTCTCACACTCTCTCTCCCATCCTCACTTTCACTCACGCACACAATCCTATTCTCACTCACTCTCACACTCTCTCTCGCATCCTCACTGTCACTATCACACTCTCTCTCCCATCCTCACTCTCACTCTCACACTCTCTCTCCCATACTCACTCTCACTCTCACACTCTCTCTGTTATCCTCACTCTCACACTCACACTCTCTCTCTCCCATCCTCATTCTCACTCTCACCCTCACACGCTCTCTCCCATCCTCACTTTCACTCCCACACTCTCTCTCCCATCCTTACTCTCACTCTCACACTCTCTCTCCCATACTCACTCTCACTCTCACACTCTCTCTGTTATCCTCACTCTCACACTCACACTCTCTCTCCCATCCTCATTCTCACTCTCACCCTCACACGCTCTCTCCCATCCTCACTTTCACTCTCACACTCTCTCTCCCATCCTCACTGTCACTCTCACTCTCACACTCTCTCCCATCCGCACTCTCACTCTCGCTCTCACACTCACTCTCCCATTCTCACTCTCACTCTCACACACTCTCCCATTCTCACTCTCACTCTCGCACTGTCTCTCCCATCCTCTCTCTCACTCTCACACTTTCTCTCCCATCCTCACTCTCACTCTCACTCTCACTCTCTCTCCCATCCTCGCACTCAATCTCGCACTCTCTCACCCAACCTCTCTGTCACTCTCACCCTCTCTGCCGTCCTCACTCTCACAATCACTACCATTCTCACTGACACTCTAACTCTCTCTCTGCCATCCTCACTCTCACACTCTCTCTCCCATCCTCACTCTCACTCTCACACTCTCACTCGCATCCTCACTCTCACTCTCTCTCCCATTCGCACTCTCACTCTCACACTCATTCCCATCCTCACTCTCACTTTCACACTCTCCCTCACATCGTCACACTCTCTCCCATTCTCACTCTCACTATCACACTTTCTTTACCATCCTCACTCTCACTCTCACTCTCACACTCTCTCTCCCATCCTCATTCTCACTCTCACACTCTCTCCCATTCTCACTCTCACTCTCACACTCTTTCTCCCAACCTCACTCTCACTCTCACACTCTCTTTCCCATCCTCGCTGTCACTCTCACACTCTCTCTCCCATCCTCACTCTCACCCTCACGCTCTCTTTCCCAACCTCTCTCTCACACTCACATTCTCTCTCCCATTCTCACTCTCATTCTCTCACTCACTCGCCCATTCTCACTCTCACACTCACACTCTCTCACCCATCCTAACTGTCACTCACATGTCACACTAGTCCCATCCTCACTCTCACTCTCACACTCTCTCTCCCATCCTCATTCACACTCTTACACTCTCTCCCAGTCTCACTCTCACTCTCACACACTTTCCCCCAACCTCACTCTCACTCTCACACTCTCTTTCCCATCCTCGCTGTCACTCTCACACTCTCTCTCCCATCCTCACTCTCACCCTCACGCTCTCTTTCCCAACCTCACTCTCACACTCACATTCTCTCTCCCATTCTCACTCTCATTCTCTCACTCACTCGCCCATTCTCACTCTCACTCTCACTCTCACACTCATTCTCCCATTCTAACTCTCACTCTCATTCTCTCTCGCATCCTCACTCTCACTCTCACACTCTCTCTCCCATCCTCACTTTCACTCACGCACACAATCCTATTCTCACTCACTCTCACACTCTCTCTCGCATCCTCACTGTCACTATCACACTCTCTCTCCCATCCTCACTCTCACTCTCACACTCTCTCTCCCATACTCACTCTCACTCTCACACTCTCTCTGTTATCCTCACTCTCACACTCACACTCTCTCTCCCCCATCCTCATTCTCACTCTCACCCTCACACGCTCTCTCCCATCCTCACTTTCACTCCCACACTCTCTCTCCCATCCTTACTCTCACTCTCACACTCTCTCTCCCATACTCACTCTCACTCTCACACTCTCTCTGTTATCCTCACTCTCACACTCACACTCTCTCTCCCATCCTCATTCTCACTCTCACCCTCACACGCTCTCTCCCATCCACACTTTCACTCTCACACTCTCTCTCCCATCCTCACTGTCACTCTCACTCTCACACTCTCTCCCATCCGCACTCTCACTCTCGCTCTCACACTCACTCTCCCATTCTCACTCTCACTCTCACACACTCTCCCATTCTCACTCTCACTCTCACACTGTCTCTCCCATTCTCACTCTCACTCTCACACTCTCTCTCCCATCCTCACTCTCACTCTCACACTCTCACTCGCATCCTCACTCTCACTCTCTCTCCCATTCGCACTCTCACTCTCACACTCATTCCCATCCTCACTCTCACTTTCACACTCTCCCTCACATCGTCACACTCTCTCCCATTCTCACTCTCACTATCACACTTTCTTTACCATCCTCACTCTCACTCTCACTCTCACACTCTCTCTCCCATCCTCATTCTCACTCTCACACTCTCTCCCATTCTCACTCTCACTCTCACACTCTTTCTCCCAACCTCACTCTCACTCTCACACTCTCTTTCCCATCCTCGCTGTCACTCTCACACTCTCTCTCCCATCCTCACTCTCACCCTCACGCTCTCTTTCCCAACCTCTCTCTCACACTCACATTCTCTCTCCCATTCTCACTCTCATTCTCTCACTCACTCGCCCATTCTCACTCTCACACTCACACTCTCTCACCCATCCTAACTGTCACTCACATGTCACACTAGTCCCATCCTCACTCTCACTCTCACACTCTCTCTCCCATCCTCATTCACACTCTTACACTCTCTCCCAGTCTCACTCTCACTCTCACACACTTTCCCCCAACCTCACTCTCACTCTCACACTCTCTTTCCCATCCTCGCTGTCACTCTCACACTCTCTCTCCCAACCTCACTCTCACCCTCACGCTCTCTTTCCCAACCTCACTCTCACACTCACATTCTCTCTCCCATTCTCACTCTCATTCTCTCACTCACTCGCCCATTCTCACTCTCACTCTCACTCTCACACTCATTCTCCCATTCTAACTCTCACTCTCATTCTCTCTCGCATCCTCACTCTCACTCTCACACTCTCTCTCCCATCCTCACTTTCACTCACGCACACAATCCTATTCTCACTCACTCTCACACTCTCTCTCGCATCCTCACTGTCACTATCACACTCTCTCTCCCATCCTCACTCTCACTCTCACACTCTCTCTCCCATACTCACTCTCACTCTCACACTCTCTCTGTTATCCTCACTCTCACACTCACACTCTCTCTCCCCCATCCTCATTCTCACTCTCACCCTCACACGCTCTCTCCCATCCTCACTTTCACTCCCACACTCTCTCTCCCATCCTTACTCTCACTCTCACACTCTCTCTCCCATACTCACTCTCACTCTCACACTCTCTCTGTTATCCTCACTCTCACACTCACACTCTCTCTCCCATCCTCATTCTCACTCTCACCCTCACACGCTCTCTCCCATCCACACTTTCACTCTCACACTCTCTCTCCCATCCTCACTGTCACTCTCACTCTCACACTCTCTCCCATCCGCACTCTCACTCTCGCTCTCACACTCACTCTCCCATTCTCACTCTCACTCTCACACACTCTCCCATTCTCACTCTCACTCTCACACTGTCTCTCCCATCCTCTCTCTCACTCTCACACTTTCTCTCCCATCCTCACTCTCACTCTCACTCTCACTCTCTCTCCCATCCTCGCACTCAATCTCGCACTCTCTCACCCAACCTCTCTGTCACTCTCACCCTCTCTGCCGTCCTCACTCTCACAACCACTACCATTCTCACTGACACTCTAACTCTCTCTCTGCCATCCTCACTCTCACACTCTCTCTCCCATCCTCACTCTCACTCTCACACTCTCACTCGCATCCTCACTCTCACTCTCTCTCCCATTCGCACTCTCACTCTCACACTCATTCCCATCCTCACTCTCACTTTCACACTCTCCCTCACATCGTCACACTCTCTCCCATTCTCACTCTCACTATCACACTTTCTCTCCCATCCTCACTCTCACTCTCACTCTCACTCTCACACTCTCTCTCCCATCCTCATTCACACTCTCACACTCTCTCCCATTCTCACTCTCACTCTCACACTCTTTCTCCCAACCTCACTCTCACTCTCACACTATCTTTCCCATCCTCGCTGTCACTCTCACACTCTCTCTCCCATCCTCACTCTCACCCTCACGCTCTCTTTCCCAACCTCACTCTCACACTCACATTCTCTCTTCCATTCTCACTCTCATTCTCTCACTCACTCGCCCATTCTCACTCTCACTCTCACTCTCACACTCATTCTCCCATTCTAACTCTCACTCTCATTCTCTCTCGCATCCTCACTCTCACTCTCACACTCTCTCTCCCATCCTCACTTTCACTCACGCACACAATCCTATTCTCACTCACTCTCACACTCTCTCTCGCATCCTCACTGTCACTATCACACTCTCTCTCCCATCCTCACTCTCACTCTCACACTCTCTCTCCCATACTCACTCTCACTCTCACACTCTCTCTGTTATCCTCACTCTCACACTCACACTCTCTCTCCCATCCTCATTCTCACTCTCACCCTCACACGCTCTCTCCCATCCTCACTTTCACTCCCACACTCTCTCTCCGATTCTCACTCTCATTCTCACACTCTCTCTCCCATCCTCATTCTCAATCTCACCCTTACACTCTCTCCCATCCTTATTATCACTCTGACACTCTCTCTCCCATCCTCACTCTCACTCTCACACTCTCTCTCCCATCCTCACTCTCACTCTCATATTCACACTCTCTCCCATCCGCACTCTCACTCTCGCTCTCTCACTCTCTCTCCCATTCTAACTCTCACTCTCACACTCTCTCTCCCATCCTCACTGTCACTCTCACTCTCACACTCTCTCCCATCCGCACTCTCACTCTCGCTCTCACACTCACTCTCCCATTCTCACTCTCACTCTCACACACTCTCCCATTCTCACTCTCACTCTCACACTGTCTCTCCCATCCTCTCTCTCACTCTCACACTCTCTCTCCCATCCTCACTCTCACTCTCACTCTCTCTCCCAACCGCACTCTCGCTCGCACACTCATTCCCATCCTCACTCTCACTTTCACACTCTCCCTCACATCGTCACACTCTCTCCCATTCTCACTCACACTATCACACTTTCTCTCCCATCCTCACTCTCACTCTCACTCTCACACTCTCTCTCCCATCCTCATTCACACTCTCACACTCTCTCCCATTCTCACTCTCACTCTCACACTCTTTCTCCCAACCTCACTCTCACTCTCACACTCTCTTTCCCATCCTCGCTGTCACTCTCACACTCTCTCTCCCATCCTCACTCTCACCCTCACGCTCTCATTCCCAACCTCTCTCTCACACTCACATTCTCTCTCCCATTCTCACTCTCATTCTCTCACTCACTCGCCCATTCTCACTCTCACACTCACACTCTCTCACCCATCCTAACTGTCACTCACATGTCACACTAGTCTCATCCTCACTCTCACTCTCACACTCTCTCTCCCATCCTCATTCACACTCTTACACTCTCTCCCAGTCTCACTCTCACTCTCACACACTTTCCCCCAACCTCACTCTCACTCTCACACTCTCTTTCCCATCCTCGCTGTCACTCTCACACTCTCTCTCCCATCCTCACTCTCACCCTCACGCTCTCTTTCCCAACCTCACTCTCACACTCACATTCTCTCTCCCATTCTCACTCTCATTCTCTCACTCACTCGCCCATTCTCACTCTCACTCTCACTCTCACACTCATTCTCCCATTCTAACTCTCACTCTCATTCTCTCTCGCATCCTCACTCTCACTCTCACACTCTCTCTCCCATCCTCACTTTCACTCACGCACACAATCCTATTCTCACTCACTCTCACACTCTCTCTCGCATCCTCACTGTCACTATCACACTCTCTCTCCCATCCTCACTCTCACTCTCACACTCTCTCTCCCATACTCACTCTCACTCTCACACTCTCTCTGTTATCCTCACTCTCACACTCACACTCTCTCTCCCCCATCCTCATTCTCACTCTCACCCTCACACGCTCTCTCCCATCCTCACTTTCACTCCCACACTCTCTCTCCCATCCTTACTCTCACTCTCACACTCTCTCTCCCATACTCACTCTCACTCTCACACTCTCTCTGTTATCCTCACTCTCACACTCACACTCTCTCTCCCATCCTCATTCTCACTCTCACCCTCACACGCTCTCTCCCATCCACACTTTCACTCTCACACTCTCTCTCCCATCCTCACTGTCACTCTCACTCTCACACTCTCTCCCATCCGCACTCTCACTCTCGCTCTCACACTCACTCTCCCATTCTCACTCTCACTCTCACACACTCTCCCATTCTCACTCTCACTCTCACACTGTCTCTCCCATCCTCTCTCTCACTCTCACACTTTCTCTCACATCCTCACTCTCACTCTCACTCTCACTCTCTCTCCCATCCTCGCACTCAATCTCGCACTCTCTCACCCAACCTCTCTGTCACTCTCACCCTCTCTGCCGTCCTCACTCTCACAACCACTACCATTCTCACTGACACTCTAACTCTCTCTCTGCCATCCTCACTCTCACACTCTCTCTCCCATCCTCACTCTCACTCTCACACTCTCACTCGCATCCTCACTCTCACTCTCTCTCCCATTCGCACTCTCACTCTCACACTCATTCCCATCCTCACTCTCACTTTCACACTCTCCCTCACATCGTCACACTCTCTCCCATTCTCACTCTCACTATCACACTTTCTCTCCCATCCTCACTCTCACTCTCACTCTCACTCTCACACTCTCTCTCCCATCCTCATTCACACTCTCACACTCTCTCCATTCTCACTCTCACTCTCACACTCTTTCTCCCAACCTCACTCTCACTCTCACACTATCTTTCCCATCCTCGCTGTCACTCTCACACTCTCTCTCCCATCCTCACTCTCACCCTCACGCTCTCTTTCCCAACCTCACTCTCACACTCACATTCTCTCTTCCATTCTCACTCTCATTCTCTCACTCACTCGCCCATTCTCACTCTCACTCTCACTCTCACACTCATTCTCCCATTCTAACTCTCACTCTCATTCTCTCTCGCATCCTCACTCTCACTCTCACACTCTCTCTCCCATCCTCACTTTCACTCACGCACACAATCCTATTCTCACTCACTCTCACACTCTCTCTCGCATCCTCACTGTCACTATCACACTCTCTCTCCCATCCTCACTCTCACTCTCACACTCTCTCTCCCATACTCACTCTCACTCTCACACTCTCTCTGTTATCCTCACTCTCACACTCACACTCTCTCTCCCATCCTCATTCTCACTCTCACCCTCACACGCTCTCTCCCATCCTCACTTTCACTCCCACACTCTCTCTCCGATTCTCACTCTCATTCTCACACTCTCTCTCCCATCCTCATTCTCAATCTCACCCTCACACTCTCTCCCATCCTTATTATCACTCTGACACTCTCTCTCCCATCCTCACTCTCACTCTCACACTCTCTCTCCCATCCTCACTCTCACTCTCATATTCACACTCTCTCCCATCCGCACTCTCACTCTCGCTCTCTCACTCTCTCTCCCATTCTAACTCTCACTCTCACACTCTCTCTCCCATCCTCACTGTCACTCTCACTCTCACACTCTCTCCCATCCGCACTCTCACTCTCGCTCTCACACTCACTCTCCCATTCTCACTCTCACTCTCACATACTCTCCCATTCTCACTCTCACTCTCACACTGTCTCTCCCATACTCTCTCTCACTCTCACACTCTCTCTCCCATCCTCACTCTCACTCTCACTCTCACACTCTCTCCCAACCGCACTCTCGCTCGCACACTCATTCCCATCCTCACTCTAACTTTCACACTCTCCCTCACATCTTCACACTCTCTCCCATTCTCACTCACACTATCACACTTTCTCTCCCATCCTCACTCTCACTCTCACTCTCACTCTCACACTCTCTCTCCCATCCTCATTCACACTCTCACACTCTCTCCCATTCTCACTCTCACTCTCACACTCTTTCTCCCAACCTCACTCTCACTCTCACACTCTCTTTCCCATCCTCGCTGTCACTCTCACACTCTCTCTCCCATCCTCACTCTCACCCTCACGCTCTCTTTCCCAACCTCACTCTCACCCTCACATTCTCTCTCCCATTCTCACTCTCATTCTCTCACTCACTCGTCCATTCTCACTCTCACTCTCACTCTCACACTCATTCTCCCATTCTAACTCTCACTCTCATTCTCTCTCGCATCCTCACTCTCACTCTCACACTCTCTCTCCCATCCTCACTTTCACTCACGCACACAATCCTATTCTCACTCACTCTCACACTCTCTCTCGCATCCTCACTGTCACTATCACACTCTCTCTCCCATCCTTACTCTCACTCTCACACTCTCTCCCATTCACACTATCACTCTCACTCTCTCACTCCCATTCTCACTCACTCTCACACTCCCTCTTCCATCCTCGCTTTCACTCTCACACTCTCTCTCATCCGCACTCTCACTCTCACTCTCTCTCCGATTCTCAATCTCACTCTCACACTCTCTCCCATCCTCACTCTCCCTCTCACACTCACTCTACCATCCTAACTCACACTCTCACACTCTCTCTCCCATTCTCACTCTCTGTCTCACACTCTCTCTCCCATCCTCACTCTCACTCTCACACTCTCTCTCCCATCCTCAATCTCACACTCACACTCTCTCTACCATCCTCATTCTCACTCTCACCCTCACACGCTCTCTCCCATCCTCACTCTCACTCTCACACTCTCTCTGTTATCCTCACTCTCACACTCACACTCTCTCTACCATCCTCATTCTCACTCTCACCCTCGCACGCTCTCTTCCATCCTCACTCTCACTCCCACACTCTCTCTACCATCCTTACTCTCATTCTCACACTCTCTCTCCAATCCTCACTCTCACTCTCACACTCACACTCTCTCCCATCCGCACTATCACTCTTGCTCTCACACTCTCTCCGATTCTCACTCTCATTCTCACACTCTGTCTCCCATCCTCATTCTCAAGCTCACCCTCACACTCTCTCCCATCCTTATTATCACTCTGACACTCTCTCTCCCATCCTCACTCTCACTCTCACTCTCTCTCTCCCATCCTCACTCTCACTCTCACACTCACACTCTCTCCCATCCGCACTCTCACTCTCGCTCTCACACTCTCTCTCCAATCCTAACTCTCACTCTCACACTCTCTCTCCCATCCTCACTGTCACTCTCACTCTCACACTCTCTCCCATCCGCACTCTCACTCTCGCTCTCACACTCACTCTCCCATCCTCACTCTCACTCTCACACACTCTCCCATTCTCACTCTCACACTCTCTCTCCCATCCTCTCTCTCACTCTCAAACTCTCTCTCCCATCCTCACTCTCACTCTCACTCTCACACTCTCTCCCAACCGCACTCTCGCTCTCGCTCTCACACTCTCTCTCACATCCTCACTCTCACTCTAACTCTCACACTCTCTCTCCCATCCTCAGTCTCACTCTCACACTCTCTCCCATCCTCGCACTCAATCTCGCACTCTCTCACCCAACCTCTCTGTCACTCTCACTCTCTCTACCGTCCTCACTCTCACAATCACTCCCATTCTCACTGACACTCTAACTCTCTCTCTGCCATCCTCACTCTCACTCTCACACTCTCTCTCCCATCCTCACTCTCACTCTCACACTCTCACTCGCATCCTCACTCTCACTCTCTCTCCCATTCGCATTCTCACTCTCACACTCATTCCCATCCTCACTCTCACTCTCACACGCTCCCTCACATCGTCACACTCTCTCCCATTCTCACTCTCACTCTCACACTCTTTCCCCCAACCTCACTCTCACTCTCACACTCTCTTTCCCATCCTCGCTGTCACTCTCACACTCTCTCTCCCATCCTCACTCTCACCCTCACGCTCTCTTTCCTAACCTCACTCTCACACTCACATTCTCTCTCCCATTCTCACTCTCATTCTCTCACTCACTCGCCCATTCTCACTCTCACTCTCACACTCATTCTCCCATTCTAACCCTCACTCTCATTCTCTCTCGCATCCTCACTCTCACTCTCACACTCTCACTCCCATCCTCACTTTCACTCACGCACACAATCCTATTCTCACTCACTCTCACACTCTCTCTCGCATCCTCACGGTCACTATCACACTCTCTCTCCCATCCTCACTCTCACTCTCACACTCTCTCTCCCATACTCACTCTCACTCTCACACTCTCTCTGTTATCCTCACTCTCACACTCACACTATCTCTACCATCCTCATTCTCACTCTCACCCTCACACGCTCTCTCCCATCCTCAATTTCACTCCCACACTCTCTCTCCCATCCTTACTCTCACTCTCACACTCTCTCTCCAATCCTCACTCTCACTCTCACACTCACACTCTCTCCCATCCGCACTCTCACTCTTGCTCTCACACTCTCTCCGATTCTCACTCTCATTCTCACACTCTCTCTCCCATCCTCATTCTCAATCTCACCCTCACACTCTCTCCCATCCTTATTATCACTCTGACACTCTCTCTCCCATCCTCACTCTCACTCTCACACTCTCTCTCCCATCCTCACTCCCGCTCTCACACTCTCTCTCCCATCCGCACTCTCACTCTCGCTCTCACACTCTCTCTCCCATTCTAACTCTCACTCTCACACTCTCTCTCCCATCCTCACTGTCACTCTCACTCTCACACTCTCTCCCATCCGCACTCTCACTCTCGCTCTCACACTCACTCTCCCATTCTCACTCTCACTCTCACACACTCTCCCATTCTCACTCTCACTCTCACACTGTCTCTCCCATCCTCTCTCTCACTCTCACACTCTCTCTCCCATCCTCACTCTCAATCTCACTCTCACACTCTCTCTCAACCGCACTCTCGCTCTCGCTCGCACACTCTCTCACACATCCTCACTCTCACTCTAACTCTCACACTCTCTCTCCCATCCTCACTCTCACTCTCACACTCTCTCCCATCCTCGCACTCAATCTCGCACTCTCTGCCTTCCTCACTCTCACAATCACTCCCATTCTCACTGACACTCTAACTCTCTCTCTGCCATCCTCACTCTCACACTCTCTCTCCCATCCTCACTCTCACTCTCACACTCTCACTCGCATCCTCACTCTCACTCTCTCTCCAATTCGCACTCTCACTCTCACACTCATTCCCATCCTCACTCTCACTTTCACACTCTCCCTCACATCGTCACACTCTCTCCCATTCTCACTCTCACTATCACACTTTCTCTCCCATCCTCACTCTCACTCTCACACTCACACTCTCTCTCCCATCCTCATTCACACTCTCACACTCTCTCCCATTCTCACTCTCACTCTCACACTCTTTCTCCCAATCTCACTCTCACTCTCACACTCTCTTTCCCATCCTCGCTGTCACTCTCACACTCTCTCTCCCATCCTCACTCTCACCCTCACGCTCTCATTCCCAACCTCACTCTCACACTCACATTCTCTCTCCCATTCTCACTCTCATTCTCTCACTCACTCGCCCATTCTCATTCTCACTCTCACTCTCACACTCATTCTCCCATTCTAACTCTCACTCTCATTCTCTCTCGCATCCTCACTCTCACTCTCACACTCTCTCTCCCATCCTCACTTTCACTCACGCACACAATCCTATTCTCACTCACTCTCACACTCTCTCTCGCATCCTCACTGTCACTATCACACTCTCTCTCCCATCCTCACTCTCACTCTCACACTCTCTCCCATTCACACTATCACTCTCACTCTCTCACTCCCATTCTCACTCACTCTCACACTCCCTCTTCCATCCTCGCTTTCACTCTCACACTCTCTCTCATCCGCACTCTCACTCTCACTCTCTCTCCGATTCTCACTCTCACTCTCACACTCTCTCCCATCCTCACTCTCACTCTCACACTCTCTCTCCGATCCTCACTCTCACTCTCTCCCATCTCACTCTCACTCTCACACTCACTCTACCATCCTAACTCACACTCTCACACTCTCTCTCCCATCCTCACTCTCACTCTCACACTCTCTCTCCCATCCTCACTCTCACACTCACACTCTCTCTACCATCCTCATTCTCACTCTCACCCTCACACGCTCTCTCCCATCCACACTCTCACTCTCACACTCTCTCTCCCATACTCACTCTCACTCTCACACTCTCTCTGTTATCCTCACTCTCACACTCACACTCTCTCTACCATCCTCATTCTCATTCTCACCCTCACACGCTCTCTCCCATCCTCACTCTCACTCCCACACTCTCTCTCCCATCCTTACTCTCACTCTCACACTCTCTCTCCAATCCTCACTCTCACTCTCACACTCACACTCTCTCCCATCCGCACTCTCACTCTTGCTCTCACACTCTCTCCGATTCTCACTCTCATTCTCACACTCTGTCTCCCATCCTCATTCTCAGTCTCACCCTCACACTCTCTCCCATTCTTATTATCACTCTGACACTCTCTCTCCCATCCTCACTCTCACTCTCACACTCTCTCTCCCATCCTCACTCTCACTCTCACACTCACACTCTCTCCCATTCTCACTCTCAATCTCACACTCTCTCTCCAATTCTCACTTTCACTCTCACAATCTCTCCCATCCTCACTCTCACTCTCACACTCTCTCCCATTCTCACTCTCACTCTCACTCTCTCTTCCATCCTCACTCTCACTCTCAAACTCCCTCCCATCCACACTCACATTCTCACTCTCTCTGATTCTCACTCTCACTCTCACACTCTCACTTCCATCCTCATTCTCACTCTCATTCACACACACTCTCTCCCATCCACACTCTCACACACTCACTCCCATTCTCACTCACACTCACACTCTCTCACCCATCCTCACTCTCACTGTCACACTCTCTCTCCCATCCTCACTCTTGCTCTCACACTCTCTCACATTCACACTACCACTCTCACTCTCTCACTCCCATTCTCACTCACTCTCTCACTCTCTCTTCCATCTCACTCTCACTCTCAAACTCCCTCCCATCCGCACTCACACTCTCACTCTCTCCGATTCTCTCTCTCACTCTCACACTCTCACTCCCATCCTCATTCTCACTCTCACCCTCACTCACTCTCTCCCATCCTCACTCTCACTCTCACACTCTCTCTCCCTTCCTCACTCTAACGCTCACACTCACACCCTCTCCCATCCGCACTCTCACTCTCACACTCTCTCCCATCCTCATTCTCACTCTCACAACTCTCCCATCCTCACTCTCACTCTCACTCTCTCTCAACCATCCTCACTCTCACTCTCACACTCTATCTCCAATCCTCACTCTCACTCTCACTCTCACACTCTCTCCCATCGTCACTCTCACTCTCACACTCTCCCTCCCATCGTCACTCTCACTCTCACTCTCACAATCTCTCCCATTCTCACTCTCACTATCACACTTTTTCTCCCATCCTCACTCTCACTTGGAGACTCTCTCTCCCATCCTCATTCTCACTCTCACACTCTTTCCCATTCTCACTCTCACTCTGACACTCTCTCTCCCATCCTCACTCTCACTCTCACACTCTCTTACCCATCCTCGCTGTCACTCTCACACACTCTCTCCAATCCTCACTCTCACTCTCACACTCTCTCCCATCCTCACTCTCACTCTCACACTCTCTCTCCTATCCTCACTCTCACTCTCACACACTCTCTCCCATCCTCACTCTCACTCTCACTCTCACACTCTCTCGCCCATCCTCACTCTCACTGTCACACTCTCTCTCCAATCCTCACTCTCGCTCTCACACTCTCTCCCATTCACACTACCACTCTCACTCTCTCCGATTCTCACTCTCACTCTCAAACTCTCACTCCCATCCTCATTCTCACTCTCACCCTCACTCACTCTCTCCCATCCTCACTCTCACTCTCACACTCTCTCTCCCTTCCTCACTCTCACGCTCACACTCACACTCTCTCCCATCCGCACTCTCACTCTCACTCTCACACTCTCTCCCATCCTCATTCTCACTCTCACATTCTCTCCCATCCTCACTCTCACTCTCACTCTCTCTCAACCATCCTCACTCTCACTCTCACACTCTATCTCCAATCCTCACTCTCACTCTCACTCTCACACTCTCTCCCATCGTCACTCTCACTCTCACACTCTATCTCCAATCCTCACTCTCACTCTCACTCTCACACTCTCTCCCTTCCTCACTCTCACTCTCACACTCTTCCTCCCATCGTCACTCTCACTCTCACTCTCACAATCTCTCCCATTCTCACTCTCACTATCACACTTTTTCTCCCATCCTCACTCTCACTCGGAGACTCTCTCTCACATCCTCATTCTCACTCTCACACTCTTTCCCATTCTCACTCTCACTCACACACTCTCTCTCCTATCCTCACTCTCACTCTCACACACTCTCTCCCATCCTCACTCTCACTCTCACTCTCACACTCTCACTCCCATTCTCACTCACTCTCTCCCTCTCTCTTCCATCCTCACTCTCACTCTCAAACTCCCTCCCATCCGCACTCACACTCTCACTCACTCCGATTCTCACTCTCAATCTCACACTCTCACTCCCATCCTCATTCTCACTCTCACCCTCACTCACTCTCTCCCATCCTCACTCTCACTCTCACACTCTCTCTCCCTTCCTCACTCTCACGCTCACAGTCACACTCTCTCCCATCCGCACTCTCACTCTCACTCTCACACTCTCTCCCATCCTCATTCTCACTCTCAGATTCTCTCCCATCCTCACTCTCACTCTCACTCTCTCTCAACCATCCTCACTCTCACTCTCACACTCTATCTCCAATCCTCACTCTCACTCTCACTCTCACACTCTCTCCCATCGTCACTCTCACTCTCACACTCTCCCTCCCATCGTCACTCGCACTCTCACACTCTCTCCCATTCTCACTCTCACTATCACACTTTTTCTCCCATCCTCACTCTCACTCGGAGACTCTCTCTCCCATCCTCATTCTCACTCTCACACTCTCTCCCATCCTCACTCTCACTCTCACACTCTCTTACCCATCCTCGCTGTCACTCTCAAACTCTCCCTCACATCGTCACTCTCACTCTCACTCTCACACTCTCTCCCATTCTCACTCTCACTATCACACTTTCTCTCCTATCCTCACTCTCACTCTCACACTCTGTCTCCCATTCTCATTCTCACTCTCACACTCTCTCCCATTCTCACTCTCACGCTCACTCTCTCTCAACCATCCTCACTCTCACTCTCACACTCTATCTCCAATCCTCACTCTCACTCTCACTCTCACACTCTCTCCCATCGTCACTCTCACTCTCACAATCTCCCTCCCATCGTCATTCTCACTCTCACTCTCACACTCCCATTCTCACTCTCACTATCACACTCATTCTCCCATCCTCACTCTCACCCGGAGACTCTCTCACCCATCCTCATTCTCACTCTCACACTCTCTCCCATTCTCACTCTCACTCTGACACTCTCTCTCCCATCCTCACTCTCACTCTCACACTCTCTTACCCATCCTCGCTGTCACTCTCAAACTCTCCCTCAGATCGTCACTCTCACTCTCACTCTCACACTCTCTCCCATTCTCACTCTCACTATCACACTTTCTCTCCTATCCTCACTCTCACTCTCAATCTCACACTCTGTCTCCCATTCTCATTCTCACTCTCACACTCTCTCCCATTCTCACTCTCACTCTCACACTCTGTCTCCCATTCTCATTCTCACTCTCACACTCTCTCCCATTCTCACTCTCACTCTTACACTCTCTCCCATTCTCACTCTCACTCTTACACTCGCACTCCCAACCTCACTCTCACTCTCACACTCTCTTTACCATCGTCGCTGTCCCTCTCACACTCTCTCCCATCCTCACTCTCACCCTCACACTCTCTCTCCCATCCTCACTCTCACCCTCACACTCTCTCTCCCATTCTCACTCTCACTCTCACACTCACTCTCCCATTCTCACTCTCACTCTCACTCTCACACTCATTCTCCCATTGTCACTCTCACTCTCATTCTCTCTCGCATCCTCACTCTCACTCTCACACTCTCTCTCCCATCCTCACGTTCACTCTCACGCACACACTCCCATTCTCACTCACTCTCACACTCTCTCTGGCTTCCTAACTGTCACTATCACACTCTCTCTCCCATCCTCATTCTCACTCTCACACTCTCTCCCATTCACACTGTCACTCTCACTCTCTCACTCCCATTCTCACTCACTCTCACATTCCCTCTCCCACCCTCGCTTTCACTCTCACACTCTCTCCCATCCGCACTCTCACTCTCACTCTCTCTCCGATTCTCACTCTCACTCTCACACTCTCTCTCCCATCCTCATTCTCACTCTCACTCTCACACACTCTCTCCCATCCTCACTCTCACACTCTCTCCCATCCACACTCTCACTCTCACACTCTCTCTCACATCCTCATTCTAACTCTCACACTCTCTCCCATTCTCACTCTCAATCTCTCACTCTCTCTCCAATTCTCACTTTCACTCTCACACTCTCTCTTCCTCACTCTCACTCTCACATTCTCTCCCATCCTCACTCTCACTCTCACTCTCCCCCTCACATCCTCATTCTCACTCTCACACTCTCTCTCATTCTCGCTCTCACTCACACACTGTCTCTCCCATCCTCACTCACTCTCACATGCTCTCTCCCATCCTCGCTGTCACTCTCACTCTCTCTCCCATCCTCACTCTCAATCTCACTCTCACACTCTCTCCAATTCTCACTCTCACTCTCACACTCTCTCCCATTCTCACTCTCACTCTCACATTCTCTCCCATCCTCACTCTCACTCTGACTCTCTCTCTCCCATCCTCACTCTCACACTTTCTCTCCCATCCTCACTCTCACACTCTCACACTCATACTCTCTCCCATCTTCACTCTCACTCTCACACACTCCCTCCCATCGTCACTCTCAGTCTCACTCTCACACTCTCTCCCATTCTCACTCTCACTATCACACTTTCTCTCTCATCCTCACTCTCACTCTCACTCTCACACTCTCTCTCCCATTCTCATTCTCACTCTCACAATCTCTCCCATTCCCTCTCTCACTCTCACACTCTCTCTCCCATCCTCACTCTCACTCTCACACTCTCTCTCCCATCCTCGCTGTCACTCTCACACTCTCTCTCCAATCCTCATTCTCACTCTCACACTCCTTCTCCCATTCACACTCTCACTCTCACTCTCTCTCCCATCCTCACTCTCACTCTCACACTCATTCTCCCATTCACACTCTCACTCTCACTCTCTCTCCCATCCTCACTCTCACTCTCACACACTCACTCCCATTCTCACTCACACTCACACTCTCTTTCCCATCCTGACTCTCACTGTCACTCTCTCTCTCCCATCCTCACTCTCGCTCTCACACTCTCTCCCATTCACACTACCACTCTCACTCTCTCACTCCCATTCTCACTCACTGTCTCACTCCCTCTTCCATCCACACTCTCACTCTCACACTCCCTCCCATCGGCACTCACACTCTCACTCTCTCCGATTCTCACACTCACTCTCACACTCTCTCCCATCCTCATTATCACTCTCACTCTCACACTCTCTCTCCCATTCTCATTCTCACTCTCATACTCTCTCCCATTCTCACTCTCACTCTCACACTCTCTCTCCCATCCTCACTCTCACTCTCACACTCTCTCTCCCATCTTCGCTGTCACTCTCACACTCTCTCTCCAATCCTCATTCTCACTCTCACACTCATTCTCCCATTCACACTCTCACTCTCTCTCCCATCCTCACTCTCACACTCATTCTCCCATTCACACTCTCACTCTCACTCTCTCTCCCATCCTCACTCTCACTCTCACACACTCACTCCCATTCTCACTCACATTCAAACTCTCTTTCCCATCCTCACTCTCACTGTCACTCTCTCTCTCCCATCCTCACTCTCGCTCTCACACTCTCTCCCATTCACACTACCACTCTCACTCTCTCACTCCCATTCTCACTCACTGTCTCACTCCCTCTTCCATCCTCACTCTCACTCTCACACTCCCTCCCATCGGCACTCACACTCTCACTCTCTCCGATTCGCACACTCACTCTCACACTCTCTCCCATCCTCATTATCACTCTCATTCTCACACACTCTCTCCCATCCACACTCTCTCTCCCATCCACGCTCTCACTCTTACACTTTCTCTCCCAACAATCTCTCACCCATTGTCACTCTCACTCTCACACTCTCTCTACCATCCTCATTCTCACTCTTACACTCTCTCTCCCAACATCACACTCACTCTCATACTCTCTCTCCAATCCTCACTCTCACTCTCACACTCACACTCTCTCCCATCCGCACGCTCACTCTCGCTCTAGCACTCTTTCTCCGATTCTCACTCTCATTCTCACACTATCTCTCCCATCAAAATTCTCACTATCACCCTCACTCACTCTCTCCCATCCTCACTCTCACTCTCACACTCTCTCTCCCTTCCTTACACTCACGCTCACACTCACACTCCCTCCCATCCGCACTCTCACTCTCACTCTCACACTCTCGCCCATCCTCATTCTCACTCTCACATTCTCTCCCATCCTCACTCTCACTCTCACTCTCTCTCTCTCCCGTCCTCACTCTCACTCTCACTCTCACACTCTATCTCCCATCCTCACTCTCGCTCTCACACTCACACTCTCTCCCATCCTCACTGTCACTCTCACACTCTCCCACCCATCGTCACTCTCACTCTCACACTCTCTCCCATTCTCGCTCTCACTATCACACTTTTTCTCCCATCCTCACTCTCACTCTCACACTCTCTCCCATTCTCACTCTCACTCTCACACTCTCTCTCCCATCCTCACTCTCCCTCTCACACTCTCTTACCCATCCTCGCTGTCACTCTCACACACTCTCTCCAATCCTCACTCTCACCCTCACACTCTCTCTCCCATCCTCACTCTCACCCTCACACTCTCTCTCCCATTCTCACTCTCACTCTCACACTCTCTCTCCCATTCTCACTCTAACTCACACTCTCACACTCATTCTCCCATTCTCACTCTCGCTCTCATTCTCTCTCGCATTCTCACTCTCACTCTCACACTCTCTCTCCCATCCTCACTCTCACACTCTCTCTCCCATCCACACTCTCACTCTCACTCTCCCTCTCACATCCTAATTCTAACTCTCACACTCTCTCCCATTCTCACTCTCAATCTCACACTCTCTCTCATTCTCACTCTCACTCTCACACTGTCTCTCCCATCCTCACACTCACTCTCACACGTTCTCTCCCATCCTCGCTGTCACTCTCACTCTCTCTCCCATCCTCACTCTCAATCTCACTCTCACACTGTCTCCAATTCTCACTCTCACTCTCACACTCTATCCCATTCTCACTCTCACTCTCACTCTCTCTTCCATCCTCTCTCACTCTCAAACTCCCTCCCATCCACACTCACACTCTCACTCTCTCCGATTCTCACTCTCACTCTCACACTCTCACTCCCAACCTCATTCTCACTCTCATTCACACACACTCTCTCCCATCCACACTCTCACACACTCACTCCCATTCTCACTCACACTCACACTCTCTCACCCATCCTCACTCTCACTGTCACAATCTCTCTCCCATCCTCACTCTCCCTCTCACACTCTCTCCCATTCGCACTACCACTCTCACTCTCTCACTCCCATTCTCACTCACTCTCTCACTCTCTCTTCCATCCTCACTCTCACTCTCAAACTCCCTCCCATCCGCACTCACACTCTCACTCTCTCCGATTCTCACTCTCACTCTCACATTCTCACTCCCATTCTCATTCTCACTCTCACCCTCACTCACTCTCTCCCATCCTCACTCTCACTCTCACACTCTCTCTCCCTTCCTCACTCTCACGCTCACACTTACACTCTCTTCCTTCTGCACTCTCACTCCCACTCTTGCACTCTCTCCCATCCTCATTCTCACTCTCACATTCTCTCCCATCCTCACTCTCACTCTCAATCTCTCTCAACCATCCTCACTGTCACTCTCACACGCTATCTCCAATCCTCACTCTCACTCTCACACTCTCTCCCATCCTCACTCTCACTCTCACACTCTCCCTCCCATCGTCACTCTCACTCTCACTCTCACACTCTCTCCCATTCTCACTCTCACTATCACACTTTTTCTCCCATCCTCACTCTCACTCTGAGACTCTCTCTCCCATCCTCATTCTCACTCTCACACTCTTTCCCATTCTCACTCTCACTCTGACACTCTCTCTCCCATCCTCACTCTCACTCTCACTCTCTCTTACCCATCCTCGCTGTCACTCTCACACTCTCTCTCCTATCCTCACTCACACTCTCATACACTCTCTCCCATCCTAACTCTCACTCTCACTCTCACACGCTCTCACCCATTGTCACTCTCACTGTCACACTCTCTCTCCCATCCTCACTCTCGCTCTCACACTCTCTCCCATTCACACTACCACTCTCACTCTCTCACTCCCATTCTCACTCACTCTCTCACTCTCTCTTCCATCCTCACTCTCACTCTCGAACTCCCTCCCATCCGCACTCACACTCTCACTCTCTCCGATTCTCACTCTCACTCTCACACTATCACTCCCATCCTCATTCTCACTCTCACCCTCACTCACTCTCTCCCATCCTCACTCTCACTCTCACACTCTCTCTCCCTTCCTCACTCTCACGCTCACACTCACACTCTCTCCCATCCGCACTCTCACTCTCACTCTCACACTCTCTCTCCCATCCTCACTCTCACTCTCACACTCTCTCTCCCATCTTCGCTGTCACTCTCACACTCTCTCTCCAATCCTCATTCTCACTCTCACACTCATTCTCCCATTCACACTCTCACTCTCTCTCCCATCCTCACTCTCACTCTCACACTCATTCTCCCATTCACACTCTCACTCTCACTCTCTCTCCCATCCTCACTCTCACTCTCACACACTCACTCCCATTCTCACTCACATTCAAACTCTCTTTCCCATCCTCACTCTCACTGTCACTCTCTCTCTCCCATCCTCACTCTCGCTCTCACACTCTCTCCCATTCACACTACCACTCTCACTCTCTCACTCCCATTCTCACTCACTGTCTCACTCCCTCTTCCATCCTCACTCTCACTCTCACACTCCCTCCCATCGGCACTCACACTCTCACTCTCTCCGATTCGCACACTCACTCTCACACTCTCTCCCATCCTCATTATCACTCTCATTCTCACACACTCTCTCCCATCCACACTCTCACACTCTCTCTCCCATCCACGCTCTCACTCTTACACTTTCTCTCCCAACAATCTCTCACCCATTGTCACTCTCACTCTCACACTCTCTCTACCATCCTCATTCTCACTCTTACACTCTCTCTCCCAACATCACACTCACTCTCATACTCTCTCTCCAATCCTCACTCTCACTCTCACACTCACACTCTCTCCCATCCGCACGCTCACTCTCGCTCTAGCACTCTCTCTCCGATTCTCACTCTCATTCTCACACTATCTCTCCCATCAAAATTCTCACTATCACCCTCACTCACTCTCTCCCATCCTCACTCTCACTCTCACACTCTCTCTCCCTTCCTTACACTCACGCTCACACTCACACTCCCTCCCATCCGCACTCTCACTCTCACTCTCACACTCTCGCCCATCCTCATTCTCACTCTCACATTCTCTCCCATCCTCACTCTCACTCTCACTCTCTCTCTCTCCCGTCCTCACTCTCACTCTCACTCTCACACTCTATCTCCCATCCTCACTCTCGCTCTCACACTCACACTCTCTCCCATCCTCACTGTCACTCTCACACTCTCCCACCCATCGTCACTCTCACTCTCACACTCTCTCCCATTCTCGCTCTCACTATCACACTTTTTCTCCCATCCTCACTCTCACTCTCACACTCTCTCCCATTCTCACTCTCACTCTCACACTCTCTCTCCCATCCTCACTCTCCCTCTCACACTCTCTTACCCATCCTCGCTGTCACTCTCACACACTCTCTCCAATCCTCACTCTCACCCTCACACTCTCTCTCCCATCCTCACTCTCACCCTCACACTCTCTCTCCCATTCTCACTCTCACTCTCACACTCTCTCTCCCATTCTCACTCTAACTCACACTCTCACACTCATTCTCCCATTCTCACTCTCGCTCTCATTCTCTCTCGCATTCTCACTCTCACTCTCACACTCTCTCTCCCATCCTCACTCTCACACTCTCTCTCCCATCCACACTCTCACTCTCACTCTCCCTCTCACATCCTAATTCTAACTCTCACACTCTCTCCCATTCTCACTCTCAATCTCACACTCTCTCTCATTCTCACTCTCACTCTCACACTGTCTCTCCCATCCTCACACTCACTCTCACACGTTCTCTCCCATCCTCGCTGTCACTCTCACTCTCTCTCCCATCCTCACTCTCAATCTCACTCTCACACTGTCTCCAATTCTCACTCTCACTCTCACACTCTATCCCATTCTCACTCTCACTCTCACTCTCTCTTCCATCCTCTCTCACTCTCAAACTCCCTCCCATCCACACTCACACTCTCACTCTCTCCGATTCTCACTCTCACTCTCACACTCTCACTCCCAACCTCATTCTCACTCTCATTCACACACACTCTCTCCCATCCACACTCTCACACACTCACTCCCATTCTCACTCACACTCACACTCTCTCACCCATCCTCACTCTCACTGTCACAATCTCTCTCCCATCCTCACTCTCCCTCTCACACTCTCTCCCATTCGCACTACCACTCTCACTCTCTCACTCCCATTCTCACTCACTCTCTCACTCTCTCTTCCATCCTCACTCTCACTCTCAAACTCCCTCCCATCCGCACTCACACTCTCACTCTCTCCGATTCTCACTCTCACTCTCACATTCTCACTCCCATTCTCATTCTCACTCTCACCCTCACTCACTCTCTCCCATCCTCACTCTCACTCTCACACTCTCTCTCCCTTCCTCACTCTCACGCTCACACTTACACTCTCTTCCTTCTGCACTCTCACTCCCACTCTTGCACTCTCTCCCATCCTCATTCTCACTCTCACATTCTCTCCCATCCTCACTCTCACTCTCAATCTCTCTCAACCATCCTCACTGTCACTCTCACACGCTATCTCCAATCCTCACTCTCACTCTCACACTCTCTCCCATCCTCACTCTCACTCTCACACTCTCCCTCCCATCGTCACTCTCACTCTCACTCTCACACTCTCTCCCATTCTCACTCTCACTATCACACTTTTTCTCCCATCCTCACTCTCACTCTGAGACTCTCTCTCCCATCCTCATTCTCACTCTCACACTCTTTCCCATTCTCACTCTCACTCTGACACTCTCTCTCCCATCCTCACTCTCACTCTCACTCTCTCTTACCCATCCTCGCTGTCACTCTCACACTCTCTCTCCTATCCTCACTCACACTCTCATACACTCTCTCCCATCCTAACTCTCACTCTCACTCTCACACGCTCTCACCCATTGTCACTCTCACTGTCACACTCTCTCTCCCATCCTCACTCTCGCTCTCACACTCTCTCCCATTCACACTACCACTCTCACTCTCTCACTCCCATTCTCACTCACTCTCTCACTCTCTCTTCCATCCTCACTCTCACTCTCGAACTCCCTCCCATCCGCACTCACACTCTCACTCTCTCCGATTCTCACTCTCACTCTCACACTATCACTCCCATCCTCATTCTCACTCTCACCCTCACTCACTCTCTCCCATCCTCACTCTCACTCTCACACTCTCTCTCCCTTCCTCACTCTCACGCTCACACTCACACTCTCTCCCATCCGCACTCTCACTCTCACTCTCACACTCTCTCTCCCATCCTCACTCTCACTCTCACACTCTCTCTCCCATCCTCGCTGTCACTCTCACACTCTCTCTCCCATCTTCACTCTCACCCTCACACTCTCTCTCCCATCCTCACTCTCACACTCACACTCTCTCTCCAATCCTCATTCTCACTCTCACACTCATTCTCCCATTCTCACTCTCACTCTCACTCTCTCTCCCATCCTCTCTCTCACTCTCACACACTCACTCCCATTCTCACTCACACTCACACTCTCTTTCCCATCCTCACTCTCACTGTCACTCTCTCTCTCCCATCCTCACTCTCGCTCTCACACTCTCTCCCATTCACACTACCACTCTCACTCTCTCACTCCCATTCTCACTCACTCTCTCACTCCCTCTTCCATCCTCACTCACACTCTCACACTCCCTCCCATCCGCACTCACACTCTCACTCTCTCCGATTCTCTCACTCACTCTCACACTCTCTCCCATCCTCATTATCACTCTCATTCTCACACACTCTCTCCCATCCACACTCTCACACTCTCTCTCCCATCCACGCTCTCACTCTCACAATCTCTCACCCATCCTCACTCTCACTCTCACACTCTCTCTACCATCCTCATTCTCACTCTCACACTCTCTCTCCCAACATCACTCTCACTCTCACTCTCTCTCTCTCCCGTCCTCACTCTCACTCTCACACTCACACTCTCTCCCATCCGCACGCTCACTCTCGCTCTAGCACTCTCTCTCCGATTCTCACTCTCATTCTCACACTCTCTCTCCCATCATCATTCTCACTATCACCCTCACTCACTCTCTCCCATCCTCACTCTCACTCTCACACTCTCTCTCGCTTCCTTACTCTCACGCTCACACTCACACTCCCTCCCATCCGCACTCTCACTCTCACTCTCACTCTCTCTCTCCCGTCCGCACTCTCACTCTCACTCTCACACTCTATCTCCCATCCTCACTCTCACTCTCACTCTCACACTCTATCTCCCATCCTCACTCTCACTCTCACTCTCACACTCTCTTTCCCATCCTCGCTGTCCCTCTCACACTCTCTCCCATCCTCACTCTCACCCTCACACTCTCTCTCCCATCCTCACTCTCACCCTCACACTCTCTCTCCCATTCTCACTCTCACGCTCACACTCACTCTCCCATTCTCACTCTCACTCTCACTCTCACACTCTCTCTCCCATCCTCACGTTCACTCTCACGCACACACTCCCATTCTCACTCACTCTCACACTCTCTCTCGCTTCCTAACTGTCACTATCACACTCTCTCTCCCATCCTCATTCTCACTCTCACACTCTCTCCCAATCACACTGTCACTCTGACTCTCTCACTCCCATTCTCACTCAATCTCACATTCCCTCTTCCACCCTCGCTTTCACTCTCACACTCTCTCCCATCCGCACTCTCTCTCTCACTCTCTCTCCGATTCTCACTCTCACACTCTCTCTCTCATCCTCATTCTCACTCTCACTCTCACACACTCTCTCCCATCCTCACTCTCACACTCTCTCTCCCATCCACACTCTCACTCTCACACTCTCTCTCCCATCCTCATTCTAACTCTCACACTCTCTCCCATTCTCACTCTCAATCTCTCACTCTCTCTCCAATTCTCACTTTCACTCTCACACTCTCTCCCATCCTCACTCTCACTCTCACATTCTCTCCCATCCTCACTCTCACTCTAACTCTCACATCCTCATTCTCACTCTCACACTCTCTCTCATTCTCGCTCTCACTCTCACACTGTCTCTCCCATCCTCACTCACTCTCACACGCTCTCTCCCATCCTCGCTGTCACTCTCACTCTCTCTCCCATCCTCACTCTCAATCTCACTCTCACACTCTCTCCAATTCTCACTCTCACTCTCACATTCTCTCCCATCCTCACTCTCACTCTGACTCTCTCTCTCCCATCCTCACTCTCACGCTTTCTCTACCATCCTCACTCTCACTCTCACTCTCATACTCTCTCACATCTTCACTCTCACTCTCACACACTCCCTCCCAACGTCACTCTCAGTCTCACTCTCACACTCTCTCCCAATCTCACTCTCACTATCACACTTTCTCTCCCATCCTCACTCTCACTCTCACTCTCACACTCTCTCTCCCATCCTCATTCTCACTCTCACACTCTCTCCCATTCTCACTCTCACTCTCACACTCTCTCTCCCATCCTCACTCTCACTCTCACACTCTCTCTCCCATCCTCGCTGTCACTCTCACACTCTCTCTCCCATCTTCACTCTCACCCTCACACTCTCTCTCCCATCCTCACTCTCACCCTCACACTCTCTCTCCAATCCTCATTCTCACTCTCACACTCATTCTCCCATTCTCACTCTCACTCTCACTCTCTCTCCCATCCACACTCTCACTCTCACACACTCACTCCCATTCTCACTCACACTCACACTCTCTTTCCCATCCTCACTCTCACTGTCACTCTCTCTCTCCCATCCTCACTCTCGCTCTCACACTCTCTACCATTCACACTACCACTCTCACTCTCTCACTCCCATTCTCACTCACTGTCTCACTCCCTCTTCCATCCTCACTCTCACTCTCACACTCCCTCCCATCCGCACTCACACTCTCACTCTCTCCGATTCTCACACTCACTCTCACACTCTCTCCCATCCTCATTATCACTCTCATTCTCACACACTCTCTCCCATCCACACTCTCACACTCTCTCTCCCATCCACACTCTCACTCTCACACTCTCTCACCCATCCTCACTCTCACTCTCACACTCTCTCTACCATCCTCATTCTCACTCTCACACTCTCTCTCCCAACATCACTCTCACTCTCATACTCTCTCTCCAATCCTCACTCTCACTCTCACACTCACACTCTCTCCCATCCGCACGCTCACTCACGCTCTAGCACTCTCTCTCCGATTCTCACTCTCATTCTCACACTCTCTCTCCCATATTCATTCTCACTATCACCCTCACTCACTCTCTCCCATCCTCACTCTCACTCTCACACTCTCTCTCCCTTCCTTACTCTCACGCTCACACTCACACTCCCTCCCATCCGCACTCTCACTCTCACACTCTCGCCCATCCTCATTCGCACTCTCACATTCTCTCCCATCCTCACTCTCACTCTCACTCTCTCTCTCTCCCGTCCTCACTCTCACTCTCACTCTCACACTCTATCTCCCATCCTCACTCTCACTCTCACACTCACACTCTCTCCCATCCTCACTGTCACTCTCACACTCTCCCACCCATCGTCACTCTCACTCTCACACTCTCTCCCATTCTCGCTCTCACTATCACACTTTTTCTCCCATCCTCACTCTCACTCTCACACTCTCTCCCATTCTCACTCTCACTCTCACACTCTCTCTCCCATCCTCACTCTCCCTCTAACACTCTCTTACCCATCCTCGCTGTCACTCTCACACACTCTCTCCAATCCTCACTCTCACCCTCACACTCTCTCTCCCATGCTCACTCTCACCCTCACACTCTCTCTCCCATTCTCACTCTCACTCTCACACTCTCTCTCCCATTCTCACTCTAACTCACACTCTCACACTCATTCTCCCATTCTCACTCACGCTCTCATTCTCTCTCGCATTCTCACTCTCACTCTCACACTCTCTCTCCCATCCTCACTTTCACTCTAACGCACTCACTCCCATTCTCACTCACTCTCCCACTCTTTCTCGCATCCTCACTCTCACTGTCACACTCTCTCTCCCATCCTCCCTCTCACTCTCACACTCTCTCCCATTCACACTATCTCTCTCACTCTCTCACTCCCATTCTCACTCACTCTCACACTTCCTCTAACATCCTAAATTTCACTCTCACACTCTCTCCCATCCTCAATCTCACCCTCACACTCTCTCTCCGATTCTCACTCTCACTCTCACACTCACTCTCCCATTCTCACTCTCACTCTCACTCTCACACTCATTCTCCCATTCTCACTCTCACTCTCATTCTCTCTCGCATCCTCACTCTCACTCTCACATTCTCTCTCCCATCCTCACGTTCACTCTCACGCACACACTCCCATTCTCACTCACTATCACATTCTCTCTCGCTTCCTCACTGTCACTATCACACTCTCTCTCCCATCCTCATTCTCACTCTCACACTCTCTCCCAATCACACTGTCACTCTCACTCTCTCACTCCCATTCTCACTCACTCTCACATTCCCTCTTCCACCCTCGCTTTCACTCTCACACTCTCTCCCATCCGCACTCTCACTCTCTCTCCAATTCTCACTCTCACTCTCACACTCTCTCTCCCATCCTAATTCTCACTCTCACTCTCACACACTCTCTCCCATCCTCACTCTCATACTCTCTCTCCCATCCACACTCTCACTCTCACACTCTCTCTCACGTCCTCATTCTAACTCTCACACTCTCTCCCATTCTCACTCTCAATTTCTCACTCTCTCTCCAATTCTCACTTTCACTCTCACACTCTCTCCCATCCTCACTCTCACTCTCACATTCTCTCCCATCCTCACTCTCACTCTCACTCTCCCTCTCCCATCCTCACTCACTCTCACACGCTCTCTCCCATCCTCGCTGTCACTCTCACTCTCTCTCCCATCCTCACTCTCAATCTCACTCTCACACTCTCTTCAATTCTCACTCTCACTCTCACACTCTCTCCCATTCTCACTCTCACTCTCACACTTTCTCTCCCATCCTCACTCTCACTCTCACTCTCATACTCTCTCACATCTTCACTCTCACTCTCACACACTCCCTCCCATCGTCACTCTCAGTCTCACTCTCACACTCTCTCCCATTCTCACTCTCACTATCACACTTTCTCTGCCATCCTCACTCTCACTCTCACTCTCATACTCTCTCTCCCATCCTCATTCTCACTCTCACTCTCACACTCTCTCTCCCATCCTCACTCCCACTCTCACACTCTCTCTCCCATCCTCGCTGTCACTCTCACACTCTCTCTCCCATCTTCACTCTCACCCTCACACTCTCTCTCCCATCCTCACTCTCACCCTCACACTCTCTCTCCAATCCTCATTCTCACTCTCACACTCATTCTCCCATTCTCACTCTCACTCTCACTCTCTCTCCCATCCTCACTCTCACTCTCACACACTCACTCCCATTCTCACTCACACTCACATTCTCTTTCCCATCCACACTCTCACTGTCACTCTCCCTCTCCCATCCTCACTCTCGCTCTCACACTCTCTACCATTCACACTACCACTCTCACTCTCTCACTCCCATTCTCACTCACTGTCTCACTCCCTCTTCCATCCTCACTCTCACTCTCACACTCCCTCCCATCCGCACTCACACTCTCACTCTCTCCAATTCTCACACTCACTCTCACACTCTCTCCCATCCTCATTATCACTCTCATTCTCACACACTCTCTCCCATCCACACTCTCACACTCTCTCTCCCATCCACACACTCACTCTCACACTCTCTCACCCATCCTCTCTCTCACTCTCACACTCTCTCTACCATCCTCATTCTCACTCTCACACTCTCTCTCCCAACATCACTCTCACTCTCATACTCTCTCTCCAATCCTCACTCTCACTCTCACACTCACACTCTCTCCCATCCGCACGCTCACTCTCGCTCTAGCACTCTCTCTCCGATTCTCACTCTCATTCTCACACTCTCTCTCCCATCATCATTCTCACTATCACCCTCACTCACTCTCTCCCATCCTCACTCTCACTCTCACACTCTCTCTCCCTTCCTTACTCTCACGCTCACACACTCCCTCCCATCCGCACTCTCACTCTCACTCTCACACTCTCGCCCATCCTCATTCTCACTCTCACATTCTCTCCCATCCTCACACTCACTCTCACTCTCTCTCTCCCGTCCTCACTCTCACTCTCACTCTCACACTCTATCTCCCATCCTCACTCTCACTCTCACATTCACACTCTCTCCCATCCTCACTGTCACTCTCACACTCTCCCACCCATCGTCACTCTCACTCTCACACTCTCTCCCATTCTCACTCTCACTCTCACACTCTCTCTCCCATCCTCACTCTCCTTCTCACACTCTCTTACCCATCCTCGCTGTCACTCTCACACACTCTCTCCAATCCTCACTCTCACCCTCACACTCTCTCTCCCATCCTCACTCTCACCCTCACACTCTCTCTCCCATTCTCACTCTCACTCTCACACTCTCTCTCCCATTCTCACTCTAACTCACACTCTCACACTCATTCTCCCATTCTCACTCTCACTCTCATTCTCTCTCGCATCCTCACTCTCACTCTCACACTCTCTCTCCCATCCTCACGTTCACTCTCACGCACACACTCCCATTCTCACTCACTATCACACTCTCTCTCGCTTCCTAACTGTCACTATCACACTCTCTCTCCCATCCTCATTCTCACTCTCACACTCTGTGGTGTAAAATTATGTCCCAATAAATGTGTGAATCATAATGTAACACATGTATTGGGCCAAGCAGTGGAATGTGGTGAAACGGTTAAAAATTATGTCCCAATACATGTGTGAATCTAACCGGAATGGAGGTGTTGCTTAGTCCCGTGTGAATCTTATTACACACCTCCCCGTGTGAATCTTCTTATCTGTATGTAACCAGAATGGAATGTGTTTTTTAGCCTTGCTCTGCTGTTCACATGAATGTTTATATCTGGAAAAGAGTATATCAGCTGGAAAAGTCTCCAGTTCGGTAAGTCTGCTCCGGGGTTACGTTTAACCGCCGAGCGTGGGTTGTTGGCAACCGCTCTACGAGAACTGACGGCTCCCAGTTCCGGTAACATGTAGAGTGAGTATAAGCCAGACCCGTTGGTTGTGGTGACGCTGCAGGGAATAAAATGCTCATATTCTAGCAGACTCGCCTCTTGGTCGTTTGTTCTGTGTCAGACTACTCTCCTACGAACCTGACCTTGAGAATTTTTTAAAACATTTGGCGCAGCGAGCAGGGTCAATCGCAATTGAGGAGAGATTTTGATACAGAACAATGTTTTGGAAAAAGACTAAGAAACCAGAAGAACAAACTGTGGAGGTCCCGACCGTCCCGGGATGGCATGGACTGTGGCATGACGTGGCAGTTTGTTTGAGAAATGGTGGGGGGCGACCGGAGGAACCCCAGGGTCGCTGCTGTCCACCCTTGAGAGGATCCCAGTCCTGCTGAAGAACCCCTTGCCTGGGGTACAGCGGAGGATGTGGGCATGTCCAAAAAGCTGAAGCGGAGTTAACAGAATTGAATGGGATTGAACTGAACTTAACTGAGTGGAACTGAAGTGAATCAAATTGAACGGAACAAAATGGAACTGAGCTAAATTGAATTGAAATGGACGGAACTGAATTGAACACAATTGAATTGAACTGAACAGACCTGAACTGAGCTGAATTGAACTACACTGAATTGACTGAACTGAAATGAACTGAAACGAATTGAACTGAATTAAGCATAATGTAACACATGTATTGGGCCAAGCAGTGGAATGTGGTGTAAAATTATGTCCCAATACATGTGTGAATCATAATGTAACACATGTATTGGGCCAAGCAGTGGAATGTGGTGAAACGGTTAAAAATTATGTCCCAATACATGTGTGAATCTAACCGGAATGGAGGTGTTGCTTAGTCCCGTGTGAATCTTATTACAAACCTCCCCGTGTGAATCTTCTTATCTGTATGTAACCAGAATGGAATGTGTTTTTTAGCCTTGCTCTGCTGTTCACATGAATGTTTATATCTGGAAAAGAGTATATCAGCTGGAAAAGTCTCCAGTTCGGTGAGTCTGCTCCGGGGTTACGTTTAACCGCCGAGCGTGGGTTGTTGGCAACTGCTCTACGAGAACTGACGGCTCCCAGTTCCGGTAACATGTAGAGTGAGTATAAGCCAGACCCGTTGGTTGTGGCGACGCTGCGGGGAATAAAATGCTCATATTCTAGCAGACTCGCCTCTTGGTCGTTTGTTCTGTGTCAGACTACTCTCCTACGAACCTGACCTTGAGAATTTTTTAAAACACACTCTCTCCCAATCACACTGTCACTCTCACTCTCTCACTCCCATTCTCACTCACTCTCACATTCCCTCTTCCACCCTCGCTTTCACTCTCACACTCTCTCCCATCCGCACTCTCACTCTCTCTCCGATTCTCACTCTCACTCTCACACTCTCTCTCCCATCCTCATTCTCACTCTCACTCTCACACACTCTCTCCCATCCTCACTCTCACACTCTCTCTCCCATCCACACTCTCACTCTCACACTCTCTCTCACGTCCTCATTCTAACTCTCACACTCCCATTCTCACTCTCAATCTCTCACTCACTCTCCAATTCTCACTTTCACTCTCACACTCTCTCCCATCAACACTCTCACTCTCACATTCTCTCCCATCCTCACTCTCACTCTCACTCTCCCTCTCACATCCTCATTCTCACTCTCACACTCTCTCTCATTCTCGCTCTCACTCTCACACTGTCTCTCCCATCCTCACTCACTCTCACACGCTCTCTCCCATCCTAGCTGTCACTCTCACTCTCTCTCCCATCCTCACTCTCAATCTCACTCTCACACTCTCTCCAATTCTCACTCTCACTCTCACACTCTCTCCCATTCTCACTCTCACTCTCACATTCTCTCCCATCCTCACTCTCACTCTGACTCTCTCTCTCCCATCCTCACTCTCACACTTTCTCTCCAATCCTCAATCTCACTCTCACTCTCATACTCTCTCACATCATCACTCTCACTCTCACACACTCCCTCCCATCGTCACTCTCAGTCTCACTCTCACACTCTCTCCCATTCTCACTCTCACTATCACACATTCTCTCCCATCCTCACTCTCACTCTCACTCTCACACTCTCTCTCCCATCCTCATTCTCACTCTCACACTCTCTCCCATTCTCACTCTCACTCTCACACTCCCTCTCCCATCCTCACTCACTCTCACACTCTCTCTCCCATCCTCGCTGTCACTCTCACACTCTCTCTCCCATCTTCACTCTCACCCTCACACTCTCTCTCCCATCCTCACTCTCACCCTCACACTCACTCTCCAATCCTCATTCTCACTCTCACACTCATTCTCCCATTCTCACTCTCACTCTCTCTCCCATCCTCACTCTCACTCTCACACACTCACTCCCATTCTCACTCACACTCACATTCTCTTTCCCATCCTCACTCTCACTGTCACTCTCCCTCTCCCATCCTCACACTCGCTCTCACACTCTCTACCATTCACACTACCACTCTCACTCTCTCACTCCCATTCTCACTCACTGTCTCACTCCATCTTCCATCCTCACTCTCACTCTCACACTCCCTCCCATCCGCACTCACACTCTCACTCTCTCCGATTCTCACACTCACTCTCATACTCTCTCCCATCCTCATTATCACTCTCATTCTCACACACTCTCTCCCATCCACACTCTCACACTCTCTCTCCCATCCACACTCTCACTCTCACACTCTCTCACCCATCCTCATTCTCACTCTCACACTCTCTCTACCATCCTCATTCTCACTCTCACACTCTCTCTCCCAACATCACTCTCACTCTCATACTCTCTCTCCAATCCTCACTCTCACTCTCACACTCACACTCTCTCCCATCCGCACGCTCACTCTCGCTCTAGCACTCTCTCTCCGATTCTCACTCTCATTCTCACACTCTCTCTCCCATCATCATTCTCACTATCACCCTCACTCACTCTCTCCCATCCTCACTCTCACTCTCACACTCTCTCTCCCTTCCTTACTCTCACGCTCACACTCACACTCCCTCCCATCCGCACTCTCACTCTCACTCTCACACTCTTGCCCAACCTCATTCTCACTCTCACATTCTCTCCCATCCTCACACTCACTCTCACTCTCTCTCTCCCGTCCTCACTCTCACTCTCACTCTCACACTCTATCTCCCATCCTCACTCTCACTCTCACACTCACACTCTCTCCCATCCTCACTGTCACTCTCACACTCTCCCACCCATCGTCACTCTCACTCTCACACTCTCTCCCATTCTCGCTCTCACTATCACACTTTTTCTCCCATCCTCACTCTCACTCTCACACTCTCTCCCATTCTCACTCTCACTCTTACACTCTCTCTCCCATCCTCACTCTCCCTCTCACACTCTCTTACCCATCCTCGCTGTCACTCTCACACACTCTCTCCAATCGTCACTCTCACCCTCACACTCTCTCTCCCATCCTCACTCTCACCCTCACACTCTCTCTCGCATTCTTACTCTCACTCTCACACTCTCTCACCCATTCTCACTCTAACTCACACTCTCACACTCATTCTCCCATTCTCACTCTCGCTCTCATTCTCTCTCGCATTCTCACTCTCACTCTCACACTCTCTCTCCCATCCTCACTTTCACTCTAAAGCACTCACTCCCATTCTCACTCACTCTCCCACTCTTTCTCGCTTCCTCACTCTCACTGTCACACTCTCTCTCCCAACCTCCCTCTCACTCTCACACTCTCTCCCATTCACACTATCTCTCTCACTCTCTCACTCCCATTCTCACTCACTCTCACACTTCCTCTTCCATCCTCAATTTCACTCTCACACTCTCTCCCATCCTCACTCTCACTCTCACTCTCTCTCTCCCATCCGCATTCTCACTCTCACTTTGACACACTCTCTCCCATTCTCACTCTCACACTCTCTCTCCCATCCACACTCTCACTCTCTCACTCTCTCTCCCTTCCCCACTCACTCTCACACTCTCGCTCCTATCCTCACTCTCACACTCACACTCACTCTACCCTCCTCATTCTCACTCTCACCCTCACACGCTCTCTCCCATCCTCACTCTCACTCCCACACTTTCTCTCCCATCCTCACTCTCACTCTCACACTCTCTCTCCAATCCTCACTCTCACTCTCACACTCTCTCCCATCTGCACTCTCACTCTCGCTCTCACACTCTCTCTCCCATCCTCACTCTCACTCTAACTCTCACACTCTCTCTCCAATCCTCACTCTCACTCTCACACTCTCTCTCCCATCCTCACTCTCACTCTCACTCTCCCATCCTCACTCTCACTCTCACTCTCACACTCTCTTCTCCCATCCTCACTCTCACTCTCACACTCTCTCCCATCATCACTCTCACTCTCACACTAATCTCCCATCCTGACTGTCACTCTCAGGCTCTCTCCCATTCGCACTCTAACTCTCACACTCTCTCCACCATCATCACTCTCTCACTCTCTCCCATCCTCACTCTCACTCTCACACTCTCTCTCCCATCCTCACTGTCACTCTCACACTCTCTCCCAATCGCACTCTCACTCTCACACTCTCTCCACCATCATCACTCTCTCACTCTCTCCCATCCTCATTCTCACTCTCACACTCTCTCTCCCATCCTCATTCTCACTCTCACACTCTCTCTCCCATTCGCACTCTCACTCTCACACTCACTCCCCCATCCTCACTCTCACTCTCACAGTCTCTCCCATTCGCACTCTCACTCTCACAATCTCACTCCCATCCTTACGCTCTCTGTCACACTATCGTTCCCATCCTCACTCTCACTATCACACTTTCTCCCCATCCTCACTCTCACTCTCACTCTCACACTCTCTCTCCCATCCTCATTCTCATTCTCACACTCTCTCCCATTCTCACTCTCATTCTCACACTCTCTCTCTCCCATCCTCTCTCTCACTCTCACACTCTCTCTCTCTCATCCTCGCTCTCACTCTCACACTCTCTCTCCCATCCTCACTCTCACCCTCACACTCTCTCTCCCATTCTCACTCTCACTCTCACACACACTATCCCATTCTCATTCTCACTCTCACTGTCACACTCATTCTCCCATCCTCACTCTCACTCTCACACTCTCTCTCGCATCCTCACTTGCACTCTCACACTCTCTCCCATTTACACTGTCACTCTCACTCTCTCACTCCCATTCTCACTCACTCTCACACTCCCTCTTCCGTCCTCACTCTCACTCTCACACTCTCCCTCCCATCGTCACGTCCAACTCTCACTCTCACACTCTCTCCCATTCTCACTCTGACTATCACACTTTCTCCCATTCTCACTCTCATCTCACACTCGCTCTCCCAACCTCACTCTCACTCTTACACTCGCACTCCCAACCTCACTCTCACTCCCACACTCTCTTTCCCATCCTCGCTGTCACTCTCACACTCTCTCTCCCATCCTCACTCTCACCCTCACACTCTCTCTCCCATCCTCACTCTCACCCTCACACTCTCTCTCCCATTCTCACTCTCACTCTCACACTCACTCTCCCATTCTCACTCTCACTCTCACTCTCACACTCATTCTCCCGTTCTCACTCTCACTCTCATTCTCTCTCACATCCTCACTCTCACACACTCTCCCATTCACACTCTCAATCTCACACTCTCTCTCCAATTCTCACTTTCACTCTCACACTCTCTCCCATCAACACTCTCACTCTCACATTCTCTCCCATCCTCACTCTCACTCTCACTCTCCCTCTCACATCCTCATTCTCACTCTCACACTCTCTCTCATTCTCGCTCTCACTCTCACACTGTCTCTCCCATCCTCATACTCACTCTCACACGCTCTCTCCCATCCTCGCTGTCCCTCTCACTGTCTCTCACATCCTCACTCTCAATCTCACTCTCATACTCTCCCCAGTTCTCACTCTCACTCTCACACTCTCTCCCATCCTCACTCTCACTCTCACATTCTCTCCCATCCTCACTCTCACTCTCACTATCTCTCCCATCCTCACTCTCACACTCCCTCTCCCATCCCCACTCTCACTCTCACTCTCATACTCTCTCCCATCTTCACTCTCACTCTCACACTCTCCCTCCCATCGTCACTCTCACTCTCAATCTCACACTCTCTCCCATTCTCACTCTCACTATCACACTTTCTCTCCCATCCTCACTCTCAATCTCACTCTCACACTCTCTCTCCCATCCTCACTCTCACTCTCACTCTCACACTCTCTCTCCCATCCTCATTCTCACTCTCACACTCTCTCTCCCATCCTCACTCTCGCTCTCACACTCTCTCTCCCATCCTCGCTGTCACTCTCACACTCTCTCTCCCATCCTCACTCTCACTCTCACACTCTCTCTCCCATCCTCGCTGTCACTCTCACACTCTCTCTCCCATCTTCACTCTCACCCTCACACTCTCTCTCCCATCCTCACTCTCACCCTCACACTCTCTCTCCAATCCTCATTCTCACTCTCGCAGTCATTCTCCCATTCTCACTCTCACTCGCACTCTCTCTCCCATCCTCACTCTCACTCTCACACACTCACTCCCATTCTCACTCACACTCACACTTTCTCTCCCATCCTCACACTCACTGGCACACTCTCTCTCCCATCCTCACTCTCGCTCTCACACTCTCTCCCATTCACACTACCACTCTCACTCTCTCACTCCCATTCTCACTCACTCTCTCACTCCCTCTTCCATCCTCACTCTCACTCTCACACTCCCTCCCATCCGCACTCACACACTCACTCTCTCCGATTCTCACACTCGCTCTCACACTCTCTTTCCCATCCTCATTCTCACTCTCATTCTCACGGACTCTCTCCCATCCACATTCTCACACTCTCTCTCCCATCCACACTCTCACTCTCACACTCTCTCACCCACCCTCACTCTCACACTCTCTCTACCATCCTCATTCTCATTCTCACACTCTCTCTCCCAACATCACTCTCACTCTCATACTCTCTCTCCAATCCTCAGTCTCACTCTCACACTCTCACACTCACACTCTCTCCCATCAGCATGCTCACTCTCGCTCTCGCACTCTCTCTCCGATTCTCACTCTCATTCTCACACTCTCTCTCCCATCCTCATTCTCATTCTCACCCTCACTCACTCTCTCCCATCCTCACTCTCACTCTCACACTCTCTTTCCCTTCCTTACTCTCACGCTCACACTCACACTCCCTCGCATCCGCACTCTCACTCTCACTCTCACACTCTCGCCCATCCTCATTCTCACTCTCACATTCTCTCCCATCCTCACTCTCACTCTCACTCTCTCTCTCTCCCGTCCTCACTCTCACTCTCACTCTCACACTCTATCTCCCATCCTCACTCTCACTCTCACACTCACACTCTCTCTCATCCTCACTCTCACTCTCACACTCTCCCTCCCATCGTCACTCTCACTTTCACACTTTCTCCCATTCTCACTCTCACTATCTAACTTTTTCTCCCATCCTCACTCTCACTCTCACACTCTCTCTCCCATTCTGACTCTCACCCTCACTCACTCTCTCCCATCCTCACTCTCACTCTCACACTCTCTCTCCCTTTCTTACTCTCACGCTCACACTCTCACTCCCTCGCATCCGCACTCTCACTCTCACACTCTCGCCCATCCTCATTCTCACTCTCACATTCTCTCCCATCCTCACTCTCACTCTCACTCTCTCTCTCCCGTCCTCACTCTCACTCTCACTCTCACTCTCACACTCTATCTCCCATCCTCACTCTCACTCTCACACTCACACTCTCTCCCATCCTCACTCTCACTCTCACACTCTCCCTCCCATCGTCACTCTCACTCTCACACTCTCTCCCATTCTCACTCTCACTATCTCACTTTTTCTCCCATCCTCACTCTCACTCTCACACTCGCTCCCATTCTCACTCTCACTATCACACTCTCTCCCATTCACACTCTCAATCTCAAACTCTCTCTCCAATTCTCACTTTCACTCTCACACTCTCTCCCATCAACACTCTCACTCTCACATTCTCTCCCATCCTCACTCTCACTCTCACTCTCCCTCTGACATCCTCATTCTCACTCTCACACTCTCTCTCCCATCCTCACTCTCACTCTCACACTCTCTCTCCCATCCTCGCTATCACTCTCACACTCTCTCACACATCCTCATTCTCACTCTCACACTCTCTCTCATTCTCGCTCTCACTCTCACACTGTCTCTCCCATCCTCATACTCACTCTCACACGCTCTCTCCCATCCTCGCTGTCACTCTCACTGTCTCTCCCATCCTCACTCTTAATCTCACACTCATACTCTCCCCAATTCTCACTCTCACTCTCACACTCTCTCCCATCCTCACTCTCACTCTCACATTCTCTCCCATCCTCACTCTCACTCTCACTCTCTCTCCCATCCTCACTCTCACACTCCCTCTCCCATCCCCGCTCTCACTCTCACTCTCATACTCTCTCCCATCTTCACTCTCACTCTCACACTCTCCCTCCCATCGTCACTCTCACTCTCACTCTCACACTCTCTCCCATTCTCACTCTCACTATCACACTTTCTCTTCCATCCTCACTCTCACTCTCACACTCTCTCTCCCATCCTCACTCTCACTCTCACACTCTCTCTCCCATCCTCGCTGTCACTCTCACACTCTCTCTCCCATCCTCACACTCACTGGCTGACTCTCTCTCCCATCCTCACTCTCGCTCTCACACTCTCTCCCATTCACACTACCACTCTCACTCTCTCACTCCCATTCTCACTCACTCTCTCACTCCCTCTCCGATCCTCACTCTCACACTCTCTCTCCCATCCACACTCTCACTCTCACACTCTCTCTCACGTCCTCATTCTAACTCTCACACTCCCATTCTCACTCTCAATCTCTCACTCTCTCTCCAATTCTCACTTTCACTCTCACACTCTCTCCCATCCTCACTCTCACTCTCACATTCTCTCCCATCCTCACTCTCACTCTCACTCTCCCTCTCACATCATCATTCTCACTCTCACATTCTCTCTCATTCTCGCTCTCACTCTCACACTGTCTCTCCCATCCTCACTCACTCTCACACGCTCTCTCCCATCCTCGCTGTCACTCTCACACTCTCTCTCTCCCATCCTCACTCTCACTCTCACACTCTCTCTCCCATCCTCGCTGTCACTCTCACACTCTCTCTCCCATCTTCACTCTCAACCTCACACTCTCTCTCCCATCCTCACTCTCACTCTCACACGCTCTCTCCCATCCTCGCTGTCACTCTCACTCTCTCTCCCATCCTCACTCTCAATCTCACTCTCACACTCTCTCCAATTCTCACTCTCACTCTCACACTCTCTCCCATTCTCACTCTCACTCTCACATTCTCTCCCATCCTCACTCTCACTCTGACTCTCTCTCTCCCATCCTCACTCTCACACTTTCTCTCCCATACTCACTCTCACTCTCACTCTCATACTCTCTCACATCTTCACTCTCACTCTCACACACTCCCTCCCATCGCACTCTCAGTCTCACTCTCACTCTCACTGTCACACTCTCAATCCCATCCGTCACTCTCACTCTCACACTCTCCCTCACATCGTCACTCTCTCTCACTCACACACTCTTTCCCATTCTCACTCTCACTATCACACTTTCTCTCCCATCCTCACTCTCACTCTCACTCTCACACTCTCTCTCCCATCCTCATTCTCACTCTCACACTCTCTCCCATTCTCACTCTCACTCTCACACTCTCTCTCATCCTCACTCTCACTCTCACACTCTCTCTCCCATCCTCGCTGTCACTCTCACACTCTCTCTCCCATCTTCACTCTCACCCTTACACTCTCTCTCCCATCCTCACTCTCACCCTCACACTCTCTCTCCATTCCTCATTCTCACTCGCACACTCATTCTCCCATTCTCACTCTCACTCACACTCTCTCTCCCATCCTCACTCTCACTCTCACACACTCACTCCCATTCTCACTCACACTCACATTCTCTTTCCCATCCTCACTCTCACTGTCACTCTCCCTCTCCCATCTTCACTCTCGCTCTCACACTCTCTACAATTCACAGTACCACTCTCACTCTCTCACTCCCATTCTCACTCACTGTCTCACTCCCTCTTCCATCCTCACTCTCACTCTCACACTCCCTCCCATCCGCACTCACACTCTCACTCTCTCCGATTCTCACACTCAGTCTCACACTCTCTCCCATCCTCATTATTACTCTCATTCTCACACACTCTCTCCCATCCATACTCTCACACTCTCTCTCCCATCCACACACTCACTCTCACACTCTCTCACCCATCCTCACTCTCACTCTCACACTCTCTCTACCATCCTCATTCTCACTCTCACACTCTCTCTCCCAACATCACTCTCACTCTCATACTCTCTCTCCAATCCTCACTCTCACTCTCACACTCACACTCTCTCCCATCCGCACGCTCACTCTCGCTCTAGCACTCTCTCTCCGATTCTCACTCTCATTCTCACACTCTCTCTCCCATCATCATTCTCACTATCACCCTCACTCACTCTCCCATCCTCACTCTCACTCTCACACTCTCTCTCCCCTCCTTACTCTCACGCTCACACTCACACTCTCTCCCATCCGCACTCTCACTCTCACTCTCACACTCTCGCCTATCCTCATTCTCACTCTCACTCTCTCTCTCCCGTCCTCACTCTCACTCTCACTCTCACACTCTATCTCCCATCCTCACTCTCTCACTCACACTCACACTCTCGCCCATCCTCACTGTCACTCTCACACTCTCCCACCCATCGTCACTCTCACTCTCACACTCTCTCCCATTCTCGCTCTCACTATCACACTTTTTCTCCCATCCTCACTCTCACTCTCACACTCTCTCCCATTCTCACTCTCACTCTCAGACTCTCTCTCCCATCCTCACTCTCCCTCTCACACTCTCTTATCCATCCTCGCTGTCACTCTCACACACTCTCTCCAATCGTCACTCTCACCCTCACACTCTCTCTCCCATCCTCACTCTCACCCTCACACTCTCTCTCCCATTCTCACTCTCACTGTCACTCTCACACTCTCTCTCCCATTCTCACTCTAACTCACACTCTCACACTCATTCTCCCATTCTCACTCTCACTCTCATTCTCTCTCGCATCCTCACTCTCACTCTCACACTCTCTCTCTCCCATCCTCACGTTCACTCTCACGCACACACTCCCATTCTCACTCACTATCACACTCTCTCTCGCTTCCTAACTGTCACTATCACACTCTCTCTCCCATCCTCATTCTCACTCTCACACTCTCTCCCAATCACACTGTCACTCTCACTCTCTCACTCCCATTCTCACTCACTCTCACATTCCCTCTTCCACCCTCGCTTTCACTCTCACACTCTCTCCCATCCGCACTCTCACTATCACTCTCTCTCCAATTCTCACTCTCACTCTCACACTCTCTCTCCCATCCTCATTCTCACTCTCACACACTCTCTCCCATCCTCACTCTCACACTCTCTCTCCCATCCACACTCTCACTCTCACACTCTCTCACGTCCTCATTCTAACTCTCACACTCCCATTCTCACTCTCAATCTCTCACTCTCTCTCCAATTCTCACTTTCACTCTCACACTCTCTCCCATCCTCACTCTCATTCTCACATTCTCTCCCATCCTCACTCTCACTCTCACTCTCCCTCTCACATCCTCATTCTCACTCTCACACTCTCTCTCATTCTCGCTTTCACTCTCACACTGTCTCTCCCATCCTCACTCACTCTCACACGCTCTCTCCCATCCTCGCTGTCACTCTCACTCTCTCTCCCATCCTCACTCTCAATCTCACTCTCACACTCCAATTCTCACTCTCACTCTCACACTCTCTCCCATTCTCACTCTCACATTCTCTCCCATCCTCACTCTCACTCTTACTCTCTCTCTCCCATCCTCACTCTCACACTCTTTCCCATCCTCACCCTCACTCTCACACTCTCTCTCCCATCCTCACTCTCACTCTCACACTCTCTCCCTTCCACACTCTCACTCTCTCACTCTCTCCCATCCTCACTCTCACTCTCACGCTCTCTCTCCCATTCTCACTCTCACCCTCACACACTCACTCCCATTCTCACTCTCACTCTCACATTCTCTCCCATCCTCACTCTCACTCTGACTCTCTCTCTCCCATCCTCACTCTCACACTTTCTCTCCCATCCTCACTCTCACTCTCATACTCTCTCACATCTTCACTCTCACTCTCACACTCTCTCTCCCATCATCATTCTCACTATCACCCTCACTCACTCTCTCCCATCCTCACTCTCACTCTCACACTCTCTCTCCCTCCCTTACTCTCACGCTCACACTCACACTCTCTCCCATCCGCACTCTCACTCTCACTCTCACACTCTCGCTCATCCTCATTCTCACTGTCACACTCTCTCTACCAACCTCCCTCTCACTCTCACACTCTCTCCCATTCACACTATCTCTCTCACTCTCTCACTCCCATTCTCACTCACTCTCACACTTCCTCTTCCATCCTCAATTTCACTCTCACACTCTCTCCCATCCTCACTCTCACTCTCACTCTCTCTCTCCCATCCGCATTCTCACTCTCACTTTGACACACTCTCTCCCATTCTCACTCTCACACTCTCACTCCCATCCACACTCTCACTCTCTCACTCTCTCTCCCTTCCCCACTCACTCTCACACTCTCGCTCCTATTCTCACTCTCACACTCACACTCACTCTACCCTCCTCATTCTCACTCTCACCCTCACACGCTCTCTCCCATCCTCACTCTCACTCCCACACTTTCTCTCCCATCCTCACTCTCACTCTCACACTCTCTCTCCAATCCTCACTCTCACTCTCACACTCACACTCTCTCCCATCCACACTCTCACTATCGCTCTCACACTCTCTCTCTGATTGTCACTCTCATTCTCACACTCTCTCTCCCATCCTCACTCTCATTCTCACTCTCCCACTCTCTCACATTCTCACTCTCACTTTTTCACTCCCCTCGTCACTCTCACTCTCACACTCTCTCCCATCCTCACTTTCACTCTCACACTCTCTCTTCCATCCTCACTCTCATTCTCAAACTCTCTCCAATTCTCATTCTCACTCTCACACTCTCTCTCCCATCCTCACTCGCACTCTCACACTCTCTCCCATCTGCACTCTCACTCTCGCTCTCACACTCTCTCTCCCATCCTCACTCTCACTCTAACTCTCACACTCTCTCTCCAAACCTCACTCTCACTCTCACACTCTCTCTCCCATCCTCACTCTCACTCTCACTCTCACACTCTCTTCTCCCATCGTCACTCTCACTCTCACACTCTTTCCCATCATCACTCTCACTCTCACACTCTATCTCCCATCCTGACTGTCACTCTCAGACTCTCTCCCATTCGCACTCTAACTCTCACACTCTCTCCACCATCATCACTCTCTCACTCTCTCCCATCCTCACTCTCACTCTCACACTCTCTCTCCCATCCTCACTGTCACTCTCACACTCTCTCCCAATCGCACTCTCACTCTCACACTCTCTCCACCATCATCACTCTCTCACTCTCTCCCATCCTCATTCTCACTCTCACACTCTCTCTCCCATCCTCATTCTCACTCTCACTCTCTCTCCCATTCGCACTCTCACTCTCACACTCACTCCCCCATCCTCACTCTCACTCTCACAATCTCTCCCATTCGCACTCTCACTCTCACAATCTCTCTCCCCTTCTCACGCTCTCTGTCACACTATCGTTCCCATCCTCACTCTCACTGTCACACTTTCTCCCCCATCCTCACTCTCACTCTCACTCTCACACTCTCTCTCCCATTCTCATTCTCACACTCTCTCCCATTCTCACTCTCACTCCCGCACTCTCTCTCTCCCATCCTCTCTCTCACTCTCACACTCTCTCTCCCATCCTCACTCTCACCCTCACACTCTCTCTCCCATTCTCACTCTCACTCTCACAACACACTCTCCCATTCTCATTCTCACTCTCACTGTCACACTCATTCTCCCATCCTCACTCTCACTCTCACACTCTCTCTCGCATCCTCACTCGCACTCTCACACTCTCTCTCATTTACACTGTCACTCTCACTCTCTCACTCCCATTCTCACTCACTCTCACACTCCCTCTTCCGTCCTCACTCTCACTCTCACACTCTCCCTACCATCGTCACGTCCAACTCTCACTCTCACACTCTCACCCATTCTCACTCTCACTATCACACTTCCTCCCATTCTCACTCTCACTCTCACACTCGCTCTCCCAACCTCACTCTCACTCTTACACTCGCACTCCCAACCTCACTCTCACTCCCACACTCTCTTTCCCATCCTCGCTGTCACTCTCACACTCTCTCTCCCATCCTCACTCTCACCCTCACACTCTCTCTCCCATCCTCACTCTCACCCTCACACTCTCTCTCCCATTCTCACTCTCACTCTCACACTCACTCTCCCATTCTCACTCTCACTCTCACTCTCACACTCATTCTCCCGTTCTCACTCTCACTCTCATTCTCTCTCACATCCTCACTCTCACTCTCACACTCTCTCTCCCATCCTCACGTTCACTCTCACGCACACACTCCCATTCTCACTCACTCTCACACTCTCTCTCGCTTCCTAACTGTCACTATCACACTCTCTCTCCCATCCTCATTCTCACTTTCGCACTCTCTCCCATTCACACTCTCAATCTCACACGCTCTCTCCAATTCTCACTTTCACTCCAACACTCTCTTTCCCATCCTCGCTGTCACTCTCACACTCTCTCTCCCTTCCTTACTCTCACGCTCACACACACACTCCCTCGCATCCGCACTCTCACTCTCAATCTCACACTCTCGCCCATCCTCATTCTCACTCTCACATTCTCTCCCATCCTCACTCTCACTCTCACTCTCTCTCTCCCGTCCTCACTCTCACTCTCACTCTCACTCTCACACTATATCTCCCATCCTCACTCTCACTCTCACACTCACACTCTCTCCCATCCTCACTCTCACTCTCACACTCTCCCTCCCATCGTCACTCTCACTTTCACACTTTCTCCCATTCTCACTCTCACTATCTCACTTTTTCTCCCATCCTCACTCTCACTCTCACACTCTCTCTCCCTTCCTTACTCTCACGCTCACACTCTCACTCCCTCGCATCCGCACTCTCACTCTCACACTCTCGCCCATCCTCATTCTCACTCTCACATTCTCTCCCATCCTCACTCTCACTCTCACTCTCTCTCTCCCGTCCTCACTCTCACTCTCACTCTCACTCTCACACTCTATCTCCCATCCTCACTCTCACTCTCACACTCACACTCTCTCCCACCCTCACTCTCACTCTCACACTCTCCCTCCCATCGTCACTCTCACTCTCACACTCTCTCCCATTCTCACTCTCACTATCTCACTTTTTCTCCCATCCTCACTCTCACTCTCACACTCTCTCCCATTCTCACTCTCACTATCACACTCTCTCTCCCATCCTCATTCTCACTTTCACACTCTCTCCCATTCACACTCTCAATCTCACACTCTCTCTCCAATTCTCACTTTCACTCTCACACTCTCTCCCATCAAAACTCTCACTCTCACATTCTCTCCCATCCTCACTCTCACTCTCACTCTCCCTCTCACATCCTCATTCTCACTCCCGCACTCTCTCTCCCATCCTCGCTGTCACTCTCACACTCTCTCTCACATCCTCATTCTCACTCTCGCACTCTCTCTCATTCTCGCTCTCACTCTCACACTGTCTCTCCCATCCTCATACTCACTCTCACACTCATACTCTCCCCAATTCTCACTCTCACTCTCACACTCTCTCCCATCCTCACTCTCACTCTCACACTCACACTCTCTCCCATCCTCACTCTCATTCTCACACACTCTCTCCCATCCACACTCTCACACTCTCTCTCCCATCTTCACTCTCACTCTCACACTCTCTCACCCACCCTCACTCTCACTCTCACACTCTCTACCATCCTCATTCTCACTCTCACACTCTCTCTCCCAACATCACTCTCACTCTCATACTCTCTCTCCAATCCTCACTCTCACTCTCACACTCTCACACTCACACTCTCTCCCATCCACATGCTCACTCTCGCTCTCGCACTCTCTCTCCGATTCTCACTCTCATTCTCACACTCTCTCTCCCATCCTCATTCTCATTCTCACCCTCACTCACTCTCTCCCATCCTCACTCTCACTCTCACACTCTCTCTCCCTTCCTTACTCTCACACTCACACTCACACTCCCTCGCATCCGCACTCTCACTCTCACTCTCACACTCTCACCCATCCTCATTCTCACTCTCACATTCTCTCCCATCCTCACTCTCACTCTCACTCTCTCGCTCCCGTCCTCACTCTCACTCTCACTCTCACACTCACACTCTCTCCCATCCTCACTCTCACTCTCACACTCTCCCTCCCATCGTCACACTCACTCTCACATTCTCTCCCATCCTCACTCTCACTCTCACTCTCTCTCCCATCCTCACTCTCACACTCCCTCTCCCATCCCCGCTCTCACTCTCACTCTCATACTCTCTCCCATCTTCACTCTCACTCTCACACTCTCCCTCCCATCGTCACTCTCACTCTCACTCTCACACTCTCTCCCATTCTCACTCTCACTATCACACTTTCTCTCCCATCCTCACTCTCACTCTCACTCTCACTCTCACACTCTCTCTCCCATCCTCATTCTCACTCTCACACTCTCTCTCCCATCCTCACTCTCACTCTCACACTCTCTCTCCCATCCTCGCTGTCACTCTCACACTCTCTCTGCCATCCTCACACTCACTGGCACACTCTCTCTCCCATCCTCAATCTCGCTCTCACACTCTCTCCCATTCACACTACCACTCTCACTCCCATTCTCACTCACTCTCTCGCTCCCTCTTCCATCCTCACTCTCACTCTCACACTACCTCCCATCCGCACTCACACTCTCACTCTCTCCGATTCTCACACTCGCTCTCACACTCTCTGTCCCATCCTCATTCTCACTCTCATTCTCACACTCTCTCTCCCATCCACACTCTCACTCTCACACTCTCTCACCCACCCTCACTCTCACTCTCACACTCTCTCTACCATCCTCATTCTCACTCTCACACTCTCTCTCCCAACATCACTCTCACTCTCATACTCTCTCTCCAATCCTCACTCTCACTCTCACACTCTCACACTCACACTCTCTCCCATCCGCATGCTCACTCTCGCTCTCGCACTCTCTCTCCGATTCTCACTCTCATTCTCACACTCTCTCTCCCATCCTCATTCTCATTCTCACTCTCACTCACTCTCTCCCATCCTCACTCTCACTCTCACACTCTCTCTCCCTTCCTTACTCTCACGCTCACACTCACACTCCCTCGCATCCGCACTCTCACTCTCACTCTCACACTCTCGCCCATCCTCATTCTCACTCTCACATTCTCTCCCATCCTCACTCTCACTCTCACTCTCTCTCTCCCGTCCTCACTCTCACTCTCACTCTCACACTCTATCTCCCATCCTCACTCTCACTCTCACACTCACACTCTCTCCCATCCTCACTCTCACTCTCACACTCTCCCTCCCATCGTCACTCTCACTTTCACACTCTCTCCCATTCTCACTCTCACTATCTCACTTTTTCTCCCATCCTCACTCTCACTCTCACACTCTCTCTCCCATTCTGACTCTCACCCTCACTCACTCTCTCCCATCCTCACTCTCACTCTCACACTCTCTCTCCCTTCCTTACTCTCACGCTCACACTCTCACTCCCTCGCATCCGCACTCTCACTCTCACTCTCACACTCTCGCCCATCCTCATTCTCACTCTCACATTCTCTCCCATCCTCACTCTCACTCTCACTCTTTCTCTCTCTCCCTTCCTCACTCTCACTCTCACTCTCACTCTCACACTCTATCTCCCATCCTCACTCTCACTCTCACACTCACACTCTCTCCCATCCTCACTCTCACTCTCACACTCTCCCTCCCATCGTCACTCTCACTCTCACACTCTCTCCCATTCTCACTCTCACTATCTCACTTTTTCTCCCATCCTCACTCTCACTCTCACACTCTCTCCCATTCTCACTCTCACTATCACACTCTCTCTCCCATCCTCATTCTCACTTTCACACTCTCTCCCATTCACACTCTCAATCTCACACTCTCTCACCAATTCTCACTTTCACTCTCACACTCTCTCCCATCAACACTCTCACTCTCACATTCTCTCCCATCCTCACTCTCACTCTCACTCTCCCTCTCACATCCTCATTCTCACTCTCACACTCTCTCTCATTCTCGCTCTCACTCTCACACTGTCTCTCCCATCCTCATACTCACTCTCACACGCTCTCTCCCATCCTCGCTGTCACTCTCGCTGTCTCTCCCATCCTCACTCTCAATCACACTCTCATACTCTCCCCAATTCTCACTCTCACTCTCACACTCTCTCCCATCCTCACTCTCACTCTCACATTCTCTCCCATCCTCACACTCTCACTCTCTCTCCCATCCTCACTCTCACACTCCCTCTCCCATCCCCACTCTCACTCACACTCTCATACTCTCTCCCATCTTCACTCTCACTCTCACACTCTCCCTCCCATCGTCACTCTCACTCTCACTCTCACACTCTCTCCCATTCTCACTCTCACTATCACACTTTCTCTCCCATCCTCACTCTCACTCTCACTCTCACACTCTCTCTCCCATCCTCATTCTCACTCTCACACTCTCTCTCCCATCCTCACTCTCACTCTCACACTCTCTCTCCCATCCTCGCTGTCACTCTCACACTCTCTCTTCCATCCTCACTCTCACTCTCACACTCTCTCACCCATCCTCGCTGTCACTCTCACACTCTCTCTCCCATCTTCACTCTCACCCTCACACTCTCTCTCCCATCCTCACTCTCACCCTCACACTCTCTCTCCAATCCTCATTCTCACTTTCACACTCATTCTCCCATTCTCACTCTCACTCTCACTCTCTCTCCCAACCTCACTCTCACTCTCACACACTCACACCCATTCGCACTCACACTCACACTCTCTCCCATCCTCACTCTCACTCTCACTCTCTCTCTCCCATCCTCATTCTCACTCTCACACTCTCTCTCCCATCCTCACTCTCACTCTCACACTCTCGCCCATCCTCATTCTCACTCTCACATTCTCTCCCATCCTCACTCTCACTCTCACTCTCTCTCTCCCGTCCTCACTCTCACTCTCACTCTCACACTCTATCTCCCATCCTCACTCTCACTCTCACACTCACACTCTCTCCCATCCTCACTCTCACTCTCACACTCTCCCTCCCATCGTCACTCTCACTTTCACACTCTCTCCCATTCTCACTCTCACTATCTCACTTTTTCTCCCATCCTCACTCTCACTCTCACACTCTCTCTCCCATTCTGACTCTCACCCTCACTCACTCTCTCCCATCCTCACTCTCACTCTCACACTCTCTCTCCCTTCTTTACTCTCACGCTCACACTCTCACTCCCTCGCATCCGCACTCTCACTCTCACTCTCACACTCTCGCCCATCCTCATTCTCACTCTCACATTCTCTCCCATCCTCACTCTCACTCTCACTCTTTCTCTCTCTCCCGTCCTCACTCTCACTCTCACTCTCACACTCTATCTCCCATCCTCACTCTCACTCTCACACTCACACTCTCTCCCATCCTCACTCTCACTCTCACACTCTCCCTCCCATCGTCACTCTCACTCTCACACTCTCTCCCATTCTCACTCTCACTATCTCACTTTTTCTCCCATCCTCACTCTCACTCTCACACTCTCTCCCATTCTCACTCTCACTATCACACTCTCTCTCCAATTCTCACTTTCACTCTCACACTCTCTCCCATCAACACTCTCACTCTCAAATTCTCTCCCATCCTCACTCTCACTCTCACTCTCCCTCTCACATCCTCATTCTCACTCTCACACTCTCACTCATTCTCGCTCTCACTCTCACACTGTCTCTCCCATCCTCATACTCACTCTCACACGCTCACTCCCATCCTCGCTGTCACTCTCACTGTCTCTCCCATCCTCACTCTCAATCTCACTCTCATACTCTCCCCAATTCTCACTCTCACTCTCACACTCTCTCCCATCCTCACTCTCACTCTCACATTCTCTCCCATCCTCACTCTCACTCTCACAATCTCTCTCCCATCCTCACTCTCACTCTAACTCTCACACACTCTCTCCCATCCTCATTCTCACTCTCAGACTCTCTCTCCCATCCTCACTCTCACTCTCACTCTCCCATTCTCACTCTCACACTCTCTCTCCCATTCTCACTCTCACTCTCTCACTCTCTCCCATTCGCACTTCCACTCTCACACTCTCTCCCATTCTCACACTCACACTCTCTCTCCCATCCTCACTCTCACTCTCACAAACTCTCCGCATCCTCACTCTCACTCTCAAACTCTCTCTCCCATCGTCAATCTCACACTCTCTTCTCCCATCCTCACTCTCACTCTCACACTCTCTTCTCCCATCCTCACTGTCACTCTCACACTCTTTCCCGTCATCACTCTCACTCTCACACTCTCTCTCCCATCCTGACTGTCACTCTCACACTCTCTCCCATTCGCACTCTAACTCTCACACTCTCGCCACCATCATCACTCTCTCACTCGCTCCCATCCTCACTCTTACTCTGACACTCTCTCTCCCATCCTCACTGTCACTCTAACAGTCTCTCCCAATCGCACTCTCACTCTCACACTCTCTCCACCATCATCACTCTCTCACTCTCTCCCATCCTCACTCTCACTCTCACACTCTCTCTCCCATCCTCATTCTCACTCTCACTCTCTCTCCCATTCGCACTCTCACTCTCACACTCACTCCCCCATCCTCGCTCTCACTCTCACAATCTCTCCCATTCGCACTCTCACTCTCACAATCTCTCTCCCATCCTCACACTCTCTGTCACACTATCGTTCCCATCCTCACTCTCACTATCACACTTTCTCTCCCATTCTCACTCTCACACTCTCTCTCCCATCCTCATTCTCACTCTCACACTCTCTCTCCCATCCTCTCTCTCACTTTCACACGCTCTCTCATCCTCGCTCTCACTCTCACACTTTCCCTCCCATCCTCACTCTCACCCTCACACTCTCTCTCCCATCCACACTCTCACCCTCACACTCTCTCTCCCATTCTCACTCTCACTCTCACACACACTCTCCCATTCTCACTCTCACTCTCACTGTCACACTCATTCTCCCATCCTCACTCTCACTCTCACACTCTCTCTCGCATCCTCAATCAAACTCTCACACTCTCTCCCATTCACATTGTCATTCTCACTCTCTCACTCCCATTCTCACTCACTCTCACACTCCCTCTTCCATTCTCACGTTCACTCTCACACACTCTCCCATCCGCACTCTCACTCTCACTCTCTCACTCCCATTTTCACTCACTCTCACACTCCCTCTTCCATCCTCACTCTCACTCTCACGCTCTATCTCCCATCCTCATTCTCACTCTCACACTCTCTCTCCCATACTCACTCTCACTCTCACACTCTCTCTGTTATCCTCACTCTCACACTCACACTCTCTCTACCATCCTCAATCTCACTCTCACCCTCACACGCTCTCTCCCATCCTCACTCTCACACTCACACTCTCTCTCCCATCCTTACTCTCACTCTCACACTCTCTCTCCAATCCTCACTCTCACTCTCACACTCACACTCTCTCCCATTGGCACTCTCACTCTTGCTCTCACACTCTCTCCGATTCTCACTCTCATTCTCACACTCTCTCTCCCATCCTCATTCTCAATCTCACACTCACACTCTCTCCCATCCGCATTCTCACTCTCGCTCTCACACTCTCTCTCCCATCCTCACTCTCACTCTAACTCTCACACTCTCTCTCCCATCCTAACTCTCACTCTCACACTCTCTCTCCCATCCTCACTGTCACTCTCACTCTCACACTCTCTCCCATCCTTACTATCACTCTGACACTCTCTCTCCCATCCTCACTCTCACTCTCACACTCTCTCTCCCATCCTCACTCTCACTATCACACTCACACTCTCTCCCATCCGCACACTCACTCTCGCTCTCACACTCTCTCGCCCATCCTCACTCTCACTCTCTCCCATCTCACTCTCACTCTCACACTCACTCTACCATCCTAACTCACACTCTCACACTCTCTCTCCCATCCTCACTCTCACTCTCACACTCACACTCTCTCCCATCCGCACACTCGCTCTCGCTCTCACACTCTCTCTCACATCCTCACTCTCACTCAAACTCTCACACTCTCTCTCCAATCCTCAGTCTCACTCTCACACTCTCTCCCATCCTCGCACTCAATCTCGCACTCTCTCACCCAACCTCTCTGTCACTCTCACCCTCTCTGCCGTCCTCACTCTCACAATCACTCCCATTCTCACTGACACTCTAACTCTCTCTCTACCATCCTCACTCTCACTCTCACACTCTCTCTCCCATCCTCACTCTCACTCTCACACTCTCACTCGCATCCTCACTCTCACTCTCTCTCCCATTCGCACTCTCACTCTCACACTCATTCTCATCCTCACTCTCACTCTCACACTCTCCCTCACATCGTCACTCTCGCTCTCACTTTCACACTCTCTCCCATTCTCACTCTCACTATCACACTTTCTCTCCCATCCTCACTCTCACTCTCATTCTCACTCTCACACTCTCTCTCCCATCCTCTCTCTCACTTTCACGCGCTCTCTCTCATCCTCGCTCTCACTCTCACACTTTCCCTCCCATCCTCACTCTCACCCTCACACTCTCTCTCCCATCCACACTCTCACCCTCACACTCTCTCTCCCATTCTCACTCTCACTCTCACACACACTCTCCCATTCTCACTCTCACTCTCACTGGCACACTCATTCTCCCATCCTCCCTCTCACTCTCACACTCTCTCTCGCATCCTCACTCGCACTCTCACACTCTCTCCCATTCACATTGTCATTCTCACTCTCTCACTCCCATTCTCACTCACTCTCACACTCCCTCTTCCATTCTCACTTTCACTCTCACACACTCTCCCATCCGCACTCTCACTCTCACTCTCTCACTCCCATTTTCACTCACTCTCACACTCCCTCTTCCATCCTCACTCTCACTCTCACGCTCTATCTCCCATCCTCATTCTCACTCTCACACTCTCTCTCCCATACTCACTCTCACTCTCACACTCTCTCTGTTATCCTCACTCTCACACTCACACTCTCTCTACCATCCTCATTCTCACTCTCACCCTCACACGCTCTCTCCCATCCTCACTCTCACACTCACACTCTCTCTCCCATCCTTACTCTCACTCTCACACTCTCTCTCCAATTCTCACTCTCACTCTCACACTCACACTCTCTCCCATTGGCACTCTCACTCTTGCTCTCACACTCTCTCCGGTTCTCACTCTCATTCTCACACTCTCTCTCCCATCCTCATTCTCAATCTCACACTCACACTCTCTCCCATCCGCATTCTCACTCTCGCTCTCACACTCTCTCTCCCATCCTCACTCTCACTCTAACTCTCACACTCTCTCTCCCATCCTAACTCTCACTCTCACACTCTCTCTCCCATCCTCACTGTCACTCTCACTCTCACACTCTCTCCCATCCTTACTATCACTCTGACACTCTCTCTCCCATCCTCACTCTCACTCTCACACTCTCTCTCCCATCCTCACTCTCACTATCACACTCACACTCTCTCCCATCCGCACTCTCACTCTCGCTCTCACACTCTCTCGCCCATCCTCACTCTCACTCTCTCCCATCTCACTCTCACTCTCACACTCACTCTACCATCCTAACTCACACTCTCACACTCTCTCTCCCATCCTCACTCTCACTCTCACACTCACACTCTCTCCCATCCGCACACTCGCTCTCGCTCTCACACTCTCTCTCACATCCTCACTCTCACTCAAACTCTCACACTCTCTCTCCAATCCTCAGTCTCACTCTCACACTCTCTCCCATCCTCGCACTCAATCTCGCACTCTCTCACCCAACCTCTCTGTCACTCTCACCCTCTCTGCCGTCCTCACTCTCACAATCACTCCCATTCTCACTGACACTCTAACTCTCTCTCTACCATCCTCACTCTCACTCTCACACTCTCTCTCCCATCCTCACTCTCACTCTCACACTCTCACTCGCATCCTCACTCTCACTCTCTCTCCCATTCGCACTCTCACTCTCACACTCATTCTCATCCTCACTCTCACTCTCACACTCTCCCTCACATCGTCACTCTCGCTCTCACTCTCACACTCTCTCCCATTCTCACTCTCACTATCACACTTTCTCTCCCATCCTCACTCTCACTCTCACTCTCACACTCTCTCCCATCCTCATTCACACTCTCACACTCTCTCCCATTCTCACTCTCACTCTCACACTCTCTTTCCCATCCTCGCTGTCACTCTCACACTCTCTCTCCCATCCTCACTCTCACCCTCACACTTCTCTCCCAACCTCACTCTCACCCTCACATTCTCTCTCCCATTCTCACTCTCATTCTCTCACTCACTCGCCCATTCTCACTCTCACTCTCACTCTCACACTCATTCTCCCATTCTAACTCTCACTCTCATTCTCTCTCGCATCCTCACTCTCACTCTCACACTCTCTCTCCCATCCTCACTTTCACTCACGCACACACTCCCATTCTCACTCACTCTCACACTCTCTCTCGCAACCTCACTGTCACTATCACACTCTATCTCCCATCCTCACTCTCACTCTCACACTCTCTCCCATTCACACTGTCACTCTCACTCTCTCACTCCCATTCTCACTCACTCTCACACTCCCTCTTCCATCCTCGCTCTCGCTCTCACACTCTCTCCCATCCGCACTCTCACTCTCACTCTCTCTCCGATTCTCACTCTCACTCTCACACTTTCTCCCATCCTCACTCTCACTCTCACACTCTCTCTCCGATCCTCACTCTCACTCTCTCCCATCTCACTCTCACTCTCTCACTCACTCTACCATCCAAACTCACACTCTCTCTCCCATTCTCACTCTCACTCTCACACTCTCTCTCCCAACCTCACTTTCACTCTCACACTTTCTCTCCAATCCTCACTCTCACTCTCATTCTCACACTCCCTCCGATCCGCACTCTCACTCTCAGTCTCTGTCCGATTCTCACTCTCACTCGCACACTCTCTCCCATCCTCACTCTCACTCTCACACTCTCTCTACCATCCTAACTCACACTCTCACACTCTCTCTCCCATTCTCACTCTCACTCTCACACTCTCTCTCCCAACCTCACTTTCACTCTCACACTTTCTCTGCAATCCTCACTCTCACTCTCATTCTCACACTCTCTCCAATCCGCACGCTCACTCTCACTCTCTCCCATCCTCACTCTCACTCTCACACACTCTCTGCAATCCTCACTGTCACTCTCACACTCTCTCCCATCCACACTCTCACTCTCACACTCTCTCTCCCATCCTCACTCTCACTCTCACACTCTCTCTCCCATCCTCATTCTCACTCTCACACTCTCTCCCATTCTTACTCTCAATCTCACACCCTCTCTCCAATTCTCACTCTCACTCTCACACTCTCTCCTATCCTCACTCTCACTCTCACATTCTCTCCCATCCTCACTCTCACTCTCACATCCACATTCTCACTCTCACACTCTCTCCCATTCTCACTCTCACTCTCACACTGACTTTCCCATCCTCACACTCACTCTCGCACTCTCTCTCCCATCCTCGCTGTCACTCTCACTCTCTCTCCCATCCTCACTCTCAATCTCACTCTCACACTCTCTCCAATTCTCACTCTCACTCTCACACTCTCTCCCATCCTCACTTTCACTCTCACATTCTCTCCCATCCTCACTCTCACTCTCTCTCTCCCTTCCTCACTCTCACACTCTCTCTCCCATCCTCACTCTCACTCTCACTCTCATACTCTCTCCCATCTTCACTCTCAATCTCACACTCTCCCTCCCATCGTCACTCTCACTCTCACTCTCACACTCTCTCCCATTCTCACTCTCACTATCACACTTTCTTTCCCATCCTCACTCTCACTCTCACACTCTCTCTTCCTTCCTCATTCTCACTCTCACACTCTCTCCCATTCTCACTCTCACTCTCACACTCTCTCTCCCATCTTCACTCTCACCCTCACACTCTCTCTTCTATCCTCACTCTCACCCTCACACTCTCTTTACAATCTTCATTCTAACTCTCACACTCATTCTCCCATTCTCACACTCACTCTCTCTTCCATCCTCACTCTCACTCTCAAACTCCCTCCCATCCGCACTCGTACTCGCACTCTCTCCGATTCCCCCTCTCACTCTCACACTCCCATCCTCATTCTCACTCTCATTCTCACACACTCTCTTCCATCCACAGTCTCACACACTCACTCCCATTCTCACTGACACTCACACTCTCTCACCTATCCTCACTCTCACTGTCACACTCTCTCTCCCATCCTCACTCTCGCTCTCACACTCTCTCCCATTCACACTACCACTCTCACTCTCTCACTCCCATTCTCACTCACTCTCTCACTCTCTCTTCCATCCCCACTCTCACTCTCACTCTCACATCCTCATTCTCACTCTCACACTCTCTCCCATTCTCACTCTCACTCTCACACTGTCTTTCCCATCCTCACACTCACTCTCGCACTCTCTCTCCCATCCTCGCTGTCACTCTCACTCTCTCTCCCATCCTCACTCTCAATCTCACTCTCACACTCTCTCCAATTCTCACTCTCACTCTCACACTCTCTCCCATCCTCACTTTTACTCTCACATTCTCTCCCATTCTCACTCTCACTCTGACTCTCTCTCACATCCTCACTCTCACTCTCTCTCTCCCATTCTCACTCTCATACTCTCTCCCATCTTCACTCTCAATCTCATACTCTCCCTCCCATCGTCACTCTCCCTCTCACTCTCACACACTCTCCCAATCTCACTCTCACTATCACACTTTCTTTCCCATCCTCACTCTCACTCTCACTCTCACACTCTCTCTCCCATCCTCAATCTCACTCTCACACTCTCTCCCATTCTCACTCTCACTCTCACACTCTCTCGCCCATCCTCACTCTCACTCTCACACTCTCTCTCCCATCCTCGCTGTCACTCTCACACTCTCTCTCCCATCTTCACTCTCACCCTCACACTCTCTCTTCCATCCTCACTCTCACCCTCATACTCTCTCTACAGTCCTCATTCTCACTCTCACACTCATTCTCCCATTCTCACTCTCACTCTCACACTGTCTCTCCCATCCTCACACTCACCCATCCTCACTCTCACTCTCACACTCTCTCTCCCATCCTCACTCTCACTCTCACACTCTCTCTCCCATCCTCGCTGTCACTCTCACACTCTCTCTCCCATCTTCACTCTCACCCTCACACTCTTTCTTCCATCCTCACTCTCACCCTCACACTCTCTCTACAATCCTCATTCTCACTCTCACACTCATTCTCCCATTCTCACTCTCACTCTCACTCTCTCTTCCATCCTCACTCTCATTCTCAAACTCCCTCCCATCCGTACTCACGCTCGCACTCTCTCCGAATCTCACTCTCAATCTCACACTCTCACTCCCATCCTCATTCTCACTCTCATTCTCACACACTCTCTCCCATCCACAATCTCACACACTCACTCCCATTCTCACTCACACTCACACTCTCTCACCCATTCTCACTCTCACTGTCACACTCACTCTCCCATCCTCACTCTCGCTCTCACACTCTCTCCCATTCACACTACCACTCTCACTCTCTCACTCCCATTCTCACTCACTCTCTCACTCTCTCTTCCATCCTCACTCTCACTCTCAAACTCCCTCCCATCCGCACTCACACTCTCACTCTCTCCGATTCTCACTCTCACTTTCACACTCTCACTCCCATCCTCATTCTCACTCTCATTCTCACACACTCTCTCCCATCCACACTCTCACACTCTCTCTCCCATCCACACTCTCACTCTCACCCTCACACGCTCTCTCCCATCCTCACTCTCACTCTCACACTCTCTCTCGCAACATCACTCTCACTCTCACACTCTCTCCCATTCTCACTCTCACTCTCACACTGTCTTTCCCATCCTCACACTCACTCTCGCACTCTCTCTCCCATCCTCGCTGTCACTCTCACTCTCTCTCCCACCCTCACTCTCAATCTCACTCTCACACTCTCTCCAATTCTCACTCTCACACTCTCTCCCATCCTCACTTTCACTCACACATTCTCTCCCATCCTCACTCTCACTCTCACTCTCTCTCTCCCATCCTCACTCTCACACTCTCTCTCCCATCCTCACTCTCACTCTCACTCTCATACTCTCTCCCATCTTCACTCTCAATCTCACACTCTCCCTCCCATCGTCACTCTCCCTCTCATTCTCACACTCTCTCCCATTCTCACTCTCACTATCACACTTTCTTTCCCATCCTCACTCTCACTCTCACTCTCACTCTCACATCCTCATTCTCACTCTCACACTCTCTCCCATTCTCACTCTCACTCTCACACTGTCTTTCCCATCCTCACTCTCACTCTCACACTCTCTCTCCCATCCTCGCTGTCACTCTCTCACGCTCCCTCCCATCTTCACTCTCACCATCACACTCTCTCTCCCATCCTCACTCTCGCTCTCACACTCTCTCCCATTCACACTACCACTCTAACTCTCTCACTCCCATTCTCACTCACTCTCTCACACTCTCTTCCATCCTCACTCTCACTCTCACTCTCACATCCTCATTCTCACTCTCACACTCTCTCCCATTCTCACTCTCACTCTCACACTGTCTTTCCCATCCTCACACTCACTCTCGCACTCTCTCTCCCATCCTCGCTGTCACTCTCACTCTCTCTCCCATCCTCACTCTCAATCTCACTCTCACACTCTCTCCAATTCTCACTCTCACTCTCACACTCTCTCCCATCCTCACTTTCACTCTCACATTCTCTCCCATCCTCACTCTCACTCTCACTCTCTCTCTCTCCCATCCTCACTCTCACTCTCTCTCTCTCTCCCATCCTCACTCTCACTCTCACTCTCATACTCTCTCCCATCTTCACTCTCAATCTCACACTCTCCCTCCCATCGTCACTCTCCCTCTCACTCTCACACTCTCTCCCATTCTCACTCTCACTATCACACTTTCTTTCCCATCCTCACTCTCACCCTCACTCTCACACTCTCTCTCCCATCCTCATTCTCACTCTCACACTCTCTCCCATTCTCACTCTCACTCTCACACTCTCTCCCCCATCCTCACTCTCACTCTCACACTCTCTCTCCCATCCTCGCTGTCACTCTCTCACTCTCCCTCCCATCTTCACTCTCACCATCACACTCTCTCTTCCATCCTCACTCTCACCCTCACACTCTCTCTACAATCCTCATTCTCACTCTCACACTCATTTTACCATTCTCACTCTCACACTCTCTCCCATTCTCACTCACACTCTCACACTGTCTCTCCCATCCTCACTCTCACCCATCCTCACTCTCACTCTCACACTCTCTCTCCCATCCTCATTCTCACTCTGACACTCCCTCTCCCATCCTCACTCTCACTCTTACACTCTCTCTCCCATCCTCACTCTCACCCTCACACTCTCTCTCCCATCCTCACTCTCACTCTGTCACTCCCTCTCCCATCCTCACTCTCACTCTCATACTCTCTCTCCAAACCTCACTCGCAGTCTCACAACCACACTCTCTCCCATCCGCACTCTCACTCTCGCTCTAGCACTCTCTTTCCGATTCTCACTCTCATTCTCACACTCTCTCTCCCATCCACAATCTCACTCTCACCCTCACACGCTCTCTCCCATCCTCACTCTCACTCTCACACTCTTCCTCCCTCCCCCTCTCTCGCGCTCACACTTACACTGTCTCCCATCCGCACTCTCACTCTCACTCTCACACTCTCTCCCATCCTCACTCTCACTCTCACAGTCTCTCCCATCCTCACTCGCACTCTCACTCTCTCTCTCCCATCTTCACTCTCACTCTCACACTCTCGCTCGCATCCTCACTCTCACTCTCACTCTCACTCTCACTCTCTCTCCCATCCTCACTCTCACTCTCACACTCTCCCTCACATCGTCACTCTCACTCTCACTCTCACACTCTCTCCCATTCTCACTCTCACTATCACACTTTCTCTCCCATCCTTACTCTCACTCACTCTCTCACACTCTCTCTCCCATCCTCATTCTCACTCTCACACTCTCTCCCATTCTCACTCTCACTCTCAAACTCGCTCTTTCAACCTCACTCTCACTCTCACACTCTCTTTCCCATCCTCGCTGTCACTCTCACACTCTCTCCCATCCTCACTCTCACCCTCACACTCTCTCTCCCATTCTCACTCTCACTCTCTCACTCACTCTCCCATTCTCACTCTCACTCTCACTCTCACACTCATTCTCCCATTCTCAATCTCACTCTCATTCTCTCTCGCATCCTTGCTCTCACTCTCACACTCTCTCTACCATCCTCACGTTCGCTCTCACGCACACACTCCCATTCTCACTCACTCTCACACTCTCTCTCGCTTCCTAACTGTCATTATCACACTCTCTCTCCCATCCTCATTCTCCCTCTCACACTCTCTCCCATTCACACTGTCACTCCCACTCTCTCACTCCCATTCTCACTCACTCTCACACTCCCTCTTCCACCCTCGCCTTCACTCTCACACTCTCTACCATCCGCACTCTCACTCTCACTCTCTCTCCGATTCTCACTCTCACTCTCACACTCTGTCTCCCATCCTCATTCTCACTCTCACTCTCACACAATCTTACCCATCCTTACTCTCACACTCTCTCTCCCATCCACACTCTCACTCCCACACTCTCTCTCCCATCCTCATTCTCACTCTCACACTCTCTCCCATTCTCACTCTCAATCTCACACTCTCTCTCCAATTCTCACTCTCACACTCTCTCCTATCCTCACTCTCACTCTCACATTCTCTCCCATCCTCACTCTCACTCTCCCTCTCACATCCTCATTCTCACTCTCACACTCTATCCCATTCTCACTCTCACTCTCACACTGTCTCTCCCATCCTCACACTCACTCTCACACTCTCTCTCCCATCCTCGATGTCACTCTCACTTTCTCTCCCATCCTCACTCTCAATCTCACTCTCACACTCTCTCCAATTCTCACTCTCACTCTCACACTCTCTCCCATCCTCACTTTCACTCTCACTTTCTCTCCCATCCTCACCCTCACTCTCACTCTCTCTTTCCCATCCTCACTCTCACACTCTCTCTCCCATCCTCACTCTCACTCTCACTCTCATACTCTCTCCCATCTTCACTCTCACTCTCACACTCTCCCTCCCATCGTCACTCTCACTCTCACTCTCACTCTCTCCAATTCTCACTCTCACTATCACACTTTCTTTCCCATCCTCACTCTCACTCTCACTCTCACAATCTCTCTCCCATCCTCATTCTCACTCTCACACTCTCTCTCATTCTCACTCTCACACTCTCTCCCATCCTCACTCTCACTCTCACACTCTCTATCCCATCCTCGCTGTCACTCTCACACTCTCTCTCCCATCTTCACTCTCACCCTCACACTCTCTCTTCCATCCTCACTCTCACCCTCACACTCTCTCTACAATCCTCATTCTCACTCTCACACTCATTCTCCCATTCTCACTCTCACTCCCACTCTCTCTTCCATCCTCACTCTCACTCTCAAACTCCCTCCCGTCCGCACTCACACTCGCACTCTTTCCCATTCTCACTCTCACTATCACACTTTCTCTCCCATCCTCACTCTCACTCTCACTCTCACACTCTCTCTCCCATCCTCATTCTCACTCTCACACTCTCTTCCATCCTCACTCTCACTCTCAAACTCCCTCCCATCCGCACTCACACTCTCACTCTCTCCGATTCTCACTCTCACTCTCACACTCTCACTCCCATCCTCATTCTCACTCTCATTCTCACACACTCTCTCCCATCCTCACTCTCACTATCACACTCTCTATCCCATCCTCGCTGTCATTCTCACACTCTCTCTCTCATCTTCACTCTCACCCTCACACTCTGTCTTCCATTCTCACTCTCACTCTCACTCTCTCTTCCATCCTCACACTCACTCTCAAGCTCCCTCTCATCCGCACTCACACTTGCACAGTCTCCGATTCTCACTCTCACTCTCACACTCTCACTCCCATCCTCATTCTCACTCTCATTCTCACACACTCTCTCCCATCCACACTCTCACACACTCACTCCCATTCTCACTCACACTCACACTCTCTCACCCACCCTCACTCTCAATGTCACACTCTCTCTCCCATCCTCACTCTCGCTCTCACACTCTCTGCCATTCACACTACCACACTCACTCTCTCACTCCCATTCTCACTCACTCTCTCACTCTCTCTTCCATCCTCACTCTCACTCTCAAACTCCCTCCCATCCGCACTCACACTCTCACTCTCTCCGATTCTCACTCTCACTCTCACACTCTCAATCCCATCCTCATTCTCACTCTCATTCTCACACACTCTCTCCCATCCACACTCTCACACTCTCTCTCCCATCCACACTCTCACTCTCACCCACACACGCTCTCTCCCAACCTCACTCTCACTCTCATACTCTCTCTCCAAACCTCACTCTCACTCTAACACTCACACTCCCTCCCATCCGCACTCTCACTCTCGCTCTAGCACTCTCTCTCCCATCCTCACTCTCACTCTCACACTCTCTCTCCCTTCCTCACACTCACGCTCACTCTCACACTCTCTCCCATCCTCATTCTCACTCTCATATTCTCTCCCATCCTCACTCTCACTCTCTCTCAACCATCCTCACTCTCACTCTCAAACTCTATCTCCAATCCTCACTCTCACTCTCACTCTCACACTCTCTCCCATCCTCACTCTCACTCTCACACTCTCCCTCCCATCGTGACTCTCACTCTCACTCTCACACTCTCTTCCATTCTCACTCTCACTATCACACTTTTTCTCCCATCCTCACTCTCACTCGGAGACTCTCTCTCCCATCCTCATTCTCACTCTCACACTCTCTCCCATTCTCACTCTCACTCTGACACTCTCTCTCCCATCCTCACTCTCACTCTCACACTCTCTTACCCATCCTCGCTGTCACTCTCACACTGTCTCTCCAATCCTCACTCTCACTCTCACACTCTCTCCCATCCTCACTCTCACTCTCACACTCTCTCACCCATCCTCACTCTCACTCTCACACACTCTCTCCCATCCTCACTCTCACTCTCACTCTCACACTCTCTCGCCCATCCTCACTCTCACTGTCACACTTTCTCTCCCATCCTCACTCTCACTCTCAATCTCACACTCTCTCTTATCCTCACTCTCACTCTCACTCTCACGTTCTCCCTCACATCGTCACTCTCACTCTCCCACTCTCTCCCATTCTCACTCTCACTATCACACTTTTTCTCCGATCCTCACTCTCACTCTCACTCTCACACTCTCTCTCCCATCCTCATTCTCACTCTCACACTCTCTCCCATTCTCATTCTCACTCTTACACTCGCTCTCCCAACCTCACTCTCACTCCCACACTCTCTTTCCCATCCTCGCTGTCACTCTCACACTCTCTCTCCCATCCTCACTCTCACCCTCACACTCTCTCTCCCATCCTCACTCTCACCCTCACACTCTCTCTCCCATTCTCACTCTCACTCTCACACTCACTCTCCCATTCTCACTCTCACTCTCACACTCATTCTCCCATTCTCACTCTCACTCTCATTCTCCCTCGCATCCTCACTCTCACTCTCACACTCTCTCTCCCATCCTCACGTTCACTCTCACGCACACACTCCCATTCTCACTCACTCTCACACTCTCTCTCGCTTCCTCACTGTCACTATCACACTCTCTCTCCCATCCTCTTTTTCACTCTCACACGCTCTCCCATTCACACTGTCACTCTCACTCTCTCACTCCCATTCTCACTCACTCTCACATTCCCTCTTCCACCCTCGCTTTCACTCTCACACACTCTCCCATCCGCACTCTCACTCTCACTCCCTCTCCGATTCTCACTCTCACTCTCACACTCTCTCTCCCATCCTCATTCTCACTCTCACTCTCACAAACTCTCTCCCTTCCTCACTCTCACACTCTCTCTCCCATCCACACTCTCACTCTCACACTCTCTCTTACATCCTCATTCTAACTCTCACACTCTCTCCCATTCTCACTCTCAATCTCACACTCTCTCTCCAATTCTCACTTTCACTCTCACACTCTCTCCCATCCTCACTCTCGCTCGCACATTCTCTCCCATCCTCACTCTCACTCTCACACGCTCTCTCCCATCTTCGCTGTCACTCTCACTCCCTCTCCGATTCTCACTCTCACTCTCACACTCTCTCTCCCATCCTCATTCTCACTCTCACTCTCACAAACTCTCTCCCTTCCTCACTCTCACACTCTCTCTCCCATCCACACTCTCACTCTCACACTCCCTCTCACATCCTCATTCTCACTCACACACTCTCTCTCATTCTCACTCTCACTCTCACACTGTCACTCCCATCCTCACACTCACTCTCACACGCTCTCTCCCATCCTCGCTGTCACTCTCACTCTCTATACCATCCTCACTCTCAATCTCACTCTCACACTATCTCCAATTCTCACTCTCACTCTCACACTCTCTCCCATTCTCACTCTCACTCTCACTCTCTCTTCCATCCTCACTCTCACTCTCAAACTCCCTCCCATCCACACTCACACTCTCACTCTCTCCGATTCTCACTCTCACTATCACACTTTCTTTCCCATCCTCACTCTCACCCTCACTCTCACACTCTCTCTCCCATCCTCATTCTCACTCTCACACTCTCTCCCATTCTCACTCTCACTCTCACACTCTCTCCCCCATCCTCACTCTCACTCTCACACTCTCTCTCCCATCCTCGCTGTCACTCTCTCACTCTCCCTCCCATCTTCACTCTCACCATCACACTCTCTCTTCCATCCTCACTCTCACCCTCACACTCTCTCTACAATCCTCATTCTCACTCTCACACTCATTTTACCATTCTCACTCTCACACTCTCTCCCATTCTCACTCACACTCTCACACTGTCTCTCCCATCCTCACTCTCACCCATCCTCACTCTCACTCTCATACTCTCTCTCCCATCCTCACTCTCACTCTGACACTCCCTCTCCCATCCTCACTCTCACTCTTACACTCTCTCTCCCATCCTCACTCTCACCCTCACACTCTCTCTCCCATCCTCACTCTCACTCTGTCACTCCCTCTCCCATCCTCACTCTCACTCTCATACTCTCTCTCCAAACCTCACTCGCACTCTCACAACCACACTCTCTCCCATCCGCACTCTCACTCTAGCTCTAGCACTCTCTTTCCGATTCTCACTCTCATTCTCACACTCTCTCTCCCATCCACAATCTCACTCTCACCCTCACACGCTCTCTCCCATCCTCACTCTCACTCTCACACTCTTCCTCCCTCCCCCTCTCTCGCGCTCACACTTACACTGTCTCCCATCCGCACTCTCACTCTCACTCTCACACTCTCTCCCATCCTCACTCTCACTCTCACAGTCTCTCCCATCCTCACTCGCACTCTCACTCTCTCTCTCCCATCTTCACTCTCACTCTCACACTCTCGCTCGCATCCTCACTCTCACTCTCACTCTCACTCTCACTCTCTCTCCCATCCTCACTCTCACTCTCACACTCTCCCTCACATCGTCACTCTCACTCTCACTCTCACACTCTCTCCCATTCTCACTCTCACTATCACACTTTCTCTCCCATCCTTACTCTCACTCACTCTCTCACACTCTCTCTCCCATCCTCATTCTCACTCTCACACTCTCTCCCATTCTCACTCTCACTCTCACACTCGCTCTTTCAACCTCACTCTCACTCTCACACTCTCTTTCCCATCCTCGCTGTCACACTCACACTCTCTCCCATCCTCACTCTCACCCTCACACTCTCTCTCCCATTCTCACTCTCACTCTCTCACTCACTCTCCCATTCTCACTCTCACTCTCACTCTCACACTCATTCTCCCATTCTCAATCTCACTCTCATTCTCTCTCGCATCCTTGCTCTCACTCTCACACTCTCTCTACCATCCTCACGTTCGCTCTCACGCACACACTCCCATTCTCACTCACTCTCACACTCTCTCTCGCTTCCTAACTGTCATTATCACACTCTCTCTCCCATCCTCATTCTCCCTCTCACACTCTCTCCCATTCACACTGTCACTCCCACTCTCTCACTCCCATTCTCACTCACTCTCACACTCCCTCTTCCACCCTCGCCTTCACTCTCACACTCTCTACCATCCGCACTCTCACTCTCACTCTCTCTCCGATTCTCACTCTCACTCTCACACTCTGTCTCCCATCCTCATTCTCACTCTCACTCTCACACAATCTTACCCATCCTTACTCTCACACTCTCTCTCCCATCCACACTCTCACTCCCACACTCTCTCTCCCATCCTCATTCTCACTCTCACACTCTCTCCCATTCTCACTCTCAATCTCACACTCTCTCTCCAATTCTCACTCTCACACTCTCTCCTATCCTCACTCTCACTCTCACATTCTCTCCCATCCTCACTCTCACTCTCACTCTCCCTCTCACATCCTCATTCTCACTCTCACACTCTCTCCCATTCTCACTCTCACTCTCACACTGTCTCTCCCATCCTCACACTCACTCTCACACTCTCTCTCCCATCCTCGATGTCACTCTCACTTTCTCTCCCATCCTCACTCTCAATCTCACTCTCACACTCTCTCCAATTCTCACTCTCACTCTCACACTCTCTCCCATCCTCACTTTCACTCTCACTTTCTCTCCCATCCTCACCCTCACTCTCACTCTCTCTTTCCCATCCTCACTCTCACACTCTCTCTCCCATCCTCACTCTCACTCTCACTCTCATACTCTCTCCCATCTTCACTCTCACTCTCACACTCTCCCTCCCATCGTCACTCTCACTCTCACTCTCACTCTCTCCAATTCTCACTCTCACTATCACACTTTCTTTCCCATCCTCACTCTCACTCTCACACTCTCTCTCCCATCCTCATTCTCACTCTCACACTCTCTCTCATTCTCACTCTCACTCTCACACTCTCTCCCATCCTCACTCTCACTCTCACACTCTCTATCCCATCCTCGCTGTCACTCTCACACTGTCTCTCCCATCCTCACACTCACTCTCACACTCTCTCTCCCATCCTCGATGTCACTCTCACTTTCTCTCCCATCCTCACTCTCAATCTCACTCTCACACTCTCTCCAATTCTCACTCTCACTCTCACACTCTCTCCCATCCTCACTTTCACTCTCACTTTCTCTCCCATCCTCACCCTCACACTCACTCTCTCTTTCCCATCCTCACTCTCACACTCTCTCTCCCATCCTCACTCTCACTCTCACTCTCATACTCTCTCCCATCTTCACTCTCATTCTCACACTCTCCCTCCCATCGTCACTCTCACTCTCACTCTCACTCTCTCCAATTCTCACTCTCACTATCACACTTTCTTTCCCATCCTCACTCTCACTCTCACTCTCACACTCTCTCTCCCATCCTCATTCTCACTCTCACACTCTCTCTCATTCTCACTCTCACTTTCACACTCTCTCCCATCCTCACTCTCACTCTCACACTCTCTATCCCATCCTCGCTGTCACTCTCACACTCTCTCTCCTATCTTCACTCTCACCCTCACACTCTCTCTTCCATCCTCACTCTCACCCTCACACTCTCTCTACAATCCTCATTCTCACTCTCACACTCATTCTCCCATTCTCACTCTCACTCCCACTCTCTCTTCCATCCTCACTCTCACTCTCAAACTCCCTCCCGTCCGCACTCACACTCGCACTCTTTCCCATTCTCACTCTCACTATCACACTTTCTCTCCCATCCTCACTCTCACTCTCACTCTCACACTCTCTCTCCCATCCTCATTCTCACTCTCACACTCTCTTCCATCCTCACTCTCACTCTCAAACTCCCTCCCATCCGCACTCACACTCTCACTCTCTCCGATTCTCACTCTCACTCTCACACTCTCACTCCCATCCTCATTCTCACTCTCATTCTCACACACTCTCTCCCATCCTCACTCTCACTATCACACTCTCTATCCCATCCTCGCTGTCATTCTCACACTCTCTCTCTCATCTTCACTCTCACCCTCACACTCTGTCTTCCATTCTCACTCTCACTCTCACTCTCTCTTCCATCCTCACACTCACTCTCAAACTCCCTCTCATCCGCACTCACACTTGCACACTCTCCGATTCTCACTCTCACTCTCACACTCTCACTCCCATCCTCATTCTCACTCTCATTCTCACACACTCTCTCCCATCCACACTCTCACACACTCACTCCCATTCTCACTCACACTCACACTCTCTCACCCACCCTCACTCTCAATGTCACACTCTCTCTCCCATCCTCACTCTCGCTCTCACACTCTCTGCCATTCACACTACCACACTCACTCTCTCACTCCCATTCTCACTCACTCTCTCACTCTCTCTTCCATCCTCACTCTCACTCTCAAACTCCCTCCCATCCGCACTCACACTCTCACTCTCTCCGATTCTCACTCTCACTCTCACACTCTCAATCCCATCCTCATTCTCACTCTCATTCTCACACACTCTCTCCCATCCACACTCTCACACTCTCTCTCCCATCCACACTCTCACTCTCACCCTCACACGCTCTCTCCCAACCTCACTCTCACTCTCATACTCTCTCTCCAAACCTCACTCTCACTCTAACACTCACACTCCCTCCCATCCGCACTCTCATTCTCGCTCTAGCACTCTCTCTCCCATCCTCACTCTCACTCTCACACTCTCTCTCCCTTCCTCACTCTCACGCTCACTCTCACACTCTCTCCCATCCTCATTCTCACTCTCATATTCTCTCCCATCCTCACTCTCACTCTCTCTCAACCATCCTCACTCTCATTCTCAAACTCTATCTGCAATCCTCACTCTCACTCTCACTCTCACACTCTCTCCCATCCTCACTCTCACTCTCACACTCTCCCTCCCATCGTGACTCTCACTCTCAGTCTCACACTCTCTTCCATTCTCACTCTCACTATCACACTTTTTCTCCCATCCTCACTCTCACTCGGAGACTCTCTCTCCCATCCTCATTCTCACTCTCACACTCTCTCCCATTCTCACTCTCACTCTGACACTCTCTCTCCCATCCTCACTCTCACTCTCACACTCTCTTACCCATCCTCGCTGTCACTCTCACACTGTCTCTCCAATCCTCACTCTCACTCTCACACTCTCTCCCATCCTCACTCTCACTCTCACACTCTCTCACCCATCCTCACTCTCACTCTCTCCCATCCTCACTCTCACTCTCACTCTCACACTCTCTCGCCCATCCTCACTCTCACTGTCACACTATCTCTCCCATCCTCACTCTCACTCTCAATCTCACACTCTCTCTTATCCTCACTCTCACTCTCACGTTCTCCCTCACATCGTCACTCTCACTCTCCCACTCTCTCCCATTCTCACTCTCACTATCACACTTTTTCTCCTATCCTCACTCTCACTCTCACTCTCACACTCTCTCTCCCATCCTCATTCTCACTCTCACACTCTCTCCCATTCTCATTCTCACTCTTACACTCGCTCTCCCAACCTCACTCTCACTCCCACACTCTCTTTCCCATCCTCGCTGTCACTCTCACACTCTCTCTCCCATCCTCACTCTCACCCTCACACTCTCTCTCCCATCCTCACTCTCACCCTCACACTCTCTCTCCCATTCTCACTCTCACTCTCACACTCACTCTCCCATTCTCACTCTCACTCTCACTCTCACACTCATTCTCCCATTCTCACCCTCACTCTCATTCTCCCTCGCATCCTCACTCTCACTCTCACACTCTCTCTCCCATCCTCACGTTCACTCTCACGCACACACTCCCATTCTCACTCACTCTCACACTCTCTCTCGCTTCCTCACTGTCACTATCACACTCTCTCTCCCATCCTCTTTTTCACTCTCACACGCTCTCCCATTCACACTGTCACTCTCACTCTCTCACTCCCATTCTCACTCACTCTCACATTCCCTCTTCCACCCTCGCTTTCACTCTCACACACTCTCCCATCCGCACTCTCACTCTCACTCCCTCTCCGATTCTCACTCTCACTCTCACACTCTCTCTCCCATCCTCATTCTCACTCTCACTCTCACAAACTCTCTCCCTTCCTCACTCTCACACTCTCTCTCCCATCCACACTCTCACTCTCACACTCTCTCTTACATCCTCATTCTAACTCTCACACTCTCTCCCATTCTCACTCTCAATCTCACACTCTCTCTCCAATTCTCACTTTCACTCTCACACTCTCTCCCATCCTCACTCTCGCTCGCACATTCTCTCCCATCCTCACTCTCACTCTCACACGCTCTCTCCCATCCTCGCTGTCACTCTCACTCCCTCTCCGATTCTCACTCTCACTCTCACACTCTCTCTCCCATCCTCATTCTCACTCTCACTCTCACAAACTCTCTCCCTTCCTCACTCTCACACTCTCTCTCCCATCCACACTCTCACTCTCACACTCCCTCTCACATCCTCATTCTCACTCACACACTCTCTCTCATTCTCACTCTCACTCTCACACTGTCACTCCCATCCTCACACTCACTCTCACACGCTCTCTCCCATCCTCGCTGTCACTCTCACTCTCTCTCCCATCCTCACTCTCAATCTCACTCTCACACTATCTCCAATTCTCACTCTCACTCTCACACTCTCTCCCATTCTCACTCTCACTCTCACTCTCTCTTCCATCCTCACTCTCACTCTCAAACTCCCTCCCATCCACACTCACACTCTCACTCTCTCCGATTCTCACTCTCACTATCACACTTTCTTTCCCATCCTCACTCTCACCCTCACTCTCACACTCTCTCTCCCATCCTCATTCTCACTCTCACACTCTCTCCCATTCTCACTCTCACTCTCACACTCTCTCCCCCATCCTCACTCTCACTCTCACACTCTCTCTCCCATCCTCGCTGTCACTCTCTCACTCTCCCTCCCATCTTCACTCTCACCATCACACTCTCTCTTCCATCCTCACTCTCACCCTCACACTCTCTCTACAATCCTCATTCTCACTCTCACACTCATTTTACCATTCTCACTCTCACACTCTCTCCCATTCTCACTCACACTCTCACACTGTCTCTCCCATCCTCACTCTCACCCATCCTCACTCTCACTCTCACACTCTCTCTCCCATCCTCACTCTCACTCTGACACTCCCTCTCCCATCCTCACTCTCACTCTTACACTCTCTCCCCCATCCTCACTCTCACCCTCACACTCTCTCTCCCATCCTCACTCTCACTCTGTCAATCCCTCTCCCATCCTCACTCTCACTCTCATACTCTCTCTCCAAACCTCACTCGCACTCTCACAACCACACTCTCTCCCATCCGCACTCTCACTCTCGCTCTAGCACTCTCTTTCCGATTCTCACTCTCATTCTCACACTCTCTCTCCCATCCACAATCTCACTCTCACCCTCACACGCTCTCTCCCATCCTCACTCTCACTCTCACACTCTTCCTCCCTCCCCCTCTCTCACGCTCACACTTACACTGTCTCCCATCCGCACTCTCACTCTCACTCTCACACTCTCTCCCATCCTCACTCTCACTCTCACAGTCTCTCCCATCCTCACTCGCACTCTCACTCTCTCTCTCCCATCTTCATTCTCACTCTCACACTCTCCCTCGCATCCTCACTCTCACTCTCACACTCTCTCTCCCATCCTCACGTTCACTCTCACGCACACACTCCCATTCTCACTCACTCTCACACTCTCTCTCGCTTCCTCACTGTCACTATCACACTCTCTCTCCCATCCTCTCTTTCACTCTCACACGCTCTCCCATTCACACTGTCACTCTCACTCTCTCACTCCCATTCTCACTCACTCTCACATTCCCTCTTCCACCCTCGCTTTCACTCTCACACACTCTCCCATCCGCACTCTCACTCTCACTCCCTCTCCGATTCTCACTCTCACTCTCACACTCTCTCTCCCATCCTCATTCTCACTCTCACTCTCACAAACTCTCTCCCTTCCTCACTCTCACACTCTCTCTCCCATCCACACTCTCACTCTCACACTCTCTCTTACATCCTCATTCTAACTCTCACACTCTCTCCCATTCTCACTCTCAATCTCACACTCTCTCTCCAATTCTCACTTTCACTCTCACACTCTCTCCCATCCTCACTCCCGCTCGCACATTCTCTCCCATCCTCACTCTCACTCTCACACGCTCTCTCCCATCCTCGCTGTCACTCTCACTCCCTCTCCGATTCTCACTCTCACTCTCACACTCTCTCTCCCATCCTCATTCTCACTCTCACTCTCACAAACTCTCTCCCTTCCTCACTCTCACACTCTCTCTCCCATCCACACTCTCACTCTCACACTCCCTCTCACATCCTCATTCTCACTCACACACTCTCTCTCATTCTCACTCTCACTCTCACACTGTCACTCCCATCCTCACACTCACTCTCACACGCTCTCTCCCATCCTCGCTGTCACTCTCACTCTCTCTCCCATCCTCACTCTCAATCTCACTCTCACACTATCTCCAATTCTCACTCTCACTCTCACACTCTCTCCCATTCTCACTCTCACTCTCACTCTCTCTTCCATCCTCACTCTCACTCTCAAACTCCCTCCCATCCACACTCACACTCTCACTCTCTCCGATTCTCACTCTCACTATCACACTTTCTTTCCCATCCTCACTCTCACCCTCACTCTCACACTCTCTCTCCCATCCTCATTCTCACTCTCACACTCTCTCCCATTCTCACTCTCACTCTCACACTCTCTCCCCCATCCTCACTCTCACTCTCACACTCTCTCTCCCATCCTCGCTGTCACTCTCTCACTCTCCCTCCCATCTTCACTCTCACCATCACACTCTCTCTTCCATCCTCACTCTCACCCTCACACTCTCTCTACAATCCTCATTCTCACTCTCACACTCATTTTACCATTCTCACTCTCACACTCTCTCCCATTCTCACTCACACTCTCACACTGTCTCTCCCATCCTCACTCTCACCCATCCTCACTCTCACTCTCACACTCTCTCTCCCATCCTCACTCTCACTCTGACACTCCCTCTCCCATCCTCACTCTCACTCTTACACTCTCTCCCCCATCCTCACTCTCACCCTCACACTCTCTCTCCCATCCTCACTCTCACTCTGTCAATCCCTCTCCCATCCTCACTCTCACTCTCATACTCTCTCTCCAAACCTCACTCGCACTCTCACAACCACACTCTCTCCCATCCGCACTCTCACTCTCGCTCTAGCACTCTCTTTCCGATTCTCACTCTCATTCTCACACTCTCTCTCCCATCCACAATCTCACTCTCACCCTCACACGCTCTCTCCCATCCTCACTCTCACTCTCACACTCTTCCTCCCTCCCCCTCTCTCGCGCTCACACTTACACTGTCTCCCATCCGCACTCTCACTCTCACTCTCACACTCTCTCCCATCCTCACTCTCACTCTCACAGTCTCTCCCATCCTCACTCGCACTCTCACTCTCTCTCTCCCATCTTCATTCTCACTCTCACACTCTCGCTCGCATCCTCACTCTCACTCTCACTCTCACTCTCTCTCCCATCCTCACTCTCACTCTCACACTCTCCCTCACATCGTCACTCTCACTCTCACTCTCACACTATCTCTCCCATCCTCATTCTCACTCTCACACTCTCTCCCATTCTCACTCTCACTCTCACACTCGCTCTTTGAACCTCACTCTCACTCTCACACTCTCTTTCCCATCCTCGCTGTCACTCTCACACTCTCTCCCATCCTCACTCTCACCCTCACACTCTCTCTCCCATTCTCACTCTCACTCTCTCACTCACTCTCCCATTCTCACTCTCACTCTCACTCTCACACTCATTCTCCCATTCTCAATCTCACTCTCATTCTCTCTCGCATCCTTGCTCTCACTCTCACACTCTCTCTACCATCCTCACGTTCGCTCTCACGCACACACTCCCATTCTCACTCACTCTCACACTCTCTCTCGCTTCCTAACTGTCATTATCACACTCTCTCTCCCATCCTCATTCTCCCTCTCACACTCTCTCCCATTCACACTGTCACTCCCACTCTCTCACTCCCATTCTCACTCACTCTCACACTCCCTCTTCCACCCTCGCCTTCACTCTCACACTCTCTACCATCCGCACTCTCACTCTCACTCTCTCTCCGATTCTCACTCTCACTCTCACACTCTGTCTCCCATCCTCATTCTCACTCTCACTCTCACACAATCTTACCCATCCTTACTCTCACACTCTCTCTCCCATCCACACTCTCACTCCCACACTCTCTCTCCCATCCTCATTCTCACTCTCACACTCTCTCCCATTCTCACTCTCAATCTCACACTCTCTCTCCAATTCTCACTCTCACACTCTCTCCTATCCTCACTCTCACTCTCACATTCTCTCCCATCCTCACTCTCACTCTCACTCTCCCTCTCACATCCTCATTCTCACTCTCACACTCTCTCCCATTTTCACTCTCACTCTCACACTGTCTCTCCCATCCTCACACTCACTCTCACACTCTCTCTCCCATCCTCGATGTCACTCTCACTTTCTCTCCCATCCTCACTCTCAATCTCACTCTCACAATCTCTCCAATTCTCACTCTCACTCTCACTCTCTCTTTCCCATCCTCACTCTCACACTCTCTCTCCCATCCTCACTCTCACTCTCACTCTCATACTCTCTCCCATCTTCACTCTCACTCTCACACTCTCCCTCCCATCGTCACTCTCACTCTCACTCTCACTCTCTCCAATTCTCACTCTCACTATCACACTTTCTTTTCCATCCTCACTCTCACTCTCACTCTCACACTCTCTCTCCCATCCTCATTCTCACTCTCACACTCTCTCTCCCATCCTCACTCTCACTCTCACTCTCATACTCTCTCCCATCTTCACTCTCACTCTCACACTCTCCCTCCCATCGTCACTCTCACTCTCACTCTCACTCTCTCCAATTCTCACTCTCACTATCACACTTTCTTTCCCATCCTCACTCTCACTCTCACTCTCACACTCTCTCTCCCATCCTCATTCTCACTCTCACACTCTCTCTCATTCTCACTCTCACTCTCACACTCTCTCCCATCCTCACTCTCACTCTCACACTCTCTATCCCATCCTCGCTGTCACTCTCACACTCTCTCTCCCATCTTCACTCTCACCCTCACACTCTCTCTTCCATCCTCACTCTCACCCTCACACTCTCTCTACAATCCTCATTCTCACTCTCACACTCATTCTCCCATTCTCACTCTCACTCCCACTCTCTCTTCCATCCTCACTCTCACTCTCAAACTCCCTCCCGTCCGCACTCACACTCGCACTCTTTCCCATTCTCACTCTCACTATCACACTTTCTCTCCCATCCTCACTCTCACTCTCACTCTCACACTCTCTCTCCCATCCTCATTCTCACTCTCACACTCTCTTCCATCCTCACTCTCACTCTCAAACTCCCTCCCATCCGCACTCACACTCTCACTCTCTCTGATTCTCACTCTCACTCTCACACTCACACTCCCATCCTCATTCTCACTCTCATTCTCACACACTCTCTCCCATCCTCACTCTCACTATCACACTCTCTATCCCATCCTCGCTGTCATTCTCACACTCTCTCTCTCATCTTCACTCTCACCCTCACACTCTGTCTTCCATTCTCACTCTCACTCTCACTCTCTCTTCCATCCTCACACTCACTCTCAAACTCCCTCTCATCCGCACTCACACTTGCACACTCTCCGATTCTCACTCTCACTCTCACACTCTCACTCCCATCCTCATTCTCACTCTCATTCTCACACACTCTCTCCCATCCACACTCTCACACACTCACTCCCATTCTCACTCACACTCACACTCTCTCACCCACCCTCACTCTCAATGTCACACTCTCTCTCCCATCCTCACTCTCGCTCTCACACTCTCTGCCATTCACACTACCACACTCACTCTCTCACTCCCATTCTCACTCACTCTCTCACTCTCTCTTCCATCCTCACTCTCACTCTCAAACTCCCTCCCATCCGCACTCACACTCTCACTCTCTCCGATTCTCACTCTCACTCTCACACTCTCAATCCCATCCTCATTCTCACTCTCATTCTCACACACTCTCTCCCATCCACACTCTCACACTCTCTCTCCCATCCACACTCTCACTCTCACCCTCACACGCTCTCTCCCAACCTCACTCTCACTCTCATACTCTCTCTCCAAACCTCACTCTCACTCTAACACTCACACTCCCTCCCATCCGCACTCTCACTCTCGCTCTAGCACTCTCTCTGCCATCCTCACTCTCACTCTCACACTCTCTCTCCCTTCCTCACTCTCACGCTCACTCTCACACTCTCTCCCATCCTCATTCTCACTCTCATATTCTCTCCCATCCTCACTCTCACTCTCTCTCAACCATCCTCACTCTCACTCTCAAACTCTATCTCCAATCCTCACTCTCACTCTCACTCTCACACTCTCTCCCATCCTCACTCTCACTCTCACACTCTCCCTCCCATCGTGACTCTCACTCTCACTCTCACACTCTCTTCCATTCTCACTCTCACTATCACACTTTTTCTCCCATCCTCACTCTCACTCGGAGACTCTCTCTCCCATCCTCATTCTCACTCTCACACTCTCTCCCATTCTCACTCTCACTCTGACACTCTCTCTCCCATCCTCACTCTCACTCTCACACTCTCTTTCCCATCCTCGCTGTCACTCTCACACTGTCTCTCCAATCCTCACTCTCACTCTCACACTCTCTCCCATCCTCACTCTCACTCTCACACTCTCTCACCCATCCTCACTCTCACTCTCACACACTCTCTCCCATCCTCACTCTCACTCTCACTCTCACACTCTCTCGCCCATCCTCACTCTCACTGTCACACTATCTCTCCCATCCTCACTCTCACTCTCAATCTCACACTCTCTCTTATCCTCACTCTCACTCTCACTCTCACGCTCTCCCTCACATCGTCACTCTCACTCTCCCACTCTCTCCCATTCTCACTCTCACTATCACACTTTTTCTCCTATCCTCACTCTCACTCTCACTCTCACACTCTCTCTCCCATCCTCATTCTCACTCTCACACTCTCTCCCATTCTCATTCTCACTCTTACACTCGCTCTCCCAACCTCACTCTCACTCCCACACTCTCTTTCCCATCCGCGCTGTCACTCTCACACTCTCTCTCCCATCCTCACTCTCACCCTCACACTCTCTCTCCCATCCTCACTCTCACCCTCACACTCTCTCTCCCATTCTCACTCTCACTCTCACACTCACTCTCCCATTCTCACTCTCACTCTCACTCTCACACTCATTCTCCCATTCTCACTCTCACTCTCATTCTCCCTCGCATCCTCACTCTCACTCTCACACTCTCTCTCCCATCCTCACGTTCACTCTCACGCACACACTCCCATTCTCACTCACTCTCACACTCTCTCTCGCTTCCTCACTGTCACTATCACACTCTCTCTCCCATCCTCTTTTTCACTCTCACACGCTCTCCCATTCACACTGTCACTCTCACTCTCTCACTCCCATTCTCACTCACTCTCACATTCCCTCTTCCACCCTCGCTTTCACTCTCACACACTCTCCCATCCGCACTCTCACTCTCACTCCCTCTCCGATTCTCACTCTCACTCTCACACTCTCTCTCCCATCCTCATTCTCACTCTCACTCTCACAAACTCTCTCCCTTCCTCACTCTCACACTCTCTCTCCCATCCACACTCTCACTCTCACACTCTCTCTCACATCCTCATTCTAACTCTCACACTCTCTCCCATTCTCACTCTCAATCTCACACTCTCTCTCCAATTCTCACTTTCACTCTCACACTCTCTCCCATCCTCACTCTCGCTCGCACATTCTCTCCCATCCTCACTCTCACTCTCACACGCTCTCTCCCATCCTCGCTGTCACTCTCACTCCCTCTCCGATTCTCACTCTCACTCTCACACTCTCTCTCCCATCCTCATTCTCACTCTCACTCTCACAAACTCTCTCCCTTCCTCACTCTCACACTCTCTCTCCCATCCACACTCTCACTCTCACACTCCCTCTCACATCCTCATTCTCACTCACACACTCTCTCTCATTCTCACTCTCACTCTCACACTGTCACTCCCATCCTCACACTCACTCTCACACGCTCTCTCCCATCCTCGCTGTCACTCTCACTCTCTCTCCCATCCTCACTCTCAATCTCACTCTCACACTATCTCCAATTCTCACTCTCACTCTCACACTCTCTCCCATTCTCACTCTCACTCTCACTCTCTCTTCCATCCTCACTCTCACTCTCAAACTCCCTCCCATCCACACTCACACTCTCACTCTCTCCGATTCTCACTCTCACTATCACACTTTCTTTCAAATCCTCACTCTCACCCTCACTCTCACACTCTCTCTCCCATCCTCATTCTCACTCTCACTCTCACAAACTCTCTCCCTTCCTCACTCTCACACTCTCACTCCCATCCACACTCTCACTCTCACACTCCCTCTCACATCCTCATTCTCACTCACACACTCTCTCTCATTCTCACTCTCACTCTCACACTGTCACTCCCATCCTCACACTCACTCTCACACGCTCTCTCCCATCCTCGCTGTCACTCTCACTCTCTCTCCCATCCTCACTCTCAATCTCACTCTCACACTATCTCCAATTCTCACTCTCACTCTCACACTCTCTCCCATTCTCACTCTCACTCTCACTCTCTCTTCCATCCTCACTCTCACTCTCAAACTCCCTCCCATCCACACTCACACTCTCACTCTCTCCGATTCTCACTCTCACTATCACACTTTCTTTCAAATCCTCACTCTCACCCTCACTCTCACACTCTCTCTCCCATCCTCATTCTCACTCTCACACTCTCTCCCATTCTCACTCTCACTCTCACACTCTCTCCCCCATCCTCACTCTCACTCTCACACTCTCTCTCCCATCATCGCTGTCACTCTCTCACTCTCCCTCCCATCTTCACTCTCACCATCACACTCTCTCTTCCATCCTCACTCTCACCCTCACACTCTCTCTACAATCCTCATTCTCACTCTCACACTCATTTTACCATTCTCACTCTCACACTCTCTCCCATTCTCACTCACACTCTCACACTGTCTCTCCCATCCTCACTCTCACCCATCCTCACTCTCACTCTCACACTCTCTCTCCCATCCTCACTCTCACTCTGACACTCCCTCTCCCATCCTCACTCTCACTCTCACACTCTCTCTCCCATCCTCACTCTCACCCTCACACTCTCACTCCCATCCTCACTCTCACTCTGTCACTCCCTCTCCCATCCTCACTCTCACTCTCATACTCTCTCTCCAAACCTCACTCGCACTCTCACAATCACACTCTCTCCCATCCGCACTCTCGCTCTCGCACTCTCTTTCCGATTCTCACTCTCATTCTCACACTCTCTCTCCCTTCCACAATCTCACTCTCACCCTCACACGCTCTCTCCCATCCTCACTCTCACTCTCACACTCTTCCTCCCTCCCCCTCTCTCACGCTCACACTTACACTGTCTCCCATCCGCACTCTCACTCTCACTCTCACACTCTCTCCCATCCTCACTCTCACTCTCACAGTCTCTCCCATCCTCACTCGCACTCTCACTCTCTCTCTCCCATCTTCACTCTCACTCTCACACTCTCGCTCGCATCCTCACTCTCACTCTCACTCTCACTCTCACTCTCTCTCCCATCCTCACTCTCACTCTCACACTCTCCCTCACATCGTCACTCTCACTCTCACTCTCACACTCTCTCCCATTCTCACTCTCACTATCACACTTTCTCTCCCATCCTTACTCTCACTCACTCTCTTACACTCTCTCTCCCATCCTCATTCTCACTCTCACACTCTCTCCCATTCTCACTCTCACTCTCACACTCGCTCTTCCAACCTCACTCTCACTCTCACACTCTCTTTCCCATCCTGGCTGTCACTCTCACACTCTCTCCCATCCTCACTCTCACCCTCACACTCTCTCTCCCATTCTCACTCTCACTCTCTCACTCACTCTCCCATTCTCACTCTCACTCTCACTCTCACACTCATTCTCCCATTCTCAATCTCACTCTCATTCTCTCTCGCATCCTTGCTCTCACTCTCACACTCTCTCTACCATCCTCACGTTCGCTCTCACGCACACACTCCCATTCTCACTCACTCTCACACTCTCTCTCACTTCCTAACTGTCATTATCACACTCTCTCTCCCATCCTCATTCTCCCTCTCACACTCTCTCCCATTCACACTGTCACTCCCACTCTCTCACTCCCATTCTCACACACTCTCACACTCCCTCTTCCACCCTCGCCTTCACTCTCACACTCTCTCCCATCCGCACTCTCACTCTCACTCTCTCTCCGATTCTCACTCTCACTCTCACACTCTGTCTCCCATCCTCATTCTCACTCTCACTCTCACACAATCTTACCCATCCTTACTCTCACACTCTCTCTCCCATCCACACTCTCACTCCCACACTCTCTCTCCCATCCTCATTCTCACTCTCACACTCTCTCCCATTCTCACTCTCAATCTCACACTCTCTCTCCAATTCTCACTCTCACACTCTCTCCTATCCTCACTCTCACTCTCACATTCTCTCCCATCCTCACTCTCACTCTCACTCTCCCTCTCACATCCTCATTCTCACTCTCACACTCTCTCCCATTCTCACTCTCACTCTCACACTCTCACTCCCATCCTCACTCTCACTCTGTCACTCCCTCTCCCATCCTCACTCTCACTCTCATACTCTCTCTCCAAACCTCACTCGCACTCTCACAATCACACTCTCTCCCATCCGCACTCTCGCTCTCGCACTCTCTTTCCGATTCTCACTCTCATTCTCACACTCTCTCTCCCTTCCACAATCTCACTCTCACCCTCACACGCTCTCTCCCATCCTCACTCTCACTCTCACACTCTTCCTCCCTCCCCCTCTCTCACGCTCACACTTACACTGTCTCCCATCCGCACTCTCACTCTCACTCTCACACTCTCTCCCATCCTCACTCTCACTCTCACAGTCTCTCCCATCCTCACTCGCACTCTCACTCTCTCTCTCCCATCTTCACTCTCACTCTCACACTCTCGCTCGCATCCTCACTCTCACTCTCACTCTCACTCTCACTCTCTCTCCCATCCTCACTCTCACTCTCACACTCTCCCTCACATCGTCACTCTCACTCTCACTCTCACACTCTCTCCCATTCTCACTCTCACTATCACACTTTCTCTCCCATCCTTACTCTCACTCACTCTCTTACACTCTCTCTCCCATCCTCATTCTCACTCTCACACTCTCTCCCATTCTCACTCTCACTCTCACACTCGCTCTTCCAACCTCACTCTCACTCTCACACTCTCTTTCCCATCCTGGCTGTCACTCTCACACTCTCTCCCATCCTCACTCTCACCCTCACACTCTCTCTCCCATTCTCACTCTCACTCTCTCACTCACTCTCCCATTCTCACTCTCACTCTCACTCTCACACTCATTCTCCCATTCTCAATCTCACTCTCATTCTCTCTCGCATCCTTGCTCTCACTCTCACACTCTCTCTACCATCCTCACGTTCGCTCTCACGCACACACTCCCATTCTCACTCACTCTCACACTCTCTCTCACTTCCTAACTGTCATTATCACACTCTCTCTCCCATCCTCATTCTCCCTCTCACACTCTCTCCCATTCACACTGTCACTCCCACTCTCTCACTCCCATTCTCACACACTCTCACACTCCCTCTTCCACCCTCGCCTTCACTCTCACACTCTCTCCCATCCGCACTCTCACTCTCACTCTCTCTCCGATTCTCACTCTCACTCTCACACTCTGTCTCCCATCCTCATTCTCACTCTCACTCTCACACAATCTTACCCATCCTTACTCTCACACTCTCTCTCCCATCCACACTCTCACTCCCACACTCTCTCTCCCATCCTCATTCTCACTCTCACACTCTCTCCCATTCTCACTCTCAATCTCACACTCTCTCTCCAATTCTCACTCTCACACTCTCTCCTATCCTCACTCTCACTCTCACATTCTCTCCCATCCTCACTCTCACTCTCACTCTCCCTCTCACATCCTCATTCTCACTCTCACACTCTCTCCCATTCTCACTCTCACTCTCACACTGTCTCTCCCATCCTCACACTCACTCTCACACTCTCTCTCCCATGCTCGATGTCACTCTCATTTTCTCTCCCATCCTCACTCTCAATCTCACTCTCACACTCTCTCCAATTCTCACTCTCACTCTCACACTCTCTCCTATCCTCACTTTCACTCTCACTTTCTCTCCCATCCTCACCCTCACTCTCACTCTCTCTTTCCCATCCTCACTCTCACACTCTCTCTCCCATCCTCACTCTCACTCTCACTCTCATACTCTCTCCCATCTTCACTCTCACTCTCACACTCTCCCTCCCATCGTCACTCTCACTCTCACTCTCACTCTCTCCAATTCTCACTCTCACTATCACACTTTCTTTCCCATCCTCACTCTCACTCTCACTCTCACACTCTCTCTCCCATCCTTATTCTCACTCTCACACTCTCTCCCATTCTCACTCTCACTCTCACACTCTCTCCCATCCTCACTCTCACTCTCACACTCTCTATCCCATCCTCGCTGTCACTCTCACACTCTCTCTCCCATCTTCACTCTCACCCTCACACTCTCTCTTCCATCCTCACTCTCACCCTCACACTCTCTCTACAATCCTCATTCTCACTCTCACACTCATTCTCCCATTCTCACTCTCACTCCCACTCTCTCTTCCATCCTCACTCTCACTCTCAAACTCCCTCCCGTCCGCACTCACACTCGCACTCTTTCCCATTCTCACTCTCACTATCACACTTTCTCTCCCATCCTCACTCTCACTCTCACTCTCACACTCTCTCTCCCATCCTCATTCTCACTCTCACACTCTCTCCCATTCTCACTCTCACTCTCACACTCTCTTCCATCCTCACTCTCACTCTCAAACTCCCTCCCATCCGCACTCACACTCTCACTCTCTCCGATTCTCACTCTCACTCTCACACTCTCACTCTCATCCTCATTCTCACTCTCATTCTCACACACTCTCTCCCATCCTCACTCTCACTATCACACTCTCTATCCCATCCTCGCTGTCATTCTCACACTCTCTCTCTCATCTTCACTCTCACCCTCACACTCTGTCTTCCATCCTCACTCTCACCCTCACACACTCTCTACAATCCTCATTCTCACTCTCACACTCATTCTCCCATTCTCACTCTCACTCTCACTCTCTCTTCCATCCTCACACTCACTCTCAAACTCCCTCTCATCCGCACTCACACTTGCACACTCTCCGATTCTCACTCTCACTCTCACACTCTCACTCCCATCCTCATTCTCACTCTCATTCTCACACACTCTCTCCCATCCACACTCTCACACACTCACTCCCATTCTCACTCACACTCAGACTCTCTCACCCACCCTCACTCTCAATGTCACACTCTCTCTCCCATCCTCACTCTCGCTCTCACACTCTCTGCCATTCACACTACCACACTCACTCTCTCACTCCCATTCTCACTCACTCTCTCACTCTCTCTTCCATCCTCACTCTCACTCTCAAACTCCCTCCCATCCGCACTCACACTCTCACTCTCTCCGATTCTCACTCTCACTCTCACACTCTCAATCCCATCCTCATTCTCACTCTCATTCTCACACACTCTCTCCCATCCACACTCTCACACTCTCTGTCCCATCCACACTCTCACTCTCACCCTCACACGCTCTCTCCCAACCTCACTCTCACTCTCACACTCTCTCTCCCAACATCACTCTCACTCTCATACTCTCTCTCCAAACCTCACTCCCTCTCTAACACTCACACTCCCTCCCATCCGCACTCTCACTCTCGCTCTAGCACTCTCTCTCCCATCCTCACTCTCACTCTCACACTCTCTCTCCCTTCCTCACTCTCACGCTCACTCTCACACTCTCTCCCATCCTCATTCTCACTCTCATATTCTCTCCCATCCTCACTCTCACTCTCTCTCAACCATCCTCACTCTCACTCTCAAACTCTATCTCCAATCCTCACTCTCACTCTCACTCTCACACTCTCTCCCATCCTCACTCTCACTCTCACACTCTCCCTCCCATCGTGACTCTCACTCTCACTCTCACACTCTCTTCCATTCTCACTCTCACTATCACACTTTTTCTCCCATCCTCACTCTCACTCGGAGACTCTCTCTCCCATCCTCATTCTCACTCTCACACTCTCTCCCATTCTCACTCTCACTCTGACACTCTCTCTCCCATCCTCACTCTCACTCTCACACTCTCTTACCCATCCTCGCTGTCACTCTCACACTGTCTCTCCAATCCTCACTCTCACTCTCACACTCTCTCCCATCCTCACTCTCACTCTCACACTCTCTCACCCATCCTCACTCTCACTCTCACACACTCTCTCCCATCCTCACTCTCACTCTCACTCTCACACTCTCTCGCCCATCCTCACTCTCACTGTCACACTATCTCTCCCATCCTCACTCTCACTCTCAATCTCACACTCTCTCTTATCCTCACTCTCACTCTCACTCTCACACTCTCCCTCACATCGTCACTCTCACTCTCCCACTCTCTCCCATTCTCACTCTCACTATCACACTTTTTCTCCTATCCTCACTCTCACTCTCACTCTCACACTCTCTCTCCCATCCTCATTCTCACTCTCACACTCTCTCCCATTCTCATTCTCACTCTTACACTCGCTCTCCCAACCTCACTCTCACTCCCACACTCTCTTTCCCATCCTCGCTGTCACTCTCACACTCTCTCTCCCATCCTCACTCTCACCCTCACACTCTCTCTCCCATCCTCACTCTCACCCTCACACTCACTCTCCCATTCTCACTCTCACTCTCACACTCACTCTCCCATTCTCACTCTCACTCTCACTCTCACACTCATTCTCCCATTCTCACTCTCACTCTCATTCTCCCTCGCATCCTCACTCTCACTCTCACACTCTCTCTCCCATCCTCACGTTCACTCTCACGCACACACTCCCATTCTCACTCACTCTCACACTCTCTCTCGCTTCCTCACTGTCACTATCACACTCTCTCTCCCATCCTCTTTTTCACTCTCACACGCTCTCCCATTCACACTGTCACTCTCACTCCCTCACTCCCATTCTCACTCACTCTCACATTCCCTCTTCCACCCTCGCTTTCACTCTCACACACTCTCCCATCCGCACTCTCACTCTCACTCCCTCTCCGATTCTCACTCTCACTCTCACACTCTCTCTCCCATCCTCATTCTCACTCTCACTCTCACAAACTCTCTCCCTTCCTCACTCTCACACTCTCTCTCCCATCCACACTCTCACTCTCACACTCTCTCTCACATCCTCATTCTAACTCTCACACTCTCTCCCATTCTCACTCTCAATCTCACACTCTCTCTCCAATTCTCACTTTCACTCTCACACTCTCTCCCATCCTCACTCTCGCTCTCACATTCTCTCCCATCCTCACTCTCACTCTCACACGCTCTCTCCCATCCTCGCTGTCACTCTCACTCCCTCTCCGATTCTCACTCTCACTCTCACACTCTCTCTCCCATCCTCATTCTCACTCTCACTCTCACACTCTCTCGCCCATCCTCACTCTCACTGTCACACTATCTCTCCCATCCTCACTCTCACTCTCAATCTCACACTCTCTCTTATCCTCGCTCTCCCAACCTCACTCTCACACACTCTCCCATCCGCACTCTCACTCTCACTCCCTCTCCGATTCTCACTCTCACTCTCACACTCTCTCTCCCATCCTCATTCTCACTCTCACTCTCACAAACTCTCTCCCTTCCTCACTCTCACACTCTCTCTCCCATCCACACTCTCACTCTCACACTCTCTCTCACATCCTCATTCTAACTCTCACACTCTCTCCCATTCTCACTCTCAATCTCACACTCTCTCTCCAATTCTCACTTTCACTCTCACACTCTCTCCCATCCTCACTCTCGCTCGCACATTCTCTCCCATCCTCACTCTCACTCTCACACGCTCTCTCCCATCCTCGCTGTCACTCTCACTCCCTCTCCGATTCTCACTCTCACTCTCACACTCTCTCTCCCATCCTCATTCTCACTCTCACTCTCACAAACTCTCTCCCTTCCTCACTCTCACACTCTCTCTCCCATCCACACTCTCACTCTCACACTCCCTCTCACATCCTCATTCTCACTCACACACTCTCTCTCATTCTCACTCTCACTCTCACACTGTCACTCCCATCCTCACACTCACTCTCACACGCTCTCTCCCATCCTCGCTGTCACTCTCACTCTCTCTCCCATCCTCACTCTCAATCTCACTCTCACACTATCTCCAATTCTCACTCTCACTCTCACACTCTCTCCCATTCTCACTCTCACTCTCACTCTCTCTTCCATCCTCACTCTCACTCTCAAACTCCCTCCCATCCACACTCACACTCTCACTCTCTCCGATTCTCACTCTCACTATCACACTTTCTTTCAAATCCTCACTCTCACCCTCACTCTCACACTCTCTCTCCCATCCTCATTCTCACTCTCACTCTCACAAACTCTCTCCCTTCCTCACTCTCACACTCTCACTCCCATCCACACTCTCACTCTCACACTCCCTCTCACATCCTCATTCTCACTCACACACTCTCTCTCATTCTCACTCTCACTCTCACACTGTCACTCCCATCCTCACACTCACTCTCACACGCTCTCTCCCATCCTCGCTGTCACTCTCACTCTCTCTCCCATCCTCACTCTCAATCTCACTCTCACACTATCTCCAATTCTCACTCTCACTCTCACACTCTCTCCCATTCTCACTCTCACTCTCACTCTCTCTTCCATCCTCACTCTCACTCTCACACTCTCTTCCATTCTCACTCTCACTATCACACTTTTTCTCCCATCCTCACTCTCACTCGGAGACTCTCTCTCCCATCCTCATTCTCACTCTCACACTCTCTCCCATTCTCACTCTCACTCTGACACTCTCTCTCCCATCCTCACTCTCACTCTCACACTCTCTTACCCATCCTCGCTGTCACTCTCACACTGTCTCTCCAATCCTCACTCTCACTCTCACACTCTCTCCCATCCTCACTCTCACTCTCACACTCTCTCACCCATCCTCACTCTCACTCTCACACACTCTCTCCCATCCTCACTCTCACTCTCACTCTCACACTCTCTCGCCCATCCTCACTCTCACTGTCACACTATCTCTCCCATCCTCACTCTCACTCTCAATCTCACACTCTCTCTTATCCTCACTCTCACTCTCACACTCTCCCTCACATCGTCACTCTCACTCTCCCACTCTCTCCCATTCTCACTCTCACTATCACACTTTTTCTCCTATCCTCACTCTCACTCTCACTCTCACACTCTCTCTCCCATCCTCATTCTCACTCTCACACTCTCTCCCATTCTCATTCTCACTCTTACACTCGCTCTCCCAACCTCACTCTCACTCCCACACTCTCTTTCCCATCCTCGCTGTCACTCTCACACTCTCTCTCCCATCCTCACTCTCACCCTCACACTCTCTCTCCCATCCTCACTCTCACCCTCACACTCTCTCTCCCATTCTCACTCTCACTCTCACACTCACTCTCCCATTCTCACTCTCACTCTCACTCTCACACTCATTCTCCCATTCTCACTCTCACTCTCATTCTCCCTCGCATCCTCACTCTCACTCTCACACTCTCTCTCCCATCCTCACGTTCACTCTCACGCACACACTCCCATTCTCACTCACTCTCACACTCTCTCTCGCTTCCTCACTGTCACTATCACACTCTCTCTCCCATCCTCTTTTTCACTCTCACACGCTCTCCCATTCACACTGTCACTCTCACTCCCTCACTCCCATTCTCACTCACTCTCACATTCCCTCTTCCACCCTCGCTTTCACTCTCACACACTCTCCCATCCGCACTCTCACTCTCACTCCCTCTCCGATTCTCACTCTCACTCTCACACTCTCTCTCCCATCCTCATTCTCACTCTCACTCTCACAAACTCTCTCCCTTCCTCACTCTCACACTCTCTCTCCCATCCACACTCTCACTCTCACACTCTCTCTCACATCCTCATTCTAACTCTCACACTCTCTCCCATTCTCACTCTCAATCTCACACTCTCTCTCCAATTCTCACTTTCACTCTCACACTCTCTCCCATCCTCACTCTCGCTCTCACATTCTCTCCCATCCTCACTCTCACTCTCACACGCTCTCTCCCATCCTCGCTGTCACTCTCACTCCCTCTCCGATTCTCACTCTCACTCTCACACTCTCTCTCCCATCCTCATTCTAACTCTCACACTCTCTCCCATTCTCACTCTCAATCTCACACTCTCTCTCCAATTCTCACTTTCACTCTCACACTCTCTCCCATCCTCACTCTCGCTCTCACATTCTCTCCCATCCTCACTCTCACTCTCACACGCTCTCTCCCATCCTCGCTGTCACTCTCACTCCCTCTCCGATTCTCACTCTCACTCTCACACTCTCTCTCCCATCCTCATTCTCACTCTCACTCTCACACTCTCTTGCCCATCCTCACTCTCACTCTCACTCTCCCTCTCACATCCTCATTCTCACTCACACACTCTCTCTCATTCTCACTCTCACTCTCACACTGTCTCTCCCATCCTCACACTCACTCTCACACGCTCTCTCCCATCCTCGCTGTCACTCTCACTCTCTCTCCCATCCTCACTCTCAATCTCACTCTCACACTCTCTCCAATTCTCACTCTCACTCTCACTCTCTCTTCCATCCTCACTCTCACTCTCAAACTCCCTCCCATCCACACTCACACTCTCACTCTCTCCGATTCTCACTCTCACTCTCACACTCTCACTCCCATCCTCATTCTCACTCTCATTCTCACACACTCTCTCCCATCCACACTCTCACACACTCACTCCCATTCTCACTCACACTCACACTCTCTCACCCATCCTCACTCTCACTGTCACACTCTCTCTCCCATCCTTACTCTCGCTCTCACACTCTCTCCCATTCACACTACCACACTCACGCTCTCACTCCCATTCTCACTCACTCTCTCACTCTCTCTTCCATCCTCACTCTCACTCTCAAACTCCCTCCCATCCACACTCACACTCTCACTCTCTCCGATTCTCACTCTCACTCTCATACTCTCACTCCCATCCTCATTCTCACTCTCACCCTCACTCACTCTCTCCCATCCTCACTCTCACTCTCACACTCTCTCTCCCTTCCTCACTCTCACGCTCACACTCACACTCTCTCCCATCCGCACTCTCACGCTCACTCTCACACTCTCTCCCATCCTCATTCTCACTCTCACATTCTCTCCCATCCTCACTCTCATTCTCACTCTCTCTGAACCATCCTCACTCTCACTCTCACACTCTATCTCCAATCCTCACTCTCACTCTCACTCTCACAATCTCTCCCATCGTCAATCTCAATCTCACACTCTCCCTCCCATCGTCACTCTCACTCTCATTCTCACACTCTCTCCCATTCTCACTCTCACTATCACACTTTTTCTCCCATCCTCACTCTCACTCGGAGACTCTCTCTCCCATCCTCATTCTCACTCTCACACTCTCTCCCATTCTCACTCTCACTCTGACACTCTCTCTCCCATCCTCACTCTCACTCTAACACTCTCTTACCCATCCTCGCTGTCACTCTCACACTCTCTCTCCAATCCTCACGCTCACTCTCACACTCTCTCCCATCCTCACTCTCACTCTCACACTCTCTCGCCCATCCTCACTCTCACTGTCACACAATCTCTCCCATCCTCACTCTCACTCTCACACTCTCCCTCACATCGTCACTCTCACTCTCACTCTCACACTCTCTCCCATTCTCACTCTCACTATCACACTTTCTCTCCTATCCTCACTCTCACTCTCACTCTCACACTCTCTCTCCCATCCTCATTCTCACTCTCACACTCTCTCCCATTCTCACTCTCACTCTTACACTCGCACTCCCAACCTCACTCTCACTCCCACACTCTCTTTCCCATCCTCGCTGTCCCTCTCACACTCTCTCTCCCATCCTCACTCTCACCCTCACACTCTCTCTCCCATCCTCACTCTCACCCTCACACTCTCTCTCCCATTCTCACTCTCACTCTCACACTCACTCTCCCATTCTCACTCTCACTGTCACACTCATTCTCCCATTCTCACTCTCACTCTCATTCTCTCTCGCATCCTCACTCTCACTCTCACACTCTCTCTCCCATCCTCACGTTCACTCTCACGCACACACTCCCATTCTCACTCACTCTCACACTCTCTCTCGCTTACTAACTGTCACTATCACACTCTCTCTCCCATCCTCATTCTCACTCTCACACTCTCTTCCATTCACACTGTCACTCTCACTCTCTCACTCCCATTCTCACTCACTCTCACATTCCCTCTTCCACCCTCGCTTTCACTCTCACACTCTCTCCCATCCGCACTCTCACTATCACTCTCTCTCCGATTCTCACTCTCACTCTCACACTCTCTCTCCCATCCTCATTCTCACTCTCACTCTCACACTCTCTCACCCATCCTCACTCTCACTCTCACACTCTCTCTCCCATCCTCATTCTCACTCTCACTCTCAAACTCACTCCCTTCCTCACTCTCACACTCTCTCTCCCATCCACACTCTCACTCTCACACTCTCTCTCACATCCTCATTCTAACTCTCACACTCTCTCCCATTCTCACTCTCAATCTCACACTCTCTCTCCAATTCTCACTTTCACTCTCACACTCTCTCCCATCCTCACTCTCGCTCTCACATTCTCTCCCATCCTCACTCTCACTCTCACACGCTCTCTCCCATCCTCGCTGTCACTCTCACTCCCTCTCCGATTCTCACTCTCACTCTCACACTCTCTCTCCCATCCTCATTCTCACTCTCACTCTCACAAAATCTCTCCCTTCCTCACTCTCACACTCTCTCTCCCATCCACACTCTCACTCTCACACTCCCTCTCACATCCTCATTCTCACTCACACACTCTCTCTCATTCTCACTCTCACTCTCACACTGTCACTCCCATCCTCACACTCACTCTCACACGCTCTCTCCCATCCTCGCTGTCACTCTCACTCTCTCTCCCATCCTCATTCTCAATCTCACTCTCACACTCTCTCCAATTCTCACTCTCACTCTCACACTCTCTCCCATTCTCACTCTCACTCTCACTCTCTCCGATTCTCACTCTCACTCTCACACTCTCACTCCCATCCTCATTCTCACTCTCATTCTCACACACTCTCTCCCATCCACACTCTCACACACTCACTCCCATTCTCACTCTCACTCACACTCTCTCACCCATCCTCACTCTCACTGTCACACTCTCTCTCCCATCCTTACTCTCGCTCTCACACTCTCTCCCATTCACACTACCACTATCACTCTCTCACTCCCATTCTCACTCACTCTCTCACTCTCTCTTCCATCCTCACTCTCACTCTCAAACTCCCTCCCATCCACACTCACACTCTCACTCTCTCCGATTCTCACTCTCACTCTCACACTCTCACTCCCATCCTCATTCTCACTCTCACCCTCACTCACTCTCTCCCATCCTCACTCTCACTCTCACACTCTCTCTCCCTTCCTCACTCTCACGCTCACACTCACACTCTCTCCCATCCGCACTCTCACTCTCACTCTCACACTCTCTCCCATCCTCATTCTCACTCTCACATTCTCTCCCATTCTCACTCTCACTCTCACTCTCTCTCAACCATCCTCACTCTCACTCTCACACTCTATCTCCAATCCTCACTCTCACTCTCACAAACTCTCTCCCTTCCTCACTCTCACACTCTCTCTCCCATCCACACTCTCACTCTCACACTCTCTCATATCCTCATTCTAACTCTCACACTCTCTCCCATTCTCACTCTCAATCTCACACTCTCTCTCCAATTCTCACTTTCACTCTCACACTCTCTCCCATCCTCACTCTCACTCTCACATTCTCTCCCATCCTCACTCTCACTCTCACTCTCCCTCTCACATCCTCATTCTCACTCACACACTCTCTCTCATTCTCACTCTCACTCTCACACTGTCTCTCCCATCCTCACACTCACTCTCACACGCTCTCTCCCATCCTCGCTGTCACTCTCACTCTCTCTCCCATCCTCACTCTCAATCTCACTCTCACACTCTCTCCAATTCTCACTCTCACTCTCACACTCTCTCCCATTCTCACTCTCACTCTCACTCTCTCTTCCATCCTCACTCTCACTCTCAAACTCCCTCCCATCCATACTCACACTCTCACTCTCTCCGATTCTCACTCTCACTCTCACACTCTCACTCCCATCCTCATTCTCACTCTCATTCTCACACACTCTCTCCCATCCACACTCTCACTCTCACACACTCACTCCCATTCTCACTCACACTCACACTCTCACCCATCCGCACTCTCACTATCACTCTCTCTCCGATTCTCACTCTCACTCTCACACTCCTCGCTCACACTCACACTCTCTCCCATCCGCACTCTCACTCTCACTCTCACACTCTCTCCCATCCTCACTCTCACACTCTCACTCTCTCTCCCATTCTGTCTCTCACTCTCACACTCACTCTCCCATTCTCACTCTCACTCTCACTGTCACACTCATTCTCCCATTCTCACTCTCACTCTCATTCTCTCTCGCATCCTCACTCTCACTCTCACACTCTCTCTCCCATCTTCACGTTCACTCTCACGCACACACTCCCATTCTCACTCGCTCTCACACTCTCTCTCGCTTCCTAACTGTCACTATCACACTCTCTCTCCCATCCTCATTCTCACTCTCACACTCTCTCCCATTCACACTGTCACTCTCACTCTCTCACTCCCATTCTCACTCACTCTCACATTCTCTCCCATCCTCACTCTCACTCTCACTCTCCCTCTCACATCCTCATTGTCACTCACACACTCTCTCTCATTCTCACTCTCACTCTCACACTGTCTCTCCCATCCTCACACTCACTCTCACACGCTCTCTCCCATCCTCGCTGTCACTCTCACTCTCTCTCCCATCCTCACTCTCAATCTCACTCTCACACTCGCTCCAATTCTCACTCTCACTCTCACTCTCTCTCCCATTCTGTCTCTCACTCTCACACTCACTCTCCCATTCTCACTCTCACTCTCACTGTCACACTCTCTCTCCCATCCTTACTCTCGCTCTCACACTCTCTCCCATTCACACTACCACACTCACTCTCTCACTCCCATTCTCACTCACTCTCTCACTCTCTCTTCCATCCACACTCTCACTCTCAAACTCCCTCCCATCCACACTCACACTCTCACTCTCTCCGATTCTCACTCTCACTCTCACACTCTCACTCCCATCCTCATTCTCACTCTCACCCTCACTCACTCTCTCCCATCCTCACTCTCACTCTCACACTCACACTCTCTCCGATCCGCACTCTCACGCTCACTCTCACACTCTCTCATATCCTCATTCTAACTCTCACACTCTCTCCCATTCTCACTCTCAATCTCACACTCTCTCCCATCCTTACTCTCGCTCTCACACTCTCTCCCATTCACACTACCACACTCACTCTCTCACTCCCATTCTCACTCACTCTCTCACTCTCTCTTCCATCCACACTCTCACTCTCAAACTCCCTCCCATCCACACTCACACTCTCACTCTCTCCGATTCTCACTCTCACTCTCACACTCTCACTCCCATCCTCATTCTCACTCTCACCCTCACTCACTCTCTCCCATCCTCACTCTCACTCTCACACTCACACTCTCTCCGATCCGCACTCTCACGCTCACTCTCACACTCTCTCCCATCCTCATTCTCACTCTCACATTCTCTCCCATCCTCACTCTCATTCTCACTCTCTCTGAACCATCCTCACACTCACTCTCACACTCTATCTCCAATCCTCACTCTCACTCTCACTCTCACACTCTCTCCCATCGTCACTCTCACTCTCACACTCTCCCTCCCATCGTCACTCTCACTCTCAATCTCTCACTCTTTCTCCAATTCTCACTTTCACTCTCACACTCTCTCCCATCCTCACTCTCACTCTCACATTCTCTCCCATCCTCACTCTCACTCTCCCTCTCACATCCTCATTCTCACTCTCACACTCTCTCTCATTCTCGCTCTCACTCTCACACTGTCTCTCCCATCCTCACACTCACTCTCACACGCTCTCTCCCATCCTCGCTGTCACTCTCACTCTCTCTCCCATCCTCACTCTCAATCTCACTCTCACACTCGCTCCAATTCTCACTCTCACTATCACTCTCTCTCCGATTCTCACTCTCACTCTCACACTCTCTCTCCCATCCTCATTCTCACTCTCACTCTCACACTCTCTCACCCATCCTCACTCTCACTCTCACACTCTCTCTCCCATCCTCATTCTCACTCTCACTCTCAAACTCACTCCCTTCCTCACTCTCACACTCTCTCTCCCATCCACACTCTCACTCTCACACTCTCTCTCACATCCTCATTCTAACTCTCACACTCTCTCCCATTCTCACTCTCAATCTCACACTCTCTCTCCAATTCTCACTTTCACTCTCACACTCTCTCCCATCCTCACTCTCGCTCTCACATTCTCTCCCATCCTCACTCTCACTCTCACACGCTCTCTCCCATCCTCGCTGTCACTCTCACTCCCTCTCCGATTCTCACTCTCACTCTCACACTCTCTCTCCCATCCTCATTCTCACTCTCACTCTCACAAAATCTCTCCCTTCCTCACTCTCACACTCTCTCTCCCATCCACACTCTCACTCTCACACTCCCTCTCACATCCTCATTCTCACTCACACACTCTCTCTCATTCTCACTCTCACTCTCACACTGTCACTCCCATCCTCACACTCACTCTCACACGCTCTCTCCCATCCTCGCTGTCACTCTCACTCTCTCTCCCATCCTCACTCTCAATCTCACTCTCACACTCTCTCCAATTCTCACTCTCACTCTCACACTCTCTCCCATTCTCACTCTCACTCTCACTCTCTCCGATTCTCACTCTCACTCTCACACTCTCACTCCCATCCTCATTCTCACTCTCATTCTCACACACTCTCTCCCATCCACACTCTCACACACTCACTCCCATTCTCACTCTCACTCACACTCTCTCACCCATCCTCACTCTCACTGTCACACTCTCTCTCCCATCCTTACTCTCGCTCTCACACTCTCTCCCATTCACACTACCACTATCACTCTCTCACTCCCATTCTCACTCACTCTCTCACTCTCTCTTCCATCCTCACTCTCACTCTCAAACTCCCTCCCATCCACACTCACACTCTCACTCTCTCCGATTCTCACTCTCACTCTCACACTCTCACTCCCATCCTCATTCTCACTCTCACCCTCACTCACTCTCTCCCATCCTCACTCTCACTCTCACACTCTCTCTCCCTTCCTCACTCTCACGCTCACACTCACACTCTCTCCCATCCGCACTCTCACTCTCACTCTCACACTCTCTCCCATCCTCATTCTCACTCTCACATTCTCTCCCATTCTCACTCTCACTCTCACTCTCTCTCAACCATCCTCACTCTCACTCTCACACTCTATCTCCAATCCTCACTCTCACTCTCACAAACTCTCTCCCTTCCTCACTCTCACACTCTCTCTCCCATCCACACTCTCACTCTCACACTCTCTCATATCCTCATTCTAACTCTCACACTCTCTCCCATTCTCACTCTCAATCTCACACTCTCTCTCCAATTCTCACTTTCACTCTCACACTCTCTCCCATCCTCACTCTCACTCTCACATTCTCTCCCATCCTCACTCTCACTCTCACTCTCCCTCTCACATCCTCATTCTCACTCACACACTCTCTCTCATTCTCACTCTCACTCTCACACTGTCTCTCCCATCCTCACACTCACTCTCACACGCTCTCTCCCATCCTCGCTGTCACTCTCACTCTCTCTCCCATCCTCACTCTCAATCTCACTCTCACACTCTCTCCAATTCTCACTCTCACTCTCACACTCTCTCCCATTCTCACTCTCACTCTCACTCTCTCTTCCATCCTCACTCTCACTCTCAAACTCCCTCCCATCCATACTCACACTCTCACTCTCTCCGATTCTCACTCTCACTCTCACACTCTCACTCCCATCCTCATTCTCACTCTCATTCTCACACACTCTCTCCCATCCACACTCTCACTCTCACACACTCACTCCCATTCTCACTCACACTCACACTCTCACCCATCCGCACTCTCACTATCACTCTCTCTCCGATTCTCACTCTCACTCTCACACTCCTCGCTCACACTCACACTCTCTCCCATCCGCACTCTCACTCTCACTCTCACACTCTCTCCCATCCTCACTCTCACACTCTCACTCTCTCTCCCATTCTGTCTCTCACTCTCACACTCACTCTCCCATTCTCACTCTCACTCTCACTGTCACACTCATTCTCCCATTCTCACTCTCACTCTCATTCTCTCTCGCATCCTCACTCTCACTCTCACACTCTCTCTCCCATCTTCACGTTCACTCTCACGCACACACTCCCATTCTCACTCGCTCTCACACTCTCTCTCGCTTCCTAACTGTCACTATCACACTCTCTCTCCCATCCTCATTCTCACTCTCACACTCTCTCCCATTCACACTGTCACTCTCACTCTCTCACTCCCATTCTCACTCACTCTCACATTCTCTCCCATCCTCACTCTCACTCTCACTCTCCCTCTCACATCCTCATTGTCACTCACACACTCTCTCTCATTCTCACTCTCACTCTCACACTGTCTCTCCCATCCTCACACTCACTCTCACACGCTCTCTCCCATCCTCGCTGTCACTCTCACTCTCTCTCCCATCCTCACTCTCAATCTCACTCTCACACTCGCTCCAATTCTCACTCTCACTCTCACTCTCTCTCCCATTCTGTCTCTCACTCTCACACTCACTCTCCCATTCTCACTCTCACTCTCACTGTCACACTCTCTCTCCCATCCTTACTCTCGCTCTCACACTCTCTCCCATTCACACTACCACACTCACTCTCTCACTCCCATTCTCACTCACTCTCTCACTCTCTCTTCCATCCACACTCTCACTCTCAAACTCCCTCCCATCCACACTCACACTCTCACTCTCTCCGATTCTCACTCTCACTCTCACACTCTCACTCCCATCCTCATTCTCACTCTCACCCTCACTCACTCTCTCCCATCCTCACTCTCACTCTCACACTCACACTCTCTCCGATCCGCACTCTCACGCTCACTCTCACACTCTCTCATATCCTCATTCTAACTCTCACACTCTCTCCCATTCTCACTCTCAATCTCACACTCTCTCCCATCCTTACTCTCGCTCTCACACTCTCTCCCATTCACACTACCACACTCACTCTCTCACTCCCATTCTCACTCACTCTCTCACTCTCTCTTCCATCCACACTCTCACTCTCAAACTCCCTCCCATCCACACTCACACTCTCACTCTCTCCGATTCTCACTCTCACTCTCACACTCTCACTCCCATCCTCATTCTCACTCTCACCCTCACTCACTCTCTCCCATCCTCACTCTCACTCTCACACTCACACTCTCTCCGATCCGCACTCTCACGCTCACTCTCACACTCTCTCCCATCCTCATTCTCACTCTCACATTCTCTCCCATCCTCACTCTCATTCTCACTCTCTCTGAACCATCCTCACACTCACTCTCACACTCTATCTCCAATCCTCACTCTCACTCTCACTCTCACACTCTCTCCCATCGTCACTCTCACTCTCACACTCTCCCTCCCATCGTCACTCTCACTCTCAATCTCTCACTCTCTCTCCAATTCTCACTTTCACTCTCACACTCTCTCCCATCCTCACTCTCACTCTCACATTCTCTCCCATCCTCACTCTCACTCTCCCTCTCACATCCTCATTCTCACTCTCACACTCTCTCTCATTCTCGCTCTCACTCTCACACTGTCTCTCCCATCCTCACACTCACTCTCACACGCTCTCTCCCATCCTCGCTGTCACTCTCACTCTCTCTCCCATCCTCACTCTCAATCTCACTCTCACACTCGCTCCAATTCTCACTCTCACTCTCACTCTCTTTCCCATCTTCACTCTCACCCTCACACTCTCTCTCCCATTCTGTCTCTCACTCTCACACTCACTCTCCCATTCTCACTCTCACTCTCACTGTCACACTCATTCTCCCATTCTCACTCTCACTCTCATTCTCTCTCGCATCCTCACTCTCACTCTCACACTCTCTCTCCCATCTTCACGTTCACTCTCACGCACACACTCCCATTCTCACTCGCTCTCACACTCTCTCTCGCTTCCTAACTGTCACTATCACACTCTCTCTCCCATCCTCATTCTCACTCTCACACTCTCTCCCATTCACACTGTCACTCTCACTCTCTCACTCCCATTCTCACTCACTCTCACATTCTCTCCCATCCTCACTCTCACTCTCACTCTCCCTCTCACATCCTCATTCTCACTCACACACTCTCTCTCATTCTCACTCTCACTCTCACACTGTCTCTCCCATCCTCACACTCACTCTCACACGCTCTCTCCCATCCTCGCTGTCACTCTCACTCTCTCTCCCATCCTCACTCTCAATCTCACTCTCACACTCGCTCCAATTCTCACTCTCACTCTCACTCTCTTTCCCATCTTCACTCTCACCCTCACACTCTCTCTCCCATTCTGTCTCTCACTCTCACACTCACTCTCCCATTCTCACTCTCACTCTCACTGTCACACTCATTCTCCCATTCTCACTCTCACTCTCATTCTCTCTCGCATCCTCACTCTCACTCTCACACTCTCTCTCCCATCTTCACGTTCACTCTCACGCACACACTCCCATTCTCACTCGCTCTCACACTCTCTCTCGCTTCCTAACTGTCACTATCACACTCTCTCTCCCATCCTCATTCTCACTCTCACACTCTCTCCCATTCACACTGTCACTCTCACTCTCTCACTCCCATCCTCATTCTCACTCTCATTCTCACACACTCTCTCCCATCCACACTCTCACTCTCACACACTCACTCCCATTCTCACTCACACTCACACTCTCTCACCCATCCTCACTCTCACTGTCACACTCTCTCTCCCATCCTTACTCTCGCTCTCACACTCTCTCCCATTCACACTACCACACTCACTCTCTCACTCCCATTCTCACTCACTCTCTCACTCTCTCTTCCATCCACACTCTCACTCTCAAACTCCCTCCCATCCACACTCACACTCTCACTCTCTCCGATTCTCACTCTCACTCTCACACTCTCACTCCCATCCTCATTCTCACTCTCACCCTCACTCACTCTCTCCCATCCTCACTCTCACTCTCACACTCACACTCTCTCCGATCCGCACTCTCACGCTCACTCTCACACTCTCTCCCATCCTCATTCTCACTCTCACATTCTCTCCCATCCTCACTCTCATTCTCACTCTCTCTGAACCATCCTCACACTCACTCTCACACTCTATCTCCAATCCTCACTCTCACTCTCACTCTCACACTCTCTCCCATCGTCACTCTCACTCTCACACTCTCCCTCCCATCGTCACTCTCACTCTCACTCTCACACTCTCTCCCATTCTCACTCTCACTATCACACTTTTTCTCCCATCCTCACTCTCACTCGGAGACTCTCTCTCCCATCCTCATTCTCACTCTCACACTCTCTCCCATTCTCACTCTCACTCTGACACTCTCTCTCCCATCCTCACTCTCACTCTCACACTCTCTTTCCCCATCCTCGCTGTCACACTCACACTCTCCCTCCAATCCTCACTCTCACTCTCACACTCTCTCCCATCCTCACTCTCACTCTCACACTCTCTCGCCCATCCTCACTCACACTGTCACACAATCTCTCCCATCCTCACTCTCACTCTCACACTCTCCCTCACATCGTCACTCTCACTCTCACTCTCACACTCTCTCCCATTCTCACTCTCACTATCACACTTTCTCTCCTATCCTCACTCTCACTCTCACTCTCACACTCTCTCTCCCATCCTCATTCTCACTCTCACTCTCTCTCCAATTCTCACTTTCACTCTCACACTCTCTCCCATCCTCACTCTCACTCTCACATTCTCTCCCATCCTCACTCTCACTCTCACTCTCCCTCTCACATCCTCATTCTCACTCTCACACTCTCTCTCATTCTCGCTCTCACTCTCACACTGTCTCTCCCATCCTCACACTCACTCTCACACGCTCTCTCCCATCCTCGGTGTCACTCTCACTCTCTCTCCCATCCTCACTCTCACTCTCACTCTCACACTCTCTCCAATTCTCACTCTCACTCTCACTCTCTCTCCCATCCTCACTCTCACCCTCACACTCTCTCTCCCATTCTGTCTCTCACTCTCACACTCACTCTCCCATTCTCACTCTCACTCTCACTGTCACACTTATTCTCCCATTCTCACTCTCACTCTCATTCTCTCTCGCCCATCCTCACTCTCACTGTCACACAATCTCTCCCATCCTCACTCTCACTCTCACACTCTCCCTCACATCGTCACTCTCACTCTCACTCTCACACTCTCTCCCATTCTCACTCTCACTATCACACTTTCTCTCCTATCCTCACTCACACTATCACTCTCACACTCTCTCTCCCATCCTCATTCTCACTCTCACACTCTCTCCCATTCTCACTCTCACTCTTACACTCGCACTCCTAACCTCACTCTCACTCCCACACTCTCTTTCCCATCCTCGCTGTCCCTCTCACACTCTCTCTCCCATTCTCACTCTCACTCTCACACTCACTCTCCCATTCTCACTCTCACTCTCACTGTCACACTCATTCTCCCATTCTCACTCTCACTCTCATTCTCTCTCGCATCCTCACTCTCACTCTCACACTCTCTCTCCCATCCTCACGTTCACTCTCACGCACACACTCCCATTCTCACTCACTCTCACACTCTCTCTCGCTTACTAACTGTCACTATCACACTCTCTCTCCCATCCTCATTCTCACTCTCACACTCTCTCCCATTCACACTGTCACTCTCACTCTCTCACTCCCATTCTCACTCACTCTCACATTCCCTCTTCCACCCTCGCTTTCACTCTCACACTCTCTCCCATCCGCACTCTCACTATCACTCTCTCTCCAATTCTCACTCTCACTCTCACACTCTCTCTCCCATCCTCATTCTCACTCTCACTCTCACACACTCTCTCCCATCCTCACTCTCACACTCTCTCTCCCATCCACACTCTCACTCTCACACTCTCTCTCACATCCTCATTCTAACTCTCACACTCACTCCCATTCTCACTCTCAATCTCTCACTCTCTCTCCAATTCTCACTTTCACTCTCACACTCTCTCCCATCCTCACTCTCACTCTCACATTCTCTCCCATCCTCACTCTCACTCTCCCTCTCACATCCTCATTCTCACTCTCACACTCTCTCTCATTCTCACTCTCACTCTCACACTGTCTCTCCCATCCTCACACTCACTCTCACACGCTCTCTCCCATCCTCGCTGTCACTCTCACTCTCTCTCCCATCCTCACTCTCAATCTCACTCTCACACTCGCTCCAATTCTCACTCTCACTCTCACTCTCTTTCCCATCTTCACTCTCACCCTCACACTCTCTCTCCCATTCTGTCTCTCACTCTCACACTCACTCTCCCATTCTCACTCTCACTCTCACTGTCACACTCATTCTCCCATTCTCACTCTCACTCTCATTCTCTCTCGCATCCTCACTCTCACTCTCACACTCTCTCTCCCATCTTCACGTTCACTCTCACGCACACACTCCCATTCTCACTCGCTCTCACACTCTCTCTCGCTTCCTAACTGTCACTATCACACTCTCTCTCCCATCCTCATTCTCACTCTCACACTCTCTCCCATTCACACTGTCACTCTCACTCTCTCACTCCCATTCTCACTCACTCTCACATTCCCTCTACCACCCTCGCTTTCACTCTCACACTCTCTCCCATCCGCACTCTCACTATCACTCTCTCTCCGATTCTCACTCTCACTCTCACACTCTCTCTCCCATCCTCATTCTCACTCTCACTCTCACACTCTCTCACCCATCCTCACTCTCACTGTCACACTCTCTCTCCCATCCTTACTCTCGCTCTCACACTCTCTCCCATTCACACTACCACACTCACTCTCTCACTCCCATTCTCACTCACTCTCTCACTCTCTCTTCCATCCTCACTCTCACTCTCAAACTCCCTCCCATCCACACTCACACTCTCACTCTCTCCGATTCTCACTCTCACTCTCACACTCTCACTCCCATCCTCATTCTCACTCTCACCCTCACTCACTCTCTCCCATCCTCACTCTCACTCTCACACTCTCTCTCCCTTCCTCACTCTCACGCTCACACTCACACTCTCTCCCATCCGCACTCTCACGCTCACTCTCACACTCTCTCCCATCCTCATTCTCACTCTCACATTCTCTCCCATCCTCACTCTCATTCTCACTCTCTCTGAACCATCCTCACTCTCACTCTCACACTCTATCTCCAATCCTCACTCTCACTCTCACTCTCACACTCTCTCCCATCGTCACTCTCACTCTCACACTCTCCCTCCCATCGTCACTCTCACTCTCACTCTCACACTCTCTCCCATTCTCACTCTCACTATCACACTTTTTCTCCCATCCTCACTCTCACTCGGAGACTCTCTCTCCCATCCTCATTCTCACTCTCACACTCTCTCCCATTCTCACTCTCACTCTGACACTCTCTCTCCCATCCTCACTCTCACTCTCACACTCTCTTACCCATCCTCGCTGTCACTCTCACACTCTCCCTCCAATCCTCACTCTCACTCTCACACTCTCTCCCATCCTCACTCTCACTCTCACACTCTCTCGCCCATCCTCACTCTCACTGTCACACAATCTCTCCCATCCTCACTCTCATTCTCACACTCTCCCTCACATCGTCACTCTCACTCTCACTCTCACACTCTCTCCCATTCTCACTCTCACTCTCACACTTTCTCTCCTATCCTCACTCTCACTCTCACTCTCACACTCTCTCTCCCATCCTCATTCTCACTCTCACACTCTCTCCCATTCTCACTCTCACTCTTACACTCGCACTCCCAACCTCACTCTCACTCCCACACTCTCTTTCCCATCCTCGCTGTCCCTCTCACACTCTCTCTCCCATCCTCACTCTCACCCTCACACTCTCTCTCCCATCCTCACTCTCACCCTCACACTCTCTCTCCCATTCACACACACTGTCACACTCTCTCTCGCTTACTAACTGTCACTATCACACTCTCTCTCCCTTCCTCATTCTCACTCTCACACTCTCTCCCATTCACACTGTCACTCTCACTCTCTCACTCCCATTCTCACTCACTCTCACATTCCCTCTTCCACCCTCGCTTTCACTCTCACACTCTCTCCCATCCGCACTCTCACTATCACTCTCTCTCCGATTCTCACTCTCACTCTCACACTCTCTCTCCCATCCTCATTCTCACTCTCACTCTCACACACTCTCTCCCATCCTCACTCTCACACTCTCTCTCCCATCCACAGTCTCACTCTCACACTCTCTCTCACATCCTCATTCTAACTCTCACACTCGCTCCCATTCTCACTCTCAATCTCTCACTCTCTCTCCAATTCTCACTTTCACTCTCACACTCTCTCCCATCCTCACTCTCACTCTCACATTCTCTCCCATCCTCACTCTCACTCTCACTCTCCCTCTCACATCCTCATTCTCACTCTCACACTCTCTCTCATTCTCGCTCTCACTCTCACACTGTCTCTCCCATCCTCACACTCACTCTCACACTCTCTCTCATTCTCACTCTCATTCTCACACACTCTCTCCCATCCACACTCTCACACTCTCTCTCCCATCCTCATTTTCACGCTCACTCTCACACTCTCTCCCATCCTCATTCTCACTCTCACATTCTCTCCCATCCTCACTCTCATTCTCACTCTCTCTGAACCATCCTCACACTCACTCTCACACTCTATCTCCAATCCTCACTCTCACTCTCACTCTCACACTCTCTCCCATCGTCACTCTCACTCTCACACTCTCCCTCCCATCGTCACTCTCACTCTCACTCTCACACTCTCTCCCATTCTCACTCTCACTATCACACTTTTTCTCCCATCCTCACTCTCACTCGGAGACTCTCTCTCCCATCCTCATTCTCACTCTCACACTCTCTCCCATTCTCACTCTCACTCTGACACTCTCTCTCCCATCCTCACTCTCACTCTCACACTCTCTTTCCCCATCCTCGCTGTCACACTCACACTCTCCCTCCAATCCTCACTCTCACTCTCACACTCTCTCCCATCCTCACTCTCACTCTCACACTCTCTCGCCCATCCTCACTCACACTGTCACACAATCTCTCCCATCCTCACTCTCACTCTCACACTCTCCCTCACATCGTCACTCTCACTCTCACTCTCACACTCTCTCCCATTCTCACTCTCACTATCACACTTTCTCTCCTATCCTCACTCTCACTCTCACTCTCACACTCTCTCTCCCATCCTCATTCTCACTCTCACTCTCTCTCCAATTCTCACTTTCACTCTCACACTCTCTCCCATCCTCACTCTCACTCTCACATTCTCTCCCATCCTCACTCTCACTCTCACTCTCCCTCTCACATCCTCATTCTCACTCTCACACTCTCTCTCATTCTCGCTCTCACTCTCACACTGTCTCTCCCATCCTCACACTCACTCTCACACGCTCTCTCCCATCCTCGGTGTCACTCTCACTCTCTCTCCCATCCTCACTCTCACTCTCACTCTCACACTCTCTCCAATTCTCACTCTCACTCTCACTCTCTCTCCCATCCTCACTCTCACCCTCACACTCTCTCTCCCATTCTGTCTCTCACTCTCACACTCACTCTCCCATTCTCACTCTCACTCTCACTGTCACACTTATTCTCCCATTCTCACTCTCACTCTCATTCTCTCTCGCCCATCCTCACTCTCACTGTCACACAATCTCTCCCATCCTCACTCTCACTCTCACACTCTCCCTCACATCGTCACTCTCACTCTCACTCTCACACTCTCTCCCATTCTCACTCTCACTATCACACTTTCTCTCCTATCCTCACTCACACTATCACTCTCACACTCTCTCTCCCATCCTCATTCTCACTCTCACACTCTCTCCCATTCTCACTCTCACTCTTACACTCGCACTCCTAACCTCACTCTCACTCCCACACTCTCTTTCCCATCCTCGCTGTCCCTCTCACACTCTCTCTCCCATTCTCACTCTCACTCTCACACTCACTCTCCCATTCTCACTCTCACTCTCACTGTCACACTCATTCTCCCATTCTCACTCTCACTCTCATTCTCTCTCGCATCCTCACTCTCACTCTCACACTCTCTCTCCCATCCTCACGTTCACTCTCACGCACACACTCCCATTCTCACTCACTCTCACACTCTCTCTCGCTTACTAACTGTCACTATCACACTCTCTCTCCCATCCTCATTCTCACTCTCACACTCTCTCCCATTCACACTGTCACTCTCACTCTCTCACTCCCATTCTCACTCACTCTCACATTCCCTCTTCCACCCTCGCTTTCACTCTCACACTCTCTCCCATCCGCACTCTCACTATCACTCTCTCTCCAATTCTCACTCTCACTCTCACACTCTCTCTCCCATCCTCATTCTCACTCTCACTCTCACACACTCTCTCCCATCCTCACTCTCACACTCTCTCTCCCATCCACACTCTCACTCTCACACTCTCTCTCACATCCTCATTCTAACTCTCACACTCACTCCCATTCTCACTCTCAATCTCTCACTCTCTCTCCAATTCTCACTTTCACTCTCACACTCTCTCCCATCCTCACTCTCACTCTCACATTCTCTCCCATCCTCACTCTCACTCTCCCTCTCACATCCTCATTCTCACTCTCACACTCTCTCTCATTCTCGCTCTCACTCTCACACTGTCTCTCCCATCCTCACACTCACTCTCACACGCTCTCTCCCATCCTCGCTGTCACTCTCACTCTCTCTCCCATCCTCACTCTCAATCTCACTCTCACACTCGCTCCAATTCTCACTCTCACTCTCACTCTCTTTCCCATCTTCACTCTCACCCTCACACTCTCTCTCCCATTCTGTCTCTCACTCTCACACTCACTCTCCCATTCTCACTCTCACTCTCACTGTCACACTCATTCTCCCATTCTCACTCTCACTCTCATTCTCTCTCGCATCCTCACTCTCACTCTCACACTCTCTCTCCCATCTTCACGTTCACTCTCACGCACACACTCCCATTCTCACTCGCTCTCACACTCTCTCTCGCTTCCTAACTGTCACTATCACACTCTCTCTCCCATCCTCATTCTCACTCTCACACTCTCTCCCATTCACACTGTCACTCTCACTCTCTCACTCCCATTCTCACTCACTCTCACATTCCCTCTACCACCCTCGCTTTCACTCTCACACTCTCTCCCATCCGCACTCTCACTATCACTCTCTCTCCGATTCTCACTCTCACTCTCACACTCTCTCTCCCATCCTCATTCTCACTCTCACTCTCACACTCTCTCACCCATCCTCACTCTCACTGTCACACTCTCTCTCCCATCCTTACTCTCGCTCTCACACTCTCTCCCATTCACACTACCACACTCACTCTCTCACTCCCATTCTCACTCACTCTCTCACTCTCTCTTCCATCCTCACTCTCACTCTCAAACTCCCTCCCATCCACACTCACACTCTCACTCTCTCCGATTCTCACTCTCACTCTCACACTCTCACTCCCATCCTCATTCTCACTCTCACCCTCACTCACTCTCTCCCATCCTCACTCTCACTCTCACACTCTCTCTCCCTTCCTCACTCTCACGCTCACACTCACACTCTCTCCCATCCGCACTCTCACGCTCACTCTCACACTCTCTCCCATCCTCATTCTCACTCTCACATTCTCTCCCATCCTCACTCTCATTCTCACTCTCTCTGAACCATCCTCACTCTCACTCTCACACTCTATCTCCAATCCTCACTCTCACTCTCACTCTCACACTCTCTCCCATCGTCACTCTCACTCTCACACTCTCCCTCCCATCGTCACTCTCACTCTCACTCTCACACTCTCTCCCATTCTCACTCTCACTATCACACTTTTTCTCCCATCCTCACTCTCACTCGGAGACTCTCTCTCCCATCCTCATTCTCACTCTCACACTCTCTCCCATTCTCACTCTCACTCTGACACTCTCTCTCCCATCCTCACTCTCACTCTCACACTCTCTTACCCATCCTCGCTGTCACTCTCACACTCTCCCTCCAATCCTCACTCTCACTCTCACACTCTCTCCCATCCTCACTCTCACTCTCACACTCTCTCGCCCATCCTCACTCTCACTGTCACACAATCTCTCCCATCCTCACTCTCATTCTCACACTCTCCCTCACATCGTCACTCTCACTCTCACTCTCACACTCTCTCCCATTCTCACTCTCACTCTCACACTTTCTCTCCTATCCTCACTCTCACTCTCACTCTCACACTCTCTCTCCCATCCTCATTCTCACTCTCACACTCTCTCCCATTCTCACTCTCACTCTTACACTCGCACTCCCAACCTCACTCTCACTCCCACACTCTCTTTCCCATCCTCGCTGTCCCTCTCACACTCTCTCTCCCATCCTCACTCTCACCCTCACACTCTCTCTCCCATCCTCACTCTCACCCTCACACTCTCTCTCCCATTCACACACACTGTCACACTCTCTCTCGCTTACTAACTGTCACTATCACACTCTCTCTCCCTTCCTCATTCTCACTCTCACACTCTCTCCCATTCACACTGTCACTCTCACTCTCTCACTCCCATTCTCACTCACTCTCACATACCCTCTTCCACCCTCGCTTTCACTCTCACACTCTCTCCCATCCCCACTCTCACTATCACTCTCTCTCCGATTCTCACTCTCACTCTCACACTCTCTCTCCCATCCTCATTCTCACTCTCACTCTCACACACTCTCTCCCATCCTCACTCTCACACTCTCTCTCCCATCCACAGTCTCACTCTCACACTCTCTCTCACATCCTCATTCTAACTCTCACACTCGCTCCCATTCTCACTCTCAATCTCTCACTCTCTCTCCAATTCTCACTTTCACTCTCACACTCTCTCCCATCCTCACTCTCACTCTCACATTCTCTCCCATCCTCACTCTCACTCTCACTCTCCCTCTCACATCCTCATTCTCACTCTCACACTCTCTCTCATTCTCGCTCTCACTCTCACACTGTCTCTCCCATCCTCACACTCACTCTCACACTCTCTCTCATTCTCACTCTCATTCTCACACACTCTCTCCCATCCACACTCTCACACTCTCTCTCCCATCCTCATTTTCACACTCACTCTCACACGCTCTCTCCCATCCTCGCTGTCACTCTCACTCTCTCTCCCATCCTCATTCTCAATCTCACTCTCACACTCTCTCCAATTCTCACTCTCACTCTCACATTCTCTCCCATTCTCACTCTCACTCTCTCTTCCATCCTCACTCTCATTCTCAAAATCCCTCCCATCCACACTCACACTCTCCCTCTCCCCGATTCTCACTCTCACACTCTCACTCCCATCCTCATTCTCACTCTCATTCTCACACACTCTCTCCCATCCACACTCTCACACACTCACTCCCATTCTCACTCACACTCACACTCTCTCACCCATCCTCACTCTCACTGTCACACTCACTCTCCCATCCTCACTCTCACTCTCACACTCTCCCTCACATCGTCACTCTCTCTCACTCACACACTCTTTCCCATTCTCACTCTCACTATCACAATTTCTCTCCTATCCTCACTCTCACTCTCACTCTCACACTCTCTCTCCCATCCTCATTCTCACTCTCACACTCTCTCCCATTCTCACTCTCACTCTTACACTCGCACTCCCAACCTCACCCTCACTCCCACACTCTCTTTCCCATCCTCGCTGTCCCTCTCACACTCTCTCTCCCATCCTCCCTCTCACCCTCACACTCTCTGTCCCATCCTCACTCTCACCCTCACACTCTCTCTAACATTCTCACTCTCACACTCACTCTCCCATTCTCACTCTCACTCTCACTGTCACATTCATTCCCCCATTCTCACTCTCACACTCATTCTCTCTCGCATCCTCACTCTCACTCTCACACTCTCTCTCCCATCCTCACGTTGACTCTCACGCACACAATCCCATTCTCACTCACTCTCACACTCTCTCTCGCTTCCTAACTGTCACTATCACACTCTCTCTCCCATCCTCATTCTCACTCTCACACTCTCTCCCATTCACACTGTCACTCTCGCTCTCTCACTCCCATTCTCACTCACTCTCACATTCCCTCTTCCACCCTCACTCTCACTCTCACACTCTCTCTCCCATCCTCATTCTCACTCTCACTCTCACACACTCTCTCCCATCCTCACTCTCACACTCTCTCTCCCATCCACACTCTCACTCTCACACTCTCTCTCACACTCTCTCTCACATCCTCATTCTAACTCTCACACTCTCTCCCATTCTCACTCTCAATCTCTCACTCTCTTTCCAATTCTCACTTTCACTCTCACACTCTCTCCCATCCTCACTCTCACTCTCACATTCTCTGCCATCCTCACTCTCACTCTCACTCTCCCTCTCACATCCTCATTCTCACTCTCACACTCTCTCTCATTCTCGCTCTCACTCTCACGCTGTCTCTCCCATCCTCACACTCACTCTCTCATGCTCTCTCCCATCCTCGCTGTCACTCTCACTCTCTCTCCCATCCTCACTCACAATCTCACTCTCACCCTCTCTCCAATTCTCACTCTCACTCTCACACTCTCTCCCATTCTCACTGTCACTCTCACACTCTCTCTCCCATCCTCACTCTCACTCTCACACTCTCTCTCCCATCGTCGCTGTCACTCTCACACTCTCTCTCCCATCTTCACTCTCACCCTCACACTCTCTCTCCCATCCTCACTCTCACCCTCACACTCTCTCTCCAATCCTCATTCTCACTCTCACACTCATTCTCACATTCTCACTCTCACTCTCACTCTCTCTCCCATCCTCACTCTCACTCTCACACACTCACTCCCATTCTCACTCACACTCACACTCTCTCTCCCATCCTCACTCTCACTGTCACACTCTCTCTCCCATCCTCTCTCTCGCTCTCACACTCTCTCCCATTCACACTACCACTCTCACTCTCTCACTCCCATTCTCACTCACTCTCTCACTCCCTCTTCCATCCTCACTCTCACTCTCACACTCCCTCCCATCCGCACTCACACTCTCACTCTCTCCGATTCTCACACTCACTCTCACACTCTCTCTCCCATCCTCATTCTCACTCTCATTCTCACGCACTCTCTCCCATCCACACTCTCACACTCTCTCTCCCATCCACACTCTCACTCTCTCACTCTCTCACCCATCCTCACTCTCACTCTCACACTCTCTCTACGATCCTCATTCTCACTCTCACACTCTCTCTCCCAACATCACTCTCACTCTCATACTCTCTCTCCAATCCTCACTCTCACTCTCACACTCACACTCTCTCCCATCCGCATGCTCACTCTCGCTCTAGCACTCTCTCTCCGATTCTCACTCTCATTCTCACACTCTCTCTCCCATCCTCATTCTCACTCTCACCCTCACTCACTCTCTCCCATCATCACTCTCACTCTCACACTCTCTCTCCCTTCCTTACTCTCACGCTCACACTCACACTCCCTACCATCCGCACTCTCACTCTCACTCTCACACTCTCGCCCATCCTCATTCTCACTCTCACATTCTCTCCCATCCTCACTCTCACTCTCACTCTCTCTTTCCCATCCTCACTCTCACACTCTCTCTCCCATCCTCACTCTCACTCACACTCACACTCTCTCGCATCCTCAGTCTCAGACTCACACTCTCCCACCCATCGTCGCTCACACTCTCACACTCTCTCCCAATCTCACTCTCACTATCACACGTTTTCTCCCATCCTCACTCTCACTCTCACACTCTCTCCCATTCTCACTCTCACTCTCACACTCTCTCTCCCATCCTCACTCTCACTCTCACACACTCTCTCCAATCCTCACTCTCACCCTCACACTCTCTCTCCCATCCTCACTCTCACCCTCACACTCTCTCTCCCATTCTCACTCTCACTCTCACACTCTCTCTCCCATTCTCACTCTAACTCACACTCTCACACTCATTCTCCCATTCCCACTCTCACTCTCATTCTCTCTCGCATCGTCACTCTCACTCTCACACTCTCTCTCCCACCCTCACTTTCACTCTCACGCACTCACTCCCATTCTCACTCACTCTCCCACTCTTTCTCGCATCCTCACTCTCACTGTCACACTCTCTCTCCCATCCTCACTCTCACTCTCACACTCTCTCCCATTCACACTATCACTCTCACTCTCTCACTCCCATTCTCACTCACTCTCACACTTCCTCTTCCATCCTCACTTTCACTCTCACACTCTCTCCCATCCTCACTCTCACTCTCACCCTCTCTGTCCCATCCTCTTTCTCACTCTCCCTTTCACACACACTCTCCCATCCTCACTCTCACACTCTCTCTCCCATCCACACTCTCACTCTCTCACTCTCTCTCCCTTCCCCACTCACTCTCACACTCACGCTCCTATCCTCACTCTCACACTCACACTCTCTCTACCCTCCTCATTCTCACTCTCACCCTCACACGCTCTCTCCCATCCTCACTCTCACTCTCACACTTTCTCTCCAATCCTCACTCTCACTCTCACACTCTCTCTCCAATCCTCACTCTCACTCTCACACTCACACTGTCTCCCATCCGCACTCTCTCTATCGCTCTCACACTCTCTCTCCGATTGTCACTCTCATTCTCACACTCTCTCTCTCCCATCCTCATTCTCACTCTCACTCTCACTCACTCTCTCCCATCCTCACTCTCACTCTCACACTCTCTCTCCCATCCTCACTCTCACTCTCACACTCTCTCTCCCATCCTCACTCTCACTCTCACTCTCCCACTCTCTCACATTCTCACTCTCACTCATTCACTCCCATCCTCACTCTCAATCTCACACTCTCTCCCATCCTCACTTTCACTCTCACACTCTCTCTGCCATCCTCACTCTCACTCTCAAACTCTCTCCAATTCTCATTCTCACTCTCACACTCTCTCTCCCATCCTCACACGCACTCTCACACTCTCTCTCCCATCCTCAATGTCACTCTCACACTCTCTCTCCCATCCTCACTGTCACTCTCACACTCTCTCTCCCATCCTCACTCCCACCCTCACACTCTCTCCCATCTGCACTCTCACTCTCGCTCTCACACTCTCTCTCCCATCCTCACTCTCGCTCTAACTCTCACACTCTCTCTCCCATCCTCACTCTCACTCTCACACTCTCTCTCCCATCCTCACTATCACTCTCACTCTCCCATTCTCACTCACACTCTCTGTCACATTCTCACTCTCACTCTCTCACTCTCTCCCATTCGCACTTCCACTCTCAAACTCTCTCCCATTCTCACTCTCACACTCTCTCTCCCATCCTCACTTTCACTCTCACACTCTCTCCGCATCCTCACTCTCACTCTCACACTCTCTCTTCCATCATCACTCTCACACTCTCTCCCATCCTCACTCTCACTCTCACACTCTCTTCTCCCATCCTCACTCTCACTCTCACACTCTCTCCCATCATCACTCTCACTCTCACACTCTCTCTCCCATCCTGACTGTCACTCTCACACTCTCTCCCATTCGCACTCTAACTCTCACACTCTCTCCACCATCATCACTCTCTCACACTCTCCCATCCTCACTCTCACTCTCACACTCTCTCCCAATCGCACTCTCACTCTCACACTCTCTCCACCATCATCACTCTCTCACTCTCTCCCATCCTCACTCTAACTCTCACACTCTCTCTCCCATCCTCATTCTCACTCTCACTCTCTCTCCCCTTCTCACTCTCACTCTCACACTCACTCCCCCATCCTCACTCTCACTCTCACAATCTCTCCCATTCGCACTCTCACTCTCACAATCTCTCTCCCATCCTCACGCTCTCTGTCACACTATCGTTCCCATACTCACTCTCACTCTCACACTTTCTCTCCTATCCACACTCTCACTCTCACTCTCACACTCTCTCTCCCATCCTCATTCTCACTCTCACACTCTCTGCCATTCACACTGTCACTCTCACTCTCTCACTCCCATTCTCACTCACTCGCACACTCCCTCTTCCGTCCTCACTCTCCCTCTCACACTCTCCCTCACATCGTCACTCTCACTCTCACTCTCACACTCTCTCCCATTCTCACTCTCACTATCACACTTTCTCTCCAATCCCCACTCTCACTCTCACTCTCACACTCTCTCTCCCATCCTCATTCTCACTCATACACTCTCTCCCATTCTCACTCTCACTCTTACAATCGCACTCCCAACCTTACTCTCACTCGCACATTCTCTTTCCCATCCTCGCTGTCACTCTCACACTCTCTCTTCCATCCTCACTCTCACCCTCACACTCTCTCTCCCATCCTCACTCTCACCCTCACACTCTCTCTCCCATTCTCACTCTCACTCTCACACTCACTCTCCCATTCTCACTCTCACTCTCACTCTCACACCCATTCTCCCATTTTCACTCTCACTCTCATTCTCTCTCGCATCCTCACTCTCACTCTCACACTCTCTCTCTCCCATCCTCACGTTCACTCTCACGCACACACTCCCATTCTCACTCGCTCTCACACTCTCTCTCGCTTCCTACCTGTCACTATCACACTCTCTCTCCCATCCTCTTTTTCACTCTCACACTCTCTCCCATTCACACTGTCACTCTCACTCTCTCACTCCCATTCTCACTCACTCTCACATTCCCTCTTCCACCCTCGCTTTCACTCTCACACTATCTCCCATCCACACTCTCTCTCTCACTCTCTCTCCGATTCTCACTCTCACTCTCACACTCTCTCTCCCATCCTCATTCTCACTCTCACTCTCACTCTCACACACTCTCTCCCATCCTCACTCTCACACTCTCTCTCCCATCCACACTCTCACTCTCACACTCTCTCTCACATCCTCATTCTAACTCTCACACTCTCTATCCTATCCTCGCTGTCACTCTCACACTCTCTCTCCCATCCTCACTCTCACCGTCACTCGCTCTCTCTCATCCTCACTCTCACCCTCACAATCACTCTCCCATTCTCACTCTCACTCTCACTCTCACACCCATTCTCCCATTCTCACTCTCACTCTCATTCTCTCTCGCATCCTCACTCTCACTCTCACACTCTCTCTCCCATCCTCACGTTCACTCTCACGCACACACTCCCATTCTCACTCACTCTCACACTCTCTCTCGCTTCCTAACTGTCACTATCACACTCTCTCTCCCATCCTCACTCTCACTCTCACACTCTCTCCCATTCACACGGTCAATCTCACTCTCTCACTCCCATTCTCACTCCCTCTCACATTCCCTCTTCCACCCTCGCTTTCACTCTCACACTCTCTCCCATCCACACTCTCACTCTCACTCTCTCTCCGATTCTCACTCTCACTCTCACACTCTCTCTCCCATCCTCATTCTCACTCTCACTCTCTCTCCGATTCTCACTCTCACTCTCACACTCTCTCTCCCATCCTCATTCTCACACTCACTCTCACACACTCTCTCCCATCCTCACTCTCACACTCTCTCCCATCCTCACTCTCACTCTCACATTCTCTCCCATCCTCACTCTCACTCTCACTCTCTCTCTCCCATTCTCACTCTCACACTCTCTCTCCCATCCCCACTCTCACTCTCACTCTCATACTCTCTCCCATCTTCACTCTGACTCTCACACTCTCCCTCCCATCGTCACTCTCACTCTCACTCTCACACTCTCTCCCATTCTCACTCTCACTATCACACTTTCTCTCCCATCCTCACTCTCACTCTCACTCTCACACACTCTCTCCCATCCTCATTCTCACTCTCACACTCTCTCTGCCATCCTCACTCTCACTCTCACACTCTCCCTCCCATCCTCGCTGTCACTCTCACACTCTCTATACCATCCTCACTCTCACTCTCACACTCTCTCTCTCCCATCCTCGCTGTCACTCTCACACTCTCTCTCCCATCTTCACTCTCACCCTCACCCTCTCTCTCCCATCCTCACTCTCACCCTCACACTCTCTCTCCAATCCTCATTCTCACTCTCACACTCATTCTCCCATTCTCACTCTCACTCTCACTCTCTCTCCCATCCTCACTCTCACTCTCACACACTCACTCCCATTCTCACTCACACTCACACTCTCTCTCCCATCCTCACTCTCACTGTCACACTCTCTCTCCCATCCTCACTCTCACTCCCACTCTCCCTCTCACATCCTCATTCTCACTCTCACACTCTCTCCCATTCTCACTCTCACTCTCACACTGTCTCTCCCATCCTCACACTCACTCTCACACTCTCTCACCCATCCTCGATGTCACTCTCACTCTCTCTCCCATCCTCACTCTCAATCTCACTCTCACACTCTCTCCAATTCTCACTCTCACTCTCACACTCTCTCCCATCCTCACTTTCACTCTCACTTTCTCTCCCATCCTCACCCTCACTCTCACTCTCTCTTTCCCATCCTCACTTTCACACTCTCTCTCCCATCCTCACTCTCACTCTCACTCTCATACTCTCTCCCATCTTCACTCTCAATCTCACACTCTCCCTCCCATCGTCACTCTCACTCTCACACTCTCTCCCATTCTCACTCTCACTATCACACTTTCTTTCCCATCCTCACTCTCACTCTCACTCTCACACTCTCTATCCCATCCTCATTCTCACCTCACACTCTCTCCCATTCTCACTCTCACTCTCACACTCTCTCCCATCCTCACTCTCACTCTCACACTCTCTATCCCATCCTCGCTGTCACTCTCACACTCTCTCTCCCATCTTCACTCTCACCCTCACACTCTCTCTTCCATCCTTACTCTCACCCTCACACTCTCTCTACAATCCTCATTCTCACTCTCACACTCATTCTCCCATTCTCACTCTCACTCCCACTATCTCTTCCTTCCTCACTCTCACTCTCAAACTCCCTCCCATCCGCACTCAAACTCGCACTCTTTCCCATTCTCACTCTCACTATCACACTTTCTCTCCCATCCTCACTCTCACTCTCACAATCTCTCTCCCATCCTCATTCTCACTCTCACACTCTCTCCCATTCTCACTCTCACTCTTACACTCTCTTCCATCCTCACTCTCACTCTCAAACACCCTCCCAACCGCACTCTCACTCTCACTCTCTCCGATTCTCACTCTCACTCTCACACTCTCATTCCCATCCTCATTCTCACTCTCATTCTCACACACTCTCTCCCATCCTCACTCTCACTCTCACACTCTCTATCCCATCCTCGCTGTCATTCACACACTCTCTCTCCCATCTTCACTATCACCCTCACACTCTCTCTTCCATCCTCACTCTCAACCTCACACTCTCTCTACAATCCTCATTCTCACTCTCACACTCATTCTCTCATTCTCACTCTCACTCTCACTCTCTCTTCCATCCTCACACTCACTCTCAAACTCCCTCTCATCCGCACTCACACTCGCACTCTCTCCGATTCTCACTCTCACTCTCACACTTTCACTCCCATCCTCATTCTCACTCTCATTCTCACACACTCTCTCCCATCCACACTCTCACACACTCACTCCCATTCACACTCACACTCACACTCTCTCACCCATCCTCACTCTCACTGTCACACTCTCTCTCCCATCCTCACTCTCGCTCTCACACTCTCTGCCATTCACACTACCACACTCACTCTCTCACTCCCATTCTCACTCACTCTCTCACTCTCTCTTCCATTCTCACTCTCACTCCCAAACTCCCTCCCATCCGCACTCACACTCTCACTCTCTCCGATTCTCACTCTCACACTCTCACTCCCATCCTCATTCTCACTCTCATTCTCACACACTCTCTCCCATCCACACTCTCACACTCTCTCTCCCATCCCCACTCTCACTCTCACTCTCATACTCTCTCTACAAACCTCACTCTCACTCTCACACTCACACTCTCTCCCATCCGCACTCTCACTCTCGCTCTAGCACCCTCTCTCCCATCCTCACTCTCACTCTCACACTCTCTCTCCCTTCCTCACTCTCACGCTCACACTCACACTCTCTCCCATCCGCACTCTCGCTCTCACACTCTCTCCCATCCTCACTCTCACTCTCACACTCTCTATCCCATCCTCGCTGTCACTCTCACACTCTCTCTCCCATCTTCACTCTCACCCTCACACTCTCTCTTCCATCCTTACTCTCACCCTCACACTCTCTCTACAATCCTCATTCTCACTCTCACACTCATTCTCCCATTCTCACTCTCACTCCCACTATCTCTTCCTTCCTCACTCTCACTCTCAAACTCCCTCCCATCCGCACTCAAACTCGCACTCTTTCCCATTCTCACTCTCACTATCACACTTTCTCTCCCATCCTCACTCTCACTCTCACAATCTCTCTCCCATCCTCATTCTCACTCTCACACTCTCTCCCATTCTCACTCTCACTCTTACACTCTCTTCCATCCTCACTCTCACTCTCAAACACCCTCCCAACCGCACTCACACTCTCACTCTCTCCGATTCTCACTCTCACTCTCACACTCTCATTCCCATCCTCATTCTCACTCTCATTCTCACACACTCTCTCCCATCCTCACTCTCACTCTCACACTCTCTATCCCATCCTCGCTGTCATTCACACACTCTCTCTCCCATCTTCACTATCACCCTCACACTCTCTCTTCCATCCTCACTCTCAACCTCACACTCTCTCTACAATCCTCATTCTCACTCTCACACTCATTCTCTCATTCTCACTCTCACTCTCACTCTCTCTTCCATCCTCACACTCACTCTCAAACTCCCTCTCATCCGCACTCACACTCGCACTCTCTCCGATTCTCACTCTCACTCTCACACTTTCACTCCCATCCTCATTCTCACTCTCATTCTCACACACTCTCTCCCATCCACACTCTCACACACTCACTCCCATTCACACTCACACTCACACTCTCTCACCCATCCTCACTCTCACTGTCACACTCTCTCTCCCATCCTCACTCTCGCTCTCACACTCTCTGCCATTCACACTACCACACTCACTCTCTCACTCCCATTCTCACTCACTCTCTCACTCTCTCTTCCATTCTCACTCTCACTCCCAAACTCCCTCCCATCCGCACTCACACTCTCACTCTCTCCGATTCTCACTCTCACACTCTCACTCCCATCCTCATTCTCACTCTCATTCTCACACACTCTCTCCCATCCACACTCTCACACTCTCTCTCCCATCCCCACTCTCACTCTCACTCTCATACTCTCTCTACAAACCTCACTCTCACTCTCACACTCACACTCTCTCCCATCCGCACTCTCACTCTCGCTCTAGCACCCTCTCTCCCATCCTCACTCTCACTCTCACACTCTCTCTCCCTTCCTCACTCTCACGCTCACACTCACACTCTCTCCCATCCGCACTCTCGCTCTCACACTCTCTCCCATCCTCATTCTCACTCTCATATTCTCTCCCATCCTTACTCTCACTCTCACTCTCTCTCAACCATCCTCACTCTCACTCTCAAACTCTATCTCCAATCCTCACTCTCACTCTCACATTCTCTCCCATCCTCACTCTCACTCTCACACTAGCCCTCCCATCGTGACTCTCACTCTCACTCTCACACTCTCTTCCATTCTCACTCTCACTATCACACTTTTTCTCCCATCCTCACTCTCACTCGGAGACTCTCTCTCCCATCCTCATTCTCACTCTCACACTCTCTCCCATTCTCAACCTCACTCTGACACTCTCTTTCCCATCCTCACTCTCACTCACACACTCTCTTACCCATCCTCGCTGTCACTCTCACACTGTCTCTCCAATCCTCACTCTCACTCTCACACTCTCTCCCATCCTCACTCTCACTCTCACACTCTCTTTCCTATCCTCACTCTCACTCTCACACACTCTCTCCCATCCTCACTCTCACTCTCACTCTCACACTCTCTCGCCCAACCTCACTCTCACTGTCACACTATCTCTCCCATCCTCACTCTCACTCTCACTCTCACACTCTCTCCCATCCTCACTCTCACTCTCACACTCTCCCTCACATCGTCACTCTCACTCTCACACTCTCTCCCATTCTCACTCTCACTATCACACTTTTTCTCCTATCCTCACTCTCACTCTCACACTCTCTCTCCCATCCTCATTCTCACTCTCACACTCACTCCCATTCTCATTCTCACTCTTACACTCGCTCTCCCAACCTCACTCTCACTCCCACACTCTCTTTCCCATCCTCGCTGTCACTCTCACACTCTCTCTCCCATCCTCACTCTCACCCTCACACTCTCTCTCCCATCCTCACTCTCACCCTCACACTCTCTCTCCCATTCTCACTCTCACTCTCACACTCACTCTCCCATTCTCACTCTCACTCTCACACTCATTCTGCCATTCTCACTCTCACTCTCATTCTCCCTCGCATCCTCACGCTCACTCTCACACTCTCTCTCCCATCCTCACGTTCACTCTCACGCACACACTCCCATTCTCACTCACACTCACACTCTCTCTCGCTTCCTCACTGTCACTATCACACTCTCTCTCCCATACTCATTTTCACTCTCACACGCTCTCCCATTCACACTGTCACTCTCACTCTCTCACTCCCATTCTCACTCACTCTCACATTCCCTCTTCCACCCTCGCTTTCACTCTCACACACTCTCCCATCCGCACTCTCACTCTCACTCCCTCTCCGATTCTCACTCTCACTCTCACACTCTCTCTCCCATCCTCATTCTCACTCTCACTCTCACAAACTCTCTCCCTTCCTCACTCTCACACTCTCTCTCCCATCCACACTCTCACTCTCACACTCTCTCTCACATCCTCATTCTAACTCTCACACTCTCTCCCATCCTCACTCTCACTCTCACATTCTCTCCCATCCTCACTCTCACTCTCACTCTCCCTCTCACATCCTCATTCTCACTCACACACTCTCTCTCATTCTCACTCTCACTCTCACACTGTCTCTCCCATCCTCACACTCACTCTCACACGCTCTCTCCCATCCTCGCTGTCACTCTCACTCTCTCTCCCATCCTCACTCTCAATCTCACTCTCACACTCTCTCCAATTCTCACTCTCACTCTCACACTCTCTCCCATTCTCACTCTCACTCTCACTCTCTCTTCCATCTTCACTCTCACTCTCAAACTCCCTCCCATCCACACTCACACTCTCACCGATTCTCACTCTCACTCTCACACTCTCACTCCCATCCTCATTCTCACTCTCATTCTCACACACTCTCTCCCATCCACACTCTCACACACTCACTCCCATTCTCACTCACAATCACACTCTCTCACCCATCCTCACTCTCACTGTCACAATCTCTCTCCCATCCTTACTCTCGCTCTCACACTCTCTCCCATTCACACTACCACACTCACTCTCTCACTCCCATTCTCACTCACTCTCTCACTCTCTCTTCCATCCTCACTCTCACTCTCAAACTCCCTCCCATCCACACTCACACTCTCACTCTCTCCGATTCTCACTCTCACTCTCACACTCTCACTCCCATCCTCATTCTCACTCTCACCCTCACTCACTCTCTCCCATCCTCACTCTCACTCTCACACTCTCTCTCCCTTCCTCACTCTCACGCTCACACTCACACTCTCTCCCATCCGCACTCTCACTCTCACTCTCACACTCTCATTCCCATCCTCATTCTCACTCTCATTCTCACACACTCTCTCCCATCCTCACTCTCACTCTCACACTCTCTATCCCATCCTCACTGTCATTCACACACTCTCTCTCCCATCTTCACTATCACCCTCACACTCTCTCTTCCATCCTCACTCTCAACCTCACACTCTCTCTACAATCCTCATTCTCACTCTCACACTCATTCTCTCATTCTCACTCTCACTCTCACTCTCTCTTCCATCCTCACACTCACTCTCAAACTCCCTCTCATCCGCACTCACACTCGCACTCTCTCCGATTCTCACTCTCACTCTCACACTTTCACTCCCATCCTCATTCTCACTCTCATTCTCACACACTCTCTCCCATCCACACTCTCACACACTCACTCCCATTCACACTCACACTCACACTCTCTCACCCATCCTCACTCTCACTGTCACACTCTCTCTCCCATCCTCACTCTCGCTCTCACACTCTCTGCCATTCACACTACCACACTCACTCTCTCACTCCCATTCTCACTCACTCTCTCACTCTCTCTTCCATTCTCACTCTCACTCCCAAACTCCCTCCCATCCGCACTCACACTCTCACTCTCTCCGATTCTCACTCTCACACTCTCACTCCCATCCTCATTCTCACTCTCATTCTCACACACTCTCTCCCATCCACACTCTCACACTCTCTCTCCCATCCCCACTCTCACTCTCACTCTCATACTCTCTCTACAAACCTCACTCTCACTCTCACACTCACACTCTCTCCCATCCGCACTCTCACTCTCGCTCTAGCACCCTCTCTCCCATCCTCACTCTCACTCTCACACTCTCTCTCCCTTCCTCACTCTCACGCTCACACTCACACTCTCACTCTCTCCCATCCGCACTCTCACCCTCACACTCTCTCCCATCCTCATTCTCACTCTCATATTCTCTCCCATCCTTACTCTCACTCTCACTCTCTCTCAACCATCCTCACTCTCACTCTCAAACTCTATCTCCAATCCTCACTCTCACTCTCACATTCTCTCCCATCCTCACTCTCACTCTCACACTAGCCCTCCCATCGTGACTCTCACTCTCACTCTCACACTCTCTTCCATTCTCACTCTCACTATCACACTTTTTCTCCCAGCCTCACTCTCACTCGGAGACTCTCTCTCCCATCCTCATTCTCACTCTCACACTCTCTCCTATTCTCAACCTCACTCTGACACTCTCTTTCCCATCCTCACTCTCACTCTCACACTCTCTTACCCATCCTCGCTGTCACTCTCACACTGTCTCTCCAATCCTCACTCTCACTCTCACACTCTCTCCCATCCTCACTCTCACTCTCACACTCTCTTTCCTATCCTCACTCTCACTCTCACACACTCTCTCCCATCCTCACTCTCACTCTCACTCTCACACTCTCTCGCCCAACCTCACTCTCACTGTCACACTATCTCTCCCATCCTCACTCTCACTCTCACTCTCACACTCTCTCTCCCATCCTCATTCTCACTCTCACACTCACTCCCATTCTCATTCTCACTCTTACACTCGCTCTCCCAACCTCACTCTCACTCCCACACTCTCTTTCCCATCCTCGCTGTCACTCTCACACTCTCTCTCCCATCCTCACTCTCACCCTCACACTCTCTCTCCCATCCTCACTCTCACCCTCACACTCTCTCTCCCATTCTCACTCTCACTCTCACACTCACTCTCCCATTCTCACTCTCACTCTCACACTCATTCTGCCATTCTCACTCTCACTCTCATTCTCCCTCGCATCCTCACGCTCACTCTCACACTCTCTCTCCCATCCTCACGTTCACTCTCACGCACACACTCCCATTCTCACTCACACTCACACTCTCTCTCGCTTCCTCACTGTCACTATCACACTCTCTCTCCCATCCTCATTTTCACTCTCACACGCTCTCCCATTCACACTGTCACTCTCACTCTCTCACTCCCATTCTCACTCACTCTCACATTCCCTCTTCCACCCTCGCTTTCACTCTCACACACTCTCCCATCCGCACTCTCACTCTCACTCCCTCTCCGATTCTCACTCTCACTCTCACACTCTCTCTCCCATCCTCATTCTCACTCTCACTCTCACAAACTCTCTCCCTTCCTCACTCTCACACTCTCTCTCCCATCCACACTCTCACTCTCACACTCTCTCTCACATCCTCATTCTAACTCTCACACTCTCTCCCATTCTCACTCTCAATCTCACACTCTCTCTCCAATTCTCACTTTCACTCTCACACTCTCTCCCATCCTCACTCTCACTCTCACATTCTCTCCCATCCTCACTCTCACTCTCACTCTCCCTCTCACATCCTCATTCTCACTCACACACTCTCTCTCATTCTCACTCTCACTCTCACACTGTCTCTCCCATCCTCACACTCACTCTCACACGCTCTCTCCCATCCTCGCTGTCACTCTCACTCTCTCTCCCATCCTCACTCTCAATCTCACTCTCACACTCTCTCCAATTCTCACTCTCACTCTCACACTCTCTCCCATTCTCACTCTCACTCTCACTCTCTCTTCCATCTTCACTCTCACTCTCAAACTCCCTCCCATCCACACTCACACTCTCACCGATTCTCACTCTCACTCTCACACTCTCACTCCCATTCTCATTCTCACTCTCATTCTCACACACTCTCTCCCATCCACACTCTCACACACTCACTCCCATTCTCACTCACACTCACACTCTCTCACCCATCCTCACTCTCACTGTCACAATCTCTCTCCCATCCTTACTCTCGCTCTCACACTCTCTCCCATTCACACTACCACACTCACTCTCTCACTCCCATTCTCACTCACTCTCTCACTCTCTCTTCCATCCTCACTCTCACTCTCAAACTCCCTCCCATCCACACTCACACTCTCACTCTCTCCGATTCTCACTCTCACTCTCACACTCTCACTCCCATCCTCATTCTCACTCTCACCCTCACTCACTCTCTCCCATCCTCACTCTCACTCTCACACTCTCTCTCCCTTCCTCACTCTCACGCTCACACTCACACTCTCTCCCATCCGCACTCTCACTCTCACTCTCACACTCTATCCCATCCTCATTCTCACTCTCACATTCTCTGCCATCCTCACTCTCACTCTCACTCTCTCTCAACCATCCTCACTCTCTCACACTCTATCTCCAATCCTCACTCTCACTCTCACTCTCACACTCTCTCCCATCGTCACTCTCACTCTCACACTCTCCCTCCCATCGTCACTCTCACTCTCACTCTCACAATCTCTCCCATTCTCACTCTCACTATCACACTTTTTCTCCCATCCACACTCTCACTCGGAGACTCTCTCTCCCATTCTCATTCTCACTCTCACACACTCTCCCATTCTCACTCTCACTCTGATACTCTCTCTCCCATCCTCACTCTCACTCTCACACTCTCTTACCCATCCTCGCTGTCACTCTCACACTCTCCCTCCAATCCTCACTCTCACACTCTCTCCCATCCTCACTCTCACTCTCACACTCTCTCTCCTATCCTCACTCTCACTCTCACACACTCTCTCCCATTCTCACTCTCACTCACAATCTCACACTCTCTCGCCCATCCTCACTCTCACTGTCACACAATCTCTCCCATCCTCACTCTCACTCTCACACTCTCCCTCACATCGTCACTCTCACTCTCACTCTCACACTCTCTCCCATTCTCACTCTCACTATCACACTTTCTCTCCTATCCTCACTCTCACTCTCACTCTCACACTCTCTCTCCCATCCTCATTCTCACTCTCACACTCTCTCCCAAACTCACTCTCACTCTCACACTCTCTTTCCTATCCTCACTCTCACTCTCACACACTCTCTCCCATCCTCACTCTCACTCTCACTCTCACACTCTCTCGCCCAACCTCACTCTCACTGTCACACTATCTCTCCCATCCTCACTCTCACTCTCACTCTCACACTCTCTCCCATCCTCACTCTCACTCTCACACTCTCCCTCACATCGTCACTCTCACTCTCACACTCTCTCCCATTCTCACTCTCACTATCACACTTTTTCTCCTATCCTCACTCTCACTCTCACACTCTCTCTCCCATCCTCATTCTCACTCTCACACTCACTCCCATTCTCATTCTCACTCTTACACTCGCTCTCCCAACCTCACTCTCACTCCCACACTCTCTTTCCCATCCTCGCTGTCACTCTCACACTCTCTCTCCCATCCTCACTCTCACCCTCACACTCTCTCTCCCATCCTCACTCTCACCCTCACACTCTCTCTCCCATTCTCACTCTCACTCTCACACTCACTCTCCCATTCTCACTCTCACTCTCACACTCATTCTGCCATTCTCACTCTCACTCTCATTCTCCCTCGCATCCTCACGCTCACTCTCTCACTCCCATTCTCACTCACTCTCACATTCCCTCTTCCACCCTCGCTTTCACTCTCACACACTCTCCCATCCGCACTCTCACTCTCACTCCCTCTCCGATTCTCACTCTCACTCTCACACTCTCTCTCCCATCCTCATTCTCACTCTCACTCTCACAAACTCTCTCCCTTCCTCACTCTCACACTCTCTCTCCCATCCACACTCTCACTCTCACACTCTCTCTCACATCCTCATTCTAACTCTCACACTCTCTCCCATTCTCACTCTCAATCTCACACTCTCTCTCCAATTCTCACTTTCACTCTCACACTCTCTCCCATCCTCACTCTCACTCTCACATTCTCTCCCATCCTCACTCTCACTCTCACTCTCCCTCTCACATCCTCATTCTCACTCACACACTCTCTCTCATTCTCACTCTCACTCTCACACTGTCTCTCCCATCCTCACACTCACTCTCACACGCTCTCTCCCATCCTCGCTGTCACTCTCACTCTCTCTCCCATCCTCACTCTCAATCTCACTCTCACACTCTCTCCAATTCTCACTCTCACTCTCACACTCTCTCCCATTCTCACTCTCACTCTCACTCTCTCTTCCATCTTCACTCTCACTCTCAAACTCCCTCCCATCCACACTCACACTCTCACCGATTCTCACTCTCACTCTCACACTCTCACTCCCATTCTCATTCTCACTCTCATTCTCACACACTCTCTCCCATCCACACTCTCACACACTCACTCCCATTCTCACTCACACTCACACTCTCTCACCCATCCTCACTCTCACTGTCACAATCTCTCTCCCATCCTTACTCTCGCTCTCACACTCTCTCCCATTCACACTACCACACTCACTCTCTCACTCCCATTCTCACTCACTCTCTCACTCTCTCTTCCATCCTCACTCTCACTCTCAAACTCCCTCCCATCCACACTCACACTCTCACTCTCTCCGATTCTCACTCTCACTCTCACACTCTCACTCCCATCCTCATTCTCACTCTCACCCTCACTCACTCTCTCCCATCCTCACTCTCACTCTCACACTCTCTCTCCCTTCCTCACTCTCACGCTCACACTCACACTCTCTCCCATCCGCACTCTCACTCTCACTCTCACACTCTATCCCATCCTCATTCTCACTCTCACATTCTCTGCCATCCTCACTCTCACTCTCACTCTCTCTCAACCATCCTCACTCTCTCACACTCTATCTCCAATCCTCACTCTCACTCTCACTCTCACACTCTCTCCCATCGTCACTCTCACTCTCACACTCTCCCTCCCATCGTCACTCTCACTCTCACTCTCACAATCTCTCCCATTCTCACTCTCACTATCACACTTTTTCTCCCATCCACACTCTCACTCGGAGACTCTCTCTCCCATTCTCATTCTCACTCTCACACACTCTCCCATTCTCACTCTCACTCTGATACTCTCTCTCCCATCCTCACTCTCACTCTCACACTCTCTTACCCATCCTCGCTGTCACTCTCACACTCTCCCTCCAATCCTCACTCTCACACTCTCTCCCATCCTCACTCTCACTCTCACACTCTCTCTCCTATCCTCACTCTCACTCTCACACACTCTCTCCCATTCTCACTCTCACTCACAATCTCACACTCTCTCGCCCATCCTCACTCTCACTGTCACACAATCTCTCCCATCCTCACTCTCACTCTCACACTCTCCCTCACATCGTCACTCTCACTCTCACTCTCACACTCTCTCCCATTCTCACTCTCACTATCACACTTTCTCTCCTATCCTCACTCTCACTCTCACTCTCACACTCTCTCTCCCATCCTCATTCTCACTCTCACACTCTCTCCCAAACTCACTCTCACTCTCACACTCTCTTTCCTATCCTCACTCTCACTCTCACACACTCTCTCCCATCCTCACTCTCACTCTCACTCTCACACTCTCTCGCCCAACCTCACTCTCACTGTCACACTATCTCTCCCATCCTCACTCTCACTCTCACTCTCACACTCTCTCCCATCCTCACTCTCACTCTCACACTCTCCCTCACATCGTCACTCTCACTCTCACACTCTCTCCCATTCTCACTCTCACTATCACACTTTTTCTCCTATCCTCACTCTCACTCTCACACTCTCTCTCCCATCCTCATTCTCACTCTCACACTCACTCCCATTCTCATTCTCACTCTTACACTCGCTCTCCCAACCTCACTCTCACTCCCACACTCTCTTTCCCATCCTCGCTGTCACTCTCACATTCTCTCTCCCATCCTCACTCTCACCCTCACACTCTCTCTCCCATCCTCACTCTCACCCTCACACTCTCTCTCCCATTCTCACTCTCACTCTCACACTCACTCTCCCATTCTCACTCTCACTCTCACACTCATTCTGCCATTCTCACTCTCACTCTCATTCTCCCTCGCATCCTCACGCTCACTCTCTCACTCCCATTCTCACTCACTCTCACATTCCCTCTTCCACCCTCGCTTTCACTCTCACACACTCTCCCATCCGCACTCTCACTCTCACTCCCTCTCCGATTCTCACTCTCACTCTCACACTCTCTCTCCCATCCTCATTCTCACTCTCACTCTCACAAACTCTCTCCCTTCCTCACTCTCACACTCTCTCTCCCATCCACACTCTCACTCTCACACTCTCTCTCACATCCTCATTCTAACTCTCACACTCTCTCCCATTCTCACTCTCAATCTCACACTCTCTCTCCAATTCTCACTTTCACTCTCACACTCTCTCCCATCCTCACTCTCACTCTCACATTCTCTCCCATCCTCACTCTCACTCTCACTCTCCCTCTCACATCCTCATTCTCACTCACACACTCTCTCTCATTCTCACTCTCACTCTCACACTGTCTCTCCCATCCTCACACTCACTCTCACACGCTCTCTCCCATCCTCGCTGTCACTCTCACTCTCTCTCCCATCCTCACTCTCAATCTCACTCTCACACTCTCTCCAATTCTCACTCTCACTCTCACACTCTCTCCCATTCTCACTCTCACTCTCACTCTCTCTTCCATCTTCACTCTCACTCTCAAACTCCCTCCCATCCACACTCACACTCTCACCGATTCTCACTCTCACTCTCACACTCTCACTCCCATCCTCATTCTCACTCTCATTCTCACACACTCTCTCCCATCCACACTCTCACACACTCACTCCCATTCTCACTCACACTCACACTCTCTCACCCATCCTCACTCTCACTGTCACAATCTCTCTCCCATCCTTACTCTCGCTCTCACACTCTCTCCCATTCACACTACCACACTCACTCTCTCACTCCCATTCTCACTCACTCTCTCACTCTCTCTTCCATCCTCACTCTCACTCTCAAACTCCCTCCCATCCACACTCACACTCTCACTCTCTCCGATTCTCACTCTCACTCTCACACTCTCACTCCCATCCTCATTCTCACTCTCACCCTCACTCACTCTCTCCCATCCTCACTCTCACTCTCACACTCTCTCTCCCTTCCTCACTCTCACGCTCACACTCACACTCTCTCCCATCCGCACTCTCACTCTCACTCTCACACTCTATCCCATCCTCATTCTCACTCTCACATTCTCTCCCATCCTCACTCTCACTCTCACTCTCTCTCAACCATCCTCACTCTCACTCTCACACTCTATCTCCAATCCTCACTCTCACTCTCACTCTCACACTCTCTCCCATCGTCACTCTCACTCTCACACTCTCCCCCCCATCGTCACTCTCACTCTCACTCTCACAATCTCTCCCATTCTCACTCTCACTATCACACTTTTTCTCCCATCCACACTCTCACTCGGAGACTCTCTCTCCCATTCTCATTCTCACTCTCACACTCTCTCCCATTCTCACTCTCACTCTGATACTCTCTCTCCCATCCTCACTCTCACTCTCACACTCTCTTACCCATCCTCGCTGTCACTCTCACACTCTCCCTCCAATCCTCACTCTCACACTCTCTCCCATCCTCACTCTCACTCTCACACTCTCTCTCCTATCCTCACTCTCACTCTCACACACTCTCTCCCATTCTCACTCTCACTCACAATCTCACACTCTCTCGCCCATCCTCACTCTCACTGTCACACAATCTCTCCCATCCTCACTCTCACTCTCACACTCTCCCTCACATCGTCACTCTCACTCTCACTCTCACACTCTCTCCCATTCTCACTCTCACTATCACACTTTCTCTCCTATCCTCACTCTCACTCTCACTCTCACACTCTCTCCCATCGTCACTCTCACTCTCACACTCTCCCTCCCATCGTCACTCTCACTCTCACTCTCACACTCTCTCCCATCCTCATTCTCACTCTCATATTCTCTCCCATCCTCACTCTCACTCTCTCTCAACCATCCTCACTCTCACTCTCACACTCTATCTCCAATCCTCACTCTCACTCTCACTCTCACACTCTCTCCCATCGTCACTCTCACTCTCACACTCTCCCTCCCATCGTCACTCTCACTCTCACTCTCACAATCTCTCCCATTCTCACTCTCACTATCACACTTTTTCTCCCATCCACACTCTCACTCGGAGACTCTCTCTCCCATTCTCATTCTCACTCTCACACTCTCTCCCATTCTCACTCTCACTCTGATACTCTCTCTCCCATCCTCACTCTCACTCTCACACTCTCTTACCCATCCTCGCTGTCACTCTCACACTCTCCCTCCAATCCTCACTCTCACACTCTCTCCCATCCTCACTCTCACTCTCACACTCTCTCTCCTATCCTCACTCTCACTCTCACACACTCTCTCCCATTCTCACTCTCACTCACAATCTCACACTCTCTCGCCCATCCTCACTCTCACTGTCACACAATCTCTCCCATCCTCACTCTCACTCTCACACTCTCCCTCACATCGTCACTCTCACTCTCACTCTCACACTCTCTCCCATTCTCACTCTCACTATCACACTTTCTCTCCTATCCTCACTCTCACTCTCACTCTCACACTCTCTCTCCCATCCTCATTCTCACTCTCACACTCTCTCCCATTCTCACTCTCACTCTTACACTCGCACTCCCAACCTCACTCTCACTCCCACACTCTCTTTCCCATCCTCGCTGTCCCTCTCACACTCTCTCTCCCATCCTCACTCTCACCCTCACACACTCTCTCCCATCCTCACTCTCACCCTCACACTCTCTCTCCCATTCTCACTCTCACTCTCACACTCACTCTCCCCTTCTCACTCTCACTCTCACTGTCACACTCATTCTCCCATTCTCACTCTCACTCTCATTCTCTCTCGCATCCTCACTCTCATTCTCACACTCTCTCTCCCATACTCACGTTCACTCTCACGCACACACTCCCATTCTCACTCACTCTCACACTCTCTCTCGCTTCCTAACTGTCACTATCACACTCTCTCTCCCATCCTCATTCTCACTCTCACACTTTCTCCCATTCACACTGTCACTCTCACTCTCTCACTCCCACTGTCACACTCTCTCTCCCATCCTTACTCTCGCTCTCACACTCTCTCCCATTCACACTACCACACTCACTCTCTCACTCCCATTCTCACTCACTCTCACACTCTCTCTCCCATCCTCATTCTCACTCTCACACTCTCTCTCCCATCCTCACTCGCACTCTCACACTCTCTCTCCCATCCTCAATGTCACTCTCACACTCTCTCTCCCATCGTCACTCTCACTCTCACATTCTCTCTCCCATCCTCACTCTCACCCTCACACTCTCTTCCATCTGCACTCTCACTCTCGCTCTCACATTCTCTCTCCCATCCTCACTCTCACTCTAACTCTCACACTCTCTCTCCCATCCTCACTCTCACACGCTCTCTCCCATCCTCACTATCATTCTCACTCTCCCATTCTCACTCTCACACTCTCTCTCATATTCTCACTCTCCCTCTCTCACACTCTCCCATTCGCACTTCCACTCTCACACTCTCTCCCATTCTCACACTCTCACTCTCTCTCCCATCCTCACTCTCACTCTCACACTCTCTCCGCATCCTCACTCTCACTCTCACACTCTCTCTTCCATCATCACTCTCACACTCTCTCCCATCCTCACTCTCACTCTCACACTCTCTTCTCCCATCCTCACTCTCACTCTCACACTCGCTCCCATCATCACTCTCACTCTCACACTCTCTCTCCCATCCTGACTGTCACTCTCACACTCTCTCCCATTCGCACTCTAACTCTCACACTCTCTCCACCATCATCGCTCTCTCACTCTCTCCCATCCTCACTCTCACTCTCACACTCTCTCCCATCGTCACTGTCACTCTCACACTCTCTCCCAATCGCACTCTCACTCTCACACTCTCTCCACCATCATCACTCTCTCACTCTCTCCCATCCTCACTCTCACTCTCACACTCTCTCTCCCATCCTCATTCTCACTCTCACTCTCACTCCCCTTCGCACTCTCACTCTCACACTCACTCCCCCATCCTCACTCTCACACTCACAATCTCTCCCATTCGCACTCTCACTCTCACAATCTCTCTCCCATCCACACGCTCTCTGTCACACTATCGTTCCCATACTCACTCTCACTCTCTCACTCTCTCTCCCATCCTCATTCACACTCTCACACTCTCTCCCATTCTCAATCTCACTCTCACACTCTCCCTCCCATCCTCTCTCTCACTCTCACACTCTCTCTCATCCTCGCTCTCACTCTCACACTCACTCTCCCATCCTCACTCTCACCCTCACACTCTCTCTCCCATCCTCACTCTCACCCTCACACTCTCTCTCCCATTCTCACTCTCACTCTCACACACACTCGCCCATTCTCATTCTCACTCTCACTGTCACACTCATTCTCCCATCCTCACTCTCACTCTCACAATCTCTCTCGCATCCTCACTCGCACTCTCACACTCTCTCCCATTCACACTGTCACTCTCACGCACACACTCCCATTCTCACTCACTCTCACACTCTCTCTCGCTTCCTAACTGTCACTATCACACTCTCTCTCCCATCCTCACTGTCACTCTCACACTCTCTCCCATTCACACTGTCACTCTCACTCTCTCACTCCCAATCTCACTCCCTCTCACATTCCCTCTTCCACCCTCGATTTCACTCTCACACTATCTCCCATCCACACTCTCTCTCACACTCTCTCTCCGATTCTCACTCTCACTCTCACATTCTCTCCCCCATCCTCATTCTCACTCTCACTCTCACACTCTCTCTCCCATCCTCACTCTCACACTCTCTCTCCCATCCACACTCTCACTCTCACACTCTCTCTCACATCCTCATTCTAACTCACACTCTCTCCCATCCTCACTCTCAATCTCACTCTCACACTCTCCCCAATTCTCACTCTCACTCTCACACTCTCTCCCATCCTCACTCTCACTCTCACATTCTCTCCCATCCTCACTCTCACTCTCACTCTCCCTCTCACATCCTCATTCTCACTCTCACACTCTCTCTCATTCTCGCTCTCACTCTCACACTGTCTCTCCCATCCTCACACTCACTCTCACACGCTCTCTCCCATCCTCGCTGTCACTCTCACACTCTCTCCCATCCTCACTCTCAATCTCACTCTCACACTCTCCCCAATTCTCACTCTCACTCTCACACTCTCTCCCATCCTCACTCTCACTCTCACATTCTCTCCCATCCTCACTCTCACTCTCACTCTCCCTCTCACATCCTCATTCTCACTCTCACACTCTCTCTCATTCTCGCTCTCACTCTCACACTGTCTCTCCCATCCTCACACTCACTCTCACACGCTCTCTCCCATCCTCGCTGTCACTCTCACACTCTCTCCCATCCTCACTCTCAATCTCACTCTCACACTCTCCCCAATTCTCACTCTCACTCTCACACTCTCTCCCATCCTCACTCTCACTCTCACATTCTCTCCCATCCTCACTCTCACTCTCACTCTCTCTCTCCCATCCTCATTATCACACTTTCTCTCCCATTCTCACTCTCACTCTCACAATCACTCTCCCATTCTCACTCTCACTCTCACTCTCACACCCATTCTCCCATTCTCACTCTCACTCTCCTACTCTCTCGCATCCTCACTCTCACTCTCACACTCTCGCTCCCATCCTCACGTTCACTCTCACGCACTCACTCCCATTCTCACTCACTCTCACACTCCCTCTCGCTTCCTAACTGTCACTATCACATTCTCTCTCCCATCCTCACTCTCACTCTCACACTCTCTCCCATTCACACTGTCACTCTCACTCTCTCACTCCCATTCTCACTCCCTCTCACATTCCCTCTTCCACCCTCGCTTTCACTCTCACACTCTCTCCCATCCACACTCTCACTCTCACTCTCTCTCCGATTCTCACTCTCACTCTCACACTCTCTCTCCCATCTCATTCTCACTCTCACTCTCGCACACTCTCTCCCATCCGCACTCTCACACTCTCTCCCATCCTCACTCTCACTCTCACATTCTCTCCCATCCTCACTCTCACTCTCACTCTCTCTCTCCCATCCTCACTCTCACACTCTCTCTCCCATCCCCACTCTCACTCTCACTCTCATACTCTCTTCCATCTTCACTCTGACTCTCACACTCTCCCTCACATCGTCACTCTCACTCTCACTCTCACACTCTCTCCCATTCTCACTCTCACTATCACACTTTCTCTCCCATCCTCACTCTCACACACTCTCTCCCATCCTCATTCTCACTCTCACACTCTCTCTCCCATCCTCACTCTCACTCTCACTCTCTCTCTCCCATCCTCGCTGTCACTCTCACACTCTCTCTCCCATCCTCACTCTCACTCTCACACTCTCTCTCTCATCCTCGCTGTCACTCTCACACTCTCTCTCCCATCTTCACTCTCACCCTCACCCTCTCTCTCCCATCCTCACTCTCACCCTCACACTCTCTCTCCAATCCTCATTCTCACTCTCACACTCATTCTCCCATTCTCACTCTCACTCTCTCTCCCATCCTCACTCTCACTCTCACACACTCACTCCCATTCTCACTCACACTCACACTCTCTCTCCCATCCTCACTCTCACTGTCACACTCTCTCTCCCATCCTCAATCTCACTCTCACACTCTCTCTCCTCATCCTCACTCTCACTCTCACACTCTCTCTCCCCCATCCTCGCTGTCACTCTCACACTCACTCTCCCATCCTCACTCTCACCCTCACACTCTCTCTCCCATCCTCAATCTCACTCTCACGCGCTTCATCCCATGCTCACTCTCACTCTCACGCTCTCTCTCCCATCCTCACTCTCACTCTCACAGTCTCTCTTCCATCCTCACTCTCACTCGCACCTTCTCTCTCCGATCCTTACTCACACTCTCTCTCCCATCCTCACTCTCACTCGCACCCTCTCTCTCCGATTCTCACTCACACTCTCTCCCATTCGCACTCTCACTCTCACACTCTCTCCCATCCGCAACCTCACTCTCACACTCTCTCTATCATCCACAGTCTCACTCTCCCTTTCTCACTCTCTCCCATCCTCACTCTCACTCCTACGCTCTTCATCCCATGCACACTCTCACTCTCACACTCTCTCCCATCCTCACTCTCACTCCTACGCTCTTCATCCCATGCTCACTCTCACTCTCACACTCTCTCCCATCCTCACTCTCACTCTCACACTCTCTCTCCCATCCTCACTGTCCCTCTCACACTTTCTCTCCCATTCTCACTCTCACACTCTCCCATCCTCACTCTGACTCTCACACTCTCTCTCCCATACTTACTCTCACTCTCACACTCATACTCTCTCCCATCTGCACTCTCACTCTCATTCTCACACTCTCTCTCCCATCCTCACTCTCACACTCTCTCTCCCATCCTCACTCTCACTCTCACTTTCACACTCTCCCATTCTCACTCTCAATCTCACACTCTCTCCCATTCGCACTCTCACTCTCACACTCTCTCCCCAACTTCACTCACACTCTCACACTCTCTCACCCATCCTCACTCTCACACTCTCTCTCCCATTCTGCCTCTCTCTCTCTCACACTCTCCCTCCCATCCTCACTCTCACTCTCACACTCTCTCTCCCATCCTCACTTTCACCCTCGCCCTCTCTCCCATACTCACTCTCACTCTCACACTCTCTCCCATTCTTACTCACTCTCACACTCTCACTCCCATCCTCATTCTCACTCACACACTCTCCCATTCGGACTATCACTCTCACACTCTCTCTCCCATCCTCACTCTCACTCTCACACTCTCTCCAATTCTCACTCTCACACTCTCTCCTATTCTCACTCTCACCCTCACACTCTCTCTCCCATCCTCACTCTCACTTTCACACTTTGTCTCCAATCCTCACTCTCACTCTCACTCTCACATTCTCTCTCCCATCCTCACTCTCAATCTCACATTCTCTCCCATCCTCACTCTCACGCTCACTCTCTCTCTCCCATCCACACTCTCACTCTCACACTCTCTCTCCCATCCTCACTCTCACTCTCACTCTCACACTCTCTCCCATCCTCACTCTCACTCTCACACTCTCCCTCCCATCGTCACTCTCACTCTCATACTCTCTCTCCCATCCTCGCTCTCAATCTCACACACTCTCTCCCATCCTCAATGTCACCCTCACACTCTCTCGCCCATTCCCACTCTCTCTCCCATTCTCACTGTCACTCTCTCTCTCTCTCCCATCCTCACTGTCACTCTCACTCTCTCTCTCCCATCTACACTCTCACTCTCACACTCTCTCCCATTCTCACTCTCACTCTCACACTCTCTCTCCCATCCTCACTCTCACTCTCACACTCTCCCTCCCATCGTCACTCTCACTCTCACACTCTCTCTCCCATCCTCACTCCCACTCTCACTCTGACACTCTCTCCCATCCGCACTCTCACTCTCACACTCTCTCCCATTCGCACTCTCACTCTCACACTCTCTCCCAAATGCTCCCTCTCACTCACACTCTCTCTCTCCCATCCTCACTCTCACACTCAGAGTCTCTCTCCCATCCTCACTCTCACCCTCACAATCTCTCTCCTCATCCTCACTCTCACTCTCACACCCTCTCTCCCATCCTCACTGTCACTCTCAGAGTCTCTCTTCCATCCTCACTGTCACCCTCACGCTCTCCCTGCCATCGTCATTCTCACTCTCACACTCTCTCTCCCATCCTCACTCTCACTTTCACACTTTGTCTCCAATCCTCACTCTCACTCTCACATTCTCTCTCCCATTCTCTTTCACTGTCACACTCTCTCTCCCATCCTCACTCTCACTCTCACACTCTCTCTCCCATCCTCACTCACACACTCACTCTCACACTCTCTCCCATCCTCACTCTCACTCTCACACTCTCTCTCCCATCCTCACTCACACACTCACTCTCACACTCTCTCCCATCCTCACTCTCACTCTCACACTCTCTCTCACATCCTCACTCTCACTCTCACACTCTCTCCCCATCCTCACTCTCACTCTCACACTCTCTCCCCTCCTCACTCTCATTCTCACACTCTCTCCCATACTCACTCTCACCCTCACACTCTCTCTCCCATCCTCACTCTCACCCTCACACACTCTCTCCCATTCTCACTCTCACTCTCACACTCACTCTCCCATTCTCACTCTCACTCTCACTCTCACACCCATTCTCCCATTCTCACTCTCACTCTCATTCTCTCTCGCATCTTCACTCTCACTCTCACACTCTCTCTCCCATCCTCACGTTCACTCTCACGCACACACTCCCATTCTCACTCACTCTCACACTCTCTCTCGCTTCCTAACTGTCACTATCACACTCTCTCTCCCATCCTCACTGTCACTCTCACACTCTCTCCCATTCACACTGTCACTCTCACTCTCTCACTCCCAATCTCACTCTCACACTCTCCCCAATTCTCACTCTCACTCTCACACTCTCTCCCATCCTCACTCTCACTCTCACATTCTCTCCCATCCTCACTCTCACTCTCACTCTCTCTCTCCCATCCTCATTCTCACACTTTCACTCCCATCCCCACTCTCACTCTCACTCTCACACTCTCTCTCCCATCCTCATTCTCACTCTCACACTCTCTCACATTCGCACTCTCACTCTTACACTCGCACTCCCAACCTCACTCTTACTCCCACACTCTCTTTCCCATCCTCGCTGTCACTCTCACACTCTCTCTCCCATCCTCACTCTCACCCTCACTCACTCTCTCCCATCCTCACTCTCACCCTCACACTCTCTCTCCCATTCTCACTCTCACTCTCACAATCACTCTCCCATTCTCACTCTCACTCTCACTCTCACACCCATTCTCCCATTCTCACTCTCACTCTCCTACTCTCTCGCATCCTCACTCTCACTCTCACACTCTCGCTCCCATCCTCACGTTCACTCTCACGCACTCACTCCCATTCTCACTCACTCTCACACTCCCTCTCGCTTCCTAACTGTCACTATCACATTCTCTCTCCCATCCTCACTCTCACTCTCACACTCTCTCCCATTCACACTGTCACTCTCACTCTCTCACTCCCATTCTCACTCCCTCTCACATTCCCTCTTCCACCCTCGCTTTCACTCTCACACTCTCTCCCATCCACACTCTCACTCTCACTCTCTCTCCGATTCTCACTCTCACTCTCACACTCTCTCTCCCATCTCATTCTCACTCTCACTCTCGCACACTCTCTCCCATCCGTACTCTCACACTCTCTCCCATCCTCACTCTCACTCTCACATTCTCTCCCATCCTCACTCTCACTCTCACTCTCTCTCTCCCATCCTCACTCTCACACTCTCTCTCCCATCCCCACTCTCACTCTCACTCTCATACTCTCTTCCATCTTCACTCTGACTCTCACACTCTCCCTCCCATCGTCACTCTCACTCTCACTCTCACACTCTCTCCCATTCTCACTCTCACTATCACACTTTCTCTCCCATCCTCACTCTCACACACTCTCTCCCATCCTCATTCTCACTCTCACACTCTCTCTCCCATCCTCACTCTCACTCTCACACTCTCTCTCCCATCCTCGCTGTCACTCTCACACTCTCTCTCCCATCCTCACTCTCACTCTCACACTCTCTCTCATCCTCGCTGTCACTCTCACACTCTCTCTCCCATCTTCACTCTCACCCTCACCCTCTCTCTCCCATCCTCACTCTCACCCTCACACTCTCTCTCCAATCCTCATTCTCACTCTCACACTCATTCTCCCATTCTCACTCACACTCACACTCTCTCTCCCATCCTCACTCTCACTGTCACACTCTCTCTCCCATCCTCAATCTCACTCTCACACTCTCTCTCCTCATCCTCACTCTCACTCTCACACTCTCTCTACCCCATCCTCGCTGTCACTCTCACACTCACTCTCCCATCCTCACTCTCACCCTCACACTCTCTCTCCCATCCTCAATCTCACTCTCACGCGCTTCATCCCATGCTCACTCTCACTCTCACGCTCTCTCTCCCATCCTCACTCTCACTCTCACAGTCTCTCTTCCATCCTCACTCTCACTCGCACCTTCTCTCTCCGATCCTTACTCACACTCTCTCTCCCATCCTCACTCTCACTCGCACCCTCTCTCTCCGATTCTCACTCACACTCTCTCCCATTCGCACTCTCACTCTCACACTCTCTCCCATCCGCAACCTCACTCTCACACTCTCTCTATCATCCACAGTCTCACTCTCCCTTTCTCACTCTCTCCCATCCTCACTCTCACTCCTACGCTCTTCATCCCATGCACACTCTCACTCTCACACTCTCTCCCATCCTCACTCTCACTCCTACGCTCTTCATCCCATGCTCACTCTCACTCTCACACTCTCTCCCATCCTCACTCTCACTCTCACACTCTCTCTCCCATCCTCACTGTCCCTCTCACACTTTCTCTCCCATTCTCACTCTCTCTCTCCCATCCTCAATCTGACTCTCACACTCTCTCTCCCATACTTACTCTCACTCTCACACTCATACTCTCTCCCATCTGCACTCTCACTCTCATTCTCACACTCTCTCTCCCATCCTCACTCTCACTCTCACACTCTCTCTCCCATCCTCACTCTCACTCTCACTTTCACACTCTCCCATTCTCACTCTCAATCTCACACTCTCTCCCATTCGCACTCTCACTCTCACACTCTCTCCCCAACTTCACTCACACTCTCACACTCTCTCACCCATCCTCACTCTCACACTCTCTCTCCCATTCTGCCTCTCTCTCTCTCACACTCTCCCTCCCATCCTCACTCTCACTCTCACACTCTCTCTCCCATCCTCACTTTCACCCTCGCCCTCTCTCCCATACTCACTCTCACTCTCACACTCTCTCCCATTCTTACTCACTCTCACACTCTCACTCCCATCCTCATTCTCACTCACACACTCTCCCATTCGGACAATCACTCTCACACTCTCTCTCCCATCCTCACTCTCACTCTCACACTCTCTCCAATTCTCACTCTCACACTCTCTCCTATTCTCACTATCACCCTCACACTCTCTCTCCCATCCTCACTCTCACTTTCACACTTTGTCTCCAATCCTCACTCTCACTCTCACTCTCACATTCTCTCTCCCATCCTCACTCTCAATCTCACATTCTCTCCCATCCTCACTCTCACGCTCACTCTCTCTCTCCCATCCACACTCTCACTCTCACACTTTCTCTCCCATCCTCACTCTCACTCTCACTCTCACACTCTCTCCCATCCTCACTCTCACTCTCACACTCTCCCTCCCATCGTCACTCTCACTCTCATACTCTCTCTCCCATCCTCGCTCTCAATCTCACACACTCTCTCCCATCCTCAATGTCACCCTCACACTCTCTCGCCCATTCCCACTCTCTCTCCCATTCTCACTGTCACTCTCTCTCTCTCTCCCATCCTCACTGTCACTCTCACTCTCTCTCTCCCATCTACACTCTCACTCTCACACTCTCTCCCATTCTCACTCTCAATCTCACACACTCTCTCCCATCCTCAATGTCACCCTCACACTCTCTCGCCCATTCCCACTCTCTCTCCCATTCTCACTGTCACTCTCTCTCTCTCTCCCATCCTCACTGTCACTCTCACTCTCTCTCTCCCATCTACACTCTCACTCTCACACTCTCTCCCATCCTCACTCCCACTCTCACTCTGACACTCTCTCCCATCCGCACTCTCACTCTCACACTCTCTCCCATTCGCACTCTCACTCTCACACTCTCTCCCAAATGCTCGCTCTCACTCACACTCTCTCTCTCCCATCCTCACTCTCACTCTCAGAGTCTCTCTCCCATCCTCACTCTCACCCTCACAATCTCTCTCCTCATCCTCACTCTCACTCTCACACCCTCTCTCCCATCCTCACTGTCACTCTCAGAGTCTCTCTTCCATCCTCACTGTCACCCTCACACTCTCCCTCCCATCGTCATTCTCACTCTCACACTCTCTCTCCCATCCTCACTCTCACTTTCACATTTTGTCTCCAATCCTCACTCTCACTCTCACATTCTCTCTCCCATTCTCTTTCACTGTCACACTCTCTCTCCCATCCTCACTCTCACTCTCACACTCTCTCTCCCATCCTCACTCACACACTCACTCTCACACTCTCTCCCATCCTCACTCTCACTCTCACACTCTCTCTCACATCCTTACTCTCACTCTCACAGTCTCACCCATTCTCACTGTCACTCTCACTCTCTCTCTCCCATTCTCACTCTCACTCTCACTCTCACACTCTCTCCCATTCGCACTCTCACACTCTCTCTCCCAACGTCACTCTCACTTTCACACTCCCTCTCCCATTCTCAATCTCACTCTCACACTGTCTCTCCCATCCTCACTCTCACTCTCACTCTCACACTCTCTCCCATCCTCACTCTCACTCTCTCTCTCCCATCCTCACTCTCACTCTCAGACTGTCTCCCATCCTCACTCTCACTCTCTCTCTCCCATCATCACTCTCACTCTCACACTCTCTCTCCCATCCTCACTCTCACTCTCACTCTGACACTCTCCCATCCGCACTCTCACTCTCACACTCTCTCCCATTCGCACTCTCACTCTCTCTCCCAAATCCTCGCTCTCACTCACACACACTCTCTCCCATCCTCACTCTCACTCTCACACACTCTCCCCCATCCTCACTCTCACTCTTTTTCTCACACTCTCTCCCATTCTCATTGTCACTCTCACACTCTCTCCCATCCTCACTGTCACTCTCACACACCCCATCCTCGCTGTCACTCCCACAGTCTCTCTCCGACCCTCACTCCTACTCTCACACTCTCTCTCCCATCCTCAATCTCACTCTCACATTCTCTCCTATCCTCACTCCTACTCTCACGCTCTCTTTCCCAAACTCACTGTCACACTCACACTCTCTCCCATCCTCACTCTCACTCTCACATTCTCTCCCATCCTCACTGACTTTCTACCACTCTTTCTCCCATCCTCACTCTCACTCTCACACTCTCTCCCATCCGCACTCTCACTCTCACTCTCTCTCTATCATCCTCACTCTCACTCTCACTTTCACACTCTCTCTCACATCCACAATGCCAATCTCACACTCCCTCTCCCATCCTCACTCTCAATCTCACTCTCTCACTCTCTCCAATCCTCACTCTCATTCACACACTCTCTCTACCATCCTCACTCTCACACTCTCTCCAATTCTCACTATCACTCTCACACTCTCACACATTCTCACTCTCACTCTCACATTCTCTCCCATCCTCACTCTCACGCTCACTCTCTCTCTCCCATCCTCACTCTCACTCTCACACTCTCTCTCCCATCCTCACTCTCACTCTCACTCTCACACTCTCTCCCATCCTCACTCTCACACTCTCCCTCCTATCGTCACTCTCACTCTCATACTCTCTCTCCCATCCTCGCTCTCAATCTCACACACTCTCTCCCATCCTCACTGCCACCCTCACACTCTCTCGCCCATTCCCACTCTCTCTCCCATCCTCACTGTCACTCTCACTCTCTCTCTCTCATCCTCACTGTCACTCTCACTCTCTCTCTCCCATCTACACTCTCACTCTCACACTCTCTCCCATTCTCACTCTCACTCTCACACTCTCTCTCCCATCCTCACTCTCACTCTCACTCTCACACTCTCTCCCATCCTCACTCTTACTCTCACACTCTCCCTCCCATCGTCACTCTCACTGTCACACTTTCTCTCCCATCCTCACTCCCACTCTCACTCTGACACTCTCTCCCATCCGCACTCTCACTCTCACACTCTCTCCCATTCGCACTCTCACTCTCACACTCTCTCCCAAATGCTCGCTCTCACTCACACACTCTCTCTCCCATCCTCACTCTCACTCTCAGAGTCTCTCTTCCATCCTCACTCACACTCTCAGAGTCTCTCTCCCATCCTCACTCTCACCCTCACAATCTCTCTCCTCATCCTCACTCTCACTCTCACAACCTCTCTCCCATCCTCACTGTTACTCTCAGAGTCTCTCTCCCATCCTCACTCTCACCCTCACACTCTCCCTCCCATCGACACTCTCACTCTCACACTCTCTCTCCCATCCTCACTCCCACTCTCACTCTGACACTCTCTGCCATCCGCACTCTCACTCTCACACTCTCTCCCATTCGCACTCTCAATCTCACACTCTCTCCCAAATGCTCGCTCTCACTCACACACTTTCTCTCCCATCCCTACTCTCACTCTCACACCCTCTCTTCCATCCTCACTCTCACTCTCAGAGTCTCTCTCCCATCCTCACTCTCACCCTCACAATCTCGCTCTCCCATCCTCACTCTCACTCTCAGAGTCTCTCTCCCATCCTCACTCTCACCCTCACACTCTCTCTCCCATCCTAACTCTCTCTCTCACCCTCTCTCTCCGATCATCACTCTCACTCTCACACTCTCTCTCCCATCCTCACTCTCACTCACACCCTCTCTCTCCGATTCTCACTCACACTTTCTCCGATTCGCACTCTCACTCTCACACTCTCTCCCATCCGCAATCTCACTCTCACTCTAACAATCTCTCTATCATCCTCACTCTCACTCTCCCTTTCTCACTCTCTCCCATCCTCACTCTCACTCTCACGCTCTTCATCCCATGCTCACTCTCACTCTCACATTCTCTCCCATCCTCACTCTCACTCTCACACTCTCTTCCCATCCTCACTCTCACTCTTACACACTCTCTCCTTTCCTCACTCTCACACTCTCTCTCCCAATCTCAGTCTCACTCTCACATTCTCTCTTCCATCCTCACTGTCCCTCTCACACTTTCTCTCCCATCCTCACTCTCACACTCTCTCTCCCATCCTCACTCTGACTCTCACACTCTCCCATCCTCACTCTCACTCTCACACTCTCTCTCCCATACTTACTCTCACTCTCATACTCACACTCTCTCCCATCTGCACTCTCACTCTCATTCTCACACTATCTCTCCCATCCTTACTCTCACACTCACACTCTCTCTCCCATCCTCACTCTCACTCTCACACTCTCCCATTCTCACTCTCACTCTCAAACTCTCTCCCATTCTCACTCTCACTCTCTCTCTCCCCAACTTCACTCACACTCTCACACTCTCTCACCCATCCTCACTCTCACACTCTCTCTCCCATTCTGACTCTCTCTCTCACACTCTCTCTCCCATCCTCACTCTCACTCTCATACTCTCTCTCCCATCCTCACTCTCACTCTCACACTCTCTTCCATTCTCACTCTCACCCACGCCCTCTCTCTCTCCCATCCTCACTCTCACTCTCACACTCTCTCTTCCATTCTTACTCACTCTCACACTCTCTCTACCAAACTCATTCTCACTCTCACACTGTCCCATTCGGACTATCACTCCCTCACTCTCTCTCCCATCCTCACTCTCACTCTCACACTCTCTCCCATTCTCACTCTCACACTCTCTCCTATTCTCACTCTCACCCTCACACTCTCTCCCATTCGCACTCTCACTCTCACACTCTCTCACCAACTTCACTCTCACTCTCACACTCTCTCACCCATCCTCACTCTCACACTCTCTCTCCCATTCTGACTCTCTCCCTCACACTCTCTCTCCCATCCTCACTCTCACTCTCACACTCTCTCTCCCATCCTCACTCTCACTCTCACACTCTCTCCCATTCTCACTCTCACCCACGACCTCTCTCTCCCATCCACACTCTCACACTCTCTCTCCCATTCTTACTCACTCTCACACTCTCTCTACCAACCTCATTCTCACTCTCACACTCTCCCATTCGGACTATCACTCTCACATTCTCTCTCCCATCCTCACTCTCACTCTCACACTCTCTCCTATTCTCACTCTCACCCTCACACTCTCTCTCCCATCCTCACTCTCACTTTCACACTTTGTCTCCAATCCTCACTCTCACTCTCACTCTCACAATCTCTCTCCCATTCTCTTTCACTGTCACACTCTCTCTCCCATCCTCACTCTCACTCTCACACTCTCTCTCCCATCCTCACTCTCACACTCACTCACACACTCTCTCCCATCCTCACTCTCACTCTCACACTCTCTCCCATCCTCACTTCGACTCTCACACTCTCTCTCCCATCCTCACTCTCACTCTCACTCTCACACTCTCCCATTCTCACTCTCACTCTCAAACTCTCTCCCATTCGCACTCTCACACTCTCTCCCCCCAACTTCATCACACTCTCACACTCTCTCACCCATCCTCACTCTCACACTCTCTCTCCCATCCTCACTCTCACTCTCACACTCTCTCTCCCATCCTCACTCTCACTCTCACTCTCTCTCCCATTCTCACTCTCACCCACGCCCTCTCTCTCCCATCCTCACTCTCACTCTCACACTCTCTCTCCCATTCTTACTCACTCCTACACTCTCTCTACCAACCTCATTCTCACTCTCACACTCTCCCATTCGGACTCTCACTCTCACACATTCCCTCCCATCCTCACTCTCACTCTCACACTCTCTCCCATTCTCACTCTCACACTCTCTCCTATTTTTACTCTCACCCTGACACTCTCTCTCCCATCCTCACTCTCACTTTCACATTTTGTCTCCAATCCTCACTCTCACTCTCACTCTCACATTCTCTCTCCCATGCTCTTTCACTGTCACACTCTCTCTCCCATCCTCACTCTCACTCTCACACTCTCTCTCCCATCCTCACTCTCACACTCACTCTCACACTCTCTCCCATCCTCACTCTCACACTCACACTCTCTCTCACATCCTCACTTTCACTCTCACAGTCTCACCCATTCTCACTGTCACTCTCACACTCTCTCTCCCAACGTCACTCTCACTCTCACACTCCCTCTCCCATTCTCAATCTCACTCTCACACTGTCTCTCCCATCCTCACTCTCACTCTCACACCCTCTCTCCCATCCTCACTCTCTCTCTCAGAGTCTCTCTCCCATCCTCACTCTCACCCTCACACTCTCTCTCCCATCCTCAATCTCACTCTCACCCTCTCTCTCCGATCATCACTCTCACTCTCAAACTCTCTCTCCCATCCTCACTCTCACTCTCTTTCTCCCATACACACTCTCACTCCCACACTCTCTCTCCCATCCTCACTCTCAATCTCACATTCTCTCCGATCCTTACTCTCACTCTCACACTCACTCGTCCATCCTCACTCTCACTCCCATCCGCACTCTCTCCCATCCTCACTCTCACTCTCACACTCTCTCTCCCATCCTCACTCTCACTCTCACTCTGACACTCTCTCCCATTCGCACTCTCACTCTCACACTCTCTCCCATTCGCACTCTCACTCTCACACTCTCTCCCAAATCCTCGCTCTCAGTCACACACTCTCTCTCCCATCCTCACTCTCACTCTCTCTCTCCCATCCTCACTCTCACTCTCACACTCTCTCCCATCCTCACTCTCACTCTCTCTCTCCCATCCTCACTCTCACTCTCACACTCTCTCCCCCATCCTCACTCTCACTCTCACTCTGACACTCTCTCCCATCCTCACTCTCACTCTCACACTCTCTCCCATTCTCACTGTCACTCTCACACTCTCTCCCATCCTCACTGTCACTCTCACACACCCCCTCCTCGCTGTCACTCCCACAGTTTCTCTCCGACCCTCACTCCTACTCTCACACTCTCTCTCCCATCCTCACTCTCACTCTCACATTTTTTCCCATCCTCACTGACACTCGACCACTCTTTCTCCCATCCTCACTCTCACTCTCACACTCTCTCCCATCCGCACTCTCACTCTCACTCTCACACTCTCTCTATCATCCTCACTCTCACTCTCACTTTCACACTCTCTCTCACATCCACAATGCCAGTCTCACACTCCCTCTCCCATCCTCTCTCTCAATCTCACTCTCTCACTCTCTCCAATCCTCACTCTCATTCACACACTCTCTCTCCCATCCTCACTCTCACACTCTCTCCAATTCTCACTATCACTCTCACACTCTCTCACATTCTCACTCTCACTCTCACATTCTCTCCCATTCTCACTCTCACGCTCACTCTCTCTCTCCCATCCTCACTCTCACTCTCACACTCTCTCTCCCATCCTCACTATCACTCTCACACTCTCTCCCATCCTCACCCTCACTCTCACACTCTCCCTCCCATCGTCACTCTCACTCTCATACTCTCTCTCCCATCCCCGCTCTCAATCTCACACCCTCTCTCCCATCCTCACTGTCACTCTCACTCTCTCTCTCTCTCCCATCCTCACTGTCACTCTCACTCTCTCTCTCCCATCTACACTCTCACTCTCACACTCTCTCCCATTCTCACTCTCACTCTCACACTCTCTCTCCCATCCTCACTCCCACTCTCACTCTGACACTCTCTCCCATCCGCACTCTCACTCTCACACTCTCTCCCATTCGCACTCTCACTCTCACACTCTCTCCCAAATGTTCGCTCTCACTCACACTCTCTCGCTCCCATCCTCACTCTCACTCTCACACCCTCTCTTCCATCCTCACTCTCACTCTCATAGTCTTTCTCCCATCCTCACTCTCACCCTCACAATCTCTCTCCTCATCCTCACTCTCACTCTCACACCCTCTCTCCCATCCTCACTGTCACTCTCAGAGTCTCTCTCCCATCCTCACTCTCACCCTCACACTCTCCCTCCCATCGTCACTCTCACTCTCACACTCTCTCTCCCATCCTTACTCTCACTTTCACACTTTGTCTCCAATCCTCACTCTCAATCTCACGCTCACATTCTCTCTCCCATTCTCTTTCACTGTCACACTCTCTCTCCCATCCTCACTCTCACTCTCACACTCTCTCTCCCATCCTCACTCTCACACTCACTCTCACACTCTCTTCCATCCTCACTCTCACACTCTCTCTCACATCCTCACTCTCACTCGCACAGTATCACCCATTCTCACTGTCACTCTCACTCTCTCTCTCCCATCCTCACTCTCACTCTCACTCTCACACTCTCTCCCATTCGCACTCTCACACACTCTCTCTCAACGTCACTCTCACTCTCACACTCCCTCCTCCATTCTCAATCTCACTCTCAAACTGTTTCTCCCATCACCACTCTCACTCTCACTCTCACACACTCTCCCATCCTCACTCTCACTCTCTCTCTCCCATCCTCACTCTCACTCTCACACTCTCTCCCATCCTCACTCTCACTCTCTCTCTCCCATCATCATCTCACTCTCACATTCTCTCTCCCATCCTCACTCTCACTCTCACTCTGACACTCTCTCCCATCCGCACTCTCACTCTCACACTCTCTCCCATTCGCACTCTCACTCTCACACTCTCTCCCAAATCCTCGCTCTCAGTCTCACACACTCTCTCCCCCATCCACACTCTCACTCTCACACTCTCTCCCATTCTCACTCTCACTCTCACCCTCTCACTCCCATCCTCACTGTCACTCTCACACCCCCCCTCCTCGCTGTCACTCCCACAGTCTCTCTCCGACCCTCACTCCTACTCTCACATTCTCTCTCCCATCCTCAATCTCACTCTTACATTCTCTCCTATCCTCACTCCTACTCTCACACTCTCTTTCCCATCCTCACTGTCACACTCACGCTCTCTCCCATCCTCACTCACTCTCACATTCTCTCCCAACCTCACTGACACTCTACCACTCTTTCTCCCATCCTCACTCTCACTCTCACACTCTCTCCCATCCGCACTCTCACTCTCACTCTCACACTCTCTCTATCATCCTCACTCTCACTCTCACTTTTACACTCTCTCTCACATCCACAATGCCAGTCTCACACTCCCTCTCCCATCCTCACTCTCAATCTCACTCTCTCACTCTCTCCAATCCTCACTCTCATTCACACACTCTCTCTCCCATCCTCACTCTCACACTCTCTCCAATTCTCACTATCACTCTCACACTCTCTCACATTCTCACTCTCACTCTCACATTCTCTCCCATCCTCACTCTCACGCTCACTCTCTCTCTCGCATCCTCACTCTCACTCTCACATTCTCTCTCCCATCCTCAATCTCACTCTCACATTCTCTCCTATCCTCTCTCCTGCTCTCACACTCTCTTTCCCATCCTCACTGTCACACTCACACTCTCTCCCATCCTCACTCACTCTCACATTCTCGCCCATCCTCACTGACACTCTACCACTCTTTCTCCCATCCTCACTCTCACTCTCACACTCTCTCCCATCCGCACTCTCACTCTCACTCTCACACTCTCTCTATCATCCTCACTCTCACTCTCACTTTTACACTCTCTCTCACATCCACAATGCCAGTCTCACACTCTCTCTCCCATCCTCACTCTCACTCTCACACACTCTCTCCCATCCTCACTCTCACTCTCACTCTCACTCTCCCATCCTCACTCTCACTCTTACACTCTGTCTCCAATCCTCACTCTCACTCTCACTCTCACACTCTCTCCCCCATCCTCACTCACTCTCACACTCTCTCCCATCCTCACTCTTACTCTCATACTCTCTCTCCCATTCACTCTCACTCTCACTCTCACACTCTCTTTCCAATCCTCACTCCCACCCTCACATACTCTCTCTACCATCCGCACTGTCACTCTCACTCTCTCAATATCTCTGCCATCCACACTTTCACTCTCACACACTCTCTCCCATCCTCACTCTCACTCTGACACTCCCTCTCCAATCCTCACTCTCACCCTCACACTCTCTCTCCAATCCTCACTCTCACTCTCACTCTCACACTCTCTCCCCCATCCTCACTCACTCTCACACTCTCTCCCATCCTCACTCTTACTCTCATACTCTCTCTCCCATTCACTCTCACTCTCACACTCTCTCTCCAGTCCTCACTCCCACCCTCACATACTCTCTCTCATCCTCACTCTCACTCTCACACTCACTCTCCCATCCTCACTCTCACTCTTACACTCTATCCCATCCTCACTCTCACTCTCACACTCTCTCTCCCATCCTCACACTCACTCTCACTTTCTCTCTATCATCCTCACCCGCACTCTCACTCTCACACTGTCCCATCCTCACACTCACTCACACATTCTCTCCCATCCTCACTGTCACTCTCACACTCTCTCCCATCCTCACTCTCACTCTTACACTCTCTCCCATCCTCACTCTCAATCTCACTCTCACACTCTCTCCAATTCTCACTCTCTCTCTCACACTTTATCTCCCATCCTCACTCTCACTCTCACACTATCTCCCGACCTCACTCTAACACTCTCTCTCTCCCATCTGCAATCTCACTCTCACTCTCTCTCTCCCATCCTCACTCTCACTCTCACACTCTCTCTCCCATCTGCAATCTCACTCTCACACTCTCTCTCCCATCCTCACTCTCACTCTCACACTCTCTCTCCCAAATTCACTCTCACTCTCACAATCGCTCACACATCCTCATTCTCACTCTCACTATCACACTCTCTCTTCCATTCTCACTGTCACTTTCACACTCCCTCTCCCATTTTCACTCTCACTCTCACACTCTCTGTCCCATCCTCACTCTCACTATCACACTCTCTCCCATTCTTACACTCACACACTCTCTCCCATCCTCACTCTCACACTCTCTCTCCCATCCTCACTGACACTCTCACACTCTCTCTCCATCCTCACTCTCACTCTCACACTCTCTCTCTCATCCTCACTCTCACTCTCACACTCTCTTCCTCCTCACTCTCACTCTCACAATCTCTCCCATCCTCACTCTCACACTCACACTCTCTCTCCCATCCTCACTCTCTCTCTCACACTCTCTCCCTTCCTCACTCTCACTCTTACACTCTCTCCCATTCTCAATCTCACACTCTCTCCCATCATCACTCTCACTCTCACTCTCAGGCTCTCTCTCCCATCCTCACTCTCACTCTCACTCTCAAACTCTCTCTCCCATCCTCACTCTCACACTCTCTCTCCCATCCTCACTTTCACACTCTCTCTCCCATCCTCACTCTCACTCTCACACTCTCTCTCCCATCCTCACTCTCACACTCTCTCTCCCATCCTCACTCTCACACTCTCTCTCCCATCCTCAATCTCACTCTCACACTCTCTCCAATCCTCACTCACACTCTCACATTCTCTCCCATCCGCTCTCTCACACTCTCTCTCCCATTCTTACTCTCATACACTCTCTACAATTCTCACTCTCTCTCTCACACTCTCTCTTCCATCCTCGCTGTCACTCTCACACTCTCGCTCCCATCCTCACTATCACTCTCACACTCATTCTCCCATCCTCACTCTCACTCTCACAATCTCTCTCCCATCCACACTCTCAGTCACACACTCTTTCTCCCATCCTCACTCTCACTCTCACACTCTCTCTCCCATCCTCACTCTCTCTCTCACAATCTCTCCCATCCTCACTCTCACTCTTATTCTCACACTCATTCTCCCATCCTCACTCTAACCCTCACACTCTCTCCCATTTGCAATCTCACTCTCACACTCTCTCTCCCATCCTCACTCTCACTCTCACACTCTCTCTCCCAAACTCACTCTCACTCTCATACTCGCTCACCCATCCTCATTCTCACACTCACTATTACACTCTCTCTTCCATTCTCACTCTCACTCTCACACTCTCTCCCATCCTCACTCTCAATCTCTCTCCAATTCTCACTCTCAATCTCACACTTTCTCTCCCATCCGCACTCTCACTCTCACACACTGTCTCCCATCCTCACTCTCACACACTCTACCATCCGCGCTCTCACTCTCACACACTCTCTCCCATCCTTACTCTCACTCTCTCTCTCTCCCATCCTCACTCTCAATCTCACTCTCACACTCTCTCCCATCTGCACTCTCACTCTCACACACTCTCCCATTCTCACGCTCACTCTCACACTCACTCTCACAACCATCCGCACTCTCACTCTCACACTCTCTCTCCCATCCTCACTCTCACTCTCACACACTCTCTCCCATCCTCACTCTCACTCTCACTCTCCCATCCTCACTCTCACTCTTACACTCTGTCTCCAATCCTCACTCTCACTCTCACTCTCACACTCTCTCCCCCATCCTCACTCACTCTCACACTCTCTCCCATCCTCACTCTTACTCTCATACTCTCTCTCCCATTCACTCTCACTCTCACTCTCACACTCTCTTTCCAATCCTCACTCCCACCCTCACATACTCTCTCTACCATCCGCACTGTCACTCTCACTCTCTCAATATCTCTGCCATCCACACTTTCACTCTCACATACTCTCTCCCATCCTCACTCTCACTCTGACACTCTCTCTCCAATCATCACTCTCACCCTCACACTCTCTCTCCAATCCTCACTCTCACTCTCACTCTCACACTCTCTCCCCCATCCTCACTCACTCTCACACTCTCTCCCATCCTCACTCTTACTCTCATACTCTCTCTCCCATTCACTCTCACTCTCACACTCTCTCTCCAGTCCTCACTCCCACCCTCACATACTCTCTCCCATCCTCACTCTCACTCTCACACTCACTCTCCCATCCTCACTCTCACTCTTACACTCTATCCCATCCTCACTCTCACTCTCACACTCTCTCTCCCATCCTCACTTTCATTCACACACTCTCTCTCCCATCCTCACACTCACTCTCACTTTCTCTCTATCATCCTCACCCGCACTCTCACTCTCACACTGTCCCATCCTCACACTCACTCACACATTCTCTCCCATCCTCACTCTCACTCTCACACTCTCTCCCATCCTCACTCTCAATCTCACTCTCACACTCTCTCCAATTCTCACTCTCACTCTCACACTTTCTCTCCCATCCTCACTCTCACTCTCACACACTGTCTCCCATCCTCACTCTCACTCTCACACTCTCTCTCCCATCCTCATTCTCACTCTCACTCTCACACTCTCTCCCGTCCTCGCTCTCACTCTCACTCTCACACTCACTCTCCCATCCTCACTCTCACTCTTACACTCTATCCCATCCTCACTCTTACTCTCGCACTCTCTCTCCCATCCTCACTTTCATTCACACACTCTCTCTACGATGCTCATTCTCACTCTCACACTCTCTCTCCCATCCTCATTCTCACTCTCACTCTCACACTCTCTCCCACCATCGCTGTCACTCTCACATACTCTCCCATCCTCGCTCTTGCTCTCACACTCTCTCCCATTGGCACTCTCATTCTCACACTCTTTCGCATCCTCACTCTCACTCTCTCACTCTCTCTACCATCCACACTCTCACTCTCACACATTCTCCCATCCTCATCCTCACTCTCACACTCTCTCCCATTGGCACTCTCCTTCTCACACTCTTTCCCATCCTCACTCTCACTCTCACACTCTCTCTACCATCCACACTCTCACTCTCACACATTCTCCCTCTCACACTCTCTACCATTCGCACTCTCACTCTCACACACTCTCTCCCATCCTCACTCTCACACATTCTCTCCCATCCTCACTCTCACTCTCACACACTCTACCATCCGCGCTCTCACTCTCACACACTCTCTCCCATCCTTACTCTCACTCGCTCTCTCCCATCCTCACACTCTCTCTCCCAAACTCACTCTCATTCTCACACTTGCTCACCCATTCTCATTCTCACTCTCACTACTATACTCTCTCTTCCATTCTCACTGTCACTCTCACACTCTCTCTCCCATTTTCACTCTCACTCTCACACTCTCTGTCCCATCCTCACTCTCACTATCACACTCTCTCCCATTCTTACACTCACACACTCTCTCCCATCCTCACTCTCACTATCACACTCTCTCCCATTCTTACACTCACACACTCTCTCCCATCCTCACTCTCACACTCTCTCTCCCATCCTCACTGACACTCTCACACTCTCTCTCCATCCTCACTCTCACTCTCACACTCTCTCTCCCATCCTCACTCTCACACTCTCTTCCTCCTCACTCTCACTCTCACAATCTCTCCCATCCTCACTCTCACACTCACACTCTCTCTCCCATCCTCACTCTCTCTCTCACACTCTCTCCCTTCCTCACTCTCACTCTTACACTCTCTCCCATTCTCAATCTCACACTCTCCCATCCTCACTCTCACTCACTCTCAGGCTCTCTCTCCCATCCTCACTCTCACTCTCAGTCTCTATCTCCCATCCTCACTCTCACTCTCACTCTCACAAGCTCTCCCCCATCCTCACTCTCACTCTCACACTCTCTCCCATCCTCACTGTCACTCTCACACTCTCTCTCACATCCTTAATTTCCATCTCACACTCTCTCCCATCCGTACTCCCACTCTCACGCTCTCTCTCCAATCCTCACTGTCACTCTCACACTCTCTCACCCATCCTCACTGTCACTCTCACTCTCTCGTTCTCTCCCCAATTCTCACTCTCACCCTCACACACTCTCTCCCATCCTCACTCTAACTCTAACACACTCGCTCCCATCCTCACTCCCACACTCACTCCCATTCTCACTCTCACTCTCACATTCTCTCTCCCATTCTCACTCTCACTCTCACACTCTCTCTCATATCCTCACTCTCACTCTCACACTCTCTCTCCCATCCTCACTCTCACTCTGACACATTCTCTCCCATCCTCACTCTCACTCTTACACTCTCTCTCACATCCTCACTCTCTACAACTCTCACACATTCTCTCACATTCTCACTCTCACTCCCACACTCTCTCTCTTCACTGTCACTCTGACACTCTCTCCCATTCTCACTCTCACTCTCACACTCTTTCTCATCCTCACTCTCACTCTCACACTCTCTCTCCCATCCTCATTCTCACTCTCACTCTCACACTCTCTCCCATCCACACTCTCACTCTCACACTCTCTCTCCCATCCTCACTTTCACTCTCTCACTCTCTCCCACCCGCACTCTCACACTCACACTCACTCTCCAATCCTATCTCTCACTCTCACACTCTCTCTCCCATCCTCACTCTCACTCTCACTCTCACACTCTTTCCCATCCTCACTCTCACTCTCACACTCTCTCCCCCATCCTCACTCTCACTCTCACTCTCACAGTCTCTCCCATCCACACTCTCACTCTCACACTCTCTCTCCCATCCTCACTCTCACTCTCACACTCTCTCCCACCCGCACTCTGACACTCACGCTCACTCTCCCATCCTAACTCTCACTCTCACTCTCACACTCTCTCTCCCATCCTCACTCTCCCTCTCACTCTCACACTCTTTCCCATCCTCACTCTCACTCTCACACTCTCTCTCCCATCCTCACTCTCACTCTCACACTCTCTCCCATCCTCACTCTCACTTTCACACAATCTCTCCCATCCTCACTCTCACTCTCACTCTCACGCTCACACTCTCTCCCATCCTCACTCTCAGACTCTCTCTCCCATCCTCACTCTCACTCTCACACTCACTCGCCCATCCTCACTCTCACTCGCACACTCTCTCCCCATCCTCACTCTCACTCTCACACTCTCTCCCACCCGCACTCTCGCTCACACACTCTCTCCCATCCTCACTCTCACACTCACACACTCTCCCATCCTCAATCCTCCTCTCACACTCTCTCTCACATCCTTACTGTCACTCTCACAATCTCTCACCCATCCTCACTCTCATTCTCACGCTCTCTCTCCCATTCTCACTCTCACCCTCACACACTGTCTCCCATCCTCACTCTAACTCCCACACTCTCGCTACCATCCTCACTCCCACACTCACTCCCATTCTCACTCTCACTCTCACACTCTCTCTCCCATTCTCACTCTCACTCTTACACTCTCTCTCATATCCTCACTGTCACTCTCACACAGTCTCCCATCCTCACTCTCACTCTCACACTCTCTCTCCCATCCTCACTCTCACTCTCACACATTGTCTCCCATTCTCACTCTCACTCTTGCACACTCTCTCACATCCTCACTCTCTCTAACTCTCACACTCTCTCTCCCATCCTCACACTCACTCTCACTCTTACACTCTCTCTCATATCCTCACTGTCACTCTCACACAGTCTCCCATCCTCACTCTCACTCTCACACTCTCTCTCCCATCCTCACACTCACTCTCACACATTCTCTCCCATTCTCACTCTCACTCCCACACTCTCTCTTCACTGTCACTCTGACACTCTCTCCCATTCTCACTCTCACTCTCTCACTCTCTCTCCCATCCTCACTCTCACTCTCACACTCTCTCTCACCCGCACTCTCACACTCACACTCACTCTCCCATCCTAACTCTCACTCTCACTCTCACACTCTCTCTCCCATCCTCACTCTCACTCTCACTCTCACACTCTTTCCCATCCTCATTCTCACTCTCACACTCTCTCTCCCATCCTCACTCTCACTCTCACTCTCACACTCTCTCCCATTCTCACTGTCACTCACACTTTTTCCCTCCTCACAGTCACTCTCACATTCTCTCTCCCATCCTCACTCTCACTCTCACTCTCACTCTCACACTCTCTCTCATTCTCATTCTCACTCTCCCACACTCTACCACCCTCACTCTCATTCTCGTACACTCTCTCCCATCCTCACTCTCACTCTCACGCTCTCGCTCCCATTCTCATTCTCACCCTCACACACTCACTCCCTTTCTCACTCTCACTCTCAAACTCTCTCTCCCATCCTCACTCTCACTCTCACACACTCACTCCCATCCTCACTCTCACTTTCACTCTCACACTCTCGCTCCGATTCTCACTCTCACTCTCACACTCTCTCTCCCATCCTGACTCTCACTCTTACACACTCTCTCCCATCCTCACTCTCACACTCTCTCCCATCCTCACTCTCACTTTCACACACTCTCTCCCATCCTCACTCTCACTCTCACACTCTCTCTCCCATCCTCACGCTCCCTCTCACACAATCTCTCCCATCCTCACTCTCACTCTCACGCTCACACTCTCTCCCATCCTCACTCTCATACTCTCTCTCCCATCCTCACTCTCACTCTCACACTCACTCGCCCAACCTCACTCTCACTCGCACACTCTCTCCCCCATCCTCACTCTCACTCTCACACTCTTTCTGCCATACTCACTCTCACTTGCACACTCTCTCCCCATCCTCACTCTCACTCTCACACTCTCTCCCACCCGCACTCTCACTCACACACTCTCTCCCATCCTCACTCTCACACTCACACACTCTCCCATTCTCAATCCTCCTCTCACACTCTCTCTCACATCCTTACTGTCACTCTCACAATCTCTCACCCATCCTCACTCTCACTCTCACTCTCTCGCTCTCTCTCCCATTCTCACTCTCACCCTCACACACTGTCTCCCATCCTCACTCTAACTCCCACACTCTCGCTACCATCCTCACTCCCACACTCACTCCCATTCCCACTCTCACTCTCACACTCTCTCTCCCATTCTCACTCTCACTCTTACACTCTCTCTCATATCCTCACTGTCACTCTCACACACTCTCTCCCATCCTCACTCTCACTCTCACTCTCACTCTCACACTCTCTCTCCCATCCTCACTCTCACTCTCACACATTGTCTCCCATTCTCACTCTCACTCTTGCACACTCTCTCACATCCTCACTCTCTCTAACTCTCACACTCTCTCTCCCATCCTCACACTCACTCTCACACATTCTCTCCCATTCTCACTCTCACTCCCACACTCTCTCTTCACTGTCACTCTGACACTCTCTCCCATTCTCACTCTCACTCTCTCACTCTCTCTCCCATCCTCACTCTCACTCTCACATTCTCTCCCACCCGCACTCTCACACTCACACTCACTCTCCCATCCTAACTCTCACTCTCACTCTCACACTCTCTCTCCCATCCTCACTCTCACTCTCACTCTCACACTCTTTCCCATCCTCACTCTCACTCTCACACTCTCTCTCCCATCCTCACTCTCACTCTCACACTCTCTCTCCCATCCTCACCCTCACTCTAACACTCCCTCCCATTCTCACTGTCACTCACACTTTTTCCCTCCTCACAGTCACTCTCACATTCTCTCTCCCATCCTCACTCTCACTCTCACTCTCACACTCTCTCTCATTCTCATTCTCACTCTCCCACACTCTACCACCCTCACTCTCATTCTCGTACACTCTCTCCCATCCTCACTCTCACTCCCACGCGTTCGCTCCCATTCTCATTCTCACCCTCACACACTCACTCCCTTTCTCACTCTCACTCTCAAACTCTCTCTCCCATCCTCACTCTCACTCTCACACACTCACTCCCATCCTCACTCTCACTCTCACTCTCACACTCTCGCTCCGATTCTCACTCTCACTCTCACACTCTCTCTCCCATCCTGACTCTCACTCTTACACACTCTCTCCCATTCTCACTCTCAAACTCTCTCTCACACTCTCTCTCCCATCCACACTGTCAGTCTCACACTCTCTCTCCCATCCTCACTCTCACACTCTCTCGCTCATCCTCACTCTCACTCTTACTCTCTCTCTCCCATCCTCACTCTCACTCTCACACTTTCTCTCCCATCCTCACTCTCCCTCTCACACATTCTCTCCCATCCTCACTCTCACTCTCACTCTCACACTCACACTCTCTCCCATCCTCACTCTCAGACACTCTCTCCCATCCTCACTCTCACTCTCACACTCGCTCGCCCATCCTCACTCTCACTCGCACACTCTCTCCCATCCTCACTCTCCCTCTCACACATTCGCTCCCTTCCTCACTCTCACTCTCACTCTCACGCTCACATTCTCTCCCATCCTCACTCTCAGACTCTCTCTCCCATCCTCACTCTCACTCGCACACTCTCTCCCCATCCTCACTCTCACTCTCACTCTCACAGTCTCTCCCATCCACACTCTCACTCTCACACTCTCTCTCCCAAACTCACTCTCACTCTCATACTCGCTCACCCATCCTCATTCTCACACTCACTATTACACTCTCTCTTCCATTCTCACTCTCACTCTCACACTCTCTCCCATCCTCACTCTCAATCTCTCTCCAATTCTCACTCTCAATCTCACACTTTCTCTCCCATCCGCACTCTCACTCTCACACACTGTCTCCCATCCTCACTCTCACTCTCACACTCTCTCTCCCATCCTCATTCTCACTCTCACTCTCACACTCTCTCTCCCATCCTCATTCTCACTCTCACTCTCACACTCTCTCCCGTCCTCGCTCTCACTCTCACTCTCACACTCACTCTCCCATCCTCACTCTCACTCTTACACTCTAACCCATCCTCACTCATACTCTCGCACTCTCTCTCCCATCCTCACTTCCATTCACACACTCTCGCTACGATGCTCATTCTCACTCTCACACTCTCTCTCCCATCCTCTTTCTCACTCTCACTCTCACACTCTCTCCCACCATCGCTGTCACTCTCACACTCTCTCCCATCCTCGCTCTTGCCCTCACACTCTCTCCCATTGGCACTCTCATTCTCACACTCTTTCCCATCCTCACTCTCACTCTCACACTCTCTCTACCATCCACACTCTCACTCTCACACATTCTCCCATCCTCATTCTCACTCTCACACTCTCTACCATTCGCACTCTCGCTCTCACACACTCTCTCCCATCCTCACTCTCACACACTCTCTCCCATCCTCACTCTCACACACTCTACCATCCGCGCTCTCACTCTCACACACTCTCTCCCATCCTTACTCTCACTCTCTCTCTCTCCCATCCTCACTCTCAATCTCACTCTCACACTCTCTCCCATCTGCACTCTCACTCTCACACACTCTCCCATTCTCACGCTCACTCTCACACTCACTCTCACAACCATCCGCACTCTCACTCTCACACTCTCTCTCCCATCCTCACTCTCACTCTCACACACTCTCTCCCATCCTCACTCTCACTCTCACTCTCCCATCCTCACTCTCACTCTTACACTCTGTCTCCAATCCTCACTCTCACTCTCACTCTCACACTCTCTCCCCCATCCTCACTCACTCTCACACTCTCTCCCATCCTCACTCTTACTCTCATACTCTCTCTCCCATTCACTCTCACTCTCACTCTCACACTCTCTTTCCAATCCTCACTCCCACCCTCACATACTCTCTCTACCATCCGCACTGTCACTCTCACTCTCTCAATATCTCTGCCATCCACACTTTCACTCTCACATACTCTCTCCCATCCTCACTCTCACTCTGACACTCTCTCTCCAATCATCACTCTCACCCTCACACTCTCTCTCCAATCCTCACTCTCACTCTCACTCTCACACTCTCTCCCCCATCCTCACTCACTCTCACACTCTCTCCCATCCTCACTCTTACTCTCATACTCTCTCTCCCATTCACTCTCACTCTCACACTCTCTCTCCAGTCCTCACTCCCACCCTCACATACTCTCTCCCATCCTCACTCTCACTCTCACACTCACTCTCCCATCCTCACTCTCACTCTTACACTCTATCCCATCCTCACTCTCACTCTCACACTCTCTCTCCCATCCTCACTTTCATTCACACACTCTCTCTCCCATCCTCACACTCACTCTCACTTTCTCTCTATCATCCTCACCCGCACTCTCACTCTCACACTGTCCCATCCTCACACTCACTCACACATTCTCTCCCATCCTCACTCTCACTCTCACACTCTCTCCCATCCTCACTCTCAATCTCACTCTCACACTCTCTCCAATTCTCACTCTCACTCTCACACTTTCTCTCCCATCCTCACTCTCACTCTCACACACTGTCTCCCATCCTCACTCTCACTCTCACACTCTCTCTCCCATCCTCATTCTCACTCTCACTCTCACACTCTCTCCCGTCCTCGCTCTCACTCTCACTCTCACACTCACTCTCCCATCCTCACTCTCACTCTTACACTCTATCCCATCCTCACTCTTACTCTCGCACTCTCTCTCCCATCCTCACTTTCATTCACACACTCTCTCTACGATGCTCATTCTCACTCTCACACTCTCTCTCCCATCCTCATTCTCACTCTCACTCTCACACTCTCTCCCACCATCGCTGTCACTCTCACATACTCTCCCATCCTCGCTCTTGCTCTCACACTCTCTCCCATTGGCACTCTCATTCTCACACTCTTTCGCATCCTCACTCTCACTCTCTCACTCTCTCTACCATCCACACTCTCACTCTCACACATTCTCCCATCCTCATCCTCACTCTCACACTCTCTCCCATTGGCACTCTCCTTCTCACACTCTTTCCCATCCTCACTCTCACTCTCACACTCTCTCTACCATCCACACTCTCACTCTCACACATTCTCCCTCTCACACTCTCTACCATTCGCACTCTCACTCTCACACACTCTCTCCCATCCTCACTCTCACACATTCTCTCCCATCCTCACTCTCACTCTCACACACTCTACCATCCGCGCTCTCACTCTCACACACTCTCTCCCATCCTTACTCTCACTCGCTCTCTCCCATCCTCATTCTCAATCTCACTCTCACACTCTCTCCCATCTGCACTCTCACTCTCAAACTCTCTCCCATTCTCACGCTCACGCTCGCACTCACTATCTCGCCCATCCGCACGCTCACTCTCACACTCTCTCTCCCATCCTCACTCTCACTCGCACACACTCTCTCCCATCCTCACTCTCACTCTCACTCTCCCATCCTCACTCTCACTCTTACACTCTCTCTCCAATCGTCACTCTCACTCTCACTCTCACACTCTCTCTCCCATCCTCACTCTCACACTCTCTCTCCCATCCTCACTTTCACTCTCTCTCTCCCATCCTCAATCTCACTCTCACATTCATTCTCCCATCCTCACTCTAACCCTCACACTCTCTCTCCCATCTGCAATCTCACTCTCACACTCTCTCTCCCATCCTCACTCTCACTCTCACACTCTCTCTCCCAAACTCACTCTCACTCTCACACTCGCTCACACATCCTCATTCTCACTCTCACTATCACACTCTCTCTTCCATTCTCACTGTCACTTTCACACTCCCTCTCCCATTTTCACTCTCACTCTCACACTCTCTGTCCCATCCTCACTCTCACTATCACACTCTCTCCCATTCTTACACTCACACAGTCTCTCCCATCCTCACTCTCACACTCTCTCTCCCATCCTCACTGACACTCTCACACTCTCTCTCCATCCTCACTCTCACACTCTCCCTCCCATCCTCACTCTCAATCTCACACTCTCTTCCTCCTCACTCTCACTCTCACAATCTCTCCCATCCTCACTCTCACACTCACACTCTCTCTCCCATCCTCACTCTCTCTCTCACACTCTCTCCCTTCCTCACTCTCACTCTTACACTCTCTCCCATTCTCAATCTCACACTCTCTCCCATCCTCACTCTCACTCTCACTCTCAGGCTCTCTCTCCCATCCTCACTCTCACTCTCAGTCTCTATCTCCCATCCTCACTCTCACTCTCACTCTCACACTCTCTCTCCCATCCTCACTCTCACACTCTCTCTCCCATCCTCACTTTCACACTCTCTCTCCCATCCTCACTCTCACTCTCACACTCTCTCTTCCATCCTCACTCTCACACTCTCTCTCCCATCCTCAATCTCACTCTCACACTCTCTCCCATCCTCACTCACACTCTCACACTCTCTCCCATCCGCTCTCTCACACTCTCTCTCCCATTCTTACTCTCATACACTCTCTACAATTCTCACTCTGTCTCACACACTCTCTCTCCCATCCTCACTCTCACTCTCACACTCTCTCTCCCATCCTCACTCTCTCTCTCACAATCTCTCCCACTCTTATTCTCACACTCATTCTCCCATCCTCACTCTAACCCTAACACTCTCTCTCCCATCTGCAATCTCACTCTCACACTCTCTCTCCCATCCTCACTCTCACTCTCACACTCTCTCTCCCAAACTCACTCTCACTCTCACACTCGCTCACCCATCCTCATTCTCACTCTCACTATTACACTCTCTCTTCCATTCTCACTCTCACTCTCACACTCTCTCTCCCATTTTCACTCTCACTCTCACACTCTCTGTCCCATCCTCACCCTCACTATCACACTGTCTCCCATTCTTACACTCACACACTCTCTCCCATCCCCACTCTCACTCTCACACTCTCTCTCCATCCTCACTCTCACTCTCACACTCTCTCTCCCATCCACACTCTCACTCTCACTCTCTCTCTCCCATCCTCACTCTCACTCTGACACTCTCTCCCTCCTCACTCTCACTCTCACATTCTCTCCCATCCTCACTCTCACTCTCACACTCTCTCTCCCATCGCTCTCACTCTGACTCTCGCAATCTCTCTCTTTCTCACTCTCACTCTCACATGTTTTCTCCCATCCTCACACTCACTCTCACTCTCACACTCTCTCCCATCCTCACTCTCACACTCACACACGCTCTCCCATCCGCTCCCTCACACTCTCTCTCCCATTCTTACTCTCATACACTCTCTACAATTCTCACTCTCTCTCTCACACTCTCTCTTCCATCCTCGCTGTCACTCTCACACTCTCGCTCCCATCCTCACTATCACTCTCACACTCATTCTCCCATCCTCACTCTCACTCTCACAATCTCTCTCCCATCCACACTCTCAGTCACACTCTCTCTCTCCCATCCTCACTCTCTCTCTCACAATCTCTCCCATCCTCACTCTCACTCTTATTCTCACACTCATTCTCCCATCCTCACTCTAACCCTCACACTCTCTCTCCCATCTGCAATCTCACTCTCACACTCTCTCTCCCATCCTCACTCTCACTCTCACACTCTCTCTCCCAAACTCACTCTCATTCTCACACTTGCTCACCCATTCTCATTCTCACTCTCACTACTATACTCTCTCTTCCATTCTCACTGTCACTCTCACACTCTCTCTCCCATTTTCACTCTCACTCTCACACTCTCTGTCCCATCCTCACTCTCACTATCACACTCTCTCCCATTCTTACACTCACACACTCTCTCCCATCCTCACTCTCACTATCACACTCTCTCCCATTCTTACACTCACACACTCTCTCCCATCCTCACTCTCACACTCTCTCTCCCATCCTCACTGACACTCTCACACTCTCTCTCCATCCTCACTCTCACTCTCACACTCTCTCTCCCATCCTCACTCTCACACTCTCTTCCTCCTCACTCTCACTCTCACAATCTCTCCCATCCTCACTCTCACACTCACACTCTCTCTCCCATCCTCACTCTCTCTCTCACACTCTCTCCCTTCCTCACTCTCACTCTTACACTCTCTCCCATTCTCAATCTCACACTCTCCCATCCTCACTCTCACTCACTCTCAGGCTCTCTCTCCCATCCTCACTCTCACTCTCAGTCTCTATCTCCCATCCTCACTCTCACTCTCACTCTCACAAGCTCTCCCCCATCCTCACTCTCACTCTCACACTCTCTCCCATCCTCACTGTCACTCTCACACTCTCTCTCACATCCTTAATTTCCATCTCACACTCTCTCCCATCCGTACTCCCACTCTCACGCTCTCTCTCCAATCCTCACTGTCACTCTCACACTCTCTCACCCATCCTCACTGTCACTCTCACTCTCTCGTTCTCTCCCCAATTCTCACTCTCACCCTCACACACTCTCTCCCATCCTCACTCTAACTCTAACACACTCGCTCCCATCCTCACTCCCACACTCACTCCCATTCTCACTCTCACTCTCACATTCTCTCTCCCATTCTCACTCTCACTCTCACACTCTCTCTCATATCCTCACTCTCACTCTCACACTCTCTCTCCCATCCTCACTCTCACTCTGACACATTCTCTCCCATCCTCACTCTCACTCTTACACTCTCTCTCACATCCTCACTCTCTACAACTCTCACACATTCTCTCACATTCTCACTCTCACTCCCACACTCTCTCTCTTCACTGTCACTCTGACACTCTCTCCCATTCTCACTCTCACTCTCACACTCTTTCTCATCCTCACTCTCACTCTCACACTCTCTCTCCCATCCTCATTCTCACTCTCACTCTCACACTCTCTCCCATCCACACTCTCACTCTCACACTCTCTCTCCCATCCTCACTTTCACTCTCTCACTCTCTCCCACCCGCACTCTCACACTCACACTCACTCTCCAATCCTAACTCTCACTCTCACACTCTCTCTCCCATCCTCACTCTCACTCTCACACTCTTTCCCATCCTCACTCTCACTCTCACACTCTCTCCCCCATCCTCACTCTCACTCTCACTCTCACAGTCTCTGCCATCCACACTCTCACTCTCACACTCTCTCTCCCATCCTCACTCTCACTCTCACACTCTCTCCCACCCGCACTCTGACACTCACGCTCACTCTCCCATCCTAACTCTCACTCTCACTCTCACACTCTCTCTCCCATCCTCACTCTCCCTCTCACTCTCACACTCTTTCCCATCCTCACTCTCACTCTCACACTCTCTCTCCCATCCTCACTCTCTCTCTCACAATCTCTCCCACTCTTATTCTCACACTCATTCTCCCATCCTCACTCTAACCCTAACACTCTCTCTCCCATCTGCAATCTCACTCTCACACTCTCTCTCCCATCCTCACTCTCACTCTCACACTCTCTCTCCCAAACTCACTCTCACTCTCACACTCGCTCACCCATCCTCATTCTCACTCTCACTATTACACTCTCTCTTCCATTCTCACTCTCACTCTCACACTCTCTCTCCCATTTTCACTCTCACTCTCACACTCTCTGTCCCATCCTCACCCTCACTATCACACTGTCTCCCATTCTTACACTCACACACTCTCTCCCATCCCCACTCTCACTCTCACACTCTCTCTCCATCCTCACTCTCACTCTCACACTCTCTCTCCCATCCACACTCTCACTCTCACTCTCTCTCTCCCATCCTCACTCTCACTCTGACACTCTCTCCCTCCTCACTCTCACTCTCACATTCTCTCCCATCCTCACTCTCACTCTCACACTCTCTCTCCCATCGCTCTCACTCTGACTCTCGCAATCTCTCTCTTTCTCACTCTCACTCTCACATGTTTTCTCCCATCCTCACACTCACTCTCACTCTCACACTCTCTCCCATCCTCACTCTCACACTCACACACGCTCTCCCATCCGCTCCCTCACACTCTCTCTCCCATTCTTACTCTCATACACTCTCTACAATTCTCACTCTCTCTCTCACACTCTCTCTTCCATCCTCGCTGTCACTCTCACACTCTCGCTCCCATCCTCACTATCACTCTCACACTCATTCTCCCATCCTCACTCTCACTCTCACAATCTCTCTCCCATCCACACTCTCAGTCACACTCTCTCTCTCCCATCCTCACTCTCTCTCTCACAATCTCTCCCATCCTCACTCTCACTCTTATTCTCACACTCATTCTCCCATCCTCACTCTAACCCTCACACTCTCTCTCCCATCTGCAATCTCACTCTCACACTCTCTCTCCCATCCTCACTCTCACTCTCACACTCTCTCTCCCAAACTCACTCTCATTCTCACACTTGCTCACCCATTCTCATTCTCACTCTCACTACTATACTCTCTCTTCCATTCTCACTGTCACTCTCACACTCTCTCTCCCATTTTCACTCTCACTCTCACACTCTCTGTCCCATCCTCACTCTCACTATCACACTCTCTCCCATTCTTACACTCACACACTCTCTCCCATCCTCACTCTCACTATCACACTCTCTCCCATTCTTACACTCACACACTCTCTCCCATCCTCACTCTCACACTCTCTCTCCCATCCTCACTGACACTCTCACACTCTCTCTCCATCCTCACTCTCACTCTCACACTCTCTCTCCCATCCTCACTCTCACACTCTCTTCCTCCTCACTCTCACTCTCACAATCTCTCCCATCCTCACTCTCACACTCACACTCTCTCTCCCATCCTCACTCTCTCTCTCACACTCTCTCCCTTCCTCACTCTCACTCTTACACTCTCTCCCATTCTCAATCTCACACTCTCCCATCCTCACTCTCACTCACTCTCAGGCTCTCTCTCCCATCCTCACTCTCACTCTCAGTCTCTATCTCCCATCCTCACTCTCACTCTCACTCTCACAAGCTCTCCCCCATCCTCACTCTCACTCTCACACTCTCTCCCATCCTCACTGTCACTCTCACACTCTCTCTCACATCCTTAATTTCCATCTCACACTCTCTCCCATCCGTACTCCCACTCTCACGCTCTCTCTCCAATCCTCACTGTCACTCTCACACTCTCTCACCCATCCTCACTGTCACTCTCACTCTCTCGTTCTCTCCCCAATTCTCACTCTCACCCTCACACACTCTCTCCCATCCTCACTCTAACTCTAACACACTCGCTCCCATCCTCACTCCCACACTCACTCCCATTCTCACTCTCACTCTCACATTCTCTCTCCCATTCTCACTCTCACTCTCACACTCTCTCTCATATCCTCACTCTCACTCTCACACTCTCTCTCCCATCCTCACTCTCACTCTGACACATTCTCTCCCATCCTCACTCTCACTCTTACACTCTCTCTCACATCCTCACTCTCTACAACTCTCACACATTCTCTCACATTCTCACTCTCACTCCCACACTCTCTCTCTTCACTGTCACTCTGACACTCTCTCCCATTCTCACTCTCACTCTCACACTCTTTCTCATCCTCACTCTCACTCTCACACTCTCTCTCCCATCCTCATTCTCACTCTCACTCTCACACTCTCTCCCATCCACACTCTCACTCTCACACTCTCTCTCCCATCCTCACTTTCACTCTCTCACTCTCTCCCACCCGCACTCTCACACTCACACTCACTCTCCAATCCTATCTCTCACTCTCACACTCTCTCTCCCATCCTCACTCTCACTCTCACTCTCACACTCTTTCCCATCCTCACTCTCACTCTCACACTCTCTCCCCCATCCTCACTCTCACTCTCACTCTCACAGTCTCTCCCATCCACACTCTCACTCTCACACTCTCTCTCCCATCCTCACTCTCACTCTCACACTCTCTCCCACCCGCACTCTGACACTCACGCTCACTCTCCCATCCTAACTCTCACTCTCACTCTCACACTCTCTCTCCCATCCTCACTCTCCCTCTCACTCTCACACTCTTTCCCATCCTCACTCTCACTCTCACACTCTCTCTCCCATCCTCACTCTCACTCTCACACTCTCTCCCATCCTCACTCTCACTTTCACACAATCTCTCCCATCCTCACTCTCACTCTCACTCTCACGCTCACACTCTCTCCCATCCTCACTCTCAGACTCTCTCTCCCATCCTCACTCTCACTCTCACACTCACTCGCCCATCCTCACTCTCACTCGCACACTCTCTCCCCATCCTCACTCTCACTCTCACACTCTCTCCCACCCGCACTCTCGCTCACACACTCTCTCCCATCCTCACTCTCACACTCACACACTCTCCCATCCTCAATCCTCCTCTCACACTCTCTCTCACATCCTTACTGTCACTCTCACAATCTCTCACCCATCCTCACTCTCATTCTCACGCTCTCTCTCCCATTCTCACTCTCACCCTCACACACTGTCTCCCATCCTCACTCTAACTCCCACACTCTCGCTACCATCCTCACTCCCACACTCACTCCCATTCTCACTCTCACTCTCACACTCTCTCTCCCATTCTCACTCTCACTCTTACACTCTCTCTCATATCCTCACTGTCACTCTCACACAGTCTCCCATCCTCACTCTCACTCTCACACTCTCTCTCCCATCCTCACTCTCACTCTCACACATTGTCTCCCATTCTCACTCTCACTCTTGCACACTCTCTCACATCCTCACTCTCTCTAACTCTCACACTCTCTCTCCCATCCTCACACTCACTCTCACTCTTACACTCTCTCTCATATCCTCACTGTCACTCTCACACAGTCTCCCATCCTCACTCTCACTCTCACACTCTCTCTCCCATCCTCACACTCACTCTCACACATTCTCTCCCATTCTCACTCTCACTCCCACACTCTCTCTTCACTGTCACTCTGACACTCTCTCCCATTCTCACTCTCACTCTCTCACTCTCTCTCCCATCCTCACTCTCACTCTCACACTCTCTCTCACCCGCACTCTCACACTCACACTCACTCTCCCATCCTAACTCTCACTCTCACTCTCACACTCTCTCTCCCATCCTCACTCTCACTCTCACTCTCACACTCTTTCCCATCCTCACTCTCACTCTCACACTCTCTCTCCCATCCTCACTCTCACTCTCACTCTCACACTCTCTCCCATTCTCACTGTCACTCACACTTTTTCCCTCCTCACAGTCACTCTCACATTCTCTCTCCCATCCTCACTCTCACTCTCACTCTCACTCTCACACTCTCTCTCATTCTCATTCTCACTCTCCCACACTCTACCACCCTCACTCTCATTCTCGTACACTCTCTCCCATCCTCACTCTCACTCTCACGCTCTCGCTCCCATTCTCATTCTCACCCTCACACACTCACTCCCTTTCTCACTCTCACTCTCAAACTCTCTCTCCCATCCTCACTCTCACTCTCACACACTCACTCCCATCCTCACTCTCACTTTCACTCTCACACTCTCGCTCCGATTCTCACTCTCACTCTCACACTCTCTCTCCCATCCTGACTCTCACTCTTACACACTCTCTCCCATCCTCACTCTCACACTCTCTCCCATCCTCACTCTCACTTTCACACACTCTCTCCCATCCTCACTCTCACTCTCACACTCTCTCTCCCATCCTCACGCTCCCTCTCACACAATCTCTCCCATCCTCACTCTCACTCTCACGCTCACACTCTCTCCCATCCTCACTCTCATACTCTCTCTCCCATCCTCACTCTCACTCTCACACTCACTCGCCCAACCTCACTCTCACTCGCACACTCTCTCCCCCATCCTCACTCTCACTCTCACACTCTTTCTGCCATACTCACTCTCACTTGCACACTCTCTCCCCATCCTCACTCTCACTCTCACACTCTCTCCCACCCGCACTCTCACTCACACACTCTCTCCCATCCTCACTCTCACACTCACACACTCTCCCATTCTCAATCCTCCTCTCACACTCTCTCTCACATCCTTACTGTCACTCTCACAATCTCTCACCCATCCTCACTCTCACTCTCACTCTCTCGCTCTCTCTCCCATTCTCACTCTCACCCTCACACACTGTCTCCCATCCTCACTCTAACTCCCACACTCTCGCTACCATCCTCACTCCCACACTCACTCCCATTCCCACTCTCACTCTCACACTCTCTCTCCCATTCTCACTCTCACTCTTACACTCTCTCTCATATCCTCACTGTCACTCTCACACACTCTCTCCCATCCTCACTCTCACTCTCACTCTCACTCTCACACTCTCTCTCCCATCCTCACTCTCACTCTCACACATTGTCTCCCATTCTCACTCTCACTCTTGCACACTCTCTCACATCCTCACTCTCTCTAACTCTCACACTCTCTCTCCCATCCTCACACTCACTCTCACACATTCTCTCCCATTCTCACTCTCACTCCCACACTCTCTCTTCACTGTCACTCTGACACTCTCTCCCATTCTCACTCTCACTCTCTCACTCTCTCTCCCATCCTCACTCTCACTCTCACATTCTCTCCCACCCGCACTCTCACACTCACACTCACTCTCCCATCCTAACTCTCACTCTCACTCTCACACTCTCTCTCCCATCCTCACTCTCACTCTCACTCTCACACTCTTTCCCATCCTCACTCTCACTCTCACACTCTCTCTCCCATCCTCACTCTCACTCTCACACTCTCTCTCCCATCCTCACCCTCACTCTAACACTCCCTCCCATTCTCACTGTCACTCACACTTTTTCCCTCCTCACAGTCACTCTCACATTCTCTCTCCCATCCTCACTCTCACTCTCACTCTCACACTCTCTCTCATTCTCATTCTCACTCTCCCACACTCTACCACCCTCACTCTCATTCTCGTACACTCTCTCCCATCCTCACTCTCACTCCCACGCGTTCGCTCCCATTCTCATTCTCACCCTCACACACTCACTCCCTTTCTCACTCTCACTCTCAAACTCTCTCTCCCATCCTCACTCTCACTCTCACACACTCACTCCCATCCTCACTCTCACTCTCACTCTCACACTCTCGCTCCGATTCTCACTCTCACTCTCACACTCTCTCTCCCATCCTGACTCTCACTCTTACACACTCTCTCCCATTCTCACTCTCAAACTCTCTCTCACACTCTCTCTCCCATCCACACTGTCAGTCTCACACTCTCTCTCCCATCCTCACTCTCACACTCTCTCGCTCATCCTCACTCTCACTCTTACTCTCTCTCTCCCATCCTCACTCTCACTCTCACACTTTCTCTCCCATCCTCACTCTCCCTCTCACACATTCTCTCCCATCCTCACTCTCACTCTCACTCTCACACTCACACTCTCTCCCATCCTCACTCTCAGACACTCTCTCCCATCCTCACTCTCACTCTCACACTCGCTCGCCCATCCTCACTCTCACTCGCACACTCTCTCCCATCCTCACTCTCCCTCTCACACATTCGCTCCCTTCCTCACTCTCACTCTCACTCTCACGCTCACATTCTCTCCCATCCTCACTCTCAGACTCTCTCTCCCATCCTCACTCTCACTCGCACACTCTCTCCCCATCCTCACTCTCACTCTCACTCTCACAGTCTCTCCCATCCACACTCTCACTCTCACACTCTCTCTCCCAAACTCACTCTCACTCTCATACTCGCTCACCCATCCTCATTCTCACACTCACTATTACACTCTCTCTTCCATTCTCACTCTCACTCTCACACTCTCTCCCATCCTCACTCTCAATCTCTCTCCAATTCTCACTCTCAATCTCACACTTTCTCTCCCATCCGCACTCTCACTCTCACACACTGTCTCCCATCCTCACTCTCACTCTCACACTCTCTCTCCCATCCTCATTCTCACTCTCACTCTCACACTCTCTCTCCCATCCTCATTCTCACTCTCACTCTCACACTCTCTCCCGTCCTCGCTCTCACTCTCACTCTCACACTCACTCTCCCATCCTCACTCTCACTCTTACACTCTAACCCATCCTCACTCATACTCTCGCACTCTCTCTCCCATCCTCACTTCCATTCACACACTCTCGCTACGATGCTCATTCTCACTCTCACACTCTCTCTCCCATCCTCTTTCTCACTCTCACTCTCACACTCTCTCCCACCATCGCTGTCACTCTCACACTCTCTCCCATCCTCGCTCTTGCCCTCACACTCTCTCCCATTGGCACTCTCATTCTCACACTCTTTCCCATCCTCACTCTCACTCTCACACTCTCTCTACCATCCACACTCTCACTCTCACACATTCTCCCATCCTCATTCTCACTCTCACACTCTCTACCATTCGCACTCTCGCTCTCACACACTCTCTCCCATCCTCACTCTCACACACTCTCTCCCATCCTCACTCTCACACACTCTACCATCCGCGCTCTCACTCTCACACACTCTCTCCCATCCTTACTCTCACTCTCTCTCTCTCCCATCCTCACTCTCAATCTCACTCTCACACTCTCTCCCATCTGCACTCTCACTCTCACACACTCTCCCATTCTCACGCTCACTCTCACACTCACTCTCACAACCATCCGCACTCTCACTCTCACACTCTCTCTCCCATCCTCACTCTCACTCTCACACACTCTCTCCCATCCTCACTCTCACTCTCACTCTCCCATCCTCACTCTCACTCTTACACTCTGTCTCCAATCCTCACTCTCACTCTCACTCTCACACTCTCTCCCCCATCCTCACTCACTCTCACACTCTCTCCCATCCTCACTCTTACTCTCATACTCTCTCTCCCATTCACTCTCACTCTCACTCTCACACTCTCTTTCCAATCCTCACTCCCACCCTCACATACTCTCTCTACCATCCGCACTGTCACTCTCACTCTCTCAATATCTCTGCCATCCACACTTTCACTCTCACATACTCTCTCCCATCCTCACTCTCACTCTGACACTCTCTCTCCAATCATCACTCTCACCCTCACACTCTCTCTCCAATCCTCACTCTCACTCTCACTCTCACACTCTCTCCCCCATCCTCACTCACTCTCACACTCTCTCCCATTCTCACTCTTACTCTCATACTCTCTCTCCCATTCACTCTCACTCTCACACTCTCTCTCCAGTCCTCACTCCCACCCTCACATACTCTCTCCCATCCTCACTCTCACTCTCACACTCACTCTCCCATCCTCACTCTCACTCTTACACTCTATCCCATCCTCACTCTCACTCTCACACTCTCTCTCCCATCCTCACTTTCATTCACACACTCTCTCTCCCATCCTCACACTCACTCTCACTTTCTCTCTATCATCCTCACCCGCACTCTCACTCTCACACTGTCCCATCCTCACACTCACTCACACATTCTCTCCCATCCTCACTCTCACTCTCACACTCTCTCCCATCCTCACTCTCAATCTCACTCTCACACTCTCTCCAATTCTCACTCTCACTCTCACACTTTCTCTCCCATCCTCACTCTCACTCTCACACACTGTCTCCCATCCTCACTCTCACTCTCACACTCTCTCTCCCATCCTCATTCTCACTCTCACTCTCACACTCTCTCCCGTCCTCGCTCTCACTCTCACTCTCACACTCACTCTCCCATCCTCACTCTCACTCTTACACTCTATCCCATCCTCACTCTTACTCTCGCACTCTCTCTCCCATCCTCACTTTCATTCACACACTCTCTCTACGATGCTCATTCTCACTCTCACACTCTCTCTCCCATCCTCATTCTCACTCTCACTCTCACACTCTCTCCCACCATCGCTGTCACTCTCACATACTCTCCCATCCTCGCTCTTGCTCTCACACTCTCTCCCATTGGCACTCTCATTCTCACACTCTTTCGCATCCTCACTCTCACTCTCTCACTCTCTCTACCATCCACACTCTCACTCTCACACATTCTCCCATCCTCATCCTCACTCTCACACTCTCTCCCATTGGCACTCTCCTTCTCACACTCTTTCCCATCCTCACTCTCACTCTCACACTCTCTCTACCATCCACACTCTCACTCTCACACATTCTCCCTCTCACACTCTCTACCATTCGCACTCTCACTCTCACACACTCTCTCCCATCCTCACTCTCACACATTCTCTCCCATCCTCACTCTCACTCTCACACACTCTACCATCCGCGCTCTCACTCTCACACACTCTCTCCCATCCTTACTCTCACTCGCTCTCTCCCATCCTCATTCTCAATCTCACTCTCACACTCTCTCCCATCTGCACTCTCACTCTCAAACTCTCTCCCATTCTCACGCTCACGCTCGCACTCACTATCTCGCCCATCCGCACGCTCACTCTCACACTCTCTCTCCCATCCTCACTCTCACTCGCACACACTCTCTCCCATCCTCACTCTCACTCTCACTCTCCCATCCTCACTCTCACTCTTACACTCTCTCTCCAATCGTCACTCTCACTCTCACTCTCACACTCTCTCTCCCATCCTCACTCTCACACTCTCTCTCCCATCCTCACTTTCACTCTCTCTCTCCCATCCTCAATCTCACTCTCACATTCATTCTCCCATCCTCACTCTAACCCTCACACTCTCTCTCCCATCTGCAATCTCACTCTCACACTCTCTCTCCCATCCTCACTCTCACTCTCACACTCTCTCTCCCAAACTCACTCTCACTCTCACACTCGCTCACACATCCTCATTCTCACTCTCACTATCACACTCTCTCTTCCATTCTCACTGTCACTTTCACACTCCCTCTCCCATTTTCACTCTCACTCTCACACTCTCTGTCCCATCCTCACTCTCACTATCACACTCTCTCCCATTCTTACACTCACACAGTCTCTCCCATCCTCACTCTCACACTCTCTCTCCCATCCTCACTGACACTCTCACACTCTCTCTTCATCCTCACTCTCACACTCTCCCTCCCATCCTCACTCTCAATCTCACACTCTCTTCCTCCTCACTCTCACTCTCACAATCTCTCCCATCCTCACTCTCACACTCACACTCTCTCTCCCATCCTCACTCTCTCTCTCACACTCTCTCCCTTCCTCACTCTCACTCTTACACTCTCTCCCATTCTCAATCTCACACTCTCTCCCATCCTCACTCTCACTCTCACTCTCAGGCTCTCTCTCCCATCCTCACTCTCACTCTCAGTCTCTATCTCCCATCCTCACTCTCACTCTCACTCTCACACTCTCTCTCCCATCCTCACTCTCACACTCTCTCTCCCATCCTCACTTTCACACTCTCTCTCCCATCCTCACTCTCACTCTCACACTCTCTCTTCCATCCTCACTCTCACACTCTCTCTCCCATCCTCAATCTCACTCTCACACTCTCTCCCATCCTCACTCACACTCTCACACTCTCTCCCATCCGCTCTCTCACACTCTCTCTCCCATTCTTACTCTCATACACTCTCTACAATTCTCACTCTGTCTCTCACACTCTCTCTCCCATCCTCACTCTCACTCTCACACTCTCTCTCCCATCCTCACTCTCTCTCTCACAATCTCTCCCACTCTTATTCTCACACTCATTCTCCCATCCTCACTCTAACCCTAACACTCTCTCTCCCATCTGCAATCTCACTCTCACACTCTCTCTCCCATCCTCACTCTCACTCTCACACTCTCTCTCCCAAACTCACTCTCACTCTCACACTCGCTCACCCATCCTCATTCTCACTCTCACTATTACACTCTCTCTTCCATTCTCACTCTCACTCTCACACTCTCTCTCCCATTTTCACTCTCACTCTCACACTCTCTGTCCCATCCTCACCCTCACTATCACACTGTCTCCCATTCTTACACTCACACACTCTCTCCCATCCCCACTCTCACTCTCACACTCTCTCTCCATCCTCACTCTCACTCTCACACTCTCTCTCCCATCCACACTCTCACTCTCACTCTCTCTCTCCCATCCTCACTCTCACTCTGACACTCTCTCCCTCCTCACTCTCACTCTCACATTCTCTCCCATCCTCACTCTCACTCTCACACTCTCTCTCCCATCGCTCTCACTCTGACTCTCGCAATCTCTCTCTTTCTCACTCTCACTCTCACATGTTTTCTCCCATCCTCACACTCACTCTCACTCTCACACTCTCTCCCATCCTCACTCTCACACTCACACACGCTCTCCCATCCGCTCCCTCACACTCTCTCTCCCATTCTTACTCTCATACACTCTCTACAATTCTCACTCTCTCTCTCACACTCTCTCTTCCATCCTCGCTGTCACTCTCACACTCTCGCTCCCATCCTCACTATCACTCTCACACTCATTCTCCCATCCTCACTCTCACTCTCACAATCTCTCTCCCATCCACACTCTCAGTCACACTCTCTCTCTCCCATCCTCACTCTCTCTCTCACAATCTCTCCCATCCTCACTCTCACTCTTATTCTCACACTCATTCTCCCATCCTCACTCTAACCCTCACACTCTCTCTCCCATCTGCAATCTCACTCTCACACTCTCTCCCACCCGCACTCTCGCTCACACACTCTCTCCCATCCTCACTCTCACTCTCACACTCTCTCTCCCAAACTCACTCTCATTCTCACACTTGCTCACCCATTCTCATTCTCACTCTCACTACTATACTCTCTCTTCCATTCTCACTGTCACTCTCACACTCTCTCTCCCATTTTCACTCTCACTCTCACACTCTCTGTCCCATCCTCACTCTCACTATCACACTCTCTCCCATTCTTACACTCACACACTCTCTCCCATCCTCACTCTCACTATCACACTCTCTCCCATTCTTACACTCACACACTCTCTCCCATCCTCACTCTCACTCTCACTCTCAGGCTCTCTCTCCCATCCTCACTCTCACTCTCAGTCTCTATCTCCCATCCTCACTCTCACTCTTATTCTCACACTCATTCTCCCATCCTCACTCTAACCCTCACACTCTCTCTCCCATCCTCACTCTCACTCTCACACTCTCTCTCCCAAACTCACTCTCATTCTCACACTTGCTCACCCATTCTCATTCTCACTCTCACTACTATACTCTCTCTTCCATTCTCACTGTCACTCTCACACTCTCTCTCCCATTTTCACTCTCACTCTCACACTCTCTGTCCCATCCTCACTCTCACTATCACACTCTCTCCCATTCTTACACTCACACACTCTCTCCCATCCTCACTCTCACTATCACACTCTCTCCCATTCTTACACTCACACACTCTCTCCCATCCTCACTCTCACACTCTCTCTCCCATCCTCACTGACACTCTCACACTCTCTCTCCATCCTCACTCTCACTCTCACACTCTCTCTCCCATCCTCACTCTCACACTCTCTTCCTCCTCACTCTCACTCTCACAATCTCTCCCATCCTCACTCTCACACTCACACTCTCTCTCCCATCCTCACTCTCTCTCTCACACTCTCTCCCTTCCTCACTCTCACTCTTACACTCTCTCCCATTCTCAATCTCACACTCTCCCATCCTCACTCTCACTCACTCTCAGGCTCTCTCTCCCATCCTCACTCTCACTCTCAGTCTCTATCTCCCATCCTCACTCTCACTCTCACTCTCACAAGCTCTCCCCCATCCTCACTCTCACTCTCACACTCTCTCCCATCCTCACTGTCACTCTCACACTCTCTCTCACATCCTTAATTTCCATCTCACACTCTCTCCCATCCGTACTCCCACTCTCACGCTCTCTCTCCAATCCTCACTGTCACTCTCACACTCTCTCACCCATCCTCACTGTCACTCTCACTCTCTCGTTCTCTCCCCAATTCTCACTCTCACCCTCACACACTCTCTCCCATCCTCACTCTAACTCTAACACACTCGCTCCCATCCTCACTCCCACACTCACTCCAATTCTCACTCTCACTCTCACATTCTCTCTCCCATTCTCACTCTCACTCTCACACTCTCTCTCATATCCTCACTCTCACTCTCACACTCTCTCTCCCATCCTCACTCTCACTCTGACACATTCTCTCCCATCCTCACTCTCACTCTTACACTCTCTCTCACATCCTCACTCTCTACAACTCTCACACATTCTCTCACATTCTCACTCTCACTCCCACACTCTCTCTCTTCACTGTCACTCTGACACTCTCTCCCATTCTCACTCTCACTCTCACACTCTTTCTCATCCTCACTCTCACTCTCACACTCTCTCTCCCATCCTCATTCTCACTCTCACTCTCACACTCTCTCCCATCCACACTCTCACTCTCACACTCTCTCTCCCATCCTCACTTTCACTCTCTCACTCTCTCCCACCCGCACTCTCACACTCACACTCACTCTCCAATCCTAACTCTCACTCTCACACTCTCTCTCCCATCCTCACTCTCACTCTCACTCTCACACTCTTTCCCATCCTCACTCTCACTCTCACACTCTCTCCCCCATCCTCACTCTCACTCTCACTCTCACAGTCTCTCCCATCCACACTCTCACTCTCACACTCTCTCTCCCATCCTCACTCTCACTCTCACACTCTCTCCCACCCGCACTCTGACACTCACGCTCACTCTCCCATCCTAACTCTCACTCTCACTCTCACACTCTCTCTCCCATCCTCACTCTCCCTCTCACTCTCACACTCTTTCCCATCCTCACTCTCACTCTCACACTCTCTCTCCCATCCTCACTCTCACTCTCACACTCTCTCCCATCCTCACTCTCACTTTCACACAATCTCTCCCATCCTCACTCTCACTCTCACTCTCACGCTCACACTCTCTCCCATCCTCACTCTCAGACTCTCTCTCCCATCCTCACTCTCACTCTCACACTCACTCGCCCATCCTCACTCTCACTCGCACACTCTCTCCCCATCCTCACTCTCACTCTCACACTCTCTCCCACCCGCACTCTCGCTCACACACTCTCTCCCATCCTCACTCTCACACTCACACACTCTCCCATCCTCAATCCTCCTCTCACACTCTCTCTCACATCCTTACTGTCACTCTCACAATCTCTCACCCATCCTCACTCTCATTCTCACGCTCTCTCTCCCATTCTCACTCTCACCCTCACACACTGTCTCCCATCCTCACTCTAACTCCCACACTCTCGCTACCATCCTCACTCCCACACTCACTCCCATTCTCACTCTCACTCTCACACTCTCTCTCCCATTCTCACTCTCACTCTTACACTCTCTCTCATATCCTCACTGTCACTCTCACACAGTCTCCCATCCTCACTCTCACTCTCACACTCTCTCTCCCATCCTCACTCTCACTCTCACACATTGTCTCCCATTCTCACTCTCACTCTTGCACACTCTCTCACATCCTCACTCTCTCTAACTCTCACACTCTCTCTCCCATCCTCACACTCACTCTCACTCTTACACTCTCTCTCATATCCTCACTGTCACTCTCACACAGTCTCCCATCCTCACTCTCACTCTCACACTCTCTCTCCCATCCTCACACTCACTCTCACACATTCTCTCCCATTCTCACTCTCACTCCCACACTCTCTCTTCACTGTCACTCTGACACTCTCTCCCATTCTCACTCTCACTCTCTCACTCTCTCTCCCATCCTCACTCTCACTCTCACACTCTCTCTCACCCGCACTCTCACACTCACACTCACTCTCCCATCCTAACTCTCACTCTCACTCTCACACTCTCTCTCCCATCCTCACTCTCACTCTCACTCTCACACTCTTTCCCATCCTCACTCTCATTCTCACACTCTCTCTCCCATCCTCACTCTCACTCTCACTCTCACACTCTCTCCCATTCTCACTGTCACTCACACTTTTTCCCTCCTCACAGTCACTCTCACATTCTCTCTCCCATCCTCACTCTCACTCTCACTCTCACTCTCACACTCTCTCTCATTCTCATTCTCACTCTCCCACACTCTACCACCCTCACTCTCATTCTCGTACACTCTCTCCCATCCTCACTCTCACTCTCACGCTCTCTCTCCCATTCTCATTCTCACCCTCACACACTCACTCCCTTTCTCACTCTCACTCTCAAACTCTCTCTCCCATCCTCACTCTCACTCTCACACACTCACTCCCATCCTCACTCTCACTTTCACTCTCACACTCTCGCTCCGATTCTCACTCTCACTCTCACACTCTCTCTCCCATCCTGACTCTCACTCTTACACACTCTCTCCCATCCTCACTCTCACACTCTCTCCCATCCTCACTCTCACTTTCACACACTCTCTCCCATCCTCACTCTCACTCTCACACTCTCTCTCCCATCCTCACGCTCCCTCTCACACAATCTCTCCCATCCTCACTCTCACTCTCACGCTCACACTCTCTCCCATCCTCACTCTCATACTCTCTCTCCCATCCTCACTCTCACTCTCACACTCACTCGCCCAACCTCACTCTCACTCGCACACTCTCTCCCCCATCCTCACTCTCACTCTCACACTCTTTCTGCCATACTCACTCTCACTTGCACACTCTCTCCCCATCCTCACTCTCACTCTCACACTCTCTCCCACCCGCACTCTCACTCACACACTCTCTCCCATCCTCACTCTCACACTCACACACTCTCCCATTCTCAATCCTCCTCTCACACTCTCTCTCACATCCTTACTGTCACTCTCACAATCTCTCACCCATCCTCACTCTCACTCTCACTCTCTCGCTCTCTCTCCCATTCTCACTCTCACCCTCACACACTGTCTCCCATCCTCACTCTAACTCCCACACTCTCGCTACCATCCTCACTCCCACACTCACTCCCATTCCCACTCTCACTCTCACACTCTCTCTCCCATTCTCACTCTCACTCTTACACTCTCTCTCATATCCTCACTGTCACTCTCACACACTCTCTCCCATCCTCACTCTCACTCTCACTCTCACTCTCACACTCTCTCTCCCATCCTCACTCTCACTCTCACACATTGTCTCCCATTCTCACTCTCACTCTTGCACACTCTCTCACATCCTCACTCTCTCTAACTCTCACACTCTCTCTCCCATCCTCACACTCACTCTCACACATTCTCTCCCATTCTCACTCTCACTCCCACACTCTCTCTTCACTGTCACTCTGACACTCTCTCCCATTCTCACTCTCACTCTCTCACTCTCTCTCCCATCCTCACTCTCACTCTCACATTCTCTCCCACCCGCACTCTCACACTCACACTCACTCTCCCATCCTAACTCTCACTCTCACTCTCACACTCTCTCTCCCATCCTCACTCTCACTCTCACTCTCACACTCTTTCCCATCCTCACTCTCACTCTCACACTCTCTCTCCCATCCTCACTCTCACTCTCACACTCTCTCTCCCATCCTCACCCTCACTCTAACACTCCCTCCCATTCTCACTGTCACTCACACTTTTTCCCTCCTCACAGTCACTCTCACATTCTCTCTCCCATCCTCACTCTCACTCTCACTCTCACACTCTCTCTCATTCTCATTCTCACTCTCCCACACTCTACCACCCTCACTCTCATTCTCGTACACTCTCTCCCATCCTCACTCTCACTCCCACGCGTTCGCTCCCATTCTCATTCTCACCCTCACACACTCACTCCCTTTCTCACTCTCACTCTCAAACTCTCTCTCCCATCCTCACTCTCACTCTCACACACTCACTCCCATCCTCACTCTCACTCTCACTCTCACACTCTCGCTCCGATTCTCACTCTCACTCTCACACTCTCTCTCCCATCCTGACTCTCACTCTTACACACTCTCTCCCATTCTCACTCTCAAACTCTCTCTCACACTCTCTCTCCCATCCACACTGTCAGTCTCACACTCTCTCTCCCATCCTCACTCTCACACTCTCTCGCTCATCCTCACTCTCACTCTTACTCTCTCTCTCCCATCCTCACTCTCACTCTCACACTTTCTCTCCCATCCTCACTCTCCCTCTCACACATTCTCTCCCATCCTCACTCTCACTCTCACTCTCACACTCACACTCTCTCCCATCCTCACTCTCAGACACTCTCTCCCATCCTCACTCTCACTCTCACACTCGCTCGCCCATCCTCACTCTCACTCGCACACTCTCTCCCATCCTCACTCTCCCTCTCACACATTCGCTCCCATCCTCACTCTCACTCTCACTCTCACGCTCACATTCTCTCCCATCCTCACTCTCAGACTCTCTCTCCCATCCTCACTCTCACTCGCACACTCTCTCCCCATCCTCACTCTCACTCTCACTCTCACAGTCTCTCCCATCCACACTCTCACTCTCACACTCTCTCTCCCATCCTCACTCTCACTCTCACACTCTCTCCCACCCGCATTCTCACACTCACGCTCACTCTCCCATCCTAACTCTCACTCTCATTCTCACACTCTCTCTCCCATCCTCACTCTCACTCTCACTCTCACATTCTTTCCCATCCTCCCTCTCACTCTCACACTCTCTCTCCCATCCTCACTCTCACTCTCACACTCTCTCCCATCCTCACTCTCACTTTCACAGTCTCTCTCCCATCCTCACTCTCACTCTCACACTCTTTCCCATCCTCACTCTCACTCTCACACTCTCTCTCCCATCCTCACTCTCAAACTCTCTCTCACACTCTCTCTCCCATCCACACTGTCAGTCTCACACTCTCTCCCATCCTCACTCTCACGCTCTCTCGCTCATCCTCACTCTCACTCTTACTCTCTCTCTCCCATCCTCACTCTCACTCTCACACTTTCTCTCCCATCCTCACTCTCCCTCTCACACATTCTCTCCCATCCTCACTCTCACTCTCGCTCTCACGCTCACACTCTCTCCCATCCTCACTCTCAGACACTCTCTCCCATCCTCACTCTCACTCGCACACTCTCTCTCTCATCCTCACTCTCCCTCTCACACATTCGCTCCCATCCTCACTCTCACTCTCACGCTCACACTCTCTCCCATCCTCACTCTCAGACTCTCTCTCCCATCCTCACTCTCACTCGCACACTCTCTCCCCATCCTCACTCTCACTCTCACACTCTCTCCCACCCGCACTCTCACTCACACACTCTCTCCCATCCTCACTCTCACACTCACACATTTTCCCATCCTCAATTCTCCTCTCACACTCTCTCTCACATCCTTACTGTCACTCTCACAATCTCTCACCCATCCTCACTCTCACTCTCACGCTCTCCCCCCACTTCTCACTCTCACCCTCACACACTGTCTCCCATCCTCACTCTAACTCCCACACTCTCGCTACCATCCTCACTCCCACACTCACTCCCATTCTCACTCTCACTCTCACACTCTCTCTCCCATTCTCACTCTCACTCTTACACTCTCTCTCATATCCTCACTGTCACTCTCACACACTCTCTCCCATCCTCACTCTCACTCTCACTCTCACACTCTCTCTCCCATCCTCACTCTCACTCTCACACATTGTCTCCCATTCTCACTCTCACTCTTGCACACTCTCTCACATGCTCACTCTCTCTAACTCTCACACTCTCTCTCCCATCCTCACACTCACTCTCACACATTCTCTCCCATTCTCACTCTCACTCCCACACTCTCTCTTCACTGTCACTCTGACACTCTCTCCCATTCTCACTCTCACTCTCTCACTCTCTCTCCCATCCTCACTCTCGCTCTCACACTCTCTCCCACCCGCACTCTCACACTCACACTCACTCTCCCATCCTAACTCTCACTCTCACTCTCACACTCTCTCTCCCATCCTCACTCTCACTCTCACTCTCACACTCTTTCCCATCCTCACTCTCACTCTCACACTCTCTCTCCCATCCTCACTCTCACTCTCACTCTCACACTCTCTCCCATTCTCACTGTCACTCACACTTTTTCCCTCCTCACAGTCACTCTCACATTCTCTCTCCCATCCTCACTCTCACTCTCACTCTCACACTCTCTCTCATTCTCATTCTCACTCTCCCACACTCTACCACCCTCACTCTCATTCTCGTACACTCTCTCCCATCCTCACTCTCACTCTCACGTGCTCGCTCCCATTCTCATTCTCACCCTCACACACTCACTCACTTTCTCACTCTCACTCTCAAACTCTCTCTCCCATCCTCACTCTCACTCTCACACACTCACTCCCATCCTCACTCTCACTCTCACTCTCACACTCTCGCTCCGATTCTCACTCTCACTCTCACACTCTCTCTCCCATCCTGACTCTCACTCTTACACCCTCTCTCCCATCCTCACTCTCAAACTCTCTCTCACACTCTCTCTCCCATCCACACTGTCAGTCTCACACTCTCTCTCCCATCCTCACTCTCACACTCTCTCGCTCATCCTCACTCTCACTCTTACTCTGTCTCTCCCATCCTCACTCTCACTCTCACACTTTCGCTCCCATCCTCACTCTCCCGCTCACACATTCTCTCCCATCCTCACTCTCACTCTCACTCTCACGCTCACACTCTCTCCCATCCTCACTCTCAGACACTCTCTCCCATCCTCACTCTCACTCTCACACTCGCTCGCCCATCCTCACTCTCACTCGCACACTCTCTCCCATCCTCACTCTCCCTCTCACACATTCGCTCCCATCCTCACTCTCACTCTCACTCTCAAGCTCACACTCTCTCCCATCCTCACTCTCAGACTCTCTCTCCCATCCTCACTCTCACTCGCACACTCTCTCCCCATCCTCACTCTCACTCTCACTCTCACAGTCTCTCCCATCCACACTCTCACTCTCACACTCTCTCTCCCATCCTCACTCTCACTCTCACACTCTCTCCCACCCGCACTCTCACACTCACGCTCACTCTCCCATCCTAACTCTCACTCTCATTCTCACACTCTCTCTCCCATCCTTACGCTCACTCTCACTCTCACATTCTTTCCCATCCTCCCTCTCACTCTCACACTCTCTCTCCCATCCTCACTCTCACTCTCACACTCTATCCCATCCTCACTCTCACTTTCACAGTCTCTCTCCCATCCTCACTCTCACTCTCACACTCTTTCCCATCCTCACTCTCACTCTCACACTCTCTCTCCCATCCTCACTCTCAAACTCTCTCTCACACTCTCTCTCCCATCCACACTGTCAGTCTCACACTCTCTCTTCCATCCTCACTCTCACACTCTCTCGCTCACCATCACTCTCACTCTTACTCTCTCTCTCCCATCCTCACTCTCACTCTTTCACTTTCTCTCTCATCCTCCCTCTCCCTCTCACACATTCGCTCCCATCCTCACTCTCACTCTCACGCTCACACTCTCTCCCATCCTCACTCTCAGACTCTCTCTCCCATCCTCACTCTCACTCGCACACTCTCTCCCCATCCTCACTCTCACTCTCACACTCTCTCCCACCCGCACTCTCACACTCACGCTCACTCTCCCATCCTAACTCTCACTCTCACTCTCACACTCTCTCTCCCATCCTCACTCTCACTCTCACTCTCACACTCTTTCCCATCCTCACTCTCACTCTCACACTCTCTCTCCCATCCTCACTCTCACTCTCACACTCTCTCCCATCCTCACTCCCACTTTCACAGACTCTCTCCCATCCTCACTCTCACTCTCACACTATCTCCCATCCTCACTCTCACTCTCACACTCTCTCTCCCATCCTCACTCTCCCTCTCACACAATCTCTCCCATCCTCACTCTCACTCTCACTCTCACGCTCACACTCTCTCCCATCCTCACTCTCAGACTCTCTCTCCCATCCTCACTCTCACTCTCACACTCACTCGCCCATCCTCACTCTCACTCGCACACTCTCTCCCCCATCCTCACTCTCACTCTCACACTCTTTCTGACATACTCACTCTCACTCTCACACTCTCTCCCCATCCACACTCTCACTCTCACACTCTGTCCCATTCTTACTCTCACTCTCACACTCACTCCCCATCCGCACTCTCACTCACACACTCTCTCCCATCCTCACTCTCACACTCACACACTCTCCCATCCTCAATCCTCCTCTCATACTCTCTCTCACATCCTTACTGTCACTCTCACAATCTCTCACCCATCCTCACTCTCACTCTCACTCATACGCTCTCTCTCCCATTCTCACTCTCACCCTCACACACTCTCTCCCATCCTCACTCTAACTCCCACACTCTCGCTACCATCCTCACTCCCACACTCACTCCCATTCTCACTGTCACTCACACACTTTCCCTCCTCACAGTCACTCTCACGCTCTCTCTCCCATCCTCACTCTCACTCACTCTCACGCTCTCTCTCATTCTCATTCTCACTCTCACACACTCTACCACCCTCACTCTCATTCTCGTACACTCTCTCCCATCCTCACTCTCACTCTCATGCTCTCGCTCCCATTCTCATTCTCACTCTCACACACTCACTCCCTTTCGCACTCTCACTCTCAAACTCTCTCTCCCATCCTCACTCTCACTCTCACACACTCACTCCCATCCTCACTCTCAAATTCTCTCTCACACTCTCTCTCCCATCCACACTGTTAGTCTCACACTCTCTCTCCCATCCTCACTCACACTCTTACACACTCTCTCCCATCCTCACTCTCACTCACACACTCTCTCTCCCATCCTCACTCTACCGCTCACACAATGCCTCCCATCCTCACTCTCACTCTCACGCTCACACTCTCTCCCATTCTCACTCTCAGACTCTCTCTCCCATCCTCACTATCTCTCTCACACTCACTCGCCCATCCTCACTCTCACTCGCACACTCTCTCACCCATCCTCACTCTCACTCTCACACTCTTTCTGACATACTCACTCTCACTGTCACACTCTCTCTCCCCATCCACACTCTCACTCTCACACTCTGTCCCATTCTTACTCTCACTCTCACACTCTCTCCCCCATCCACACTCTCACTCTCACACTCTCTCCCCCATCCACACTCTCACTCTCACACTCTGTCCCATTCTTACTCTCACTCTCACACTCTCTCCCCCATCCTCACTCTCACACTCACACTCTCTCCCATCCTCAGTCCTCCTCTCACACTCTCTCTCTCATCCTTACTGTCACTCTCACAATCTCTCACCCATCCTCACTCTCACTCTCACGCTCTCTCTCCCATTCTCACTCTCACCCTCACACACTGTCTCCCATCCTCACTCTAACTACCACACTCTCGCTACCATCCTCACTCGCACACTCACTCCCATTCTCACTCTCACTCTCACACTCTCTCTCCCATTCTCACTCTCACTCTCACACTCTCTCTCATATCCTCACTGTCACACTCACACACTCTCTCCAATCCTCACTCTCACTCTCACTCTCACACTCTCTCTCCCATCCTCACTCTCACTCTCACACATTCTCTCCCATCCTCACTCTCTCTCTTGCACACTCTCTCACATCCTCACTCTCTCTAACACTCACACTCTCTCTCCCATTCTCACACTCACTCTCACACATTCTCTCCCATCCTCACTCTCACTCTCACACTCTCTCTCATATCCTCACTGTCACCCTCACACACTCTCTCCCATCCTCACTCTCACTCTCACACATTCTCTCCCATCCTCACTCTCACTCTTACACACTCTCTCACATCCTCACTCTCTCTAACTCTCACACTCTCTCTCCCACCCTCACTCTCACTCTCACACTTTCTCTTCCATTCTCACTCTCACTCACACACTCTCTCTCCTATCCTAACTCTCACTCTCACTCTCACACACTCTCTCCCATCCTCACTCTCACTCTCACACTCTCTTGCCCATCCTCACTCCCACTCTCACACTCTCTCCCATCCTCACTGTCACTCACACTCTCTCTCCCATCCTCACTCTCACTCTCACTCTCACTCTCACACTCTCTCTCATTCTCTTCTCACTCTCACACACTCTACCACCCTCACTCTCATTCTCGCACTCTCTCTCCCATCCTCACTCTCACACGCTCTCTCTCCCATTCTCACTCTCACCCTCACACACTCACTCCCATTCTCACTCTCACTCTCAAACTCTCTCTCCCATCCTCACTCTCACTCTCACACACTCACTCCTATCCTCACTCTCACTCTCACTCTTACACTCTCGCTCCGATTCTCACTCTCACTCTCACACAATCTCCCATTCGCCCTCTCACTCTCACACTGTCCCCCATCCTCACTCTCACACTCTCTCCCATCCTCACTCTCACTCTCACACTCTCTGTCCCATCCTCACTCTCACTCTCACACTCTCTCCCATCCTCACACTCACTCTCACACTCTCTCCCATCCTCACTCTCACTCTCACACTCACTCACATAGTCACTCTCACTCTCACACACTCTGTCCCATTCTCTTTCTCACACTCTCTTTCCCATCCTCACTCCCACATTCTCTCCCATCCTCCATCTCACTCTCACATTCACTCTCCCATCCTTACCCTCACTCTCACACTCTCTCTCCCATCCTCACTCCCAACTCACACCCATTCTCACTCTCACTCTCACACTCTCTCCCACCCTCAATCCCACACTCTCTTCCTTTCTCAATCTCACTCTCACACTCTCTCTCCCATCCTCACTCTCACTCTCTCTCTCCAATCCTCACTCCCACACTCAATCCCATTCTCACTCTCACTCTCACACACGCTCTCCCATCCTCACTGTCACTCTCAATCTCTCTCTCCAATCCTCAATCTCTCTCTCACTCTCACACTCTCTCTGCCATCCTCACTCTCACACTCTCTCTCATTCACACTTTAATCTCACACTCTCTTCCCGTCTCACTCTCACACTCTCTCGCATCCTCACTCTAACTCTCACTCTCACTCTCACTCTCTTCACTTCTCACTCTCACTCTCACACTCTCTCCCATCCTCACTGTCACTCTCACTCTCACACTCTCTTCCCTTCTCACTCTCACTCTCACACTCGCTCTCATCCTCATGCTCACTCTCACACTCTCTCTCCCATTCTCACTCTCACTCTCACACGCTCTCCCATCCACACTCACAATCTCACACCCTCTCATCCATTCTCACTCTCACTCTCACACTCGTTCTCATCCTCACTCTCAATCTCACACTCTCTCTCCCATCCTCACTCCCACACTCTCTCCCATCCTCACTCTCACTCTCACACTGTCTCTCTCCCATTCTCACTCTCACTCTCACACACACTCTCCCATCCTCACTCTCTCTCTCACACTCTCTCGCCCATCCTCACTCTCACTCTCACACTCTCTCTCCCATCCTCACTCTCACTCTCACTCTCACACTCCCTCCCATTCTTACTCTCACTCTCACACTCTCTCCCCAACCTCTCTCTCACTCTCACACTCACTCCCCCATCCTCACTTTCAATCACACACTCTCTCCCATCCTCACTCTCACTATCACACTCTCTCTCCCGTCCTCAATCTCACACTCTCTCTCCCATCCTCACTCTCACTCTCACACTCTCTCCCATCCTCACTCTCACACTCTCTCTCCCATCCTCACTCTAACTCTCACACTCTCTCTCACATTCTCACTGTCACTCCCACCTTCTCTCTCCCATCCTCACTGTCACTCTCACACTCTCTCCAATCCTCACTGACATTCTCACACTCTCTCTTCCATCCTCACTCTCACTCTCACACTCTCTCTCATATCCTCACTGTCACACTCACACACTCTCTCCAATCCTCACTCTCACTCTCACTCTCACACTCTCTCTCCCATCCTCACTCTCACTCTCACACATTCTCTCCCATCCTCACTCTCTCTCTTGCACACTCTCTCACATCCTCACTCTCTCTAACACTCACACTCTCTCTCCCATTCTCACACTCACTCTCACACATTCTCTCCCATCCTCACTCTCACTCTCACACTCTCTCTCATATCCTCACTGTCACCCTCACACACTCTCTCCCATCCTCACTCTCACTCTCACACATTCTCTCCCATCCTCACTCTCACTCTTACACACTCTCTCACATCCTCACTCTCTCTAACTCTCACACTCTCTCTCCCACCCTCACTCTCACTCTCACACTTTCTCTTCCATTCTCACTCTCACTCACACACTCTCTCTCCTATCCTAACTCTCACTCTCACTCTCACACACTCTCTCCCATCCTCACTCTCACTCTCACACTCTCTCGCCCATCCTCACTCCCACTCTCACACTCTCTCCCATCCTCACTGTCACTCACACTCTCTCTCCCATCCTCACTCTCACTCTCACTCTCACTCTCACACTCTCTCTCATTCTCTTCTCCCTCTCACACACTCTACCACCCTCACTCTCATTCTCGCACTCTCTCTCCCATCCTCACTCTCACACGCTCTCTCTCCCATTCTCACTCTCACCCTCACACACTCACTCCCATTCTCACTCTCACTCTCAAACTCTCTCTCCCATCCTCACTCTCACTCTCACACACTCACTCCTATCCTCACTCTCACTCTCACTCTTACACTCTCGCTCCGATTCTCACTCTCACTCTCACACAATCTCCCATTCGCCCTCTCACTCTCACACTGTCCCCCATCCTCACTCTCACACTCTCTCCCATCCTCACTCTCACTCTCACACTCTCTGTCCCATCCTCACTCTCACTCTCACACTCTCTCCCATCCTCACACTCACTCTCACACTCTCTCCCATCCTCACTCTCACTCTCACACTCACTCACATAGTCACTCTCACTCTCACACACTCTGTCCCATTCTCTTTCTCACACTCTCTTTCCCATCCTCACTCCCACATTCTCTCCCATCCTCCATCTCACTCTCACATTCACTCTCCCATCCTTACCCTCACTCTCACACTCTCTCTCCCATCCTCACTCCCAACTCACACCCATTCTCACTCTCACTCTCACACTCTCTCCCACCCTCAATCCCACACTCTCTTCCTTTCTCAATCTCACTCTCACACTCTCTCTCCCATCCTCACTCTCACTCTCTCTCTCCAATCCTCACTCCCACACTCAATCCCATTCTCACTCTCACTCTCACACACGCTCTCCCATCCTCACTGTCACTCTCAATCTCTCTCTCCGATCCTCAATCTCTCTCTCACTCTCACACTCTCTCTGCCATCCTCACTCTCACACTCTCTCTCATTCACACTTTAATCTCACACTCTCTTCCCGTCTCACTCTCACACTCTCTCGCATCCTCACTCTAACTCTCACTCTCACTCTCACTCTCTTCACTTCTCACTCTCACTCTCACACTCTCTCCCATCCTCACTGTCACTCTCACTCTCACACTCTCTTCCCTTCTCACTCTCACTCTCACACTCGCTCTCATCCTCATGCTCACTCTCACACTCTCTCTCCCATTCTCACTCTCACTCTCACACGCTCTCCCATCCACACTCACAATCTCACACCCTCTCATCCATTCTCACTCTCACTCTCACACTCGTTCTCATCCTCACTCTCAATCTCACACTCTCTCTCCCATCCTCACTCCCACACTCTCTCCCATCCTCACTCTCACTCTCACACTGTCTCTCTCCCATTCTCACTCTCACTCTCACACACACTCTCCCATCCTCACTCTCTCTCTCACACTCTCTCGCCCATCCTCACTCTCACTCTCACACTCTCTCTCCCATCCTCACTCTCACTCTCACTCTCACACTCCCTCCCATTCTTACTCTCACTCTCACACTCTCTCCCCAACCTCTCTCTCACTCTCACACTCACTCCCCCATCCTCACTTTCAATCACACACTCTCTCCCATCCTCACTCTCACTATCACACTCTCTCTCCCGTCCTCAATCTCACACTCTCTCCCATCCTCACTCTCACTCTCACACTCTCTCCCATCCTCACTCTCACACTCTCTCTCCCATCCTCACTCTAACTCTCACACTCTCTCTCACATCCTCACTGTCACTCCCACCTTCTCTCTCCCATCCTCACTGTCACTCTCACACTCTCTCCAATCCTCACTGACATTCTCACACTCTCTCTTCCATCCTCACTCTCACAGTCTCTCCCATCCGCACTGTCACTCTCACTCTCACTCTCTCTCTATCATCCTCACTCTCACTCTCCATTTCACACTCTCTCTCCCATCCACACTGCCAGTCTCACACTCTCTCTCCCATCATCACTCTCAATCTCACTCTCACTCTCTCTCCCATCCTCACTCTCACTCTCACAATCTCTCTTCCATTCTCACTCTCACTCTCACACTCTCTCTCCCATTCACATTCACACTCTCGCTCTCACAGTCTCTCCCATAAGCACTCTCACTCTCACACACTCTCCCAAATCCTCACTCTCACTTACACTCTCTCCCATTCACACTCTCACTCTCACACTCTCTCACATCCTCACTCTCACTCTCACACACACACTCTCTCCCATTCTCACTCTCACTCTCACACACTCTCTCCCATTCTCACTCTCACTCTCACACTCTCTCTATCATCCTCACTCTCACTCTCCATTTCACACTCTCTCTCCCATCCACACTGCCAGTCTCACACTCTCTCTCCCATCATCACTCTCAATCTCACTCTCACTCTCTCTCAAATCCTCTCTCTCACTCTCACAAACTCTCTTCCATTCTCACTCTCACTCTCTCTCTCCCATTCTCATTCACACTCTCACTCTCACAGTCTCTCCCAGACGCTCTCTCACTCTCACACTCTCTCCCAAATCCTCAATCTCACTCACACAGTCTCTCCCATCTGCACTCTCACTCTCAAAATCACTCCCAATCTCACTCTCACACACACACTCACTCACACACTCTCTCCCATTCTCACTCTCACTCACACACTCTCTCTCACATCCTCACTCTCACACACATTCACACACTCCCTCCGATTCTTACTCTCACTCTCACACTCTCTTCCCATCCTCTCTCTCACTCTCAAACTCTCTCCCCCATCCTCACTCTCACTCACACACTCTCTCCCATCCTCACTCTCACTATCACACTCTCTCCCCCATCCTCCCTCACACACTCTCTCCCATCCTCACTGCCATTCTCACACTCTCTCCCCCATCCTCTCTCTCACTCTCACACTCTCGCCCCCGTCCTCACTTTCAGTCACACACTCTCTCCCATCCTCACTCTCACTATCACACTCTCTCCCCCATCCTCACGCTCGCTCTCACACTCTCTCCCCTATCCTCACTCTCACTCACATACTCTCTCCTATCCACACTCTCACACTCACACTCTCTCCCCATCCTCACTCTCACACTCACACTCTCTCCCATTCTCATTCTCACTCACACACTCTCTCCCATCCTCACTCTCACTCTCACACTCTCTCTCCCATCCTCACTCTCACTCTCACACTCTCTCTCTCCCATCCTCACTCTCACACTCTCTCTCCCATCCTCACTCTCACTCTCACACTCTCTCTCCCATCCTCACTGTCACTCCCACCCACTCTCTCCCATCCTCACTCTCAATCTCACACACTCTCCCATCCGCACCCTCACTCTCACACACTCTCTCCCATTCTCACTCTTACTCTCACACTCTCTCTCCCATTCTCATTCTCCCTCTCACTCTCAGACTCTCTCCCATTCGCACTCTCACTCTCACACTCTCTCTCCCATCCTCACTCTCACTCTCACACTCTCTCTCCCATCCTCACTCTCACAAACTCTCTCCCATTCTCATTCTCACTCTCGCTCTCACAGTCTCTCCCATAAGCACTCTCACTCTCACACTCTCTCCCAAATCCTCACTCTCACTCACACTCTCTCCCATTCGCACTCTCACTCTCACACTCTCTCTCCCATCCTCACTCTCTCTCTCACACTCTCTCTCCCATCCTCACTCTCACTCTCACACACTCTCTCCCATTCTCACTCTCACTCTCACACTCCCTCTCCCATTCTCATTCACACTCTCACTCTCACAGTCTCTCTCATACGCACTCTCACTCTCACACTCTCACCCAAATCCTCACTCTCACTCACACAGTCTCTCCCATCTGCACTCTCACTCTCACAATCACTCCCAATCTCACTCTAACACACACACTCACTCTCACGCTCTCTCTCCCATCCTCACTCTCACTCACACACTCTCTCCCATTCTCACTCTCACTCACACACTCTCTCTCACATCCTCTCTCTCACTCTCACACACTCTCTCCCATCCTCACTCTCTCCCTCACTCTCACTCTCACACTCTCTCGCCCATCCTCACTCTCACAATCTCTCTCCCATCCTCACTCTCACTCTCACTCTCACACTCCCTCCCAGTCTTACTCTCACTCTCACCCTCTCTCCCCAACCTCTCTCTCACTCACACACTCACTCCCCCATCCTCACTTTCAATCACACACTCTCTCCCATCCTCACTCTCACTATCACACTCTCTCTCCCGTCCTCAATCTCACACTCTCTCTCCCATCCTCACTCTCACTCTCACAAACTCTCTTCCATTCTCATTCTCACTCTCGCTCTCACAGTCTCTCCCATTCGCACTCTCACTCTCACACTCTCTCTCCCATCCTCACTCTCTCTCTCACACTCTCTCTCCCATCCTCACTCTCACTCTCACACACTCTCTCCCATTCTCACTCTCACTCTCACACTCTCTCTCCCATCCTCACTCTCTCTCTCACACTCTCTCTCCCATCCTCACTCTCACTCTCACACACTCTCTCCCATTCTCACTCTCACTCTCACACTCCCTCTCCCATTCTCATTCACACTCTCACTCTCACAGTCTCTCTCATACGCACTCTCACTCTCACACTCTCAACCAAATCCTCACTCTCACTCACACAGTCTCTCCCATCTGCACTCTCACTCTCACAATCACTCCCAATCTCACTCTAACACACACACTCACTCTCACGCTCTCTCTCCCATCCTCACTCTCACTCACACACTCTCTCCCATTCTCACTCTCACTCACACACTCTCTCTCACATCCTCTCTCTCACTCTCACACACTCTCTCCCATCCTCACTCTCTCCCTCACTCTCACTCTCACACTCTCTCGCCCATCCTCACTCTCACAATCTCTCTCCCATCCTCACTCTCACTCTCACTCTCACACTCCCTCCCAGTCTTACTCTCACTCTCACCCTCTCTCCCCAACCTCTCTCTCACTCACACACTCACTCCCCCATCCTCACTTTCAATCACACACTCTCTCCCATCCTCACTCTCACTATCACACTCTCTCTCCCGTCCTCAATCTCACACTCTCTCTCCCATCCTCACTCTCACTCTCACAAACTCTCTTCCATTCTCATTCTCACTCTCGCTCTCACAGTCTCTCCCATTCGCACTCTCACTCTCACACTCTCTCTCCCATCCTCACTCTCTCTCTCACACTCTCTCTCCCATCCTCACTCTCACTCTCACACACTCTCTCCCATTCTCACTCTCACTCTCACACTCCCTCTCCCATTCTCATTCAAACTCTCACTCTCACAATCTCTCCCATACGCACTCTCACTCTCACACTCTCTCCCAAATCCTCACTCTCACTCACACAGTCTCTCCCATCTGCACTCTCACTCTCACAATCTCTCCCAATCTCACTCTCACACACACACTCACTCTCACGCTCTCTCTCCCATCCTCACTCTCACTCACACACTCTCTCCCATTCTCACTCTCACTCACACACTCTCTCTCACATCCTCACTCTCACTCTCAAACTCTCTCTCCCATCCTCACTCTCACTCTCACACACTCACTCCTATCCTCACTCTCACTCTCACTCTTACACTCTCGCTCCGATTCTCACTCTCACTCTCACACAATCTCCCATTCGCCCTCTCACTCTCACACTGTCCCCCATCCTCACTCTCACACTCTCTCCCATCCTCACTCTCACTCTAACACTCTCTGTCCCATCCTCACTCTCACTCTCACACTCTCTCCCATCCTCACACTCACTCTCACACTCTCTCCGATCCTCACTCTCACTCTCACACTCACTCACATAGTCACTCTCACTCTCACACACTCTGTCCCATTCTCTTTCTCACACTCTCTTTCCCATCCTCACTCCCACATTCTCTCCCATCCTCCATCTCACTCTCACATTCACTCTCCCATCCTTACCCTCACTCTCACACTCTCTCTCCCATCCTCACTCCCAACTCACACCCATTCTCACTCTCACTCTCACACTCTCTCCCACCCTCAATCCCACACTCTCTTCCTTTCTCAATCTCACTCTCACACTCTCTCTCCCATCCTCACTCTCACTCTCTCTCTCCAATCCTCACTCCCACACTCAATCCCATTCTCACTCTCACTCTCACACACGCTCTCCCATCCTCACTGTCACTCTCAATCTCTCTCTCCGATCCTCAATCTCTCTCTCACTCTCACACTCTCTCTGCCATCCTCACTCTCACACTCTCTCTCATTCACACTTTAATCTCACACTCTCTTCCCGTCTCACTCTCACACTCTCTCGCATCCTCACTCTAACTCTCACTCTCACTCTCACTCTCTTCACTTCTCACTCTCACTCTCACACTCTCTCCCATCCTCACTGTCACTCTCACTCTCACACTCTCTTCCCTTCTCACTCTCACTCTCACACTCGCTCTCATCCTCATGCTCACTCTCACACTCTCTCTCCCATTCTCACTCTCACTCTCACACGCTCTCCCATCCACACTCACAATCTCACACCCTCTCATCCATTCTCACTCTCACTCTCACACTCGTTCTCATCCTCACTCTCAATCTCACACTCTCTCTCCCATCCTCACTCCCACACTCTCTCCCATCCTCACTCTCACTCTCACACTGTCTCTCTCCCATTCTCACTCTCACTCTCACACACACTCTCCCATCCTCACTCTCTCTCTCACACTCTCTCGCCCATCCTCACTCTCACTCTCACACTCACTCTCCCATCCTCACTCTCACTCTCACTCTCACACTCCCTCCCATTCTTACTCTCACTCTCACACTCTCTCCCCAACCTCTCTCTCACTCTCACACTCACTCCCCCATCCTCACTTTCAATCACACACTCTCTCCCATCCTCACTCTCACTATCACACTCTCTCTCCCGTCCTCAATCTCACACTCTCTCCCATCCTCACTCTCACTCTCACACTCTCTCCCATCCTCACTCTCACACTCTCTCTCCCATCCTCACTCTAACTCTCACACTCTCTCTCACATCCTCACTGTCACTCCCACCTTCTCTCTCCCATCCTCACTGTCACTCTCAAACTCTCTCCAATCCTCACTGACATTCTCACACTCTCTCTTCCATCCTCACTCTCACAGTCTCTCCCATCCGCACTGTCACTCTCACTCTCACTCTCTCTCTATCATCCTCACTCTCACTCTCCATTTCACACTCTCTCTCCCATCCACACTGCCAGTCTCACACTCTCTCTCCCATCATCACTCTCAATCTCACTCTCACTCTCTCTCCCATCCTCACTCTCACTCTCACAATCTCTCTTCCATTCTCACTCTCACTCTCACACTCTCTCTCCCATTCACATTCACACTCTCGCTCTCACAGTCTCTCCCATAAGCACTCTCACTCTCACACACTCTCCCAAATCCTCACTCTCACTTACACTCTCTCCCATTCACACTCTCACTCTCACACTCTCTCACATCCTCACTCTCACTCTCACACACACACTCTCTCCCATTCTCACTCTCACTCTCACACACTCTCTCCCATTCTCACTCTCACTCTCACACTCTCTCTATCATCCTCACTCTCACTCTCCATTTCACACTCTCTCTCCCATCCACACTGCCAGTCTCACACTCTCTCTCCCATCATCACTCTCAATCTCACTCTCACTCTCTCTCAAATCCTCTCTCTCACTCTCACAAACTCTCTTCCATTCTCACTCTCACTCTCTCTCTCCCATTCTCATTCACACTCTCACTCTCACAGTCTCTCCCAGACGCTCTCTCACTCTCACACTCTCTCCCAAATCCTCAATCTCACTCACACAGTCTCTCCCATCTGCACTCTCACTCTCAAAATCACTCCCAATCTCACTCTCACTCACACACTCTCTCTCACATCCTCACTCTCACACACATTCACACACTCCCTCCGATTCTTACTCTCACTCTCACACTCTCTTCCCATCCTCTCTCTCACTCTCAAACTCTCTCCCCCATCCTCACTCTCACTCACACACTCTCTCCCATCCTCACTCTCACTATCACACTCTCTCCCCCATCCTCCCTCACACACTCTCTCCCATCCTCACTGCCATTCTCACACTCTCTCCCCCATCCTCTCTCTCACTCTCACACTCTCGCCCCCGTCCTCACTTTCAGTCACACACTCTCTCCCATCCTCACTCTCACTATCACACTCTCTCCCCCATCCTCACGCTCGCTCTCACACTCTCTCCCCTATCCTCACTCTCACTCACATACTCTCTCCTATCCACACTCTCACACTCACACTCTCTCCCCATCCTCACTCTCACACTCACACTCTCTCCCATTCTCATTCTCACTCACACACTCTCTCCCATCCTCACTCTCACTCTCACACTCTCTCTCCCATCCTCACTCTCACTCTCACACTCTCTCTCTCCCATCCTCACTCTCACACTCTCTCTCCCATCCTCACTCTCACTCTCACACTCTCTCTCCCATCCTCACTGTCACTCCCACCCACTCTCTCCCATCCTCACTCTCAATCTCACACACTCTCCCATCCGCACCCTCACTCTCACACACTCTCTCCCATTCTCACTCTTACTCTCACACTCTCTCTCCCATTCTCATTCTCCCTCTCACTCTCAGACTCTCTCCCATTCGCACTCTCACTCTCACACTCTCTCTCCCATCCTCACTCTCACTCTCACACTCTCTCTCCCATCCTCACTCTCACAAACTCTCTCCCATTCTCATTCTCACTCTCGCTCTCACAGTCTCTCCCATAAGCACTCTCACTCTCACACTCTCTCCCAAATCCTCACTCTCACTCACACTCTCTCCCATTCGCACTCTCACTCTCACACTCTCTCTCCCATCCTCACTCTCTCTCTCACACTCTCTCTCCCATCCTCACTCTCACTCTCACACACTCTCTCCCATTCTCACTCTCACTCTCACACTCCCTCTCCCATTCTCATTCACACTCTCACTCTCACAGTCTCTCTCATACGCACTCTCACTCTCACACTCTCACCCAAATCCTCACTCTCACTCACACAGTCTCTCCCATCTGCACTCTCACTCTCACAATCACTCCCAATCTCACTCTAACACACACACTCACTCTCACGCTCTCTCTCCCATCCTCACTCTCACTCACACACTCTCTCCCATTCTCACTCTCACTCACACACTCTCTCTCACATCCTCTCTCTCACTCTCACACACTCTCTCCCATCCTCACTCTCTCCCTCACTCTCACTCTCACACTCTCTCGCCCATCCTCACTCTCACAATCTCTCTCCCATCCTCACTCTCACTCTCACTCTCACACTCCCTCCCAGTCTTACTCTCACTCTCACCCTCTCTCCCCAACCTCTCTCTCACTCACACACTCACTCCCCCATCCTCACTTTCAATCACACACTCTCTCCCATCCTCACTCTCACTATCACACTCTCTCTCCCGTCCTCAATCTCACACTCTCTCTCCCATCCTCACTCTCACTCTCACAAACTCTCTTCCATTCTCATTCTCACTCTCGCTCTCACAGTCTCTCCCATTCGCACTCTCACTCTCACACTCTCTCTCCCATCCTCACTCTCTCTCTCACACTCTCTCTCCCATCCTCACTCTCACTCTCACACACTCTCTCCCATTCTCACTCTCACTCTCACACTCTCTCTCCCATCCTCACTCTCTCTCTCACACTCTCTCTCCCATCCTCACTCTCACTCTCACACACTCTCTCCCATTCTCACTCTCACTCTCACACTCCCTCTCCCATTCTCATTCACACTCTCACTCTCACAGTCTCTCTCATACGCACTCTCACTCTCACACTCTCAACCAAATCCTCACTCTCACTCACACAGTCTCTCCCATCTGCACTCTCACTCTCACAATCACTCCCAATCTCACTCTAACACACACACTCACTCTCACGCTCTCTCTCCCATCCTCACTCTCACTCACACACTCTCTCCCATTCTCACTCTCACTCACACACTCTCTCTCACATCCTCTCTCTCACTCTCACACACTCTCTCCCATCCTCACTCTCTCCCTCACTCTCACTCTCACACTCTCTCGCCCATCCTCACTCTCACAATCTCTCTCCCATCCTCACTCTCACTCTCACTCTCACACTCCCTCCCAGTCTTACTCTCACTCTCACCCTCTCTCCCCAACCTCTCTCTCACTCACACACTCACTCCCCCATCCTCACTTTCAATCACACACTCTCTCCCATCCTCACTCTCACTATCACACTCTCTCTCCCGTCCTCAATCTCACACTCTCTCTCCCATCCTCACTCTCACTCTCACAAACTCTCTTCCATTCTCATTCTCACTCTCGCTCTCACAGTCTCTCCCATTCGCACTCTCACTCTCACACTCTCTCTCCCATCCTCACTCTCTCTCTCACACTCTCTCTCCCATCCTCACTCTCACTCTCACACACTCTCTCCCATTCTCACTCTCACTCTCACACTCCCTCTCCCATTCTCATTCAAACTCTCACTCTCACAATCTCTCCCATACGCACTCTCACTCTCACACTCTCTCCCAAATCCTCACTCTCACTCACACAGTCTCTCCCATCTGCACTCTCACTCTCACAATCTCTCCCAATCTGACTCTCACACACACACTCACTCTCACGCTCTCTCTCCCATCCTCACTCTCACTCACACACTCCCTCCCATTCTCACTCTCACTCACACACTCTCTCTCACATCCTCACTCTCACTCTCACACTCACACTCCCTCAAATTGTTAATCTCACTCTCACACTCTCTCCCCCATCCTCTCTCTCACTCTCACACTCTCTCCCCTATTCTCACTCTCACTCGCACATTCTCTCTCCCATCCTCACTCTCACTCTCACACTCTCTCTCCCATCCTCACTCTCACTCTCACACTCCCTCCCATTCTTACTCTCACTCTCACACTCTCTCCCCAACCTCTCTCTCACTCTCACACTCACTCCCCCATCCTCACTTTCAATCACACACTCTCTCCCATCCTCACTCTCACTATCACACTCTCTCTCCCGTCCTCAATCTCACACTCTCTCTCCCATCCTCACTCTCACTCTCACAAACTCTCTTCCATTCTCATTCTCACTCTCACACTCTCTCTCCCATTCTCATTCTCACTCTCGCTCTCACACTCTCTCCCATTCGCACTCTCACTCTCACACTCTCTCTCCCATCCTCACTCTCTCTCTCTCACACTCTCTCTCCCATCCTCACTCTCACTCTCACACACTCTCTCCCATTCTCACTCTCACTCTCACACTCCCTCTCCCATTCTCATTCAAACTTTCACTCTCACAATCTCTCCCATACGCACTCTCACTCTCACACTCTCTCCCAAATCCTCACTCTCACTCACACAGTCTCTCCCATCTGCACTCTCACTCTCACAATCTCTCCCAATCTGACTCTCACACACACACTCACTCTCACGCTCTCTCTCCCATCCTCACTCTCACTCACACACTCCCTCCCATTCTCACTCTCACTCACACACTCTCTCTCACATCCTCACTCTCACTCTCACACTCTCTCTCCCATCCTCACTCTCACTCTCACTCTCACACTCCCTCAAATTGTTAATCTCACTCTCACACTCTCTCCCCCATCCTCTCTCTCACTCTCACACTCAATACCCCATCCTCACTCTCACTCGCACATTCTCTCTCCCATCCTCACTCTCACTCTTACACACTCTCTCCCATCCTCACTCTCTCTCTTACTCTCACACACTCTCTCCCATCCTCACTCTAATTCTCACTCTCACTCTCACACTCTCTCGCCCATCCTCACTCTCACTCTCACCTCACACTCCCTCCCATTCTTACTCTCACTCTCATACTCTCTCCCCAACCTCTCTCACACTCTCACACTCACTCCCCCATCCTCACTCTCACTATTACACTCTCTCTCCCGTCCTCAATCTCACACTCTCTCCCCCATCCTCACTCTCACTCTCACACTCTCTCCCCAACCTCTCTCACACTCTCACACTCACTCCCCCATCCTCACTCTCACTATTACACTCTCTCTCCCGTCCTCAATCTCACACTCTCTCCCCCATCCTCACTCTCACTCTCACACTCTCTCCCATCCTCACTCTCACACTCTCTCTCCTATCCTCACTCTCACTCTCACACTCTCTCCCCTCCTCCCTGTCACTCCCACCCTCTCTCTCCCATCCTCAGTCTCACTCTCAGTCTCTCTCCCACCCGCACTCTCACTCTCACACACTGTCTCCTATTCTCACTCTCACTCTCTCTCCCATTCTCATTCTCACTCTCACACTCTCTCTCCCATTCTCATTCTCACTCTCGCTCTCACACTCTCTCCCATTCGCACTCTCACTCTCACACTCTCTCTCCCATCCTCACTCTCTCTCTCTCACACTCTCTCTCCCATCCTCACTCTCACTCTCACACACTCTCTCCCATTCTCACTCTCACTCTCACACTCCCTCTCCCATTCTCATTCAAACTCTCACTCTCACAATCTCTCCCATACGCACTCTCACTCTCACACTCTCTCCCAAATCCTCACTCTCACTCACACAGTCTCTCCCATCTGCACTCTCACTCTCACAATCTCTCCCAATCTCACTCTCACACACACACTCACTCTCACGCTCTCTCTCCCATCCTCACTCTCACTCACACACTCCCTCCCATTCTCACTCTCACTCACACACTCTCTCTCACATCCTCACTCTCACTCTCACACTCTCTCTCCCATCCTCACTCTCACTCTCACTCTCACACTCCCTCAAATTGTTAATCTCACTCTCACACTCTCTCCCCCATCCTCTCTCTCACTCTCACACTCAATCCCCCATCCTCACTCTCACTCGCACATTCTCTCTCCCATCCTCACTCTCACTCTTACACACTCTCTCCCATCCTCACTCTCTCTCTTACTCTCACACACTCTCTCCCATCCTCACTCTAATTCTCACTCTCACTCTCACACTCTCTCGCCCATCCTCACTCTTACTCTCACCTCACACTCCCTCCCATTCTTACTCTCACTCTCACACTCTCTCCCCAACCTCTCTCACACTCTCACACTCACTCACCCATCCTCACTCTCACTATTACACTCTCTCTCCCGTCCTCAATCTCACACTCTCTCCCCCATCCTCACTCTCACTCTCACACTCTCTCCCCAACCTCTCTCACACTCTCACACTCACTCCCCCATCCTCACTCTCACTATTACACTCTCTCTCCCGTCCTCAATCTCACACTCTCTCCCACATCCTCACTCTCACTCTCACACTCTCTCCCATCCTCACTCTCACACTCTCTCTCCTATCCTCACTCTCACTCTCACACTCTCTCCCCTCCTCCCTGTCACTCCCACCCTCTCTCTCCCATCCTCAGTCTCACTCTCAGTCTCTCTCCCACCCGCACTCTCACTCTCACACACTGTCTCCTATTCTCACTCTCACTCTCACACTCTCTCTCCCATTCTCATTCTCACTCTCACTCTCAGACTCTCTCCCATTCGCACTCTCACTCTCACACTCTCTCTCCCATCCTCACTCTCACTCTCACACTCTCTCTCCCATCCTCACTCTCACTCTCACAAACTCTCTTCCATTCTCGCTCTCACTCTCACACTCTCTCTCCCATTCTCATTCTCACTCTCGCTCTCACAGTCTCTCCCATAAGCACTCTCACTCTCACACTCTCTCCGAAATCCTCACTCTCACTCACACTCTCTCCCATTCGCACTCTCACTCTCACACTCTCTCTCCCATCCTCACTCTCTCTCTCACACTCTCTCTCCCATCCTCACTCTCACTCTCACACATTCTCTCCCATTCTCACTCTCACTCTCACACTCCCTCTCCCATTCTCATTCACACTCTCACTCTGACAGTCTCCCATACGCACTCTCACTCTCACACTCTCTCCCAAATCCTCACTCTCACTCACACAGTCTCTCCCATCTGCACTCTCACTCTCACAATCTCTCCCAATCTCACTCTCACACACACACTCACTCTCACGCTCTCTCTCCCATCCTCACTCTCACTCACACACTCTCTCCCATTCTCACTCTCACTCACACACTCTCTCTCACATCCTCACTCTCACTCTCTCACTCTCTCTCCCATCCTCACTCTCACTCTCACTCTCCCTCAAATTGTTAATCTCACTCTCACACTCACTCCTCCATCCTCTCTCTCACTCTCACACTCTCTCCCCCATCCTCACTCTCATTCGCACATTCTCTCTCCCATCCTCACTCTCACTCTCACACACTCTCTCCCATCCTCACTCTCTCTCTCACTCTCACTTTCACACTCTCTCGCCCATCCTCACTCTCACACTCTCTCTCCCATCCTCACTCTCACTCTCACACTCCCTCCCATTCTTACTCTCACTCTCACACTCTCTCCCCAACCTCTCTCTCACTCTCACACTCACTCCCCCATCCTCACTTTCAATCACACTCTCTCTCCCATCCTCACTCTCACTATCACACTCTCTCTCCCGTCCTCAATCTCACACTCTCTCTCCCATCCTCACTCTCACTCCCACAAACTCTCTTCCATTCTCATTCTCACTCTCACACTCTCTCTCCCATTCTCATTCTCACTCTTGCTCTCACAGTCTCTCCCATAAGCACTCTCACTCTCACACTCTCTCCCAAATCCTCACTCTCACTCACACTCTCTCCCATCCTCACTCTCACTCTCACACACTCTCTCCCATTCTCACTCTCACTCTCAGTCTCCCTCTCCCATTCTCATTCACACTCTCACTCTCACAATCTCTCCCATACTCACTCTCACTCTCACACTCTCTCCCAAATCCTCACTCTCACTCTCACAGTCTCTCCCATCTGCACTCTCACTCTCAAAATCTCTCCCAATCTCACTCTCACACACACACTCACTCTCACGCTCTCTCTCCCATCCTCACTCTCACTCACACACTCCCTCCCATTCTCACTCTCACTCACACACTCTCTCTCACATCCTCACTCTCACTCTCACACTCTCTCTCCCATCCTCACTCTCACTCTCACTCTCACACTCCCTCAAATTGTTAATCTCACTCTCACACTCTCTCCCCATCCTCTCTCTCACTCTCACACTCTCTCCCCCATCCTCACTCTCACTCGCACATTCTCTCTCCCATCCTCACTCTCACTCTCACACACTCTCTCCCATTCTCACTCTCTCTCTTACTCTCACACACTCTCTCCCATCCTCACTCGAACTCTCACTCTCACACTCTCTCGCCCATCCTCACTCTCACTCTCACACTCTCTCTCCCATCCTCACTCTCACTCTCACCTCACACCCCCTCCCATTCTTACTCTCACTCTCACACTCTCTCAACAACCTCTCTCTCACTCTCACACTCACTCCCCCATCCTCACTCTCACTATCACACTCTCTCTCCCGTCCTCAATCTCACACTCACTCTCCCATCCTCATTCTCACTCTCACACTCTCTCCGATCCTCACTCTCACACTGTCTCTCCCATCCTCACTGTCACTCTCACACTCTCTCCCAAATCCTCACTCTCACTCACACTCTCTCCCATTCGCACTCTCACTCTCACACTCTCTCTCCCATCCTCACTCTCTCTCTCACACTCTCTCTCCCATCCTCACTCTCACTCTCACACACTCTCACCCATTCTCACTCTCACTCTCACACTCCCTCTCCCATTCTCATTCACACTCTCACTCTGACAGTCTCTCCCATACGCACTCTCACTCTCACACTCTCTCCCAAATCCTCACTCTCACTCACACAGTCTCTCCCATCTGCACTCTCACTCTCACAATCTCTCCCAATCTCACTCTCACACACACACTCACTCTCACGCTCTCTCTCCCATCCTCACTCTCACTCACACACTCTCTCCCATTCTCACTCTCACTCACACACTCTCTCTCACATCCTCACTCTCACTCTCTCACTCTCACTCCCATCCTCACTCTCCCTCAAATTGTTAATCTCACTCTCACACTCACTCCTCCATCCTCTCTCTCACTCTCACACTCTCTCCCCCATCCTCACTCTCACTCGCACATTCTCTCTCCCATCCTCACTCTCACTCTCACACACTCTCTCCCATCCTCACTCTCTCTCTCACTCTCACTTTCACACTCTCTCGCCCATCCTCACTCTCACACTCTCTCTCCCATCCTCACTCTCACTCTCACACTCCCTCCCATTCTTACTCTCACTCTCACACTCTCTCCCCAACCTCTCTCTCACTCTCACACTCACTCCCCCATCCTCACTTTCAATCACACACTCTCTCTCATTCTCACTCTCACCATCACACTCTCTCTCCCGTCCTCAATCTCACACTCTCTCTCCCATCCTCACTCTCACTCCCACAAACTCTCTTCCATTCTCATTCTCACTCTCACACTCTCTATCCCATTCTCATTCTCACTCTCGCTCTCACAGTCTCTCCCATAAGCACTCTCACTCTCACACTCTCTCCCAAATCCTCACTCTCACTCACACTCTCTCCCATCCTCACTCTCACTCTCACACACTCTCTCCCATTCTCACTCTCACTCTCACTCTCCCTCTCCCATTCTCATTCACACTCTCACTCTCACAATCTCTCCCATACTCACTCTCACTCTCACACTCTCTCCCAAATCCTCACTCTCACTCTCACAGTCTTTCCCATCTGCACTCTCACTCTCACAATCTCTCCCAATCTCATTCTCACACACACACTCATCTCACGCTCTCTCTCCCATCCTCACTCTCACTCACACACTCCCTCCCATTCTCACTCTCACTCACACACTCTCTCTCACATCCTCACTCTCACTCTCACACTCTCTCTCCCATCCTCACTCTCACTCTCACTCTCACACTCCCTCAAATAGTTAATCTCACTCTCACACTCTCTCCCCCATCCTCTCTCTCACTCTCACACTCTCTCCCCATCCTCACTCTCACTCGCACATTCTCTCTCCCATCCTCACTCTCACTCTCACACACTCTCTCCCATTCTCACTCTCTTACTCTCACACACTCTCTCCCATCCTCACTCTAACTCTCACTCTCACACTCTCTCGCCCATCCTCACTCTCACTCTCACACTCTCTCTCCCATCCTCACTCTCACTCTCACCTCACACTCCCTCCCATTCTTACTCTCACTCTCACACTCTCTCAACAACCTCTCTCTCACTCTCACACTCACTCCCCCATCCTCACTCTCACTATCACACTCTCTCTCCCGTCCTCAATCTCACACTCACTCTCCCATCCTCATTCTCACTCTCACACTCTCTCCGATCCTCACTCTCACACTGTCTCTCCCATCCTCACTGTCACTCTCACACTCTCTCCCAAATCCTCACTCTCACTCACACTCTCTCCCATTCGCACTCTCACTCTCACTCTCTCTCTCCCATCCTCACTCTCTCTCTCACACTCTCTCTCCCATCCTCACTCTCACTCTCACACACTCTCTCCCATTCTCACTCTCACTCTCACACTCCCTCTCCCATTCTCATTCACACTCTCACTCTGACAGTCTCTCCCATACGCACTCTCACTCTCACACTCTCTCCCAAATCCTCACTCTCACTCACACAGTCTCTCCCATCTGCACTCTCACTCTCACAATCTCTCCCAATCTCACTCTCACACACACACTCACTCTCACGCTCTCTCTCCCATCCTCACTCTCACTCACACACTCTCTCCCATTCTCACTCTCACTCACACACTCTCTCTCACATCCTCACTCTCACTCTCACACTCTCTCTCCCATCCTCACTCTCACTCTCACTCTCCCTCAAATTGTTAATCTCACTCTCACACTCACTCCTCCATCCTCTCTCTCACTCTCACACTCTCTCCCCCATCCTCACTCTCACTCGCACATTCTCTCTCCCATCCTCACTCTCACTCTCACACACTCTCTCCCATCCTCACTCTCTCTCTCACTCTCACTTTCACACTCTCTCGCCCATCCTCACTCTCACACTCTCTCTCCCATTCTCACTCTCACTCTCACTCTCACACTCCCTCCCATTCTTACTCTCACTCTCACACTCTCTCCCCAACCTCTCTCTCACTCTCACACTCACTCCCCCATCCTCACTTTCAATCACACACTCTCTCCCATCCTCACTCTCACTATCACACTCTCTCTCCCGTCCTCAATCTCACACTCTCTCTCCCATCCTCACTCTCACTCCCACAAACTCTCTTCCATTCTCATTTTCACTCTCACACTCTCTCTCCCATTCTCATTCTCACTCTCGCTCTCACAGTCTCTCCCATAAGCACTCTCACTCTCACACTCTCTCCCAAATCCTCACTCTCACTCACACTCTCTCCCATCCTCACTCTCACTCTCACACACTCTCTCCCATTCTCACTCTCACTCTCACACACCCTCTCCCATTCTCATTCACACTCTCACTCTCACAATCTCTCCCATACTCACTCTCACTCTCACACTCTCTCCCAAATCCTCACTCTCACTCTCACAGTCTCTCCCATCTGCACTCTCACTCTCACAATCTCTCCCAATCTCACTCTCACACACACACTCACTCTCACGCTCTCTCTCCCATCCTCACTCTCACTCACACACTCCCTCCCATTCTCACTCTCACTCACACACTCTCTCTCACATCCTCACTCTCACTCTCACACTCTCTCTCCCATCCTCACTCTCACTCTCACTCTCACACTCCCTCAAATTGTTAATCTCACTCTCACACTCTCTCCCCCATCCTCTCTCTCACTCTCACACTCTCTCCCCCATCCTCACTCTCACTCGCACATTCTCTCTCCCATCCTCACTCTCACTCACTCTCTCCCATTCTCACTCTCTCTCTTACTCTCACACACTCTCTCCCATCCTCACTCTAACTCTCACTCTCACACTCTCTCGCCCATCCTCACTCTCACTCTCACACTCTCTCTCCCATCCTCACTCTCACTCTCACCTCACACTCCCTCCCATTCTTACTCTCACTCTCACACTCTCTCAACAACCTCTCTCTCACTCTCACACTCACTCCCCCATCCTCACTCTCACTATCACACTCTCTCTCCCGTCCTCAATCTCACACTCTCTCTCCCATCCTCATTCTCACTCTCACACTCTCTCCGATCCTCACTCTCACACTGTCTCTCCCATCCTCACTGTCACTCTCACACTCTCTCCCATCCTCACTGTCACTCCCACCCTCTCTCTCCCATCCTCAGTCTCACTCTCACTCTCTCTCCCACCCGCACTCTCACTCTCACACACTGTCTCCCATTCTCATTCTCACTCTCACACTCTCTCCCATCCTCACTCTCACACTCTCTCTCCCATCCTCACTCTCACTCTCACACTCTCTCCCATCCTCACTGTCACTCCCACACTCTCTCTCCCATCCTCAGTCTCACTCTCACTCTCTCTCCCACCCGCACTCTCACTCTCACTCTCACACTCCCTCAAATTGTTAATCTCACTCTCACACTCTCTCCCCCATCCTCTCTCTCACTCTCACACTCTCTCCCCTATCCTCACTCTCACTCGCACATTCTCTCTCCCATCCTCACTCTCACTCTCACACACTCTCTCCCATTCTCACTCTCTCTCTTACTCTCACACACTCTCTCCCATCCTCACTCTAACTCTCACTCTCACACTCTCTCGCCCATCCTCACTCTCACTCTTACACTCTCTCTCCCATCCTCACTCTCACTCTCACCTCACACTCCCTCCCATTCATACTCTCACTCTCACACTCTCTCAACAACCTCTCTCTCACTCTCACACTCACTCCCCCATCCTCACTCTCACTTTCACACTCTCTCTCCCGTCCTCAATCTCACACTCTCTCTCCCATCCTCATTCTCACTCTCACACTCTCTCCCATCCTCACTCTCACACTGTCTCTCCCATCCTCACTGTCACTCTCACACTCTCTCCCATCCTCACTGTCACTCCCACCCTCTCTCTCCCATCCTCAGTCTCACTCTCACTCTCTCTCTCACCCGCGCTCTCACTCTCACACACTGTCTCCCATTCTCACTCTCACTCTCACACTCTCTCTCCCATTCTCATTCTCACTCTCACTCTCCCTCAAATTGTTAATCTCACTCTCACACTCACTCCTCCATCCTCTCTCTCACTCTCACACTCTCTCCCCCATCCTCACTCTCACTCGCACATTCTCTCTCCCATCCTCACTCTCACTCTCACACACTCTCTCCCATCCTCACTCTCTCTCTCACTCTCACTTTCACACTCTCTCGCCCATCCTCACTCTCACACTCTCTCTCCCATTCTCACTCTCACTCTCACTCTCACACTCCCTCCCATTCTTACTCTCACTCTCACACTCTCTCCCCAACCTCTCTCTCACTCTCACACTCACTCCCCCATCCTCACTTTCAATCACACACTCTCTCCCATCCTCACTCTCACTATCACACTCTCTCTCCCGTCCTCAATCTCACACTCTCTCTCCCATCCTCACTCTCACTCCCACAAACTCTCTTCCATTCTCATTCTCACTCTCACACTCTCTCTCCCATTCTCATTCTCACTCTCGCTCTCACAGTCTCTCCCATAAGCACTCTCACTCTCACACTCTCTCCCAAATCCTCACTCTCACTCACACTCTCTCCCATCCTCACTCTCACTCTCACACACTCTCTCCCATTCTCACTCTCACTCTCACACACCCTCTCCCATTCTCATTCACACTCTCACTCTCACAATCTCTCCCATACTCACTCTCACTCTCACACTCTCTCCCAAATCCTCACTCTCACTCTCACAGTCTCTCCCATCTGCACTCTCACTCTCACAATCTCTCCCAATCTCACTCTCACACACACACTCACTCTCACGCTCTCTCTCCCATCCTCACTCTCACTCACACACTCCCTCCCATTCTCACTCTCACTCACACACTCTCTCTCACATCCTCACTCTCACTCTCACACTCTCTCTCCCATCCTCACTCTCACTCTCACTCTCACACTCCCTCAAATTGTTAATCTCACTCTCACACTCTCTCCCCCATCCTCTCTCTCACTCTCACACTCTCTCCCCCATCCTCACTCTCACTCGCACATTCTCTCTCCCATCCTCACTCTCACTCACTCTCTCCCATTCTCACTCTCTCTCTTACTCTCACACACTCTCTCCCATCCTCACTCTAACTCTCACTCTCACACTCTCTCGCCCATCCTCACTCTCACTCTCACACTCTCTCTCCCATCCTCACTCTCACTCTCACCTCACACTCCCTCCCATTCTTACTCTCACTCTCACACTCTCTCAACAACCTCTCTCTCACTCTCACACTCACTCCCCCATCCTCACTCTCACTATCACACTCTCTCTCCCGTCCTCAATCTCACACTCTCTCTCCCATCCTCATTCTCACTCTCACACTCTCTCCGATCCTCACTCTCACACTGTCTCTCCCATCCTCACTGTCACTCTCACACTCTCTCCCATCCTCACTGTCACTCCCACCCTCTCTCTCCCATCCTCAGTCTCACTCTCACTCTCTCTCCCACCCGCACTCTCACTCTCACACACTGTCTCCCATTCTCATTCTCACTCTCACACTCTCTCCCATCCTCACTCTCACACTCTCTCTCCCATCCTCACTCTCACTCTCACACTCTCTCCCATCCTCACTGTCACTCCCACACTCTCTCTCCCATCCTCAGTCTCACTCTCACTCTCTCTCCCACCCGCACTCTCACTCTCACTCTCACACTCCCTCAAATTGTTAATCTCACTCTCACACTCTCTCCCCCATCCTCTCTCTCACTCTCACACTCTCTCCCCTATCCTCACTCTCACTCGCACATTCTCTCTCCCATCCTCACTCTCACTCTCACACACTCTCTCCCATTCTCACTCTCTCTCTTACTCTCACACACTCTCTCCCATCCTCACTCTAACTCTCACTCTCACACTCTCTCGCCCATCCTCACTCTCACTCTTACACTCTCTCTCCCATCCTCACTCTCACTCTCACCTCACACTCCCTCCCATTCATACTCTCACTCTCACACTCTCTCAACAACCTCTCTCTCACTCTCACACTCACTCCCCCATCCTCACTCTCACTTTCACACTCTCTCTCCCGTCCTCAATCTCACACTCTCTCTCCCATCCTCATTCTCACTCTCACACTCTCTCCCATCCTCACTCTCACACTGTCTCTCCCATCCTCACTGTCACTCTCACACTCTCTCCCATCCTCACTGTCACTCCCACCCTCTCTCTCCCATCCTCAGTCTCACTCTCACTCTCTCTCTCACCCGCGCTCTCACTCTCACACACTGTCTCCCATTCTCACTCTCACTCTCACACTCTCTCTCCCATTCTCATTCTCACTCTCACACTCTCTCCCATCCTCACTCTCACACTCTCTCTCCCATTCTCATTCTCACTCTCACACTCTCTCCCATCCTCACTCTCACTCTCACACTCTTTCTCCCATTCTCATTCACACTCTCACTCTCACAGTCTCTCCCAGACGCTCTCTCACTCTCACACTCTCTCCCAAATCCTCACTCTCACTCACACAGTCTCTCCCATCTGCACTCTCACTCTCACAATCACTCCCAATCTCACTCTCACACACACACTCACTCACACACTCTCCCCCATTCTCACTCTCACTCACACAATCTCTCTCACATCCTCTCTCTCACTCACACACATTCTCTCACTCCCTCCGATTCTTAGTCTCACTCTCACACTCTCTTCCCATCCTCTCTCTCACTCTCAAACTCTCTCACCCATCCTCACCCTCACTCACACACTCTCTCCCATCCTCACTGCAATTCTCACACTCTCTCCCCATCCTCTCTCACACTCTCTCCCCATCCTCACTTTCAATCCCACACTCTCTCCCAACCTCACTCTCACTATCACACTCTCTCCCCCATCCTCACGCTCGCTCTCACACTCTCTCCCCTATCCTCACTCTCACTCACATACTCTCTCCTATCCACACTCTCACACTCACACTCTCTCCCCATCCTCACTCTCACTCTCACACTCTCTCCCATCCTCATTCTCACTCACACACTCTCTCCCATCCTCACTCTCACTCTCACACTCTCTCTCCCATCCTCACTGTCACTCTCACACTCTCTCCCATCCTCACTGTCACTCCCACCCTCTCTCTCCCATCCTCAGTCTCACTCTCACACTCTCTCTCCCATCCTCACTCTCACACTCTCTCTCCCATCCTCACTCTCACTCTCACACTCTCTCTCCCATCCTCACTGTCACTCCCACCCTCTCTCTCCCATTCTTACTCTCAATCTCACACTCTCTCCCATCCGGACTCTCACTCTCACACACTCCCTCCCATTCTCACTCTTACTCTCACAATCTCTCTCCCATTCTCATTCTCACTCTCACTCTCACACTCTCTCCCATCCTCACTCTCACTCTCACACTCTCTCCCATCCTCATTCTCACTCTCACACTCTCTCTCCCATCCTCACTCTCACTCTCACACTCTCTCTCCCATCCTCACTCTCACTCTCACAAACTCTCTTCCATTCTCACTCTCACTCTCACACTCTCTCTCCCATTCTCATTCTCACTCTCGCTCTCACAGTCTCTCCCATACGCACTCTCACTCTCACACTCTCTCCCAAATCCTCACTCTCACTCAAACAGTCTCTCCCATCTGCACTCTCACTCTCACAATCTCTCCCAATCTCACTCTCACACACACACTCTCTCCCATCCGCACTCTCACTCTCACGCTCTCTCTCCCATCCTCACTCTCACTCACACAATCTCTCCCATTCTCACTCTCACTCACATACTCTCTCTCCCATCCTCACTCTCACACTCATTCTCACACTCCCTCCCATTCTTTCTCTCACTCTCACACTCTCTCCCCATCCTCTCTCTCACTCTCACACTCTCTCCCCATCCTCACTCTCACTCACACACTCATCCCATCCTCACTCTCACTCACACACTCTCTCCCCCATCCTCACTCACACACTCTCTCCCATCCTCACTGTCATTCTCACACTGTTTCTCCCATCGTCACTCTCACTCTCACACTCTCTCCCATTCTCACTCACACTTTCTCTCCCATCTTCACTCTAACTCTCACTCTCACACTCTCTCGCCCATCCTCACTCTCACTCTCACACTCTCGCATTCTCATTCTAACTCTCACTCTCACAGTCTCTCCTATTCGCACTCTCACTCTCTCTCCCATCCTCACTCTCACTCTCACACTCTCTCCCATTCTCACTCACACACTTCCTCTCCCATTCTCACTCTTACTCTCACTCTCACACTCTCTCTCCCATTCTCATTCTCACTCTCACACTCTCCCTCCCATCCTCACTCTCACAAACTCTCACCCATCCTCACTCCCACTCTCACACACTCTCTCCCATTCTCACTCACACTCTCACACTCTCTCTCCCATCCTTACTCCCACACTCTCACACACTCTCTCCCATTCTCACTCTCACTCTCACACTCTCTCTCCCATCCTCACTCTCACACTCTCTCCCATCCTCACTCACAGTCACACACAATCTCTCCCATTATCACTCTCACTCTCACACTCTCTCTCCCATTCTTACTCTCACCCTCACACTCTCTCTCACATTCTTACTCTCATACACACTCTGCCATTCTCACTCTCACTCTCAAACTCTGTCTCCCCATTCTCACTCTCACTCTCACACACTCTCTCCCATCCTCACTCACACTCTGACTCTCACTCTCTCTCCCATCCTCACTCTCACTCTCACACTCTCTCTCCCATCCTCACTCTCACCCTCACATTCTCTCTCCCATCCTCATTCTCACTCTAACACTCTCTCCCATCCTCACTCACACTCTCACTCTCACTCTCTCTCCCATCCTCACTCTCACTCTCACACTCTCTCTCCCATCCTCACTCTCACCCTCACACTCTCTCTCCCATCCTCATTCTCACTCTAACACTCTATACCATCCTCACTCTCACTCTCAAACTCTCTCTCCCATCCTCACTCTCACTATCACACGCTCTCCCCATCCTCACTCACTCACTCTCTCCCATCCTCACTGTCATTCTCACACTCTCTCCCCCATCCTCTCTCTCACTCTCACACTCTCTCTCCATCCTCACTCTCACTCACATACTCTCTCTCCCATCCTCACTCTCACTCTCACACTCTCTCTCCCATCCTCAATCTCACACACTCTCTCCCATCCTAACTCTCACTCTCACACTCTCTCCCATCCTCACTCTCACACTCTCTCTCCCATCCTCACTCTCAATCTCACACTCTCTCCCATCCGCACTCTCACTCTCACACACTCTTTCCCATTCTAACTCTAACTCTCACAGTCTCTCTCCCATTCTCATTCTCACTCTCACTCTCAGACTCTCTCCCATTCTCACTCTCACCCTCACACACTCTCTACCATCCTCACTCTCACTGTCACTCTCACACTCTCTCTACCATCCTCACTCTCACACTGACACTCTCTCTCCCATCCTCACTGTCACTATCACACGCTGTCCCCATCCTCACTCACTCACTCTCTCCCATCCTCACTGTCATTCTCACACTCTCTCCCCATCCTCTCTCTCACTCTCAAACTCTCTCCCCCATCCTCACTTTCAATCACACACTCGCTCCCATCCTCACTCTCACTCTCACACTCTCTCCCATCCTCACTCTCACACTCTCTCTCCCATCCTCACTCTCACTCTCACACTCTCTCTCCCATCCTCACTTCCACTCCCACCCTCTCTCTCCCATCCTCACTCTCAATCTCACACTCTCTTCCATCCGCACTCTCACTCTCACACACTCTTTCCCATTCTCACTCTAACTCTCACAGTCTCTCTCTCCCATTCTCATTTTCATTCTCACTCTCAGACTCTCTCCCATTCGCACTCTCACTCTCACACTCTCTCCCCCATCCTCACTCTCACTCGCACATTCTCTCTCCCATCCTCACTCTCACACACTCTCTCCCATCCTCACTCTCACTCTCACAAACTCTCTTCCATTTTCATTCTCACTCTCACACTCTCTCTCCCATTCTCATTCTCACTCTCGCTCTCACAGTCTCTCCCATAAGCACTCTCACTCTCACACTCTCTCCCAAATCCTCACTCTCACTCACACTCTCTCCCATTCGCACTCTCACTCTCACACTCTCTCTCCCATCCTCACTCTCTCTCTCACACTCTCTCTCCCATCCTCACTCTCACTCTCACACACTCTCTCCCATTCTCACTCTCACTCTCACACTCCCTCTCCCATTCTCATTCACACTCTCACTCTCACAGTCTCTCCCATACGCACTCTCACTCTCACACTCTCTTCCAAATCCTCACTCTCACTCTCACACTCTCTCTCCCATCCTCACTCTCACTCTCACACTCTCTCCCCCATCCTCTCTCTCAATCTCACACTCTCTCCCCCATCCTCACTCTCACTTGCACATTCTCTCTCCCATCCTCACTCTCACTCTCACTCTCACACACTCTCTCCCATCCTCTCTCTCTCTCACTCTCACACACTCTCTCCCATCCTCACTCTAACTCTCACTCTCACTCTCACACTCTCTCGCCCATCCTCACTCTCACTCTCACTCTCACACTCTCACTCCCATTCTTACTCTCACCCTCACACTCTCTCACACATTCTTACTCTCATACACACTCTCCCATTCTCACTCTCACTCTCAAACTCTGTCTCCCAATTCTCACTCTCACCCTCACACACTCTCTCCCATCCTCACTCACACTCTGACTCTCACTTTCTCTCCCATCCTCACTCTCACTCTCACACTCTCTCTCCCATCCACACTCTCACCCTCACACTCTCTCTCCCATCCTCATTCTCACTCTAACACTCTCTCCCATCCTCACTCACACTCTCACTCTCACTCTCTCTCCCATCCTCACTCTCACTCTCACACTCTCTCTCCCATCCTCACTCTCACCCTCACACTCTCTCTCCCATCCTCATTCTCACTCTAACACTCTATACCATCCTCACTCTCACTCTCAAACTCTCTCTCCCATTCTCACTCTCACACACTCTCTACCATCCTCACTCTCACTGTCACTCTCACACTCTCTCTACCATCCTCACTCTCACACTGACACTCTCTCTCCCATCCTCACTCTCACTATCACACGCTCTCCCCATCCTCACTCACTCACTCTCTCCCATCCTCACTGTCATTCTCACACTCTCTCCCCCACCCTCTCTCTCACTCTCACACTCTCTCCCCATCCTCACTTTCAATCACACACTCTCTCCCCATCCTCACTCTCAATCACACACTCTGTCTCCCATCCTCATTCTCACTCGAACACTCTCTCCCATCCTCACTCACACTCTCACACTCTCTCTCCCATTCTCACTCTCACCCTCACACTCTCTCTCCTATCCTCATTCTCACTCTAACACTTTATACCATCCTCACTCTCACTCTCAAACTCTCTCTCCCATTCTCACTCTCACCTTCACACACTCTCTACCATCCTCACTCTCACTGTCACTCTCACACTCTCTCTACCATCCTCACTCTCACACTGACAATCTCTCTCCCATCCTCACTCTCACTATCACACGCTCTCTCCGTCCTCACTCACTCTCTCACATCCTCACTGTCATTCTCACACTCTCTCCCCCATTCTCTCTCTCACTCTCACACTCTCTCCCCCATCCTCACTTTCAATCACACTCTCTCCCATCCTCACTCTCACTCTCACACTCTCTCCCATCCTCACTCTCACACTCTCTCTCCCATCCTCACTCTCACTCTCACACACTCTTTCCCATTCTCACTCTAACTCTCACAGTCTCTCTCCCATTCTCATTCTCACTCTCACTCTCAGACTCTCTCCCATTCGCACGCTCACTCTCACACTCTCTCCCCCATCCTCACTCTCACTCGCACACACTCTCTCCCATCATCACTCTCACTCTCTGACTCTCTCCCATCCTCACTGTCATTCTCACACTCTCTCCCCCACCCTCTCTCTCACTCTCACACTCACTCCCCATCCTCACTTTCAATCACACACTCTCTCCGATCCTCAAACTCACACTCTCTCTCCCATCCTCACTCTCACTCTCACACTCTCTCTCCCATCCTCACTGTCACTCCCACCCTCTCACTCCCATCCTCACTCTCAATCTCACACTCTCATCCATCCGCACTCTCACTCTCACACACTCTTTCCCATTCTCACTTTAACTCTCACAGTCTCTCTCCCATTCTCATTCTCACTCTCACTCTCAGACTCTCTCCCATTCACACTCTCACTCTCACACTCTCTCCCCATCCTCACTCTCACTCGCACATTCTCTCTCCCATCCTCTCTCTCACTCTCACACACTCTCTCCCATCCTCACTCTCTCTCTCACTCTCACTCTCACACTCTCTCATCCATCCTCACTCTCACTCGCACATTCTCTCTCCCATCCTCACTCTCAATCTCACACTCTCTCTCCCATTCTCACTCTCACTCTCACTCTCACACTCCCTCCCATTCTTACTCTCACTCTCACACTCTCTCCCCAACCTCTCTCTCACTCTCACACTCACTCCCCCATCCTCACTTTCAATCACACACTCTCTCCCATCCTCACTCTCACTATCACACTCTCTCTCCCGTCCTCAATCTCACACTCTCTCTCCCATCCTCACTCTCACTCTCACAAACTCTCTTCCATTCTCATTCTCACTCTCACACTCTCTCCCATTCTCATTCTCACTCTCGCTCTCACAGTCTCTCCCATAAGCACTCTCACTCTCACACTCTCTCCCAAATCCTCACTCTCACTCACACTCTCTCCCATTCGCACTCTCACTCTCACACTCTCTCTCCCATCCTCACTCTCTCTCTCACACTCTCTCTCCCATCCTCACTCTCACTCTCACACTCTCTCTCCCATTCTCACTCTCACTCTCACACTCCCTCTCACATTCTCATTCACACTCTCACTCTCACAGTCTCTCCCAGTCGCACTCTCACTCTCACACTCTCTCCCAAATCCTCACTCTCACTCACACAGTCTCTCCCATCTGCACTCTCACTCTCACAATCACTCCCAATCTCACTCTCACACACACACTCACTCACACACTCTCTCCCATTCTCACTCACACTCACACACTCTCTCTCACATCCTCACTCTCACACACATTCTCACACTCCCTCCGAATCTTACTCTCACTCTCACACTCTCTTCCCATCCTCTCTCTCACTCTCAAGCTCTCTCCCCCATCCTCACTCTCACTCACACACTCTCCCCCATCCGCTCTCTCACTCTCACACTCTCTCCCCCATCCTCACTTTCAATCACACACTCTCCCAACCTCACTCTCACTATCACACTCTCTCCCCCATCCTCACGCTCGCTCTCACACTCTCTCCCCTATCCTCACTCTCACTCACATACTCTCTCCTATCCACACTCTCACACTCACACTCTCTCCCCATCCTCACTCTCACTCTCACACTCTCTCCCATCCTCATTCTCACTCACACACTCTCTCCCATCCTCACTCTCACTCTCACACTCTCTCTCCCATCCTCACTCTCACTCTCACACTCTCTCTCCCATCCTCACTCTCACACTCTCTCTCCCATCCTCACTCTCACTCTCAGACTCTCTCTCCCAACCTCACTCTCAATCTCACACTCTCTCCCATCCGCACTCTCACTCTCACACACTCCCTCCCATTCTCACTCTTACTCTCACACTCTCTCTCCCATTCTCATTCTCACTCTCACTCTCAGACTCTCTCCCATTCGCACTCTCAATCTCACACTCTCTCCCATCCTCACTCTCACTCTCACACTCTCTCTCCCATCCTCACTCTCACTCTCACACACTCTCTCCCATTCTCACTCTCACTCTCACACTCCCTCTCCCATTCTCATTCACACTCTCACTCTCAAAGTCTCTCCCATACGCACTCTCACTCTCACCCTCTCTCCCAAAACCTCACTCTCACTCACACAGTCTCTCCCATCCGCACTCTCCCTCTCACGCTCTCTCTCCCATCCTCACTCTCACTCACACACTCTCTCCCATTCTCACTCTCACTCACATACTCTCTCTCCCATCCTCACTCTCACACTCATTCTCACACTCCCTCCCATTCTTTCTCTCACTCTCACACTCTCTCCCCATCCTCTCTCTCACTCTCACACTCTCTCCCCTTCCTCACTCTCTCACACACACTCTCTCCTATCCTCACTCTCACTCACACACTCTCTCCCCATCCTCACTCACACACTCTCTCCCATCCTCACTGTCATTCTCACACTGTTTCTCCCATCGTCACTCTCACTCTCACACTCTCTCCCATTCTCACTCACACTTTCTCTCCCATCCTCACTCTCACTCTCACACAGTCTCTCCCGTTCTCACTCTCACTCTCACACTCTCTAATTCTCATTCTAACTCTCACTCTCACAGTCTCTCCTATACGCACTCTCACTCTCTCTCCCATCCTCACTCTCACTCTCACACTCTCTCCCATTCTCACTCACACACTTTCTCTCCCATTCTCACTCTCACTCTCACACACTCTCTCCCATTCTCACTCTTACTCTCACTCTCACACTCTCTCTCCCATTCTCATTCTCACTCTCACACTCACACTCTCCCTCCCAACCTCACTCTCACAAACTCTCACCCATCCTCACTCCCACTCTCACTCACTCTCTCTCATTCTCACTCACACTCTCACACTCTCTCGCCCATCCTTACTCCCACACTCTCACACACTCTCTCCCATTCTCACTCTCACTCTCACACTCTCTCTCCCATCCTCACACTCACACTCTCTCTCCCATTCTTACTCTCACCCTCACACTCTCTCTCACATTCTTACTCTCATACACACTCTCCCATTCTTACTCTCACTCTCAAACTCTGTCTCCCCATTCTCTCTCTCACTGTCACACTCTCTCTCCCATCCTCACTCTCACCCTCACACTCTCTCTCCCATCCTCATTCTCACTCTAACACTCTTTCCCATCCTCACTCACACTCTCACTCTCACTCTCTCTCCCATCCTCACTCTCACTCTCACACTCTCTCTCCCATCCTCACTCTCACCCTCACACTCTCTCTCCATCCTCATTCTCACTCTAACACTCTATACCATCCTCACTCTCACTCTCAAACTCTCTCTCCCATTCTCACTCTCACCCTCACACACTCTCTACCATCCTCACTCTCACTGTCACTCTCACACTCTCTCTACCATCCTCACTCTCACACTGACACTCTCTCTCCCATCCTCACTCTCACTATCACACGCTCTCCCCCATCCTCTCTCTCACTCTCACACTCTCTCCCCATCCTCACTTTCAAGCACACATTCTCTCCCATCCTCACTCTCACTATCACACTCTCTCCCCCATCTTCATGCTCGCTCTCACACTCTCTCCCCATCCTCACTCTCACTCACATACTCTCTCCCATCCACACTCTCACACACACACTCTCTCCCCAACCTCACTCTCACTCTCGCACTCTCTCCCATCCTCATTCTCACTCACACACTCTCTCCCATCCTCACTCTCACACTGTCTCTCCCATCCTCACTCACACTCTCACACTCTCTCTCCCATCCTCAATCTCACACACTCTCTCCCATCCTCACTCTCACTCTCACACTCTCTCCCATCCTCACTCTCACACTCTCTCTCCCATCCTCACTGTCACTCCCACCCTCTCTCTCCCATCCTCACTCTCAATCTCACACTCTCTCCCATCCGCACTCTCACTCTCACACACTCTTTCCCATTCTCATTCTAACTCTCACAGTCTCTCTCCCATTCTCATTCTCACTCTCACTCTCAGACTCTCTCCCATTCGCACTCTCACTCTCACACTCTCTCTCCCATCCTCACTCTCACTCTCACACTCTCTCTCCCATCCTCACTCTCACAAACTCTCTTCCATTCTCACTCTCACTCTCACACTCTCTCTCCCATTCTCATTCACACTCTCGCTCTCACAGTCTCTCCCATAAGCACCCTCACTCTCACACTCTCTCTCCCATTCTTACTCTCACCCTCACACTCTCTCATACACACTCTCCCATTCTCACTCTCACTCTCAAACTCTGTCTCCCAATTCTCACTCTCACCCTCACACACTCTCTCCCATCCTCACTCACACTCTCACTCTCACTCTCTCTCCCATCCTCACTCTCACTCTCACACTCTCTCTCCCATCCTCACTCTCACCCTCACACTCTCTCTCCCATCCTCATTCTCACTCTAACACTCTCTCCCATCCTCACTCACACTCTCACTCTCACTCTCTCTCCCATCCTCACTCTCACTGTCACACTCTCTCCCCCATCCTCACTCTCACTCTCACACTCTCTTCCGTCCTCACTCTCACTCACACACTCTCTCCCATCCGCACTCTCATTCTCACGCTCTCTCTTCCATCCTCACTCTCACTCTCACACTCTCGCTCCCATCCGCACTCTCACTCTCACACTCGCAAACTCTCTCCCATCCTCACTCTCACTCTGACTCACACACTCCCTCCCATTCTTACTCTCACTCTCACACTCTCTCCCCATCCTCTCTCACTCTCACACTCTCTCCCCTACCCGCACTCACACTCTCACGCTCTCTCTCCCATCCTCACTCTCACTCTCACACTCTCGCTCCCATCCTGACTCTCACTCTCACACTCGCTCTCGCATCCTCACTCCCACATTCTCTCCCATTCTCACTCTCACTCTCACACTCTCTCTCCCATCCTCACTGTCACTCTCACACACGCTTCCCATCCTCACTCTCACACTCACACTCTCTCGCCCATCCTCACTCTCACACTCACAAACTCTCTCCCATCCTCACTCTCATTCTCACTCTCGCATACTCTCTCCCATCCTCTCTCTCACTCTCACTCTCACAATCTCTCGCCCATCATCACTCTCACTCTCACACTCTCTCTCCCATCCTCACTCTCACTCTGACTCTCACACTCCCTCCCATTCTTACTCTCAGTCTCACACACTCTCCCCATCCTCTCCCTCACTCTCACACTCTCTCCCCTATCCTCACTCTCACTCACACACTCTCTCCCAACCTCACTCTCACTCTCACTCTCATACACTCTCTCCCATCCGCACTCTCACTCTCACTCTCACACTCTCTCGCCCATCATCACTCTCACTCTCACACTCTCTCTCCCATCCTCACTCTCACTCTGACTCTCACACTCCCTCCCGTTCTTACTCTCAGTCTCACACACTCTCCCCATCCTCTCTCTCACTCTCACACTCTCTCCCCTATCATCACTCACACTCTCACACTCTCTCCCATCCTCACTCTCACTATCACACTCATTCCCCGATCCTCACTCTCAAACACTCTCCCATCCTCACTCCCACTCACACAATCTCTCCCATCCGCACTCTCACTCTCACGCTCTCTCCCAAACTCCCTCTCACTCTCACACTCGCACACTCTCTCCCATCCTCACTCTCACTCTGACTCTCACACTCCCTCCCATTCTTACTCTCAGTCTCACACACTCTCCCCATCCTCTCCCTCACTCTCACACTCTCTCCCCTATCCTCACTCTCACACACTCTCTCCCATCCTCACTCTCACTCTCATACACTCTCACCCATCCGCACTCTCACTCTCACTCTCACACTCTCTCGCCCATCATCACTCTCACTCTCACACTCTCTCTCCCATCCTCGCTCTCACTCTGACTCTCACACTCCCTCCCATTCTTACTCTCAGTCTCACACACTCTCCCCATCCTCTCTCTCACTCTCACACTCTCTCGCCTATCATTTCTCACACTCTCACACTCTCTCCCATCCTCACTCTCACTATCACACTCATTCCCCGATCCTCACTCTCAAACTCTCTCCCATCCTCACTCCCACTCACACAATCTCTCCCATCCGCACTCTCACTCTCACGCTCTCTCCCAAACTCCCTCTCACTCTCACACTCGCACACTCTCTCCCATCCTCACTCTCACTCTGACTCTCACACTCCCTCCCATTCTTACTCTCACTCTCACACTCTCTCCCCATCCTCACTCTCACTGTCACACTCTCTCCCCCATCCTCACTCTCACTCTCACACTCTCTTCTGTCCTCACTCTCACTCACACACTCTCTCCCATCCGCACTCTCATTCTCACGCTCTCTCTCCCATCCTCACTCTCACTCTCACACTCTCGCTCCCATCCTCACTCTCACTCTCACACTCGCAAACTCTCTCCCATCCTCACTTTCACTCTGACTCCCACACTCCCTCCCATTCTTACTCTCACTCTCACACTCTCTCCTCTTCCTCTCTCACTCTCACACTCTCTCCCCTACCCGCACTCACACTCTCACGCTCTCTCTCCCATCCTCACTCTCTCTCTCACACTCTCGCTCCCATCCACACTCTCACTCTCACACTCTCTCTTCCATCCTCACTCTCACTCTCACACACTCTCTCCCATCCTCACTGTCACTCTCACACACGCTTCCCATCCTCACTCTCACACTCACACTCTCTCGCCCATCCTCACTCTCACACTCACAAAGTCTCTCCCATCCTCACTCTCACTCTCGCTCTCACACTCTCTCACCCATCCTCAGTCTCAACCTCAAACTCTCTCCCATCCTCACTCTCATTCTCACTCTCGCATCCTCTCTCCCATCCTCTCTCTCACTCTCACTCTCACACTCTCTCTCCCATCCTCACTCTCACTCTGACTCTCACACTCCCTCCCATTCTTACTCTCAGTCTCACACACTCTCCCCATCCTCTCCCTCACTCTCACACTCTCTCCCCTATCCTCACTCTCACTCACACACTCTCTCCCAACCTCACTCTCACTCTCACTCTCATACACTCTCTCCCATCCGCACTCTCACTCTCACTCTCACACTCTCTCGCCCATCATCACTCTCACTCTCACACTCTCTCTCCCATCCTCACTCTCACTCTGACTCTCACACTCCCTCCCATTCTTACTCTCAGTCTCACACACTCTCCCCATCCTCTCTCTCACTCTCACACTCTCTCCCCTATCATCACTCACACTCTCACACTCTCTCCCATCCTCACTCTCACTATCACACTCATTCCCCGATCCTCACTCTCAAACTCTCTCCCATCCTCACTCCCACTCACACAATCTCTCCCATCCGCACTCTCACTCTCACGCTCTCTCCCAAACTCCCTCTCACTCTCACACTCGCACACTCTCTCCCATCCTCACTCTCACTCTGACTCTCACACTCCCTCCCATTCTTACTCTCACTCTCACACTCTCTCCCCATCCTCACTCTCACTGTCACACTCACTCCCCCTTCTTCACTCTCACTCTCAAACTCTCTTCCGTCCTCACTCTCACTCACACACTCTCTCCCATCCGCACTCTCATTCTCACGCTCTCTCTCCCATCCTCACTCTCACTCTCACACTCTCGCTCCCATCCGCACTCTCACTCTCACACTCGCAAACTCTCTGCCATCCTCACTTTCACTCTGACTCACACACTCCCTCCCATTCTTACTCTCACTCTCACACTCTCTCCCCATCCTCTCTCACTCTCACACTCTCTCCCCTACCCGCACTCACACTCTCACGCTCTCTCTCCCATCCGCACTCTCACTCTCACACTCCCTCCCAAACCTCGCTCTCAATCTCACACTCTCTCTCCCATCCTCACTCTCACTCTCACTCTCACACTCTCTCCCCATCCTCATTCTCACTCTCACACTCTCTCCCCTCCTCACTCTCACTCTCACACTCTCTCCCATACTCACTCTCACTCTCACACTCTCTCTCCCATCCTCACTCTCACTCTCACACTCACACTCTCTCACATTATCACTCTCACTCTTTCTCTCCCATCCTCACTTTCACTATTACACTCTCTCTCCCATCCTCACTCTCACTCTCACACTGTCTCTCCCATTCTCACTCTCTCTCCCATCCTCACTCTCACACTCAAACTCTCTATCCCAACCTCACTCTCAATCTCACACTCTCTCTCCTATCCTCATTGTCACTCTAACACTCTCTCTCCCATCCTCACTCTCACTCTCACACTCTTTCTCCAATCCTGACTCTCACCCTCACACTCTCTCTCCCATCCTCACTCTCACTCTCTCTCCCAACCGCACATCCACTCTCACACTGTCTCCCATTCTCACTCTCACACTCTCTCTCCCATCCTTACTCTCACTCTCACTATCACACTCTCTCTCCCATCATCACGTTCACTCTCACACACTCACTCCCATCCTCACTCTCACTCTCACACTCTCTCCCATCCTCACTCTCACACTCTCTCTCCCATCATCACTCTCATTCACACACTCTCTCTCCGATCCTCACTCTCACTCAACCATTCTCTCTCCTATCTCATTCTCACACTCACTCTCACACTCACTCCCATCCTCCCTCTCACTTTCTCACTAACTCCCATTCGCACTCTCACTCTCACACTCTCTCCCATCCGCACTCTCACCCTCACACTCTCTACCATTCGCACTTCCACTCTCACACTCTCTCCCAATCTCACTCTCACACTCTCTCTCCCATCCTCACTCTCACTCTCACACTCTCTCCCATCCTCACTCTCACTCTTCCACTCTCTCCCATCCTCACTCTCACTCTCACACTCTCTCTCCCATCCTCACTCTCACACTCTCTCCCCATCCTCACTCTCACTCTCACACACTCTCCCCCCTCACTCTCACTCTCACACTCTCTCCCATACTCACTCTCACTCTCACACCCTCTCCCCATCCTCACTCTAACTCTCACTCTCTCTCCCAACCGCACATCCACTCTCACACTGTCTCCCATTCTCACTATCACACTCTCTCTCCCATCCTCACTCTCACTCTCACACTCCCTCTCCCATCCTCACTCTCACTCTCACACTGTCTCCCATCCGCACTCTCACCCTCACAGGCTCTCCCATTCGAACCTCCACTCTCACACTCTCTCCCATCCTCACTCTCACTCTCACACTCTCTCTCCCATCCTCGCTGTCACTCTCATATTCTCTCCCATCCGCACTCTCACTCTCACACACTCTCTCCCATCCTCACTCTCACTCTCACACTCTCTCTCCCATCCTCACGCTCACACTCAAACTCTCTATCTCAAGCTCACTCTCAATCTCACACTCTCTCTCCCATCCTCACTCTCACTCTCAGACTCTCTCTCCCATCCTCACTCTCACCCTCACACTCTCTCTCCCATCCTCACTCTCACTCTCACTCTCTCTCCCAACCGCACATCCACTCTCACACTGTCTCCCATTCTCACTCTCACACTCTCTCTCCCATCCTCACTCTCACACTCATTCTCACACTCTCATATCCTCACTCTCACTCTCACACTGTCTCCCATCCGCACTCTCACCCACGCAGCCTCTCCCATTCGAACCTCCACTCTCACACTCTCTCCCATTCTCACTCTCACAATCTCTCTCCCATCCTCACTCTCATTCTCACACTCTCTCCCCATCCTCACTCTCACTCTCACACTCTCTCCATCCTCACTCTCACTCTCACACTCTCTCCCATTCTCACTCTCACTCTCACACTCTCTCCGCATCCTTACTCTCACTCTCACACTCTCTCTCCTATGAACACTCTCGCTCATCCTCTCTCTCCCATCCTCACACTCACTCTCACTATCACACTCTCTCTCCCATTCTCAATCTCACTCTCATCATCTCTCTCCCATCCTCACTCTCACTCTCACACTCTCTCCCATTCTCACTCTCACTCTCACACTCTCTCCGCATCCTTACTCTCACTCTCACACTCTCTCTCCCATGAACACTCTCGCTCATCCTCTCTCTCCCATCCTCACACTCACTCTCACTATCACACTCTATCCCATTCTCAATCTCACACTCTCTCTCCCATCCTCACTCTCACTCTCACACTCTCTCCCCATCCTCACTCTCACTCTCACACTCTCTCTCCCATCCTCACTCTCACTCTCACACTCCCTCCCAAACCTCGCTCTCAATCTCACACTCTCTCTCCCATCCTCACTCTCACTCTCAGTCTCACACTCTCTCCCATCCGCAGTTTGATTCTCATACTCTCTCCCCATCGTCATTCTCAATCTCACACTCTCTCCCATCCTCACTCTCACTCTCATACTCTCTCCCCCATTCTCGCTGTCACTCTCACACTCTCTCCCATCCGCTCTCTCACTCTCACACACTCTCTCCCATCATCACTCTCACTCTCACACTCTCTATCCCATCGTCACTCTCACTCTCACTCTCACACTCTCTCCCATTCGCACTCTCACTCTCACACTCTTTCACCCATCCTCACTCTAACACTCTCTCACACTCTCTCCCATCCGCAGTTTCATTCTCACACTCTCTCCCCCAACCTCACTATCTCTCTCACACTCTCTCCCCATCCTCATTCTCACTCTCACACTCTCTCCCATCCGCACTCTCACTCTCACACTCTCTCTCCGATCCTCCCTCTCACTCTCACACTCTCTCCCATCCTCACTCTCACTCTCACACTATCTATCCCATACTCATTCGCACTCTCACTCTCACACTCTCTCCCATTCGCACTCTCACTCTTACAATCTCTCTCCCATCCTCACTCTCACTGTCACACTATCTCTCCCATCCTCACTCTAACTCTCAGTCTCACACTCACACTCTCTCACATTATCACTCTCACTCTTTCTCTCCCATCCTCACTTTCACTCTTACACTCTCTCTCCCATCCTCACTCTCACTCTCACACTGTCTCTCCCATTCTCACTCTCTCTCCCATCCTCACTCTCACACTCAAACTCTCTATCCCAAGCTCATTCTCAAATTCACACTCTCTCTCCTATCCTCACTGTCACTCTAACTCTCTCTCTCTCCCATCCTCACTCTCACTCTCACACTCTCTCTCCCATCCTCACTCTCACCCTCACACTCTCTCTGCCATCCTCACACTCACTCTCACTCTCTCTCCCAACCGCACATCCACTCTCACACTGTCTCCCATTCTCACTCTCACACTCTCTCTCCCATCCTCACTCTCATTCACACACTCTCTCTCCGATCCTCACTCTCACTCAACCATTCTCTCTCCTATCTCATTCGCACACTCACTCTCACACTCTCTCCCATTCGCACTCTCACCCTCACACTCTCTCCCATTCGCACTTCCACTCTCACACTCTCTCCCATTCTCACTCTCACACTCTCTCTCCCATCCTCACTCTCACTCTCACACTCTCTCCCCATCCTCACTCTCAATCTCACTATCACACTCTCTCCCATCCTCACTCTCACTCTTCCACTCTCTCCCATCCTCACTCTCACTCTCACACTCTCTCTCCCATCCTCACTCTCACTCTCACACTCTCTCCCCATCCTCACTCTCACTCTCACACTCTCTCCCCTCCTCACTCTCACTCTCACACCCTCTCCCCACCTTCACTCCCACTCTCACTCTCTCTCCCAACCGCACATCCACTCTCATGCTGTCTCCCATTCTCACTATCACACTCTCTCTCCCATCCTCACTCTCACTCTCACACTCACTCTCCCATCCTCACTCTCATTCTCATACTCTCTCTCCCATCCTCACTCTCATTCTCACACTCTCATATCCTCACTCTCACTCTCACACTCTCTCCCATCCGCACTCTCACCCTCACAGCCTCTCCCATTCGAACCTCCATTCTCACACTCTCTCCCATCCTCACTCTCACTCTCACACTCTCTCTCCCATCCTCACTGTCACTCTCACACTCTCTCCCATCCGCAATCTCACTCTCACACACTCTCTCCCATCCTCACTCTCACTCTCACACTCTCTCTCCCATCCTCACGCTCACACTCAAACTCTCTATCTCAAGCTCACTCTCAATCTCACACTCTCTCTCCTATCCTCACTGTCACTCTGACACTCTCTGTCCCATCCTCACTCTCACTCTCACACTCTCTCTCCCATCCTCACTCTCACCCTCACACTCTCTCTCCCATCCTCACTCTCATTCTCAAACTCTCATATCCTCACTCTCACTCTCACACTGTCTCCCATCCGCACTCTCACCCACACAGCCTCTCCCATTCGAACCTCCACTCTCACACTCTCTCCCATTCTCACTCTCACAATCTCTCTCCCATCCTCACTCTCATTCTCACACTCTCTCCCCATCCTCACTCTCACTCTCACACTCTCTCCATCCTCACTCTCACTCTCACACTCTCTCCCATTCTCACTCTCACTCTCACACTCTCTCTGCATCCTTACTCACACTCTCACACTCTCTCTCCCATGAACACTCTCGCTCATCCTCTCTCTCCCATCCTCACACTCACTCTCACTATCACACTCTCTCTCCCATTCTCAATCTCAGTCTCATCATCTCTCTCCCATCCTCACTGTCACTCGCACATTCCCTCTCCCATCCTCACTGTCACTCTCACACTCTCTCCCATCCGCACTCTCACTCTCACACACTCACTCCCATCCTCACTCTCACTCTCACACTCTCACCCATCCGCACTCTCACCCTCACACTCTCTCCCATTCGCACTTCCACTCTCACACTCTCTCCCATTCTCAATCTCACACTCTCTCTCCCATCCTCACTCTCACTCTCACACTCTCTCCCCATCCTCACTCTCACTCACACACTCTCTCCCCTCCTCACTCTCATTCTCACACTCTCTCCCATACTCACTCTCACTCTCACACTCTCTCTCCCATCCTCACTGTCACTCTCACATTCCCTCTCCCATCCTCACTGTCACTCTCACACTCTCTCCCATCCGCACTCTCACTCTCACACACTCTCTCCCATCCTCACTCTCACTCTCACACTCTCACCCATCCACACTCGCACCCTCACACTCTCTCCCATTCGCACTTCCACTCTCACACTCTCTCCCATTCTCAATCTCACACTCTCTCTCCCATCCTCACTCTCACTCTCACACTCTCTCCCCATCCTCACTCTCACTCTCACACTCTCTCCCCTCCTCACTCTCACTCTCACACTCTCTCCCATACTCACTCTCACTCTCACACTCTCTCCCATACTCACTCTCACTCTCACACTCTCTCTCCCATCCTCACTGTCACTCTCACATTCCCTCTCCCATCCTCACTGTCACTCTCACACTCTCTCCCATCCGCACTCTCACTCTCACACACTCTCTCCCATCCTCACTCTAACTCTCACACTCTCACCCATCCACACTCGCACCCTCACACTCTCTCCCATTCGCACTTCCACTCTCACACTCTCTCCCATTCTCAATCTCACACTCTCTCTCCCATCCTCACTCTCACTCTCACACTCTCTCCCCATCCTCACTCTCACTCTCACACTCTCTCCCCTCCTCACTCTCACTCTCACACTCTCTCCCATACTCACTCTCACTCTCACACTCTCTCTCCCATCCTCACTGTCACTCTCACATTCCCTCTCCCATCCTCACTGTCACTCACACACTCTCTCCCATCCTCACTCTCACTCTCACACTCTCTCTCCCATCCTCACGCTCACACTCAAACTCTCTATCCCAAGCTCACTCTCAATCTCACACTCTCTCTCCTATCCTCACTGTCACTCTGACACTCTCTCGCCCATCCTCACTCTCACTCTCACACTCTCTCTCCCATCCTCACTCTCACCCTCACACTCTCTCTCCCATCCTCACTCTCACTCTCACTCTCTGTCCCAACCGCACATCCACTCTCACACTGTCTCCCATTCTCACTCTCACACTCTCTCTCCCATCCTCACTCTCACTCTCACACTCCTTCTCACATCCTCACTCTCATTCTCACACTCTCTCTCCCATCCTCACTCTCATTCTCAAACTCTCATATCCTCACTCTCACTCTCACACTGTCTCCCATCCGCACTCTCACCCACACAGCCTCTGCCATTCGAACCTCCACTCTCACACTCTCTCCCATTCTCACTCTCACAATCTCACTCCCATCCTCACTCTCATTCTTACACTCTCTCCCCATCCTCACTCTCACTCTCACACTCTCTCCATCCTTACTCTCACTCTCACACTCTCTCTCCCCTGAACACTCTCGCTCATCCTCTCTCTCCCAGCCTCACACCCATCTCTCACTATCACACTCTCTCTCCCATTCTCAATCTCTCTCTCATCATCTCTCTCGCATCCTCACTGTCACTCTCACTTTCTCAATATATCTCCCATCATCACGTTCACTCTCACACACTCACTCCCATCCTCACTCTCACTCTCACAATCACACACTCTCTCCCATCCTCACTCTCACTCTCACACTCTCTCCCATCTTCACTCTCACTCTCACACTCACTCTCCCATCCTCACTCTCATTCACACACTCTTTCTCCGATCCTCACTCTCACTCACACATTCTCTCTCCTACCTCATTCTCACTCTCACTCTCACACTCTCTCCCATCCTCACTCTCACTTTCTCACTAACTCCCATTCGCACTCTCACTCTCACACTCTCAAACATCCGCACTCTCACCCTCACACTCTCTCCCATTCGCACTTCCACTCTCACACTCTCTCCCATTCTCAATCTCACACTCTCTCTCCCATCCTCACTCTCACTCTCACACTCTCTCCCCATCCTCACTCTCACTCTCACACTCTCTCCCCTCCTCACTCTCACTCTCACACTCTCTCCCATACTCACTCTCACTCTCACACTCTCTCTCCCATCCTCACTGTCACTCTCACATTCCCTCTCCCATCCTCACTGTCACTCTCACACTCTCTCCCATCCCTACTCTCACACACTCTCTCCCATCCTCACTCTCACTCTCACACTCTCTCTCTCCCTTCCTCACGCTCACACTCAAACTCTCTATCCCAAGCTCACTCTCAATTTCACACTCTCTCTCCTATCCTCACTGTCACTCTGACACTCTCTCTCCCATCCTCACTCTCACTCTCACACTCTCTCCCCATCCTCACTCTCACTCTCACACTCTCTCCCCTCCTCACTCTCACACTCATACTCTCTCCCATACTCACTCTCACTCTCACACTCTCTCTCCCATCCTCACTGTCACTCTCACATTCCCTCTCCCATCCACACTGTCACTCTCACACACTCTCCCATCCGCACTCTCACTCTCACACACTCTCTCCCTTCCTCACTCTCACTCTCACACTCTCTCTCCCTTCCTCACGCTCACACTCAAACTCTCTATCCCAAGCTCACTCTCAATCTCACACTCTCTCTCCTATCCTCACTCTCACTCTCACACTCTCTCTCCCATCCTCACTCTCACCCTCACACTCTCTCTCCCATCCTCACTCTCACTCACAGTCTCTCTCCCAACCGCACATCCACTCTCACACTGTCTCCCATTCTCACTCTCACACTCTCTCTCCCATCCTCACTCTCACTCTCACACTCCTTCTCCCATCCTCACTCTCACTCTCACACTGTCTCCCATCCGCACACTCACCCACACAGCCTCTCCCATTCGAACCTCCACTCTCACACTCTCTCCCATTCTCACTCTCACAATCTCTCTCCCATCCTCACTCTCATTCTCACACTCTCACCCCATCCTCACTCTCATTCTTACACTCTCTCCCCATCCTCACTCTCACTCTCACATTCTCTCCATCCTCACTCTCACTCTCACACTCTCTCCGCATCCTTACTCTCACTCTCACACTCTCTCTCCCATGAACAATCTCGCTCATCCTCTCTCTCCCATCCTCACACTCACTCTCACTATCACTCTCTCTCTCCCATTCTCAATCTCACTCTCATCATCTCACTCCCATCCTCACTGTCACTCTCACTCTCTCAATATATCTCCCATCATCACGTTCACTCTCACACACTCACTCCGATCCTCACTCTCACTCTCACAATCACACTCTCTCTCCCATCCTCACTCTCACACTCTCTCCCATCCTCACTCTCACTCTCACACTCTCTCTCCCATCCTCACTCTCATTCACACACTCTCTCTCCGATCCTCACTCTCACTCACACATTCTCTCTCCTACCTCATTCTCACTCTCACTCTCACACTCTCTCCCATCCACACTCTCACTTTCTCACTAAGTCCCATTCGCACTCTCACTCTCACACTCTCACCCATCCGCACTCTTACTCTCACACTCTCTCCCATTCGCACCTCCACTCTCACTCTCTATCCCATTCTCAATCTCACACTCTCTCTCCCATCCTCACTCTCACTCTCACACTCTCTCCCCTCCTCACTCTCACTATCACACTCTCTCCCATACTCACTCTCACTCTCACACTCTCTCTCCCATCCTCACTGTCACTCTCACATTCCCTCTCCCATCCTCACTGTCACTCTCACACTTTCTCCCATCCGCACTCTCACTCTCACACACTCTCTTCCATCCTCACTCTCACTCTCACACTCTCTCTCACTTCCTCACGCTCACACTCAAACTCTCTATCCCAAGCTCACTCTCAATCTCACACTCTCTCTCCTATCCTCACTGTCACTGTGGCACTCTCTCACCCATCCTCACTCTCACTCTCACACTCTCTCTCCCATCCTCACTCTCACCCTCACACTCTCTCTCCCATCCTCACTCTCACTCTCACACTCTCTCCCATTCTCACTCTAACTCTCACACTCTCTCCCATTCTCACTCTCACTCTCACACTCTCTCTCCCATTCTCGTTCTCACTCTCACTCTAACACTCTCTCCCATTCTCACTCTCAGTCCCGCACTCTCTCTCCCATTCTCATTCTCACCCTCACACACTCTCTCCCATTTTCACTCGCACCCTCACACTCTCTCTCCCATCCTCACTCTCACTCTCACTCTCTCTCCCAACCGCACATCCACTCTCACACTGTCTCCCATTTTCACTCTCACACACTCTCTCCCATCCTCACTCTCACTCTCACACTCCTTCTCCCATCCTCACTCTCATTCTCACACTCTCTCTCCCATCCTCACTCTCATTCTCAAACTCTCATATCCTCACTCTCACTCTCACACTGTCTCCCATCCGCACTCTCACCCACACAGCCTCTCCCATTCGAACCTCCACTCTCACACTCTCTCCCATTCTCACTCTCACAATCTCTCTCCCATCCTCACTCTCATTCTCACACTCTCTCCCCATCCTCACCCTCACTCTCACACTCTCTCCATCCTCTCTCTCACTCTCACACTCTCTCCCATTCTTACTCTCACTCTCGCACTCTTTCCGCATCCTTACTCTCACTCTCACACTCTCTCTCACATGAACACTCTCGCTCATCCTCTCTCTCCCATCATCACACTCACTCTCACTATCACACTCTCTCTCCCATTCTCAATCTCACTCTCATCATCTCTCTCCCATCCTCACTGTCACTCTCACTCTCTCAATATATCTCCCATCATCACGTTCACTCTCACACACTCACTCCCATCCTCACTCTCACTCTCACAATCACACACTCTCTCCCATCCTCACTCTCGCTCTCACACTCTCTCCCATCCTCACTCTCACTCTCACACTCTCTCTGCCATCCTCACTCTCATTCACACACTCTCTCTCCGATCCTCACTCTCACTCACACATTCTCACTCCGACCTCATTCTCACTCTCACTCTCACACTCTCTCCCATCCTCACTCTCACTTTCTCACTAACTCCCATTCGCACTCTCACTCTCACACTCTCACCCATCTGCACTCTCACCCTCACACTCTCTCCCATTCGCACTTCCACTCTCACACTCTCTCCCATTCTCAATCTCACACTCTCTCTCCCATCCTCACTCTCACTCTCACACTCTCTCCCCATCCTCACTCTCACTCTCACACTCTCTCCCCTCCTGACTCTCACTCTCACACTCTCTCCCATACTAACTCTCACTCTCACACTCTCTCTCCCATCCTCACTGTCACTCTCACATTCCCTCTCCCATCCTCACTGTCACTCTCACACTCTCTCCCATCCGCACTCTCACTCTCACACACTCTCTCCCATCCTCACTCTCACTCTCACACTCTCTCTCTCCCTTCCTCACGCTCACACTCAAACTCTCTACCCCAAGCTCCCTCTCAATCTCACACTCTCTCTCCTATCCTCACTGTCACTCTGACACTCTCTCTCCCATCCTCACTCTCAATCTCACACTCTCTCCCATCCTCACTCTCACTCTCACACTCTCTCCCCTCCTCACTCTCACTATCACACTCTCTCCCATACTCACTCTCAATCTCACACTCTCTCTCCCCTCCTCACTGTGACTCTCACATTCCCTCTCCCATCCTCACTGTCACTCTCACACTCTCTCCCATCCGCACTCTCACTCTCACACACTCTCTCCCATCCTCACTCTCACTCTCACACTCTCTCTCCCATCCTCACGCTCACACTCAAACTCTCTATCCCAAGCTCACTCTCAATCTCACACTCTCTCTCCTATCCTCACTGTCACTCTGACACTCTCTCGCCCATCCTCACTCTCACACTCACACTCTCTCTCCCATCCTCACTCTCACCCTCACACTCTCTCTCCCATCCTCACTCTCACTCTCACTCTCTCTCCCAACCGCACATCCACTCTCACACTCTCTACCATTCTCACTCTCACACTCTCTCTCCCATCCTCACTCTCACTCTCACACTCCTTCTCCCATCCTCACTCTCATTCTCACACTCTCTCTCGCATCCTCACACTCATTCTCAAACTCTCATATCCTCACTCTCACTCTCACACTTTCTCCCATCCGCACACTCACCCACACAGCCTCTCCCATTCGAACCTGCACTCTCACACTCTCTCCCATTCTCACTCACACAATCTCTCTCCCATCCTCACTCTCATTCTCACACTCTCTCCCCACCCTCACTCTCATTCTCACACTCTCTCCATCCTCACTCTCACTCTCACACTCTCTCCCATTCTCTCTCTCACTCTCACACTCTCTCCGCATCCTTCCTCTCACTCTCACACTCTCTTTCCCATGAACACTCTCGCTCATCCTCTCTCTCCCATCCTCACACTCACTCTCACTATCGCACTCTCTCTCCCATTCTCAATCTCACTCTCATCATCTCTCTCCCATCCTCACTGTCACTCTCACTCTCTCAATATATCTCCCATCATCACGTTCACTCTCACACACTCACTCCGATCCTCACTCTCACTCTCACAATCACACTCTCTCTCCCATCCTCACTCTCACTCTCACACTCTCTCCCATCCTCACTCTCACTCTCACACTCTCTCTCCCATCCTCACTCTCATTCACACACTCTCTCTCCGATCCTCACTCTCACTCACACATTCTCTCTCCTACCTCATTCTCACTCTCACTCTCACACTCTCTCCCATCCTCACTCTCACTTTCTCACTAAGTCCCATTCGCACTCTCACTCTCACACTCTCACCCATCCGCACTCTCACCCTCACACTCTCTCCCATTCGCACTTCCACTCTCACACTCTCTCCCATTCTCAATCTCACACTCTCTCTCCCATCCTCACTCTCACTCTCACACTCTCTCCCCTCCTCACTCTCACTCTCACACTCTCTCCCATACTCACTCTCACTCTCACACTCTCTCTCCCATCCTCACTGTCACTCTCACATTCCCTCTCCCATCCTCACTGTCACTCTCACACTCTCTCCCATTCGCACTCTCACTCTCACACACTCTCTCTCCCATCCTCACTCTCACTCTCACACTCTCTCTCACTTCCTCACGCTCACACTCAAACTCTCTATCCCAAGCTCACTCTCAATCTCACACTCTCTCTCCTATCCTCACTGTCACTGTGACACTCTCTCTCCCATCCTCACTCTCACTCTCACACTCTCTCTCCCATCCTCACTCTCACCCTCACACTCTCTCTCCCATCCTCACTCTCACTCTCACTCTCTCTCCCAACCGCACATCCACTCTCACACTGTCTCCCATTCTCACTCTCACACTCTCTCTCCCATCCTCACTCTCACTCTCACACTCCTACTCCCATCATCACTCTCATTCTCACACTCTCCTTCCCATCCTCACTCTCATTCTCAAACTCTCATATCCTCACTCTCACTCTCACACTGTCTCCCATCCGCACTCTCACCCACACAGCCTCTCCCATTCGAACCTCCACTCTCACACTCTCTCCCATTCTCACTCTCACAATCTCTCTCCCTTCCTCACTCTCTTTCTCACACTCTCTCCCCATCCTCACTCTCACTCTCACACTCTCTCCATCCTCACTCTCACTCTCACACTCTCTCCCATACTCGCTCTCACTCTCACACTCTCACCGCATCCTTACTCTCACTCTCACACTCTCTCTCCCATGAACACTCTCGCTCATCCTCTCTCTCCCAGCCTCACACTCAATCTCACTATCACACTCTCTCTCCCATTCTCAATCTCACTCTCATCATCTCTCTCCCATCCTCACTGTCACTCTCACTCTCTCAATATATCTCCCATCATCACGTTCACTCTCACACACTCACTCCCATCCTCACTCTCACTCTCACTATCACACTCTCTCTCCCATCCTCACTCTCACTCTCACACTCTCTCCCATCCTCACTCTCACTCTCACACTCTCTCCCATCCTCACTCTCACTTTCTCACTAAGTCCCATTCGCACTCTCACTCTCACACTCTCACCCATCCGCACTCTCACCCTCACACTCTCTCCCATTCGCACTTCCACTCTCACACTCTCTCCCATTCTCAATCTCACACTCTCTCTCCCATCCTCACTCTCACTCTCACACTCTCTCCCCTCCTCACTCTCACTCTCACACTCTCTCCCATACTGACTCTCACTCTCACACTCTCTCTCCCATCCTCACTGTCATCTCACATTCCCTCTCCCATCCTCACTGTCACTCTCACACTCTCTCCCATTCGCACTCTCACTCTCACACACTCTCTCCCATCCTCACTCTCACTCTCACTCTCTCTCTCACTTCCTCACGCTCACACTCAAACTCTCTATCCCAAGCTCACTCTCAATCTCACACTCTCTCTCCTATCCTCACTGTCACTGTGACACTCTCTCTCCCATCCTCACTCTCACTCTCACTCTCTCTCCCAACCGCAGATCCACTCTCACACTGTCTCCCATTCTCACTCTCACACTCTCTCTCCCATCCTCACTCTCACTCTCACACTCCTTCTCCCATCATCACTCTCATTCTCACTCTCTCCCTCCCATCCTCACTCTCATTCTCAAACTCTCATATCCTCACTCTCACTCTCACACTTTCTCCCATCCGCACTCTCACCCACACAGCCTCTCCCATTCGAACCTCCACTCTCACACTCTCTCCCATTCTTACTCTCACAATCTCTCTCCCTTCCTCACTCTCTTTCTCACACTCTCTCCCCATCCTCACTCTCACTCTCACACTCTCTCCATCCTCACTCTCACTCTCACGCTCTCTCCCATACTCACTCTCACTCTCACACTCTCTCCGCATCCTTACTCTCACTCTCACACTCTCTCTCCCATGAACACTCTCGCTCATCCTCTCTCTCCCAGCCTCACACTCACTCTCACTATCACACTCTCTCTCCCATTCTCAATCTCACTCTCATCATCTCTCTCCCATCCTCACTGTCACTCTCACTCTCTCAATATATCTCCCATCATCACGTTCACTCTCACACACTCACTCAGATCCTCACTCTCACTCTCACTATCACACTCTCTCTCCCATCCTCACTCTCACTCTCACACTCTCTCCCATCCTCACTGTTACTCTCACACTCTCTCCCATTCGCACTCTCACTCTCACACACTCTCTCCCATCCGCACTCTCACTCTCACACTCTCTCTCACTTCCTCACGCTCACACTCAAACTCTCTATCCCAAGCTCACTCTCAATCTCACACTCTCTCTCCTATCCTCACTGTCACTGTGACACTCTCTCTCCCATCCTCACTCTCACTCTCGCACTCTCTCTCACATCCTCACTCTCACCCTCACACTCTCTCTCCCATCCTCACTCTCACTCTCACTCTCTCTCCCAACCGCACATCCACTCTCACACTGTCTCCCATTCTCACTCTCACACTCTCTCTCCCATCCTCACTCTCACTCTCACACTCTCTCTCCCATCATCACTCTCATTCTCACACTCTCCCTCCCATCCTCACTCTCATTCTCAAACTCTCATATCCTCACTCTCACTCTCACACTGTCTCCCATCCGCACTCTCACCCACGCAGCCTCTCCCATTCGAACCTCCACTCTCACACTCTCTCCCATTCTCACTCTCACAATCTCTCTCCCTTCCTCACTCTCTTTCTCACACTCTCTCCCCATCCTCACTCTCATTCGCACACTCTCTCCATCCTCACTCTCACTCTCACACTCTCTCCCATTCTCACTCTCACTCTCACACTCTCTCCGCATCCTTACTCTCACTCTCACACTCTCTCTCCCATGAACACTCTCGCTCATCCTCTCTCTCCCAGCCTCACACTCAATCTCACTATCACACTCTCTCTCCCATTCTCAATCTCACTCTCATCATCTCTCTCCCATCCTCACTGTCACTCTCACTCTCTCAATATATCTCCCATCATCACGTTCACTCTCACACACTCACTCCCATCCTCACTCTCACTCTCACTATCACACTCTCTCTCCCATCCTCACTCTCACTCTCACACTCTCTCCCATCCTCACTCTCACTCTCACACTCTCTCCCATCCTCACTCTCACTTTCTCACTAAGTCCCATTCGCACTCTCACTCTCACACTCTCACCCATCCGCACTCTCACCCTCACACTCTCTCCCATTCGCACTTCCACTCTCACACTCTCTCCCATTCTCAATCTCACACTCTCTCTCCCATCCTCACTCTCACTCTCACACTCTCTCCCCTCCTCACTCTCACTCTCACACTCTCTCCCATACTGACTCTCACTCTCACACTCTCTCTCCCATCCTCACTGTCATCTCACATTCCCTCTCCCATCCTCACTGTCACTCTCACACTCTCTCCCATTCGCACTCTCACTCTCACACACTCTCTCCCATCCTCACTCTCACTCTCACTCTCTCTCTCACTTCCTCACGCTCACACTCAAACTCTCTATCCCAAGCTCACTCTCAATCTCACACTCTCTCTCCTATCCTCACTGTCACTGTGACACTCTCTCTCCCATCCTCACTCTCACTCTCACTCTCTCTCCCAACCGCACATCCACTCTCACACTGTCTCCCATTCTCACTCTCACACTCTCTCTCCCATCCTCACTCTCACTCTCACACTCCTTCTCCCATCATCACTCTCATTCTCACTCTCTCCCTCCCATCCTCACTCTCATTCTCAAACTCTCATATCCTCACTCTCACTCTCACACTTTCTCCCATCCGCACTCTCACCCACACAGCCTCTCCCATTCGAACCTCCACTCTCACACTCTCTCCCATTCTTACTCTCACAATCTCTCTCCCTTCCTCACTCTCTTTCTCACACTCTCTCCCCATCCTCACTCTCACTCTCACACTCTCTCCATCCTCACTCTCACTCTCACGCTCTCTCCCATACTCACTCTCACTCTCACACTCTCTCCACATCCTTATTCTCACTCTCACACTCTCTCTCCCATGAACACTCTCGCTCATCCTCTCTCTCCCAGCCTCACACTCACTCTCACTATCACACTCTCTCTCCCATTCTTAATCTCACTCTCATCATCTCTCTCCCATCCTCACTGTCACTCTCACTCTCTCAATATATCTCCCATCATCACGTTCACTCTCACACACTCACTCAGATCCTCACTCTCACTCTCACTATCACACTCTCTCTCCCATCCTCACTCTCACTCTCACACTCTCTCCCATCCTCACTCTCACTCTCACACTCTCTCTCCCATCCTCACTCTCATTCACACACTCTCTCTCCGATCCTCACTCTCACTCACACATTCTTTCTCCTACCTCATTCTCACTCTCACTCTCACACTCTCTCCCATCCTCACTCTCACTTTCTCACTAAGTCCCATTCGCACTCTCACTCTCACACACTATCTCCCATCCTCACTCTCACTCTCACACTCTCTCTCCCATCCTCACGCTCACACTCAAACTCTCTATCCCAAGCTCACTCTCAATCTTACACTCTCTCTCCTATCCTCACTGTCACTCTGACAATCTCTCTTCCATCCTCTCTCTCACTCTCACACTCTCTCTCCCATCCTCACTCTCACCCTCACACTCTCTCTCCCATCCTCACTCTCACTCTCACTCTCTCTCCCAACCGCACATCCACTCTCACACTGTCTCCCATTCTCACTCTCACACTCTCTCTCCCATCCTCACTCTCACTCTCACACTCCTTCTCCCATCCTCACTCTCATTCTCAAACTCTCATATCCTCACTCTCACTCTCTCACCGTCTCCCATCCGCACTCTCACCCACACAACCTCCACTCTCACACTCTGTCCCATTCTCACTCTCACACTCTCTCCCCATCCTCACTCTCACTCTCACACTCTCTCCATCCTCACTCTAACACTCTCTCCCATTCTCACACTCACTCTCACACTCTCTCCGCATCCTCACTCTCACTCTCACACTCTCTCTCCCATGCACACTCTCGCTCATCCTCTCTCTCCCATTCTCACTCTCACTCTCACTATCACACTCTCTCTCCCATTCTCAATCTCACTCTCACAATCTCTCTCCCATCCTCACTGTCACTCTCACTCTCTCAATATATCTCCCATCATCACGTTCACTCTCACACACTCACTCCGATCCTCACTCTCACTCTCACTATCACACTCTCTCTCCCATCCTCACTCTCACTCTCACACTCTCTCCCATCCTCACTCTCACTCTCACACTCTCTCTCCCATCTTCACTCGCATTCACACACTCTCTCTCCGATCCTCACTCTCACTCACACATTCTCTCTCCTACCTCATTCTCACTCTGACTCTCACACTCTCTCCCATCCTCACTCTCACTTTCTCACTAAATCCCATTCGCACTCTCACTCTCACACTCTCTCCAATCCGCACTCTCACCCTCACACTCTCTCCCATTCGCACTTCCACTCTCACACTCTCTCCCATTCTCAATCTCACACTCTCTCTCCCATCCTCACTCTCACTCTCACACTCTCTCCCCCATCCTCACTCTCACTCTCACACTCTCTCCCCTCCTCACTCTCACTCTCACACTCTCTCCCATACTCACTCTCACTCTCACACTCTCTCCCCATCCTCACTTTCACTCTCACTCTCTCTCCCAACCGCACATCCACTCTCACTCTGACTCCAGTTCTCACTCTCACACTCTCTCTCCCATCCTCACTCTCACTCTCACACTCCCTCTCCCATCCTCACTCTCATTCTCACACTCTCTGTCCCATCCTCACTCTCATTCTCACACTCTCATATCGTCACTCTCACTCTCACACTCTCCCATCCGCACTCTCACCCTCACAGCCTCTCCCATTCGAACCTCCACTCTCACACTCGCTCCCATCCTGACTCTCACTCTCACACTCGCTCTCCCATCCTCGCTGTCACTCTCACACTCTCTCCCATCCGCACTCTCACACTCACACACTCTCTCCCATCCTAACTCTCACTCTCACACTCTCTCTCCCATCCTCACGCTCACTCTCACTCTCACACTCATTCCCATTCGCTCTGTCACTCTCACACTCTCTCCCTCATCCTCACTCTCACTCTCATACTCTCTCCCATCCGCAGTTTCATTCTCACACTCTCTCCCCCAACCTCACTCTCACTCTCACACTCCCTCTCCCATCCTCACTCTCATTCTCACACTCTCTGTCCCATCCTCACTCTCATTCTCACACTCTCATATCGTCACTCTCACTCTCACACTCTCTCCCATCCGCACTCTCACCCTCACAGCCTCTCCCATTCGAACCTCCACTCTCACACTCGCTCCCATCCTGACTCTCACTCTCACACTCGATCTCCCATCCTCGCTGTCACTCTCACACTCTCTCCCATCCGCACTCTCACACTCACACACTCTCTCCCATCCTAACTCTCACTCTCACACTCTCTCCCCCATCCTCACTCTCACTCTCATACTCTCTCCCATCCGCAGTTTCATTCTCACACTCTCTCCCCCAACATCACTATCACTCTCACACTCTCTCCCCATCCTCATTCGCATTCTCACACTCTCTCCCATCCGTACTCTCACTCTCACGCTCACACTCTCTCTCCGATCCTCACTCTCACTCTCACAATCTCTCTCCCATCCTCACTCTCATTCTCACACTCTCTCCCCATCCTCACTCTCACTCTCACACTCTCTCCATCCTCACTCTCACACTCTCTCCCATTCTCACACTCACTCTCACACTCTCTCCGCATCCTCACTCTCACTCTCACACTCTCTCTCCCATGCACACTCTCGCTCATTCTCTCTCTCCCATTCTCACTCTCACTCTCACTATCACACTCTCTCTCCCATTCTCAATCTCACTCTCACAATCTCTCTCCCATCCTCACTGTCACTCTCACTCTCTCAATATATCTCCCATCATCACGTTCACTCTCACACACTCACTCCGATCCTCACTCTCACTCTCACTATCACTCTCTCTCTCCCATCCTCACTCTCACTCTCACACTCTGTCCCATCCTCACTCTCACTCTCACACTCTCTCTCCCATCTTCACTCTCATTCACACACTCTCTCTCCGATCCTCACTCTCACTCACACATTCTCTCTCCTACCTCATTCTCACTCTCACTCTCACACTCTCTCCCATCCTCACTCTCACTTTCTCACTAAATCCCATTCGCACTCTCACTCTCACACTCACTCCCATCCGCACTCTCACCCTCACACTCTCTCCCATTCTCAATCTCACACTCTCTCTCCCATCCTCACTCTCACTCTCACACTCTCTCCCCCATCCTCACTCTCACTCTCACACTCTCTCCCCTCCTCACTCTCACTCTCACACTCTCTCCCATACTCACTCTCACTCTCACACTCTCTCCCCATCCTCACTTTCACTCTCACTCTCTCTCCCAACCGCACATCCACTCTCACACTGTCTCCAGTTCTCACTCTCACACTCTCTCACCCATCCTCACTCTCACTCTCACACTCCCTCTCCCATCCTCACTCTCATTCTCACACTCTCTGTCCCATCCTCACTCTCATTCTCAGACTCTCATATCGTCACTCTCACTCTCACACTCTCTCCCATCCGCACTCTAACCCTCACAGCCTCTCCCATTCGAACCTCCACTCTCACACTCGCTCCCATCCTGACTCTCACTCTCACACTCGCTCTCCCATCCTCGCTGTCACTCTCACACTCTCTGCCATCCGCACTCTCACACTCACACACTCTCTCCCATCCTCACTCTCACACTCTCTCTCCCATCCTCACGCTCACTCTCACTCTCACACTCATTCCCATTCGCTCTCTCACTCTCACACTCTCTCCCCCATCCTCACTCTCACTCTCATACTCTCTCCCATCCGCAGTTTCATTCTCACACTCTCTCCCCCAACATCACTATCACTCTCACACTCTCTCCCCATCCTCATTCGCACTCTCACACTCTCTCCCATCCGTACTCTCACTCTCACGCTCACACTCTCTCTCCGATCCTCACTCTCACTCTCACAATCTCTCTCCCATCCTCACTCTCATTCTCACACTCTCTCCCCATCCTCACTCTCACTCTCACACTCTCTCCATCCTCACTCTCACACTCTCTCCCATTCTCACACTCACTCTCACACTCTCTCCGCATCCTCACTCTCACTCTCACACTCTCTCTCCCATGCACACTCTCGCTCATCCTCTCTCTCCCATTCTCACTCTCACTCTCACTATCACACTCTCTCTCCCATTCTCAATCTCACTCTCACAATCTCTCTCCCATCCTCACTGTCACTCTCACTCTCTCAATATATCTCCCATCATCACGTTCACTCTCACACACTCACTCCGATCCTCACTCTCACTCTCACTATCACACACTCTCTCCCATCCTCACTCTCACTCTCACACTCTCTCCCATCCTCACTCTCACTCTCACACTCTCTCTCCCATCTTCACTCTCATTCACACACTCTCTCTCCGATCCTCACTCTCACTCACACATTCTCTCTCCTACCTCATTCTCACTCTGACTCTCACACTCTCTCCCATCCTCACTCTCACTTTCTCACTAAATCCCATTCGCACTCTCACTCTCCCACTCACTCCCATCCGCACTGTCACCCTCACACTCTCTCCCATTCGCACTTCCACTCTCACACTCTCTCCCATTCTCAATCTCACACTCACTCTCCCATCCTCACTCTCACTCTCACACTCTCTCCCCCATCCTCACTCTCACTCTCACACTCTCTCCCCTCCTCACTCTCACTCTCACACTCTCTCCCATACTCACACTCACTCTCACACTCTCTCCCCATCCTCACTTTCACTCTCACTCTCTCTCCCAACCGCACATCCACTCTCACACTGTCTCCAGTTCTCACTCTCACACTCTCTCACCCATCCTCACTCTCACTCTCACACTCCCTCTCCCATCCTCACTCTCACTCTCACACTCTCTGTCCCATCCTCACTCTCATTCTCACACTCTCATATCGTCACTCTCACTCTCACACTCTCTCCCATCCGCACTCTCACCCTCACAGCCTCTCCCATTCGAACCTCCACTCTCACACTCGCTCCCATCCTGACTCTCACTCTCACACTCGCCATCCCATCCTCGCTGTCACTCTCACACTCTCTCCCATCCGCACTCTCACACTCACACACTCTCTCCCATCCTCACTCTCACTCTCACACTCTCTCTCCCATCCTCACGCTCACTCTCACTCTCACACTCATTCCCATTCGCTCTCTCACTCTCACACTCTCTCCCCATCCTCACTCTCACTCTCATACTCTCTCCCATCCGCAGTTTCATTCTCACACTCTCTCCCCCAACCTCACTATCACTCTCACACTCTCTCCCCATCCTCATTCGCACTCTCACACTCACTCCCATCCGTACTCTCACTCTCACGCTCACACTCTCTCTCCGATCCTCACTCTCACTCTCACACTCTCTCCCATCCTCACTCTCACTCTCACACTCTCTCTCCCATCCTCACTCTCACTCTCACACTCTCTCCCATTCGCACTCTCAATCTTACAATCTCTCTCCCATCCTCACTCTCACTGTCACACTATCTCTCCCATCCTCACTCTAACTCTCACTCTCACACTCACACTCTCTCACATTATCACTCTCACTCTTTCTCTCCCATGCTCACTTTCACTCTTACACTATCTCTCCCATCCTCACTCTCACTCTCACACTCTCTGTCCCATCCTCACTGTCACTCTCACACTCTCTCCAATCCTCACTTCTACTCTCACACTCTCTCTCCCATCCTCACTCTCACTCTCACTCTCACACTCTCTCCCCATCCTCACTCTCACTCTCACACACGCTCTCCCATTCTCACTCTCACTCTCACACTCTCTCTCCCATCCTCCCTCTCACTCTCACACTCTCTCCCCATTCTCACTCTCACTCTCACACTCTCTCTCCCATCCTCACTCCCACACTCTCTCCCATTCTCACTCTCACAATCTCTCTCCCATGCTCACTCCCACACTCACTCCCATTCTCATTCTCACTCTCACACTCTCTCTCCCATCGTCACTCTCACTCTCACACTCCCTCCCATTCTTACTATCACTCTCACACTCTCTCCCCATCCTCTCTCTCACTCTCACACTCACTCCTCTATCCTCACTCGCACTCACACACTCTCTCCCATCCTCACTCTCACTCTCTCTCTCCCATCCTCTCTCTCACTCTCACACTCTCTCGCATCCTCACTCTCACTCACACACTCTCTCCCATCCTCACCGTCACTCTCACAAGCTCTCCCTCCCATCCTCCCTCTCACTCTCACACTCTCTCCCATTCTCACTCTCAGACTCTCTCTCCCATCCTCACTCTCACACTCACACTTCTCTCCCATCCTTATTGTCACTCTCACCCTCTCTCTCCCATCCTCACTCTCACCCTCACACTCACTCCCATTCGCACTCTCACTCTCACACTCTCTCTCCCGTCCTCATCCTCTCTCTCACACTCTCTGCCATCCTCACGGTCACTCCCACACTCTCTCCCATCCTCACTTCTACTCTCACACTCTCTCTCCCATCCTCACTCTCACCCTCACACGCTCTCTCCGATCCTCACTCTCACTCTCACACTCTCTCCCCATCCTCACTCGCACTCTCACACACTCTCTCCAACCCTCACTCTCACTCTCACTCTCACACTTTCTCGCTCATCCTCATTCTCGCCCTCAGACTCACTCTCCCATCCTCACTCTCACTCTCACTCTCACACACTCTCTCCCATCCTCAATCTCACTCTCACTCGCACTCTCACACACTATCCTCCATCCTCACTCTCACTCCCACACTCTATCTCCCATTCTCACTCTCACTCTCAAACTCTCTCTCCCATCCTCACTCTCACTCTCACACTCTCGCCCCATCCTCACTCTCACTCTCACACACTCTCTCCCATCCTCACTCTCACTCTCACACTCTCTCGCACATCCTCACTCACACCCTCAAACTCTCTCCCCATCCTCACTCTCACTCTCACTCTCACACACTCTCTACCATCCTCACTCTCACCCTCAAACTCTCTCTCCCATTCTCACTCTCACTCTCACTATCACACACTCTCTCCCATCCTCACTCTCACTCTCACACACTCTCGCCCATCCTCACTCTCACTCTCACACTCTATCTCCCATCCTCACTCTCACTTTCACTCTCACACTCCATCCCATTCTTATTTTCACTCTCACACTTTCTCCCCATCCTCACTCTCACTCTCACACTCTCTCCCCATCCTCACTCTCACTCACACACTCTCTCCCATCCTCACTCTCACTGTCACACTCTCTCCCCTATCCTCACTGCCACTCTCACACTCTCTCCCATTCTCACTCTCACTCACACACTCTCTCCCATCCGCACTCTCACTCTCACGCTCTCTCCCAAATTCCCTCTCACTCTCACACTCGCACACTCTCTCCCATCCTCACTCTCACTCTGACTCTCACACTCCCTCCCATTCTTACTCTCACTCTCACACTCTCTCCCCATCCTCACTCTCACTGTCACACTCTCTCCTCCATCCTCACTCTCACTCTCACACTCTCTTCCGTCCTCACTCTCACTCACACACTCTCTCCCATCCGCACTCTCATTCTCACGCTCTCTCTCCCATCCTCACTCTCACTCTCACACTCTCGCTCCCATCCTCACTCGCACTCTCACACTCGCAAACTCTCTCCCATCCTCACTCTCACTCTGACTCACACACTCCCTCCCATTCTTACTCTCACTCTCACACTCTCTCCCCATCCTCTCTCACTCTCACACTCTCTCCCCTACCCGCACTCAGACTCTCACACTCTCTCTCCCATCCTCACTCTCACTCTCACACTCTCGCTCCCATCCGCACTCTCACTCTCACGCTCTCTCTTCCATCCTCACTCTCACTCTCACACTCTCTCTCCCATCCTGACTCTCACTCTCACACTCGCACTCGCATCCTCACTCCCACATTCTCTCCCATCCTCACTCTCACACTCACAAACTCTCTCCCATCCTCACTCTCACTCTCGCTCTCACACTCTCTCGCCCATCCTCAGTCTCAACCTCAAACTCTCTCCCATCCTCACTCTCATTCTCACTCTCGCATACTCTCTCCCATCCTCTCTCTCACTCTCACTCTCACACTCTCTCGCCCATCATCACTCTCACTCTCACACTCTCTCTCCCATCCTCACTCTCACTCTGACTCTCACACTCCCTCCCATTCTTACTCTCAGTCTCACACAATCTCCCCATCCTCTCCCTCACTCTCACACTCTCTCCCCTATCCTCACTCTCACTCACACACTCTCTCCCATCCTCACTCTCACTCTCACTCACACACTCTCTCCCATCCTCACTCTCACTCTCACTCTCATACACTCTCTCCCATCCGCACTCTCACTCTCACTCTCACACTCTCTCGCCCATCATCACTCTCACTCTCACACTCTCTCTCCCATCTTCACTCTCACTCTGACTCTCACACTCCCTCCCATTCTTCCTCTCACTCTCACACTCTCTCCCCATCCTCTCTCTCACTCTCACACTCTCTCCCCTATCATCACTCTCACTCTCACACTCTCTCTCCCATTCTCACTCTCACTCTCACACTATTTCTCCAATCCTCACCCTCACTCTCACACGCTCTCCCATCCGCACTCTCACTCTCACACACTCTCTCCCATTCTCATTCTCACACTCTCTGTCCCATCCACACTCTCACTCTCACACTCTCTCCCATTCGCACTCTCACTCTCACACTTTCTCTCCCATCCTCACTCCCACTCTCACACTCCCTCCCGCAACCTCAGTCTCACTCTCACACACTCTCTCACAACCTCACTCACACTCTCACTCTCACACTCTCTCGCCCTTCCTCACTCTCACCCTCAAACTCTCTCTCCCATCCTCACTCTCACTGTCACACTCTCTCGCCTATCCTCACTCTCACTCTCACACACTCTCCCATCCTCACTCTCACTCTCACTCTCACACTCCCTCCCATTCTTACTCTCACTCTCACACTCTCTCCCCATCCACTCTCTCACTCTCACACTCTCTCCCCTAGCCACACTCTCACTCTCACACACTCTATCCCATCCTCACTCTCACTCTCACACTCTCTCCCCATCGTCACTCTCACTCTCACACTCTCTCCCATTCGCACTCTCACTCTCACACTCTCTCTCAAATCCTCACTCTCACTCACACACTCTGTCCCATCCGCACTCTCATTCTCACACTCTCTCTCCCATCCTCACTCTCACTCTAACTCACAAACTCTCTCTCCCATCCTCACTCTCACTCACACACTCTCTCAACCATCCGCACTCTCACTCTTACTCTCTCTCCCATCCTCACTCTCAATCTCACGCTCTCTCTCCCATTCTCACTCTCACCCTCACACACTCTCTCCCAACCTCACTCTCACTCTCATACTCTCTCTCTCCCATCCTCACTATCACTCTCACACTTTCTCTCCCATCCTCACTCTCCCATCCTCACTCACTGCCATTCTCACTCTCACTCTCACACACTCTCTCCCATTCTCACTTTCACTCTCACACGCTCTCTCCCACCCTCAATCCCACACTCTCTCCCATCCTTACTCTCACACTCTCTCTCCATCCTTACTCTCACTCTCACAATATCTCTCCAATCCTCAATCCCACACTCACTTCCATTCTCACTATCACTCTCACACACTCTCTCCCATCCTCAGTCTCACTCTCACACTCTCTCTCCCATTCTCACTCCCACACTCACTCCCACTCTCACTCTCACTCACAACACGCTCTCCCATACTCACCCTCACTCCCACACTCTCTCTCCCATCCTCACTCTCACTCTCACTATCACACTCTCTCGCCCATCATCACTCTCACTCTCACACTCTCTCTCCCATCCTCACTCTCACTCAGACTCTCAAACTCCCTCCCAATCTTACTCTCACTCTCACACTCTCTCCCCATCCTCTCTCTCACTCTCACCGTCTCTCCCCTATCCTCACTCTCACTCTCACACACTCTCCCATCCTCACTCTCACTCTCACCCTCACACTCCCTCCCATTCTTACTCTCACTCTCACACTCTCTCCCCATCCACTCTCTCACTCTCACACTCTCTCCCCTAGCCACACTCTCACTCTCACACACTCTATCCCATCCTCACTCTCACTCTCACACTCTCTCCCCATCGTCACTCTCACTCTCACACTCTCTCCCATTCGCACTCTCACTCTCACACTCTCTCTCAAATCCTCACTCTCACTCACACACTCTGTCCCATCCGCACTCTCATTCTCACACTCTCTCTCCCATCCTCACTCTCACTCTAACTCACAAACTCTCTCTCCCATCCTCACTCTCACTCACACACTCTCTCAACCATCCGCACTCTCACTCTTACTCTCTCTCCCATCCTCACTCTCAATCTCACGCTCTCTCTCCCATTCTCACTCTCACCCTCACACACTCTCTCCCAACCTCACTCTCACTCTCATACTCTCTCTCTCCCATCCTCACTATCACTCTCACACTTTCTCTCCCATCCTCACTCTCCCATCCTCACTCACTGCCATTCTCACTCTCACTCTCACACACTCTCTCCCATTCTCACTTTCACTCTCACACGCTCTCTCCCACCCTCAATCCCACACTCTCTCCCATCCTTACTCTCACACTCTCTCTCCATCCTTACTCTCACTCTCACAATATCTCTCCAATCCTCAATCCCACACTCACTTCCATTCTCACTATCACTCTCACACACTCTCTCCCATCCTCAGTCTCACTCTCACACTCTCTCTCCCATCCTCACTCCCACACTCACTCCCACTCTCACTCTCACTCACAACACGCTCTCCCATACTCACCCTCACTCCCACACTCTCTCTCCCATCCGCACTCTCACTCTCACTCTCACACTCTCTCGCCCATCATCACTCTCACTCTCACACTCTCTCTCCCATCTTCACTCTCACTCTGACTCTCACACTCCCTCCCATTCTTCCTCTCACTCTCACACTCTCTCCCCATCCTCTCTCTCACTCTCACACTCTCTCCCCTATCATCACTCTCACTCTCACACTCTCTCTCCCATTCTCACTCTCACTCTCACACTATTTCTCCAATCCTCACCCTCACTCTCACACGCTCTCCCATCCGCACTCTCACTCTCACACACTCTCTCCCATTCTCATTCTCACACTCTCTGTCCCATCCACACTCTCACTCTCACACTCTCTCCCATTCGCACTCTCACTCTCACACTTTCTCTCCCATCCTCACTCCCACTCTCACACTCCCTCCCGCAACCTCAGTCTCACTCTCACACACTCTCTCACAACCTCACTCACACTCTCACTCTCACACTCTCTCGCCCTTCCTCACTCTCACCCTCAAACTCTCTCTCCCATCCTCACTCTCACTGTCACACTCTCTCGCCTATCCTCACTCTCACTCTCACACACTCTCCCATCCTCACTCTCACTCTCACTCTCACACTCCCTCCCATTCTTACTCTCACTCTCACACTCTCTCCCCATCCACTCTCTCACTCTCACACTCTCTCCCCTAGCCACACTCTCACTCTCACACACTCTATCCCATCCTCACTCTCACTCTCACACTCTCTCCCCATCGTCACTCTCACTCTCACACTCTCTCCCATTCGCACTCTCACTCTCACACTCTCTCTCAAATCCTCACTCTCACTCACACACTCTGTCCCATCCGCACTCTCATTCTCACACTCTCTCTCCCATCCTCACTCTCACTCTAACTCACAAACTCTCTCTCCCATCCTCACTCTCACTCACACACTCTCTCAACCATCCGCACTCTCACTCTTACTCTCTCTCCCATCCTCACTCTCAATCTCACGCTCTCTCTCCCATTCTCACTCTCACCCTCACACACTCTCTCCCAACCTCACTCTCACTCTCATACTCTCTCTCTCCCATCCTCACTATCACTCTCACACTTTCTCTCCCATCCTCACTCTCCCATCCTCACTCACTGCCATTCTCACTCTCACTCTCACACACTCTCTCCCATTCTCACTTTCACTCTCACACGCTCTCTCCCACCCTCAATCCCACACTCTCTCCCATCCTTACTCTCACACTCTCTCTCCATCCTTACTCTCACTCTCACAATATCTCTCCAATCCTCAATCCCACACTCACTTCCATTCTCACTATCACTCTCACACACTCTCTCCCATCCTCAGTCTCACTCTCACACTCTCTCTCCCATCCTCACTCCCACACTCACTCCCACTCTCACTCTCACTCACAACACGCTCTCCCATACTCACCCTCACTCCCACACTCTCTCTCCCATCCTCACTCTCACTCTCACTATCACACTCTCTCGCCCATCATCACTCTCACTCTCACACTCTCTCTCCCATCCTCACTCTCACTCAGACTCTCAAACTCCCTCCCAATCTTACTCTCACTCTCACACTCTCTCCCCATCCTCTCTCTCACTCTCACCGTCTCTCCCCTATCCTCACTCTCACTCTCACACACTCTCCCATCCTCACTCTCACTCTCACCCTCACACTCCCTCCCATTCTTACTCTCACTCTCACACTCTCTCCCCATCCACTCTCTCACTCTCACACTCTCTCCCCTAGCCACACTCTCACTCTCACACACTCTATCCCATCCTCACTCTCACTCTCACACTCTCTCCCCATCGTCACTCTCACTCTCACACTCTCTCCCATTCGCACTCTCACTCTCACACTCTCTCTCAAATCCTCACTCTCACTCACACACTCTGTCCCATCCGCACTCTCATTCTCACACTCTCTCTCCCATCCTCACTCTCACTCTAACTCACAAACTCTCTCTCCCATCCTCACTCTCACTCACACACTCTCTCAACCATCCGCACTCTCACTCTTACTCTCTCTCCCATCCTCACTCTCAATCTCACGCTCTCTCTCCCATTCTCACTCTCACCCTCACACACTCTCTCCCAACCTCACTCTCACTCTCATACTCTCTCTCTCCCATCCTCACTATCACTCTCACACTTTCTCTCCCATCCTCACTCTCCCATCCTCACTCACTGCCATTCTCACTCTCACTCTCACACACTCTCTCCCATTCTCACTTTCACTCTCACACGCTCTCTCCCACCCTCAATCCCACACTCTCTCCCATCCTTACTCTCACACTCTCTCTCCATCCTTACTCTCACTCTCACAATATCTCTCCAATCCTCAATCCCACACTCACTTCCATTCTCACTATCACTCTCACACACTCTCTCCCATCCTCAGTCTCACTCTCACACTCTCTCTCCCATCCTCACTCCCACACTCACTCCCACTCTCACTCTCACTCACAACACGCTCTCCCATACTCACCCTCACTCCCACACTCTCTCTCCCATCCTCACTCTCACTCTCACTATCACACTCTCTCGCCCATCATCACTCTCACTCTCACACTCTCTCTCCCATCCTCACTCTCACTCAGACTCTCAAACTCCCTCCCAATCTTACTCTCACTCTCACACTCTCTCCCCATCCTCTCTCTCACTCTCACCGTCTCTCCCCTATCCTCACTCTCACTCTCACACACTCTCCCATCCTCACTCTCACTCTCACTCTCACACTCCCTCCCATTCTTACTCTCACTCTCACACTCTCTCCCCATCCACTCTCTCACTCTCACACTCTCTCCCCTAGCCACACTCTCACTCTCACACACTCTATCCCATCCTCACTCTCACTCTCACACTCTCTCCCCATCGTCACTCTCACTCTCACACTCTCTCCCATTCGCACTCTCACTCTCACACTCTCTCTCAAATCCTCACTCTCACTCATACACTCTGTCCCATCCGCACTCTCATTCTCACACTCTCTCTCCCATCCTCACTCTCACTCTAACTCACAAACTCTCTCTCCCATCCTCACTCTCACTCACACACTCTCTCAACCATCCGCACTCTCACTCTTACTCTCTCTCCCATCCTCACTCTCAATCTCACGCTCTCTCTCCCATTCTCACTCTCACCCTCACACACTCTCTCCCAACCTCACTCTCACTCTCATACTCTCTCTCTCCCATCCTCACTATCACTCTCACACTTTCTCTCCCATCCTCACTCTCCCATCCTCACTCACTGCCATTCTCACTCTCACTCTCACACACTCTCTCCCATTCTCACTTTCACTCTCACACGCTCTCTCCCACCCTCAATCCCACACTCTCTCCCATCCTTACTCTCACACTCTCTCTCCATCCTTACTCTCACTCTCACAATATCTCTCCAATCCTCAATCCCACACTCACTTCCATTCTCACTATCACTCTCACACACTCTCTCCCATCCTCAGTCTCACTCTCACACTCTCTCTCCCATCCTCACTCTCACTCTCACTATCACACTCTCTCGCCCATCATCACTCTCACTCTCACACTCTCTCTGCCATCCTCACTCTCACTCAGACTCTCAAACTCCCTCCCAATCTTACTCTCACTCTCACACTCTCTCCCCATCCTCTCTCTCACTCTCACCGTCTCTCCCCTATCCTCACTCTCACTCACACACTCACTCCCTTCCGCACTCTCACTCTCACGCTCTCTCTCCCATTCCCTCTCTTACTCCCACACTCTCACTCCCATCCGCACTCTCACTCGCATGCTCTCTCCCCCATCCTCACTCTCAATCTCACACTCTCTCTCCCATCCTGACTCTCACTCTCACACTCTCTCTCGCATCCTCACTCCCACACTCTCTCTCATCCACACTGTAACTATCACAATCGCTCCCATCCTCACTGTCACTCTCACTTTCTCTCCAATCCTCACTTCTACTCTCACACTCTCTCTCCCATCCTCACTCTCCTCTCACTCTCACACTATCTCCCATCCTCACTCTCAATCTCACGCTCTCTCTCCCATTCTCAATCTCACCCTCACACACTCTCTCCCATCCTCACTCTCACTCACACACACGCTCTCCCATCCTCACTCTCACTCTCACACTCTCTGGCCCATCCTCACTCTCACTCTCACACTCTCTCTCCCATCCTCACACTCACTCTCACACTCCCTCCCTTTTTGCTCTCACTCTCACACTCTCGCCCCATCCTATCTCTCACTCTCACACTCACTCCCCTATCCTCACTCTCACTCACACACTATCTCCCATCCTCACTCTCACTCTCACACTCTCTCCCCATCCGCACTCTCACTCTCACACTCTCTCTCTCCCATCCTCACTCTCACTCTAACACTCTCTCACCCATTCCTCATTCTCACTATCACTCTCACACTCCCTCTCCCATCCTCATTGTCACTCTCACATACGCTCTCCCATCCTCACTCTCACTCTCACAAACTCTCTCCCATCCTCACTCTCATTCTCGCTCTCACACTATCTCGCCCATCCCCACTCTCAAAATCAAACTCTCTCTCCCATCCTCACTCTCACTCTCGCACACTCTCTCCCATCCTCACTCTCACTCTCACTATCACACTCTCTCGCCCATCATCACTCTCACTCTCAAACTCTCTCTCCCATCTTTACTCTTACTGTCACACTCTCTTCCCATCCTCTCTCTCATTCTCACACTCTCTCCTCTATCCTCACTCTCACTCACAAACTCTCTCCCATTCGCACTCTCACTCTCACTCTCACACTCTCTCGCCCATCATCACCCTCACTCTCACACTCTCTCTCCCATCCTCACTCTCACTCTTACACTCTCGCTCCCATCCGCACTCTCACTCGCTCTCTCTCTCCCCCTATCCTCACTCTCACTCTCACACTCTCTCTCCTATCCTGACTCTCACTCTCACAATCTCTCTAGCATCCTCACTCTCACTCTCTCTCCCATTCTCACTCTCACTCTCACACTCTCTCTCCCATCTTCACTGTCACTCTCACACACGCTCTCCCATACTCACTCTCACTCTCACACTCTATCTCCCATCCTCACTCTCACTCTCACGAACTCTCTCCCATCCTCACTCTCATTCTCGCTCTCACGCTCTCTCGCCCATCCTCACTCACAACCTCGAACTTTCTCTCCCATCCTTACTCTCACTCTCACTCTCGCACACTCTCTCCCATCCTCACTCTCACTCTCACTCTCACACTCTCTCGCCCATCATCACCCTCACTCTCACACTCTCTCCCCCAAATCCTCACTCTCACTCTGACTCTCACACTCCCTTACATTCTCACTCTCACACTCTGTCCCCATCCACTCTCTCATTCTCACACACTCTCCCCTATCCTCACTCTCACTCACACATTCTCTCCCATCCGCACTGTCACTCTCACGCTCTCTCTCCCATCCTCACTCTCACTCTCACACTCTCGCTCCCATCCTCACTGTCACTCTCATAATCTCTCTCCCATTCTCACTCTCTCTCCCATCCTCACTCTCACTCTCATACTCTCTCTCCCATCCTCACTCTCACTCTCGCACTCACTCTCCCATCCTTACTCTCACTCTCTCACTCTCCCTCCCATTCTCACTCTCTCCCCCATCCTCACTGTCACTCTCAATCTCTCTCTCCCATCCTCACTCTCACTCTCACTCTCACACTCTCTCGCCCATCATCACTCTCACTCTCACACTCTCTCTCCCATCTTCACTCAAACTCTGACTCTCACACTCCCTCCCATTCCTACTATCACACTCACACTCTCTCACCATCCTCTCTCTCACTCTCACACTCTCTCACCATCCTCACTCTCACTCTCACACTCTCTCTCCCATCCTCACTCTCACTGTCACACTCTCGCCCATCATCACTCTCACTTTTACACTCTCTCCCATCCTCACTCTCAATCTCACGCTCTCTCTCCCATTCTCACTCTCACCCTCACACACTCTCTCCCATCATCACTCTCACTCTCGCACTCTGCCTCCCATCCTCACTATCACTCTCACACTCTCTCTCCCATCCTCACTGCCACACTCACTCACATTCTCACTCTCACTCTCACATACTCTCTCCCATTCTCACTCTCACTCTCACACTCTCTCTCCCATCCTCAAATCCCACACTCTCTCTCATCCTCACTCTCACTCTCACACTCTCTCTCCATCCTTACTCTCACTCTCACAATCTCTTTCCCATCCTCACTATCACTCTCACACTCTCTGTCCATCCTTCCTCTCACTCACACAATCTCTCTCCCATCCTCAATCCCACACTCACGATCATTCTCACTCTCACTCTCACACACTCTCTCCCATCCTCTGTCTCACTCTCACACTCTCTCGCCCATCCTCACTCTCACTCTCACACTCCCTCCCAAACCTCGCTCTCAATCTCACACTCTCCCTCCCATCCTCACTCTCACTCTCACTCCCACACTCTCTCCCATCCGCAGTTTGATTCTCAAACTCTCTCCCCATCGTCATTCTCAATCTCACACTCTCTCCCATCCTCACTCTCACTCTCACACTCTCTCTCCCATTCTCGCTGTCACTCTCACACTCTCTCCCATCTGCACTCTCACTCTCACACACTCTCTCCCATCATCACTCTCACTCTCACACTCTCTATCCCATCGTCACATTCACTCTCACTCTCACACTCTCTCCCATTCGCACTCTCACTCTCACACTCTTTCACCCATCCTCAATCTCACTCTCACACTCTCTCCCATCCGCAGTTTCATTCTCACACTCTCTCCCCCAACATCACTATCTCTCTCACACTCTCTCCCCCATCCTCATTCTCACTCGCACACTCTCTCCCATCCGCACTCTCACTCTCACTCTCACACTCTCTCTCCGATCCTCCCTCTCACTCTCACACTCTCTATCCCATACTCATTCGCACTCTCACTCTCACACTCTCTCCCATTCGCCCATCCTCACTCTCACTGTCACACTATCTCTCCCATCCTCACTCTAACTCTCACTCTCACTCTCACACTCTCTCACATTATCACTCTCACTCTTTCTCTCCCATCCTCACTTTCACTATTACACTCTCTCTCCCATCCTCACTCTCACCCTCACACTGTCTCTCCCATTCTCACTCTCTCTCCCATCCTCACTCTCACTCTCACTCTCTCTCCCAACCGCACTTCCACTCTCACACTGTCTCCCATTCTCACTCTCACACTCTCTCTCCCATCCTCACTCTCACTCTCACTATCACACTTTCTCTCCCATCATCACGTTCACTCTCACACACTCACTCCCATCCTCACTCTCACTCTCACACTCTCTCCCATCCTCACTCTCACTCTCACACTCTCTCTCCCATCATCACTCTCATTCACACACTCTCTCTCCGATCCTCACTCACACTCAACCATTCTCTCTCCTATCTCATTCGCACTCTCACTCTCACACTCTCTCCCATCCGCACTCTCACCCTCACACTCTCTCCCATTCGCACTTCCACTCTCACACTCTCTCCCATTCTCACTCTCACACTCTCTCTCCCATCCTCACTCTCACTCTCACACTCTCTCCCCATCCTCACTCTCAATCTCACTCTCACACTCTCTCCCATCCTCACTCTCACTCTTACACTCTCTCCCATCCTCACTCTCACTCTCACACTCTCTCTCCCATCCTCACTCTCACTCTCACACTCTCTCCCCTCCTCACTCTCACTCTCACACTCTCTCCCATACTCACTCTCACTCTCACACCCTCTCCCCATCCTCACTTTCACTCTCACTCTCTCTCCCAACCGCACATCCACTCTCACACTGTCTCCCATTCTCACTATCACACTCTCTCTCCCATCCTCAATCTCACTCTCACACTCCCTCTCCCATCCTCACTCTCATTCTCACATTCTCTCTCCCATCCTCACTCTCATTCTCACACTCTCATATCCTCACTCTCACTCTAACACTCTCTCCCATCCGCACTCTCACCCTCACAGCCTCTCCCATTCGAACCTCCACTCTCACACTCTCTCCCATCCTCACTCTCACTCTCACACTCTCTCTCCCATCCTCGCTGTCACTCTCATATTCTCTCCCATCCGCACTCTCACTCTCACACACTCTCTACCATCCTCACGCTCACACTTAAACTCTCTATCTCAAGCTCACTCTCAATCTCACACTCTCTCTCCTATCCTCACTGTCACTCTGACACTCTCTCTCCGATCCTCACTCTCACTCTCAGACTCACCCTCACTCTCACCCTCACACTCTCTCTCCCATCCTCACTCTCACTCTCACTCACTCTCCCAACCGCACATCCACTCTCACACTGTCTGTCATTCTCACTCTCACACTCTCTCTCCCATCCTCACTCTCACTCTCACACTCCTTCTCCCATCCTCACTCTCATTCTCACACTCTCTCTACCATCCTCACTCTCATTCTCACACTCTCACCCCATCCTCACTCTCACTCACACACTCTCTCCATCCTCATTCTCACTCTCACACTCTCTCCCATTCTCACTCTCACTCTCACACTCTCTCCGCATCCTTACTCTCACTCTCACACTCTCTCTCTCATGAACACTCTCGCTCATCCTCTCTCTCCCATCCTCACAATCACTCTCACTATCACACTCTCTCTCCCATTCTCAACCTCACTCTCATCATCTCTCTCCCATCCTCACTGTCACTCTCACTCTCTCAATATATCTCCCATCATCACGTTCACTCTCACACACTCACTCCGATCCTCACTCTCACTCTCACGATCACACTCTCTCTCCCATCCTCACTCTCACTCTCACACTCTCTCCCATCCTCACTCTCACTCTCACACTCTCTCTCCCATCTTCACTCTCATTCACACACTCTCTCTCCGATCCTCACTCTCACTCACACATTCTCTCTCCTACCTCATTCTCACTCTCACTCTCACACTCTCTCCCATCCTCACTCTCACTTTCTCACTAACTCCCATCCGCACTCTCACCCTCACACTCTCTCCCATTCGCACTTCCACTCTCACACTCTCTCCCATTCTCAATCTCACACTCTCTCTCCCATCCCCACTCTCACTCTCACACTCTCTCCCCATCCTCACTCTCACTCTCACACTCTCTCCCCTCCTCACGCTCACTCTCACACTCTCTCCCATACTCACTCTCACTCTCACACTCTCTCTCCCATCCTCACTCTCACTCTCACACTCCCTCCCAAACCTCGCTCTCAATCTCACACTCTCTCTCCCATCCTCACTCTCACTCTCACTCTCACACTCTCGCACATCCGCAGTTTCATTCTCATACTCTCTCCCCATCCTCATTCGCAATCTCACACTCTCTCTCCCATCCTCACTCTCACTCTCAGTCTCACACTCTCTCCCATCCGCAGTTTGATTCTCATACTCTCTCCCCATCGTCATTCTCAATCTCACACTCTCTCCCATCCTCACTCTCACTCTCACACTCTCTCTCCCATCTTCACTCTCATTCACACACTCTCTCTCCGATCCTCACTCTCACTCACACATTCTCTCTCCTACCTCATTCTCACTCTCACTCTCACACTCTCTCCCATCCTCAATCTCACTTTCTCACTAACTCCCATTCGCACTCTCACTCTCTCACCCATCCGCACTCTCACCCTCACACTCTCTCCCATTCGCACTTCCACTCTCACACTCTCTCCCATTCTCAATCTCACACTCTCTCTCCCATCCTCACTCTCACTCTCACACTCTCTCCCCCTCCTCACTCTCACTCTCACACTCTCTCCCCTCCTCACTCTCACTCTCACACTCTCTCCCATACTCACTCTCACTCTCACACTCTCTCTCCCATCCTCACTCTCACTCTCACACTCCCTCCCAAACCTCGCTCTCAATCTCACACTCTCTCTCACATCCTCACTCTCACTCTCACTCTCACACTCTCGCCCATCCGCAGTTTCATTCTCATACTCTCTCCCCATCCTCATTCTCAATCTCACACTCTCTCTCCCATCCTCACTCTCACTCTCAGTCTCACACTCTCGCCCATCCGCAGTTTCATTCTCATACTCTCTCCCCATCCTCACTCTCACTCTCACACTCTCTATCCCATCGTCACTCTCACTCTCACTCTCACACTCTCTCCCATTCGCACTCTCACTCTCACACTCTTTCACCCATCCTCACTCTCACTCTCACACTCTCTCCCATCCGCAGTTTCATTCTCACACTCTCTCCCCCAACCTCACTATCTCTCTCACACTCTCTCCCCATCCTCATTCTCACTCTCACACTCTCTCCCATCCGCACTCTCACTCTCACACTCTCTCCCATCCTCACTCTCACTCTCACACTCTCTATCCCATACTCATTCGCACTCTCACTCTCACACTCTCTCCCATTCGCACTCTCACTCTTACAATCTCTCTCCCATCCTCACTCTCACTGTCACACTATCTCTCCCATCCTCACTCTAACTCTCACTCTCACACTCACACTCTCTCACATTATCACTCTCACTCTTTCTCTCCCATCCTCACTTTCACTCTTACTCTCTCTCTCCCATCCTCACTCTCACTCTCACACTGTCTCTCCCATTCTCACTCTCTCTCCCATCCTCACTCTCACACTCAAACTCTCTATCCCAAGCTCATTCTCAATCTCACACTCTCTCTCCTATCCTCACTGTCACTCTAACACTCTCTCTCCCATCCTCACTCTCACTCTCACACTCTCTCTCCCATCCTCAGTCTCACCCTCACACTCTCTCTCCCATCCTCACTCTCACTCTCACTCTCTCTCCCAACCGCACATCCACTCTCACACTGTCTCCCATTCTCACTCTCACACTCTCTCTCCCATCCTCACTCTCACTCTCACTATCACACTCTCTCTCCCATCATCACGTTCACTCTCACACACTCACTCCCATCCTCACTCTCACTCTCACAATCTCTCCCATCCTCACTCTCACTCTCACACTCTCTCTCCCATCATCACTCTCATTCACACACTCTCTCTCCGATCCTCACTCTCACTCAACCATTCTCTCTCCTATCCCATTCTCACACTCACTCTCACACTCACTACCATCCTCCCTCTCACTTTCTCACTAACTCCCATTCGCACTCACACTCTCACACTCTCTCCCATCCGCACTCTCACCCTCACACTCTCTCCCATTCGCACTTCCACTCTCACACTCTCTCCCATTCTCACTCTCACACTCTCTCTCCCATCCTCACTCTCACTCTCACACTCACACTCTCTCCCAATCCTCACTCTCAATCTCACTATCACAGTCTTTCCCATCCTCACTCTCACTCTTACACTCTCTCCCATCCTCACGTTCACTCTCACACTCTCTCTCCCATCCTCACTCTCACTCTCACACTCTCTCCCCATCCTCACTCTCACTCTCACACTCTCTCCCCTCCTCACTCTCACTCTCACTCACTCTCCCAACCGCACATCCACTCTCACACTGTCTCCCATTCTCACTATCACACTCTCTTTCCCATCCTCACTCTCATTCTCACACTCTCTCTCCCATCCTCACTCTCATTCTCACACTCTCATATCCTCACTCTCACTCTCACACTCTCTCCCATCCTCACTCTCATTCTCACACTCTCTCCCCATCCTCACTCTCACTCTCACACTCTCTCCATCCTCACTCTCATTCTAACACTCTCTCCCATTCTCACTCTCACTCTCAAACTCTCTCTGCATCCTTACTCTCACTCTCACACTCTCTCTCTCATGAACACTCTCGCTCATCCTCTCTCTCCCATCCTCACACTCAGTCTCACTATCAGACTCTCTCTCCCATTCTCAATCTCACTCTCATCATCTCTCTCCCATTCTCACTGTCACTCTCACTCTCTCAATATATCTCCCATCATCAGGTTCACTCTCACACACTCACTCCCATCCTCACTCTCACTCTCACTATCACACTCTCTCTCCCATCCTCACTCTAACTCTCACACTCCCTCCCATCCTCACTCTCACTCTCACACTCTCTCTCCCATCTTCACTCTCATTCACACACACTCTCTCCGATCCTCACTCTCACTCACACATTCTCTCTCCTACCTCATTCTCACTCTCACTCTCACACTCTCTCCCATCCTCACTCTCACTTTCTCACTAACTGCCATTCGCACTCTCACTCTCACACTCTCACCCATCCGCACTCTCACCCTCAAACTCTCTCCCATTCGCACTTCCACTCTCACACTCTCTCCCATTCTCAACCTCACACACTCTCTCCCATCCTCACTCTCACACTCAAACTCTCTATCCCAAGCTCACTCTCAATCTCACACTCTCTCTCCCATCCTCACTCTCACCCTCACACTCTCTCTCCCATCCTCACTCTCACCCTCACACTCTCTCTCCCATCCTCACTCTCACTCTCACTCTCCCACCCAACCGCACATCCACTCTCACTCTGTCTGCCATTCTCACTCTCACACTCTCTCTCCCATCCTCACTCTCACTCCCACTATCACACTCTCTCTCCCATCATCACGTTCACTCTCACACACTCACTCCCATCCTCACTCTCACTCTCACACTCTCTCCCATCCTCACACTCACTCTCACACTCTCTCTCCCATCATCACTCTCATTCACACACTCTCTCTCCGATCCTCACTCTCACTCAATCATTCTCTCTCCTATCTCATTCTCACACTCACTCTCACACTCACTCCCATCCTTCCTCTCACTTTCTCACTAACTCCCATTCACACTCTCACTCTCTCCCATCCGCACTCTCATCCTCACACTCTCTCCCATTCGCACTTCCACTCTCACTCTCTCCCATTCTCACACTCACACTCTCTCTCCCATCCTCACTCTCACTCTCACACTCTCTCCCCATCCTCACTCTCAATCTCACTATCACACACTCTCCCATCCTCACTCTCACTCTTACACGCTCTCCCATCCTCACTCTCACTCTCACACTCTCTCTCCCATCCTCACTCTCACTCTCACACTCTCTCCCCATCCTCACTCTCACTCTCACACTCTCTCCCCTCCTCACTCTCACTCTCACTCTCTCTCCCTACCGCACATCCACTCTCACACTGTCTCCCATTCTCACGATCACACTCTCTTTCCCATCCTCACTCTCACTCTCACACTCCCTCTCCCATCCTCACTCTCATTCTCACACTCTCTCTCCCATCCTCACTCTCATTCTCACACTCTCGTATCCTCACTCTCACTCTCACACTCTCTCCCATCCGCACTCGCACCCTCACAGCCTCTCCCATTCGAACATCCATCTCACACTCTCTCCCATACTCACTCTCACTCTCACACTCTCTCTCCCATCTTCGCTGTCACTCTCATATTCTCTCCCATCCGCACTCTCACTCTCACACACTCTCTCCCATCCTCACTCTCACTCTCACACTCTCTCCCCATCCTCACTCTCACTGTCACACTCTCTCCCCCATCCTCACTCTCACTCTCACACTCTCTTCCGTCCTCACTCTCACTCACACACTCTCTCACATCCGCACTCTCATTCTCACGCTCTCTCTCCCATCCTCACTCTCACTCTCACACTCTCGCTCCCATCGCACTCTCACTCTCACACTCGCAAACTCTCTCCCATCCTCACTCTCACTCTGACTCACACATTCCCTCCCATTCTTACTCTCACTCACACACTCTCTCCCCATCCTCTCTCACTCTCACACTCTCTCCCCTACCCGCGCTCACACTCTCACGCTCTCTCTCCCATCCTCACTCTCACTCTCACACTCTCGCTCCCATCCGCACTCTCACTCTCACGCTCTCTCTTCCATCCTCACTCTCACTCTCACACTCTCTCTCCCATCCTGACTCTCACTCTCACACTCGCTCTCGCATCCTCACTCCCACATTCTCTCCCATCCTCACTCTCACACTCACAAACTCTCTCCCATCCTCACTCTCACTCTCGCTCTCACACTCTCTCGCCCATCCTCAGTCTCAACCTCAAACTCTCTCCCATCCTCACTCTCATTCTCACTCTCGCATACTCTCTCCCATCCTCTCTCTCACTCTCACACTCTCTCGCCCATCATCACTCTCACTCTCACACTCTCTCTCCCATCCTCACTCTCACTCTGACTCTCACACTCCCTCCCATTCTTACTCTCAGTCTCACACACTCTCCCCATCCTCTCCCTCACTCTCACACTCTCTCCCCTATCCTCACTCTCACTCTCACACTCTCGCTCCCATCCGCACTCTCACTCTCACACTCGCAAACTCTCTCCCATCCTCACTCTCACTCTGACTCACACACTCCCTCCCATTCTTACTCTCAATCACACACTCTCTCCCCATCCTCTCTCACTCTCACACTCTCTCCCCTACCCGCGCTCACACTCTCACGCTCTCTCTCCCATCCTCACTCTCACTCTCACACTCTCGCTCCCATCCGCACTCTCACTCTCACGCTCTCTCTTCCATCCTCACTCTCACTCTCACACTCTCTCTCCCATCCTGACTCTCACTCTCACACTCGCTCTCGCATCCTCACTCCCACATTCTCTCCCATCCTCACTCTCACTCTCACAAACTCTCTCCCATCCTCACTCTCACTCTCGCTCTCACACTCTCTCGCCCATCCTCAGTCTCAACCTCAAACTCTCTCCCATCCTCACTCTCATTCTCACTCTCGCATACTCTCTCCCATCCTCTCTCTCACTCTCACACTCTCTCGCCCATCATCACTCTCACTCTCACACTCTCTCTCCCATCCTCACTCTCACTCTGACTCTCACACTCCCTCCCATTCTTACTCTCAGTCTCACACACTCTCCCCATCCTCTCCCTCACTCTCACACTCTCTCCCCTATCCTCACTCTCACTCACACACTCTCTCCCATCCTCACTCTCACTCTCACTCACACACTCTCTCCCATCCTCACTCTCACTCTCACTCTCATACACTCTCTCCCATCCGCACTCTCACTCTCACTCTCACATTCTCTCGCCCATCATCACTCTCACTCTCACACTCTCTCTCCCATCTTCACTCTCACTCTGACACTCACACTCCCGCCCATTCTTACTCTCACTCTCACACTCTCTCCCCCTCCTCTCTCTCACTCTCACACTCTCTCCCCTATCATCACTCTCACTCTCACACTCTCTCTCCCATTCTCACTCTCACTCTCACACTATTTCTCCAATCCTCACCCTCACTCTCACACTCTCTCCCATCCGCACTCTCACTCTCACACACTCTTTCCCATTCTCACTCTCACACTCTCTGTCCCATCCACACTCTCACTCTCACACTCTCTCCCATTCGCACTCTCACTCTCACACTCTCTCCCATCCTCACTTCTACTCTCACACTCTCTCTCCCATCCGCACTCTGCTCTCTCTCTCTCGCTCTCTCCAATCCTCACTGTCACTCTCACACTCTCTCACATCCTCACTTCTACTCTCACACTCTCTCTCCCATCCTCACTCTCACTCTCACACACTCTCTCCCACCCTCAACCCCACACTCACTCCCACTCTCACTCTCACTCTCACATACTCTCTCCCATTCTCACTCACACTCTCACACTCTCTCTCCCATCCTCACTCCCACACTCTCTCCCATTCTCAATCTCACTCTCACACTCTCTCTCCCATCCTCACTCTCACTCTCACACTTTCTCTCCCATCCTCACTCCCACTCTCACACTCCCTCCCGCAACCTCAGTCTCACTCTCACACACTCTCTCACAACCTCACTCACACTCTCACTCTCACACTCTCTCGCCCTTCCTCACTCTCACCCTCAAATTCTCTCTCCCATCCTCACTCTCACTCTCACACTCTCTCGCCTATCCTCACTCTCACTCTCACATACTCTCCCATCCTCACTCTCACTCTCACTCTCACACTCCCTCCCATTCTTACTCTCACTCTCACACTCTCTCCCCATCCACTCTCTCACTCTCACACTCTCTCCCCTAGCCACACTCTCACTCTCGCACACTCTATCCCATCCTCAGTCTCACTCTCACACTCTCTCTCCCATCCTCACTCCCACACTCACTCCCACTCTAACTCTCACTCACACACACGCTCTCCCATACTCACTCTCACTCTCACACTCTCTCTCCCATCCTCACTCTCACTCTCACTATCACACTCTCTCGCCCATCATCACTCTCACTCTCACACTCTCTCTCCCATCCTCACTCTCACTCTGACTCTCACACTCCCTCCCATTCTTACTCTCAGTCTCACACACTCTCCCCATCCTCTCCCTCACTCTCACACTCTCTCCCCTATCCTCACTCTCACTCTCACACTCTCGCTCCCATCCGCACTCTCACTCTCACGCTCTCTCTTCCATCCTCACTCTCACTCTCACACTCTCTCTCCCATCCTGACTCTCACTCTCACACTCGCTCTCGCATCCTCACTCCCACATTCTCTCCCATCCTCACTCTCACACTCACAAACTCTCTCCGATCCTCACTCTCACTCTCGCTCTCACACTCTCTCGCCCATCCTCAGTCTCAACCTCAAACTCTCTCCCATCCTCACTCTCATTCTCACTCTCGCATACTCTCTCCCATCCTCTCTCTCACTCTCACACACTCTCGCCCATCATCACTCTCACTCTCACACTCTCTCTCCCATCCTCACTCTCACTCTGACTCTCACACTCCCTCCCATTCTTACTCTCAGTCTCACACACTCTCCCCATCCTCTCCCTCACTCTCACACTCTCTCCCCTATCCTCACTCTCACTCACACACTCTCTCCCATCCTCACTCTCACTCTCACTCTCATACACTCTCTCCCATCCGCACTCTCACTCTCACTCTCACACTCTCTCGCCCATCATCACTCTCACTCTCACACTCTCTCTCCCATCTTCACTCTCACTCTGACACTCACACTCCCGCCCATTCTTACTCTCACTCTCACACTCTCTCTCCCATCCTCACTCTCACTGTCACACTCTCGCCCATCCTCACTCTCACTTTTACACTCTCTCCCATCCTCACTCTCAATCTCTCGCTCTCTCTCCCATCATCACTCTCACTCTCGCACTCTGCCTCCCATCCTCACTATCACTCTCACACTCTCTCTCCCATCCTCACTGCCACACTCACTCACATTCTCACTCTCACTCTCACACACTCTCTCCCATTCTCACTCTGACTCTCACACTCTCTCTCCCATCCTCAAATCCCACACTCTGTCCCATCCTCACTCTCACTCTCACACTCTCTCTGCATCCTTACTCTCACTCTCACAATCTCTTTCCCATCCTCACTATCACTCTCACACTCTCTGTCCATCCTTCCTCTCACTCACACAATCTCTCTCCCATCCTCAATCACACACTCACTGTCATTCTCACTCTCACACACTCTCTCCCATCCTCTGTCTCACTCTCACACTCTCTCGCCCATCCTCACTCTCACTCTCACACTCCCTCCCAAACCTCGCTCTCAATCTCACACTCTCCCTCCCATCCTCACTCTCACTCTCACTCTCACACTCTCTCCCATCCTCACTCTCACTCTCACACTCTCTCTCCCATTCTCGCTGTCACTCTCACACTCTCTCCCATCCGCACTCTCACTCTCACACACTCTCTCCCATCATCACTCTCACTCTCACACTCTCTATCCCATCGTCACTCTCACTCTCACTCTCACACTCTCTCCCATTCGCACTCTCACTCTCAAACACTTTCACCCATCCTCACTCTCACTCTCACACTCTCTCCCATCCGCAGTTTCATTCTCACACTCTCTACCCCAACCTCACTATCTCTCTCACACTCTCTCCCCCATCCTCATTCTCACTCTCACACTCTCTCCCATCCGCACTCTCACTCTCGCTCTCACACTCTCTCTCCGATCCTCCCTCTCACTCTCACACTCTCTCCCATCCTCACCCTCACTCTCACACTCTCTATCCCATACTCATTCGCACTCTCACTCTCACACTCTCTCTCATTCGCACTCTCACTCTTACAATCTCTCTCCCATCCTCACACTCACTGTCACACTATCTCTCCCATCCTCACTCTCACTCTCACACTCTCTCTCCCATCATCACTCTCACACTCACACTCTCTCCCCATCCTCACTCTCAATCTCACTCTCACACCCTCACTTTCACTATTACACTCTCTCTCCCATCCTCACTCTCACTCTCACTATCACACTTTCTCTCCCATCATCACGTTCACTCTCACACACTCACTCCCATCCTCAATCTCACTCTCACACTCTCTCCCATCCTCACTCTCACTCTCACACTCTCTCCCATCATCACTCGCATTCACACACTCTCTCTCCGATCCTCACTCACACTCAACCATTCTCTCTCCTATCTCATTCGCACTCTCACTCTCACACTCTCTCCCATCTGCACTCTCACCCTCACACTCTCTCCCATTCGCACTTCCACTCTCACACTCTCTCCCATTCTCACTCTCACACTCTCTCTCCCATCCTCACTCTCACTCTCACACTCTCTCCCCATCCTCACTCTCAATCTCACTATCACACTCTCTCCCATCCTCACTCTCACTCTTACACTCTCTCCCATCCTCACTCTCACTCTCACACACTCTCTCCCATCCTCACTCTCACTCTCACACTCTCTCCCCATCCTCACTCTCACTCTCACACTCTCTCCCCTCCTCACTCTCACTCTCACACTCTCTCCCATACTCACTCTCACTCTCACACCCTCTCCCCATCCTCACTCTCACTCTCACTCTCTCTCCCAACCGCACATCCACTCTCACACTGTCTCCCATTCTCACTATCACACTCTCTCTCCCATCCTCACTCTCACTCTCACACTCCCTCTCCCATCCTCACTCTCATTCTCACACTCTCTCTCCCATCCTCACTCTCATTCTCACACTCTCATATCCTCACTCTCACTCTCACACTCTCTCCCATCCGCACTCTCACTCTCACACTCTCTCTCCCATCCTCGCTGTCACTCTCATATTCTCTCCCATCCGCACTCTCACTCTCACACACTCTCTCCCATCCTCACTCTCACTCTTACACTCTCTCTCCCATCCTCACGCTCACACTCAAACTCTCTATCTAAAGCTCACTCTCAATCTCACACTCTCTCTCCTATCCTCACTGTCACTCTGACACTCTCTCTCCCATCCTCACTCTCACTCTCAGACTCTCTCTCCCATCCTCACTCTCACCCTCACACTCTCTCTCCCATCCTCACTCTCACTCCCACTCACTCTCCCAACCGCACATCCACTCTCACACTGTCTCCCATTCTCACTCTCACACTCTCTCTCCCATCCTCACTCTCACTCTCACACTCCTTCTCCCATCCTCACTCTCATTCTCACACTCTCTCTCCCATCCTCACTCTCATTCTCACACTCTCTCCCCATCCTCACTCTCACTCACACACTCTCCATCCTCACTCTCACTCTCACACTCTCTCCCATTCTCACTCTCACTCTCACACTCTCTCCGCTTCCTTACTCTCACTCTCACACTCTCTCTCTCATGAACACTCTCGCTCATCCTCTCTCTCCCATCCTCACACTCACTCTCACTATCACACTCTCTCTCCCATTCTCAATCTCACTCTCACCATCTCTCTCCCATCCTCACTGTCACTCTCACTCTCTCAATATATCTCCCATCATCACGTTCACTCTCACACACTCACTCCGATCCTCACTCTCACTCTCACTCTCTCACTCTCTCTCCCATCCTCACTCTCACTCTCACACTCTCTCCCATCCTCACTCTCTCTCTCACACTCTCTCTCCCATCTTCACTCTCATTCACACACTCTCTCTCCGATCCTCACTCTCACTCACACATTCTCTGTCCTACCTCATTCTCACTCTCACTCTCACACTCTCACCCATCTGCACTCTCACCCTCACACTCTCTCCCATTCGCACTTCCACTCTCACACTCTCTCCCATTCTCAATCTCACACTCTCTCTCCCATCCTCACTCTCACTCTCACACTCTCTCCCCATACTCACTCTCACTCTCACACTCTCTCCCCTCCTCACTCTCACTCTCACACTCTCTCCCATACTCACTCTCACTCTCACACTCTTTCACATCCGCAGTTTCATTCTCATACTCTCTCCCCATCCTCATTCTCAATCTCACACTCTCTCTCCCATCCTCACTCTCACTCTCAGTCTCACACTCTCTCCCATCCGCAGTTTGATTCTCATACTCTCTCCCCATCGTCATTCACAATCTCACACTCTCTCCCATCCTCACTCTCACTCTCACACTCTCTCTCCCATTCTCGCTGTCACTCTCACACTCTCTCCCATCCGCACTCTCACACATTCTCTCCCATCATCACTCTCACTCTCACACTCTCTATCCCATCGTCACTCTCACTCTCACTCTCACACTCTCTCCCATTCGCACTCTCACTCTCACACTCTTTCACCCATCCTCACTCTCACTCTCACACTCTCTCCCATCCGCAGTTTCATTCTCACACTCTCTCCCCCAACCTCACTATCTCTCTCACACTCTCTCCCCATCCTCATTCTCACTCTCACACTCTCTCCGATCCTCCCTCTCACTCTCACACTCTCTCCCATCCTCACTCTCACTCTCACACTCGCTCTCGCATCCTCACTCCCACATTCTCTCCCATCCTCACTCTCACACTCACAAACTCTCTCCCATCCTCACTGTCACTCTCGCTCTCACACTCTCTCGCCCATCCTCAGTCTCAACCTCTAACTCTCTCCCATCCTCACTCTCATTCTCACTCTCGCATACTCTCTCCCATCCTCTCTCTCACTCTCACACTCTCTCGCCCATCATCACTCTCACTCTCACACTCTCTCTCCCATCCTCACTCTCACTCAGACTCTCACACTCCCTCCCATTCTTACTCTCAGTCTCACACACTCTCCCCATCCTCTCCCTCACTCTCACACTCTCTCCCCTATCCTCACTCTCACTCACACACTCTCTCCCATCCTCACTCTCACTCTCACTCACACACTCTCTCCCATCCTCACTCTCACTCTCACTCTCATACACTCTCTCCCATCCGCACTCTCACTCTCACTCTCACACTCTCTCGCCCATCATCACTCTCACTCTCACACTCTCTCTCCCATCTTCACTCTCACTCTGACACTCACACTCCCTCCCATTCTTACTCTCACTCTCACACTCTCTCCCCCTCCTCTCTCTCACTCTCACACTCTCTCCCCTATCATCACTCTCACTCTCACACTCTCTCTCCCATTCTCACTCTCACTCTCACACTATTTCTCCAATCCTCACCCTCACTCTCACACTCTCTCCCATCCGCACTCTCACTCTCACACACTCTTTCCCATTCTCACTCTCACACTCTCTGTCCCATCCACACTCTCACTCTCACACTCTCTCCCATTCGCACTCTCACTCTCACACTCTCTCCCATCCTCACTTCTACTCTCACACTCTCTCTCCCATCCGCACTCTGCTCTCTCTCTCTCGCTCTCTCCCATCCTCACTGTCACTCTCACACTCTCTCACATCCTCACTTCTACTCTCACACTCTCTCTCCCATCCTCACTCTCACTCTCACACACTCTCTCCCACCCTCAACCCCACACTCACTCCCACTCTCACTCTCACTCTCACATACTCTCTCCCATTCTCACTCACACTCTCACACTCTCTCTCCCATCCTCACTCCCACACTCTCTCCCATTCTCAATCTCACTCTCACACTCTCTCTCCCATCCTCACTCTCACTCTCACACTTTCTCTCCCATCCTCACTCCCACTCTCACACTCCCTCCCGCAACCTCAGTCTCACTCTCACACACTCTCTCACAACCTCACTCACACTCTCACTCTCACACTCTCTCGCCCTTCCTCACTCTCACCCTCAAATTCTCTCTCCCATCCTCACTCTCACTCTCACACTCTCTCGCCTATCCTCACTCTCACTCTCACATACTCTCCCATCCTCACTCTCACTCTCACTCTCACACTCCCTCCCATTCTTACTCTCACTCTCACACTCCCTCCCGCAACCTCAGTCTCACTCTCACACACTCTCTCACAACCTCACTCACACTCTCACTCTCACACTCTCTCGCCCTTCCTCACTCTCACCCTCAAATTCTCTCTCCCATCCTCACTCTCACTCTCACACTCTCTCGCCTATCCTCACTCTCACTCTCACATACTCTCCCATCCTCACTCTCACTCTCACTCTCACACTCCCTCCCATTCTTACTCTCACTCTCACACTCTCTCCCCATCCACTCTCTCACTCTCACACTCTCTCCCCTAGCCACACTCTCACTCTCACACACTCTATCCCATCCTCAGTCTCACTCTCACACTCTCTCTCCCATCCTCACTCCCACACTCACTCCCACTCTCACTCTCACTCACACACACGCTCTCCCATACTCACTCTCACTCTCACACTCTCTCTCCCATCCTCACTCTCACTCTCACTATCACACTCTCTCGCCCATCATCACTCTCACTCTCATACTCTCTCTCCCATCCTCACTCTCACTGTCACACTCTCGCCCATCCTCACTCTCACTTTTACACTCTCTCCCATCCTCACTCTCAATCTCACGCTCTCTCTCCCATTCTCACTCTCACCCTCACACACTCTCTCCCATCATCACTCACACTCTCGCACTCTGCCTCCCATCCTCACTATCACTCTCACACTCTCTCTCCCATCCTCACTGCCACACTCACTCACATTCTCACTCTCACTCTCACACACTCTCTCCCATTCTCACTCTGACTCTCACACTCTCTCTCCCATCCTCAAATCCCACACTCTCTCCCATCCTCACTCTCACTCTCACACTCTCTCTGCATCCTTACTCTCACTCTCACAATCTCTTTCCCATCCTCACTATCACTCTCACACTCTCTGTCCATCCTTCCTCTCACTCACACAATCTCTCTCCCATCCTCAATCACACACTCACTATCATTCTCACTCTCACACACTCTCTCCCATCCTCACTCTCACTCTCACACTCTCTCCCCATCCTCACTCTCACTCTCACACTCTCTCCCCTCCTCACTCTCACTCTCACACTCTCTCCCATACTCACTCTCACTCTCACACCCTCTCCCCATCCTCACTCTCACTCTCACACTGTCTCTCCCATTCTCACTCTCTCTCCCATCCTCACTCTCACTCTCACTATCACACTTTCTCTCCCATCATCACGTTCACTCTCACACACTCACTCCCATCCTCACTCTCACTCTCACACTCTCTCCCATCCTCACTCTCACTCTCACACTCTCTCTCCCATCATCACTCGCATTCACACACTCTCTCTCCGATCCTCACTCACACTCAACCATTCTCTCTCCTATCTCATTCGCACTCTCACTCTCACACTCTCTCCCATCTGCACTCTCACCCTCACACTCTCTCCCATTCGCACTTCCACTCTCACACTCTCTCCCATTCTCACTCTCACACTCTCTCTCCCATCCTCACTCTCACTCTCACACTCTCTCCCCATCCTCACTCTCAATCTCACTATCACACTCTCTCCCATCCTCACTCTCACTCTTACACTCTCTCCCATCCTCACTCTCACTCTCACACTCTCTCTCCCATCCTCACTCTCACTCTCACACTCTCTCCCCATCCTCACTCTCACTCTCACACTCTCTCCCCTCCTCACTCTCACTCTCACACTCTCTCCCATACTCACTCTCACTCTCACACCCTCTCCCCATCCTCACTCTCACTCTCACTCTCTCTCCCAACCGCACATCCACTCTCACACTGTCTCCCATTCTCACTATCACACTCTCTCTCCCATCCTCACTCTCACTCTCACACTCCCTCTCCCATCCTCACTCTCATTCTCACACTCTCTCTCCCATCCTCACTCTCATTCTCACACTCTCATATCCTCACTCTCACTCTCACACTCTCTCCCATCCGCACTCTCACTCTCACACTCTCTCTCCCATCCTCGCTGTCACTCTCATATTCTCTCCCATCCGCACTATCACTCTCACACACTCTCTCCCATCCTCACTCTCACTCTTACACTCTCTCTCCCATCCTCACGCTCACACTCAAACTCTCTATCTAAAGCTCACTCTCAATCTCACACTCTCTCTCCTATCCTCACTGTCACTCTGACACTCTCTCTCCCATCCTCACTCTCACTGTCACACTCTCGCCCATCCTCACTCTCACTTTTACACTCTCTCCCATCCTCACTCTCAATCTCACGCTCTCTCTCCCATTCTCACTCTCACCCTCACACACTCTCTCCCATCATCACTCACACTCTCGCACTCTGCCTCCCATCCTCACTATCACTCTCACACTCTCTCTCCCATCCTCACTGCCACACTCACTCACATTCTCACTCTCACTCTCACACACTCTCTCCCATTCTCACTCTGACTCTCACACTCTCTCTCCCATCCTCAAATCCCACACTCTCTCCCATCCTCACTCTCACTCTCACACTCTCTCTGCATCCTTACTCTCACTCTCACAATCTCTTTCCCATCCTCACTATCACTCTCACACTCTCTGTCCATCCTTCCTCTCACTCACACAATCTCTCTCCCATCCTCAATCACACACTCACTATCATTCTCACTCTCACACACTCTCTCCCATCCTCACTCTCACTCTCACACTCTCTCCCCATCCTCACTCTCACTCTCACACTCTCTCCCCTCCTCACTCTCACTCTCACACTCTCTCCCATACTCACTCTCACTCTCACACCCTCTCCCCATCCTCACTCTCACTCTCACACTGTCTCTCCCATTCTCACTCTCTCTCCCATCCTCACTCTCACTCTCACTATCACACTTTCTCTCCCATCATCACGTTCACTCTCACACACTCACTCCCATCCTCACTCTCACTCTCACACTCTCTCCCATCCTCACTCTCACTCTCACACTCTCTCTCCCATCATCACTCGCATTCACACACTCTCTCTCCGATCCTCACTCACACTCAACCATTCTCTCTCCTATCTCATTCGCACTCTCACTCTCACACTCTCTCCCATCTGCACTCTCACCCTCACACTCTCTCCCATTCGCACTTCCACTCTCACACTCTCTCCCATTCTCACTCTCACACTCTCTCTCCCATCCTCACTCTCACTCTCACACTCTCTCCCCATCCTCACTCTCAATCTCACTATCACACTCTCTCCCATCCTCACTCTCACTCTTACACTCTCTCCCATCCTCACTCTCACTCTCACACTCTCTCTCCCATCCTCACTCTCACTCTCACACTCTCTCCCCATCCTCACTCTCACTCTCACACTCTCTCCCCTCCTCACTCTCACTCTCACACTCTCTCCCATACTCACTCTCACTCTCACACCCTCTCCCCATCCTCACTCTCACTCTCACTCTCTCTCCCAACCGCACATCCACTCTCACACTGTCTCCCATTCTCACTATCACACTCTCTCTCCCATCCTCACTCTCACTCTCACACTCCCTCTCCCATCCTCACTCTCATTCTCACACTCTCTCTCCCATCCTCACTCTCATTCTCACACTCTCATATCCTCACTCTCACTCTCACACTCTCTCCCATCCGCACTCTCACTCTCACACTCTCTCTCCCATCCTCGCTGTCACTCTCATATTCTCTCCCATCCGCACTATCACTCTCACACACTCTCTCCCATCCTCACTCTCACTCTTACACTCTCTCTCCCATCCTCACGCTCACACTCAAACTCTCTATCTAAAGCTCACTCTCAATCTCACACTCTCTCTCCTATCCTCACTGTCACTCTGACACTCTCTCTCCCATCCTCACTCTCACTCTCAGACTCTCGCTCCCATCCTCACTCTCACCCTCACACTCTCTCTCCCATCCTCACTCTCACTCCCACTCACTCTCCCAACCGCACATCCACTCTCACACTCTCTCCCATTCTCACTCTCACACTCTCTCTCCCATCCTCACTCTCACTCTCACACTCCTTCTCCCATCCTCACTCTCATTCTCACACTCTCTCTCCCATCCTCACTCTCATTGTCACACTCTCTCCCCATCCTCACTCTCACTCACACACTCTCTCCATCCTCACTCTCACTCTCACACTCTCTCCCATTCTCACTCTCACTCTCACACTCTCTCCGCATCCTTACTCACACTCTCACACTCTCTCTACCATGAACACTCTCGCTCATCCTCTCTCTCCCATCCTCACACTCACTCTCACTATCACACTCTCTCTCCCATTCTCAATCTCACTCTCACCATCTCTCTCCCATCCTCACTGTCACTCTCACTCTCTCAATATATCTCCCATCATCACGTTCACTCTCACACACTCACTCCGATCCTCACTCTCACTCTCACTATCTCACTCTCTCTCCCATCCTCACTCTCACTCTCTCTCCCATCCTCACTCTCTCTCTCACACTCTCTCTCCCATCTTCACTCTCATTCACACACTCTCTCTCCGATCCTCACTCTCACTCACACATTCTCTGTCTTACCTCATTCTCACTCTCACTCTCACACTCACACCCATCCGCACTCTCACCCTCACACTCTCTCCCATTCGCACTTCCACTCTCACACTCTCTCCCATTCGCACTTCCACTCTCACACTCTCTCCCATTCTCAATCTCACACTCTCTCTCCCATCCTCACTCTCACTCTCACACTCTCTCCCCATACTCACTCTCACTCTCACACTCTCTCCCCTCCTCACTCTCACTCTCACACTCTCTCCCATACTCACTCTCACTCTCACACTCTTTCACATCCGCAGTTTCATTCTCATACTCTCTCCCCATCCTCATTCTCAATCTCACACTCTCTCTCCCATCCTCACTCTCACTCTCAGTCTCACACTCTCTCCCATCCGCAGTTTGATTCTCATACTCTCTCCCCATCGTCATTCACAATCTCACACTCTCTCCCATCCTCACTCTCACTCTCACACTCTCTCTCCCATTCTCGCTGTCACTCTCACACTCTCTCCCATCCGCACTCTCACTCTCACACACTCTCTCCCATCATCACTCTCACTCTCACACTCTCTCTCCCATCATCACTCGCATTCACACACTCTCTCTCCGATCCTCACTCACACTCAACCATTCTCTCTCCTATCTCATTCGCACTCTCACTCTCACACTCTCTCCCATCTGCACTCTCACCCTCACACTCTCTCCCATTCGCACTTCCACTCTCACACTCTCTCCCATTCTCACTCTCACACTCTCTCTCCCATCCTCACTCTCACTCTCACACTCTCTCCCCATCCTCACTCTCAATCTCACTCTCACACCCTCTCCCCATCCTCACTCTCACTCTCACACTGTCTCTCCCATTCTCACTCTCTCTCCCATCCTCACTCTCACTCTCACTATCACACTTTCTCTCCCATCATCACGTTCACTCTCACACACTCACTCCCATCCTCACTCTCACTCACACACTCTCTCCATCCTCACTCTCACTCTCACACTCTCTCCCATTCTCACTCTCACTCTCACACTCTCTCCGCATCCTTACTCACACTCTCACACTCTCTCTACCATGAACACTCTCGCTCATCCTCTCTCTCCCATCCTCACACTCACTCTCACTATCACACTCTCTCTCCCATTCTCAATCTCACTCTCACCATCTCTCTCCCATCCTCACTGTCACTCTCACTCTCTCAATATATCTCCCATCATCACGTTCACTCTCACACACTCACTCCGATCCTCACTCTCACTCTCACTATCTCACTCTCTCTCCCATCCTCACTCTCACTCTCTCTCCCATCCTCACTCTCTCTCTCACACTCTCTCTCCCATCTTCACTCTCATTCACACACTCTCTCTCCGATCCTCACTCTCACTCACACATTCTCTGTCCTACCTCATTCTCACTCTCACTCTCACACTCACACCCATCCGCACTCTCACCCTCACACTCTCTCCCATTCGCACTTCCACTCTCACACTCTCTCCCATTCGCACTTCCACTCTCACACTCTCTCCCATTCTCAATCTCACACTCTCTCTCCCATCCTCACTCTCACTCTCACACTCTCTCCCCATACTCACTCTCACTCTCACACTCTCTCCCCTCCTCACTCTCACTCTCACACTCTCTCCCATACTCACTCTCACTCTCACACTCTTTCACATCCGCAGTTTCATTCTCATACTCTCTCCCCATCCTCATTCTCAATCTCACACTCTCTCTCCCATCCTCACTCTCACTCTCAGTCTCACACTCTCTCCCATCCGCAGTTTGATTCTCATACTCTCTCCCCATCGTCATTCACAATCTCACACTCTCTCCCATCCTCACTCTCACTCTCACACTCTCTCTCCCATTCTCGCTGTCACTCTCACACTCTCTCCCATCCGCACTCTCACTCTCACACACTCTCTCCCATCATCACTCTCACTCTCACACTCTCTCTCCCATCATCACTCGCATTCACACACTCTCTCTCCGATCCTCACTCACACTCAACCATTCTCTCTCCTATCTCATTCGCACTCTCACTCTCACACTCTCTCCCATCTGCACTCTCACCCTCACACTCTCTCCCATTCGCACTTCCACTCTCACACTCTCTCCCATTCTCACTCTCACACTCTCTCTCCCATCCTCACTCTCACTCTCACACTCTCTCCCCATCCTCACTCTCAATCTCACTATCACACTCTCTCCCATCCTCACTCTCACTCTTACACTCTCTCCCATCCTCACTCTCACTCTCACACTCTCTCTCCCATCCTCACTCTCACTCTCACACTCTCTCCCCATCCTCACTCTCACTCTCACACTCTCTCCCCTCCTCACTCTCACTCTCACACTCTCTCCCATACTCACTCTCACTCTCACACCCTCTCCCCATCCTCACTCTCACTCTCACTCTCTCTCCCAACCGCACATCCACTCTCACACTGTCTCCCATTCTCACTATCACACTCTCTCTCCCATCCTCACTCTCACTCTCACACTCCCTCTCCCATCCTCACTCTCATTCTCACACTCTCTCTCCCATCCTCACTCTCATTCTCACACTCTCATATCCTCACTCTCACTCTCACACTCTCTCCCATCCGCACTCTCACTCTCACACTCTCTCTCCCATCCTCGCTGTCACTCTCATATTCTCTCCCATCCGCACTATCACTCTCACACACTCTCTCCCATCCTCACTCTCACTCTTACACTCTCTCTCCCATCCTCACGCTCACACTCAAAACTCTCTATCTAAAGCTCACTCTCAATCTCACACTCTCTCTCCTATCCTCACTGTCACTCTGACACTCTCTCTCCCATCCTCACTCTCACTCTCAGACTCTCGCTCCCATCCTCACTCTCACCCTCACACTCTCTCTCCCATCCTCACTCTCACTCCCACTCACTCTCCCAACCGCACATCCACTCTCACACTCTCTCCCATTATCACTCTCACACTCTCTCTCCCATCCTCACTCTCACTCTCACACTCCTTCTCCCATCCTCACTCTCATTCTCACACTCTCTCTCCCATCCTCACTCTCATTGTCACACTCTCTCCCCATCCTCACTCTCACTCACACACTCTCTCCATCCTCACTCTCACTCTCACACTCTCTCCCATTCTCACTCTCACTCTCACACTCTCTCCGCATCCTTACTCACACTCTCACACTCTCTCTACCATGAACACTCTCGCTCATCCTCTCTCTCCCATCCTCACACTCACTCTCACTATCACACTCTCTCTCCCATTCTCAATCTCACTCTCACCATCTCTCTCCCATCCTCACTGTCACTCTCACTCTCTCAATATATCTCCCATCATCACGTTCACTCTCACACACTCACTCCGATCCTCACTCTCACTCTCACTATCTCACTCTCTCTCCCATCCTCACTCTCACTCTCTCTCCCATCCTCACTCTCTCTCTCACACTCTCTCTCCCATCTTCACTCTCATTCACACACTCTCTCTCCGATCCTCACTCTCACTCACACATTCTCTGTCCTACCTCATTCTCACTCTCACTCTCACACTCACACCCATCCGCACTCTCACCCTCACACTCTCTCCCATTCGCACTTCCACTCTCACACTCTCTCCCATTCGCACTTCCACTCTCACACTCTCTCCCATTCTCAATCTCACACTCTCTCTCCCATCCTCACTCTCACTCTCACACTCTCTCCCCATACTCACTCTCACTCTCACACTCTCTCCCCTCCTCACTCTCACTCTCACACTCTCTCCCATACTCACTCTCACTCTCACAATCTTTCACATCCGCAGTTTCATTCTCATACTCTCTCCCCATCCTCATTCTCAATCTCACACTCTCTCTCCCATCCTCACTCTCACTCTCAGTCTCACACTCTCTCCCATCCGCAGTTTGATTCTCATACTCTCTCCCCATCGTCATTCACAATCTCACACTCTCTCCCATCCTCACTCTCACTCTCACACTCTCTCTCCCATTCTCGCTGTCACTCTCACACTCTCTCCCATCCGCACTCTCACTCTCACACACTCTCTCCCATCATCACTCTCACTCTCACACTCTCTCTCCCATCATCACTCGCATTCACACACTCTCTCTCCGATCCTCACTCACACTCAACCATTCTCTCTCCTATCTCATTCGCACTCTCACTCTCACACTCTCTCCCATCTGCACTCTCACCCTCACACTCTCTCCCATTCGCACTTCCACTCTCACACTCTCTCCCATTCTCACTCTCACACTCTCTCTCCCATCCTCACTCTCACTCTCACACTCTCTCCCCATCCTCACTCTCAATCTCACTCTCACACCCTCTCCCCATCCTCACTCTCACTCTCACACTGTCTCTCCCATCCTCACTCTCACTCTCAGTCTCACACTCTCTCCCATCCGCAGTTTGATTCTCATACTCTCTCCCCATCGTCATTCTCAATCTCACACTCTCTCCCATCCTCACTCTCACTCTCACACTCTCTCTCCCATTCTCGCTGTCTCTCTCACACTCTCTCCCATCCTCACTCTCACTCTCACTCTCACACTCTCTCGCCCATCATCACTCTCACTCTCACACTCTCTCTCCCATCCTCACTCTCACTGTCACACTCTCGCCCATCCTCACTCTCACTTTTACACTCTCTCCCATCCTCACTCTCAATCTCACGCTCTCTCTCCCATTCTCACTCTCACCCTCACACACTCTCTCCCATCATCACTCTCACTCTCGCACTCTGCCTCCCATCCTCACTATCACTCTCACACTCTCTCTCCCATCCTCACTGCCACACTCACTCACATTCTCACTCTCACTCTCACACACTCTCTCCCATTCTCACTCTGACTCTCACACTCTCTCTCCCATCCACAAATCCCACACTCTCTCCCATCCTCACTCTCACTCTCACACTCTCTCTGCATCCTTACTCTCACTCTCACAATCTCTTTCCCATCCTCACTATCACTCTCACACTCTCTGTCCATCCTTCCTCTCACTCACACAATCTCTCTCCCATCCTCAATCACACACTCACTATCATTCTCACTCTCACACACTCTCTCCCATCCTCTGTCTCACTCTCACACTCTCTCGCCCATCCTCACTCTCACTCTCACACTCCCTCCCAAACCTCGCTCTCAATCTCACACTCTCCCTCCCTTCCTCACTCTCACTCTCACTCCCACACTCTCTCCCATCCGCAGTTTGATTCTCATACTCTCTCCCCATCGTCATTCTCAATCTCACACTCTCTCCCATCCTCACTCTCACTCTCACACTCTCTCTCCCATCGTCACTCTCACTCTCACTCTCACACTCTCTCCCATTCGCACTCTCACTCTCAAACTCTTTCACCCATCCTCACTCTCACTCTCACACTCTCTCCCTTCCGCAGTTTCATTCTCACACTCTCTACCCCAACCTCACTATCTCTCTCACACTCTCTCCCCCATCCTCATTCTCACTCTCACACTCTCTCCCATCCGCACTCTCACTCTCGCTCTCACACTCTCTCTCCGATCCTCCCTCTCACTCTCACACTCTCTCCCATCCTAACTCTCACTCTCACACTCTCTCCCATCCTAACTCTCACTCTCACACTCTCTATCCCATACTCATTCGCACTCTCACTCTCACACTCTCTCTCATTCGCACTCTCACTCTTACAATCTCTCTCCCATCCTCACTCTCACTGTCACACTATCTCTCCCATCCTCACTCTCACTCTCACACTCTCTCTCCCATCATCACTCTCACACTCACACTCTCTCAAATTATCACTCTCACTCTTTCTCTCCCATCCTCACTTTCACTATTACACTCTCTCTCCCATCCTCACTCTCACTCTCACACTGTCTCTCCCATTCTCACTCTCTCTCCCATCCTCACTCTCACTCTCACTATCACACTTTCTCTCCCATCATCACGTTCACTCTCACACACTCACTCCCATCCTCACTCTCACTCTCACACTCTCTCCCATCCTCACTCTCACTCTCACACTCTCTCTCCCATCATCACTCGCATTCACACACTCTCTCTCCGATCCTCACTCACACTCAACCATTCTCTCTCCTATCTCATTCGCACTCTCACTCTCACACTCTCTCCCATCTGCACTCTCACCCTCACACTCTCTCCCATTCGCACTTCCACTCTCACACTCTCTCCCATTCTCACTCTCACACTCTCTCTCCCATCCTCACTCTCACTCTCACACTCTCTCCCCATCCTCACTCTCAATCTCACTATCACACTCTCTCCCATCCTCACTCTCACTCTTACACTCTCTCCCATCCTCACTCTCACTCTCACACTCTCTCTCCCATCCTCACTCTCACTCTCACACTCTCTCCCCATCCTCACTCTCACTCTCACACTCTCTCCCCTCCTCACTCTCACTCTCACACTCTCTCCCATACTCACTCTCACTCTCACACCCTCTCCCCATCCTCACTCTCACTCTCACACTGTCTCTCCCATTCTCACTCTCTCTCCCATCCTCACTCTCACTCTCACTATCACACTTTCTCTCCCATCATCACGTTCACTCTCACACACTCACTCCCATCCTCACTCTCACTCTCACACTCTCTCCCATCCTCACTCTCACTCTCACACTCTCTCTCCCATCATCACTCGCATTCACACACTCTCTCTCCGATCCTCACTCACACTCAACCATTCTCTCTCCTATCTCATTCGCACTCTCACTCTCACACTCTCTCCCATCTGCACTCTCACCCTCACACTCTCTCCCATTCGCACTTCCACTCTCACACTCTCTCCCATTCTCACTCTCACACTCTCTCTCCCATCCTCACTCTCACTCTCACACTCTCTCCCCATCCTCACTCTCAATCTCACTATCACACTCTCTCCCATCCTCACTCTCACTCTTACACTCTCTCCCATCCTCACTCTCACTCTCACACTCTCTCTCCCATCCTCACTCTCACTCTCACACTCTCTCCCCATCCTCACTCTCACTCTCACACTCTCTCCCCTCCTCACTCTCACTCTCACACTCTCTCCCATACTCACTCTCACTCTCACACCCTCTCCCCATCCTCACTCTCACTCTCACTCTCTCTCCCAACCGCACATCCACTCTCACACTGTCTCCCATTCTCACTATCACACTCTCTCTCCCATCCTCACTCTCACTCTCACACTCCCTCTCCCATCCTCACTCTCATTCTCACACTCTCTCTCCCATCCTCACTCTCATTCTCACACTCTCATATCCTCACTCTCACTCTCACACTCTCTCCCATCCGCACTCTCACTCTCACACTCTCTCTCCCATCCTCGCTGTCACTCTCATATTCTCTCCCATCCGCACTATCACTCTCACACACTCTCTCCCATCCTCACTCTCACTCTTACACTCTCTCTCCCATCCTCACGCTCACACTCAAACTCTCTATCTAAAGCTCACTCTCAATCTCACACTCTCTCTCCTATCCTCACTGTCACTCTGACACTCTCTCTCCCATCCTCACTCTCACCCTCACACTCTCTCTCCCATCCTCACTCTCACTCCCACTCACTCTCCCAACCGCACATCCACTCTCACACTGTCTCCCATTCTCACTCTCACACTCTCTCTCCCATCCTCACTCTCACTCTCACACTCCTTCTCCCATCCTCACTCTCATTCTCACACTCTCTCTCCCATCCTCACTCTCATTCTCACACTCTCTCCCCATCCTCACTCTCACTCACACACTCTCTCCATCCTCACTCTCACTCTCACACTCTCTCCCATTCTCACTCTCACTCTCACACTCTCTCCGCATCCTTACTCTCACTCTCACACTCTCTCTCCCATGAACACTCTCGCTCATCCTCTCTCTCCCATCCTCACACTCACTCTCACTATCACACTCTCTCTCCCATTCTCAATCTCACTCTCACCATCTCTCTCCCATCCTCACTGTCACTCTCACTCTCTCAATATATCTCCCATCATCACGTTCACTCTCACACACTCACTCCGATCCTCACTCTCACTCTCACTATCTCACTCTCTCTCCCATCCTCACTCTCACTCTCTCTCCCATCCTCACTCTCTCTCTCACACTCTCTCTCCCATCTTCACTCTCATTCACACACTCTCTCTCCGATCCTCACTCTCACTCACACATTCTCTGTCCTACCTCATTCTCACTCTCACTCTCACACTCTCACCCATCCGCACTCTCACCCTCACACTCTCTCCCATTCGCACTTCCACTCTCACACTCTCTCCCATTCTCAATCTCACACTCTCTCTCCCATCCTCACTCTCACTCTCACACTCTCTCCCCTCCTCACTCTCACTCTCACACTCTCTCCCATACTCACTCTCACTCTCACACTCTTTCACATCCGCAGTTTCATTCTCATACTCTCTCCCCATCCTCATTCTCAATCTCACACTCTCTCTCCCATCCTCACTCTCACTCTCAGTCTCACACTCTCTCCCATCCGCAGTTTGATTCTCATACTCTCTCCCCATCCTCATTCTCAATCTCACACTCTCTCCCATCCTCACTCTCACTCTCACACTCTCTCTCCCATTCTCGCTGTCACTCTCACACTCTCTCCCATCCGCACTCTCACTGTCACACACTCTCTCCCATCATCACTCTCACTCTCACACTCTCTATCCCATCGTCACTCTCACTCTCACTCTCACACTCTCTCCCATTCGCACTCTCACTCTCACACTCTTTCACCCATCCTTACTCTCACTCTCACACTCTCTCCCATCCGCAGTTTCATTCTCACACTCTCTCCGCCAACCTCACTATCTCTCTCACACTCTCTCCCCATCCTCATTCTCACTCTCACACTCTCTCCCATCCTCCCTTTCACTCTCACACTCTCTCCCATCCTCACTCTCACTCTCACACTCTCTATCCCATACTCATTCGCACTCTCACTCTCACACTCTCTCCCATTCGCACTCTCACTCTTACAATCTCTCTCCCATCATCACTCTCACTGTCACACTATCTCTCCCATCCTCACTCTAACTCTCACTCTCACACTCACACTCTCTCACATTATCACTCTCACTCTTTCTCTCCCATCCTCACTTTCACTCTTACACTCTCTCTCCCATCCTCACTCTCACTCTCACACTGTCTCTCCCATTCTCACTCTCTCTCCCATCCTCACTCTCACACTCAAACTCTCTATCCCAAGCTCATTCTCAATCTCACACTCTCTCTCTCCTATCCTCACTGTCACTCTAACACTCTCTCTCCCATCCTCACTCTCACTCTCACTCTCTCTCCCATCCTCACTCGCAGCCTCACACTCTCTCTCCCATCCTCACTCTCACTCTCACTCTCTCTCCCAACCGCACATCCACTCTCACACTGTCTCCCATTCTCACTCTCACACTCTCTCTCCCATCCTCACTCTCACTCTCACTATCACACTCTCTTTCCCATCATCACGTTCACTCTCACACACTCACTCCCATCCTCATTCTCACTCTCACAATCTCTCCCATCCTCACTCTCACTCTCACACTCTCTCTCCCATCATCACTCTCATTCACACACTCTCTCTCCGATCCTCACTCTCACTCAACCATTCTCTCTCCTATCTCATTCTCACACTCACTCTCACACTCACTACCATCCTCCCTCTCACTTTCTCACTAACTCCCATTCGCACTCTCACTCTCACACTCTCTCCCATCCGCACTCCCATCCTCACACTCTCTCCCATTCGCACTTCCACTCTCACACTCTCTCCCATTCTCACTCTCACACTCTCTCTCCCATCCTCACTCTCACTCTCACACTCTCTCCTAATCCTCACTCTCAATCTCACTATCACACTCTCTCCCATCCTCACTCTCACTCTTACACTCTCTCCCATCCTCACTCTCACTCTCACACTCTCTCTCCCATCCTCACTCTCACTCTCACACTCTCTCCCCATCCTCACTCTCACTCTCACACTCTCTCCCCTCCTCACTCTCACTCTCACTCTCTCTCCCAACCGCACATCCACTCTCACACTGTCTCCCATTCTCACTATCACACTCTCTTTCCCATCCTCACTCTCACTCTCACACTCCCTCTCCCATCCTCACTCTCATTCTCACACTCTCTCTCCCATCCTCACTCTCATTCTCACACTCACATATCCTCACTCTCTCTCTCACACTCTCTCCCATCCGCACTCTCACCCTCACAGCCTCTCCCATTCGAACCTCCACTCTCACACTCTCTCCCATTCTCACTCTCACAATCTCTCTCCCATCCTCACTCTCATTCTCACACTCTCTCCCCATCCTCACTCTCACTCTCACACTCTCTCCATCCTCACTCTCACTCTCACACTCTCTCCCATTCTCACTCTCACTCTCAAACTCTCTCTGCATCCTTACTCTCACTCTCACACTCTCTCTCTCATGAACACTCTCGCTCATCCTCTCTCTCCCATCCTCACACTCACTCTCACTATCAGACTCTCTCTCCCATTCTCAATCTCACTCTCATCATCTCTCTCCCATTCTCACTGTCACTCTCACTCTCTCAATATATCTCCCATCATCACGTTCACTCTCACACACTCACTCCCATCCTCACTCTCACTCTCACTATCACACTCTCTCTCCCATCCTCACTCTCACTCTCACACTCTCTCCCATCCTCACTCTCACTCTCACACTCTCTCTCCCATCTTCACTCTCATTCACACACACTCTCTCCGATCCTCACTCTCACTCACACATTCTCTCTCCTACCTCATTCTCACTCTCACTCTCACACTCTCTCCCATCCTTACTCTCACTTTCTCACTAACTCCCATTCGCACTCTCACTCTCACACTCTCACCCATCCGCACTCTCACCCTCACACTCTCTCCCATTCGCACTTCCACTCTCACACGCTCTCCCATTCTCAACCTCACACACTCTCTCCCATCCTCACTCTCACACTCAAACTCTCTATTCCAAGCTCACTCTCAATCTCACACTCTCTCTCCTATCCTCACTGTCACTCTAACACTCTCTCTCCCATCCTCACTCTCACTCTCACACTCTCTCTCCCATCCTCACTCTCACCCTCACACTCTCTCTCCCATCCTCACTCTCACTCTCACTCTCTCTTCCAACCGCACATCCACTCTCACACTGTCTCCTATTCTCACTCTCACACTCTCTCTCCCATCCTCACTCTCACTCTCACTATCACACTCTCTCTCCCATCATCACGTTCACTCTCACACACTCACTCCCATCCTCACTCTCACTCTCACACTCTCTCCCATCGTCAATCTCACTCTCACACTCTCTCTCCCATCCTCACGCTCACACTCAAACTCTCTATCCCAAGCTCACTTTCAATCTCATATTCTCTCCCATCCCCCTCTCACTCTCACACACTCTCTCCCATCCTCACGCTCACACTCAAACTCTCTATCCCAAGCTCACTTTCAATCTCACACTCTCTCTCCTGTCCTCACTGTCACTCTGACACTCTCTCTCCCATCCTCACTCTCACCCTCACACTCTCTCTCCCATCCTCACTCTCACTCTCACTCTCTCTCCCAACCGCACATCCACTCTCACACTGTCTCCCATTCTCACTCTCACACTCTCTCTCCCATCCTCACTCTCACTCTCACACTCCTTTTCCCATCCTCACTCTCATTCTCACACTCTCTCTCCCATCCTCACTCTCATTCTCAAACTCTCATATCCTCACTCTCACTCTCACACTGTCTCCCATCCGCACTCTCACCCACACAGCCTCTCCCATTCGAACCTCCACTCTCACACTCTCTCCCATTCTCACTCATACAATCTCTCTCCCATCCTCACTCTCATTCTCACACTCTCTCCCCATCCTCACTCTCACTCTCACACTCACTCCATCCTCACTCTCACTCTCACACTCTCTCCCATTCTCACTCTCACTCTCAAACTCTCTCTGCATCCTTACTCTCACTCTCACACTCTCTCTCTCATGAACACTCTCGCTCATCCTCTCTCTCCCATCCTCACACTCAATCTCACTATCAGACTCTCCCATCTCTCCCAACCGCACATCCACTCTCACACTGTCTCCCATTCTCACTCTCACACTCTCTCTCCCATCCTCACTCTCACTCTCACACTCCTTCTACCAACCTCACTCTCATTCTCACACTCTCTCTCCCATCCTCACTCTCATTCTCAAACTCTCATATCCTCACTCTCACTCTCACACTGTCTCCCATCCGCAATCTCACCCACACAGCCTCTCCCATTCGAACCTCCACTCTCACACTGTCTCCCATTCTCACTATCACACTCTCTCTCCCATCCTCACTCTCACTCTCACACTCCCTCTCCCATCCTCACTCTCATTCACACACTCTCTCTCCGATCCTCACTCTCACTCACACATTCTCTCTCCTACCTCATTCTCACTCTCACTCTCACACTCTCTCCCATCCTCACTCTCACTTTCTCACTAACTCCCATTCGCACTCTCACTCTCACACTCTCACCCATCCGCACTCTCACCCTCACACTCTCTCCCATTCGCACTTCCACTCTCACACTCTCTCCCATTCTTAATCTCACGCTCTCTCTCCCATCCTCACTATCACTCTCACACTCTCTCCCCATCCTCACTCTCACTCTCACACTCTCTCCCCTCCTCACTCTCACTCTCACACTCTCTCCCATACTCACTCTCACACTCTCTCTCCTATCCTCACTCTCACTCTAAAACTCCCTCCCAAACCTCGCTCTCAATCTCACGCTCTCTCTCCCATCCTCACTCTCACTCTCACACTCTCTCCCCATCCTCACTCTCACTCTCACACTCTCTCCCCTCCTCACTCTCACTCTCACACTCTCTCCCATACTCACTCTCACTCTCACACTCTCTCTCCTATCCTCACTCTCACTCTCACACTCCCTCCCAAACCTCGCTCTCAATCTCACACTCTCTCTCCCATCCTCACTCTCACTCTTACATTCTCTCCCATCCGCAGTTTCATTCTCATACTCTCTCCCCATCGTCATTCTCAATCTCACACTCTCTCCCATCCTCACTCTCACTCTCACACTCTCTCTTCCATTCTCGCTGTCACTCTCACACTCTCTCCCCTCCTCACTCTCACTCTCACACATTCTCTACCATCCTCACTCTCACTCTCACACCCTCTCCCCATCCTCATTCTCACTCTCACTCTCTCTCCCAACCACACATCCACTCTCACACTGTCTCCCATTCTCACTCTCACACTCCCTCTCCCATCCTCACTCTCATTCACACACTCTCTCTCCGATCCTCACTCTCACTCACACATTCTCTCTCCTACCTCATTCTCACTCTCACTCTCACACTCTCTCCCATCCTCACTCTCACTTTCTCACTAACTCCCATTCGCACTCTCACTCTCACACTCTCACCCATCCGCACTCTCACCCTCACACTCTCACCCATTCGCTCTTCCACTCTCACACTCTCTCCCATTCTCAATCTCACGCTCTCTCTCCCATCCTCACTCTCACTCTCACACTCTCTCCCCATCCTCACTCTCACTCTCACACTCTCTCCCCTCCTCACTCCCACTCTCACACTCTCTCCCATACTCACTCTCACTCTCACACTCTCTCTCCTGTCCTCACTCTCACTCTCACACTGCCTCCCAAACATCGCTCTCAATCTCACACTCTCTCTCCCATCTTCACTCTCACTCTCACTCTTACACTCTCTCCCATCCGCAGTTTCATTCTCATACTCTCTCCCCATCGTCATTCTCAATCTCACACTCTCTCCCATCCGCACTCTCACCCTCACACTCTCTCCCATTCGCACTTCCACTCTCACACTCTCTCCCATTCTCAATCTCACACTCTCTCTCCCATCCTCACTCTCACACTCAAACTCTCTATCCCAAGCTCACTCTCAATCTCACACTCTCTCTCCTATCCTCACTGTCAGTCTAACACTCTCTCTCCCATCCTCACTCTCACTCTCACTCTCACTCTCACACTCTCTCTCCCATCCTCACTCTCACCTTCACACTCTCTCTCCTATCCTCACTCTCACTCTCACTCTCTCTCCCAACCGCACATCCACTCTCACACTGTCTCCCATTCTCACTCTCACACTCTCTCTCCCATCCTCACTCTCACTCTCACTATCACACTCTCTCTCCCATCATCACGTTCACTCTCACACACTCACTCCCATCCTCACTCTCATTCTCACACTCTCTCCCCATCCTCACTCTCACTCTCACACTCTCTCCATCCTCACTCTCACTCTCACACTCTCTCCCATTCTCACTCTCACTCTCACACTCTCTCCGCATCCTTACTCTCACTCTCACACTCTCTCTCCCATGAACACTCTCGCTCATCCTCTCTCTCCCAGCCTCACACTCACTCTCACTATCACACTCTCTCTCCCATTCTCAATCTCACTCTCATCATCTCTCTCCCATCCTCACTGTCACTCTCACTCTCTCAATATATCTCCCATCATCACGTTCACTCACACACACTCACTCCCATCCTCACTCTCACTCTCACTATCACACTCTCTCTCCCATCCTCACTCTCACTCTCACACTCTCTCCCATCCTCATTCTCACTCTCACACTCTCTCTCCCATCTTCACTCTCATTCACACACTCTCTCTCCGATCCTCACTCTCACTCACACATTCTCTCTCCTACCTCATTCTCACTCTCACTCTCACACTCTCTCCCATCCTCACTCTCACTTTCTCACTAACTCCCATTCGCACTCTCACTCTCACACTCTCACCCATCCGCACTCTCACCCTCACACTCTCTCCCATTCGCACTTCCACTCTCACACTCTCTCCCATTCTTAATCTCACGCTCTCTCTCCCATCCTCACTCTCACTCTCACACTCTCTCCCCATCCTCACTCTCACTCTCACACTCTCTCCCCTCCTCACTCTCACTCTCACACTCTCTCCCATACTCACTCTCACACTCTCTCTCCTATCCTCACTCTCACTCTCACACTCCCTCCCAAACCTCGCTCTCAATCTCACAATCTCTGTCCCATCCTCACTCTCACTCTCACTCTCACACTCTCTCCCATCCGCAGTTTCATTCTCATACTCTCTCCCCATCGTCATTCTCAATCTCACACTTTCTCCCATCCTCACTCTCACTCTCACACTCTCTCTTCCATTCTCTCTGTCACTCTCACACTCTCTCCCATCCTCACTCTCACTTTCTCACTAACTCCCATTCGCACTCTCACTCTCACACTCTCACCCATCCGCACTCTCACCCTCACACTCTCTCCCATTCGCACTTCCACTCTCACACTCTCTCCCATTCTCAATCTCACACTCTCTCTCCCATCCTCACTCTCACTCTCACACTCTCTCCCCATCCTCACTCTCACTCTCACACTCTCTCCCCTCCTCACTCTCACTCTCACACTCTCTCCCATACTCACTCTCACTCTCACACTCTCTCTCCTATCCTCACTCTCACTCTCACACTCCCTCCCAAACCTCGCTCTCAATCTCACACTCTCTGTCCCATCCTCACTTTCACTCTCACTCTCACACTCTCTCCCATCCGCAGTTTCATTCTCATACTCTCTCCCCATCCTCATTCTCAATCTCACACTCTCTCTCCCATCCTCACTCTCACTCTCAGTCTCACACTCTCTCCCATCCGCAGTTTGATTCTCATACTCTCTCCCCATCGTCATTCTCAATCTCACACTCTCTCCCATCCTCACTCTCACTCTCACACTCTCTCTTCCATTCTCTCTGTCACTCTCACACTCTCTCCCATCCGCACTCTCACCCTCACACTCTCTCCCATTCGCACTTCCACTCTCACACTCTCCCATTCTCAATCTCACACTCTCTCTCCCATCCTCACTCTCACACTCAAACTCTCTATCCCGAGCTCATTCTCAATCTCACACTCTCTCTCCTATCCTCACTGTCACTCTAACACTCTCTCTCCCATCCTCACTCTCACCATCACACTCTCTCTCACATCCTCACTCTCACTCTCACTCTCTCTCCCAACCGCACATCCACTCTCACACTGTCTCCCATTCTCACTCTCACACTCTCTCTCCCATCCTCACTCTCACTCTCACTATCACACTCTCTCTCCCATCATCACGTTCACTCTCACACACTCACTCCCATCCTCACTCTCACTCTCACACTCTCTCCCATCCTCACTCTCACTCTCACACTCTCTCTCCCATCATCACTCTCACTCTCACAATCTCTCCCCATCCTCACTCTCAATCTCACTATCACACTCTCTCCCATCCTCACTCTCACTCTTACACTCTCTCCCATCCGCACTCTCACACTCACACACTCTCTCCCATCCTCACTCCCGCTCTCACACACTCTCTCCCATCATCACTCTCACTCTCACACTCTCTATCCCATCGTCACTCTCACTCTCACTCTCACACTCTCTCCCATTCGCACTCTCACTCTCACACTCTTTCACCCATCCTCACTCTCACTCTCACACTCTCTCCCATCCGCAGTTTCATTCTCACACTCTCTCCCCCAACCTCACTATCTCTCTCACACTCTCTCCCCATCCTCATTCTCACTCTCACACTCTCTCCCATCCGCACTCTCACTCTCACTCTCACACTCTCTCTCCGATCCTCCCTCTCACTCTCACACTCTCTCCCATCCTCACTCTCACTCTCACACTCTCTATCCCATACTCATTCGCACTCTCACTCTCACACTCTCTCCCATTCGCACTCTCACTCTTACAATCTCTCTCCCATCCTCACTCTCACTGTCACACTGTCTCTCCCATCCTCACTCTAACTCTCACTCTCACACTCACACTCTCTCACATTATCACTCTCACTCTTTCTCTCCCATCCTCACTTTCACTCTTACACTCTCTCTCCCATCCTCACTCTCACTCTCACACACTCTCTCCCATTCTCACTCTCTCTCCCATCCTCACTCTCACACTCAAACTCTCTATCCCAAGCTCATTCTCAATCTCACACTCTCTCTCCTATCCTCACTGTCACTCTCACACTCTCTCTCCCATCCTCACTCTCACCCTCACACTCTCTCTCCCATCCTCACTCTCACTCTCACTCTCTCTCCCAACCGCACATCCACTCTCACACTCTCTCCCATTCTCACTCTCACACTCTCTCTCCCATCCTCACTCTCACTCTCACTATCACACTCTCTCTCCCATCATCACGTTCACTCTCACACACTCACTCCCATCCTCACTCTCACTCTCACACTCTCTCCCATCCTCACTCTCACTCTCACACTCTCTCTCCCATCTTCACTCTCATTCACACACACTCTCTCCGATCCTCACTCTCACTCACACATTCTCTCTCCTACCTCATTCTCACTCTCACTCTCACACTCTCTCCCATCCTCACTCTCGCTTTCTCACTAACTCCCATTCGCACTCTCACTCTCACACTCTCACCCATCCGCACTCTCACTCTCACACACTCTCTCCCATCATCACTCTCACTCTCACACTCTCTATCCCATCGTCACTCTCACTCTCACTCTCACACTCTCTCCCATTCTCGCTGTCACTCTCACACTCTCTCCCATCCGCACTCTCACTCTCACACACTCTCTCCCATCATCACTCTCACTCTCACACTCTCTATCCCATCGTCACTCTCACTCTCACTCTCACACTCTCTCCCATTCGCACTCTCACTCTCACACTCTCTCACCCATCCTCACTCTCACTCTCACACTCTCTCCCATCCGCAGTTTCATTCTCACACTCTCTCCCCCAACCTCACTATCTCTCTCACACTCTCTCCCCATCCTCATTCTCACTCTCACACTCTCTCCCATCCGCACTCTCACTCTCACTCTCACACTCTCTCTCCGATCCTCCCTCTCACTCTCACACTCTCTCCCATCCTCACTCTCACTCTCACACTCTCTATCCCATACTCATTCGCACTGTCACTCTCACACTCTCTCCCATTCGCACTCTCACTCTTACAATCTCTCTCCCATCCTCACTCTCACTGTCACACTCTCTCTCCCATCCTCACTCTCACTCTCACTCTCACACTCACACTCTCTCACATTATCACTCTCACTCTTTCTCTCCCATCCTCACTTTCACTCTTACACTCTCTCTCCCATCCTCACTCTCACTCTCACACTGTCTCTCCAATTCTCACTCTCTCTCCCATCCTCACTCTCACACTCAAACTCTCTATCCCAAGCTCATTCTCAATCTCACACTCTCTCTCCTATCCTCACTGTCACTCTCACACTCTCTCTCCCATCCTCACTCTCACCCTCACACTCTCTCTCCCATCCTCACTCTCACTCTCTCTCCCAACCGCACATCCACTCTCACACTGTCTCCCATTCTCACTCTCACACTCTCACTCCCATCCTCACTCTCACTCTCACACTCTCTCCCATCCTCACTCTCACTCTCACACTCTCTCTCCCATCATCACTCTCATTCACACACTCTCTCTCCGATCCTCACTCTCACTCAACCATTCTCTCTCCTAACTCATTCTCACACTCACTCTCACACTCACTCACATCCTCCCTCTCACTTTCTCACTAACTCCCATTCGCACTCTCACTCTCACACTCTCTCCCATCCGCACTCTCACCCTCACACTCTCTCCCATTCGCACTTCCACTCTCACACTCTCTCCCATTCTCCCTCTCACACTCTCTGTCCCATCCTCACTCTCACTCTCACACTCTCTCCCCATCCTCACTCTCACTCTTACACTCTCTCCCATCCTCACTCTCACTATCACACTCTCTCTCCCATCCTCACTCTCACTCTCACACTCTCTCCCCATCCTCACTCTCACTCTCACACTCTCTCCCCTCCTCACTCTCACTCTCACTCTCTCTCCCAACCGCACATCCACTCTCACACTGTCTCCCATTCTCACTCTCACACTCTCTCTCTCCCATCCTCACTCTCACTCTCACACACCTTCTCCCATCCTCACTCTCATTCTCACACTCTCTCTCCCATCCTCACTCTCATTCTCAAACTCTCATATCCTCACTCTCACTCTCACACTGTCTCCCATCCGCACTCTCACCCACACAGCCTCTCCCATTCGAACCTCCACCCTCACACTCTCTCCCATTCTCACTCTCACAATCTCTCTCCCATCCTCACTCTCATTCTCACACTCTCTCCCCATCCTCACTCTCACTCTCACACTCTCTCCATCCTCACTCTCACTCTCACACTCTCTCCCATTCTCACTCTCACACTCTCTCTGCATCCTTACTCTCACTCTCACAATCTCTCTCCCATGAACACTCTCGCTCATCCTTTCTCTCCCAGCCTCACACTCACTCTCACTATCAAACTCTCCCATTCTCAATCTCACTTTCATCATCTCTCTCCCATCCTCACTGTCACTCTCACTCTCTCAATATATCTCCCATCATCACGTTCACTCTCACACACTCACTCCCATCCTCACTCTCACTCTCATTATCACACTCTCTCTCCCATCCTCACTCTCAATCTCACACTCTCTCCCATCCTCACTCTCACTCTCACACTCTCTCTCCCATCTTCACTCTCATTCACACACACTCTCTCCTATCCTCACTCTCACTCACACATTCTCTCTCCTACCTCATTCTCACTCTCACTCTCACACTCTCTCCCATCCTCACTCTCGCTTTCTCACTAACTCCCATTCGCACTCTCACTCTCACACTCTCACCCATCCGCACTCTCACTCTCACACACTCTCTCCCATCATCACTCTCACTCTCACACTCTCTATCCCATCGTCACTCTCACTCTCACTCTCACACTCTCTCCCATTCTCGCTGTCACTCTCACACTCTCTCCCATCCGCACTCTCACTCTCACACACTCTCTCCCATCATCACTCTCACTCTCACACTCTCTATCCCATCGTCACTCTCACTCTCACTCTCACACTCTCTCCCATTCGCACTCTCACTCTCACACTCTTTCACCCATCCTCACTCTCACTCTCACACTCTCTCCCATCCGCAGTTTCATTCTCACACTCTCTCCCCCAACCTCACTATCTCTCTCACACTCTCTCCCCATCCTCATTCTCACTCTCACACTCTCTCCCATCCGCACTCTCACTCTCACTCTCACACTCTCTCTCCGATCCTCCCTCTCACTCTCACACTCTCTCCCATCCTCACTCTCACTCTCACACTCTCTATCCCATACTCATTCGCACTGTCACTCTCACACTCTCTCCCATTCGCACTCTCACTCTTACAATCTCTCTCCCATCCTCACTCTCACTGTCACACTGTCTCTCCCATCCTCACTCTAACTCTCACTCTCACACTCACACTCTCTCACATTATCACTCTCACTCTTTCTCTCCCATCCTCACTTTCACTCTTACACTCTCTCTCCCATCCTCACTCTCACTCTCACACTGTCTCTCCCATTCTCACTCTCTCTCCCATCCTCACTCTCACACTCAAACTCTCTATCCCAAGCTCATTCTCAATCTCACACTCTCTCTCCTATCCTCACTGTCACTCTCACACTCTCTCTCCTATCCTCACTCTCACCCTCACACTCTCTCTCCCATCCTCACTCTCACTCTCTCTCCCAACCGCACATCCACTCTCACACTGTCTCCCATTCTCACTCTCACACTCTCTCTCCCATCCTCACTCTCACTCCCACTATCACACTCTCTCTCCCATCATCACGTTCACTCTCACACACTCACTCCCATCCTCACTCTCACTCTCACACTCTCTCCCATCCTCACTCTCACTCTCACACTCTCTCTCCCGTCATCACTCTCATTCACACACTCTCTCTCCGATCCTCACTCTCACTCAACCATTCTCTCTCCTATCTCATTCTCACACTCACTCTCACACTCACTCACATCCTCCCTCTCACTTTCTCACTAACTCCCATTCGCACTCTCACTCTCACACTCTCTCCCATCCGCACTCTCACCCTCACACTCTCTCCCATTCGCACTTCCACTCTCACACTCTCTCTCCCATCCTCACTCTCATTCTCAAACTCTCATATCCTCACTCTCACTCTCACACTGTCTCCCATCCGCACTCTCACCCACACAGCCTCTCCCATTCGAACCTCCACTCTCACACTCTCTCCCATTCTCACTCTCACAATCTCTCTCCCATCCTCACTCTCATTCTCACACTCTCTCCCCATCCTCACTCTCACTCTCACACTCTCTCCATCTTCACTCTCACTCTCACACTCTCTCCCATTCTCACTCTCACACTCTCTCTGCATCCTAACTCTCACTCTCACAATCTCTCTCCCATGAACACTCTCGCTCATCCTTTCTCTCCCAGCCTCACACTCACTCTCACTATCACACTCTCTCTCCCATTCTCAATCTCACTCTCATCATCTCTCTCCCATCCTCACTGTCACTCTCACTCTCTCAATATATCTCCCATCATCACGTTCACTCTCACACACTCACTCCCATCCTCACTCTCACTCTCATTATCACACTCTCTCTCCCATCCTCACTCTCACTCTCACACTCTCTCCCATCCTCACTCTCACTCTCACACTCTCTCTCCCATCTTCACTCTCATTCACACACACTATCTCCGATCCTCACTCTCACTCACACATTCTCTCTCCTACCTCATTCTCACTCTCACTCTCACACTCTCTCCCATCCTCACTCTCGCTTTCTCACTAACTCCCATTCGCACTCTCACTCTCACACTCTCACCCATCCGCACTCTCACTCTCACACACTCTCTCCCATCATCACTCTCAATCTCACACTCTCTATCCCATCGTCACTCTCACTCTCACTCTCACACTCTCTCCCATTCTCGCTGTCACTCTCACACTCTCTCCCATCCGCACTCTCACTCTCACACACTCTCTCCCATCATCACTCTCACTCTCACACTCTCTATCCCATCGTCACTCTCACTCTCACTCTCACACTCTCTCCCATTCGCACTCTCACTCTCACACTCTTTCACCCATCCTCACTCTCACTCTCACACTCTCTCCCATCCGCAGTTTCATTCTCACACTCTCTCCCCCAACCTCACTATCTCTCTCACACTCTCTCCCCATCCTCATTCTCACTCTCACACTCTCTCCCATCCGCACTCTCACTCTCACTCTCACACTCTCTCTCCGATCCTCCCTCTCACTCTCACACTCTCTCCCATCCTCACTCTCACTCTCACACTCTCTATCCCATACTCATTCGCACTGTCACTCTCACACTCTCTCCCATTCGCACTCTCACTCTTACAATCTCTCTCCCATCCTCACTCTCACTGTCACACTGTCTCTCCCATCCTCACTCTAACTCTCACTCTCACACTCACACTCTCTCACATTATCACTCTCACTCTTTCTCTCCCATCCTCACTTTCACTCTTACACTCTCTCTCCCATCCTCACTCTCACTCTCACACTGTCTCTCCCATTCTCACTCTCTCTCCCATCCTCACTCTCACACTCAAACTCTCTATCCCAAGCTCATTCTCAATCTCACACTCTCTCTCCTATCCTCACTGTCACTCTCACACTCTCTCTCCTATCCTCACTCTCACCCTCACACTCTCTCTCCCATCCTCACTCTCACTCTCTCTCCCAACCGCACATCCACTCTCACACTGTCTCCCATTCTCACTCTCACACTCTCTCTCCCATCCTCACTCTCACTCCCACTATCACACTCTCTCTCCCATCATCACGTTCACTCTCACACACTCACTCCCATCCTCACTCTCACTCTCACACTCTCTCCCATCCTCACTCTCACTCTCACACTCTCTCTCCCGTCATCACTCTCATTCACACACTCTCTCTCCGATCCTCACTCTCACTCAACCATTCTCTCTCCTATCTCATTCTCACACTCACTCTCACACTCACTCACATCCTCCCTCTCACTTTCTCACTAACTCCCATTCGCACTCTCACTCTCACACTCTCTCCCATCCGCACTCTCACCCTCACACTCTCTCCCATTCGCACTTCCACTCTCACACTCTCTCTCCCATCCTCACTCTCATTCTCAAACTCTCATATCCTCACTCTCACTCTCACACTGTCTCCCATCCGCACTCTCACCCACACAGCCTCTCCCATTCGAACCTCCACTCTCACACTCTCTCCCATTCTCACTCTCACAATCTCTCTCCCATCCTCACTCTCATTCTCACACTCTCTCCCCATCCTCACTCTCACTCTCACACTCTCTCCATCTTCACTCTCACTCTCACACTCTCTCCCATTCTCACTCTCACACTCTCTCTGCATCCTAACTCTCACTCTCACAATCTCTCTCCCATGAACACTCTCGCTCATCCTTTCTCTCCCAGCCTCACACTCACTCTCACTATCACACTCTCTCTCCCATTCTCAATCTCACTCTCATCATCTCTCTCCCATCCTCACTGTCACTCTCACTCTCTCAATATATCTCCCATCATCACGTTCACTCTCACACACTCACTCCCATCCTCACTCTCACTCTCATTATCACACTCTCTCTCCCATCCTCACTCTCACTCTCACACTCTCTCCCATCCTCACTCTCACTCTCACACTCTCTCTCCCATCTTCACTCTCATTCACACACACTATCTCCGATCCTCACTCTCACTCACACATTCTCTCTCCTACCTCATTCTCACTCTCACTCTCACACTCTCTCCCATCCTCACTCTCGCTTTCTCACTAACTCCCATTCGCACTCTCACTCTCACACTCTCACCCATCCGCACTCTCACTCTCACACACTCTCTCCCATCATCACTCTCAATCTCACACTCTCTATCCCATCGTCACTCTCACTCTCACTCTCACACTCTCTCCCATTCTCGCTGTCACTCTCACACTCTCTCCCATCCGCACTCTCACTCTCACACACTCTCTCCCATCATCACTCTCACTCTCACACTCTCTATCCCATCGTCACTCTCACTCTCACTCTCACACTCTCTCCCATTCGCACTCTCACTCTCACACTCTTTCACCCATCCTCACTCTCACTCTCACACTCTCTCCCATCCGCAGATTCATTCTCACACTCTCTCCCCCAACCTCACTATCTCTCTCACACTCTCTCCCCATCCTCATTCTCACTCTCACACTCTCTCCCATCCGCACTCTCACTCTCACTCTCACACTCTCTCTCCGATCCTCCCTCTCACTCTCACACTCTCTCCCATCCTCACTCTCACTCTCACACTCTCTATCCCATACTCATTCGCACTCTCACTCTCACACTCTCTCCCATTCGCACTCTCACTCTTACAATCTCTCTCCCATCCTCACTCTCACTGTCACACTGTCTCTCCCATCCTCACTCTAACTCTCACTCTCACACTCACACTCTCTCACATTATCACTCTCACTCTTTCTCTCCCATCCTCACTTTCACTCTTACACTCTCTCTCCCATCCTCACTCTCACTCTCACACTGTCTCTCCCATTCTCACTCTCTCTCCCATCCTCACTCTCACACTCAAACTCTCTATCCCAAGCTTATTCTCAATCTCACACTCTCTCTCCTATCCTCACTGTCACTCTCACACTCTCTCTCCCATCCTCACTCTCACCCTCACACTCTCTCACCCATCCTCACTCTCACTCTCTCTCCCAACCGCACATCCACTCTCACACTGTCTCCCATTCTCACTCTCACACTCTCTCTCCCATCCTCACTCTCACTCTCACTATCACACTCTCTCTCCCATCATCACGTTCACTCTCACACTCTCACTCCCATCCTCACTCTCACTCTCACACTCTCTCCCATCCTCACTCTCACTCTCACACTCTCTCTCCCATCATCACTCTCATTCACACACTCTCTCTCCGATCCTCACTCTCACTCAACCATTCTCTCTCCTATCTCATTCTCACACTCACTCTCACACTCACTCACATCCTCCCTCTCACTTTCTCACTAACTCCCATTCGCACTCTCACTCTCACACTCTCTCCCATCCGCACTCTCACCCTCACACTCTCTCCCATTCGCACTTCCACGCTCACACTCTCTCCCATTCTCACTCTCACACTCTCTCTCCCATCCTCACTCTCACTCTCACACTCTCTCCCCATCCTCACTCTCACTCTTACACTCTCTCCCATCCTCACTCTCACTATCACACTCTCTCTCCCATCCTCACTCTCACTCTCACACTCTCTCCCCATCCACACTCTCACTCTCACACTCTCTCCCCTCCTCACTCTCACTCTCACTCTCTCTCCAAACCGCACATCCACGCTCACACTGTCTCCCATTCTCACTATCACACTCTCTTTCCCATCCTCACTCTCACTCTCACACTCCCTCTCCCATCCTCACTCTCATTCTCACACTCTCTCTCGCATCCTCACTCTCATTCTCACACTCTCATATCCTAACTCTCACTCTCACACTCTCTCCCATCCGCACTCTCACACTCACAGCCTCTCCCATTCGAACCTCCACTCTCACACTCTCTCCCATACTCACTCTCACTCTCACACTCTCTCGCCCATCCTCGCTGTCACTCTCACACTCTCTCCCATCCGCACTCTCACTCTCGCACACTCTCTCCCATCCTCACTCTCACTGTCACACTCTCTCTCCCATCCTCACGCTCACACTCAAACTCTCTATCCCAAGCTCACTTTCAATCTCACACTCTCTCTCCTATCCTCACTGTCACTCTGACACTCTCTCTCCCATCCTCACTCTCACTCTCACACTCTCTCTCCCATCCTCACTCTCACCCTCACACTCTCTCTCCCATCCTCACTCTCATTATCACACTCTCATATCCTCACTCTCACTCTCACACTGTCTCCCATCCGCACTCTCACCCTCACAGCCTCTCCAATTCGAACCTCCACTCTCACACTCTCTCCCATTCTCACTCTCACAATCTCTCTCCCATCCTCACTCTCACTCTCACTCTCTCTCCCAACCGCACATCCACTCTCACACTGTCTCCCATTCTCACTCTCACACTCTCTCTCCCATCCTCACTCTCACTCTCACACTCCTTCTCCCATCCTCACTCTCATTCTCACATTCTCTCTCCCATCCTCACTCTCATTCTCAAACTCTCATATCCTCACTCTCACTCTCACACTGTCTCCCATCCGCACTCTCACCCACACAGCCTCTCCCATTCGAACCTCCACTCTCACACTCTCTCCCATTCTCACTCACACAATCTCTCTCCCATCCTCACTCTCATTCTCACACTCTCTCCCCATCCTCACTCTCACTCTAACACTCTCTCCATCCTCACTCTCACTCTCACACTCTCTCCCATTCTCACTCTCACACTCTCTCTGCATCCTAACTCTCACTCTCACACTCTCTCTCCCATGAACACTCTCGCTCATCCTCTCTCTCCCAGCCTCACACTCACTCTCACTATCACACTCTCTCTCCCATTCTTAATCTCACTCTCATCATCTCTCTCCCATCCTCACTGTCACTCTCACTCTCTCAATATATCTCCCATCATCACGTTCACTCTCACACACTCACTCCCATCCTCACTCTCACTCTCACTATCACACTCTCTCTCCCATCCTCACTCTCACTCTCACACTCTCTCCCATCCTCACTCTCACTCTCACACTCTCTCTCCCATCTTCACTCTCATTCACACACACTCTCTCCGATCCTCACTCTCACTCACACATTCTCTCTCCTACCTCATTCTCACTCTCACTCTCACACTCTCTCCCATCCTCACTCTCACTTTCTCACTAACTTCCATTTGCACTCTCACTCTCACACTCTCACCCATCCGCACTCTCACCCTCACACTCTCTCCCATTCGCACTTCCACTCTCACACTCTCTCCAATTCTCAATCTCACACTCTCTCTCCCATCCTCACTCTCACTCTCACACTCTCTCCCCATCCTCACTCTCACTCTCACACTCTCTCCCCTCCTCACTCTCATTCTCACACTCTCTCCCATACTCACTCTCACTCTCACACTCTCTCTCCCAACCTCACTGTCACTCGCACATTCCCTCTCCCATCCGCACTCTCACTCTCACACTCTCTCTCCCATCCTCACTCTCACTCTCACACTCTCACCCATCCGCACTCTCACCCTCACACTCTCTCCCATTCGCACTTCCACTCTCACACTCTCTCCCATTCTCAATCTCACTCTCACACTCTCTCCCCATCCTCACTCTCACTCTCACACTCTCTCCCCTCCTCACTCTCACTCTCACACTCTCTCCCATACTCACTCTCACTCTCACACTCTCTCTCCCATCCTCACTGTCACTCTCACATTCCCTCTCCCATCCTCACTGTCACTCTCACACTCTCTCCCATCCGCACTCTCACTCTCACACACTCTCTCCCATCCTCACTCTCATTCTCACACTCTCATATCCTCACTCTCACTCTCACACTCTCTCCCATCCGCACTCTCACACTCACAGCCTCTCCCATTCGAACCTCCACTCTCACACTCTCTCCCATACTCACTCTCACTCTCACACTCTCTCGCCCATCCTCGCTGTCACTCTCACACTCTCTCTCATCCGCACTCTCACTCTCGCACACTCTCTCCCATCCTCACGCTCACGCTCAAACTCTCTATCCCAAGCTCACTTTCAATCTCACACTCTCTCTCCTATCCTCACTGTCACTCTGACACTCTCTCTCCCATCCTCACTCTCACTCTCACACTCTCTCTCCCATCCTCACTCTCACCCTCACACTCTCTCTCCCATCCTCACTCTCATTCTCACACTCTCATATCCTCACTCTCACTCTCACACTGTCTCCCATCCGCACTCTCACCCTCACAGCCTCTCCCATTCGAACCTCCACTCTCACACTCTCTCCCATTCTCACTCTCACAATCTCTCTCCCATCCTCACTCTCACTCTCACTCTCTCTCCCAACCGCACATCCACTCTCACACTGTCTCCCATTCTCACTCTCACACTCTCTCTCCCATCCTCACTCTCACTCTCACACTCCTTCTCCCATCCTCACTCTCATTCTCACACTCTCTCTCCCATCCTCACTCTCATTCTCAAACTCTCATATCCTCACTCTCACTCTCACACTGTCTCCCATCCGCACTCTCACCCACACAGCCTCTCCCATTCGAACCTCCACTCTCACACTCTCTCCCATTCTCACTCTCACAATCTCTCTCCCATCCTCACTCTCATTCTCACACTCTCTCCCCATCCTCACTCTCACTCTCACACTCTCTCCATCCTCACTCTCACTCTCACACTCTCTCCTATTCTCACTCTCACACTCTCTCTGCATCCTAACTCTCACTCTCACACTCTCTCTCCCATGAACACTCTCGCTCATCCTCTCTCTCCCAGCCTCACACTCACTCTCACTATCACACTCTCTCTCCCATTCTCAATCTCACTCTCATCATCTCTCTCCCATCCTCACTGTCACTCTCACTCTCTCAATATATCTCCCATCATCACGTTCGCTCTCACACACTCACTCCCATCCTCACTCTCACTCTCACTATCACACTCTCTCTCCCATCCTCACTCTCACTCTCACACTCTCTCCCATCCTCACTCTCACTCTCACACTCTCTCTCCCATCTTCACTCTCATTCACACACACTCTCTCCGATCCTCACTCTCACTCACACATTCTCTCTCCTACCTCATTCTCACTCTCACTCTCACACTCTCTCCCATCCTCACTCTCACTTTCTTACTAACTCCCATTCGCACTCTCACTCTCACACTCTCACCCATCCGCACTCTCACCCTCACACTCTCTCCCATTCGCACTTCCACTCTCATACTCTCTCCCATTCTCAATCTCACACTCTCTCTCCCATCCTCACTCTCACTCTCACACTCTCTCCCCATCCTCACTCTCACTCTCACACTCTCATATCCTCACTCTCACTCTCACACTCTCTCCCATCCGCACTCTCACACTCACAGCCTCTCCCATTCGAACCTCCACTCTCACACTCTCTCCCATACTCACTCTCACTCTCACACTCTCTCGCCCATCCTCGCTGTCACTCTCACACTCTCTCCCATCCGCACTCTCACTCTCGCACACTCTCTCCCATCCTCACGCTCACACTCAAACTCTCTATCCCAAGCTCACTTTCAATCTCACACTCTCTCCCATCCGCACTCTCACTCTCACACACTCTCTCCCATCCTCACTCTCATTCTCACACTCTCATATCCTCACTCTCACTCTCACACTCTCTCCCATCCGCACTCTCACACGCACAGCCTCTCCCATTCGAACCTCCACTCTCACACTCTCTCCCATACTCACTCTCACTCTCACACTCTCTCGCCTATCCTCGCTGTCAATCTCACACTCTCTCCCATCCGCACTCTCACTCTCGCACACTCTCTCCCATCCTCACGCTCACACTCAAACTCTCTATCCCAAGCTCACTTTCAATCTCACACTCTCTCTCCTATCCTCACTGTCACTCTGACACTCTCTCTCCCATCCTCACTCTCACTCTCACACTCTCTCCCATCCTCACTCTCACCCTCACACTCTCTCTCCCATCCTCACTCTCACTCTCACACTCTCATATCCTCACTCTCACTCTCACACTGTCTCCCATCCGCACTCTCACCCTCACAGCCTCTCCCATTCGAACCTCCACTCTCACACTCTCTCCCATTCTCACTCTCACAATCTCTCTCCCATCCTCACTCTCACTCTCACTCTCTCTCCCAACCGCACATCCACTCTCACACTGTCTCCCATTCTCACTCTCACACTCTCTCTCCCATCCTCACTCTCACTCTCACACTCCTTCTCCCATCCTCACTCTCATTCTCACACTCTCTCTCTCATCCTCACTCTCATTCTCACACTCTCTCCCCATCCTCACTCTCACTCTCACACTCTCTCCATCCTCACTCGCACTCTCACACTCTCTCCCATTCTCACTCTCACACTCTCTCTGCATCCTAACTCTCACTCTCACACTCTCTCTCCCATGAACACTCTCGCTCATCCTCTCTCTCCCAGCCTCACACTCACTCTCACTATCACACTCTCTCTCCCATTCTCAATCTCACTCTCATCATCTCTCTCCCATCCTCACTGTCACTCTCACTCTCTCAATATATCTCCCATCATCACGTTCACTCTCACACACTCACTCCCATCCTCACTCTCACTCTCACTATCACACTCTCTCTCCCATCCTCACTCTCACTCTCACACTCTCTCCCATCCTCACTCTCACTCTCATACTCTCTCTCCCATCTTCACTCTCATTCACACACACTCTCTCCGATCCTCACTCTCACTCACACATTCTCTCTCCTACCTCATTCTCACTCTCACTCTCACACTCTCTCCCATCCTCACTCTCACTTTCTTACTAACTCCCATTCGCACTCTCACTCTCACACTCTCACCCTTCCGCACTCTCACCCTCACACTCTCTCCCATTCGCACTTCCACTCTCACACTCTCTCCCATTCTCAATCTCACACTCTCTCTCCCATCCTCACTCTCACTCTCACACTCTCTCCCCATCCTCACTCTCACTCTCACACTCTCTCCCCTCCTCACTCTCATTCTCACACTCTCTCCCATACTCACTCTCACTCTCACACTCTCTGCCATCCTCACTGTCACTCCCACATTCTCTCTCCCATCCGCACTCTCACTCTCACACTCTCTCTCCCATCCTCACTCTCACTCTTACACTCTCACCCATCCGCACTCTCACCCTCACACTCTCTCCCATTCGCACTTCCACTCTCACACTCTCTCCCATTCTCAATCTCACTCTCACACTCTCTCCCCATCCTCACTCTCACTCTCACACTCTCTCCCCTCCTCACTCTCACTCTCACACTCTCTCCCATACTCACTCTCACTCTCACACTCTCTCTCCCATCCTCACTGTCACTCTCACATTCCCTCTCCCATCCTCACTGTCACTCTCACACTCTCTCCCATCCGCACTCTCACTCTCACACACTCTCTCCCATCCTCACTCTCACTCTCACTCTCTCTCTCCCATCCTCACGCTCACACTCAATCTCTCTATCCCAAGCTCACTCTCAATCTCACACTCTCTCTCCTATCCTCATTGTCACTCTGACACTCTCTCGCCCACCTCACTCTCACTCTCACACTCTCTCTCCCATCCTCACTCTCACCCTTACACTCTCTCTCCCATCCTCACTCTCATTCTCACACTCTCTCCCCCTCCTCACTCTCATTCTCACACTCTCTCCCATACTCACTCTCACTCTCACACTCTCTGCCATCCTCACTGTCACTCCCACATTCCCTCTCCCATCCGCACTCTCACTCTCACACTCTCTCTCCCATCCTCACTCTCACTCTTACACTCTCACCCATCCGCACTCTCACCCTCACACTCTCTCCCATTCGCACTTCCACTCTCACACTCTCTCCCATTCTCAATCTCACTCTCACACTCTCTCCCCATCCTCACTCTCACTCTCACACTCTCTCCCCTCCTCACTCTCACTCTCACACTCTCTCCCATACTCACTCTCACTCTCACACTCTCTCTCCCATCCTCACTGTCACTCTCACATTCCCTCTCCCATCCTCACTGTCACTCTCACACTCTCTCCCATCCGCACTCTCACTCTCACACACTCTCTCCCATCCTCACTCTCACTCTCACTCTCTCTCTCCCATCCTCACGCTCACACTCAAACTCTCTATCCCAAGCTCACTCTCAATCTCACACTCTCTCTCCTATCCTCATTGTCACTCTGACACTCTCTCGCCCACCTCACTCTCACTCTCACACTCTCTCTCCCATCCTCACTCTCACCCTTACACTCTCTCTCCCATCCTCACTCTCACTCTCACTCTCTCTCTCCCATCCTCACGCTCACACTCAAACTCTCTATCCCAAGCTCACTCTCAATCTCACACTCTCTCTCCTATCCTCATTGTCACTCTGACACTCTCTCGCCCCCCTCACTCTCACTCTCACACTCTCTCTCCCATCCTCACTCTCACCCTTACACTCTCTCTCCCATCCTCACTCTCATTCTCACACTCTCTCCCCATCCTCACTCTCACTCTCACACTCTTTCCGTCCTCACTCTCTCTCTCACACTCTCTCCCGTTCTCACTCTCACTCTCACACTCTCTCCGCATCCTTACTCTCACTCTCACACTCTCTCTCCCATGAACACTCTCGCTCATCCTCTCTCTCCCATCCTCACAATCACTCTCACTATCACACTCTCTCTCCCATTCTCAATCTCACTCTCATCATCTCTCTCCCATCCTCACTGTCACTCTCACTCTCTCAATATATCTCCCATCATCACGTAGACTCTCACACACTCACTCCGATCCTCACTCTCACTCTCACAATCACACTCTCTCTCCCATCCTCACTCTCACTCTCACACTCTCTCCCATCCTCACTCTCACTCTCACACTCTCTCTCCGATCCTCACTCTCACTCAACCATTCTCTCTCCTATCTCATTCTCACACTCACTCTCACACTCACTCACATCCTCCCTCTCACTTTCTCACTAACTCCCATTCGCACTCTCACTCTCACACTCTCTCCCATCCGCACTCTCACCCTCACACTCTCTCCCATTCGCACTTCCACTCTCACACTCTCTCTCCCATCCTCACTCTCATTCTCAAACTCTCATATCCTCACTCTCACTCTCACACTGTCTCCCATCCGCACTCTCACCCACACAGCCTCTCCCATTCGAACCTCCACTCTCACACTCTCTCCCATTCTCACTCTCACAATCTCTCTCCCATCCTCACTCTCATTCTCACACTCTCTCCCCATCCTCACTCTCACTCTCACACTCTCTCCATCTTCACTCTCACTCTCACACTCTCTCCCATTCTCACTCTCACACTCTCTCTGCATCCTAACTCTCACTCTCACAATCTCTCTCCCATGAACACTCTCGCTCATCCTTTCTCTCCCAGCCTCACACTCACTCTCACTATCACACTCTCTCTCCCATTCTCAATCTCACTCTCATCATCTCTCTCCCATCCTCACTGTCACTCTCACTCTCTCAATATATCTCCCATCATCACGTTCACTCTCACACACTCACTCCCATCCTCACTCTCACTCTCATTATCACACTCTCTCTCCCATCCTCACTCTCACTCTCACACTCTCTCCCATCCTCACTCTCACTCTCACACTCTCTCTCCCATCTTCACTCTCATTCACACACACTATCTCCGATCCTCACTCTCACTCACACATTCTCTCTCCTACCTCATTCTCACTCTCACTCTCACACTCTCTCCCATCCTCACTCTCGCTTTCTCACTAACTCCCATTCGCACTCTCACTCTCACACTCTCACCCATCCGCACTCTCACTCTCACACACTCTCTCCCATCATCACTCTCAATCTCACACTCTCTATCCCATCGTCACTCTCACTCTCACTCTCACACTCTCTCCCATTCTCGCTGTCACTCTCACACTCTCTCCCATCCGCACTCTCACTCTCACACACTCTCTCCCATCATCACTCTCACTCTCACACTCTCTATCCCATCGTCACTCTCACTCTCACTCTCACACTCTCTCCCATTCGCACTCTCACTCTCACACTCTTTCACCCATCCTCACTCTCACTCTCACACTCTCTCCCATCCGCAGTTTCATTCTCACACTCTCTCCCCCAACCTCACTATCTCTCTCACACTCTCTCCCCATCCTCATTCTCACTCTCACACTCTCTCCCATCCGCACTCTCACTCTCACTCTCACACTCTCTCTCCGATCCTCCCTCTCACTCTCACACTCTCTCCCATCCTCACTCTCACTCTCACACTCTCTATCCCATACTCATTCGCACTGTCACTCTCACACTCTCTCCCATTCGCACTCTCACTCTTACAATCTCTCTCCCATCCTCACTCTCACTGTCACACTGTCTCTCCCATCCTCACTCTAACTCTCACTCTCACACTCACACTCTCTCACATTATCACTCTCACTCTTTCTCTCCCATCCTCACTTTCACTCTTACACTCTCTCTCCCATCCTCACTCTCACTCTCACACTGTCTCTCCCATTCTCACTCTCTCTCCCATCCTCACTCTCACACTCAAACTCTCTATCCCAAGCTCATTCTCAATCTCACACTCTCTCTCCTATCCTCACTGTCACTCTCACACTCTCTCTCCTATCCTCACTCTCACCCTCACACTCTCTCTCCCATCCTCACTCTCACTCTCTCTCCCAACCGCACATCCACTCTCACACTGTCTCCCATTCTCACTCTCACACTCTCTCTCCCATCCTCACTCTCACTCCCACTATCACACTCTCTCTCCCATCATCACGTTCACTCTCACACACTCACTCCCATCCTCACTCTCACTCTCACACTCTCTCCCATCCTCACTCTCACTCTCACACTCTCTCTCCCGTCATCACTCTCATTCACACACTCTCTCTCCGATCCTCACTCTCACTCAACCATTCTCTCTCCTATCTCATTCTCACACTCACTCTCACACTCACTCACATCCTCCCTCTCACTTTCTCACTAACTCCCATTCGCACTCTCACTCTCACACTCTCTCCCATCCGCACTCTCACCCTCACACTCTCTCCCATTCGCACTTCCACTCTCACACTCTCTCTCCCATCCTCACTCTCATTCTCAAACTCTCATATCCTCACTCTCACTCTCACACTGTCTCCCATCCGCACTCTCACCCACACAGCCTCTCCCATTCGAACCTCCACTCTCACACTCTCTCCCATTCTCACTCTCACAATCTCTCTCCCATCCTCACTCTCATTCTCACACTCTCTCCCCATCCTCACTCTCACTCTCACACTCTCTCCATCTTCACTCTCACTCTCACACTCTCTCCCATTCTCACTCTCACACTCTCTCTGCATCCTAACTCTCACTCTCACAATCTCTCTCCCATGAACACTCTCGCTCATCCTTTCTCTCCCAGCCTCACACTCACTCTCACTATCACACTCTCTCTCCCATTCTCAATCTCACTCTCATCATCTCTCTCCCATCCTCACTGTCACTCTCACTCTCTCAATATATCTCCCATCATCACGTTCACTCTCACACACTCACTCCCATCCTCACTCTCACTCTCATTATCACACTCTCTCTCCCATCCTCACTCTCACTCTCACACTCTCTCCCATCCTCACTCTCACTCTCACACTCTCTCTCCCATCTTCACTCTCATTCACACACACTATCTCCGATCCTCACTCTCACTCACACATTCTCTCTCCTACCTCATTCTCACTCTCACTCTCACACTCTCTCCCATCCTCACTCTCGCTTTCTCACTAACTCCCATTCGCACTCTCACTCTCACACTCTCACCCATCCGCACTCTCACTCTCACACACTCTCTCCCATCATCACTCTCAATCTCACACTCTCTATCCCATCGTCACTCTCACTCTCACTCTCACACTCTCTCCCATTCTCGCTGTCACTCTCACACTCTCTCCCATCCGCACTCTCACTCTCACACACTCTCTCCCATCATCACTCTCACTCTCACACTCTCTATCCCATCGTCACTCTCACTCTCACTCTCACACTCTCTCCCATTCGCACTCTCACTCTCACACTCTTTCACCCATCCTCACTCTCACTCTCACACTCTCTCCCATCCGCAGATTCATTCTCACACTCTCTCCCCCAACCTCACTATCTCTCTCACACTCTCTCCCCATCCTCATTCTCACTCTCACACTCTCTCCCATCCGCACTCTCACTCTCACTCTCACACTCTCTCTCCGATCCTCCCTCTCACTCTCACACTCTCTCCCATCCTCACTCTCACTCTCACACTCTCTATCCCATACTCATTCGCACTCTCACTCTCACACTCTCTCCCATTCGCACTCTCACTCTTACAATCTCTCTCCCATCCTCACTCTCACTGTCACACTGTCTCTCCCATCCTCACTCTAACTCTCACTCTCACACTCACACTCTCTCACATTATCACTCTCACTCTTTCTCTCCCATCCTCACTTTCACTCTTACACTCTCTCTCCCATCCTCACTCTCACTCTCACACTGTCTCTCCCATTCTCACTCTCTCTCCCATCCTCACTCTCACACTCAAACTCTCTATCCCAAGCTTATTCTCAATCTCACACTCTCTCTCCTATCCTCACTGTCACTCTCACACTCTCTCTCCCATCCTCACTCTCACCCTCACACTCTCTCACCCATCCTCACTCTCACTCTCTCTCCCAACCGCACATCCACTCTCACACTGTCTCCCATTCTCACTCTCACACTCTCTCTCCCATCCTCACTCTCACTCTCACTATCACACTCTCTCTCCCATCATCACGTTCACTCTCACACTCTCACTCCCATCCTCACTCTCACTCTCACACTCTCTCCCATCCTCACTCTCACTCTCACACTCTCTCTCCCATCATCACTCTCATTCACACACTCTCTCTCCGATCCTCACTCTCACTCAACCATTCTCTCTCCTATCTCATTCTCACACTCACTCTCACACTCACTCACATCCTCCCTCTCACTTTCTCACTAACTCCCATTCGCACTCTCACTCTCACACTCTCTCCCATCCGCACTCTCACCCTCACACTCTCTCCCATTCGCACTTCCACGCTCACACTCTCTCCCATTCTCACTCTCACACTCTCTCTCCCATCCTCACTCTCACTCTCACACTCTCTCCCCATCCTCACTCTCACTCTTACACTCTCTCCCATCCTCACTCTCACTATCACACTCTCTCTCCCATCCTCACTCTCACTCTCACACTCTCTCCCCATCCACACTCTCACTCTCACACTCTCTCCCCTCCTCACTCTCACTCTCACTCTCTCTCCAAACCGCACATCCACGCTCACACTGTCTCCCATTCTCACTATCACACTCTCTTTCCCATCCTCACTCTCACTCTCACACTCCCTCTCCCATCCTCACTCTCATTCTCACACTCTCTCTCGCATCCTCACTCTCATTCTCACACTCTCATATCCTAACTCTCACTCTCACACTCTCTCCCATCCGCACTCTCACACTCACAGCCTCTCCCATTCGAACCTCCACTCTCACACTCTCTCCCATACTCACTCTCACTCTCACACTCTCTCGCCCATCCTCGCTGTCACTCTCACACTCTCTCCCATCCGCACTCTCACTCTCGCACACTCTCTCCCATCCTCACTCTCACTGTCACACTCTCTCTCCCATCCTCACGCTCACACTCAAACTCTCTATCCCAAGCTCACTTTCAATCTCACACTCTCTCTCCTATCCTCACTGTCACTCTGACACTCTCTCTCCCATCCTCACTCTCACTCTCACACTCTCTCTCCCATCCTCACTCTCACCCTCACACTCTCTCTCCCATCCTCACTCTCATTATCACACTCTCATATCCTCACTCTCACTCTCACACTGTCTCCCATCCGCACTCTCACCCTCACAGCCTCTCCAATTCGAACCTCCACTCTCACACTCTCTCCCATTCTCACTCTCACAATCTCTCTCCCATCCTCACTCTCACTCTCACTCTCTCTCCCAACCGCACATCCACTCTCACACTGTCTCCCATTCTCACTCTCACACTCTCTCTCCCATCCTCACTCTCACTCTCACACTCCTTCTCCCATCCTCACTCTCATTCTCACATTCTCTCTCCCATCCTCACTCTCATTCTCAAACTCTCATATCCTCACTCTCACTCTCACACTGTCTCCCATCCGCACTCTCACCCACACAGCCTCTCCCATTCGAACCTCCACTCTCACACTCTCTCCCATTCTCACTCACACAATCTCTCTCCCATCCTCACTCTCATTCTCACACTCTCTCCCCATCCTCACTCTCACTCTAACACTCTCTCCATCCTCACTCTCACTCTCACACTCTCTCCCATTCTCACTCTCACACTCTCTCTGCATCCTAACTCTCACTCTCACACTCTCTCTCCCATGAACACTCTCGCTCATCCTCTCTCTCCCAGCCTCACACTCACTCTCACTATCACACTCTCTCTCCCATTCTTAATCTCACTCTCATCATCTCTCTCCCATCCTCACTGTCACTCTCACTCTCTCAATATATCTCCCATCATCACGTTCACTCTCACACACTCACTCCCATCCTCACTCTCACTCTCACTATCACACTCTCTCTCCCATCCTCACTCTCACTCTCACACTCTCTCCCATCCTCACTCTCACTCTCACACTCTCTCTCCCATCTTCACTCTCATTCACACACACTCTCTCCGATCCTCACTCTCACTCACACATTCTCTCTCCTACCTCATTCTCACTCTCACTCTCACACTCTCTCCCATCCTCACTCTCACTTTCTCACTAACTTCCATTTGCACTCTCACTCTCACACTCTCACCCATCCGCACTCTCACCCTCACACTCTCTCCCATTCGCACTTCCACTCTCACACTCTCTCCAATTCTCAATCTCACACTCTCTCTCCCATCCTCACTCTCACTCTCACACTCTCTCCCCATCCTCACTCTCACTCTCACACTCTCTCCCCTCCTCACTCTCATTCTCACACTCTCTCCCATACTCACTCTCACTCTCACACTCTCTCTCCCAACCTCACTGTCACTCGCACATTCCCTCTCCCATCCGCACTCTCACTCTCACACTCTCTCTCCCATCCTCACTCTCACTCTCACACTCTCACCCATCCGCACTCTCACCCTCACACTCTCTCCCATTCGCACTTCCACTCTCACACTCTCTCCCATTCTCAATCTCACTCTCACACTCTCTCCCCATCCTCACTCTCACTCTCACACTCTCTCCCCTCCTCACTCTCACTCTCACACTCTCTCCCATACTCACTCTCACTCTCACACTCTCTCTCCCATCCTCACTGTCACTCTCACATTCCCTCTCCCATCCTCACTGTCACTCTCACACTCTCTCCCATCCGCACTCTCACTCTCACACACTCTCTCCCATCCTCACTCTCATTCTCACACTCTCATATCCTCACTCTCACTCTCACACTCTCTCCCATCCGCACTCTCACACTCACAGCCTCTCCCATTCGAACCTCCACTCTCACACTCTCTCCCATACTCACTCTCACTCTCACACTCTCTCGCCCATCCTCGCTGTCACTCTCACACTCTCTCTCATCCGCACTCTCACTCTCGCACACTCTCTCCCATCCTCACGCTCACGCTCAAACTCTCTATCCCAAGCTCACTTTCAATCTCACACTCTCTCTCCTATCCTCACTGTCACTCTGACACTCTCTCTCCCATCCTCACTCTCACTCTCACACTCTCTCTCCCATCCTCACTCTCACCCTCACACTCTCTCTCCCATCCTCACTCTCATTCTCACACTCTCATATCCTCACTCTCACTCTCACACTGTCTCCCATCCGCACTCTCACCCTCACAGCCTCTCCCATTCGAACCTCCACTCTCACACTCTCTCCCATTCTCACTCTCACAATCTCTCTCCCATCCTCACTCTCACTCTCACTCTCTCTCCCAACCGCACATCCACTCTCACACTGTCTCCCATTCTCACTCTCACACTCTCTCTCCCATCCTCACTCTCACTCTCACACTCCTTCTCCCATCCTCACTCTCATTCTCACACTCTCTCTCCCATCCTCACTCTCATTCTCAAACTCTCATATCCTCACTCTCACTCTCACACTGTCTCCCATCCGCACTCTCACCCACACAGCCTCTCCCATTCGAACCTCCACTCTCACACTCTCTCCCATTCTCACTCTCACAATCTCTCTCCCATCCTCACTCTCATTCTCACACTCTCTCCCCATCCTCACTCTCACTCTCACACTCTCTCCATCCTCACTCTCACTCTCACACTCTCTCCTATTCTCACTCTCACACTCTCTCTGCATCCTAACTCTCACTCTCACACTCTCTCTCCCATGAACACTCTCGCTCATCCTCTCTCTCCCAGCCTCACACTCACTCTCACTATCACACTCTCTCTCCCATTCTCAATCTCACTCTCATCATCTCTCTCCCATCCTCACTGTCACTCTCACTCTCTCAATATATCTCCCATCATCACGTTCGCTCTCACACACTCACTCCCATCCTCACTCTCACTCTCACTATCACACTCTCTCTCCCATCCTCACTCTCACTCTCACACTCTCTCCCATCCTCACTCTCACTCTCACACTCTCTCTCCCATCTTCACTCTCATTCACACACACTCTCTCCGATCCTCACTCTCACTCACACATTCTCTCTCCTACCTCATTCTCACTCTCACTCTCACACTCTCTCCCATCCTCACTCTCACTTTCTTACTAACTCCCATTCGCACTCTCACTCTCACACTCTCACCCATCCGCACTCTCACCCTCACACTCTCTCCCATTCGCACTTCCACTCTCATACTCTCTCCCATTCTCAATCTCACACTCTCTCTCCCATCCTCACTCTCACTCTCACACTCTCTCCCCATCCTCACTCTCACTCTCACACTCTCATATCCTCACTCTCACTCTCACACTCTCTCCCATCCGCACTCTCACACTCACAGCCTCTCCCATTCGAACCTCCACTCTCACACTCTCTCCCATACTCACTCTCACTCTCACACTCTCTCGCCCATCCTCGCTGTCACTCTCACACTCTCTCCCATCCGCACTCTCACTCTCGCACACTCTCTCCCATCCTCACGCTCACACTCAAACTCTCTATCCCAAGCTCACTTTCAATCTCACACTCTCTCCCATCCGCACTCTCACTCTCACACACTCTCTCCCATCCTCACTCTCATTCTCACACTCTCATATCCTCACTCTCACTCTCACACTCTCTCCCATCCGCACTCTCACACGCACAGCCTCTCCCATTCGAACCTCCACTCTCACACTCTCTCCCATACTCACTCTCACTCTCACACTCTCTCGCCTATCCTCGCTGTCAATCTCACACTCTCTCCCATCCGCACTCTCACTCTCGCACACTCTCTCCCATCCTCACGCTCACACTCAAACTCTCTATCCCAAGCTCACTTTCAATCTCACACTCTCTCTCCTATCCTCACTGTCACTCTGACACTCTCTCTCCCATCCTCACTCTCACTCTCACACTCTCTCCCATCCTCACTCTCACCCTCACACTCTCTCTCCCATCCTCACTCTCACTCTCACACTCTCATATCCTCACTCTCACTCTCACACTGTCTCCCATCCGCACTCTCACCCTCACAGCCTCTCCCATTCGAACCTCCACTCTCACACTCTCTCCCATTCTCACTCTCACAATCTCTCTCCCATCCTCACTCTCACTCTCACTCTCTCTCCCAACCGCACATCCACTCTCACACTGTCTCCCATTCTCACTCTCACACTCTCTCTCCCATCCTCACTCTCACTCTCACACTCCTTCTCCCATCCTCACTCTCATTCTCACACTCTCTCTCTCATCCTCACTCTCATTCTCACACTCTCTCCCCATCCTCACTCTCACTCTCACACTCTCTCCATCCTCACTCGCACTCTCACACTCTCTCCCATTCTCACTCTCACACTCTCTCTGCATCCTAACTCTCACTCTCACACTCTCTCTCCCATGAACACTCTCGCTCATCCTCTCTCTCCCAGCCTCACACTCACTCTCACTATCACACTCTCTCTCCCATTCTCAATCTCACTCTCATCATCTCTCTCCCATCCTCACTGTCACTCTCACTCTCTCAATATATCTCCCATCATCACGTTCACTCTCACACACTCACTCCCATCCTCACTCTCACTCTCACTATCACACTCTCTCTCCCATCCTCACTCTCACTCTCACACTCTCTCCCATCCTCACTCTCACTCTCATACTCTCTCTCCCATCTTCACTCTCATTCACACACACTCTCTCCGATCCTCACTCTCACTCACACATTCTCTCTCCTACCTCATTCTCACTCTCACTCTCACACTCTCTCCCATCCTCACTCTCACTTTCTTACTAACTCCCATTCGCACTCTCACTCTCACACTCTCACCCTTCCGCACTCTCACCCTCACACTCTCTCCCATTCGCACTTCCACTCTCACACTCTCTCCCATTCTCAATCTCACACTCTCTCTCCCATCCTCACTCTCACTCTCACACTCTCTCCCCATCCTCACTCTCACTCTCACACTCTCTCCCCTCCTCACTCTCATTCTCACACTCTCTCCCATACTCACTCTCACTCTCACACTCTCTGCCATCCTCACTGTCACTCCCACATTCTCTCTCCCATCCGCACTCTCACTCTCACACTCTCTCTCCCATCCTCACTCTCACTCTTACACTCTCACCCATCCGCACTCTCACCCTCACACTCTCTCCCATTCGCACTTCCACTCTCACACTCTCTCCCATTCTCAATCTCACTCTCACACTCTCTCCCCATCCTCACTCTCACTCTCACACTCTCTCCCCTCCTCACTCTCACTCTCACACTCTCTCCCATACTCACTCTCACTCTCACACTCTCTCTCCCATCCTCACTGTCACTCTCACATTCCCTCTCCCATCCTCACTGTCACTCTCACACTCTCTCCCATCCGCACTCTCACTCTCACACACTCTCTCCCATCCTCACTCTCACTCTCACTCTCTCTCTCCCATCCTCACGCTCACACTCAATCTCTCTATCCCAAGCTCACTCTCAATCTCACACTCTCTCTCCTATCCTCATTGTCACTCTGACACTCTCTCGCCCACCTCACTCTCACTCTCACACTCTCTCTCCCATCCTCACTCTCACCCTTACACTCTCTCTCCCATCCTCACTCTCATTCTCACACTCTCTCCCCCTCCTCACTCTCATTCTCACACTCTCTCCCATACTCACTCTCACTCTCACACTCTCTGCCATCCTCACTGTCACTCCCACATTCCCTCTCCCATCCGCACTCTCACTCTCACACTCTCTCTCCCATCCTCACTCTCACTCTTACACTCTCACCCATCCGCACTCTCACCCTCACACTCTCTCCCATTCGCACTTCCACTCTCACACTCTCTCCCATTCTCAATCTCACTCTCACACTCTCTCCCCATCCTCACTCTCACTCTCACACTCTCTCCCCTCCTCACTCTCACTCTCACACTCTCTCCCATACTCACTCTCACTCTCACACTCTCTCTCCCATCCTCACTGTCACTCTCACATTCCCTCTCCCATCCTCACTGTCACTCTCACACTCTCTCCCATCCGCACTCTCACTCTCACACACTCTCTCCCATCCTCACTCTCACTCTCACTCTCTCTCTCCCATCCTCACGCTCACACTCAAACTCTCTATCCCAAGCTCACTCTCAATCTCACACTCTCTCTCCTATCCTCATTGTCACTCTGACACTCTCTCGCCCACCTCACTCTCACTCTCACACTCTCTCTCCCATCCTCACTCTCACCCTTACACTCTCTCTCCCATCCTCACTCTCACTCTCACTCTCTCTCTCCCATCCTCACGCTCACACTCAAACTCTCTATCCCAAGCTCACTCTCAATCTCACACTCTCTCTCCTATCCTCATTGTCACTCTGACACTCTCTCGCCCCCCTCACTCTCACTCTCACACTCTCTCTCCCATCCTCACTCTCACCCTTACACTCTCTCTCCCATCCTCACTCTCATTCTCACACTCTCTCCCCATCCTCACTCTCACTCTCACACTCTTTCCGTCCTCACTCTCTCTCTCACACTCTCTCCCATTCTCACTCTCACTCTCACACTCTCTCCGCATCCTTACTCTCACTCTCACACTCTCTCTCCCATGAACACTCTCGCTCATCCTCTCTCTCCCATCCTCACAATCACTCTCACTATCACACTCTCTCTCCCATTCTCAATCTCACTCTCATCATCTCTCTCCCATCCTCACTGTCACTCTCACTCTCTCAATATATCTCCCATCATCACGTAGACTCTCACACACTCACTCCGATCCTCACTCTCACTCTCACAATCACACTCTCTCTCCCATCCTCACTCTCACTCTCACACTCTCTCCCATCCTCACTCTCACTCTCACACTCTCTCTCCGATCCTCACTCTCACTCACACATTCTCTCTCCTACCTCATTCTCACTCTCACTCTCACACTCTCTCACATCCTCACTCTCATTCACACACTCTCTCTCCGATCCTCACTCTCACTCACACATTCTCTCACCTACCTCATTCTCACTCTCACTCTCACACTCTCTCCCATCCTCACTCTCACTTTCTCACTAAGTCCCATTCGCACTCTCACTCTCACACTCTCACCCATCCGCACTCTCACCCTCACACTCTCTCCCATTCGCACTTCCACTCTCACACTCTCTCCCATTCTCAATCTCACACTCTCTCTCCCACCCTCACTGTCACTCTCACACTCTCTCCCCTCCTCACTCTCACTCTCACACTCTCTCCCATACTCACTCTCACTCTCACACTCTCTCTCCCATCCTCACTGTCACTCTCACATTCCCTCTCCCATCCTCACTGTCACTCTCACACTCTCTCCCATCCGCACTCTCACTCTCACACACTCTCTCCCATCCTCACTCTCTCTCTCACACTCTCTCTCCCTTCCTCACGCTCACACTCAAACTCTCTATCCCAAGCTCACTCTCAATCTCATCACTCTCTCTCCTATCCTCACTGTCACTCTGACACTCTCTCTCCCATCCTCACTCTCACACTCTCTCCCCATCCTCACTCTCACTCTCACACTCTCTCCCCTCCTCACTCTCACTCTCTCACTCTCTCCCATACTCACTCTCACTCTCAAAGTCTCTCTCCCATCCTCACTGTCACTCTCACATTCCATCTCCCATCCTCACTGTCACTCTCACACTCTCTCCCATCCGCACTCTCACTCTCACACACTCTCTCCCATCCTCACTCTCACTCTCACACTCTCTCTCCCATCCTCACGCTCACACTCAAACTCTCTATCCCAAGCTCACTCTCAATCTCACACTCTCTCTCCTATCCTCACTGTCACTCTGACACTCTCTCGCCCATCCTCACTCTCACTCTCTCTCTCCCATCCTCACTCTCACCCTCACACTCTCTCTCCCATCCTCACTCTCACTCTCACTCTCTCTCCCAACCGCACATCCACTCTCACACTCTCTCCCATTCTCACTCTCACACTCTCTCGCCCATCCTCACTCTCACTCTCACACTCCTTCTCCCATCCTCACTCTCATTCTCACACTCTCTCTCCCATCCTCACTCTCATTCTCAAACTCTCATATCCTCACTCTCACTCTCACACTGTCTCCCATCCGCACACTCACCCACACAGCCTCTCCCATTCGAACCTCCACTCTCACACTCTCTCCCATTCTCACTCTCACAATCTCTCTCCCATCCTCACTCTCACTCTCACACTCTCTCCATCCTCACTCTCACTCTCACACTCTCTCCCATCCTCACTCTCACTCTCACACTCTCTCTCCCATCCTCACTCTCACCCTCACACTCTCTCTCCCATCCTCACTCTCACTCTCACTCTCTCTCCCAACCGCACATCCACTCTCACACTGTCTCCCATTCTCACTCTCACACTCTCTCTCCCATCCTCACTCTCACTCTCACACTCCTTCTCCCATCCTCACTCTCATTCTCACACTCTCTCTCCCATCCTCACTCTCATTCTCAAACTCTCATATCCTCACTCTCACTCTCACACTGTCTCCCATCCGCACTCTCACCCACACAGCCTCTCCCATTCGAACCTCCACTCTCACACTCTCTCCCATTCTCACTCTCACAATCTCTCTCCCATCCTCACTCTCATTCTCACACTCTCTCCCCATCCTCACTCTCACTCTCACACTCTCTCCATCCTCACTCTCACTCTCACACTCTCTCCCATTCTCACTCTCACACTCTCTCTGCATCCTAACTCTCACTCTCACACTCTCTCTCCCATGAACACTCTCGCTCATCCTCTCTCCCCCAGCCTCACACTCACTCTCACTATCACACTCTCTCTCCCATTCTCAATCTCACTCTCATCATCTCTCTCCCATCCTCACTGTCGCTCTCACTCTCTCAATATATCTCCCATCATCACGTTCACTCTCACACACTCACTCCCATCCTCACTCTCACTCTCACTATCACACTCTCTCTCCCATCCTCACTCTCACTCTCACACTCTCTCCCATCCTCACTCTCACTCTCACACTCTCTCTCCCATCTTCACTCTCATTCACACACACTCTCTTCGATCCTCACTCTCACTCACACATTCTCTCTCCTACCTCATTCTCACTCTCACTCTCACACTCTCTCCCATCCTCACTCTCACTTTCTCACTAACTCCCATTCGCACTCTCACTCTCTCACCCATCCGCACTCTCACCCTCACACTCTCTCCCATTCGCACTTCCACTCTCACACTCTCTCCCATTCTCAATCTCACACTCTCTCTCCCATCCTCACTCTCACTCTCACACTCTCTCCCCATCCTCACTCTCACTCTCACACTCTCTCCCCTCCTCACTCTCATTCTCACACTCTCTCCCATACTCACTCTCACTCTCACACTCTCTCTCCCATCCTCACTGTCACTCCCACATTCCCTCTCCCATCCGCCCTCTCACTCTCACACTCTCTCTCCCATCCTCACTCTCACTCTCACACTCTCACCCATCCGCACTCTCACCCTCACACTCTCTCCCATTCGCACTTCCACTCTCACACTCTCTCCCATTCTCAATCTCACTCTCACACTCTCTCCCCATCCTCACTCTCACTCTCACACTCTCTCCCCTCCTCACTCTCACTCTCACACTCTCTCCCATACTCACTCTCACTCTCACACTCTCTCTCCCATCCTCACTGTCACTCTCACATTCCCTCTCCCATCCTCACTGTCACTCTCACACTCTCTCCCATCCGCACTCTCACTCTCACACACTCTCTCCCATCCTCACTCTCACTCTCACTCTCTCTCTCCCATCCTCACGCTCACACTCAAACTCTCTATCCCAAGCTCACTCTCAATCTCACACTCTCTCTCCTATCCTCATTGTCACTCTGACACTCTCTCGCCCACCTCACTCTCACTCTCACACTCTCTCTTCCATCCTCACTCTCACCCTTACACTCTCTCTCCCATCCTCACTCTCATTCTCACACTCTCTCCCCATCCTCACTCTCACTCTCACACTCTCTCCGTCCTCACTCTCACTCTCACACTCTCTCCCATTCTCACTCTCACTCTCACACTCACTCCGCATCCTTACTCTCACTCTCACACTCTCTCTCCCATGAACACTCTCGCTCATCCTCTCTCTCCCATCCTCACACTCACTCTCACTATCACACTCTCTCTCCCATTCTCAATCTCACTCTCATCATCTCTCTCCCATCCTCACTGTCACTCTCACTCTCTCAATATATCTCCCATCATCACGTTCACTCTCACACACTCACTCCGATCCTCACTCTCACTCTCACAATCACACTCTCTCTCCCATCCTCACTTTCACTCTCACACTCTCTCCCATCCTCACTCTCACTCTCACACTCTCTCTCCGATCCTCACTCTCACTCACACATTCTCTCTCCTACCTCATTCTCACTCTCACTCTCACACTCTCTCACATCCTCACTCTCATTCACACACTCTCTCTCCGATCCTCACTCTCACTCACACATTCTCTCACCTACCTCATTCTCACTCTCACTCTCACACTCTCTCCCATCCTCACTCTCACTTTCTCACTAAGTCCCATTCGCACTCTCACTCTCACACTCTCACCCATCCGCACTCTCACCCTCACACTCTCTCCCATTCGCACTTCCACTCTCGCACTCTCTCCCATTCTCAATCTCACACTCTCTCTCCCACCCTCACTGTCACTCTCACACTCTCTCCCCTCCTCACTCTCACTCTCACACTCTCTTCCATACTCACTCTCACTCTCACACTCTCTCTCCCATCCTCACTGTCACTCTCACATTCCCTCTCCCATCCTCACTGTCACTCTCACACTCTCTCCCATCCGCACTCTCAATCTCACACACTCTCTCCCATCCTCACTCTCACTCTCACACTCTCTCTCCCATCCTCACGCTCACACTCAAACTCTCTATCCCAAGCTCACTCTCAATCTCATCACTCTCTCTCCTATCCTCACTGTCACTCTGACACTCTCTCTCCCATCCTCACTCTCACTCTCACACTCTCTCCCCATCCTCACTCTCACTCTCACACTCTCTCCCCTCCTCACTCTCACTCTCTCACTCTCTCCCATACTCACTCTCACTCTCAAACTCTCTCTCCCATCCTCACTGTCACTCTCACATTCCATCTCCCATCCTCACTGTCACTCTCACACTCTCTCCCATCCGCACTCTCACTCTCACACACTCTCTCCCATCCTCATTCTCACTCTCACATTCTCTCTCCCATCCTCACGCTCACACTCAAACTCTCTATCCCAAGCTCACTCTCAATCTCACACACTCTCTCCTATCCTCACTGTCACTCTGACACTCTCTCGCCCATCCTCACTCTCACTCTCTCTCTCCCATCCTCACTCTCACCCTCACACTCTCTCTCCCATCCTCACTCTCACTCTCACTCTCTCTCCCAACCGCACATCCACTCTCACACTCTCTCCCATTCTCACTCTCACACTCTCTCTCCCATCCTCACTCTCACTCTCACACTCCTTCTCCCATCCTCACTCTCATTCTCACACTCTCTCTCCCATCCTCACTCTCATTCTCAAACTCTCATATCCTCACTCTCACTCTCACACTGTCTCCCATCCGCACACTCACCCACACAGCCTCTCCCATTCGAACCTCCACTCTCACACTCTCTCCCATTCTCACTCACACAATCTCTCTCCCATCCTCACTCTCATTCTCACACTCTCTCCCCATCCTCACTCTCACTCTCACACTCTCTCCATCCTCACTCTCACTCTCACACTCTCTCCCATTCTCACTCTCACTCTCACACTCTCTCCCCTCCTCACTCTCACTCTCACACTCTCTCCATACTCACTCTCACTCTCAAACTCTCTCTCCCATCCTCACTCTCACTCTCACATTCCATCTCCCATCCTCACTGTCACTCTCACACTCTCTCCCATCCGCACTCTCACTCTCACACACTCTCTCCCATCCTCACTCTCACTCTCACACTCTCTCTCCGATCCTCACGCTCACACTCAAACTCTCTATCCCAAGCTCACTCTCAATCTCACACTCTCTCTCCTATCCTCACTGTCACTCTGACACTCTCTCGCCCATCCTCACTCTCATCATCTCTCTCCCATCCTCACTCTCACCCTCACACTCTCTCTCCCATCCTCACTCTCACTCTCACTCTCTCTCCCAACCGCACATCCACTCTCACACTCTCTCCCATTCTCACTCTCACACTCTCTCTCCCATCCTCACTCTCACTCTCACACTCCTTCTCCCATCCTCACTCTCATTCTCACACTCTCTCTCCCATCCTCACTCTCATTCTCAAACTCTCATATCCTCACTCTCACTCTCACACTGTCTCCCATCCGCACACTCACCCACACAGCCTCTCCCATTCGAACCTCCACTCTCACACTCTCTCCCATTCTCACTCTCACAATCTCTCTCCCATCCTCACTCTCACTCTCACACTCTCTCCATCCTCACTCTCACTCTCACACTCTCTCCCATCCTCACTCTCACTCTCACACTCTCTCTCCCATCCTCACTCTCACCCTCACACTCTCTCTCCCATCCTCACTCTCACTCTCACTCTCTCTCCCAACCGCACATCCACTCTCACACTGTCTCCCATTCTCACTCTCACACTCTCTCTCCCATCCTCACTCTCACTCACACACTCCTTCTCCCATCCTCACTCTCATTCTCACACTCTCTCTCCCATCCTCACTCTCATTCTCAAACTCTCATATCCTCACTCTCACTCTCACACTGTCTCCCATCCGCACTCTCACCCACACAGCCTCTCCCATTCGAACCTCCACTCTCACACTCTCTCCCATTCTCACTCTCACAATCTCTCTCCCATCCTCACTCTCATTCTCACACTCTCTCCCCATCCTCACTCTCACTCTCACACTCTCTCCATCCTCACTCTCACTCTCACACTCTCTCCCATTCTCACTCTCACACTCTCTCTGCATCCTAACTCTCACTCTCACACTCTCTCTCCCATGAACACTCTCGCTCATCCTCTCTCTCCCAGCCTCACACTCACTCTCACTATCACACTCTCTCTCCCATTCTCAATCTCACTCTCATCATCTCTCT